>NC_062294.1:46403071-47738144 GCF_902655055.1 Lutra lutra | reverse complement strand
GCTCCATTCTGAGAAAGGAGTCTGGGCAGAAGGCAGACCTGTCCTGTGCCTCTAGGCCCAAGGTGACAGCAGGTCCTTGGCCACCTGTCCCTGGGGCAGCCTTGGCGGGTCCCCCAGGAGCCCAACCCTGAACTCGCAGAAACAGCTCCCTGGAGGCACGAGCAATCGGCTACCGTCTTCCTCCAGGATGGGGCAGCGTTTGCGGTGGCAGGGGTGGCCGGGGAAGGAACGGGGGCAGTCCCCCACAGGGTCGCCCTCCGAGGGCGCTGGTGGTGTGCAGTTCTCCGGCCGCCTCTCCTCTCGTCTGGGGAAGGCCCAGGCCTGTTCCTCGCTCTGCCTGAATGCCAGAGGAAAAGGCCAGGCCCTGGCTAACCCTGGAGCAGCCAGTAGTGCAGAGTGCCTTCCTGGGCGAGGCACGCTGCTGCAGGGACGAGGCTACGTCTCCAGACGTGGGGGAGGCAGGGTGAGCGCAGGGCGCCAACCTGGGCCCCCTGGAAGCAAGGCCCAAGAGGCTCCAACTCTCCCGCCACACTTCTTTCCTTACGCGAGTGAGCGAACGCCCAAAGCCTTGCTGGGAAGCAGCAGCGAAGTGCATTTCGCACCAAGCGGGAAAACCTCTGCGAAAGCTCAGCATTCGCTGGCAAGGCCGAGTCGGGTCTTTGGGCTGCTGCTGCTTGCCTGAGCCGAGGGCTCGTCATTGCGGCGTGAGAAACCAGCCCAGAACGAAACCTTCTTTGCCCGGACATCCTGTCTGCCCGAGAGTGCAGCGTGTTGGTGCCTGTGTTAGCAGCTTCAAGGAAAGGGACAAGCCTCTCACCCGGTCCCCAGAGCTTGTCTGGGGAGAGCGCAGCATGCCGCCCCGGGAGCCCAGAGGAGTCCATGGCACTGCAGTCGGGAGAGTGAGGGGAGGCAGGAGAGCCAGCCGTCTGAGGAACAGCGGGCCGGTGGCAAGACAAGTGTCCCCAACTCCCTGTGCGGAGAGAAGGATGCCTGGCTGCTCAGGAAACACGAGGGCACGCCTAGTCCATGGGCGAGAGCTCCATTCTGAGAAATGGAGTCTGGGCAGAAGGCAGACCTGTCCTGTGCCTCTAGGCCAAGGGTGACAGCAGGTCCTTGGCCACCTGTCCCTGGGGCAGCCTTGGCGGGTCCCCCAGGAGCCCAACCCTGAACTCGCAGAAACAGCTCCCTGGAGGCACGGGCAATCGGCTACCGTCTTCCTCCAGGATGGGGCAGCGTTTGCGGTGGCAGGGGTGGCCGGGAAGGAATGGGGTAGTCCCCCACAGGGTCGCCCTCCGAGGGCGCTGTGGTGTGCAGTTCTCCGGCCGCCTCTCCTCTCGTCTGGGGAAGGCCCAGGCCTGTTACTCGCTCTGCCTGTACTGCCAGAGGGAAAAGGCCAGGCCCTGGCTCACCCTGGAGCAGCCAGTAGTGCAGAGTGCCTTCCTGGGCGAGGCACGCTGCTGCAGGGACGAGGCTACGTCTCCAGACGTGGCTGAGGCAGGGTGAGCGCAGGGCGCCAGCCTGGGCGCCCGGGAAGCAAGGCCCAGGAGGCTCCAACTCTCCCGCCACACTTCTTTCCTTACGCGAGATGAGCGAACGCCCAAGCCTTGCTGGGAAGCAGCAGCGAAGTGCGTTTCGCACCAAGCGGGGAAAACCTCTGCGAGAGCTCAGCATTCGCTGGGAAGGAAGACTCGGGTCTTTGGGCTGCTGCTGCTTGCCTGAGCCGAGGGCTCGTCATTGCGGCGTGAGAAACCAGCCCAGAACGAAACCTTCTTTGCCCGGACATCCTGTCTGCCCGAGAGTGCAGCGTGTTGGTGCCTGTGTTAGCAGCTTCAAGGAAAGGGACTTGCCTCTCACCCCGGTCCCCAGAGCTTGTCTGGGGAGAGCGCAGCATGCCGCCCCGGGAGCCCAGAGGAGTCCATGGCACTGCAGTCGGGAGAGTGAGGGGAGGCAGGAGAGCCAGCCGTCTGAGGAACAGCGGGCCGGTGGCAAGACAAGTGTCCCCCACTCCCTGTGCGGAGAGAAGGATGCCTGGCTGCTCAGGAAAGACGAGGGCACGCCTAGTCCATGGGCGAGAGCTCCATTCTGAGAAAGGAGTCTGGGCAGAAGGCAGACCTGTCCTGTGCCTCTAGGCCCAAGGTGACAGCAGGTCCTTGGCCACCTGTCCCTGGGGCAGCCTTGGCGGGTCCCCCAGGAGCCCAACCCTGAACTCGCAGAAACAGCTCCCTGGAGGCACGGGCAATCGGCTACCGTCTTCCTCCAGGATGGGGCAGTGTTTGCGGTGGCTCGGTTAGCCGGGGAAGGAACGGGGGCAGTCCCCCACAGGGTCGCCCTCCGAGGGCGCTGGTGGTGTGCAGTTCTCCGGCCGCCTCTCCTCTCGTCTGGGGAAGGCCCAGGCCTGTTCCTCGCTCTGCCTGAATGCCAGAGGAAAAGGCCAGGCCCTGGCTAACCCTGGAGCAGCCAGTAGTGCAGAGTGCCTTCCTGGGCGAGGCACGCTGCTGCAGGGACGAGGCTACGTCTCCAGACGTGGGGGAGGCAGGGTGAGCGCAGGGCGCCAACCTGGGCCCCCGGGAAGCAAGGCCCAAGAGGCTCCAACTCTCCCGCAACGCTTCTTTCCTTACGCGAGTGAGCGAACGCCCAAAGCCTTGCTGGGAAGCAGCAGCGAAGTGCATTTCGCACCAAGCGGGAAAACCTCTGCGAAAGCTCAGCATTCGCTGGCAAGGCCGAGTCGGGTCTTTGGGCTGCTGCTGCTTGCCTGAGCCGAGGGCTCGTCATTGCGGCGTGAGAAACCAGCCCAGAACGAAACCTTCTTTGCCCGGACATCCTGTCTGCCCGAGAGTGCAGCGTGTTGGTGCCTGTGTTAGCAGCTTCAAGGAAAGGGACTTGCCTCTCACCCCGGTCCCCAGAGCTTGTCTGGGGAGAGCGCAGCATGCCTCCCCGGGAGCCCAGAGGAGTCCATGGCACTGCAGTCGGGAGAGTGAGGGGAGGCAGGAGAGCCAGCCGTCTGAGGAACAGCGGGCCGGTGGCAAGACAAGTGTCCCCCACTCCCTGTGCGGAGAGAAGGATGCCTGGCTGCTCAGGAAAGACGAGGGCACGCCTAGTCCATGGGCGAGAGCTCCATTCTGAGAAAGGAGTCTGGGCAGAAGGCAGACCTGTCCTGTGCCTCTAGGCCCAAGGTGCCAGCAGGTCCTTGGCCACCTGTCCCTGGGGCAGCCTTGGCGGGTCCCCCAGGAGCCCAACCCTGAACTCGCAGAAACAGCTCCCTGGAGGCACGGGCAATCGGCTACCGTCTTCCTCCAGGATGGGGCAGCGTTTGCGGTGGCAGGGGTGGCCGGGGAAGGAACGGGGGCAGTCCCCCACAGGGTTGCCCTCCGAGGGCGCTGGTGGTGTGCAGTTCTCCGGCCGCCTCTCCTCTCGTCTGTGGAAGGCCCAGGCCTGTTCCTCGCTCTGCCTGAATGCCAGAGGAAAAGGCCAGGCCCTGGCTAACCCTGGAGCAGCCAGGAGTGCAGAGTGCCTTCCTGGGCGAGGCACGCTGCTGCAGGGACGAGGCTACGTCTCCAGACTTGGGTGAGGCAGGGTGAGCCCAGGGCGCCAACCTGGGCCCACGGGAAGCAAGGCCCAAGAGGCTCCAGCTCTCCCGCAACACTTCTTCCCTTGCTCGAGAGAGCGAACGACCATAGCCTTGCTGGGATGCAGCAGGGAAGGGCATTTCGCTCCAAGCTGGAAAACCTCTGTGAAAGCTCAGCATTCGCTTGGAAAGAAGACTCGGGTCTTTGGGCTGTTGCTGCTTGCCTGAGCCAAGTGCTCCGTTGAGCGGCGTGAGAGACCACCCCAGAATGAAACCTTCTTTGCCGGGACACCCTGTCTGCCCGAGAGAGAAGCGTGTTGGCGCCTGTGGTAGCAGTCTTAAGGAAAGGGACAAGCCTACCACCATGGTCGCCGGAGCTTATCTGAGAAAAGCGCAGCATGCCGCCACGGGAGCACAAAGGAGCCCTTGGTATTGCAGTCGGGAATCTGACGCGAAACCGTGAGACAGAACTCTGAGGAAGAGCGGGCCGCTGGCAAGACAAGTGTCACCCACTGCCTGGCTGGAGAGACAGAAGCCTGGCTGCTCAGGAATCATGAGGGGACATCTAGGCCAGTGTCGCGTGCTCCACTCTGAGGAAGGAGTCTGGGCAGAAGGCAGGCCTCTCCTGCCCCTCTAGACCCAAGGTGACAGCAGGTCCTTGGCCACCTGTCCATGGGGCCACCGTTGCGGATCCAACAGGCACCCGACCCTGAACTCACAGAAACAGTTCCCTGGAGGAACGGGGAATCGGCTACCGTCTTCCTGCAGGTTGTGGCAGCGTTGGTGGTGGCAGCGGTGGCCGGGCGGGATCGGGGACAGTCCCCCACAGGGTGTCCATCCTAGGGCGAGGGCGGTGTGCAGTGCTCCGGTCGACTCTCCTCTCGTCTGGGGAAGGCTCAGGCCTGTTCCTGAGTCTACCTGAACGCGAGAGGAAAGGCTAGGCCCTGGCTCACCCCGGAGCAGCCAGTCTGTGCAGACTGCCACCCTGGGAGACGCACGCTGCGGCAGGCACGAGGTTACGTCTGCAGACGTGGGTGAGGCAGGGGAAGCCCAGGGCGCGAACCTGGGCCCCGGGAAAGCAAGGCCCAAGAGGCACCAACTCTCCCACAACACTTCTTCCCTTCCGCAAGAGAGCGAACGCCCAAAGCCTTGCTGGGAAGCAGCAGGGAAGTGCATTTCGAGCCAAGCTGGAAAACCTCTGCGAAAGCTCAGCATTCGCTGGGAAGGAATAGTCGGGTCTTTGGGCTGCTGCTGCTTGCCTGAGCCAAGTGTTCCGCGGGGCGGCGTGAGAGACCATCCCAGAACGAAACCTTCTTTGCCCGGACACCCTGTCTGCCCGAGAGAAAAGCGTGTTGGCGCCTGTGGTAGCAGTCTTAAGGAAAGGGACAAGCCTACCACCACGGTCCCCAGAGCTTGTCTGGGGAGAGCGCGGCATGCCGCCCCGGGAGCACAGAGGAGCCCTTGGCATTGCAGTCGGTAACCTGACGCGAAGCAGAGAGACAGAACTCTGAGGAAGAGCGGGCCACTGGCAAGACAAGTGTCACCCACTGCCTGTGCAGAGACACAGAAGCCTGGCTGCTCAGGAATCACGAGGGGACATCTAGGCCAGGGCCACGTGCTCCACTCTGAGAAAGGAGTCTGGTTAGAAGGCAGGCCTGGCTGACCCTCTAGGCCCAAGGTGACAGCAGGTCCTTGGTCACCTGTCCATGGGGCTACCGATGCGGATCCAACAGGCACCCGACCCTGAACTCCCAAGAAACAGCTCCCTGGAGGAACGGGCAATTGGCTACCGTCTTCCTCCAGGTTGTGGCAGCGTTGGCGGTGGCAGGGATGGCCGGGGAACGATCGGGGACAGTCCCCCACAGGGCGTCCATCCCAGGGCGAGGGCGGTGTGCAGTGCTCCGGTCGGCTGTCCTCTCATCTGGGGAAAGCTCAGGCCTCTTCCTGAGTCTGCCTGAACGCAAGAGGAAAAGGCCAGGCCCTGGCTCACCCTGGAGCAGCCAGTCTCTGCAGAGTGCCACCCTGGGAGACGCACGCTGCGGCAGGCACGTGGTTACGTCTGCAGATGTGCGTGAGGCAGGGTGAGCCCAGGACGTGAACCTGGACCCGGGAAAGCAAGGCCCAAAAGGCACCAACTCTCCCGCAACACTTCTTCCCTGCGCGAGAGAGCGAACGCCCAAAGCCTTGCTGGGAAGCAGCAGGGAAGTGCATTTTGAGCCAATCGGGAAAACCTCTGCGAGAGCTCAGCATTCGCTGGGAAGGAAGACTCGGGTCTTTGGGCTGCTGCTCCTTGCCTGAGCCAAGTGATCCGCGGGGCGGCGTGAGAGACAACCCCAGAATGAAACCTTCTTTGCCCGGACACCCTGTCTGCCCGAGAGAGAGGCGTGTTGGCGCCTGCAGTAGCAGTCTTCAGGAAAGGGACAAGCCTACCACCACGATCCCCGGAGCTTGTCTGGGGAGAGCGCGGTACGCCGCCCTGGGAGCACAGAGGAGCCCTTGGCATTTCAGTCGGAAACCTGACGCGAAGCCGAGAGACAGACCTCTGAGGAGAATCGGGCCGCTGGCTAGACAAGTCTCACCCACTGCCTGTGCGGAGAGACAGAAGCCTTGCTGCTCAGGAATCAAGAGGGGACATTAGGCCAGGGCCGCGTGCTCCACTCTGAGAAAGGAGTCTGGTTAGAAGGCAGGCCTGTCCTGCCCCTCTAGACCCAAGGTGACAGCAGGTCTTGGCCACCTGTCCATGGGGACACCGTTGCGGCTCCAACAGGCACCCGACCCTGAACTCCCAGAAGCAGCTCCCTGGAGGAACGGGCAATCGGCTACCATCTTCCTCCAGGTTGTGGCAGCGTTGGCAGTGGCAGGGGTGACCGGGGAAGGATCGGGGACAGTGCCCTTACAGGGCGTCCATCTCAGGGCGGGGGCGGTGTGCAGTGCTCCGGTCACCTCTCCTCTCGTCTGGGGAAAGCTCAGGCCTGTTCCCGAGTCTGCCTGAATGCGAGAGGAAAAGGCCAGGCCCTGGCTCACCCTGGAGCAGCCAGTCTGTGCAGAGTGCCACCCTGGGAGACGCATGCTGCGGAAGGCCAGGGTTACGTCTGCAGACGTGGGTGAGGCAGGGGGAGCCCAGGGCGCGAACCTGGGCCCCGGGAAAGCAAGGCCCAAGAGGCACCAACTCTCCCGCAACACTTCTTCCCTTGCGCGAGAGAGCGAACGCCCAAAGCCTTGCTGGGAAGCAGCAGGGAAGTGCATTTCGCGCCAAGTTGGAAAACCTCTGCGAAAACTCAGGATTCGCGGGGAAGGAAGAGTCGGGTCTTAGGGCTGCTGCTGGTTGCCTGAGCCAAGTGCTCCGCGGGGCGGCGTGAGAGACCACCCCAGAACGAAACCTTCTTTGCCCGGACACCCTGTCTGCCCGAGAGAGAAGCGAGTTGGTGCCTATGGTAGCAGTCTTCAGGAAAGGGACAAGCCTACCACCACTGTTCCCGGAGCTTGTCTGGGGAGAGCTAGGCACGACGCCCCAGGAACACAGAGGAGTCCTTGGCATTGCAGTCGGGAACCTGACGCGAAGCCGAGAGACAGAACTCTGAGGAAGAGTGGGCCGCTGGCAAGACAAGTGTCACCCACTGCCTGTGCGGAGAGTCAGAAGCCTGGCTGCTCAGGAAGCACGAGAGGACATCTAGGCCAGGGCCGCGTGCTCCATCTGAGAAAGGAGTCTGGGCAGAAGGCAGGCCTGTCCTGCCCTTCTAGGCCCAAGGTGACAGCAGGTCCTTGGCCACCTGTCCATGGGGCCACCGTTGCAGTTCCAACAGGCACCCGACCCTGAACTCCCAGAAACAGCTCCCTGCAGGAACGGGCAATAGGCTACCGTCTTCCTCTAGGTAGTGGCAGCGTTGGTGGTGGCAGGGGTGGCAGGGTAGGATCGGGGACAGTCCCCCACAGGGTGTCCATCCCAGGGCGAAGGCGCTGTGCAGTGCTCCGGTCGCCTCTCCTCTCGTCTGGGGAAGGCTCAGGCCTGTTCCTGAGTCTGCCTGAACGCGAGAGGAAAAGGCCAGGCCCTGGCTCACCCTGGAGCAGCCAGTCTGTCCAGAGTGCCACCCTGGGAGACGCACGCTGCGGCAGGCACGAGGTTACGTCTGCAGACGTGGGTGAGGCAGGGGGAGCCCAGGGCACGAACCTGGGCCCCGGGAAAGCAAGGCCCAAGAGGCACCAACTCTCCCGCAACACTTCTTCCCTTACGCGAGAGAGCGAACGTCCAAAGCCTTGCTGGGAAGCAACAGGGAAGGGCATTTCGCGCCAAGCAGGAAAACCTCTGCGAGAGCTCAGCATTCGCTGGGAAGGAAGACTCGGGTCTTTGGGCTGCTGCTGCTTGCCTGAGCCAAGTGCTCCGTGGAGCGGCGTGAGAGACCACCCCAGAATGAAACCTTCTTTGCCGGGACACCCTGTCTGCCCGAGAGAGAAGCGTGTTGGCGCCTGTGGTAGCAGTCTTAAGGAAAGGGACAAGCCTACCACCACGGTCGCCGGAGCTTGTCTGAGAAAAGCACAGAACGCCGCCACGGGAGCACAAAGGACCCTTGGTATTGCAGTCGGGAACCTGACGCGAAACCGTGAGACAGAACTCTGAGGAAGAGCGGGCCGCTGGCAAGACAAGTGTCACCCACTGCCTGGCTGGAGAGACAGAAGCCTGGCTGCTCAGGAATCACGAGGGGACATCTAGGCCAGTGCTGCGTGCTCCACTCTGAGGAAGGAGTCTGGGCAGAAGGCAGGCCTCTCCTGCCCCTCTAGACCCAAGGTGACAGCAGGTCCTTGGCCACCTGTCCACGGGGACACCGTTGCGGATCCAACGGGCACCCGACCCTGAACTCACAGAAACAGTTCCCTGGAGGAACGGGCAATCGGCTACTGTCTTCCTGCAGGTTGTGGCAGCGTTGGTTGTGGCAGGGGTGGCCGGGCGGGATCGGGGACAGTCCCCCACAGGGTGTCCATCCTAGGACGAGGGCGGTGTGCAGTGCTCCGGTCGACTCTCCTCTCGTCTGGGGAAGGCTCAGGCCTGTTCCTGAGTCTACCTGAACGCGAGAGGAAAAGGCTAGGCCCTGGCTCACCCTGGAGCAGCCAGTCTGTGCAGACTGCCACCCTGGGAGACGCACGCTGCGGCAGGCACGAGGTTACGTCTGCAGACGTGGGTGAGGCAGGGGGAGCCCAGGGCGCGAACCTGGGCCCCGGGAAAGCAAGGCCCAAGAGGCACCAACTCTCCCGCAACACTTCTTCCCTTCCGGGAGGGAGCGAACACCCAAAGCCTTGCTGGGAAGCAGCAGGGAAGTGCATTTCGAGCCAAGCTGGAAAACCTCTGCGAAAGCTCTGCATTCGCTGGGAAGGAATAGTCGGGTCTTTGGGCTGCTGCTGCTTGCCTGAGCCAAGTGTTCCGCGGGGCGGCGTGAGAGACCATCCCAGAACGAAACCTTCTTTGCCCGGACACCCAGTCTGTCCAAGAGAAGCGTGTTGGCGCCTGTGGTAGCAGTCTTAAGGAAAGGGACAAGCCTACCACCACGGTCCCCGGAGCTTGTCTGGGGAGAGCGCGGCACGCCGCCCCGGGAGCACAGAGGAGCCCTTGGTATTGCAGTCGGGAACCTGACGCGAAGCAGAGAGACAGACCTCTGAGGAGAATCGGGCCGCTGCCAAGACAAGTGTCACCCACTGCCTGGGTAGAGGGACAGAAGCCTGGCTGCTCAGGAATCACGAGGGGACATCTAGGCCAGGCCCGCGTGCTCCACTCTGAGAAAGGAGTCTGGGCAGAAGGCAGGCCTCTCCTGCCCCTCTAGACCCAAGGTGACAGCAGGTCCTTGGCCACCTGTCCATGGGCAACCGTTGCGGATCCAACAGGCACCCGACCCTGAACTCCCAGAAACAGCTCCCTGGAGGAACGGGCAATCGGCTACTGTCTTCCTGCAGGTTGTGGCAGCGTTGGCGGTGGCAGGGGTGGCCGGGGTAGGATCGGGGACAGTCCCCCACAGGGTGTCCATCCTAGGGCGAGGGCGGTGTGCAGTGCTCCGGTCGCCTCTCCTCTCGTCTGGGGAAGGCTCTGGCCTGTTCCTGAGTCTGCCTGAATGCGAGAGGAAAAGGCCAGGCCCTGGCTCACCCTGGAGCAGCCAGTCTGTGCAGAGTGCCACCCTGGGAGACGCATGCTGCGGAAGGCCAGGGTTACGTCTGCAGACGTGGGTGAGGCAGGGGGAGCCCAGGGCGCGAACCTGGGCCCCGGGAAAGCAAGGCCCAAGAGTCACCAACTATCCCGCAACACTTCACCCTTGCGCGAGAGAGCGAACGCCCAAAGCCTTGCTGGGATGCAGCAGGGAAGGGCATTTCGCTCCAAGCGGGAAAACCTCTGCGAAAGCTCAGCATTCACTGGGAAGGAAGACTCGGGTCTTTGTGCTGTTGCTGCTTGCCTGAGCCAAGTGCTCCGTGGAGCGGCATGAGAGACCACCCCAGAATGAAACCTTCTTTGCCGGGACACCCTGTCTGCCCGAGAGAAAAGCGTGTTGGCGCCTGTGGTAGCAGTCTTAAAGAAAGGGACAAGCCTACCACCACGGTCCCCAGAGCTTCCTGGGGAGAGCGCGGCACGCCGCCCCGGGAGCACAGAGGAGCCCTTGGCATTGCAGTCGGTAACCTGTCGCGAAGCAGAGAGACAGAACTCTGAGGAAGAGCGGGCCACTGGCAAGACAAGTGTCACCCACCGCCTGTGCGGAGACACAGAAGCCTGGCTGCTCAGGAATCACGAGGGGACATCTAGGCTAGGGCCACGTGCTCCACTCTGAGAAAGGAGTCTGGGCAGAAGGCAGGCCTGGCCTGACCCTCTAGGCCCAAGGTGACAGCAGGTCCTTGGCCACCTGTCCATGGGGCAACCGATGCGGATCCAACAGGCACCCGACCCTGAACTCCCAGAAACAGCTCCCTGGAGGAACGGGCAATCGGCTACTGTCTTACTTCAGGTTGTGGCAGCGTTGGCGGTGGCAGGGGTGGCCGGGGTAGGATCGGGGACAGTCCCCCACAGGGTGTCCATCCTAGGGCGAGGGCGGTGTGCAGTGCTCCGGTCGCCTCTCCTCTCGTCTGGGGAAGGCTCAGGCCTGTTCCTGAGTCTGCCTGAACGCGAGAGGAAAAGGCCAGGCCCTGGCTCACCCTGGAGCAGCCAGTCTGTGCAGAGGGCCACCCTGGGAGACGCACTGCTGCGGAAGGCCGAGGTTACGTCTGCAGACGTGGGTGAGGCAGGGGGAGCCCAGGGCGCGAACCTGGGCCCCGGGAAAGCAAGGCCCAAGAGGCACCAACTCTCCCGCAACACTACTTCCCTTGCGCGAGAGAGCGAACGCCCAAAGCCTTGCTGGGAAGCAGCAGCGAAGTGCATTTCGCACCAAGCGGGAAAATCTCTGGGAAAGCTCAGCATTCGCTGGGAAGGAATAGTCAGGTCTTTGGGCTGCTGCTGCTTGCCTGAGCCATGTGCTCCGCGGGGCGTCGTGAGAGACCTCCCCAGAACGAAAACTTCTTTGCCAGGACACCCTATCTGCCCGAGAGAGAAGCGTGTTGGCGCCTGTGGTAGCAGTCTTCAGGAAAGGGACAAGCCTACCACCACGGTCCCCGGAGCTTGTCTGGGGAGAGCTAGGCACGCCGCCCCGGGAGCACATAGGAGCCCTTGGCATTGCAGTCAGGAAACTGACGCGAAGCAGAGAGACATACCTCTGATGAGAATTGGGCCTCTGGCAAGACAAGTGTCACCCACTTCCTGTCTGGAGAGACAGAAGCCTGGCAGCTCAGGTACACGAGGGGACAAATAGGCCAAGGGCGCGTGCTCCACTCTGAGAGAAGAGTCTGAGCAGAAGGCTGGCCTGTCCTGTGCCTCGAGGCCCAAGGTGACAGCAGGTACTTGGCCACCTGTCCATGGGGCAGCCTTTGCGTGTCCACCAGGCGCCCGACATTGAACTCAGGGAAACAGCATAGGAGGATCTGGCAATCGGCTACCGTCTTCTTCCAGGATGTGGCAGCGTTTGCGGTGGCAGGGGTGGCTGGGGAAGTATCGGGGACAGTCCCCCACAGGGTCTGCATGCCTGGGAGCGGGCGGTGTGCAGTGCTCCGGTGGCCTCTCCTCTCATCTCGGGAAGGCACAGGCCTGTCCCTGAGTCCGCCTGAACGTGAGAGGAAAAGGCCAGACCCTGGCTCACCCAGGAACAGACAGTCTGTGCAGAGTGCCACCCTGGGTGACGCACGCTGCTGCAGGGACGAGGCTATGTCTCCAGACGTGGGTGAGGCAGGGTGTACGCAGGGCGCGAACCTGGGCCCCGGGAAAGCAAGGCCCAAGAGGCACCAACTCTCCCACAACACTTCTTCCCTTACGCGAGAGAGCGAACGCCCAAAGCCTTGCTGGGAAGCAGAAGCGAAGTGAGTTTCGCGCCAAGGGGGAAAACTCTGTGAAAGCTCAGCATTCGCTGGGAAGGAAGAGTCACGTGTTTTGGCTGCTGCTGCTTGCCTGAGCCAAGTGCTGCGCAGTTTGGCATGAGAAACCAGCCCTGAACGAGACCTTCTTTGCCCGGACATCCTGTCTGCCCGAGAGAGAAGCGTGTTGGCACCTGTGGTAGCAGCCTTAAGGAAAGGGACAAGCCTGTCCACACGGTCCCCGGAGCTTGTCTGGGGAGAGCGTGGCACGCTGTCCCGGGAGCACAGAGGAGCCCTTGGCATTGTATTCGGGAAACTGATGGGAAGCAGGAGAGCCAGCCGTCTGAGGAACAGCGGGCCGGTGGCAAAACAAGGGTCACCCACTCCCTGTGCAGAGACAGAAGCCTGGCTGCTCAGGAAACACTAGGGGAGGACTAGGCCAGGAGCACGTGCTCCACTCTGAGAAAGGAGTCTGGGCTAAGGCTGGCCTGTCCTGTGCCTCGAGGCCAAGGTGACAGCAGGTCCTTGGCCACTTGTCTCTGGGGCAGCCTTTGCGGGTCCACCAGGTGCCCGACCCTAAACTCTCAGTAACAGTTCCCGAAGGAACGGGCTATCGGCGACCGTCATCCTCCAGGATGTGGCTGCGTTTTGCCGTGGCAGGGGTGGCCGGGGAAGGAACGGGGACAGTCCCCCACAGGGTCTCCATCCCAGGGCGCGGGCGGTGTGCAGTGCTCCGGTCACCTCTCCTCTCGTCTGGGGAAGGTACAGACCTGTTTCTGAGTCCGCCTGAACACCAGAGGAAAGGCCAGACCATGGCTCACCCAGGAGCAACCAGTCTGTGCAGAGTGCCACCTTGGGCGGCTGCAGGGATGAGGCTACGTCTGCACACCTGGGTGATGCAGGGTGAGCTCAGTTCGTGAACCTGGGCCTGGGAAAGCAAGGCCCAAGAGTCACCAACTCTCCCGCTACACTTCTTCCCTTGTGCGAGAGAGCGAATGCCCAAAGCCTTGCTGGGAAGCAGCAGGGAAGTGCATTTCGCACCAAGCGGGACAACCTCTGCGAAAGCTCAGCATTCGCTGGGAAGGAAGAGTCGGATCTTTGGGCTGCTGCTGCTTGCCTGAGCCAAGGGCCCTTGTCGCCGACATCCAAACCGGTTACCCCTGGAAGGTCTGCGTTAAGGGAAACTCCGTCAGCTGGAAACACACTCTTGGCAGTGTCTTCCCACTTGAGGAAAGAAGCTAGAACAATGACGGTCTCTGTGCAACATAGATACTGTGAGTGAAGTTCAGGCTACTGCTCTTTGGGGTCCAAATCGGATAGTAGCAGGGCATGACGTGTGCTCATTCACACTGTCTAACTCAGTTGAAAACACTTCCAGCATTGTAAGAGAAGTGTGTTTTGGATAGATTCGTGACAGGGTTGAGGCTGTGCAAAGTTGGAAGCTGTTGGGACTGACTGTGTTCAAAACATGTATCATCGCGAACTGGGCCCTGGTCCCCAACGTCCAAACCGTTTACCACATGAAGGTCTGCATTAAGGGAAACTCCTTTAGGCAGTAACACATTCTTGGCAATGTCTTCTCAGTTGAGGAAAGAAGGTAGAACAACGACGGTCTCTGTGCAGGTTAGATACTGTGAGTGACGTGCAGGCTACTGCTCTTTGGGTTCCAACAAATATAGTGGCAGAGCACGACCTGTGCTCATCGACACTAACTCATTTGAAAACTCTTCAAACATCGTGAGAGAAGTGTGTTTTGGATAGATTCATGACAGGGTTGAAGCTGTGCAAAGTTGGAAGCTGCTGGAACTAACTGAGTGGAAAACATGAAGAATCAGGTACAAAGGCCCAGTCTGGGACTTCCATACCGCTGACCATGAAATGGTCTGCGTTCAGGAAAACTCCTTCATTCAGACACCCATTGGTGGCAGTGTCTTCCCAGTTCAGGAAAGAAGATAGAACAAGGATGGACAATGGGCAGGTTGGATACTCTGAGTGAAAGTGCAGTCTACGGCTCTTAGGCGTCCAAAACATATATTGGAAGGGCACGACCTATGCTCATCCGCACTGTCTACCTCAGTTGAAAACACTTCAAACACCATGAGGAAAGTGTGCTTTAGGATAGATATGCGACAGGTTTGAGGCTGTGAAAAGCTGGAAGCTCTTGGACCTCTGGGTGGAAAACATGAAGAGTCGCGTACAAGGCACTTGCTGGTGACCATAGGAAAGGCTCTGTTCAGGGACATTCCTTCAGGCAGAAACACATCCTTGGCACAGTCTTCCCAGTTGAGGAAAAAATGTAGAACAACGAACGACTCTGTGTAGGTAAGATACTGTGAGTGAAGTGCAGGCTACTGCGCTCTGAGGTTCAAAACGTATTGTGGCAGAGCACGACCTGTGCTCATCCACACTGTCTAACTCAGTTGAAAACACATCAAACATCGTGAGGAAAGTGTGGTTTGGATGGACTTGTGACAGGGTTGAGGCTGTGCAAAGTTGGAAGCTGTTGGGACTGACTGTGTTAGAAACATGTATCATCGCGAACAGGGCCCTGGTATTGGAAGTCCAAACCGGTTACCACGGAAGGTCTGCATTAAGGGAAACTCCTTCAGGCGGAAACACATTCTTGGCAGTGTCTTCCCAGTTGAGGAAAGAAGGTAGAACAACGAAGGACTCTGTGCAGGTTAGATACTATGAGTGAAGTGCAGGCTACTGCTCTTTGGGGTCCAACAAGTATAGGGGCAGAGCACGACCTGTGCTCATCGACCCTATCTAACTCACTTGGAAACACTTAAAACATCGTGAGAGAAGTGTGTTTTGGATAGACTCGTGATGGGGTTGATGCTGTGGAAAGTTGGAAGCTGTTGGAACTGACTGAGTGTAAAACATGAAGAATCGCGTACAGAGCCCAGTCTGGGTCTTCTATACCGCTGACCATGAAGCGGTCTGTGTTCAGGAAAACTCCTTCATTCAGACACCCATTGGTGGCAGTGTCCTTCCAGTTGAGGAAAGAAGATAGAACAAGGGCGGACGCTGGGCATGTGAAGAGCAGTCTACAGCCCTTAGGCGTCCAAAACGTATATTGGAAGGGCACGACCTGTGCTCATCCGCACTGTCTACCTCAGTTGAAAACACTTCAAACACCGTGAGGAAAGTGTGCTTTTTTTTTTTAAAGATTTGATTTATTTATATGAGAGAGAGACAGTGAGAGAGAGCATGAGCGAGGAGGTCAGAGGGAGAAGCAGACTCCCTATGGAGCTGGGACCCCGATGTGGGACTCGATCCCGGAACCCCGGGATCATGACCTGAGCCGAAGACAGTCGTCCAACCAACTGAGCCACCCAGGCGTCCCGGAAAGTGTGCTTTAAGAGAGACATGCGACAGGGTTGAGGCTGTGAAAAGTTGGAAGCTCTTGGACCTCTGGGTGGAAAACATGAAGAGTCGCATACAAGGACTTTACTGGTAACCATAGGAAGGGCTCCGTTCAGGGACAGTCCTTCAGGCAGAAACACAACCTTGGCAGTGTCTTCCCAGTTGAGGAAAGAAGGTAGAACAACGACGGTCTCTGTGCAGGTTAGATACTGTGAGGGAAATGCAGGCTACTGATCTTTGGGTTCCAACAAATATAGTGGCAGAGCACGACCTGTGCTCATCGACACTAACTCATTTGAAAACTCTTCAAACATAGTGAGAGAAGTGTGTTTTGGATAGATTCGTGACAAGGTTGAGGCTGTGCAAAGTTGGAAGCTGTTGGTACTAACTGAGTGGAAAACATGAAGAGTCACGTACACAAGACCCAGTCCGGGACTTCCATACCGCTGACCATGAAATGGTCTGCGTTCAGGAAAGCTCCTTCATTCAGACACCCATTGGTGGCAGTGTCTTCCCAGTTCAGGAAAGAAGATAGAACAAGTATGGACAATGGACAGGTTGGATACTCTGAGTCCAATGCAGTCTACAGCTCTTAGGCGTCCAAAACGTATATTGGAAGGGCACGACCTGTCCTCATCCACACTGTCTACCTCAGTTGAAAACACTTCAAACACCATTGAGGAAAGTGTGCTTTAGGATAGATCTGCGACAGGGTTGAGGCTGTGGAAAATTAGAAGCTCTTGGACCTCTGGGTGGAAAACATGAAGAGTTGCGTACAAGGCACTTACTAGTGACGATAGGAAGGGCTCTGTTCAGGGACAGTCCTACAGGCAGAAACACATCCTTGGCACAGTCATCCCAGTTGAGGAAAAAACGTAGAACAATGAAGGACTCTGTGTTGGTTAGATACTGTGAGTGAAGTGCAGGCTATTGCACTCAGGGGTCCAAAACGTATAGTGGCAGAGCACGACCTGTGCTCATCCACACTGTCTAACTCAGATGAAAACACTTCAAACATCGTGAGAGTAGTGTGTTTTGGATGGACTTGTGACAGGGTTGAGGCTGTGCAAAGTTGGAAGCTGTTGGGACTGACTGTGTTAGAAACATGTATCATCGCGAACAGGGCCCTGGTATCGGAAGTCCAAACCGGTTACCATGGAAGGTCTGCATTAAGGGAAACTCCTTCAGGTGGAAACACATTCTTGGCAGTGTCTTCCCAGTTGAGGAAAGAAGGTAGAACAACGAAGGACTCTGTGCAGGTTAGATACTATGATTGAAGTACAGGCTACTGCTCTTTGGGGTCCAACAAGTATAGTGGCAGAGCACGACCTGTGCTCATCGACCCTATCTAACTCACTTGGAAACACTTAAAACATCATGAGAGAAGTGTGTTTTGGATGGACTCGTGACAGGGTTGAGGATGTGGAAAGTGGGAAGTTGTTGGAACTGACTGAGTGGAAAACATGAAGAATCACGTACAGAGCCTAGTCTGTGTCTTCCATACTGCTGACCATCAAGCTGTCTGTGTTCAGGAAAACTCCTTCATTCAGACACCCATTGGTGGCAGTTTCTTCCCAGTTGAGGAATGAAGATAGAACAAGGACGGACCCTGGGCAGGTTAGATACTCTGAGTGCAGTGCATTCTACGGCTGTTAGGCGTCCAAAACATATATTGGAAGGGCACGACCTGTGCTCATCCACACTGTCTACCTCAGTTGAAAACACTTCAAACACTGTGAGGAAAGTGTGCTTTAGGATACACATGTGACAGTGATGAGGCTGTGGAAAGTTGGAAGCTCCTGGACTTCTGGGAGGAAAACATGAAGAGTCGCATACAAGGTGCTTACTGGTCACCGTAGGAAGGGCTCTGTTCAGGGAAATTCCTTCAGGCAGAAAAACATTCTTGGCCATGTCTTCCCAGTTGAGGCCAAAAGGTAGAATGATGACAAACTCTGTGCAGTTTAGAAACCTTGAGTGCAGTGCAGGCTACTGCTCTTTGGGGTCCAAAACATGTAGTGGCAGTGCACGAACTGTGCTCATCCACACTGTCTAACTCAGTTGAAAACGCTTCAAACTTCGTGTGAGAAGTGTGTTTTGAATGGACCTGCGACAGGCTTGAGGCTGTGCATAGTTGGAAGCTTTTGGAACTGACTGTGTTGAAAACATGTATCATCGTGAGAAGGACCCTGGTCACCGACGTCCAAACCGGTTACCACAGGAAGGAGAGCGTTAAGGGAAACTCCTTCAGGCGGAAACAGATTCTTGGCAGTGTCTTCCCAGTTGAGGAAAGGAGGTAGAACAACGAGGGACTCCGAGCAGGTTGGATACTGTGAGTGAAGTGCAGGCTACTGCTCTCTGGTGTCCAAAACGCATAGTGGCAGAGCAAGACCTGTGCTCGTCCACATTGTCTAGCTCAGTAGAAAACACTTAAAACATCGTGAGAGAATTGTGTTTTGGATGGAGTTGCGACAGGGTTGATGCTGTGCAAAGTTGGAAGCTGTTGGGACTGACTGTGTGGAAATCATGTATCATCACGAACAGGTCCTTGGTCTCCCCCATCGAAACCGGTTACCACAGGAAGGTCTGCGTTAAAGGAAACTCCTTTAGGCAGAAAAACATTCTTGTCAGTGTCTTCCCAGTTGAGGAAAGGAGGTAGAACAACGACGGACCCAGTGAAGGTTTGATACTATGAGTGAAGTACGTGCTACAGCTCTTTGGTGTCCAAAATGTATAGTGGCAGAGCACGACCTGTGCTCATCCACACTGTCTAAATCAATTGAAAACACATCAAACATCGTGAGAGAAGTGTGTTTTAGATGGACTCGTGACAGGGTTGAGGCTGTGGAAAGTTGGAAAATGGTGGAACTGACTGAGTGGAAAACATGAAGAATCGCATACAGAGCCCAGATGTGTCTTCCATACCGCTGACCATGAAGCTGTCTGTGTTCAGGAAAACTCCTTCATTCAGACACCCATTGGTGGCAGTGTCTTCCCAGTTGAGGAAAGAAGATAGAACAAGGACGGACGCTGGGCAGGTTGGATACTCTGAGTGCAGTGCATTCTACGGCTGTTAGGCGTCCAAAACGTATATTGGAAGGGCACGACTGTGCTCATCCACACTGTCTACCTCAGTTGAAAACACTTCAAACACCGTGAGGAAAGTGTGCTTTTGGATAGATATTTGACAGGGTTGAGGCTTGGAAAGTTGGAAGCTCTTGGATCTCTGGGTGGAAAACATGAAGAGTCACGTACAAGGCACTTAACTGGTGACCATAGGAAGGGCTCTGTTCAGGGAAATTCTTTCAGGCGGAAACACATTATTGTCAGTGTCTTCCCAGTTGAGGAAATACGGTAGAACAACGACGGACGCTGTGCAGGTTAGATACTGTGAGTGAAGTGCAGGCTACAGCTCTTTGGGGTCCCAAACATAGATTGGCAGAACAAGACCTGTGCTCATCCACACTGCCTAACTCAACTGAAAACACTTAAGACATCGTGAGAGAAGTGTGTTTTGGATGGACGTGCGACAGGGTTGAGGCTGTTCAGAGTTGGAAGCTGTTGGAACTGACTGTGTTTAAAACATGTATCCTCGCGAACAGGGCTCTGGTCTCCGACGTCCAAACCGGTTACCACAGGAAGGTCTGCGTTAAGGGAAACTCTTTCAGGCAGAAACACATTCTTGTCAGTGTCTTCCCAGTTGAGGAAAGAAGGTACAACAACGACGATCTCTGTGCACGTTAGATACTGTGAGTGAAGGGCAGGCTACCGCTCTTTGGAATCCAACAAGTATTGTGGCAGAGCACGACCTGTGCTCATCCACACTGTCTAACTCTGCTGAAAACACTTCAAACATCGTGAGAGAAGTGTGTTTTGGATGGACTCATGACAGGGTTGAGGCTGTGGAAAGTTGGAAGCTGTTGGAACTGACTGAGTGGAAAACATGAAGAGTCACGTTTAAGAGCCCCACTCTGGGACTTTCATACCACTGCACATGAAAAACTCTGTGTTCAGGAAAACTCCTTCATTCAGACACCCATTGGTGGCAGTGTCTTCCCAGTTGAGGAAGGAAGATAGAACAAGCACGGACGTTGGGCAGGTTGCATACTCTGAGTGAAGTGCAATCTATGGCTCTTAGGCGTCCAAAACATATATTGGAAGGGCACGACCTGTGCTCATCCGCACTGTCTACCTCAGTTGAAAACACTTCATAGATCGTGAGAGAAGTGTGTTTTGGGTATACTTGCAACAGGGTTGAGGTTGTGCAAAGTTGGACGCTGTTGGCACTGACTGTGTTGAAAACATGTATCATCACAAACAGGGCCCTGGTCTCGGAAGTCCAATCCGGTTACCACAGGAAGGTCTGTGTTAATGGAAAATCCTTCAGGTGGAAAACATTCTTGGCAGTGTCTTCCCAGTTGAGGAAAGGAGGTAGAACAACGACGACTCAGTGCAGGTTAGATATTGTGAGGGAAGTAGAGGCTACTGCTCTTTGGTGTCCAACAAGTATAGTGGCAGAGCACGACCTGTGCTCATCCACACTGTCTAACACAGTTGAAAACGCTTCAAACTTCGTGAGAGAACTGTATTTTGAATGTACTTGTGACAGGGTTGAGGCTGTTCAAAGTTGGAAGCTTTTGGGACTGACTGTGTTGAAAACATCTCGAACAGGGCCTGGTCACCGACGGCCACACCGGTTACCACAGGAAGGTCTGTGTTAAGGGAAACTCCTTCAGGCAGAAACACATTCTTGGCAATGTCTTCCCAGTTGACAAAAAAAGATAAAAAACGACAGACTCTGTGCTGGTTAAATACCGTGTGTTAACTGCAGGCTACAGCTCTTAGGCTTCCAAAAGATATACTGGGATAGCTTGACCACTGCTCATTTCAATCTCTACCTTTGTCGAAAAAGCTTAAATAGATGTGAGGGAAGTGGGCTTTAGGAAGGAATCGCGACCGTTTTGTGGCTGTCAAAACATGGAAGATGTGGGAACTGACTGTGTTGAAAAAATGAAGAGTCGCATACAGGGCCCCAGTCTTGAATGTCCATATTGGTGACCATAGGAAGGTTTGTGTTCAGGGAAACTCCTGCATGAGCACACAAATTTGTGGTAGTGTCTTCCCAGGTGAGAAAAGAAGATAGAACAAGAACGGAAACTGGGCAGGTTCGATATTGTGAGTGAAATGCAGGCTATTGCTCTTAGGCGTCCAAAACATATATTGGTGGACAATGACCTGTTGTCATACACACTGTCTAACTCTTTCAAAAATGCTTCAAACGTCGTGAGGGAAGTGTGCTTTAGGATGGACTCGCGACAGGGTTGAGGCTGTCGAAAGGTGGAAACTGTTGGAACTGACTGTGTTGAAAACATGAAGAGTCACGTACAGGGCCCTCATCTCAGACATCAATACCGGTGACCATAGAAAGGTCTGTGTTCAGGGAAACACCTTCAGGCAGACACCCATTCGTGTCAGCATCTTCCCAGTTGAGGAAAGAAGATAGAACAAGGACAGACTCTGGGCAGGTTGGAAACTGTGAGTGAACTGCAGGCTACGGCTCTTAGGTGTCCAAAACATATATTGGCAGAGCAAGACCTGTTGTCATCCACATTGTCTACCTCAGAAGAAAGCACTTCAAACGTCATGAGGGAACTGTGCTATAGGACGGACATGCAACAGAGTTGAGGCTGTTGAAAGGTGGAAGCTGTTGGAACTGACTGTGTTGAAAACATGAAGAGTCACATACTGGGCCCTAGTCATGAATGTCCATACCGGTGACCATAGGAAGGTCTGTGTTCAGGGAAACTCCTTCAAATGGACACCATTTCGGCTCAGTGTCTTTACAGTTGAAAAGAAGATAGAACAAGGATGGACTCTTGGCAGGCGGCTACTGTGAGTGAAGTACAGTCTAACGTTCTTTGGTGTCGAAACCTCATATTGGCAGAGCACGACCTGTGATCCTCCACACTGTCTACCTCTGTCGAAAACACTTCAAATGACATGAGGGGAGTGTGCTTTAGGACGAACTCATGACAGGGCTGAGGCTCTCAAAAGGTGGAAGCTGTTGGAACTGACTTCATTGAAAATATGAAGAGTCGCATTCTGGGCCCCAGTCTCGGACGTCCATACCGGTGACCATAGGAAGGTCTGTGTTCAGGTAATCTCCGTCAGGCTGACACCCATTCTTGACAGTGTGTTCCCAGTTGAGGAAAGAAGATAGAGCAAGGAAGGACTCTGAGCATTTTGGAAACTGTGAGTAAAGTGCAGGCTACGGCTCTTAGGCATCCAAATCATATATTGGCAGAGCACGACCTGTGGTCATCCACACTGTCTACCTCTGTCGAAAACGCTTCAAATGTCGTGAGGGATGTGTGCTTTAGGACGGACTTGTGACAGGGTAGAGGCTGTCGAAAGGTGTAAGTTACTGGAACTGACAGTGGTGAAAACATGCAGTGTCGCATACTGGGCCCTAGTCTCCGATGTCCATACTGGAGACCATAGGAAGGTCTGTGTTCAGGGAAACTCCTTCAGGCAGACACCCATTCGTGTCAGTGTCTTCCCAGGTGAGGAAAGAAGATAGAACAAGGACGGACTCTGGGCAGGGTGGAAATTGTCAGTGAAGAGCAGGCTATGGCTCTTAGGTGTCCAAATCATATATTGGCAGAGCATGACCTCTGGACATCCACACTGTCTATGTCTGTCAAAAATGCTTCAAACGTGGTGAGGGAAGTGTGCTTTTGGATGGACTCATGGCAGCATTGAGGCTGTCGAAAGGTGGAATCTATTGGAACTGACTGTGTTGAAAATATGAAGAGTTGCGTACAGGGCCACAGTCTCGAACGTCCATACCAGTGACCATAGGAAGGTTTGTGTTCAGAAAAGTTCCTGCATGTAGACACCAATTTGTGGCAGTGTCTTCCCAGGTGAGGAAGAAAAATAGAACAAGAATGGACAGTGGGCAGGTTCGATACTGTGAGTGAAGTACAGGCTATAGCTCTTAGGCGTCCAAAACATATATTGGGAGAACACGACCTGTGGTCATTCACACTGTCTACCTCTTTAAAAAACACTTCAAACGTCGTGAAGGAAGTGTGCTTTAGGACGGACTCGTGACAGGGTTGAGGCTGTCGAAAGGTGGAAGCTGTTGGAACTGAGTGTGTTGAAAACATGAATAGTCACGTACAGGGCCCTCGTCTTGGATGTCCATACCGGTGACCATAGGAAGGTCTGTGTTCAGGGAAACTCCTTCAGGTGGACGCCCATTCGTGTCAGTTTCTTCCCAGTTGAGGAAAGAAGATAGAACAAGGACGAACTCAGGCCGGGTTGGATACTGTGAGTGAAGTGCATGCTACAACTCTTAGGTGTCAAAAGCTATTTGGCTAAGCAAGACCTGTGGTCATCCACACTGTCTACCTCTGTCGAAAACGCTTCAATCGTTGGTGGGAATTGTTCCTTAGGGCGGGCTCTCGACAAGGTTGAGGCTGTCTAAAGCTGGAAGCTGTTCAAACTGACTGTATTGAAAACATGAAGTGTCACGTACAAGGCCCTAGTTTCAGAAGTCCATACTGGTGATGGTAGGAAGGTCTGTGTTCAGTTAAACTCCTTGAGGCATACAACCGTTGTTGGCAGTGTCTTACCAGTTGGGGAAAGAAGATAGAACAAGGACGGACTCTGGGCCTTTTGGATGCTGTGAGTGAAGTGCAGGCAAGGCTCTTAGGCGTCTGAAACCCATGTTGGCCGAGCACTACCTGTGGTCATCCACACATTCTAACTCTGTCAAAAATGCTTCAAACGTCGTGAGGGAAGTGAGCTTTAGGATGGACTAGAGACAGAGTTGAGGCTGTGGAAAGGTGAATGCTGATGGAACTGACTGTTGAAAACATGAAGTGTCCTGTACAGGACCCTAGTGTTGGACGTCCATACCGGTGACCATATAAATGTCTGGGTTCCATGAAACTTCTTCAGTCAGACACTCATTCGTGGCAGTGTCTTCCCAGTTGAGGAAAGAAGATAGACCAAGGAGGCTCTGGCTGACCATCTCTCTGTTGTAGCCAGTGGAGATTTCCCGTCGTCTGAATCCAGACTTGTGTCTTAGTCCTGAGAAAGTCAACTCGTTGGGAGACTGGGCTAGTGCTTCCATTCTGAACATGGTTGTTTCATTGCAAAGGCAGGGTTGGGGAGTGCACACGACTTGGGGGAGGGGCAGAGTGAGAGAATCTCTGTGGAGACTCCCCACAGAGCATGCAGCAGGACAAGGACGTTCTATCCCATCACTCATGAAACCATGACCTCAGCTGCAACCAAGAGTCAGATACTTAAGGCACAGAGCCCACCAGGTACTCCTATCTTTTTCTCTTTTTCTCTAACTAGAGGGACCCTAGAATCATTCCGTGTCTGTGTCAATGAGCCATATGCTCCCTTGAAAGAGGAGACTCCCACAGACTTCTCAGGACTGTGGTTATGTTGCAGCGCAGGGCCCCTCCCAGTTGGGTTTCAGAACAGAGCTGCAAAGACAAGGGCCAGGTGGGAACCAGTGTGCTTTATTGGAGGGATCGGAGAGGTGGTCAGTGTGACCCAGACCGAGTGCAAAGAGGACGTGAGGTTGGGGACAGGGAGGTGGTGCCACCCAGTGCTGTGTAAGGCCCCAGATAGGGTTTTGAGTTTTATTCCCAGGGCACTGGGAAGCCGCGGGACAGGTGGGTAAGGGAGGATGACAGAATTCGATGTTCCTGCTCAAAATGGGTCAGAGGGGATGAGACACGACAGTGGGCTGGACTAGGATGGTGGTGGGGAGGGGGTGGGTCAGAGACAGGTGCAGGATGTATGTGGATGTTGTGGGGGGAGGGGAATCCAGAACGACCTTGACCTTGTGGCCTGAGCTCTGGGAGGAAGGTGGGGGCCATCCATTACCATGGGGCAGCCTGGGGCTCGTGGGGTCAGAAGTCTAGCCTTAGGCTCTGAGATGCCCTGTGAGCATCATTCAGTCAGGCCCAGCCAGGGAGACAGACTGCTCTGCATATTTCAGCGGAAGGAACCCAGTGCAGGGGATTGGCTGTTCCGGTCTGCTGATCAGAGGTGGGACTGTGAGGCAGCACCAGGGACCAGCTGTCACCTTGAGACTGGAGGGACAAAGCTCGGATGGTGTCACTGACCCTAGGACCAGGGTCACCCGGCTCAGCAGGAGTCCCAGGAGGCAAAGCTGGGGATGCCACCCAGGGTGGGGTGTGTGTATGTGTGTGTGCACGTGCTTTCTTCCCAGTCGGTGCTGCCTTGAAGATGTGGGGGTTCTTCCTAGGGGTTGCTCCCTGCCCACACAGCCACCATCTTGGACTTTGGAGCTCCCGGCCGGCCCTCTTGAGGGCCACCCCCATCCTAGCCATCTTGAACTTGGGACTCCTTTTTGCAAGACTCCATCTGCCAGCTGCGTGTTTGGACCTTGTGGAGCTAGGCCCTGCCTCTTCTCTGTTGGGTACCACCTTCTATGAGGCTGAAAGAGGGAGGAGCAGTTGAAGCCGCAAATAAAGAATGTGGGGAAGGCTGGTGTCTGAGTGCTGTCTGCATGCAGGGGTGGGGGGGGTGTCTTGTTCTCTGAACAGCACCCAAGTGTGGATAAATCCAGTCGGTGTGCTTACCTTGGCCCCTCGGAGCCCCGTTGCTTGGCCTGGCTCCACTCTGTGTCTCCTAGCTGGGGTGGGAAGCTATTCTGCTCGTCCCTAGAAAGGGCGGACCTAGGGGAGGTGACCTCTAGCCTTTCCTAAGATCCCTGTAGCAGGGAGACAACAGGGAGCCCCTCCTTTCCTTAGGAGGGAAAACAGATTCCCTAGATCTGGGGTTTTGGGTTTTATTCTGGCCTCTGACAGAAGAGTGGAGGCAAACAGATGAAGATCCCACAACTCTGGATTCCTTGAATCCAAGAAGGCTCTCCCGGCCCAAACAGGGACCGTCGCAGCCACCTTCATCTCTTTGCCAGGCCCCTAGGGCAAGCCAGAGTGTGGTGCCGGCAGTGGAAATGGGCCCTCCGTCGGCCTCGTGGGGCTAGGGAGTCTGGCTGAGAGGTAAGCACCATGCCTTCCCGTTCAGCCAGCCCCCTGGGACACCGGCTGGTGGCTCCCTCTGATGGTTAGTCGAAGACGCGGCAGAGAGGAGCACTTAGGGGGTGTTTGGGTCTCCAGTGTGGTCCACGAAAATCATCGTATTTTCAGATTTATGGGCAATGGAAGGGATTTTCGGGGATGACTCTGCCCGCACAGGAGTTCTGCCCTGATGAGCTGTTGGTATTGCCTCACCTCCACGACTTGACTTTGAACTGGTATCTGCTGAGAACCCGTGCTAGGCGGTTCACTTGGCCACATTCCGGCCCAACAACCAGATGAGGGAGGTAACCGTGTGGTCCCGTTTTGCAGATGAGAAGACAGGAAAGTTCATAGACGTCATTTAGCTGTTGAATGACTGCTGCTGGGTGACTCAAATCTGAATGCCCGACCACTGGGCCCCCTCACTCCCTGAGGAGGGAAACCCCAGGGAATAAAGGAACAAGGAGGAGACAAGGTCACAGAGAAAGCAAAAGGGATGTTGCGCAGGTTCTTACTTCGCCCACCTAGCTGAGAGCTGTCCCAGCACAGAGCAGGCACTAGGAAAGGTGTTTGGAGTGACCAGTTTCTGTCGGAGATGAGGCACCATCTCCCCACCAGGCAGCTCACCAGAAGCAGGGCGTGCTGCCTCGTGGAGCCCAGGCCAGTGGCACGGTCATCCTGCACCTCCAGAAAGGAGCTAAGGTGGTTCTTCAAGACTTGCCTGCGTTACCATCAGACCTTTGGTAAGGACCCTTCCGCGCCTCCTGCCTGGGACTGTGCCTTCTGGGGCAGAGCATTTGCACTGTGACTGGGTCCTTTCCCTGGGACGCAGAGCTGCCCTCTCCAGCTCTTGTCCATACTGTGCAGCTGCCCCTGTACGGATGCCCTATAGTAACTGTCTCCCCAACCCCAGTTAGCTGGCACCTCCCCCTGCTGCCCACGTACCAGAATGCAAGAGGCTCGGGGAGTGTGAGAGAAAGCCTGAGCAGGGGAGCATGAAGGTCTGGGTTTGGGGGTCTATCTATGGCTATCAGTGCCTACCTAAGGGCTTCAGGGAAAGGAGGGGGACTACAGCACTCTGGGTAGGGAGTGTTGGATGTTTGGTGTGTCTTTTACTCTTCTCAACATCAGTGCTGGGAGGTACAGGTGTGTGCCCCCATTTTGCAGATCTGGAAACTAAGTCCCTTGCCCAGGGACTCAGGGCAGATAAACAGGTGAGCCCAGATTCTGATACAAGCCTGCCTGACAGTCCATTGCCCCCTTCCCCGATTACGTCTAAAATCATGTCCCTTCTCTGTGTCCATGTCTCCCACTTGTGATCACTCATCCCCACCTGCAGTGAGCTCAACACTGTTCGAGGTGCTGGGAATTCAGCAGTGAATGAGGTCGCTGCCCTCATGGAGCTGACAGGCCATCAGGGAGCCAGATAGTAAATAAGTAAATGATGTGGTATGTAGATATATGGCCAAAAAGGGCGATGAAAGAGGGGAAGGGGGCTCAGTACTCGCTATGGAATACAAGGTGGAAGGGAAGGCCTTTCTCTTAAGATGGCATGTGGGCAGAAGAGAAAGAATGAGCCATAGGGACATCAGAGGGAAGAAAATTCCAAGTTGAGGGAATAGCTAGTGCAAAGGCCCTGAGGTGGGAGCACAACTAGCATTTGAGAAACAACTACAAGACTCCTGTGGTTGGAGTCAGAGGGAAAAAGGAGATAAGGTCACAGGGAAAGTAGGAAGCAGATGGTGCAGGTCCTTGGGCCACAGAGAGGGCTCCGGCTTGCACTCTGCAGGAGGAGCCATGAGAAGTTTCAGAGCGCAGGAGGGATATGACCTAACTCAGGTGTTCAAAGGGGTTTTCTGTGGGAGGAAACTAAAAATGTAGAGATAGGGCAGGGAGCCCAGTGAGGAGCCATTGCATTAGTCTAGGCTAAAGAGGAGGGTGGATAGAATAAGGTGGGGGTAGCAGAGTAGGGAGAAGAGAGGTTCTGGGTATATTCTGAAAGTAGGACCAACAGAATTTGTTGACAGATCCGGGCGTTGGATAACAAAGTGACTGAGCAGCTGGGAAGATGGGGTTTGCCATTTCCTGAGAGGGGGAGCCTGGGAGGAGCAGGTTTTGGGTAGGGAATCTGGAGTTAGGTTTTATTTATTTTGAGAGAGAGTGAGAGTACTTGCGGGTTGGGGCGGTAGAGGGAGAGAGAGAATCTTAAGCAGGCTTCATGCCCAGCATGGGCCCGACACAGGGCTGGATCTCACGATCCTGAGATCATGACCTGAACCAAAATCAAGAGTCAGATGCTTAATCAGCTGAGCCTCCAGGTGTCCCTGGAGTTAGGTTTTTATATTTGAGATGTCTATTAGATATTCCAAGTGAAGATGTCACTGTTGGATACACAGATGGAGAGAGAGAGAGAATTAATAACAGCAAATAATACAAATAACATATTAGAATGTTATAATATCATTATACATAATAATATTAACAAGTTTATTAAGCTCACTCTTTGGTCTCTCCATCTGTTTCGCCTCTTGCTCACATAGTAGCTATATGACATATTAGGGATTATCCTCAGAGAGGAAACTGGCTCAGAGGCTTCTTGATTCACTAAGATAACACACAGGGGCTCCTGGGTGGCTCAGCGGGTTAAGCATCTGCCTTCGGCTCAGGTCATGATCCCAGGGTCCTGAGATGGAGCCACGCATTGCATTGTGCTCTCTGCTCAGTGGGGAGTCTGCTTCCCACCCCCCCACCGCCTGCCTCTCTGCCTACTTGTGATCTCTGTCAAATAAATAAATAAGATGTTAAAAAAAAAAAAGATAAAGCGCCTAGTAAGTGGCAAGAGTCAAGATCGGATCCTAGGTCTGCCCCATTTTGATACCAGATTTTCTAATCTGCTAGTCGCTTTTGCAGTAAAGAGAGCTGGGTGATTTTAAGGATTAGTTTTAGCTCCAGGGAGCCTTAAACCTGGCAGTTCTCTGCTTTGGAGACAAAGGACCCTCCCTCTCCCCCCCCCACCGCCGGGACCTCCCCCCCCCCCCCCCCCCCCCCCCCCCCCCCCCCCCCCCCCCGCCACCCCGCCCTGCCCCTCCAAAAAAAACTTGTTAGGGTTGTGTGTAGGCCAAGAGTCCATAGGTATTGAGTTAGTAGGGGTAGGGGAGGGGCTCTACATTGTCTTTTTTTTTTTTTTTTTTTTTAGCATTTTCTGGTTTTGCTGATTTTCAGGATTCCTGCAGAACTTCATTTGAGCAGCTTAAGGTCTTAGTGGTTTCACTTCGTTAATGAGTACACCCCCCACACACACACCGTTTAGCGAGGCAGGAGGCTTGCCACTGTCGTACACAGCAGGCTGGGGTCAAGGATCTGACTCTGGCATCCTTCCACACCTAGGCATCTTCCCTGTGTCCCCACACCCCTCACCCAAACTCCTTCTCCACCCAGATTCCTTCCCTGGGACAAAAAGAATGTGGGCGGGGTTGGTTTTCAGGTTTTTATTGTGGGTGTATTTCTGGTAGCGGGATAGGGCGGAGGGGCAGGCCCTCCCACGAGAGGGCAGAGAGGACAGAGGGGGCCGGGGCGGGACAGGTGGAAAAGGCGGCGCGGGGAGCTTCTTTACTCTCGGATCTTCAATTCCCGCGCCATCTGACAGAGGGCGCAGGGCAAACAAAAGGTGAGGGCCGCCCAGTCGTGCCCAACGGAGCCCTAGAGGGTGGGAGAGAGAGGGGTTAGGAGCCCCGCCTAGGGTCCCAGGAGGTCAGTCCCCACCCCGGCCCCGCGACTCGCACGCACCTGGATGTGATAGCGCTCCCGCATGCCCGTGCGCAGGGAGTGCAGGCCTCCGGGCAGGTAGGGCGCGCAGCAGCACTCCCCGAAGTCGTCCGAGATGCGGCAGGCGAGGCACAGGGGGGCGAAAGTGCCGCACAGACCTGGGGGCAGGCGCGGGGCAGTCAGAGCGGGTTCCACCCGGCGCCCCGGGCCGGCTTCGCCGCGGGGAGGGGCGAGGCCGATGGTCCGCGGCGCCCAGGCGAGGGTCCCGGAGGGAATGAAGGGTCACAGCGGGGGTGGTTTAGGGGCTGCGAGGTAGGGTTTGGAGGGGGAGCTCGGGCCACAACGGGGAAAGTTGAGAGTACAAGGGGGGAGGTTGAGGGTCGCCGGGGAGCTTGGAAGAGGTGAGGTCAGGATCCTAGGGAGTGTTGGAGGTGGAGGAAGGGGTGAAGGCAGAGTGTGGGAATTCAGGGTCTGAGGCAGGGAGGGGGCGTAGCGTTGGTGGGGCCGCGCCCCCTCCCAGAAGGAGCCGCCTGTACTCACAGACGGGCATGTCGTTGCAGCAGTCCGTGAGTCCCGTGTGCCAGTCACTGAGCTGGGTCTGGTAGCAGCTGCTGGCGCACTGGGGCTGACTGGTCACTGGGTAGGACATGGCTGCGAGGGTGGTGGGCCAGGGTCAGTGGGCAGCCCAACAGCCCCTCCCGGACCCCACGTCCCTGCCGCCCCTTCCTCTGCCGGGCAGTCTGGGCGGGGCCACCAGGCCGCCCACGGAGGAGACACCACTGCCCCCCCCTCCTTTCGGCCACGTTTAGGCACTGACACCCCAGTCTGTCCCCATCGCCACTGCCTCCTGCGCATCTGGTTGAGCTGTGGGTGGGGAGCTCCTGCAAGTTTGGGGAAGGGTGGGTGCCACTTCCAGGCGGGGCCGAGAGGTGCCTCCGCCGCCTCCTCCACGTCTGGGCCTGGGGTGCTGGGTTCCCGCACTTCCAGGGGCCTCTGGGGTGCAATCAGGCGCCATCTGTCTTCGAAGCCAGGGGTGCCCAGGGGAGGGAAGCTGCCAGGTTCCAGGGACTGGAAGGGTTGCTGGTTCCTCCAGTGATCCCACCTTTGCCTTTCACGTTGTCGTGCATCTCAAACTGCATCTTGCTGGCCCTGAGGAGGTGGCGGCGTTGGGGACGGCAGAAGTGGCAGCGGAGACAGTGGCTGAGTCCAAGGGCTGCGGGATACTGGGGTGGGGGCGGTGGGCAAGGAGCAGGGGCACCGGGGGCTGGGTTCTCAGGGGGAAGGGCGCTGGGGAGAAAGAGGCCAAGTCAGCCTTCCAGCTGGCAGAAACATGGAGTAGGGATGTATGGGGTGAGGGCGAGAAACTCGCCCGTCTCTGTACCGCTGCCCGACAGACCCCAGAGGACCTTCCTCATAGCAGAGGTAGAGCTGGAGACAGAGCAGGTGAAAGAGAAGGCAGAGTCAGAGACAAGGAGAGAAAGAGATCAGAGCCAGTGCCCAAAGAGATGCCACCAGTACCACTCACACCTGTCCAGTGCCTTATCTTCTCTGCAAGCCCATGTCACAGATGGAACACTGAGGCTCAGAGAGGTGAGGAGAAATGCCCCACATCCGATGGCCAAGGCCAAGGGGGTTAGTAGAGGCAGTGCTGGGCCCCAGAACTTCCAAGTTCAACCCAGCACCGCTGAGGTTGAGAAGGTGGACACGGAGGGCATTGAGAAAAACAGAAACGTCCACTGAGACAGAGAAATGCAAGGAGACAGAGAGGTCAGGGGAGCCGAGTGGGGGGAGCACAGAGCCGAGGGCCATGGGCAGATGCTCCTACCTGCAGGACAGCAATGGCAATGATGCGGACAGGTGTGGGTGAGCCGGGCACTGAGTTCTGTCTCTGGCCAGGAGCTGCTTATATTGGGGCGGGCCACTCAATCCTGGGCGGGGCTCTGGCGGAGGTGCCCAGGGAGCCCAGCCGGTCTGGCTGACCCTCTTCCCCCCAACAAGAACTTCCCCTCCCTTGCTCTCCATCTCCCCTCCCCCCTCTTCCCCTCTAGTTCTTGTGGGACCAAGGAAATCAGGGAGGGGGGAAGGGATGCAGAGCTGGGAGGGAAGACTAAAAGGGGAGCAGGCAGAGAGACAGAAGGATGGAGGAGAGAAGGCAGAAGGGAGGCCTGAGGAGTGCAGCTGGGCCACAGTTAAGAGACAGCAAGAGAGGGAAGGCAGAGAGATGGGGAGGAAATGGGGGACACAGAGACAAAAGGGGAGAGGTCCAGATGGGAGAGAGAGAGGGGATCAGAGAGATGGAGAGAGACGAAGACATAGAGAGGTGAAGAGAGAGATGCTGAGACAGCGAGGGTCAAAAATCTGGGGAGAAACAGCGAAGAGGAGCCAGATTCAGAAAAGAGACACAGAGGTGGAAAGTGGAGCAGCAGGGAGGTGGAGGAAGGAATGGGGCTGCAGGAGAGTGCAGTGGGGGTTCCCCGGCCTCCCCTGTCCCCTTCAAGGGGACTTCCCCCCCACTTCCCTAGAAGAGGGGGCACTGTTCTCCCATTCGGGGCCACCAGGCACATGGGGGGCAGTGTTTGGGAGTGACTCGTGCTGAAACCAAAGTAAATATACACAGTTCACTCCACCTTCAAACTGGGAAGGGAGGAGGCTGGGAACTGAGAAGCTGTGGCTCTGGAAGGAGGTAGATGTGGCTCAGGACTGGGGTGGGGTCAGGGGTGATAACTAACAGAGCAGATGAGGGGGGAGCGGGGCCTGGACTCCTGAGTCTGAGGGATGAGAGGCTGGCGCTTTATCTGGGCCCCTAACAGAGGAGGGGGAGGGGCTCAGATTCTGGCTGGTGGCGTAGACTCCTGGGTTAGGCTGGGCTGCTCCCCTGAGTGTGCAGGCAGGGGTCCTGGGATCTTTGCTGGGCTTCCGAGGGGTGAAAAGAGCGAGGGGCCTGGAAGCCTGAGTCACCAAAGTCTGCCCCCAACAGGCCTGGCAGGGTTGGAAGTGACTCAGTGAGGGAAGCAACATTAGAGCCGGGTGGGGTTTCCAGCACGGGTGTCACCCCAAAAATGTAGGAGGTGCTGGAAAATTGGGGTGTCACCTGCAGAAAAGGTGTCACCCCACTGGGAATGGGTATGGGTGATGGCAGGTGGTTCACCCTGTCGGCCTGGGATCCCAGCTTTTCCCTTACCTCCTAATCTATCACACAGCAGGACCCAACCCTTGGTCTCCCAGCACCACCCACATGGCTCGCTATCCTTGTCCCCAGACTGATGAGTGGCACTTGGCATTTTGCTGGTGCATGTCTGTCCCTTGGTCCAGGAGCCTGAACGTCTGGGGAACGTCTTCTACCCACTTCTGGTCTAGGGCTACCCTGTGCCCCCATCTCTGCATTGTCACCTCGCCAGCTCTGAATCTCTTTCCTGATCTCTGCCAATCTGTTTCCAAGTTGCTTGGGTTCTCTCACCCCCATCTCTGATTCTCCGTTCCCCCAAGCTGTGTGTCTCCTGCCCTCGTGCCGGGGTCTCTGCCTCCCATCCCCACATCACCATCTCCAGGCCTCCCTGTGGAGGCAGCTCCAAGGCCCCACCCCCAGCTGGATGGACCATGGGCTGCAGGTGACTCAGGGTCAGTCATCTCTGAGGACCCTAAGGCTCCCAGGATGACACCCCGACTTGTCCTCAGGTTTCCTCTCCCCACTCCGACACAGCCTGGGGCTGCAATTAGACAGAAACTCATGTAGATGAGGAAATCGGGTGGGGAAGCTGTGAGGTGGCTTGCTTAGGGGTGAGGAAGAGGGCAGGAGCAGGAAGAACTCGCACCTGGGGGTTGACCAGTGGCCATGGTGGTCTCCACGCCTGGCATCCATCCCCTCAGTAGGGTTGCCAGATAAAATATAGGATGCCCAGTTAAATGTGAATTTCAGGTAAACAATTTTTTTTTGAGATTTTTATTTCTTTCTTTGTCAGAGAGAGAGAGAGAGAGGGAGAATCAGATTGCCCGCTGAGCAGGGAGCCGGATGCAGGACTCGATCCCAGGACCCTGGGATCATGACCTGAGATGAAGGCAGACACCTAACCGACTGAGCCACCCAGGTGTCCTAACAATTTTTTTTTAGCTTAAGTATGTTCCATACCATATTTGGGATATACTTATACTAAAAAAATTATGTGTTGTTCATCTGAAATTCACCTTTAACTGGGTGTCCTGTATTTTTATCTGCTAATTCTGGAACCCTGCCTTTAAAGACAGAGGAGAGGAATCCAAGTCCTTGGCCCCTCTTTTTCCAGAACCCAGGATCACAGACCTCCAGCTCTTCCTCCTCAGAACCTGCTAGTCCAGGTCCCGATCCCCATCCTCCTGTCCCCTAGAATCCAGGATGGGGGTACCAGGAGTTCAGGCTCCCAGCCCCTTTGTCTCCAGAATCCAAGCGTCCAGGACAGGTCTGGGTCCAGTTGCCCAATGTGGGTTTCATAAGGCGGGTGGTGCCACCCCGGGCCCTCGTGGAACCAGTCAGGCAGAGCGGACAAGTGAGGTTGCCCCCTCTTCCCATCCTGAGCCTGCTACTTCCTCGAGAGCCTGCCCAATGGTGCTGGGAGCAGAGCAAGAGCTCAGTGGAGTTCTGGGTGGGACTGGGTTTGGGTGTGTTGTGTCTCTGCGTGTGGTGTGTGCGTCTCTCTCTGGGTGCTGTGTGTCTCTGTGGGGGTTATCCCAAAGTCCCTATGTGTTCTGAGGTGTGACATATGAGGGGGTCTTTTCTTTCTTTCTTTTTTAAGAGTTTATTTATTTGAGAGAAAGAGAGCATGAGAGGGGAGAGGTCAGAAGGAGAAGCAGAGTCTCTGCTGAGCAGGAAGCCGGATGCGGGACTCGATCCCAAGACTCCAGGATCATGACCTGAGCCGAAGGTAGTCCCTTAACCAACTGAGCTACCCAGGCTCCCAAGTGAGGGAGTCTTTTATCCGAGGTGCATTTTTTTTTTCCTTCCCTACTGTGCATCTGGTTCAGGTGTGGTCAGTTGTCATGGTTCTTTAACTCTGACTGGATTAAGGAAGGAATGATTTATTGAGTAATAGTCTCGTGTACCTGGGTTCAAATTGTCACAGCCTCTTCGTGGCCAGGAAAACTTCGGCCAATGACTATGCTTGCCTGGACCTCCCTGTGTCCATCTGCAAAGTGAGTGCTGGCAAATAGGGTGGTTGAGAGGATTCCACGGGTTAGTTCATGGGAAGGACTTTGAACTGAGCCTGGCCCTTGGGAACGTTTTGTGATGACGGCAAGGTGCTGTTCTAATTGCTGGAGATATAGTCAAGAACAGACCAAGTCTGCTCGTGGTCCTGACCGGGACTGAGTGCATGCCCTGCCCATGGCTGGGCGTGTAATTGCATACCTGGGGTGTCTGATTTGCATGTGGAATAAGGTATTTCTGTGTGTGTTATCAGTAAGGGTGATTGTGTGATCGTGTGCTGATGTTTGTGTTTGTGTTTGTAGGCGATCACGCGTGGTGCCCATGATTCTCTGGTTGTGTGAGATAGCATGAGAGCAGGGCTAGGGGCAGAGGAGAGAAGCAGGTCCCCACTGAGCAGGGAGCCCGATGTGATGTGGGGCTCCATCCTAGGACTCTGGGATCATGACCTGAGCTGAAGGCAGATGCTTAACCGACTGAGCCACCCAGGTGTGCTGATCTTGCATTTCTGACTCTGAGATGCCGGGAATGTGTCTGTATATTGTGAGCTGAGAGTGAGAACCCCACTCTCAGCTCCTCCTTTTCATGTCCCCCAGGTGACCCTGGGAGGGCAACCCCTCCCAAAATGAGCCTCAGTTTCTCCTCCTCCTCCTCCCAAAATGAGCCTCAGTTTCTTCTTTTCCTCCTCCTCCTTCCTCCTCTTCTTCTTCTCCTCCTTTTTCTCCCCTTCCTCCTCCCCTTCTCCTCCTCCTCCTTCTTCTTCTAATATTTATTTATTTATTTGAGGGGGGAAGGGGCAGAGCGAGAGGGAGAGAATCTCAAGCCGACTCCCAGCTGAGCATGGAGACCATCACAGGTCTTGATCCCAGGACCCCAAGATCATGACTGGAGTTAAAAATCAAGAGTCAGATGCTCAACAAACTGAGCCACCCAGGTACCCCAAAGTCTCAGTTTCTTCTTATTGGGGATGAGGGGTCCTGTGGCCTCAGAAGAAACCCTTGTGTGAAAGGGAAGGTGGGAGGAGATGGGTGAGGCCAGGGAGAGGCTGAGAAACACAATGGGGCACAGAGGGATGGTTAGGATGGGGACGGAGGAAGGACTGCACAGAGAGGTTGTCCATTCATTTGATACACAGTTGCTGAGCTCCTACGATTTGCCAGGACCTCTGGTGGGCATTGGTTCAAGATGTGGGGAAAGCAGAGAGACCCAGAGAGATGTCCCAGGGTGGCCCATTTGTCTCCATGGGGGGGGGGGGGGGGCTTAGTGACAGTTCTGAGTAATGGAGACACAGTGGTGGAGAGGGACAGAAAGGGCCCTGCCCCCCTCCCTAGTCCTTCCTGAGGCCCAAACTGTCCAGATGAAAGAACAGAAGCCGTGGGGGTAAGGCCCCTCCCAGGCTGGGGGCACCCCAATGAATCATTTTCTTATCACTTCCTAATAGGATAATGACACACCTACCCCCTCCTAATCACTATTTTTTACCCCAACCGGGTCCAACACCCACAGTGAGAAGGGTTGGACAAGTCTGGTATTTTGAAATCAGGAGAGGAGATACTTGAAAGTCCTGGTCTTGGGTCCTTCCAACCCCAGGACCCAGGAGTTCTAGACCCCAACCCCCCACCCCACCCAGGAGTTCCCACTTGCAGCCCCTCTTCCTTTGTTTGCTATCTACTTTTTCTAACCTCTCTGGGCCTGGCTTTATCTCTTTGTCTGTTTATCTCCATCTGTGTTTTGTGTCTTTCCTGTCTCTTTACATCTGCATCTTGATTCTTCCTCACTGGGCATCAATTTTCTCACTTGTAAAATGGGGATTATAATAATCTGATCTCTTAGAACTGTAATGAGGAAGACATGCGATAATTAACCGAAATGCTTCGCATAGAAGCGGGGCCCCTGTCCATGCCATGCAAGAGAGAGCTCTCTTATAATTATTGTTTTTAGCATTTTAATCTCTCTTGGTATCAATGTTTTTCTCTTTGTCTCCATGTGAGTTTCAAGTCTCCTCCCGCTCTGGGTGCCGCTGGCAGACAGGGCTCCTTGTGGGGTGGGGGCGGTGGTGGAAAAGCACAAAGAAGCCAGAGCTTCCCCTAAGCGGCCTCCTCTTCATCTCTATTCTAAGCCTCACCTCGCGGGACCCAGAACTCTTGCCTGGGGCAAGGCCTAGCTCCAATCCCATAAATAGCCACATAAAATCTTAAACCTCAAATCCGTCATCCCTGGGCAGACCAATGAGTCTTTCAGGTTCCCAACTCCCTCCTCCCTCAAGAGCCAACCATGCTCCTCAGATGCTCCTCAGACCCTAAAGTCTAGGTTCCTCCATCCCTCCTCCCTCAGGACCAAGGAGTCCGGACTTCTCAAGTCTCCATCTTCCCTTGGGACCCGAGGATGTGGCCAGCGAGGAGCGCGAGCAGCCAGACCCCACTTTCGGGGCGCTTCTGCAGCCCACCACGCCCTCCGCTGCCAGAGGCGGGCCTCCGGAGGCTGGCTGTGATAAGCTACCCATGACGTCAGTCACTATCTTCCAGCCAATAGGCGCTCCGCCCCTATCGCCGTGGGCCCTCGTGGGACGTTCAGTGGTAGGCGGAGGGCACGCCCTAAGTCGGACGGCGATAGGCTCTGGAGGACGCCAGTCTCCGCTAGGCTTTGCCAGTCAACCAATAGGCCGCGCACCCGAGGGGTGGGAATCCCGCGACGCACCGCGGAGGCTGGAGCTGCTGATGAGGAAAACAGGTTCTGCGGGTGCAGTCGGTAAGCCCCTTCCTGCACGCCCAGTACAGGGATTCTGGACATAGTTCGGAGGGGAAACGGCGAGGCTTGGTGGGGTTGAAGGCGGAGGGTCCGCTTAGCCCGGGGGACCGAGCATTTAGCTTTGTTGGAGAAATTGAGTCCCAGACGTTCATATCTCCATTCCATTCCTCTGACCCTAAACCTGATCCTCGGCTGCTCTTCCTACCCGGCGTGCGCACCCATCGGTTCCGTCTCTCCTGCCCTCATTCTCTCTCCCACTCATTGGCTTTCCCATTTCCTTCTGTTGCCACTCGCTTGCTGGCTCATCGCACACTCAGCCACTATTACTTAAAGGTTTCCTGAGGCTTCCAATGTGCTAGGCCTTGTGCTGGCCGACGACAGTGGTGACCAAGACGAGTCAGGCGTAGGCCTTGACCTCGAGGATCCCGGGTCAGATGGGAGGACGGACACGTTGATGGGCAGGGGTGTGCCGAGGTGGGGGAGTACAGGAGAAACCTTTTTAGCTTTACTGGGTCAGGAAAGGGTTTCCGAAGGAGGGGACATTGGCGCTGGATCCTGGAGGGGCAGGAAGTACCAAGCAAAGGAGAAGAGCGTGTTGGAGGATGTTTCCTCATAAGCGGGGAAAGCAAAGCATGCAGGAATATTACTGTGTGTAGGTGCCCAAGGAGGAGGCCAGTCAGGTCCTTGCAGTGGGGTACCTGTAAGGCTGGAAGAGGAAGAAGTGGGCAAGGCCAGTTTGGCAGCCCGGACTTTGTCCTGGAGCAGGGTGGTAGTGGGGAGCCATGGAAGGGTTTAGAGCAGGGGAAGACCAGGTCAGAGCTGCAGCCAGAACTGGAGGAACGAGACTGGATGCCAGTAGCCCAGAAGGTGGCTTGGGCAGACACCCAGGCAGGAGATGAAGCGTGGATTAGGTCAGAGACCGAAGGGATAAGGCAGAGAGGAGTTCAGGAGGTAGAAACAATAGCATATGGGGCTTGATGGGCTGTGGGGCTGTCCAGGACAAGACCCAGAGTTCTGGCCTGGGTTACAGGCGTACAGGAGCTGTCCCTGAGATGGGGACAGGAAATAGGAGCAGGTTGCTGGCTGGTTGACTGTTTTGGGGGGGATGAACAAGGGGTTCTATGAGCTCAACGAGGGAACAGGACCTCTAGGGAGAGTTCTGGGCCATGGTTCCCTCCCCAACACAGCCCTCGCTCCGAAGTCACTTATTGGTTGAATGAGGGCCTCTGTGGTGAGGGTCCCCCTGTCCCCATCTGCTCAGAAAACTTTTCTTGTACTTCTGCATCTTCAGTCTCCCTCTCTCCCTTCCTTCCCCAGCAGCATTAAAACATGTTCTGTCATCTCTAAACACACACACACACACACACTACATCAAGCTCCCTTGAATTATTTCTCACCCCTTTCATAGCTAAAGACTTGAGGTATTCACTGGCCAAATCTCTTACCTCCTCAAATCACTCCCTCCTCAGCCCTCCATGTCTGGCTGCCCACAATGGCTCTGGACAAGTCACCAAGGACCCACCCGCTCCCTGCTGAGGTTGGGGATATTTCCATCCTCATCTCACCCAGACCACTCCCTCTCACCTGAAATCCCCTTTGCTTTACGTCCTCTTGTTTCCTGCTTAGCTTCTTCCCTCTCCAGCTCCTCAGAACCCTCCAGGACTGACTCCCCTTTTGCTGCCCACCCCTTTCCTGGGGAGGCCCTCAGGACTCTCTGTCCTGACCCTCTGCTCATCCCATCTGTCCACTCTTCCTGGAAAGAATCTAGCTCCAGCCAGAAGTGAGCATCTAGTCTGCTCTCCTGCCTCCTGCTGCCTCCTCAATGTCCCCCTGGGTGGTCTCACAAATACCTTTTGATCTCTCCATGTGCAAAACATACTGTCACCTACCTTGTACACACCAGAGCCTCTTCCCAGTAAAGACACAGCCTCACTGTCCATGTGCTCCTGTGGCTAGCCTGGGTGCCATTTTCACCCCCATCTGCTCTACCCTCAGTAAGTCCTCTTCAACCTCAGTTATAGCTCCTACTCCTACTCCCTACCCTCATCCCTCTCCTCAGCCTTCTCTACCTCCAGGACTTGCCCCTTTCAGTCCATCCCCCAATGTCCCATCAGGCCCTTTCAGGGTCTGATCCTGTCCCTCCCCTGCTCAGAGTCCTTCTGTGGCTCCCATTGCCCTCCAGTTACAGCCCAGATTGCACTCCAAGCCCTTCAGAAGGATCTGCTCTTGCTGACCACTCCAGGCCCCTCAGGCTACTTCCCATTTTGCACCTGACCTTCTGGCCAGGGAGAGGCTTTGATAACTGCCCAGTAGCTCTCACAACTTTGCATGTTTCTTCTGCCTAGCAAACTTACACTTCTCCTTTAAGGTCAAGCTCATATCACCTCCTCTGTGAAGCCCTCCTTGACTACCACTAATGGAATCTGAGGGGACTGTGACAGCCTGTGTCTGGGTCTCTCTGCCCACTCTCCCCCTGAGTCCCTTGAGGGCAGGCCCTGGATAGAAATTATCTCTGCTCTAGGGGCGCCTGGGTGGCTCAGTGGGTTAAGCCTCTGCCTTCAGCTCAGGTCATGATCTCAGGGTCCTGGGATCGAGCCCCACATCGGGCTCTCTGCTCAGCGGGGAGCCTGCTTCCTCCTCTCTCTCTGCCTGCCTCTCTGCCTGCTTGTGATCTCTCTCTGTCAACTAAATAAATAAAATCTTTAAAAAAAAAAAAAAAGACTAACATTTAAAAAAAAAAAAAGAAAAGAAAAAAGAAATTATCTCTGCTCTAAACCCAGGGCCTACGAAAGGGCAAGACCTCCGAGTCTTGGTTGAGGGACTGAGTGACTGTCACAGCTGGGCAGAGCTTGGGCTTCCAGTATTTGGGGTGGCCAGTTTTGTTTCTGGTTCCCTGTTAAGTTTGCTGTAGTTCTCTAGGAAGTATGGGTTTTCTTTTCTGGGTGGGTGCGGGGGCTGGGTCTGCAAAGGGGAGTAGCTGAGAACCCAGAGCCCTCCGGCACACCACCTGGATTAAGTCTGAAGGTGGTGTGTGTTAGTAGGGGTGTCCAGTCCCTCCGCACCCAAGAATCCGGGCCTGCAGTCCCCTTCTTCCTAAGGATTCAGAAGCTGGACTCCCAGCTTTCTACCGCCAGGCTTCTCGGATCCCAGCAGCAGAGCCTGATGCTGCCCCCTGGTGGGCGACACCCGACCCTATTTGCAAGAGGCCAAACTAATTAAATACTTTTATTTACAAAGGAATAAAACCAAACCGACTTGCCAGGTAGGGCCGGGCCCCCACCCTGCGGCGGTCACAGCAGCAGTAGAAGGCAATGATGGAGTGCAGCTCCAGCTGTCCATGGAGACTAGTTGGTGTGCGACCCCCACCCCTTAGGCCAGGGTCTCGACTTGGGGCCCCCGCCCCCACCCCTACCCCTGGCCGTCCTCCCACCTTAAGGCACAGCCTGCCCCTCCCGCTCGGCCCGAGGGAGCCGGGAGCCCCTCAGGGGAGCCCCGCCACCCAACCCGGGGCGCATTCATCACGGAGGCCGGCTGAGATAGGAACAAGAGGCCTTTAGTGTCGCCCCCCGCAGCCCCATCTCCTGGCTGGGGCCAGAGCTCAGACCGGCGGCGCGGCGGGCGGGGCGAGGATGAGGCGGATGCACTCCACGCACTGCGCAGCCGCCTGCCGCGTCTCCCGGCACAGCGCCGCCAGGCTCAGGAAGCCGTGCGGCAGGTCCTCCACCACGCGCAGCGTCACGGGCTTGCCCAGGCCGCGCAGCCTCCGCGCGAACATGACCGAGTCGTCCAGCATGGGGTCCAGCGCGCACGCCTGCGGGACGGCGGGGCGGGCACGGGGCAGAGGAACGAGGGGAGGGGCCGGGGAGTGGGAGAATGAGCCTCGCTCGGCCCGACATCCCCCACCCCCCAGATCCACCGCCTCTTTCCCCTTCCCCGACTGTCCCTAGAGGAAATGGCAGCCCTGGTTCCCCGACAGCCCTCCTCCTCCCCCTCTGTGGCTCCGTCTCCGGGGCTCTCTTCCCCAGGTGCACCTGCGCCCGCCTGCCCCTGCACCATCCCAGTCTGGCGCTCACCACAATGTGCACGGGTGGCAGGCTCTGTAGCATGCTGTCGGAAGCCAGCAGCGGCGACATGAAGGGGTTCTTGACGATGGGCGAGGAGCAGAGAGGCATCCGGGTGGTGCTATGGCTGGAGCGCCTGGGGTGGAAACCCTCCGGGAAGGCGGCGCTCGCGCTACAGCCTCTGTCCTTGGTGCTCAGCTCATCCGGCGCCTTACCTTCTGGCGCGTCGTCAGGGCCCACGAAGAAGTTGATGTCCGAGGGCGTGGGGGGGCCAAGTGTCTCCGCGGATAGTGATAGCTCTGGGGTGTCTGACGTGTCAGAGCTGCCCTTGAGGCTCAGGTCGTGTAGTGTCAGGCTCTTGAGGGAGTCTGTGCCCAGCGGGCCCTCAGGCTGGACCAGGGCTGCCTCAGATAGGCTGCGCTGCATGGGTTCTGCAAGAGGGGCCGGGTCAGGCGGCCAGCCGGGGCCACCCACCATCCTGGCTCTGTGTGCTGGGTGAGTGAGTGGCTGGCAGGAAGGGTCAGGGGGAGGACAGCGGCCTGTGGAGGAGGAGCTGCGTGCCAGGGCTCTGGAGGCTGCGTGTTCCCCCAGACTGCGTCCTTGGGGATGGGTGGAGAGCCCCACATGCCCCCGACTGCAACTCCAAGGGAGAGGTGGAAGGAGTCAGGTGGAGGGCTGTGTGTGTGGTGACCAGGATGGTGAAATGCAAGTCACTTTACCTCTGAGTGCTCAGTTTCCTCCTCTGCACAAAGAGGGCATAAAAATAGTCCTTACCTCACAGGAGGTGGTGAGGACTCAGTGGGATGAGCCACGGCTCCCCATTGGGAGGTCATACGCTATCCTCATGTCTTAGTAGTAGTAGTAGGCCTCCCCGACCCCAGCACGAGGCCCAGCCAGCCTGTGAGGGCCACTCAACACAGGGTATCCACAGCGGAGTAGCGAGCAGGCCCACACGGTGCGAAAGGAGGCCGTGTTCACAGGGAGCTAAAGAGTCTTGGGAAACTGATTCTCAGGGGCCCCACCCCTGTAGTCCCAAAGATCTGTTCCCAACATTTCCTTCGTGTGCTTTGGTTTTATCCCTTCCCTTTGAATGAGCCAAGAAGTGCCCCGCTGATGCTGGAGATGTGCTTCGGCCAGCGTGGAATGCCCACCTTGGCTGATCTGATCAGATCTGTGCTGCTTACCACTAGGGCCAGGACGCTGCCTTCTGCAGATCTTTTTCTTTTTTAATTTGGCTACATAAATCCTCGAAGGCAAGATGCAAGATGATAGGAGAATAACGGCCTAAGTGCTTCATGACCCAGAGGGTCACAGGCACGGAACCAGTGATGGGAGTCATGGGGCGCAGCCTGTCAGGCTGCCAGCTTCTGCCAGGAACACCTACTGGTGTCGGGTTTGTGCTGGGTGCTCGGCACAAACAGTTGCATGAAGTCCCAACAACAAACTCATGAGGCAGGTCCCCCGACCATACTCATTTCATGGAGGAGCAAAGCAAGACTCCCAGATTGGGTCCCTGGCCCCCATCCCCCAGAGGTTGCTAGACTGGTCTGTGTGCCTCTAGGGGCTGTACTTGCCACCTCTGACCTTTAGGGAAAGCCCCAGTGCTCAATGATCCACGGTTCAAATCTCTTTTAATTGTTTTTGTGTGTATTTGCATTCATTTGAATATCCTAAGATTTAAAAAGTTAAAGTAGGGGCGCCTGGATGGCTCAGTCATTAAGCGCCTGCCTTTGGCTCAGGTCATGATCCCAGGGGCCTTGCATCGGGCTCCCTGCTCATCAGGAAACCTGCTTCTCCCTCTTCCACTCCCCCAGCTTATTCTCTCTCTCTCTCTATGTAAAATAAATAAATAAATCTTTTTTAAAAATCTTAAGTAGGACACATTCGGTTGGAATAATTTTCTGAATAGGAATTCACGTGCTATTATTCAAAAAGTACTTTGGTGTGCTGGAGATAGAAAATGAGTTGGCTGTCTTTAAGATCATTAAAATGTTAAAAAAAAAATGGTGGGAAAAAAATAGGTCCCTGGATGTTAGTGATTTTTGGATGCATGAGGATCCTGCCATCCACCCTGAGGCTAGGAATCTCTTCCACTGACTGAGGTCTGTGCAGTCTGCTGATCTCCTTGCCCCTAGGCTCATAGGCCAGCCCCTGGAGTGGGGTATTACCCCCATGTGTCTCTATTAAAAGTCTGGGAAGAATCTAGGAGGGCTGGACTCCTCTCTGAGGGCCCAAGAAATTTGAGTGGCATTCTCAGGATCGAAAATCAGCACACGTAACAACTTTTGGAAGGCTAACTCTTATAGTTCCTGGAAGTTCTGAGATGACCTGGTGGACTGGAAGTCCTGGAAATTCCAGGATGTGGAGCGTTGTGGAAAATCAAGGCTGTGCGGTAGTCCCCAAGGATAAATACGAGGTTAGAGCCAGAAGGTGATCTCTGCTTTCCTGAGCACCCCAGGACACAGCCCCTCACCTCCCCCCAGGACTTCCGGTGGACTGGGCTCTCCACCTCGAATGGGTGTGTGAGGGGAGGGCTTCACTCACCTGCTGTGGACACTGAGTTCCTGTGGGACTTGTTCCCACTCAAGTCCAGGAAAGAGTGGAGCCATGAGGAGGCACCCATGCGAAGGTCCCGGAAAAGCAGGGCTGTGTCCCGTCGCACCAGCCCCAACATGCCCAGCGCCTTCTGGTCCGAGTCGGAGGGGTCCTCTGTCTCTCCACCTGTGGAGTGTGTGCAGAGGGCTGAGGCCCAGTCTCAGCACTCGAAACGTCAAGCCTCTGTGCCCGTGGGGACCCAAGAATATCTGATGGCTTCAGTGGGGACCAGGAGTCTCTGATTTCCTTTCCCGAGCCCTGGGAGACTGGGCGCTGGCCCCCGTCCCTGTAGGACTCCGGCGTCCAAGCCCTCCCCAGGCTCCCAGCTGTGTGTGTGGTGGCCTTACCAGCGTAGGCGCTGACACACTTGGTGAGCACACTGAGGGGCAGCAGGGGGTCCATGAGGCTCAGAAGGCGGGAGGGAGAGGCAGTGGATTGTAGCATTGTGGCCGGGTAAGCTGCCATGATGCCATCCGGCACCCGTACCCCATAGGCTGCTGCCCGGAGGGACACAGTGAAGCAGAGGTTCCCACCTGCGCTGTCCCCTGCGAGGCATATCCGTTCCCCTGTTGAGCCTGCGTTGGAGGGGGGTTGGAGAGGGCTTGGTTAGCTTGGCAGAGAGGAACTCAAGCTCTGAGCTGGGAGCACTGGACTCTCAGAGGTAGGGTATCGGGGCTCCAACCCCAAGGTCTAGCCAACTGCGATTTTAGAGATTGGTAAACTGAGGGAGGGGTTTGGGGGACAGAGGTCGGGGAATCAGGGAGACTTGATGATGTGGAGATCATGAGGCTCCGGGGAGCTTGAGAGGCTGGAGGTCAGAAGCAAGGGGGACAGGTGGTGGGAATAGAGAGACCAGGGCCCATTTCAGGAAGGAGGGGCAGTGGAGGCCTGGATATGGAAGGGCAGGGTTCAGCTGACCATACAAAAGAGCCACATCCCTGTGCCCTGGGGCACACCCCTGCCTTGTCCTGGGCCTCTGGAGATGTCAGAAGCAGGAGGTCAGAGGAGCTGGAAGAATGGGCTGGAGCGAGGGCCAGGGAGCTGGGCGTGCAGGACAGGCAGGTGGAGAGACAGGAGGAGGAAAGAAAAGGTCCGAGGGCATGGAGAGGTGGGCAGGTGGGGTATCAGGGCTAGATAGGGAGAGCGGGGAGCAGTGGGGCAGGAGGGGGTGAACAGGTGGCAGAGAGCTGGGTGGGAGGAGATGGGAGGGGTGGCAGCAGGTGCAAGACTGAGGCCTGAGCAGGTAAATGGCTCTCTCCCCACGCAGTAGAGGGTGGTGGCAGGACCAGGGAGTGGGTGACAGCAAGGGGCGGGGGCTCACCGAGGAGGGCACAGTGTTTGACAGCCCAGCAGTAAGCGTAGAAGCACTCCTCCAGCGCCCGGGGGAAGGGGGCCTCGGGGGCCAGGGAGTAGTCGATGGAGAGGATGGGAACGCCCAGCTCCTGGGCCCAGCTCTTGAGGTAGGGCTCATGGGATTTGGAAGTCTGGGCCACGAAGCCACCGCCGTGGATGTGCACCACCAGGGACTGTGCACGGGGTGCCTGCTGGGGGCATGGCCGCAGCTCCAGGCTCCAGGGCCCCTCGGACTTCATCAGGTTGCTGAGCTCCTCGCTGTCCTGGGCGGGGGGTGGGGGGGCGAGGGGATGAGGGAGGATGATGTGGGTGAGGCTGGGGCAGCCTGCCCGGGCCTCACCCCACCAAAGGGATGAGCTCATAGACACAGGATGGGCGTAGGGAGCAGATGTAAGAAGTGGGAGGTGGGAGGGCCTCTGGGGAAGGGGGCTGTCGGTGCTCCTTGGCTGTTATCTCCTACCTGTCCTTCACGCAGGTCATAGGAGATGAGCCTGACGAGGACCGGCCCGGGGCCCGAGTGGGCCAGCGGGGGCGAGATGGTGACCGTGAACTTGGGGTCAGCAATCAGCGGCATTTCAAAGGCCTCTGGTGGCAGACTGAGGAGGCGGCTTACCCTCACGGTAGCTGATGTCATGTTCGCCAGAGACTGGTGGGAGGGGACAGGAGGGGCGCTGGGGACAAGCTGTTTGCAGCCCCTCATGTCTCCTCTCCAATCCCCACCCTCATCTTTTCCGTCACGCACTGTCCCCGAGCCCGGAGCCTCGCCGAGGCCTGACGTGGCCTGGGATGGGTCTCTGGGCCCCAGTGTGTCCATCTTGTAACACCCGTGGGGTCTTCATCAGGCCCCCTGCTCACCGATAGCACCTCAATCTCAGTGATATTCCAGAAGGCTTTCCAGAAGTGCACATCTAGGTTCTGTATGATCCGCTCAAACTCAGCCCCACGCAGCTCTGGGTCAATGGCAAAGCGGCCGCTGGTGAAGAAGGAGCTGGCAGTCACACCTGGGGGTCAGGAGGGGTATCAGGGACTCCAGTATGGGGAGATGGAAGGAGGAGGAGGGACAGGAAGGGAGGTGGGGATGTAGGCAGGGTCTGGCCAGAACTCACCAAGGCCTGTTTCATTGCGCTTATAGTGCTCCCCGAAGGACACCAGCCCGATGGAGATGGTCTGCAGAAATGGCCGGATAGCCGGCGTGAACTGTGAAGAGATGCTGCTGGGTCACCTGCTGCCCAGGAGGGACTGGAGGCAGGAGTGAGGGGCAGAGATGTGGTTTGGGGGGAGGCGTGGTCATTCAGCAAACATTTAGTGAGCTCCTACTCACATTGCTCTAGGCAACAGGGAGCAAATAAAGGCTCATGTTCAATGTCAAGGAATGCTTTGAAAAACCAGTAGGTGGAGGGGACACAGACTGACGACTAGGGGTCAGGCTACTTAGATGGGTATCCAGAGGGTGCTGGAGGAGGGATCCAGACGAAGCAAAGGAAGGCTGGCCCCTGCAGAGGACATGGCAAGTGCAAAGGCTCTGAGGCAGCCTGTGCTTGGTGGGGGTAACCTGTGTAGCTGGAGCAGAGTGAACAAAGGGAGAGGGGCAGCGGCCAAGGTCAGAGAAGAGGGGGCTCATGGAGGAATGTGGGTGTATTCCAGATGTGGGTGGAGCCATAGAGGGCTGGGAGTAAGGTGATGCAGGGATTTCCTGAAAGTCAGCCAGGACAGAGATGAAGCCAGGCGCATGGACGGGGACCAGTTCCTGGGTGGCAGGAAGACAGACAGGAGATGGTCAGAGACAGGGCCAGAGATCTTGCAGCAGAAAGACAGCCAAATGGGGAGACGCATCTGAGGGAGGAGGCAGGCAGCTAAGAAAAGACAATGGGGAGACAAGATCAGAGGAAAAAAGCCATAGGAAGCTGGGCATGGGGCCAGCAGGGTTCTTTTGTTCATTCAACAAATACAGGCCTACATCCTACTTCAAGCTAGGCACTAGGCTTTGGGTGGGGGCTGGGTGGTGGGCAGCAGGAGGCGCTGAGCTAGCGTCACACCCCAGAGGCTTCTGCCCTGTGGGGGCTGATATTTTACAGGGCATAGCCAGTTCTGTAGCATAGCTGCTGGGCCCTCAGAGAAGAGCTGTCAGGCATGACCTTGCCCCTGGCCAGGGGCCCAGTGGGCCAGAGAGCACAGCAGTGCCTGGCCATTTTGCCTGGAATGCTGGCTTGGGTGGCCCCAGGATCACTCTCCTGTGACTCCAAGGTCGTGGCCGGGACATAGGGAGGAGCCAGCTGGCCCAGCTGGACTGATCAATATTTGCTGGGGGTCAGCTTAGGTGAAGGGAAGTTCCTAGGAACATCCAGGCTGGATTGGTGAGGACAGGCTGCTCTGTGGGGAATCGGGAAAGAACGCTGAGAGACTGCCAAGCCCACCTGGGCTGGGGGATTGGGGGGACCCAAAGAGAATCTGAGGGGCTGCAGAGTCACACAGCTTCAGATGCTCCTGCGGGGGGCTTCCCTGATGTGCCTGGGGCCTGGGGCACCCAGCACTGACCTCATTGGAGTACGTTGGACCTCTGCTCTGAGGCCCCAGGACCCCCTCCCCCACCCCAATTCTGAGTCCCCAGACAACTTTTGCTCCGAGTCCAAAGGTTCCAAGGCTGCCTTCCTTTCAGTGCTAAGGTGAGCAGTACCCCCGTGGGAGTGGCTGGGTTGGGGCCACCACCAGGTCCCCCTCGTAGTCACCAACTCAGAAGTGCCCCTTGGCCTTCCCCATGGCTGGAAAATCCTGAGTGAACAGCCCAGGCTGACCTGGGGTCCTGTGGCCTTGAGCCTCTGAAAAATGGAGCTAGCCCCCTCCCTCCTGCACATGCCCCCCCCAGGGGGGGCAACTAAATGGGGTATGTGCTTTTGAAGAGGCCTCTGAGAACAATACTAAGCACCCTTCTGAAGGGTCTCATGATTTCAGGGGCCAGACAGGTCACCACAAAGACTGGACAGATCTCTGAGCATAGGATAATAGAAAGCCATGGGGATCCTGGCACAAAGAGCTATGCGAGTTGACGATTTCTTACTACTCGGTGGAATCGACCCAGGGGCCACAAGTTTGAGGACCCCCCCCCACCCCCCTGTCCCGTGCAGCTGCCTGAGCCCTAGATGGCTTCCCCTTTCCAGGTCTACCATCCCGGGAGTCCAGGCAAACTGACCACTGTGGCAATTGTACCACGCTGTGGGGCCAGGTGGGGGCCCACCAGGCACCTTCACTGTGGGTCCAGGGGAGCAGGGCTGTGGCGGGGGGAGCTCACCTGGAAGCCCAGACAGCGGCCGTAGAAGCAGCCCTTATGCAGAGTGACATACTCACGCAGGAACTCAGCAATGAGCCCCTCATCACCCTCAAAGAAGAGCCCCCCGGGCCGGTTAGTGGCCAGCAGGCGCTGGGCATAGTAGGCTAGGGCCCGGAGCTGGGTGAGGGCGACCAGATAGGCCTCGAGCTCTGCCAGGTTGTGGCTGGTGCGGAAGAAGATGCTGCGGCGGTTGGAGGCCACGTAGCGGGACTTGTGCAGCAGGTGCGCCAGGCAGCAGCGGGCCGTGTGCACCAGGCTGCGGTACCCGTTGGCCGGTGTCTCTGCGTCCAGGTCAAAGAGGTGTGCCACGCTCAGCAGGTGGCCCAGGGCCGGCTCTAGCCCCAGCGCCTGCTCCCGAATCCCTGCGAAGACTCCCGACAGCCGCCGTGCCGTTTCCCCGGGGCCCTGGCTTGAGAAATAGGCCATGTTGTCCTCCACCAGAGTCACCAGCGACTGGGTCATCGTGCGCAGGTCCATGCTGTGTGTGAGCTGCGAGGCTGCGGGCCAGCGGGGAGCCTCTGTTAGGCAGGCTAGGGCCAAGGGTTCAGTCTAATGTCCCATCCCCTTCCTTTTGCAGACCCAAGAGTCCGGACCCTAGACCCCCTTTCTCCCTGCTATCTCCTATGTGGGGCTCTTCTTGGTTTCCTAGCTCCACATCTCTCCTACAACTCCAGAGTCTACCTACCCCTCTGCTTCCTTCCAGGGACCCAAGAATTCAGGTGCTTGCTCTGCTGGGGGCCAGGACTCTGAGGTTCTCTGAGAGGTGTGGAGCCTAACTAGGTCCCCCCTCTCTCAGGCCCCAGGTGCCACCCACAGGCCCGTCCCCTCCACCAGAATTTGGGAGAGCTCAGCTCTCAGCCCATCCATTCCCATCTACCTGGTGATGTCCCCAGACCCTGTCTCAAGCCTAATTCTCTTCCTGAACCCATTTCATAATCCTAGCCTTACTTAAAACAGAGGAGTCAATCCTGTCCCCTCCTGGTCCCTTGAATCTGGCTGTGGAACCTCCTCCAAGCTCGAGCTGCCTCCCTTTTCCTCTGTGGAAAAGGATCCCCACAGGTCGGTCTGTCCCACTACTCCCCAGCTGGGTCCCCCAGTCTTTGGGCCTCTCTACTTGGCTTAGATCGCACGGGCCAGCCCCATTCCCCTGCTTGGAACAGCCGCCTTCATCTCTGCCATTAGCCTTGAGCTCCCTCTGTGCCAGACCTGCGCTAAGAACTTTCCGTGTGTTTGTTCCATTAGTGCTTGCTCACCCTGAGAACCAGACTGCCTCCATTCTTGTTTCAACTATTACGGGTAGCATCCCCATTTTACAGGAGAAACTGAGGCTCAGAGGTGTTCAGTAAGGAGCTGAAGCTTGCATTGATAGTGGCAGCATGGGATTCAAACCCTGATCTCTGGGTCCAGAGCCCTTACTTCTGCTGGTCCCCCTCCCAGGGTTCTGGAAGCTGGGCCTCTGGCTATGGCCCTCAAAACTTGCCCTGGCCTAGGCCCAACTCCCCATACTTCAGGGTCCCTGGTGATCTTCCCTCTGGGGTCCCTGTACTGTCACCCAAGCCCTGGGCAAGCTGCCGTTGACTCCCTTGGTGGAGATGGTGCCCTTTGCTCCGGGGACTCTTCCCTCCTGAAGCCCACTCAGGACCCTGCCTGGCTGCTGCTTCATCCCCGAGAAGTTGTCTCCCCTCCCTTGCAGCCCCTGGGGTTTTAAAGCTCCACCACCCCTGTCTCTCAGCAGACAGTGCACTCACCCCTCCCAGACCTCTTCTGAGCTCCCCCAGGCTGAGCTGCAGGCTGGGCTAGGGCTGAGAGCGGCGGGTGCCAGCAGAAGCCTGGGGCGATAAACCAGCGGGAGGAGCAGAGCCTGCCCAGGGTGTGGCCACTGGCTCCACCTCCCACCCAGAAAAGGACAGGGAAACCATGTGCTAGAAACATAGCACGGAGCCCAGCTCCCCTCCCCCTCTGCCAGTTCCCAGGGCTCCACTCAAATGGGAGTCCTTGTCCCAGGCTCCTCTGCCTTAGAACCCAGGAGTCCAGGCCCCAGCCCCTTCCTCCCTTGGATCCAGGCATCCAGACACTCAACCCCCTCAACAATTAGAAACAGGTATCTAGCCTGCCAACCCTCTTCTCTCTTAGGAGCCAGGAATCTTAGCCTCTGTTCTGAACAAACTGTCTCTTTTCACCCAGCCCAGCTGCCCTCCCTCTCCCCAGGGTGGATTTCAGGGAGCAAAGGCCCAGTGATCTCAGCTCCTGTCCCGTCCCCTACGCTGGCCCTGGCACAGCCGGCCCCAGCTGTTGGTGGTGGTAGGCGGGGAGAGCCAGCCCTGCCTGTCCCTCCCAAGAGCACAAAAGCCGATTAAGTGTGGTGCCAAGCTCAGCTAGGGGTTCTGAGCCACGCGTCCTACGGTGTGGTGTTCCCATACTGGGCACGTGCCACTTACCCTTCACAGGCCATCCTGCTGTGACTGTCATCCCCACCTCACATATGGGAAACTGAGGCTCCAATAAACACCTTACTGATGTGATTCCATGTACTCCTTACCTGGCCAGCTCTTTCTTACCCTTCAGGCCTTGGCTTGTCCCCTCCGCACACAGGCCCTCTCTAACTACTCCTCCCCACCTAAGACACACACCCCTATCACTACTCTCTGCCATCATACTTGCATTTCTTCCTAGAATTTCATACACTTGCAATTAGACCCGTTCATTTACATGTTTGTTGTTTGTCTCCCCGCCCCAGGGACAGACCCAGACTTTGTGGAGCTATGAAGCTGGTATGTATAAAAGTAAAGCTTTTAGGGAAAAAAAGGTGTAAAATCACAAATACAAACTTAGGGACAGGGTTTTGGAAGGGGTCTGCACAAATGGGAGGCCCTGAGGTCCTCTGCTTGGCTGTAGGTGAATCCTCTGTTTCTCTTCTCTCTCTCTCTCTCTCTTTTTTTTTTTTCTTTTTAAGATTTATTTATTTATTTGCTGGAGAGAGAGAGAGAGAGAGAGCACACAGCAGGAGGGGCAGAGGGAGAGGGAGGGAGATCCTCCATCAGACTCCCCGCTGAATGGGGAGCCGGGATGCAGGCCTTGATCTCATGACCCTGAGATCTGGACCTGAGCCAAAACCATGAGTCAGACCCTTAACAGACCATACCACCAAGGTGCCCCCATTTCTTTTCTTTTGGATTATCATGCCCCCTAGGGCAGGGGGTGGCCTCAGGGCTCATCATGGGGTCTGGCACATAGCAGTTACTCAGCAAATATACGAGGAGACGGAGAGAAAGCGTGAAGAGTCAGAGTAGGGGCAGAAGCAGGTGAATGGGAGCTTGGGAGAGGACCACCCCTCCCCAGGACAGACAACCAGACGAACAGATAGAGGCCTCTGGAGACAGTGCTGAGGTTGGTGACCAGGTGAGCCTGGATGGGCCGGGATGAGCAGTGGCGAGGAAGAGGCTGAATCCCAGGCCTTCATGATTCCAAGGCCCTGCCCTTCGCCCTGTTCTAGGCAGCTCCCCAGGGACTGAGCTGGGTGGAACAGGGAGGAAGGGATATTGAGGTTGCCAGAAACTTGCCAAGAATCTCAGGCAGAGGGCACTGGGGCAGAGGCAGGCACCCAAGGCCCGTGGGCAACAACTGGGATAGAGGTGGGACCGAGGGGTCCTGCCACCTCGCGCCAGCCCTTTGCCCTAAAGAGCCACAGGACAGCTGGAGCCAGCCTGGATTCTGGGCCCTGGGGACTGAGCAAGGGTGAGAAGGGAAGGCAGCTCATCGAGGATGGAGGAGGAAGGGCCAGCTCTGAGGCCTGGGAGGGGCAAGGGCTTCTGAAGGGGAGAGCCCTGCAGGGCAGAAGCTAGGTGGGGGGCAGCGAGGACAGCCTGCTCCCTGAGTGTGTCTGCCTCAAAAGGCAAACACTATTCTGACAACCCTGTGAGCCAGGCACGGTAACTTGTCTCGTGCTCGCCACAGCCCAGGGGCTGGGACGGTCCTCGCCCCTTCTGGCAGCAGAGACAAGTGAGATGCAGAGGAGGACAGGACTGCCCATGGTCACAGGGCAGAGGAGGGCAGCTCAGGGGGTCTCTGCAGTGTTTCTGCGGTGTGTGTGTGTGTGTGTCTCCTTCTCTCCATCACGTCTCAGCTGGCTGCTTTCTGGGTGGTCAGGTATGAGTGTCTTGGAGGCTCACCCATGATGTATGTATATATGTGGGAACATGTCATGCCTCATGTTCACCTGGCCTGTGTTTGTGGGTGGGTGACATTTTTTTCCCAGTCTGTGCATTTGTATGTTTTTCTGTATGTCTAGGGCCTGTGTATGTATGTGTTGTGGCCCCTGTGAGTGTATCTGTGTCTGTGTTCTTTTTGGCCTGTGAGATTGCAAAGACATGTGTCTGTGTGTTTATGGACATGTATGCTCATATCTGTGTGCATCCGTGTGTGTGTGTGTGTGTGTGTGTGTGTGGCCACTTCCCACTCCCAGCCAATGCATCACAAAGTTCTGCCCACTCTGCCGCTGCAGAAGCCTCTGGAATCTGGCCCTTCTCCCACCTCTACTGACCCCTCATCTAGATGATTGTATTAAGTTTTTGTGTCTCTGATTGTGCCCCCTTCAATCTCTTTTCCACATAGCAGCCAGAGGATTTTTCTAGAACTTCAGTCGGTCACATACTCCTACCCCTGCAACACCCCCACCCTTGCTCTCAGGATAAGGCCCCCAATCCTGGACATGGCCTCCCAAACCAGGTGCTCTCTGGGCTCCCTGCCCACCCAGCCCCCTCTTCCTCCCCTCCCTTGCTGAGCTCCCTCTGTGCTGTAATGAGCCACTTCCTTGGGCCTCAAGGTCTCTGCCCGCACTGTCTTCTTTGGCTCCCTGCCCCCCTTGCACAGCCATCAACACTCGCTCATCCTTGGGTCCAATGTCACCTTCCTGGGAAGCCTCCCTCTTTCATTTTCTTAGGACTTTCCCTCTTATATTTGCCACAGTTTACAATTATATCTGATTTGTGGGATTATGTGATTCACGTCTGTGTCCCCAGCTCCAGTGTGAGTCCGTCCTCACCACCAAGAGTCCAGGCCTGACACAAGTTAATGTTCAGTGAACGAATCTGTGCAACTGGAGCCTTCTGGATCCACAGTTAAGGTGGGGGCACAGAGAAGTTTTGAGTTCACACACTCCTGCCCTCAGGAGGCTGGGTTGGCCATCTCTCTGCCCTCACTGGCCAGGTAAGAAAGCCCAGGTGACCTTGCTCCCTCAGAGCCTCAGCGTCGTCATCTCGGAAATGGGGTGATCATAATAACGCTAGAGTTATTGGTTCCTGGCAAGATCAAACTGATGACTAGGACTGCTGCAGCCAGCCTGGAGGGCTGGGGCAAGGTCTGATTCACCCTACTGAGGCGTGGCACCAGGGCAGAAACTCAGGAAATGACAGGTGGATCTGAGAGCTTAGTGGAATGAGTCTTTGGGAGTGGGTGGGCCCTTGGGTTTGTGGGTAGGACTGGCTCAGCCCTGTGCAAAGCACCCCACCCAATAGGATTCTGAGTCCTCATGATAGCCCTGAGGGCAGTACAATTATTATTATCCCGGTGTTACAGTTTATACATTCCTTCACTTACTAATCCAATAAATATCTGAGCGCCTCTGTGCCTGGCATGTGAGGCTATGAAAATATGGGCTAAACAAGCCAGACACGGCCCCTTCTTAGGGGAACTCACTGCCTACTGGGAAGTAACAGTCATCATAACCTCCGCCCCTCAGGCAGTCGTGCTGTGTGCTTGTGTCTAATGTACTACACTCATTCAAACCTCACAACAGCCCTACGAGCCAGGGAGTCCTATCATTGTGCCCATTTTAGAGCTCAGAAAGTTCAGACAGGGAAAGAAGCAGCCTGTTGCCCAGTGTACCATAGCTTATAACCTCGGGAACCAGACCAGGAACACCCACGTTTTTTAACTTTGGTCTGTACTGCCTCTGGGCATGCTGTCCTGCTCGTGAAGCTGTGTCTGGTAGTATGACAGTGAATGCCCTCAAGTCCCAGCCTGAGCTCGGAGCCTGTCTGCCTGTCTGTGTGGGTGTGCTTGTGTGCCTGTGCCTGTCTGTGTGTAGCCAACTCTAGTTCTGTCTTTGGCTAATGATGTTGCCTAAGACAGAGAGAACAATTGGCTTGGGGTCTCTAGGGCCTGGGGGCTACGTCAGTTTCTTTCCTTCACAGGAACTTCCCACAGGTCCTCACTTGGCTTCACAAATACTCATCCCTAGCAAGAACTTTAATGTGTGGTCCTGCCTGGGGCTTGCAGCATCTCTGCTGGTTTGTCAGTCTTTCTCCAGTCTGCTGAGATCTGTAAATAAAACCCAGAGCCCCCTAGTTTTAAAAAGAGTGGGGGGAGGTCAGGAAGTTAGGCCCCAGTGATGCTGGGCTGAAGCAGGTGGGCTGACAAGGAACTGAGGCATGGATTGAATGAAGGGTGGGAGGATGGACTGTTTTGAGTCATACTGTTTTGAGCCTGGGGCACTTTCCACTATGGGGTACCCCTTCCTCCTACCTTTTCCTGACAGTGAATGCCCTCTAAACTTCCTCTTTGAGCAACAATTTCTAAACCTCTCCACTATCCTCTCATGAGTGCTGGGGCCCTGAAAACCGGCTCTCGAACCATTTCCCTGGTAGGAAAGACCGAGGCCAGGATCGCCCCACGGTCACACAGCGAGTACGGAGCAGGACAGGGAACCCTAGTCTTGGAGACTCGCATTCAGGATCGTGTTCCCGAGTCGCTACTGGGGCATCCGGTAGTCTCTAGGCTGAGGGTAATATTCCACTCTCACGTCACCCATTCTCACAATGGATCATCCCCGCACCCCTTCGCAGGGCGGCAATGGGCCAGCCCACGGGCTCCCCCACTTCTCGGGGCCGTGGGTCCGTCCACTCAGTCCCCAGTTCCCTGCAGGATGTCCAGGGTTCCTTCCGTTCTGCAGCCGGCCCACGTAAGCTCACCTTTGGTTTTGCTTTTTCGCCACCGCCGACGGCTACGACTCTTGGAACCCTCTTTGGCCCTCTTCGAGGCCAGGGCCCCATCGGCCCTGGCTGCCCCGCTTCCCCAGTCAGACTCCATCAATTCTCTGCGATCCCCACGCGGGGGCTGATTCCAGTCGCCGGGGCTCGCCGGGAGAGCCAATCCTCGCGGCGCACCACCACCGGGCCCCCATACCACCCAATCCTGGGCTTGCTTTTCTCTGGGTCCCGCCCCCTGAGCAATCCGGGCCGCACTCCATTGCCAGGTCCCGCCCTGGGCCTAAGGCCTGGCCCCGCCTCCTCGCACACTTTAAAGGGCCCGTGACCAACGAAAATGCAGCCCCGGGGCAGCGAAAAGTGTCCTTCGGTCAGGACTAGCGGGGAGTCCCGCGGGGGGGTCACCCCAGAAGGGAAGCCTCGCTCTTCTCAAGTGCTGGCTCTCAACCTCGCTTTCCCACTCACCTTCCCAAGTAGGGATCCCCTAGAACGCGACCCGGACTGCCTGGTGGAAGGGGAAAGAGGGGCGCCTCTGAGCTTCCGCCTGGGGGGGGGGCGGGGGGGCCAAGTCCTCCGGCAATTCAGTGCCGGGGAGGGGCGACAGCACTGGAGGTGTGGCTCTGCCTGATAGCCGTTGGAAAAGGAAGCCCCGCCTTCTTCCTGCCTTATATGTCCTATTGCTCTCTTTCTCGGGGTTCTTTTCTCGGCCTTTCCAAGAGAATGGAAGGGCGGGGGGAAGGAGAATGCTCGGCGCCTGCGCACTAGCCCGAAGCCGCGAATCGGCCGCCGAGAGCGGCGGCGGAGGGCCTGGCGCGTGCCTGGGAAAAGGCGGGAGACGGAAGAGTCTCGAGGCTCACGCATGCGCACGCAGTCAACTGCCGACGGGGCGCCGGTGGAGCGGGGAGGCTGCCCGGTTGGTGTGTGGAGCGCGTGCCCTGACACTGGGTTCTGGAGCTTACAGAAAGAGCTCTTCATCCTCAGCGCCGGAAAAAGCGGACCTCAAACCCTCCCTTCCCTCCCGAAGCACATGCGCAGCCCTGCCCTTGAGAGACATCGTTACTCTCTTCGCAGGTGTGAGAGACATGGCCCAGCCCTTCAGGAAGAGACCGGCCTCCGAGCCGCGGCCACCATTGCCGGCCCCTTGGACTACCTGGCCATACGGGAGCCCTCAGCTTCTGGATTGGGGCTGCCTTGCCTCCCCTCAGGCTGCTTCCACAACCAGCCCTTTATTGCATGGATGAGACTTCACGTACCCCCTTGGGCCTGAGCACGTCAGAGGAGGGGGCAGCGCTGGCGGCCCGCGGAGTCTCGCATACTGGTCCCGGTAACTCTCCCTTTGTCCGGATTCAACCTTGCTGGAGACTTCGGCAGACCCCGCAGCCCCTCTTCCACGCCACCCTTCCTGAGAACACCACCGAGCCTGCCTGGCAGAGGAGTAGGTGCCGCCCCGCCCGCCTGGGGCGACCTGGAAAGCTCAAGGATCCCTGAGGCCCGATTTTACCCCTAGTGGGGATGGAAGCACCGCGAGGGTAAGGGTCTACGTGCAGCACCAGGTGGCTGGTGCCTAAGGCAGGAGGTGCCCCAAGGCTGTGAGTTTGGGGACCGATGGGCAAATACTGGCGGGGGAGGGGACGGGAAGGCAGCTACTCTGTTTTCTAGCCCCTAGGTCAGAGCCCTGTCCCACTTCTGTCTGATTGCCCCTAAATCCCCCGTGGGGAGGCAGCCTGGTGTGGGGAAGTCACAGCCGGGGTCTGCCATTCCCAATATCTGTCCTGCCTCCTGCAAGGCCTCTGTGTCTCCCCGCCTCAGCTTTCTCATCTATCAGATGGGACTGTTGAGCTTTGTCTTCAAGGACTGGTGAGAGATTCCCAGAGCCAACCTGACATACTGGTGGTCCTCAGCTCCTCTTGATGGTCTCTGGGAGGATCCGTTCCTCTGGACTCAAACTCACCTGCGTCCCTGTAGTGTCTGTGAGTCTGGCTGCCAGTTCTCTTCCCATGTGCTGATGTCCCCCCATGCCCTGATGCCCCTTCATGTTTCCCCTTGAAGGCCAGCTTCTTTCCCTTGGCCACTGTTCCACCCCTCTTGGGTGATGAATTGCTCTTTAATGGAGATCCCACATCTGGTTCTGAGTCAGAATCTGTGACCCACTCGTAAAACGTCCTCCACTCTGAGGCTGGTCGCTGCATGGAAATTTGGTGTAGTTTTGATAGAAATCCCCACTCGGTGGAAGATCTCAGCTGGGATTTCACTCCTCGGGCTGGAGCTCTTTGCTGGGCTATAGGGTCTGATTGTCTCAGTCTCTCTTGGGATGTAGATTCACTCTGGTCAGGTGATCCATTTTCGGGTCTAGGTCTAGGCTGAGCTGGAGGTGTTGATCCAGCTTCTCGATGAGCTGGAGGTTGCTTCATTGGACTGGATCCTGGCTGGCCAACCTGTGCCTCTCTCAGTTCTGGCTCCTGTTGAGTTTCAGATTCTTTTCCTGGCCCAGGTCCCTGTTGTGAGGTAACTTCCTGTTGAGAGGAGGACACCCGGTGCATGGGAGGTGATTGCTGTGGTGCAGGCTCCTGCGGGGCAAGAAGTTCCTCCTGCAGAGCTGAATTTTGTTGGGTGCTAGGTTCCTGCTGGGATTCAGCTTCATGTTGGGCAAGGGGATTCTGCTGAGTGAGAGGTCTTTGCTGGGGAGCCGGTTCCTGTTGAGTATTGGGTCCCTGATGAGTCTTAGATGCTGGCTGGGTTGTGGCTGTCACATTTGGCCCAGGCTCTGGCTGGGTGATAGGTGTCTGGGGTGGCTTAGGTTCTAAGTCATGCCTAGATACTGACTTAGAATGTGGTTCCATTGTTGTTACTTCCATCTTGGGAGGTGTTGCTTTCCCAGATTTCATCCTTCTGGGCCCCCAAGACCTCCTATGTCACAGATCTCTCATTGATTTCTCGTGATGGCACCTCCCTTTGGATTCCACTCCTTCATCTTGGCATCCCTGGTTCTTCCGTTCTAAGGCAGTTGGCAAGTGGCACTGCTGACCTCCACTCCTGTACCAAGTGATGGACTTCTGTGCCTCCTGCTGTGGGAGGAGGGATTAGGAGCAGGAGGAGGCTGTATGGCTAGTACTCTCCTACCAGAGGGGAGGGGCTTGCCCTCTTGTGTCATAAATAGGACCCCACCCCACTTACCACTCAGTTTAAGTGTTTTTTTCCTCTTAAAGCAAGCATCCTAATTTAGTCCTTTGTTTCATCTGGGATGACAGAAGCCAGATTCTGGACGAGTGTCCTTTTATTTCCCCCGCTCCCCTTCTGACCTTTCAGAAAGGGTTAGAGAGGAGGCAGTCTTTTTTTTTTTTTTTTGACAGAGAGAGATCACAAGTAGGCAGAGAGGCAGGCAGAGAGAGAAGGGGAAACAGGCTCCCCGCCGAGCAGAGAGCCCGACGCGGGGCCTGATCCCAGGACCTGAGACCATGACCTGAGCCAAAGGCAGAGGCTTCAACCCACTGAGCCACCGAGGCGCCCCGAGAGGAGGCAGTCTTTATACTGCTGTGATAGTCTTTTCTTCTTTATTCATTCTTTCAAATGGCTGCCAGTTTAATGTCCTTATATACTGTGGGTTTTTTTTTTAAGATTTTATTTACCTGAGAGAGAGAGAGCATGAGAGGGGAGAGGGTCAGAGGGAGAAGCAGACTCCCTGCTGAGCAGGGAGCCCGAAGTAGGACTCAATCCCAGGATTCCAGGATCATGACCTGAGATGAAGGCAGCGGCTTAACCCACTGAGCCACCCAGGCACCCCATTTAATCTACATTATCTCTAGTAAGATCCTGTCAGATTTGTTCCTACACCTGCTGTCTTTGCTCCACTTAGCTCTTACCTCAAAAAGGTTTGTTAAAACGGTAAAAGAATAAAAAATTGGGCAGTGGAGAGGAAGAATGAGGCTGGTGGTGGGAAGTGTGTGTAGAATCTGGGTAGAGTTTGCAGTAAACGGGCTAAAGTGGGGATTAAATGAGTTGCCAGACCCCATCTGAAAGAAATGGATTTTGACTTACTACATTTAAAAATACTTATTTTCTGTTTGCTACTTGCCTGGTTATATTTGGGACCAGTTAAGAAACCAGGGTTTCCAGGTAATTAAGCTTAAGCCTGGGAAAAGGGAGGGAGGAGGCACACAGGAAAAGACTGACAAGAGAAGAGGGGACTAGAGGAAGCAATAATCTTGGGGAAAATGCTTTGTGAGAACGCTGGAGTAGGGACAGGGTAGGGGAGCTGGAAGTGGGAGGAGGGCATCCTCTAGGTGTCCTCTACCATCTTGACTGAGAATGTTTCATTGGGAGAGGGAGTCCTATAAAGGCAGTGCAAAGCTTGCTAGCTGACATTGTTTGAGAAATTCCTGGCAGGCTCTCCAGTGCTTGTTTGGCTTCCTGTGGTGCCTTTGGTGCCCTAGGTGAAAATAAAGATCAATATTAAAAATGTTTTCAAAATTTAATTTTTAGGGCGCCTGGGTAGCTCAATTGGTTAAGCAACTGCCTTCAGCTCAGGTCATGATCCTGGAGTCTTGGGATCGAGTCCCACATTAGGCTACCTGCTTGGAGGGGAGTCTGCTTCTCCCTCTGACCCTCTCCCCTCTCATGCTCTCTCTCTCTCTAATAAATAAGTAAAATCTTTAAAAAATTTTAATTTTTAGGAAAGCTTTCAAAATGGTAAAAAAGTGAGACTTGTCCAATGGAAAAAAATTAAAATTAAAAAAAATTTAGAAATTAAAATAAAAAAATATATTCTTCATTCCTCATTCCTTAGAGCTGGATACTTAACCAACCAAGACACCATGGTGCCCCCCAAAATAAAAATATTTAAAGATAAGTAAATAAATTTTCTATAGGTACTACCAAATTGTATTTTACTTCTACCAGCGGTGATAAGGATCTTGATTTATCTCATCCTTCATAATATCATAATTTCAATCAGTTTAATTTGCCAATTTACTTTTTATATGACATTTAAAAACTTCTCAAGGAAGGAACTAAATTATGTTTGGTATCTTCAGAGATTGATGACCAAGTCCCCAATAGTCCCATCTCCCTCCACTTTGATAAGCAATGGACTTCTAAAATCTAAGAATTTGGTCGAACCTTTCTGGTATTAGGAAAATTGTATCTACCTCCCTAACTCTTGTTTCCTCAAGTTGACATTGAGTAGAAAGGGCTGAGAGGTGTGTTTATCTTAGTCTTCATTTCACTTCTTTTGTCTATTCTCAACCCCTGCTCCATCTTATGGAATCATATGGAATAACAATGTGGAATTGTTATCCCGCAGAGTGACTCTGGTTGAAGGAAGGTCATTCTTTTTGAAACTTACTGGTTTTCTTCACACTGGCCTTGAACTGATCACAGGGACACTGCTTCTTTGGCGTCTCAGGCATTGCCATAAGTTTTCTTTTAGGGGCTCTCAGGAACCAGTCTGAAATAACAGGGTTGTTACTTAGAGGGGAAGGTTAATATCGTTGCGAACAGGGAGTAGGGCAGGGCTTTCCTTGCCATCTTCCTTGCCTTCCAGTTTCTTTTTCAGACTGCAGTGGAGGTGGGGAAAGGAGTCAACACAGAGAACAGTGGGGGTGCCCAGTTATATGAGCACCAGGATTTCTGAGTTGTTTTGCCTGACCTGTATTGGCAAGAATTTGGTGGCAGGTTTGGAGGGGGCATCAAGATATCATTAAGGAGACCAAAAAATGAAGAAAAGATCTAGTGTCTTCCTCTGGCTGTCTTAACTTGGCCAAACGTTTTGCCTCTCTGATTTCAGTCTTATTTATGAGTTAACGAAGATCAAAAAGAAGATTCAGGAAGTTTTTGGAAAGCAGCCCTGGGTTCTTGGGGAAAAGAATAAGGGGGGAAGGGCAGCCAGAGATTCAACCAGCTCCCCCTAGAACTTGGAGGGGTCCTGCTCTTGTCAGAGACTCAGGAAGAAGACGGTGTTGTGTGCTACATGTGGTGGGCTGATGGAGAAAGGCAGTGGGTGAAGTTAGCTCAGAAAACATCTGCACTGGTGTTTGGAGGGCGGGAGTGGGGCTCAGGGGAGAGAGTTGGATTGGGATGGTGCAGTGCTATTGTTGATACTGACCTTTGCAATCACATTCTTGGCTGCCTTTGTGGAGCCCGGTCCTAGGAGCCTGGCGATCGTCCCGATGGCCTCTGGCGACCCCTGGTGGAAGGAAACAGGTCATGGCCAGGTACCTGAAAGGGAAGGGACCAACAGAAATGGTCCCCCAGTATTGTGCTACCTGCATCATTGGTTTTTCCTTCCTCTTTTTTTTTTTCCTTAAGATTTTATTTATTTGAGAGAGAGAGAGAGCAGGCACACAAGTAGTGGGAGAGGCAGAGGGAGAGAGGGGGAGGGAGAAGCAGGCTCCCCACTGAGCAGGGAGACCAATGCTCATGCCAGGCTGGATCCCAGGACCCTGAGAACAAGACCTGAGCCAAAAGCAGACGCTTAACTGACTGAGCCACCCAGATGCCCCTCCTTCATTTTTCAGGGCTCTAGGGTACTTCAAGAGAGGAATATTTTATTTTATTTATTTTTTAAGATTTTATTTATTTATTTGATAGGCAGAGAGGCAGTCAGAGAGAGAGAGGGAGAAGCAGACTCCCTGCTGAGCAGAGAGCCTGATGCGGAGCTCAATCCCAGCACCCTGGGATCATGACCTGAGCTGAAGGCAGAGGCTTTAACCCACTGAGCTACCCAGGTGCCCCATGAATATTTTAAATGGATAAGGAATTGAGGTTTAAGATATGGCTTAGAGAAGAGCTTAGCTGGAGGTGGGTGGAAAAAGAATGGCTTCTGGATGGAAGAAAGGATAAAAGGTGAGTGTTAATCAAGATCTGACAGGAGCACCTGGGCGGCTCAGTTGACTAGGCATCTGACCCTTGGTTTTGGATAAGGTCATGATCTCAGGGTTGTGAGATTAAGCCCTGCTTCGAGCCCCGTGTCGGCTTCTGTGCTCAGTGTGGAGTCTGCTTGGGTTTCTCTCTCTCTGTCTCTCTCTCTGTCCCTCCCACCCTTCTCCTGCTCTCGCTCTCTCTCTCAAATAAATAAATAAATCATTAGGAAAAAGAAAAAGAGGGCCCGATAATACGCCCTAGCCCCAGCACACATTAAAGTTCTCATGACTTCAGAAATGAGAACAAGGAGCAGATTATTCCATAGACTCGTCAGGATCTTCACCTGACCTTTACATTCCCTATATTTGCATCCATAATCCAAGTTCAACTATAAGAGGATGGTATTTACTTTTGTGCCTCTGGAACAAATCCATTCCTCTTTTGGCCTCTAGTCAAGTCTGTCTTATCACCTGATGCTGTCTCACCTGATTCCGATTTTGTGAAATGGTAATATTTCTTTGACAATCAAGGATGATAGTTAATAGACTTGAGATTCTGTAGCTAGAAGTGGGCCCAGATGGTGCTTCCTTGGCATAGTGGTTTCTGATATATCCTGTAAGAATCAATTACGCCTTCACATGGTTTCCCACTGTATTTGAAGGCAGTTCTTTTAATGCACAGTTATACATATAGTTTGTTGTTTGAAATCTGTTGTGGACATTGAATTGTCCCCCCCCCTCAATTCGTGATGAAGCCCTAACCCCCAGAATGACTTTATTTGAAGATAGGATCTTTAGAGAGGTGACTGTGTTAAAACGAGTTCAAGTTAAGATGAGGTCGTTATGGTGGGTCCTAATTCAGTCCAACTGGAGTCCCTATAAGAAGAAATGATTTGGGCAAAGAGATACCAGAGTTGTCAGAAAATAAATTTCTGTTGTTTAAGCCCCTCATTCTGTGCTACAGGAAACTAAAAATCTTGCTCCCACCGATGGCTCATTAGTCATTCAACTGTATAGAGCTGACACATGGCAGGCACTTGGTAAATGTTTGTACAGTAAACAAATGGACGAGTTGTGTGGAGAGGGCCCTTAGAGATCCTTTGATTCAATGTAGGGCTCTTTCCCAGACTTGTGCCCTTTCTGCCACACAGATGGAAGGTATTGCACCATTTCCCCAAGTACTAGTTTCCAAATGTTCTCATGTGCTGTTTTGAGTGCTATTAAAGTAACTCAAGCAGGGGCTTGAATAAGAATAAGGCAATTCCTTATCCATTTAAAATATTCATGGGGCACCTGTGTGGCTCAGTGGATTAAGCCTCTGCCTTTGGCTCAGGTCATGATCCCAGGATCCTAGGTTCGAGCCCCATATCGGGCTCTCGGCTCTGCAGGGAACCTGCCTCCACCTCTCTCTCTGCCTGCCTCTCTGCCTACTTGTGATCTCTCTCTGTCAAATAAATAAATAAAATCTTTAAAAAAAAAAATAACTCAGGCAGACACACATAGCCCCTGCCGTCTGAACTTTTCTAATATTTTACTTTCGCCTGACCTCTACTTGTAGTTCCAGAGGAAGGCCACAGAATACTAGAGCCAGAGGGAATCTTGGAGGTTATTTAGTTGAATCTCTTTAGTTAGAAGTTTTTAAAACTCTAAATGTATAGAGCTATATTAGAGAAAATTTGGAAAGTACAAATAAAGAAATCTTCACTCTTACCATCTGGTGGTATTTTGGTGTGTTTCCTGCATATGATTTTCTTTCTACAGTGATAACCATAGTATGTGAACAAGGTTTTTTTGTTGTTGTTCACTTTATAAACATGTTGCTATGTCATCTTTATGATGGATTTTTTTTAAGATTTATTTATTTATTTATTTAAAAAAATATTTTATTTATTTATTTGTCATAGAGCACAAGCAGGCAGAGTGGCAGGCAGAGGCAGAGAGAGAAGCAGGCTCCCCGCTGGACAAGGAGCCCGATGTGGGACTCAATCCCAGGACCCTGGGATCATGACCTGAGCTGAAGGCAGCAGCTTAAACAACTGAGCCACCCGGGCGTCCCAAGATTTTATTTATTTGACAGACAGAGATCACAAGTAAGCAGAGAGGCAGGGAGGAAGCAGGCTCCCTGCTGAGCAGAGAGCCTGATGCGGGGCTCTATCTCAGAACCCTGGGATCGTGACCTGAGCCGAAGGCAGAGGCTTTAACCCACTGAACCACCCAGGTGCCCCTATGATGGACATTTTTATTAACTTTTTTTTTTTTTTTTTTTTGAGAAAAAGAGAGAGTACAAGCAGAGAAAGGCAGAGGGAGAGAGAGAATCTCAAGCAGGCTCCATGCCCTGGCAGAGTCCTACTCAGGACTGGATCCCATGACCCTGAGATCATGACCTGAGCTGAAATCAAAAGTGGGACACTTGGGGTGCCTGGGTGGCTCAGTGGGTTAAGCCGCTGCCTTCGGCCCAGGTCATGATCCCAGGTCCTGGGTTCAAGCCCCACATCGGGCTTTCTGCTCAGCGGAGAGCCTGCTTCCTCCTCTCTCTCTCTGCCTGCCTCTCTGCCTACTTGTGATTTCTGTCAAATAAATAAATAAAATCTTTAAAAAAAAAAAAAAGTGGGACACTCAACTAACTGAGGTGCCCAGGCCCCCCCACCATTTTTAAAAAGATTTTATTTATTTATTAGAGAGAGAGAGAGCATGAGTGGGGGGCAGACTCCCTGTTGAGCTGGGAGCCCAGCGATAACTTGGGGCTTGATCCCAGGACCCCAAGATCATGACCCGAGCCCAAGGCAGACACTTAACTGACTGAGCCAGCCAGGTGCCCCCCAAACAGACATTTTTTATGACTACCTAACATTCCCAATAAGCATATGACCTCCAAATTATTTAACTCTTCATTCATTGCTGAATATTTAGATTGTTTTACTTTTGGATATTGATAAAATTCCTTATGTTTGTAACTGTTTTCCAAACACTAGATTATTGTCTTGGGCAAGATTTCCCAAAGTGGAATTGCTGGGTCAAAAGTTAAGAATAGTTTTATGTTTCTTGATATTATTACTAAATTGCTTGTAAAAGGATTGTACAAATTAACTAAATCACTATCCCTTTTTTTTTTTCAGATGAGGAAACTGCGGCCCCGAGAGAGCAAATGAAATGCCCAAGTTCACAAAGGTAATGGTGACCCAGCTGAAACTAAAACTCAGGTCCAAGTTTCTTAAGTGTTCTTTTTTTTTTTTTTTTTAAGATTTTATTTATTTATTTGACAGAGAGAGATCACAAGCAGGCAGAGAGGCAGGCAGAGAGAGAGGAGGAAGCAGGCTCCCTGCTGAACAGAGAGCCCGATGCGGGGCTCAGTCCCAAGACTCTGAGATCATGACCTGAGCCAAAGGCAGCGGCTTAACCCACTGAGCCACCCAGGCGCCCGAAGTGTTGTTCTTTCTGCAGTCTTTACAACCTTAATTCCATGGCATAAATTAAAATGAAGCTGCACGTTCCTACAGTATCATGTTTCCCAAACCTCAGACATTTCTGGACCACCTTTATGATGCTATTATTTACTTCTTACTTTTTCTTTAAACAGATTTAATTTACAAAACCAGCCTCATCCTCTGCTGTATTATCTGAGATTAGGGGTTTGATACATGCTTAGATTTTTTTCTAACATACATAAACATAACTATTGAAGTAAAAGCTAATTTTTATGTCCTACCAAAAATCAGTTTTGGAAAATATTGATATAGTGGAATAAGCATGAACTTTACATCCAGGCAGACGTGGCATCTACTACTTGCTCTGTCCCTTAACGATGCAGTCTCGGCTTCTTTGATTTTTGGTTCTCTGGTTTGTAAAACGAGAATAGTAGTATCCACCTTGCAGAATTAGGAATAAATAAGCTACTGCAGGTGCCCAGTGGTCAGTGCCCAAGTAGGTATCCAGTACATGATTGTTATTATTGTGGTTATTATTGCGGACTTCTGTCACTCTGTCCCAAAGAGGGTGTCCATGCTGGAATGTTAGGTTTGTTGCTTTCTACTGACCTGTATGTGTAAAGAAGCTAACTCCCACTTGTTAGGACTTGTGGTAGATCTATCATTATTTTGACTTCGCTGTTCCACTACATATTAGCTTTATGATTTCGGACAAGTTGCCTAACTTCTGTCTTTCATTTACCTAATTTGTAAAATGGGGCTAATAATTGTCCATTAGTATGTGCCTGTGGATTAGTATGTTCCTAGCTTTATCCACTAGAGGGCGGAGAAGCACTAGCTCCTGGTAGCCATGGGCCAGACCTTAGTGCCCAGGGCTTGTGAGTACCATCGCCCAGTGAAAGGAACCACAGCTCTCTGGAGAAATGGTTGATTCCAAGGCAGGCCAGGGAAGTACAAGATGAGCCTGGAACGTCTTGTGATATCAGAAAGTCTGGAACTGTTAATGATATGCCAAAAAGAGAAGCCTGCTTGGAGCAGCTCTCAACAGTCAATTTGAGACAACATGAACAACATAACAAATAGTGATAGTAATGGATTATAATCCATAAATATCCATGAGTCTCTGCTCATAAGTAATTCAGTAAGTAAATGGGAGAGAAGAAGATTTTTCTTTCTTTTTTTAAATGATTTTATTTAAGAGAGAGTAAGAGAGAGAGCATGAGGGTGCAGGGAGGGTCAGAGGGAGAAACAAACTCCCTACTGAGCAGGGAGCCTGATGCAGGACTTGATTCTGGAACTCCATCCCGGGACTCCAGGATCATGGCCCGAGCCGAAGGCAGTCGCTTAATTGACTGAGCCACCCAGGAGTCCCGAGAAGCTTTTTCTTATAGTGGAATCCCAATTAATAAATGTAGAAGGAATGATGGAAATAGAAAATCACCATTTGGCTAATACCACAGTAACTTTTGTTGAAGGTGGGAATCGTCAATGGATTTGGAAGAAATAGGCTTTTTGTATAGTCTTTTTTTTTTTTAAAGGTTTTATTTATTTATTTGACAGACAGAGATCACAAGTAAGCAGAGAAGCAGGCAGAGAGAGAGAGGAGGAAGCAGGCTCCCCGCTGAGCAGAGAGCCCGATGTGGGGATCGATCCCAGGACTCTGGGATCACAACCCGAGCCAAAGGCAGAGGCTTTAGCCCACTGAGCCACCCAGGCACCCTGCTTTTTGTATAGTCTTAAAGTATCTCTTCACAAGATACTTATTAATTAGAGTGGGAAAAAGAGTAGTTTTATAGTAGAGAAACCTTGGCAGACACTACCTTGAGCAAGTTTTCAAAATGAATATCATCAGTAGTTGGGAATGATCAGTATCATGGGCCGTCTGATGTGAGGCATGGAGAAGGCACACATGACTTCTGTGGTACTCTTGCCAAAAACACATAATCTGATCTTAATCATGAAGAATCATCAGACAAACCCAAACTGAGAGGCTTTCTACAAAATAACTGACCAGTAGTCTTCAGAACTGTCAAAATCATGAAAGACAAGGAAGGCTGAGAAACTACTCCAGCTTGGGGAAAACCAAGGGGACAAGACAGCTTTATTCAGGTTAGTATCCTGGATTGGATTCTGGACCAGAAAAAGGACATTAACAGGATGATTAGCAAATCTGGATATTAGTACATTCATTCATAGTATTATGTCAATGCTAACTCCCTGGTTTTGGTAATCATGTTATGGTAATGTAAGATATTATTTTTTAAAAACTGGATGAAGGATATATGGAAACTCTGTTTTTATAACATCTCTTGAGTCTGAAAAATTAAAAGTGAATTTAAAAATCCATTATATTTCTGTGAGGACATAATGAGGTAATCTGTATGAAATGCTTGGAACCTCCCTTGCTAGGGGCGCCTGGGGGCTCAGTCGTTAAGTGTCTGCCTTCTGCTCAGGTCATGATCTCAGGGTCCTGGGATCAAGCCCCACATGGGGCTCCCTGCTCAGCGGGAAGCCAGCTTCTCCCTCTCCCACTCCCCCTGCATGTGTTCCCTCTCTCACTGTGTCTTTATCAAATAAATAGATAAAATCTTAAGAAAAAATAAAATAAATTTTAAAATTTTTAAAAAAACATCGCCTGCCACATAGGATTACTTAGTATATTTCAACAATTATTGTAGATAACTTCATACTTAATGATATAAGTAATTAATCTATTATTATAAGTTATTTGTTTCCTAACATTTTCATATATTCTTATCTATTCTCATTCCTCCCTGTGAAAAACACTGTGAATGTATGTGGTTATTTTAAGAGATAAAGTAAGATCAGATTTTATTTTGAGAATTTTGGGGGGGATGGGAAGGTGGAGGGTGTTGTTTCCTCGAGCCAGAGAGGTGCTAAGAAACTGGATTAAGAGACTGGGACGGGGGGGTGCCTGGGTGGCTCAGTGGGTTAAGGCCTCTGCCTTTGGCTCAGGTCATGATCTCAGGGTCCTGGGATCAAGCCCCGCATCGGGCTCTCTGCTCAGCGGGGAGCCTGCTTCCCCCTCTCTCTCTGCCTGCCTCTCTGCCTACTTGTGATCTCTGTCTGTCAAATAAATAAATAAAATCTTTAAAAAAAAAAAAAAAAAGAGGAGACTGGGATGGACCCTGGTGTGTCTGTAATAGCGCCATCTGGCGGCAGAGCGAGCTTTCCCCAATTCATTGCTGTTGTCTTTTAGGAGCTACTTGAGATATTTCACTCAGTCCATTTATTGAATCCTTGTTAGGTACACCTTATAGATCATTTAATATTCACAACAATTATGTTCTAAATGGTATTTTACTCATTTTAAGATGGTAAAACGGGCTCCAAAAAATGAAGCAGCTTGTCTAGGGCTGCAAAGTAAGGGTGGAACGAGGATTTAGATCTAGGTTCCCTGGGTTCCAAGGCTGAGTCTATAGATCTAGGAAAATCTAAACGTGTCGCCAGGTTTGAGAACTATTGTCATAGAGCAGGGGTTCTCAGCTGGAGGTGGTTACCCCCTCCAGGGGACATTTGGCAACACCTAGAGTTAACTTTGTCTATCTTAACTGGGGGCAGGGGAGAAGAGGCTTGGTATCTAGTTGATAGAGGTCACACACGTGCTGCTGGACATCTTACAATGCACAGAACAGCAGCTACAGCAAAGAATTGCCCAGCCCCAAATGTTAATAGAGCTGCTATCAAACCCAGGTGTAGAGTCTTTTAAGGGCAACATTTTGAACTTAGAAACCTGAGCATTTATTCTTTCCCTTAGCAAATATTTACTGAATACTATGCTGGATAGAATGAGAGATATGGAAACACTATACCAGATTGTGCTACCAAGGAGGTTGCAGTCTAGAAGGGCAGGGGTAGAGGTAGGAAAGGCACACAAATACCTTCAGTATGAGACAGAATATGACAAATGCAAAGAGAGGGTCACGTTTGGACGAAGCATGTTCACAGGACGGAGGGCTCATATCTGGTTGAGAGAGGAATCAGGGAGGCTGTGAGGAGGAGGTGGTTTCTGAGCTGAGTGTATGAGAGAAGTTAAGCTCGTGGGAAAGCACAAGACCCGTTCGGGGAACAGCCAACAGTCTAGTTTAGGTGGAGCACAGAGCACTTGTTAGTGAGATGAGGAGTGGATTGGAAAGGCAGGTTGTGGTTAGGGCTTTGAATCAAGGGTAAGGACTCTAGCCTTGGTGTTGGTCACCATGATGGAAAAGCCTTCCCTTTCCGACTGGCAGTCTAGGCCCTAGAACTATGGGGTCCAGCACCTTCCAGAGATCTCTCTCTACAAGGGAAGGGAAGTGTAAAATTGGGGTGGAGTAAGGTGAGTTTCTGATTTTAAGGATCAAGTTGTCGGTAAATATGTAAAAAAGCTATTTTACCTCAAACTAGCCCTTGAGGAGTTGGTTTTCTTGAGTAGAAACATACATGGGATGAGCTCTCTTCTGCATGGTTGTTCTGCTAATGGTGAGCTCACCTGAGATGTAGTGAAAGCTGGGGCTGATTTGGAGCCTTTAACCCAAGGCCTGCTTTCCAAAACGTGAGCTTAGTATGGCTAAAGCTTCCAATATAGATACTATCCGGTGATACGATCTTTCTAGTTTTCTACTTTACCATTAAATAGTATTAAAAGTTAATGGTGGCATCCTGGTGTACTATAAAGAATATTTTTTTAAAACATTTTATTTATTTATTTGATAGGGAGAGACACAGCAAGAGAGGGAACACAAGCAGGGGGAGTGGGAGAGGGAGAAGCAGGCTTCCCGCTGAGCAGAGAGCCCGACGGGGGGCTCGATCCCAGGACCCCAGGATCATGACCTGAGCTGACGGCAGCTGCTTAATGACTGAGCCACCCAGGTGCCCCTAAAGAATATAAGCAAGGACTTCTCATCCTCCATGAATGTACAGTTGCCTTCAATACCTTTATACCGCCTTCACCAAGACTGGCTCTTCTGGGAAGGGATAAAGGGCAGAAGGTAAGGGAGCAGATTTTTATTTTTATTTTTTTGACAGAGAGAGAGCAGGGAGAGAAGAGAAGTAGACTCCCCACTGAGCAGGGAACCCAGTGCCGGACTCGATCCTAGGACTCTGAGATCATGACCTGAGCTGAAGGCAGAAGCTCAACCAACTGAGCCACCCAGGTGCCCCCAGAGAGCAGATTTTTATTGAGCCAGTATATATCTGTATTTTGCAGCTACAGTTTCAGACATTTTGATACCCACTATCTCGCTATCTCATTTTGCTCTTGAAACACTCTTTGGATGTAAGTATAGTCTTCTCCTTTTTGCAAATGAGGAACCAGGCACTGGCAGAAACTAACTTGTCTCAAATCCCTGTAGCTGGAAGGGGCTACATTTCAATGCATGGTTGTTGCACGTTTTTTGCCACATTTTCTTCTGTGTTCTGCCACATACCCCTCGCCGCCCCATTTCCCCTTTATAGAAAATTAATCTTATTACCTGGATTTGGGCTGCTAGAGACCACAGGCATCAGCATTAGTGGCAGCAACAGAAGGAGGAAAGGGATTAGAATTTTCATTGTGACTGTTGGTGCTGCTGTGAGTCACTTGAAGAGAGTGTGGAGGGTTCCCAGTTGGAGGCTCCCGAAGTCTTCCTTGGGATGGTGGTCTGGGCTTTAATCCCTGGCCAGTATTCCTGTTGCAGGGCGAGAACGCCTAAGTGACGCTGACCTCGTTAGGTAACAGGTTTACGGGAATCTGGGAGGAAAAACTGACCAAACAAAAGAAATGAAGCATTCTTAAGAACACAAGAAGGTGACTGACAACTTGGCAGGAATACTGGTTCCCTCCCCTCCTCCTCACCTACTCCCTACCTCCCAGGGTGCTATGATTTCTTCCCCAAATCTTTTTGCTCTTTGAATTTCCTTGTACTTTTTGGTGATATTTTCTAGCTTAACATTGGGCAAGAAAGCAAGTACTAAGGGTCAGCAGAAGAGAGGATGGCATGATCTGTCTCCCCTCTGTCTTCGGGGCCCCTGGAGCAACAGGAGTGTTGCTTGAGAAGTCCTGTCTTCACTGTGTTTACAATTTCCTCCCAATTCTGTGGCCACAAAAGGTGGGAAGGAGAGAGGACTGCAGAGGAGAGGCTGTTTCTCTCTTGCTCAGAACATTGCCCCTGAAGTAGTGGGTCAAACTGGGCCTGCTTGCTGTTCATCAGGAAGGTGGCTATGGCTTTGTTGCTCCAGACTAAAGGAGAAGGAACTGGGTTGGTGGAAGACCCCCCCTCCCCCCACCCAGGGCTTTACATCCAAGAAGCTCTAAGAAACAGGAACCACAGGAAGGAAGGAGCCCTTAAAGGGTGTTTGCCTGTGCTCTTGGGGTTGTTAGCTCCAGACCTTGTTTGGAAACAGCCCAAGGCAAAGGAAGAAGGTAATTCTGTTTAGAGTAATCATTAATGGTTACAGAACATGGTACTTACTAAACTTGACTAATTTCAGAGACTTTGGGAAATATGCTCAAAGAGAGGAGAGAAGGGCTTGAATGCTGAGTGGTATCTTCGGGGACTGAGGGGAAGTTTTACAAGGAAGTCCTCCCTGGCAGCCTCCAGGCAGGAGTGAGAACAGGTGGCGTGATTGTTTGACCTAAGAGGAGGGGAGAGGCAAGGCATGAGTCAAGCCCTTTCTGATTTCTGTATGATCATTCTTAACCTCTCAATTTTCAAATTATTGCTGCTTATTGACAATGTGGGAGATTATAGACTTTGCTACTACAAAGTTTATAAAGCACCTTCGTGAAGCAGGCACAATAGGGATTGGTCTCTAGTTGAAGGCTTGGGCTTGGTCTGAGCTTGGTCTGATTCAAATCATGGATGTGGTTTCTCTGGAAAATTCTAACAATGGTCTCTGTTCTCGGGAAGCTCAAATCTAACCAGGGAGATGATATATATTCATAAAACCTAAGAGATGAAAATGGAACCAAATTCCAGAAGAGGTGGGAGTTCATTGTGGGCCCAGAGTCACTCAGGGGACTCTGGATTAGGTGGAGCTTGGAGGGGTCTTGCTGATAGGGTAGGACTTGGGTTGGTGGAGGCCAGAGAGTAGGGCAGCACAGGGAAGAAGCGTGGAGCTAATGGGATAGTGATATTTGAGGGCAGTGGGGGGAAGGGCTGTTATTGTTCATTTTTGTATTCCTGAACTTATGTAGGGCCTGGCACTTTGGGAGCACTCTATCAGTGTTTGTTGAATTAAGCGATATTCTTGTAACACTTTAACTAGGCCTGGTTTGTTAGGAAGCATGTAAAAAGTTCAGTCCATTATCAGAAAGAAAATTTCACTGATGAATGGTCACATGCCACAAGGGACCTGGTGGGAGTGCTTTCCTTTGCCCATGAGTTATCTGTCAGTCCGCTCCCAGGCTGCTGCAGGGTCAGTGAGCTCCTCAGCCCTCCCTCATGCTCCCCTCAGTCCTGGCTCCCTGTCAGTTCTTTCTGTCTGCTTTTCCCCTCCAAGGACTTGGGGTGGAGGGTTGGGTCCTGGATACCATGGGAAGGAGCTTTGGGTCCCTCAGGTGCATTTATATAAAACACCCCCCAAGACAAACAGACCTTTTTCTTCTTAATATTGACAACTACTTAGAGCCCATCCTGAGAACATTATTTGTTTTAACACAGCCTCTCTGCCTTACAAAGCTCCCCCTTCAGGAAGGAGATAAGAGAAAAGTGGGGAGAAAATACCATTCTGCCCCATTTGGTTTCCTGATTCCACAGTATACTTAGTAGACATTCAGAAATGCCTATTGAGGGGCGCCTGGGTGGCTCAGTGGGTTAAAGCCTCTGCCTTGGGCTCAGGTCATGATCCCAGCATCCTGGGATCAGCAAGGAGCCTGCTTCCTCCTCTCTCTCTGCCTGCCTCTCTGCCTACTTGTGATCTCTGCCTGTCAAATAAATAAATAAAATCTTTTAAAAAGCCTTGAGTTTAAGCTTTAAAAAATAAAAGAAGAAAGAAAAAAGAAATAATGCCTGTTGTTTGATTCCATGATTCAAGCTGCCCTAATAATCATTTATTCATACATATATTCAGTAGACATTTGAGCACCTAATGTGTGCCTGGTGTTTGCTAGGTGGTGGCTACTGAGAAGAAGGTGTAACTGCCCCATTTCACAGAACGGAAATTAAAGCACAGGGAAATTGTATGATTTGTGCAGCATCATATAGTTCCATTAGCCTCAGAACCACAAGACTCACACTCAAGTTTCCTGACCTGCTGGAATTTCTGTTCATGTGGCAGATGTGGTGAAGTCTAACAGGAGAGAGTGGATGTTCAGAATGAGCCCATAAATGCCTTGGATTAGCCAGAAGGAAATGTCTGACCCAACTATGACTGTCTGGGACATTTGCATTACTATTTTTTTTTTTCCACTTTGAACTTGAAATGAGGAAAACTGAGCCCAGAAAACAAGAGTGGAAGATTTTCACAGGGGGTTGCTGGGATGGCCCTCAAAAGTCTGTGTCTATCTCTGTCGAGATATTTCCTGCTGAACTGTGATTGTCTGGCTTTGAATTAGGTTCCCTCCATAGCCCAGAGCTCAGTGAGAGCAGAGACCAGGTCTGGTTCATCTTTGCGTCTCCAGTGCATAGTACATAACAGGTTCTAATAAATATATATATATATTTTCTAATAAATACTTCTTAAAAAATAAAACTGAATATGGGGCTCCTGGGTGGTTCAGTCAGCTAAGCGTCTAACTCTTGATTTTGGCTCAGGTCATGATCTCATGGTTGTGAGATCTAGCCCTGAGTCAGGGCTCTGTGCTCAGCAGGGAGTCTATTTGAGTCTCTCCCTCTGCTCCCCCCCAACACTCCCTCTCTCTTTCTCAAAAATAAATCTTTAAAAAAAAACTGAATAGGGCGCCTGGGTGGCTCAGTCATTAAGCGTCTGCCTTCAGATCAGGTCATGGTCCTAGGGTCCTGGGATTAAGCTCTGCATTGGGCTCCCTGCTCAGCAAGAAGCCTGCTTCTCCCTCTCCCTCTCCCACTCCCCTCGCCTTTATTCTCTTTCTCGCTGTCTCTCTCTGTCAAATAAATAAATCTTAAGAAAAAAATAAAAAATAAAAAAGGGGCGCCTGTGTGGCTCAGTGGGTTAAAATAAAGCCTCTGCCTTAGGCTCAGGTCATGATCCCAGGGTCCTAGGATCGAGCCCCGCATCGGGCTCTCTGCTCAGCAGGGGAGCCTGTTTCCCCCCACCCCCCTCTGCCTGCTTCTCTGCCTACTTGTGATCTCTGTCTGTCAAATAAATAAAATCTTCTTTAAAAATTTAAAAAATGAATAAAATATATATGCCAACAGAGGTGTGGGGTGACTGAGCCACTGCGCAAGAGGAAAAACCAGTGTTGTCACATCAGCTGATGTGGTTTTCTAATATAGATCTAGTGCCCAGAATGGGGAAGTGGGTGGTCCTGTGGTTCTGCTGCTCAGGTCAGAACACTCCTAGAATACTGAGCTTTCACTGTGCTGGACACACTTCGCTGGCCCATTGGAAAGGGACAGAAGAGTGTAGGGACTTCAAGATTGTCATTTGGGAGAGGTCTGTTTTGTGAAAAGGTATTAGATGTATTTCAGGGCCGGCAGAAAGTAGGACTCGGACTGGTGAGTGCAGCAGACCCACTCGGCTCAGGATAAGAAAGAACTGTCACAGCAAAGGAAATTTTCTTGGAAAATTACAAGTTTACCGATGGAGTTCAGGCAGGGGCTGGATGTCTGCAAATGTGTCACAGTGATTTTTTGTTGTTGTTTTTGAAGGTTATTAGGGCAGGGCTTGGCTTGGAGCCCAGCTTCCCTGCTAATATCACATTTTATTACGTACTATAAAAACTACCCGGGGCACCTGGGTGGCTCAGTGGGTTAAAGCCTCTGCTTTCGGCTCAGGTCATGATCCCAAGATCCTGGGATCGAGCCCCGCATCGGGCCCTCTGCTTGGCAGGGAGCCTGCTTCCTCCCCTCTCTCTCTGCCTGCCTCTGCTTACTTGTAATCTCTGTCAAATAAATAAAATCTTAACAAACAAACAAACAAAAAACTACTCTTTGAAATGTGACATTACCATATGATGCAGGCTGATGTCTGTCTGACAACTGCTTCCGGTCACTCTGGGTGGTTGTGATTCTCTTATCTAACCTGACTTGGACTTCACCCCTTCTGCCAATCCCCATCCCTCTCACTGGAAAGAACTGCGAGGTTAAGTGCATTTGCTGGTCGTGGCCACAAGATGGCAGCGCTGCCCCACTGGTGTTTCCTAAGAGCACTACTTGGGCGCAGGCAAGTATGTGGGGGAGTGGGGCCGCGGGGTTAGGGTGAGAGAAAAATGAATGAAAAATGAATTAAACACAAATGAAATGAATAATTATTTTCCCTCTCAAGTGACAGAGTTGAGGTGAGTCGGAAACCATTGCATTTTAGAACTGGGACATACTTTTTTTGTTTTTGTTTTAATTGTGTTATGTTAGTCATCACTAGTTTTTGATGTAGTGTTCCATGATTCATTGTTTGCGTATAACACCCAGTGCTCTATGCAATCCATGCCTTCCTTAATACCCATCACCGGGCTCACCCAACCTCCCACTCCCCTCCCTTCTAAAACTCTCCATTTGTTTCCCAGAGTCCATAGACTCTCATGGTTCATTTTCCATTCTGATTTCTCCCCCTTCATTTTCCCTTCTCCTAATGTCCTCCATGCTATTCCTTATGTTCCACAAGTAAATGAAACCTTATGATAATTGACTTTCTCTGTTTTACTTATTTCACTGAGCATAATCTCCTCCAGTCCCATCCAAACTGATGCAAAAATTGGGTATTCATCCTTTCTGCTGGCTTGGTAATATTCCATTGTGTATACAGACCACATCTTCTTTAGAGAGTGCTCTCTAAAGCACATATTGGCACATATAAGTGGGGAGAGGAGCATAGGAGGAGGGAGAAGCAGAGTTCCTGCTGAGCACAGGTCTTCAGGTGCTGCTCGATTCCAGGACCCTGAGATCATGACTTGAGCCCAAGGCAGTTGCTCAACTGACTGAGCCACCCAGGTGCCCCTAGAACATACTTTAGAGAAGTATCTCAAACTTTCATGTGTTTATAGATCGTTTATAGATTGTTTTATAGATTGTTTAAATACAGGACTGATTCCTCTGGTGGGACCTGAGATGCTGCATTTCAAATAAGCTTTTGGGCGATGCTGGTTGCTGCTGGTTGGTGGGCCACACTTTGCGTAGCAAAGCTTTTAGAGGTCATTTAGGGATTAGGTCTCACTTCACCTGACCTATGGATGAGGAGAAACTGAAGTCCAGAGAGAATATGTCAATAGCCAAATAAAGTCATGACGTCAGTGCATAACTTCTTGCATTTAAACCCAAGCTTCTGCCTCTTAGTCCGTTCTCACTCCACTGTATTGTGTGGCTCCCTTTACTGTTGTCAGTGGCATCTTTTGGGCAGAGGAACCCAGAACCCTGATTTTTGCCACTGTCCCCTTTGGTCTTTGCTCAAGGGATCACTCTGGTTACTCTCTTACTCAAAATCTTCACAAAGGCTCTTGTGTAAATACAAGATTAAATTCAAACGTCTCTGTCTATTTTTTGTGGCTGTACAACCTGTGGTCCTAATTTGGCAAGCTTATCTAACTTCCCTGTTTTTAATCTTATTTTTCTGTCATAGTTTTCTCTGCTCCTTCTTATTCCCTAAACATACTGCGTCCAGTCTTCTCTCAGTGGCAGTGCTGTTGGCGTGGGCTTTGGAGTTCAAAACACCTGCTTGTTAATCCCAGATCCACCAACGACCTTGACAAGTTATGCTACCTTTCTGAGGATCGGCAACCACCGAAATAACCTCAAGCGGTGGTTGAGAGGAATAAGTAAAATAACACGCAAACGCCCCCTCATTCCTGAAATCCCCCTCCAAATTAGCATCTCCAGTGGTGCTGACACCTGCTTCCCTGTGCTCGTTTCTCATCATCACTGTTTCCCTAAGACTCAACCATTCAAAGGCCTCACCTCTCACGAAAACTTTCCCGGCCATTCCTGACCTCATTGACCCCAACTTTCTATAAATTATTTCACCTAAATATTAGCATTGAGTTATGTACCAGCCTCTCAGGGAGAGGCCTGATGGATATTTGGATTTGTAATAGTTGAGGGACAATTGAGTTGCATCTTTCCGTAGGGCCGGCTGACTGTGTCACAGCTCCCTTCTCTTTTGTCACAGTCCTGCCTAGCAGTAGCTCCCCTGCGCCGGTGACACCAGATCCTGGTAGTTTGTGGATACTTTAGGGATAGTTCTCATTGGGGTCCTTCCTGCCTTGGGATTTGGGTTATACTGGTGTTCCTGTTTGCATGTTATTGATGGCCCCTCCAAGGGAGGGGGTGATGAAATCTCTTCATGGAAACCTCAAGATAATAGCGGTAAGGAAGTTGAGCATAGTATCATTGCTTCAACAACCTGGTAACAGGAGATTGTGTACACTTTCCTATTTCGTGAAATTTACATCAGTGTCCTTACTCACTTACTTCAGAAGAGATTAAGGACAAAGACCAAGTGGGAAAGGCCGGGTTGTTTAAGGGAGGCCGTGCAGTTCCAACTTCTATTCTGTGAACAGTCCGCTCAGCTGTAGCTGGAAGTGCTCATTTGCATGTGTTTGTGTATTTATATCACATGATTTATAACTCCCTCCCTCAGTGGCACTGAGGAGCTCGCATTAGGCTCATGATTGTAAAATTATATGGTGTGTGCCTTCTCTGCAACAAAGGTTTCCCTGAAGTCTGGAGAGAAAATAGGCCAGCAGGGCTGGACACTTCACTTAGCATCCACCCATCACTTTCTCAATCAGGGGATTTTTGGTCTTTCCTTTCCCCTACCATGGGTCCATGCCAAAGTCCAATTATATCTATCTTGTGCCTGGAACTGGCTGTTATTTTAAAAAGAGAGGTCTGAGGAATGGCTTCCTTATTGATTTCCAGTATTCTAATGTTCATTGTCTAAGCTGGTGGTTTCCAGCCCTGGAGGCTGGTTAGAATCACCTGCAGGGCATTTAAAAACCTACTAAAGCCAGTGCCTTATCCCTAGAGAGTCTGACTTGATTGGTCTATGGTGCGGCCCTGGCATTTGTAGCTTTTAAGAGCTTCCAAGTCATTTTACGGAGAAACCTTAGGCAAGTGTTCAAAGTTAACATCACCAGTAGTGGGAGATATCAGGGTAGCCGGCCTGATATGATAAACTGAAAAGGCACAGCATCATGTCTGTGTTATTGTTGCCGAAAATGCATAGCCTAAGTTTAATCATGGGGGTATATTAGATAAGCCCAAACTGAGGGCCATTTCACAGAATAATTGGCCAATACTCTTAAAAAAATGTTAAGTTAATGAAGGTAAAAGAATTTCTCAGAAACTGGCCTATATTAAAGGAGACTAAGGAGATAAAACTGCCAAATACAACGTTTGATCCTAGACTGGTTCCTAGTCCAGAAAAAGGACCTTAGTGGAAAGGCTGATGGAATTTGAACAAGATCTGTAGATTAGTTCATCATATTTCAATGATAATTTATTGATTTTGGTCCTTGCTTATCTACAACATTAGTATTTGGGGAAGTTGAGTGAAGGGTATATGGGAACTTGGACTATTTTCGGAACATTTTTGAAGGTCTGAAAGTATGTTAAAATGACAAGTTAAAGAAAAAAAAAAGAAAAACATTTTCTAGGGAATTAATGAATTTCCAGAGTTGACAACCATTTCCTTAGGTCTTCTTGCCTAATACTGTCAGAATTAGCTTCCTGACAACGCTATTTTGTCATGTTTCTGACTTTCTTTCCTTTTTTTTTTTTTTGAAAGATTTTATTTATTTATTTGACAGACAGAGATCACAAGTAGACAGAGAGGCAGGCAGAGAGAGAGGGGGAAGCAGGCTCCTGATGAGGTGAGCAGAGATCCTGATGCGGGGCTCAATCCCAGGACCCTGAGATCATGACCTGAGCCGGTGCAGAGGCTTTAACCCACTGAGCCACCAGGCACCCCTGTTTCTGACTTTCTTAAAGCTTCCCAGTTACTCCTATCATCTGTAGGATAAGTTCAGATTCCTTAGGCTGCCATTCAGAGCCCCCATATCATTCCCCGATCTGCTGCCTTGCTCAGCCTGCAGTTTACTTTCTTTCTTTTTCTTTTTAATATTTATTTATCCATTTTAGAGAGAGAGAGAGCACACGCGTGCATGGTGGGGAGTGACAGAGGGAGAGAGAAACCCACACACCACGCTGAGCTCAGAGCCCACCATGGGGCTCGATCTCATGATCCTGAGATCATGACCTGAGCTGAAACCAAGAGCTGGACACTTAACCAACTGCACCACCCAGGCGCCTCAACAGTTTACTTTTGTGTATCTGAGTTTATTCTAATTCTTTCCCTTATTTCTATAATGCCCCTGCCTTCCTGCTCAGCCTCCTGAATTATTGTTCACCTTAAAGCCCATCTCAGACTCTGTCTCTTCACTGAAGCCCTTTGTGAATATCTCTGTTGGAAGCGGTCTTCTTTCCCTTCTTTGAATTATAGTAGGTAGGATGGTGTGGAGTGAAAACTTGAGCTTTAGATTAAGAAATACGTGAGTCCGAGTCCTGGTTCCATTTTTAACCAGTTCTTGGAGAGGAGACAAGTGACTTCTTGAAGTTTTGGTTTCTCATTTGTGAAATAGGGATAATAGCATTTACGTCAAAGGGCAATTCTGAGCATTAGATGAAGTCTAAACATAAAGTTCTCCAGCACCTAGGAGGTTTCTTCCTCCCTTGGTTTGTAGCTCAGCAGTCTTCAAAGGGATTGTGGTTGCAAAGGCTCTTGTCAAAATTTTCTGCCGGTCTTTAAAAACATATTTGCCTCTGGTCATCACTGAGGTGACAGAAACTCCTGAGCTGAATTGAGTGCTTGGGGCTTTAAGGAATTCAACTGAGATTATGTTTTCCTGGAACCAAATTCAGTGAATAAGTGACCTATGGATAGAAGAATGTAACCCAACAGAGGGAGAAGGGAGGGACAATGGGTTTCTAAGCCTGTGAGGCCTCCCACACCCTTCCCTTTGCTCTTGGTCAGACAGCATTGAGGAAGTACAACTCCTTACTAAACTTCTTAAGCCATGAGTCCTGCCAAACAGCCCTTACTAATCCATTCTGTGTCCAGATACAATGTACAGAGATGAGTCAGGTCCCCTATGTGGTGAACACTTTCCCCTCTTTTTTGCCCTCTCTACCCGCACAGCTCAGTGCTGCATGCTCTGGTTGGCCGCAGTCCAGGTCTCTAGTATTGGTCTGGGAAGACAAGTCCAGGAGGGGCAGACTGAGAAGGAAGGCAGATGCCAACAGGCATGGAAAAGGACAGGTGGGGCTGCCACTGTACAAAGGCCACAAACCCTGGGTGTGTTTTATGACTGTTTCTACATTTAGAATCTCCTCCCCTTTATGACCATTTCAAGAACCCTCCCAACCTCCTGCTGCTTATTACATCTTCTTTCCCTAGTGCACATCTTTTGTGGCCAGAGAATGGCTGTGCAAATAGTTGACAGTTCAGTAAGAATGACTTTTCATGGGGACTGGGAACCTGACCCCGTTTCTTCCCAAAAGAGACCGAGGTTCATAAAAGCAAGCTTTTATAAGGGATGTGCAATTGTGAGTGTGGTGTGAGGGAACAGGTGCATCCATGAAAGGCAAGACAGGAAACAAAATGCTGACCATTGAATCCAGCAAATGGGGTCAGGGAGCAAAAATCATTCTGGAAGGTAGATTTCATTCAGGAGACCTCTGAAATCTTAAGATAGTCTCCTCCCAGATTAAATTATTTATTTGGGTGGGAGATGAGGTTAAATTATGAGTTGTGGGATGTAGGGTAAATTACTTCTCTGTCTCGGTTTTTTTAATCTGTTAAAACAGGGATGATAACATTCATGGGATTTTTTGGTCAAGACTGTAGCTACATAACAGCCCACAGGATGGTGCCAGGCACAGAGTGAGCGCTGAGTGGGTGTGAGCTCTTACAGTTATGGCAATAGGCAAAGACGCCATCCTCGTCACCTGGGTGGGGATGCACTTTTTAGCCAGGGCTCTGGCCGGGCTGGAGATGAAAATGATAGGGGAAGTTAATTTCCAAGAGTAGAAGGATTGGGTCACAGTAACTCATGAACAACATTCTGGAAAGTGTCATAATTCAATGATGGGATCCCCAGAGGGTGTGTGGCTTCTGTCACAATTATTGATCGTGGGGGCCTGGGAATGTGTTCTAGAGTTCAGTGGGGTTGCTGGAAGCTGAGCCTAGAAGTTGGCTTTAAGGGTTGTCTTTGCAAACAGCATTCACTCTGCCAAAAGAATTCCCTGCTATAGCTGGCACCGCTCCTGTCTCTGCACTTTCATTGCTTAGAAGGAGTAAAGAGGAGGACTGCAGGAGGATGAAATAAAGAAATGAATGTACAGATTCACAGGACAGAATTGGAACGGGTACGTGTAAGTTATGAGGAATTCTATGTAAGTTTCATGTGAACATAAAAGGACTTCAAAAAACCCAGACTCTCCATATAAATACAGTGGTTGCCTTGAGCAGATGTCAGATACCCAGAGCACTGAGGCAGAGCCACAAGCAGTGTGGGTCGTAAGGCCTTCTTTGCTTAATGATGAGAAAGACAAAGGAGGAAACAGGTACGGGGTGGGGGGGGGGGGGGATAAAAGGGGGCAGCGAAGGAAAGGGTGGAAGGGATGTTAGTGAGGGCTGTTTGCGCTCCAGGCACTAGCTTATCTTACTCTGTCCCTGTCCTTTCCTAATGCAGTGAGTGTTATCCTTGCACTACAGATTAGAGAGAAAGAGACTCAAGGAGGTCAAGTGATTAGTCCAGATGTCATCCAGCCAGTTAGACATAAAGCTACTGTGTTTCACCTCAAAACTTGTGCTCTTGCCTGTGTGTCAGAAGAAAAGTGAAAGAGAAGAAAGGCGGGGGCCTGGGTGGCTCAGTGGATTAAAGCCTCTGCCTTCAGCTCAGGTCATGATCTCAGAGTCCTGGGATCAAGCCCCGCATCTGCTGGCTCTCTGCTCTCTGCTCTCTGCTCGACGGGGAGCCTGCTTCCTCCTCTGTCTCCGCCTGCCTCTCTGCCTACTTGTGATCTCTGTCAAATAAATAAATAACATCTTTTAAAAAAAAAAGAGAGAGAGAGAGAAGAAAGGCAAAGCAAATTTCTGTTGTAGAGTTTAGAAAAGGTGCCTGTGTTATACAGAGTGATGGGCTTCCCCAGATGTCCAATCCTCACCCCTGGAACCTGAGACTGTTACTGAATTTGGCAAAAGGGATTTTGCAGATGTGGCAAAGTTAGGGATCTTAAGCTGGTAAGAGTTTCCTGGATAATCGAGGTGGGGCCCGGGTGGTCACAGTGTCCTTGTGTGAGAGAGAGGGAAGCTGGAGAGCCAGGACTGGAGCACAGCAGCGAGGATGAGCAAGAGCCCCCTGCTTTGAAGGCACCTGGGAGTTCCTAGAAATGGGGTCAGATGGAGAAGCAGATCTGCCTCCTGAACCTCTAGAAGGAATACCAGCCTGCCAACACCTGGATTTTATCCCATTGAGACCCATTTTGGACTTCTGATGCCCAGAAGTGTAAGAACTGGAAAAAGAATATGTTTGGTCTTAGTATTCTGGAAGGTTACAGTCTGCCACCCAGAAAAAGACTGGAAGAAATAGGCCCAAATATTAAACAATGATTAAGTTTAGATTACAGGTGGAAAATGAGTATGGGTTATAGTTCTTTTTTTTTTCAAGATTTTAAAAAAAGTTTTTATTTATTTGACAGAGAGAGAGAGATCACAAGTAGGCAGAGCAGAAGAGAGGGGGGGGGAAGCAGACTCCCTGCCAAGCAGAGAGCCCAATGCAGGGCTCGATCCCAGGACTCTGAGATCATGACCTGAGCCGAAGGCAGAGGCTTAACCCACTGAACCACCCAGGTGCCCCTAGTTATTTTCTTTTTAGTACTTCACCTTGATTTTCAAAAATAAAAACATTAAATATCATTACTCCAGGATCTTATCAATAGCCCCCCCTGGGCTTGAGGCCAAACCGGAGCACACAGCACTGAGCTGTGCAGGTGGAGAGTGTAGAAAAAAAGGGAGGAAAGCGGTCAGCGCACAGGGGATTTGACTCACCTCTCTACATAGCACATGGGCACAGAATGGATTAGTGAGGGCTTCTTGGTTTGTAGGGTGTGTTCTGATTGCCTGCTCTTCTCTGTTAACTTTCTCCAAAGCCATTCCTTGCCTTCTTTCCTTCCCACCTCTCCCCTCATTGACCCATAGCTCCCATTTTCCAGAAGACTTAGAGGCAGTTAATATGTGACCCCTAGACAAGAATATCCATCTGGCTGAAACCCTAAAAAATCCATGTGCTGTGGGAGCAGGGAGCGGGAAGCGTTCATCTCCCTGCAGGAGCCCTTCAAGGTGTCTGAGAGAGCGTGCCATTTGAGTTTGCTGAGGGCAAGGGCAGGAGAAGAAAGGGTGTGAGAGGCGAAGGACCAGCTTGTGCAAGGGGAGGAAGGAAGAAACAGTAGGTCCCCCCCTTTCCACCCCCTCAGCCTAGAAACACTAGACTCTGTCCTAAGGGTTAGCATAAGACTTTGTTCTTCAATCTAAATGGTACATCACCGGGGCGCCTGGGTGGCTCAGTGGGTTAAGCCGCTGCCTTCGGCTCAGGTCATGATCCCAGGTCCTGGGTTCGAGCCCCACATCGGGCTTTCTGCTCAGCAGGGAGCCTGCTTCCTCTCTCTCTGCCTGCCTCTCTGCCTACTTGTGATTTCTCTCTGTCAAATAAATAAATAAAATCTTTTTAAAAAAAATAAAAAAATAATAAATGGTACATCACCTCAGTGGATCAAACCCAAATGAACAAATTTCTAGGCATCAAGGAGTTAGGTCAGAGACCTGTTATGGGGCAAGCCAAAACACTTGGGCAACTCGGAATTGTATCAAGTAGCTTTGGACTCGGTGCCCGGGAAGAATGTGCTCATGAAACATTTGTTGTGTAGGGGCATCTGGGTGGCTCATTTGGTTGAGCAACTGATGCTTGATTTCGACTCAAATAGTGGTATCAGGCCTGTGGGATCAAGCCCCGAATTGGGCTCAGTGCTCAGCACAGAGTCTGCTTGTCCCTCTCCCTCTGCTCAAATAAATAGGTAAATAGAAGTATTCATTTAAGGTTCAGGTTTTTCTGCTCTTTCCTTCCTGCTGCTTGCAGTACTGGGGTGGGCAGAGTCCCCCTGTCCCGTATATGTGCCCAGTATCTTGCAGGAAGGGTTTGTTCCTTTTGTTGACGTGTAGCTAGCTCTGAGGGGTTTTTTTTTGTTTGTTTGTTTTGTTTTGTTTTGTTTCACTAGCAATTAAGGAAATGATAGAGTGGCTCCTTTCTCCACTAACAGTCTCATAATGGAGTCCCCTAAATCTCATCTTGATTCCTCCACCCTCCAGGGAGCCACACCTTTTCCTGGTCCTCCGAGATTCTGGGGGCCTCAGAGGCCATGCAAAGCCCTATGTGAGGGAAAACAAACACACAACAGAAAACAAAACCCAGGAGTGAGTAAGAACTCTTGCAGTTGTCTCTGTTTACGTAAGGTATGTGTTCCTTTCTCCCTTCCCCCTCTCCACCCTGATATCTGAGGGCCAAGTCCCCATCTCTGGGCACAAAACTGGTTTCCTTGCTGCTCTTATGGTTTGGTTCCACCCACCCAGACAATGGGCCTTTTCTCCCCCTAGAGTCAAAGGCCCTAGTGTTTGGCCCTAGGAGTTCCACTCTGAACTGGTGCCAAGGCTCGAGCTTCCTGCTCTGTTCCTCCCAGGTCATCTGGGAATCTGCACGCCTGTGGGTGCGGTAGGGAGCCCTGAGTTATGTCCAGAAAAAAGGGAATCCCACACGGTTGTGCTTGGGAGACTCTTCTAGGGCTCTTAGCAGAAGAAGCAGAATTGTGGGCCTGGGGCCTGGGCCAGAGTGCTGGTGATTAAAGCTGTGACCTCCAACGAGTAGATTTCTTTCTCTAGTCCTTAGTTTTGCCGTGCATGATGAGGAGCTTTGGCCACTAGAGCACAGGCCCCGCAGCTTGAATGCCCGGCCATGCCTTTCTTCTCTTCCCTTGAAGTCCATATCATCCCTTCAGGGCCCAAGGATCCACCATCAGATAAACTAAATTTGGCTGATGTCTGGTTGAGAGGCGACATGTTTCCTGGGTGGCTGGCCTCTTAGATTACAGTGGAATGGTGGGTGTTTTTGGCCTGGCCTTATTTTGGGGCTCTCTCTGGCAGCAGGAGGGGTAAGACTCTCCCAAATTGTGCAAGTCTTAACAAACAGCCCAAAAAGTTTGGAGTCCTGTGAGTGGGGAACTACCAGAGGCTTTCAGTGGGAAGTGACCTGGTCAGATTGTGTTTTGGGACACATGCTCTGGAAGCTGGTTTGTTGCAGCTGTGGGGAGTGTGCCTGGGAGTCTGAGATCTGAGCTGGGAGTGCAGGGGCAGGAGAGCCATTTGAAGAACGGGCAGGGCTTGGTGAGTGACCAAAGCAGTGATGATGGGTGGGGAAAGTTGAGGATGACTTGGAGCTGAGTCTGGTTTGGGCTTTTGGGTGGATGGGATGCCATTAGCCCTGAGATAAAAATGAGGGATAGGCTGGCCTGGGACTGAGATGCTAAACACAGTTTTGGGTAGGTTTGGCTGAGATGCTTGTGGACTGTCCAGGTGGAATTGCTACGGGCAGTGGGGAGAAGCTCTAGGAGAAGGATGGGCTGGGGCCAGGAATTGGTGGAGGCAGCGATGGAGAGGAGTGGTTGTGCCCAGCACTTGTCCCTCAGCTCAGCACGGTCCCCTTGGCACAAGGGCACAGGTACACAGGCCTGAGTGCTATTCTCCATCAACCTTTTCTGTTGATCAGAATGATTTTTCAGGGGTTTGGCAAGATGGATATTCTTCGTCTAGGGGTCACATATTAACTGCCCGTAAGTCTTCTGGAAAATGGGGGTTGTGGGTCGATTAGGGGAAAGGTGGAAAGGAGGGAAGGCAAGGAATGGCTTTGGAGAAAGTTAATAGAGAAGAACAGGCAATCAGAACACACCTTACAAAACACTTGACATCCATCACAAAACATAAAAGCACAATGTAACTTTAAACTTTCATTGAGAGCCTGGTGTTCAGCATCCAGGGGCAGAAGGGAGTGGGAGACTAGCAGGGCGTAGGGAAGAGGTAATTTAGGAGTAGGCTAATAGCAAAGCAGCTAGCTCAAGAAACCCTATAGCTTAAAAGTTACTGGAAGTAATTACAATATAAAATAGTAGTAGCCAACCAATGTGGTGTGCTTCCTAATTTATAGTACAACTGACAACTAGTAGGACAGCTAGTACCCAGCAAATACCATGTGCTTACTCCCTTCCAGGCAGTGTGCTAAGCATGGTAAATAACTAGATCACTCCATGTGCTCCCTGTAACAGCACATGTGGTTGGGTACTTTTATGAGCCCCATTTCACAGACGTCGGGGCTCAAGTGCAGTCATCTGTCCTGATGCTCGTACTCAAGAGCCAGGGTCTGAGGCTGGGTCTGGGGACCTCACCACCTGTGCTCTTAGCCCCTCGGTGGCAGGTGGGGCAGTGAGAAGGTAGGACTTCTCTGAGATTCTCGGAGATGGTCCTTGAACATCTGTATGAGAATTATTTGGGATGTTTGTTAAAAATTGAGACTGACGGGTCTCACCCTAGACCAACCGAGAGCAGAATTCCTCAAACACTGAGAGTTAAAACTACTGGGCCAGAGGGCCAGAGGTCTGGGTTCTGGAAGGCAGTGGAATCTTTGCTTCTTTAGTCACCCGCTGTTTGGTTCTCATTCCTCTGTGGATCAACAATGCAGTCTACACTTGCTTTCTTCCTCTGGGCTGTGTTGAAGGGGTACATTCCATCCCGAGAATGGATGAAATCACACTGACATTTATGATAGGGAGGCATTTGGAGTCAGTGTCCTTTACTCACATTTTCTCTTCACCCTTCATTTGCTTCTCCCCGCCTCAGGGTGGGTTTCACTTCTCTGCCTGTCCCCCGGGGTGGCTTGCCACCTGGATGGGACAGAGGCTCAAGCCACCTGGGTGGAACAGAGGCTCTGGGAGGGCAGGGGAACCAGGGAGGGGCTCAGGGCTCTGTGGCGGCTTCGCCACTGCCGGTGGAGCTCCACCTGTGAGACTAGGGACCGTGGAGCCATAGCCTGGGATGCTAGGTGGAGATCCCATCATCCATGGCTGTGGGCTCTTCTGAAATGGAGGGTTAATCTCCCTAAGGCTCCAAGCCAGGCAGTGCAGAAAAACAGGAAGAAGTGCCAATCCTCATCTCATCCCCTAGTGAGTTTGGAAGGCTGATCCAGTTGCACCCCTACCTTGAGTGAGGACAAGGGGGTTTTATACAGTTCACTTTGGGGGATATTCCCACACCGGCCTCGAGGAGATCCAGAGGGAGTGGGAGAGCCCTGGGCTGGGAGTGAGGAGAGCTGGTTCTTAGTAGTGTGTGAGCTGTGTTACTTGAGAAAGTCACTCACCTATGCTGGACTTGGTTTTCTTTTCTTTTTCTTTTTCTTTTTTTTTTACGATTTTATTTATTTATTTGACAGAGATCACAAGTAAGCAGAGAGACAGGCAGAGAGTGGGGTAGGGGAGGGGGGAAGCAGGCTCCCTCCTGAGCAGAGAACCTGATGTGGAGCTCCATCCCAGGACCCTGGGATCATGACCCGAGCTAAAGGCAGAGGCTTTAACCCACTGAGCCACCCAGGCGCCCCTGGACTTGGTTTTCTTATCTGAAGTTGAATTTGGCCGAGATAATCTCTCTCTCTCTCTTTCTTTTTTTTTTTTTTTTGGCTGAGATAATCTTTTATCTTCCTTCTTGCCCTCAAGTTCTGATTCTGTAATTAGTAGCAAGAAGACGGGGCAGCTGTGGCAGAGCCCTGAATGCTTCTTGTATCTCACATGCCTGTCTTTCCCCAAAGGAGCAGGGTAGAAATTCTATTTGTGTCTCTCCTTGTACAGCTCTGTGTTTATTTCAGTGGCCTGAAGATGTCCACTGTGGGTGTGGTGAGGAGAGTCTGGAGCCAGGAGCCCCCCCTCAGCCCTGGGGAAGGAGGATCTAGCTGGGGGTTCCCTGCCATTGCGCAGAATTCTCCTGTTTTTTGTTTGGTATGATTTCCATTCCCGTTCTTTCACCTCCTCCATAACTTTCCCCTGAACATCACATTCAGTTTCCAGCCTGGGCTATGATTGTTTGGATGACTTTCCTGGCTCTTTCCTGCCTTTGGTTCCCTGAAACAAACAGCAGGAAATTCTTTTCATAGCCGTCAGGGTGTCCGCTTCATGTTTTCCTCTTTCCCCGCAGAACTGGACAGAACACACAGGCCATGGAGAAACGTGCACATGTTCTAGCTGCCAGCATTCACCTGTGCTGAAGCATGATGGGCTTCTGTTCTCAATATTGTCTGGGGGCTCGTGGCGCACTTTCATGAGTTGTGTGGTGTCCTGATGGCTTGTGTGTGTCTACCACTTAGTTTAGAGTGGTTACTGTGAATGTGCGCGTCCGTGTTTCAATTGCCTGGGTGTGTGCTTGTGGATCAGACTGTGGCGTCAAGGTGGTTGATGCTGAGAAGAAGTGATTCAGGAGCTGGTTTGCTTTCTCTGTTTCTGCTTTTTTTTTTTTTTTTTTTTTTTTTTGCAACACACTGGTAAAGTATTGTCAGATTAAAAAGATGTTAGACATTTCCTTAACCTGGTCTGAAATTCACCTTATTTTATTCCTGGGTGTGTAACCTGTGAGGGTGTGAAGAGGTAGAGAATGAAACACTGGACCTTCCTGAGCAATCGATGTTGGTTTTCAGAAATTGGATGTTGATCATGTAGCTATTACCACCTTTGGATCTGTGAGCAGGATCCCGAGAATTGGAGAGCTTTAGTGACAGAGGTATTACGTTGTTCTGGGACAATTAGAGACAAGTTGACAAGCAGGAAACCGATCAAGTTTGTGGCTTCTTTCTTTCTTTTTTTTTTTAAGATTTTATTTATTTATTTGACAGAGATCATAAGTAGGCAGAGAGGCAGGCAGAGAGAGAAAGGAGGAAGCAGGCTCCCTGCCTGCCCGATGCAGGGCTCGATCCCAGAACCCTGGGATCATGACCTGAGCCGAAGGCAGAGGCTTTAACCCGCTGAGCCACCCAGGCGCCCCAAGTTTATGGCTTATTTCTAACCAATCTTTAAGCATTCCTACCTTTAAGAATAATTTAATTTCGCTGATTCTGTCACCTACTACCAACTGTCAGGAGCTAAATTTTCAAGGATAAATGAAATTCACTCCCTGTCCTGAGTTAATAGTTGGTCTTTTCTTGGGCAAGGCGTTTTGGGCCCAATTCCCTTAATTCCTGACTCTGTCACCAGGAAAGCCTTGAGAGCTCTCAGAACCAGACAGGAGAGGTTGATGCTAGAATGGTGGATGCAGGAGAGAGGGGCAGGATTCCAGCTCCCTGCACTGTCTGACTCTCTTTCGGGAGCACAGTGACTGTGGGAGGTAGGAAACTGGGCCCCTTCAGAGACGTTATGTTAGGTAACATGGTGGGGATGGCAACTTGGACTGTCCCTTACCTTGTCTCTCAGCTCCTCTCGACTCGAGACAATGCCCTCAAGTGTTCCCAGAAATGGACAATGAGTGTCTGTTTCTTGGGACCCTGGAAGAAAGATTGATTAGCTATTCCTAAGAACATCAGCAGTGAGGGACGCCTAGGTGGCCCAATCGGTTAAGCTTTCCACTCTTGGTTTTGGCTCAGGTCGTGATCTCACGGTTGTGAGATTGAACTCTATGCTGAGCTCCACGTTCAGCACAGAGACTTCTTGAGACTCTCTCTTCCCTATCCCTCTGCCCCTCCCAGCCTTTCTCTCTTTCTCTCTCTCAAATATAAATAAATAAAATAAAAAAAAAAAAAAAAAGATCATCAGCAGTGAGAAGGAAAGGCAGTTTGAGGCCCTGTAGAATTATCTTTAGGGAACTAGAGATACTTCACTCCATTCAGACCAGGAGGTTGGCGGTAGGTAAGGGTGGGGTAAAGAGAATGAGGCACAAAAAATGCTCAGACTGACTGGTGCCAAGCCTCCTCCTGAGGCTTTCATACTGAGCTCATATCCCTTCTACCCTTGCAAAGTACCAAGTGAACTTAGCTAGTACTTCCCCTATCTGTGGAAAAACCATTTTGCTAAGGCTTCATGATGTCCTTTTATGACTTCTTTTCCTCTTCCATACTGCCTTTGGTCACTTATACAATATTACTAGGGGTTGGGTGAGTGAAATTTTTCCAGACTCTACATTCTTGGGGTTGGCTCTGGGCCCTGCACATTTCTGCTTCTCCAGGTTGACCCTGAGAGCTGATTCCAGCCTGGGTCTTTTTTTTTTTTTTTTTTAAGATTTTATTTATTTATTTGGCAGACAGAGATCACCAGTAGGCAGAGAGGCAGGCAGAGAGGCAGGCAGAAAGAGAGGAGGAAGCAGGCTCCCTGCGGATCAGAAAGCCCAATGCAGGGCTTGATCCTGGGACCCTGGGATCGTGACCTGAGCCAAAGGCAGAGGCTTTAACCCACTGAACCACTCAGGTGCCCCCAGCCTGGGTCCTTTTATAGCTCTTTCGCCAGCCTGGTTGGTCTGTACAAGAGAGGTTTCAAGTGCTAGGATTTCTGAAATGTCCATGTGCCTTTGGAGTCAGGTAAACCAGACCTGGATTTAAGTTAACACTTTGTTCTTCATTAACTGGGTTACCTTGGCAAGTTACTTAAGGTCTCTTAATACTCAGTTGCTACACTCTTGTTAAATGGAGATGATGCCTACATAATAGTTATTATAATAGTAAAATGCCTTGAGCACCTTACACTTATTAATTCAGCTAATCCTCATACATTTCTAGGAATTAAGTGCTAGTGTAGTTGCCATTTTTCAGATGAAGAAATTGAGGCACAGAGAAGTTAAGTAGCAGGACCAAATTAATGCAATGTGTAAGTGGTAGAGAGCTGGGATTCTGAACTTGGGCAGTTTGACCCTGGAGCCTCCATCCTTAACTACTGTACTACATGTATTCACAGCATGTTTGCAAGAATTCATTGAGATAAACACTTGAAGCACTGGGTATAGTGCTTGGCCTGTAGCAGGCACTCAGTAAATGGAATCTGTTATCACTGGAGGGGAGAAACCTGCTACCACGTGGGCAGGTGGCAGATGTGACCATGGGTCTGGGTGAGGCAGGAGAGGCCGGAGTCTTCCTGCTGACCTGGGCCTTCTACAGTGGCAGGGTTTCAACTGATCTGTCTTTCAAACAAGGCTTGTTGGCAAAAGGCTTATCCCTGTAATCCCAAAGTTGCCTGACAGGCCCTGAAAAGAAAACATAAGAGCCGAAACTCGCTGGCCATAGGAGGGGCTCCCTCCCAGCTAGCCAGGGCTCAAGAACCACTTCTCTGACTTGGCTTTTGAGGAACTTGACTTCTCGCTTCCTGATCTTAGGCGTTTAATCAGGGCTTCCAAATAAGCCACCTGTGGAACAGAGAGGGGCTACTGCCTAAATTGGCAGAGGGTGAAGGGTTGGGTTAGTGCCAGGAAGCCAGGGAGACCCAGATGTGGGCTTCAGAGGCAGCGGTATGAAGCTGGCTCAGCCGCCTGGTGTTGTGCACCTCGGCTGTCTGCCTGGCTCTGGGAGTGTCTTGGTCAGCAACCGGTGGTTCTGGTACGCCTGCCCCACTCGAGGTGCCAGCTGGGCTTAGAGGCCACAAGGCTTTGGAGTCCCTTCGTGGCTCTGCCACTTTTTAGTTGGGTGGCCTTGGCCTTTTATTCATGTTCCCTGACCCTCAGTTTTTTCATTTGTGAGAAAATTGTGAGGATCAAATGAAATAACGTACATGAAGCACCAGAACAGCAACTCCCATACTGTAGGTGCTCAGTATCTGCTCTCAGTCATGGGTGGGTGCAGCTGGGGTGGGGGGAATATAAAAGACGATTATTTGCCTTTTAAAAAAATATATTTTATTTATTTGTCAGAGAGAGAGAGAGAGAGAGGGCACAAGCAGGGGGAGTGGCAGGCAGAGGGAGAAGCAGTCTCCTTGCTCCCTGATTCTTTCTTTGCCTTTAAAGAGGTTATGGTCTGGGCGGGGTTAGAGGTAATGAGACAGGTAAACATATAAATCACAACCTCATAGGAATAGTGTATAATGTAACACAGGGCCCCAAGTATAACAAACATTAGAGCTTTTGGAGTTCAGATATAGGAGAGCTGCCCTGTGGACTAGGCTGCTCAGAGAACGCTTCCTGAGCAAGTGAACTGTGCAAATGTGCAGAGGTTAGGAGGACAGCAAAGGGGAATTCCAGGAAAATATCCGAGAGATCAAGCAGCATAAATTCATGGGAAGGAGAGGAAATCAGTTGAATACCCCTAAAGGATAGAACCATCCTTGACAAAGTTCAGACAAAGGCAGATATTCCAGACAGGACTTTTTTTTTTTTTTTAAGATTTTTTTATTTATTTGAGAGAGAACGAGAGAGCACTCGAGCGAGGGCGGGGAGGGGCAGCAGTAGAGAAGCAGACTCTGTGCTGAGCACAGAGCCCAGTGTAGGGCTCGATCTCACCATCCTGAGACCATGACCTGAGCTGAAACCAAGAATCGGACACGCAACCAACTGAGCCACCAAGTGCCCCCCCCCCACCAGACAAGTTTTTAAAAAAAGAGAAAGGTGACTTTCAGGCAGAATTTCAGGAGAAATTCCAGGGTCTCAAATTTAAAGTAATTGGTTGGTAGGGCAAAGGAGGTGGCCGCCAGTAATCGCAGGCCAGGCTAAAGTTCAAGAGAGGAGCCTAGAAGGCAGAAAGAGAAGGAAGTCTCTCCCCCGGCCCTCTGCACCTCACCCCCCCCCATGCCCCACCCCCGACCCCCGGCCCGGTCTGGACCTGCCAGTTTACACACAGCACCACCCAAGTTTTCCTGAAAGGGAGTGAAAACTAAGTGAGTCCAAATCCTTAGCGAGCCAGTTAGGGGCCTGAGGAACTGGATCTGTTGTCCAAGGAAGTTCAGACCTTGGCATGTGGTATCCAGTGAGAATTCCCGGTTAGGCTCTGGCTATCCTTGCTGAAAGTGTCTGTCTTTGAAAAAAAAATTTTTGTATTTTTTCTTTTCTTATTCCTGTTGTTTGTTCCTATTGAAAAAATTAGTCTTGGCTGAACTAAGTAGAAAAGGTTTGTTCTTACCTAGCCAGTATAACTAACGTGGTTGTAAGAACAGCTCTGGAAAACAATGCGGTGGTGCCCTTGCCTTCCCTTTGCCCTTTTGATAACTTTAATAGCATTATTGCATTGCCATTATGCTCTGTTCTTTATCTGAGTATATATTTAACTTCTGCCCCTCCTCTGAAGGCAACTTAATGTTAGAAGCTGTATCTATGTCTGACTTTAAAGTACCTGCCAAAAAACTACTGACAGGGGGGCCTGGGTGGCTCAGTTGGTTAAGTGTCTGCCTTTGGCTCAGATCATGATCCCAGGGTCCTGGGATTAAACCCCATGTCGAGCCCCACGTTGGGCTCCCTGCTCAGTGGAGAGTCTGCTTCTTCTTTTCTCTCTCCCTCTCTCCCTGCTCATGCTTGCTTGCGCTCTCTCTCTCTTTCAAATAAATAAATATAATCTTTAAAATAAAAAGAAGAAACTACTGACATAGGTACCCAATAAATATTTATTAAGTTGGAGGCTTTTCTGTATGCCTCACAGATTCCAGTAAGTGCTTCATATTTTTCATTCATTCATTCAATCTCTTAATAAGTGTGTAGTCTCCTGAATGCCTACTAGATACTAAGCATTATATTAGGGATATAATGGGAATAAAAATGAAGGGTTTTAGTGGTCCTTAAGGAGCTTATGGTCTTGTAGGTGAGTCAGATAAACAGGCATTTACAGAGCAGAATGGCAAGTGTGACTGAGGGACAGGTGGGTTATTACGGGAACACAGAGGAGGGTCTCATAATTCATCTGAGATGAAGGTGGAGGTGTTGAGACTGGTCAGACAAGGCTTTTTTTTTTTTCCCTTTTTCTTTTTTCAAGAGCAAAATTCTAAAGGAAATAAAAATTGAGGTATGAGCCTTCCAGGCAGAAGGAATAGCATGTGCAAAGTCCGTGGTGTGAGGGGTCCTATATTCAAGGAACTGCAAGTGCTTGCTTATGTTATAACAGGGGCTGCAGAGGGATGGTGGTTAGAAATAAACAGGGAACATTAGGAAGAGCCTGACGTGCTGGGTAAAGAAGTTTGGATTTTATCCTCAGGGTGATGGATGGCTACACCTAGATTTTAGGCGGAGCATTGACCTGATCAGATTGGTGTTTGGAGATCACATTGACTATCAAAGTGGAAAACAGATGGAATCTATGTGTTAGAGGAAGATGAGCTACAACGAGGGCAGTCCAGCAAGGGAAGCCCAGGAACAGGATAGGTGAGGTAGGTGATTGCTGCTTCCTGCTTCTCTAGGATGCTCCTTTCCATCCTGAAGGACCAGGTCTCTAGTTCCTGCCATAGCACCCGCTAAACAGGAGGCAATTCGGAAATGCTTCTTAGATATCTCATTCTTCTTTGTACCACCCAAGCCCCACTCAGTGACTGACCCTTAGAGGCTTTCAGTGGGCATTGGTTGGCTCCAGCATGACTTGTGCTAGCAGCTACTGAGCACTGATTTGAAGGTAGGGCGGGTACCCCTTTCTCCTGTGGTCACAAAGTAGACGAAATTGCTTTCCAGGTTAGGATTGACCTTGAAGATCTCTTTTGCATGGCCTTTCTCAAGACATTCTCCATCTCATCATGAATCTTTGTTCCAAAGTGAACAGTGTGTTCCTTTAGAGCAGGAAATGTATTTTTATTCATTTTTATATTCCCAGGACTTACCACAGTGCATTATACACAGTGGGTGATAGTAGATATTTGTTTCATGAGTCTGAAATTCCTTGTTTTGGACTTGAAATGTGTTTTATGAAATATGTTGTAAATGTTGATTAGGTGCTGATTCCTCCAAAAGCCTTTTATTTATTTATTTATTTCGCCCTTTTTTTTTTTATCATATTTTGATGTGCATATACTAGAATGTATGTATTTGTGTAAGAATCATTAAGGACCGGAGGCAACAAGACAGAACTCAAAGAGCCTCCCCTTGCATGTGGGTTATATGACAGACTCACCAGGTCATTGACAAGAAACTGCAGTATACGGAATAATAAGGCCAGTCCCCTCTTGTGCCACCAAAGAGCAGCACACAGCGTAAATATGAAACACAGGAGCATAATAATTGTTGCAAGCAGTCTTGTTGTTTCAGACGGTTTCTTCAGTTGCTTCATGGGTCCCACTGAAAAGCACATCCTGGCTAATGCAGCAGTATTTCCAAGGGTATAAAATGCTACAAAAAGCTTTATGACACCAGGAAGCCACAGCAATCCAGTTTCAAGGATAGAGAAGAAAGTGCCGCACACGAAGCATATGAAAAACCACTCAACCTGGTGTTGACTCTAAGGGATGAGGCATCCAGGACCTGTGAGTTCCGTCATCCTGGCCACTCAGGACCTGCCGCAGCTTGTTCATGGCCCTGCTCCCCCACCACATTGGCAGCCCTTGCTTGCTTGGCCCCTCAAAAGTCTTTTAAACCTGTAGCCTAATGGTTAACTAGGCATATCGAGGACTGGAGGAAAGGAACTAGGAGATGGGTGAAGTTAGCAGGATGGGAAGTAAGTTATTTCTCAGAAATACTTAAAAGCTGAATTGAGGGACGCCTGGGTGGCTCAGTTGGTTGGACGACTGCCTTCGGCTCAGGTCATGATCCCGGAATCCCGGGATCGAGTCCCACATTGGGCTCCCAGCTCCATGGGGAGTCTGCCTCTCCCTCTGACCTTCTCCTAGCTCATGCTCTCTCTCACTGTCTCTCTCTCAAATAAATAAATAAAATCTTTAAAAAAAAAAAAAAAGCTGAATTGAAACAATTCAGAACAGTCCTAGGCCAAAAGTTGTTAAGTTCTTAGAAAGTCCTATTGGGGAGATTGGGAAGCTCTGGGTTCCCTTTACCACTTACCATTCTACAGATTGCTTTTGTTTCTCCTCATATACTTTATTTTAATTTTTTAAAGATTTTATTTATTTATTTGAGAGAGAGAGAAAGAGAGACAGAGAGAGTGTTTGTACGAGAGGGCACAAACCGGGGAGAGGGAGAAGCAGACTCCCTACCGATCAGGGTGGCCTAACATGTGACCCTATTCCAGGACCCCAGGATCATGACCTGAGTCAAAGGCAGATGCTTAACCAACTGAGCCACCTAGGCTTCCCTCTCCTCCTGTATTTTAAACTACAATTAAACTAGATGACTCAGCATGTTTTCCTGATTCTTTGTCTTTCCGTTTCTTTCTTTTTTTTTTTAATTAAAGATTTTCTTTTCTTTTCTTTTCTTTTTTTGACACACAGAGAGAGAAATCACAAGTAGGCTGAGAGACAGGCAGAGAGAGAGGAAGAAGCAGGCTCCCCGCTGAGCAAAGAGCCCGATGCGGTACTCGATTCCAGAACCCTGAGATCATGACCTGAGCCAAAGGCAGAGGCTTAACCCACTGAGCCACCCAGGTGCCCCTGTCTTTCTGTTTCTTTTCTTCATTAGGAATGCCCTGCTCCTTTATGCCATTATCATTATTCTTTATTTCCCTCCTGAAATGCTAGACTCTTTCCCTGAAACCCTATGGAAGAAATAGTCTCTCCCTACCCTGAACATCTCAGCTTTTAGACCCCCTCATGTACTTAATGCTATTACTAGAATTATATATGGATAAAATTATCATTCCTATTCTCACTAGAAGCAAGGGATCTAATTTAACTATGTGTATTTCATAGCACAGGGCCTCGTAAATGTTGAGTGAACCAAATGTTGACAGAACTATATTACTGGCTTAGTGTGATGGTTAATTTTACCTGTCAACTTGACTGGGCCACGGGGTGCCCAGATATTTGGTCAAACATTATTCTGGGTGTTTTTGTGTGAGATTAACATTTACACTGGTGGACTGAGTAAAGCAAATTGCCCTCGCTAATGTGGGTAGACTCATCCAATCAGCTGATGGCTTGAATAGAACAAAAAGGTTGACCCTCCTCTGAGTAAGAAAGAATTCCTCCTGGCTGTCTAGGACATCAGCTTATTTCTGCCTTCAGACTTGAACTGAAACATTGGCTCTTCCTGGGTCTGGAGGCTACTGGCCTTTGGCCTTTGGAACTACACCATTGGCTCCCCTGGTCTCTAGCTTGCCGACTTACCCTGCAGATTGTGGGATTGTCAGCCTCTTTCGTCAAGTGAGCCAATTTCTTATAAATCTCTTTCTTTTTATTTACATGTCTGTCTATCTAATCTCTGTATCTAGGTCTATATCCATCCTATTGGTCCTGTTTTTCTGGAGAACTCTGACTAATATATTTAGGTCCTAGATTTTATTTTATTTTAAATTTTATTTTATTTATTTATTTTTAAAGGTTTTATTTATGCATTTGAGAGATAGAGAGCACAGAAGGAGAGTGAGAGGGAGAAACAGACTCTCTGATGAGCAGCAGAGAGCCCAATGTGGGGCTTGATCCCAAGACACCAAGATCATGACCCAAGCCAAAGGCAGATACCCAACCGACTGAGCCACCCAAGCACCCCAGATTCTGGATTTTAGAAATATTCTAGAGAAAGGAAAAGAGTTTGATCTACCTTTCCTGGAATTGGATTAACATGAGGCCACTTTTTATTTATTTTATTTTTTTATAAATATATAATGTATTATTAGCCTCAGGGGTACAGGTCTGTGAATTGCCAGGTTTACACACTTCATAGCACTCACCATAGCACATACCCTCCCCAAAATCCATAACCCCACCACCCTCTCCCTACCGCCCTCCCCCCGGCCACCCTCAGTTTGTTTTGTGAGATTAAGAGTCTCTTACGGTTTGTCTCCCTCCCGATCCCACCTTGTTTCATTTATTCTTTTCCTACCCCCCAAACCTCCCACGTTGCATCTCCACTTCCTTATATCAGGGAGATCATATGATAGTTGTCTTTCTCCGATTGACTTATTTCACTACACATAATACCCTCTAGTTCCATCCATGCTGTCGCAAATGGCAAGATTTCATTTCTTTTGATGGCTGCATAGTATTCCATTGTATATATATACTACATCTTCTTTTTTTTTTTATTTTTTTTTATTTTTTCAGCATAACAGTATTCATTATTTTTGCACCACACCCAGTGCTCCATGCAATCCGTGCCCTCTACAATACCCACCACCTGGTGCCCCCAACCTCCCACCCCCCACCCTTTAAAATTCTCAGATCGTTTTTCAGAGTCCATAGTCTCTCATGGTTCACCTCCCCTTCCAATATACCACATCTTCTTTATCCATTCATCTGTTGATAGACATCTAGGTTCTTTCCATAGTTTGGCTATTGTGGACATTGCTGCTATAAACATTTGGGTGCACGTGCCCCTTCGGATCACTATGTTTGTATCTTTAGGGTAAATACCCAGTAGTGCAATTGCTGGGTCGTAGGGTAGCTCTATTTTCAACTTTTTGAGGAACCTCCATGCTGTTTTCCAGAGTGGCTGCACCAGCTTGCATTCCCACCAACAGTATAGGAGGGTTGTGAACTCCCTTCTTTCTTATACATTCCATGTTTACCTATTCTTCTCTGTCCTTCAAGGAATCAAGCATTCTCTCCCCTCCATGTCTGATATGTCGTTTGCAGATATCTTCTCCCATTCTGTCAGTAGTCTTTTGGTTTTGTTAACTGTTTCCTTTGCTGTGCAAAAGCTTTTGATCTTGATGAAGTCCCAATAGTTCATTTTTGCCCTTGCTTCCCTTTCCTTTGGCAACGTTCCAAGGAAGAAGTTGCTGTGGCTGAAGTTGAAGAGGTTGCTGCCTATGTTCTCCTCAAGGATTTTGATGGATTCCTTTCTCAAATTGAGGTCCTTCATCCATTTTTTTAAAAAGATTTTATTTATTTATTTGACAGAGAGAGAGATCACAAGTAGGCAGAAAGGCAGGCAGAGAGAGGGAGGGAAGCAGGCTCCCCACTGAGCAGACAGCCCAATGCAGGATTCGATCCCAGGACCCTGAGATCATGACCTGAGCTGAAGGCAGAGGCTTAAACCACTGAGCCACCCAGGTGCCCCTCCTCATCCATTTTGAGTCTGTTTTCGTGTGTGGTGTAAGGAAATGGTCCAGTTTCATTGTTCTGCATGTGGCTGTCCATTTTCCCAAAACCATTTGTTGAAGAGGCTGTCTTTTTTCCATTGGACATTCTTTCCTGCTTTGTCAAAGATTAGTTGACCATAGAGTTGAGGGTCAATTTCTGGGCTCTCTATTCTGTTCCATTGATCTATGTGTCTGTTTTTGTGCCAGTATCATGTCTTGATGCCATGTCTTGATGATGACAGCTTTGTAATAGAGCTGAAGTCTGGAATTGTGATGCCACCAACTTTGGCTTTCTTTTTCAATATTCCTTTGGCTATTCAAGGTCTTTTCTGGTTCCATACAAATTTTAGGATTATTTGTTCCATTTCTTTGAAAAAAATGGATGGGATTTTGAGAGAGATTGCATTGAATGTGTAGATTGCTTTAGGTAACGTAGATATTTTCACAATATTTGTTCTTCCAATCCATGAGCATGGAACACTTTTCCATTTCTTTGTGTCTTCCTCAATTTCTTTCCTGAGTACTTTATAGTTTTCTGAGTATAGATTCTTTGCCTCTTCGGTTAGGTTTATTCCCAGTTATCTTATGGTTTTGGGTGCAATTGTAAATCGGATTGACTCCTTAATTTCTCTTTCTTCTGTCTTGTTGGTATAAAGAAATGCAACTGATTTCTGTGCCTTGATTTTATATCCTTACACTTTACTGAATTCCTGTACAAGTTCTAGCAGATTTGGAGTGGAGTCTTTTGGGTTTTCCACATATAGTATCGTATCATTTGCAAAGAGTGATAGTTTGACTTCTTCTTTGCTGATTTGGATGTCTTTAAGTTCTTTTTGTTGTCTGATTGCTGGCTGAGGCTAGGACTTCTAGTACTATGTTGAATAGCAGTGGTTATAATGGATATCCCTGCCGTGTTCCTGACCTTAGTGGAAAAGCTCAGTTTTTCTCCATTGAGAATAATATTTGCGGTGGGTTTTTCATAGATGGCTTTGATAATATTGAGGTATGTGAGACCACTTATTTTTTTAAAGATTTTATTTATTTATTTGACAGAGATCACAATTAGGCAGAGAGGCAGGCAGAGAGAGGAAGGGAAGCAGGCTTCCCACTGAGCAGAGAGCCTGATATGGGGAAAGCCTGATGTGGGGCTCGATCCCAGGACCCTGGGATCATGACCTGAGCTGAAGGCAGAGGCTTTAACCCACTGAGCCACCCAGGCACCCCATGAGGCCACTTTTTAAATGATACTTACCTTTAGTATCTTTTCATTTCCCAAGCACTTCTTATATGAACTCTTCTCCTTTTCCAAGATTTCAGCCACATGAGATTTGTACACTTCCATTAGCACTCCATTATAGTGCTGACGGAGGCCCACCCTGCTTCTCATGTAAGGCCCAAATTTTCCTACCTTTTGAGTCCTCTTCCTAACCGCACCCCATCAGAGCCCCAACTCAATATAGTAGGTCCAAGGAACGTGGTGGGGGAAAGCAGCCTGACCATTCAAGTGATTCATGTTTAGCTGAGAGCTCTCTAACCTTCTTAGAATCATTTCCTAAATGAATTGGGTGAAATATCAAATAATTTAATAAAGCAGAATTTAATAAATTTTATTAAATTATATAATTTATCTTATAAATTATAAATATATAATTTATATAATTTTATATAAATTTATTAAATTTATGTAAATTTAATAAAGTGAAATTTTTTAGGCAGGGTAGAAATGATATCTTTGAGTAACTTCCCACTGGGCAGGCAGGACAGCCTTCTGAAGGTCAGCCCTAGGGTGAGGACCTCCTATGCACTTGCTGCTTTGGCAGATTCTTCCCTTTTCCATTTCTGAAACCACAGCTTCTCTAAGAACAATAGCAAGTAAGCACTCCCACAGAAACGGGTGGAGACTCTGCTGCCCGCACAAGGAGGGAGGGAGAGGAAAGGGAAACAATTTGCATGTCTCCACTAGATCTTTATAAGTTAGCAAAAACTTGGTGTTTTGAAATGCTCATTTTAGAAAAATATAGACTATTTATTTATTTATTTATTTTAAAATATTTTATTTATTTACTTAAAACAGAGAGAGATCACAAGTAGGCAGAACAGAAGGCAGGGGCAGGGAAGCAGTCTCTCTGCTGAGCTGAGAGCCTGATGCGGGGCCCTGAGATCATGACCTGAGCCAAAGGCAGAAGCTTAACCACTGACCCACCCTGGCACCCCAGAATATAGACTACTTTAAAAATGATGAGAAAATCAGTAGTTTTATATTACATGAGGCCATAAATAAAGACCAGGCAGGAGAGGAGATGTCAGTGGAGGCATGAGAGGCACTGTATTGGCAAACATGTTGGTTAGTCACATCAGCATTGAAGCTGCTTAAAATGCTTAAATATACTTAAAATACTTACATATACTTATATAAGTATACTTATATAAGTATATATATATATATATATGCACATATATATATATACTTAAAAATACTATACTTAAAATACTTAAATAAAATACTTAAAATAGGGGTGCCTGGGTGGCTCAGTGGGTTAAGCCGCTGCCTTCGGCTCAGGTCATGATCTCAGAGTCCTGGGATCGAGCCCCGCATCGGGCTCTCTGCTCAGCAGGGAGCCTGCTCCCTCCTCTCTCTCTGCCTGCCTCTCTGCCTGCTTGTGATCTCTCTGTCAAATAAATAAATAAAATCCTAAAAAAAAAATACTTAAAATACTTAGCACCTCACCTATTATAAGACAGATCTTCTCTCCAGGTTTCCTGTAAGAAGGAAGAGGGGAATTTAGGGGAAAGATCATGATCATAATATAAAACTACAAACTCCTTGCATCTATTTCCATATTTAAATATATTTATGTCTTCCTCATATTAAAAAAAATCTCTTGGGGCGCCTGGGTGGAATAGTCAGTTGGGCATTTGACTCTTGGTTTCGGCTCAGGTCATGATCTCGGGGTCATGGGATTGAACTCTGCATCAGCCTCCACGCTCAGCATGGAGTTTACTTGAGATTCTCTCTCCCTCTCTCTCTGTCCCTCCCTGTCACTCTCTCTCAAATAAATCTTAAAAAAAAAAAAACTCTCTTTTGAACCCTATTCCTCTTGCTGACGTCTGCTCTAGTACTATCTTCCTTTGTATAGATGAACTTCTTTTTTTTTTAAAGATTTTATTTATTTATTTGACAGAGAGAGAGGGAGAGATCACAAGTAGGCAGAGAGGCAGGCAGAGAGAGAGAGGAGGAACCAGGCTCCGTGTCAAGCAGAGAGCCTGATGCGGGGCTCAATCCCAGGACTCTGGGATCATGACCTGAGCCGAAGGAAGATGCTTAACGCACTGAGCCACCTAGGCGCCCCTAGATGAACTTCTTTTTTTTTTTAAATAAGATTTTTTTTTAAGATTTTATTTATTTATTTGACAGACAGATATTACAAGTAGTCAGAGAGGCAGGCAGGGAGAGAGGAAGAAGTAGGCTCCCTGCTGAGCAGAGAGCCCCATGCGGGGCTTGATCCCAGGACCCTGAGACCATGACCTGAGCCAACTGCAGAGGCTTTAACCCACTCAGCTGCCCAGGTGCCCCCCTAGACAAACTTCTTAAAAGTGTTTTTTTAAAACCAATATCTCCATTTGCTTATCTCCCATCCTCTCTCAGCATCATAGAGTTGATTTTCTTCCCACATTGTGCAACAAAAACTGCTCTAACCAAGGTCTCCAATGGTGAAGTTATCCCCAAATAGCATAAACCCTTCTCACCTTTGTTTTACGTGATGTCACAGGGCCCTTGCCCCTATTGGCCACTGCTTCACTCAAGATTGCTGCCATGGCCCCCACTCTGGTGGCTCCCCATATATCTGGCCATTGCTGCCTTCTCTGATCTGTCCATCCCCTAAATGCCATTGGTCTCTAGAGTCTGTCTTGTCCTGTGCCCTCCTCTCTTCCTCTATGTACTCACCAGACCCTCTGTGACTTCAGCCATAATCCATTTCTCTTGAGGCATGTATCTCTACTCTCTGTTGGGAATCTGCTTTTGAATATGCAGCATGTCCCAAACTGTCTTACCTCAAAACCTGGTTCTTTAAAAAATAATAACAGTTATCATTATAATAATATACATCATTATAATAATAATGATATAATACATAATATATAATATAATATAACATTACATTACATAATAATATATACCCTAACCCACAGTGATCTATGCCAGAAAACCACCACCACCCTGCCTCTTCTCTTTGTCATTCCCCCATCTGCTCAGTCATCAGTTTTGGCAGTGCCATCTCCTACATATCTCTAACCTGTCCCCTCATTTCCAACCTAACTCACACTACTAACTCAGGCCCCCATCATCTCCTCTGGATCCCTGCAACATCTTCTCTCTGACTCCCTTCCTTGCCTCCGTGTAATTAATTCTGGGCGCCCTCCCAGCCCCCTGTCCACAGTGCAGCTGGAGTGGCCCTATCAAACAAATGTCTGGGAGGGAGGAGTCAAGATGGCGGAGAAGTAGCAGGCTGAGACGACTTCAGGCAGCGGGAGATCAGCTAAATAGCTTATCTAAAGATTGCAAACACCTACAAATCCAATGGGAGATTGAAGAGAAGAAGAACAGCAATTCTAGAAACAGAAAATCAACCACTATCTGAAAGGTAGGAAGATAGACCGCGGGGGGAGGGGCCGGCTCCCGGCAAGCGGCGGAGCAACGGAGCACAAAATCAGGACTTTTAAAAGTCTGTTCCGGGGGCGCCCAGGTGGCTCAGTGGATTAAGCCACTGCCTTTGGCTCAGGTCATGATCTCAGGGTCCTGGGATCGAGTCCCGCATCAGGCTCTCTGCTTAGCATGGAGCCTGCTTCCTCCTCTCTCTCTCTGCCTGCCTCTCTGCCTGCTTGTGATCTCTCTGTCAAATTTAAAAAAAAAAAAAATCTTAAAAGTCTGTTCTGCTGAGGGACATCGCTCCAGAGGCTTAACCGGGGTGAAGCCCAGGCGGGGTCAGCGCGGCCTCAGGTCCCACAGGGTCACAGAAGGATCGGGGGTGTCCAGTGTCGCAGAGCTTACCGGTATTAGAACGGGGAAGCCGGCTACAGAGACAGAGCCCTCTGTAGCCGAGGAGTGAGCTCTAAGCTCGGGGTTACCTTGAACCGGTTGCAGGCTCGGTCAGCTCGGAGCGCGGCCAGAGGCCACGGTGACAGGAGTAATTGGGCACTGTTCTCTGAGGGCGCACTGAGGAGTGGGGCCCCGGGCTCTCGGCTCCTCCAGGCCGGAGACCAGGAGGCCGTCATCTTCATTCCCGTCTTCCAGAACTCTACGGAAAGCGCTCAGGGAACAAAAGCTCCCGAAAGCAAACCCAGCAAACCCGAGCGGATTACTCAGCCCGGCCCCCGAGTAAGGGCGGTGCAACTCCCCCTGGGGCAAAGACACTTGAGAATCACTACAACAGGCCCCTCCCCCAGAAGATCAACAAGAAACCCAGCCAGGACCAAGTTCACCTACCAAGGAGTGCAGTTTCAATACCAAGGAGAGCAGCAGAATTCCAGAGGAGGAGAAAGCAAAGCACGGAACTCATGGCTTTCTCCCCATGATTCTTTAGCCTTGCAGTTAATTTAATTTTTTTTTCTTTTTCAATTTTTTTTCTCTTCTTCTGCTAAATTTTTTTAACTTTTACTGTTTTCTTTTTTAACGTTTTTTAAATAGTTCATCTAATATATATATATTTTTTTCCTTTTTATATTTTTTCTTTATCAGCTTTCTTTTTTTAATTGTTTCTTTTTTTTTTTTCTTTCTGAACCCCTTTTTATCCCTTTTCTCCCCCCTCACGATTTGGGATCTCTTCTGATTTGGCTAAAGCATATTTTCCTGGGTTTGTTGCCACCCTTTTAGTATTTTACTTGCTCCTTCATATACTCTTATCTGGACAAAATGACAAGGCGGAAAAATTCACCACAAAAAAGCAGTACCAAAAGCTAGGGACCTAATCAATACAGACATTGGTAATATGTCAGATATAGAGTTCAGAATGACGATTCTCAAGGTTCTAGCCGGGCTTGAAAAAGGCATGGAAGATATTAAAGCAACCCTCTCGGGAGATATAAAAGCCCTTTCTGGAGAAATAAAAGAACTAAAATCTAACCAAGTTGAAATCAAAAAAGCTATTAATGAGGTGCAATAAAAAATTGAGGCTCTCACTGCTAGGATAAATGAGGCAGAAGAAAGAATTAGCGATATAGAAGACCAAATGACAGAGAATAAAGAAGCTGAGCAAAAGAGGGACAAACAGCTACTGGACCGCGAGGGGAGAATTCGAGAGATAAGTGACACCATAAGACGAAACAACATTAGAATAATTGGGATTCCAGAAGAAGAGGAAACAGGGGAGCAGAAGGTATGTTGGAGAGAATTATTGAAGAGAATTTCCCCAATATGGCAAAGGGAACAAGCATCAAAATCCAGGAGGTTCAGAGAACCCCCCTCAAAATCAATAAGAATAGGTCCACACCCCGTCACCTAATAGTAAAATTGACAAGTCTTAGTGACAAAGAAAAGATCCTGAAAGCAGCCCAGGAAAAGAAGTCTGTAACGTACAATGGTAAAAATATTAGATTGGCAGCAGACTTATCCACAGAGACCTGGCAGGCCAGAAAGAGCTGGCATGATATATTCAGAGTACTAAATGAGAAAAACATGCAGCCAAGAATACTATATCCAGCTAGGCTATCATTGAAAATAGGAGGAGAGATTAAAAGCTTCCAGGACAAACAAAAACTGAAAGAATTTGCAAATACCAAACCAGCTCTACAGGAAATATTGAAAGGGGTCCTCTAAGCAAAGAGAGACCCTAAAAGTAGTAGATCAGAAAGAAACAGAGACAATATACAATAACAGTCACCTTACAGGCAATACAATGGCACTAAATTCATATCTCTCAATACTTACCCTGAATGTTAATGGGCTAAATCCCCCAATCAAAAGACACAGGGTATCAGAATGGATAAAAAAACAAAACCCATCTATATGTTGCCTACAAGAAACTCATCTTAAACCCGAAGACACCTCCAGGTTTAAAGTGAGGGGGTGGAAAAGAATTTACCATGCTAATGGACATCAGAAGAAAGCAGGAGTGGCAATCCTTATATCAGATCAATTAGATTTTAAGCCAAAGACTATAATAAGAGATGAGGAAGGACACTATATCATACTCAAAGGAACTGTCCAACAAGAAGATCTAACAATTTTAAATATCTATGCCCCTAACGTGGGAGCAGCCAACTATATAAACCAATTAATAACAAAATCAAAGAAACATATCGACAAGAATACAATAATAGTAGGGGATTTTAACACTCCCCTCACTGAAATCGACAGATCATCCAAGCAAAAGATCAAAAAGGAAATAAAGGCCTTAAATGACACACTGGACCAGATGGACATCACAGATATATTCAGAACATTTCATCCCAAAGCAACAGAATACACATTCTTCTCTAGGGCACATGGAACATTCTCCAGAATAGATCACATTCTTGGTCCTAAATCAGGTCTCAACCGGTATCAAAAGATTGGGATCATTCCCTGCATATTTTCAGACCACAATACTCTGAAGCTAGAACTCAATCACAAGAGGAAATTTGGAAAGAACCCAAATACATGGAGACTAAACAGCATCCTTCTAAAGAATGAATGGGTCAACCAGGAAATTAAAGAAGAATTGAAAAAATTTATGCAAACAAATGATAATGAAAACACAACGGTTCAGAATCTGTGGGACACAACAAAGGCAGTCCTGAGAGGAAAATATATAGCGGTACAAGCCTTTCTCAAGAAACAAGAAAGGTCTCAGGTATACAACCTAACCCTACACCTAAAGGAGCTGGAGAAAGAACAAGAAAGAAACCCTAAAACCAGCAGGAGAAGAGAAATCATAAAGATCAGAGCAGAAATCAATGAAATAGAAACCAAAAAAACAATAGAACAAATCAACGAAACTAGGAGGTGGTTCTTTGAAAGAATTAATAAGATTGATAAACCCCTGCCCAGACTTATCAAAAAGAAAAGAGAAAGGACCCAAATCAATAAAATCATGAATGAAAGAGGAGAGATCACAACGAACACCAAAGAAATACAGACAATTATAAGAACATACTATGAGCAACTCTACGCCAACAAATTTGACAATCTGGAAGAAATGGATGCATTCCTAGAGACATATAAACTACCACAACTGAACCAGGAAGAAATAGAAAGCCTGAACAGACCCATAACCAGTAAGGAGATTGAAACAGTCATCAAAAATCTCCAAACAAACAAAAGCCCAGGGCCAGATGGCTTCCCGGGGGAATTCTACCAAACATTTAAAGAAGAACTAACTCCTATTCTCCTGAAACTGTTCCAAAAAATAGAAATAGAAGGAAAACTTCCAAACTCATTTTATGAGGCCAGCATCACCTTGATCCCAAAACCAGACAAGGATCCCATCAAAAAAGAGAACTACAGACCAATATCTTTGATGAACACAGATGCAAAAATTCTCGCCAAAATACTAGCCAATAGGATTCAACAGTACATTAAAAGGATTATTCACCACGACCAAGTGGGATTTATTCCAGGGCTGCAAGGTTGGTTCAACATCCGCAAATCAATCAATGTGATACAACACATTAATAAAAGAAAGAACAAGAACCATCTGATACTCTCCATAGATGCTGAAAAAGCATTTGACAAAGTACAGCATCCCTTCCTGATCAAAACTCTTCAAAGTGTAGGGATAGACGGCACATACCTCAATATTATCAAAGCCATCTATGAAAAACCCACCGCAAATATCATTCTCAATGGAGAAAAACTGAAAGCTTTTCTGCTAAGGTCAGGAACACGGCAGGGATGTCCGTTATCACCACTGCTATTCAACATAGTACTAGAAGTCCTAGCCTCAGCAATCAGACAACAAAAGGAAATTAAAGGCATCCAAATCGGCAAAGAAGAAGTCAAACTATCACTCTTTGCAGATGATATGATACTATATGTGGAAAACCCAAAAGACTCCACTCCAAAACTGCTAGAACTTGTACAGGAATTCAGTAAAGTGTCAGGATATAAAATCAATGCACAGAAATCAGTTGCATTTCTCTACACCAACAACAAGACAGAAGAAAGAGAAATTAAGCAGTCCATCCCATTTACAATTGCACCCAAAACTATAAGATACCTAGGAATAAACCTAACCAAAGAGACTAAGAATCTATACACAGAAAACTATAAAGTACTCATGAAAGAAATTGAGGAAGACACAAAGAAATGGAAAAATGTTCCATGCTCCTGGATTGGAAGAATAAATATTGTGAAAATGTCTATGCTACCTAAAGCAATCTACACATTTAATGCAATTCCTATCAAAGTACCATCCATTTTTTTCAAAGAAATTGAACAAATAATCCTAAAATTTATATGGAATCAGAAAAGACCTCGAATAGCCGAAGGAATATTGAAAAAGAAAGCCAAAGTTGGTGGCATCACAATTCCGGACTTCAAGCTCTGTTACAAAGCTGTCATCATCAAGACAGCATGGTACTGGCACAAAAACAGACACATAGATCAATGGAACAGAATAGAGAGCCCAGAAATAGACCCTCAACTCTATGGTCAACTCATCTTTGACAAAGCAGGAAAGAATGTCCAATGCAAAAAAGACAGCCTCTTCAATAAATGGTGTTGGGAAAATTGGACAGCCACATGCAGAAAAATGAAATTGGATCATTTCCTTACACCACACACGAAAATAGACTCAAAATGGATGAAGGATCTCAATGTGAGAAAGGAATCCATCGAAATCCTTGAGGAGAACACAGGCAGCAACCTCTTCGACCTCAGCCGCAGCAACATCTTCCTAGGAACATCACCAAAGGCAAGGGAAGCAAGGGCAAACATGAACTATTGGGATTTTATCAAGATCAAAAGCTTTTGCATAGCAAAGGAAACAGTTAACAAAACCAAAAGACAACTGACAGAATGGGAGAAGATATTTGCAAATGACATATCAGATAAAGGGCTAGTGTCCAAAATCTATAAAGAACTTAGCAAACTCAACACCCAAAGAACAAATAATCCTTCAAGAAATGGGCAGAGGACATGAACAGACATTTCTGCAAAGAAGACATCAGGATGGCCAACAGACACATGAAAAAGTGCTCCATATCACTCAGCATCAGGGAAATACAAATCAAAACCACAATGAGATATCACCTCACACCAGTCAGAATGGCTAAAATTAACAAGTCAGGAAATGACAGATGCTGGCGAGGATGCGGAGAAAGGGGAACCCTCCTACACTGTTGGTGGGAATGCAAGCTGGTGCAACCACTCTGGAAAACAGCATGGAGGTTCCTCAAAATGTTGAAAATAGAACTACCCTATGACCCAGCAATTGCACTGCTGGGTATTTACCCTAAAGATACAAACGTAGTGATCCGAAGGGGCACGTGCACCCGAATGTTTATAACAGCAATGTCTACAATAGCCAAACTATGGAAAGAACCTAGATGTCCATCAACAGACGAATGGATAAAGAAGATGTGGTATATATACACAATGGAATACTATGCAGCCATCAAAAGAAATGAAATCTTGCCATTTGCGATGACGTGGATGGAACTAGAGGGTATTATGTGTAGCGAAATAAGTCAATCGGAGAAAGACAACTATCATATGATCTCCCTGATATGAGGGAGAGGAGATGCAACATGGGGGGTTAAGAGGGTAGGAGAAGAGTAAATGAAACAAGATGGGATTGGGAGGGAGACAAACCATAAGTGACTCTTAATCTCACAAAACAAACTGAGGGTTGATGGGGGGAGGGGGGGTGGGGTTATGGATATTGGGGAGGGTATGTGCTATGGTGAGTGTTGTGAAGTGTGTAAATCTGGCGATTCGCAGACCTGTACCCCTGGGGATAAAAATATATGTTTATAAAAAATAAAATTAAAAAAAAAAAAAAAACGACTTTTCCTGTAAAAAAAAAAAGTATCCCCACATATACCCCCCAAAAATGAATACAAAATAAATACAAGTAAGTATGAAAAAAATTAAAAAAAATGTCTGATCACATCCTTATCTGTTATTAAAGTCCTCCAGTCCTTCTCTGTTGCCCTCAGGCTGCACTTTGACCTTTTCAGCATGGCTTCCAAGTTTTTTGTCCTGTTACAATTTTAAAAGATCTCAGTTTTCTTCAGCTTCCTCTGTCCCAGTCCTGGCCCCCACCCCAATTCTTGCACATTATGTTTCAGCCACACCAAACTTCTTTAATTCCTGATAGTCCCTGCTTTCTATGAGTCTGGGCCTTTGTACTTATTCTGTCTACCTAGAACACTCCTGTTATGACTCTTTATTTTTCTATCGGTTCGAGTTATCTTTCAGGCTTTGGTTTGTACCTTACTTCTGTGATCTACTACACTAACACACCAACCCTGGATCATGCTCCTGAAGTCCCCAGCACTTACCCCTTTTGTAGCACTTACTTTGCTCTCTTGAGACCATCTGATGAATGTACTGTCAGTATCTTGTAGGCAGGGACAACGTATTAAATTCCTGGGGCCTAGAAAAGTACCTTTCATATAATAGAGGTTCAATAAATACTTGTGGTATCAACAAATGATTTCCATAGTTACTTAGGACACCTTTCTTCTTAAGTCAGTTGAACAAGTGGTTGCTGGTAGGAAAAGAGCAGAAAAGAGGTCCAAAGCCTCAATATTGGTTTTTGTTTTGTTTTGTTTTAATTAAAGCAAAAGTTTAGGGACGACTGGGTGGCTCAGTTGGTTAAGCATCTGCCTTCGACTTGGGTCATGATCCCTGGATCCTGGGATCAAGTCCCACAAGGGGCTCCCTGCTCAGTGGGGAGCCTGCTTTTCCCTCTGGCTGCTCTCTCTCTCTCTCTGACAAATAAAATCTTTTAAAAAATGCAAAAGTTCATATTTTTGCAGTGTTACAGGCTGGCTATGGCTCTTAATGGGCTGATGGGAATAGTACAGCTGAACCCTACACTCCAGCTGGCTGACACCATCCTCTTCCACACCTGTAGACTTCTTTTTAAGTAACAGCTTGATATAGAATTCATATACCATACAATTCATCCACTTAAAGTGTATAATTCAGTGGTTTTTAACAAGTTCACAGAATGGCATAACAACCATCACTGCAATTTTAGAACATTTTCATCACACCAACAAGAAACCCCATACCCATTAGCAGTCACTCCTCATCCCCATTTCCTCTCTCCATCCCCTGGAAGCCACTAATCTTTTTGTCTCTATGAATTTGCCTATTCAGGATATTTCACATAAATAAAATCATATTATATTTTATAATGTATTATAATATATATAATATATATTATATAATATAATATGTAATATATATCACAATACATTATAAAATATAATATTATAAATATATATTATATATTTATAATATGTTATATATTATATAATGTATTACTGTATTATATAATGTATTTGTGACTTGCTTCTTTCACTTAGCATGATTTTTTTTTATTTTTTTTATTTTTTTTTTATTTTTAAATTTTTTATTTTTTTCAGCATAACAGTATTCATTATTTTTGCACCACACCCAGTGCTCCATGCAATCCGTGCCCTCTACAATACCCACCACCTGGTGCCCCCAACCTCCCACCCCCCACCCTTCAAAATTCTCTGATCGTTTTTCAGAGTCCATAGTCTCTCATGGTTCACCTCCCCTTCCAATTTCCCTCAACTCCCTTCTCCTCTCCATCTCCCCTTGTCCTCCATGCTATTTGTTATGCTCCACAAATAAGTGAAACCATATGATAATTGACTCTCTCTGCTTGACTTATTTCACTCAGCATAATCTCTTCCAGTACCCCCATGTTGCTACAAAACTTGGGTATTCATCCTTTCTTTTTTTCTTTTTTTTTTTTTTTACAGCTTTATAAACATATATTTTTATCCCCAGGGGTACAGGTCTGCGAATCGCCAGGTTTACACACTTCACAACACTCACCATAGCACATACCCTCCCCAATATCCATAACCCCACCCCCTCTCCCAACCCCCTCCCCCCATCAACCCTCAGTTTGTTTTGTGAGATTAAGAGTCACTTATGGTTTGTCTCCCTCCCAATCCCATCTTGTTTCATTTACTCTTCTCCTACCCCCTCAACCCCCCATGTTGTATCTCCTCTCCCTCATATCAGGGAGATCATATGATAGTTGTCTTTCTCCGATTGACTTATTTCGCTACACATAATACCCTCTAGTTCCATCCACGTCATCGCAAATGGCAAGATTTCATTTCTTTTGATGGCTGCATAGTATTCCATTGTGTATATATACCACATCTTCTTTATCCATTCGTCTGTAGATGGACATCTAGGTTCTTTCCATAGTTTGGCTATTGTAGACATTGCTGCTATAAACATTCGGGTGCATGTGCCCCTTCGGATCACTACGTTTGTATCTTTAGGGTAAATACCCAGCAGTGCAATTGCAGGGTCATAGGGTAGTTCTATTTTCAACATTTTGAGGAACCTCCATGTTGTTTTCCAGAGTGGTTAGCATGATTTTTTTAAAAAGATTTTATTTACTTATTTGATAGAGATCACAAGTAGGCAGAGAGAGAGGGGAAGCAGGCTCCCCGCCGAGCAGAGAGCCCGATGCAGGGCTCCATCGCAGGACCCTGGGATCATGACCTGAGCTGAAGGGAGGCTTTAACCCACTGAGCCACCCAGGCACCCATTTAGCATGATGTTTTTAAGATTCATCCATGTTGTATCAAGTATCAGTATTTTATTTTTATTTCTTTTTATTGCCAAATGATATTCCACTACACACCCCATTTTGTATATCCGTCCATCAGTTGATGGATATTTGGGTTGTTTGTGCTTTTAGGCTAGCACAAATAATGCTGCTTATGAACATTTGTGTACAAGCTCTTGTGTTGTGTTGACATAGTTTTTTATTTCTCTTAGGTTTTATCTGGGAGTGGAATTGCCAGGTCATATGGAGGACTTCAGATTTTTTTTTTTTTAAGTAGGCTCCACGCTCATTTTGGAGCTTTGATTCATGACCCTGAGATCAAGAGTCCGACAGTCTACTGATTGGACCTGCCAAGTGGCCAGGACTTAAGATTCTAAAGGACAGAGGTAGTAGTGGCGCCTGGGTGGCTTAGTCGGTTGGGCACCTAGCTTTTGGTTTCGGCTCAGGTCATGGTCTTGGGGTCCTGCAGTCCTGGGATTCTGGGGTTGAGCCCTGCATTGGCTTCTTCCTCAGAGTGGAATCTCCTAGAGGATTCTCTTTCCCTCTGCCCTTCGCTTCCCACCCCCATGCCACCTACCCCTGCTGCTCGCGTACATGCCCTCTCCTCTCTCTTAAATAAATAAATCTTTAAATTAAAAAAAAAAACAGGGGTGCTTGGGTGGCTCAGTGGGTTAAAGCCTCTGCCTTCAGCTCAGGTCATGATCCCAGGGTCCTGCCATCGATTGAGCCATCGGGCTCTCTGCTCAGCGGGTAACCTGCTTCCTCTTCCCTCTCTGCCTGCCTCTCTGCCTACTTGTGATCTCTGTCTGTCAAGTAAATAAATAAAATCTTTTTTAAAAAGTAAAAATAAAAAACAGGGGCGCCTGGGTGGCTCAGTGGGTTAGGCCGCTGCCTTCGGCTCTGGTCATGATCTCAGGGTCCTGGGATCGAGTCCCACATCGGGCTCTCTGCTCGGCACGGAGCCTGCTTCCTCCTCTCTCTCTCTGCCTGCCTCTCTGCCTGCTTGTGATCTCTCTGTCAAATAAATAAATAAAATCTTAAAAAATAAAAAAATAAATAAAAAATAAAAAACAGAGGTTGCTTTACAGATTAAGCTCACAAAAACATGAAGCACTCAACTCTTGCTCTTTATTGATTTACTGGCAGGCAAGTTTTGTAACTGACTCTGAAGAATTGACATTAATTAAATTTCTCTATGTAATGTAAAATAACCAATGAATGTTCAAAGTCCTATTCTCTTTTGTGCAGGAGAATAAAGCCCTTCTTGGGTTTAAGTGGAAGTGGAAGAAGTTAATGTTTGGTTCTGCCCATTTCTACTCCCACTCCCCCGTACCCCTGGACCACACAGGGCTTCCTGATGGAGTTACACAGGAAGCGTCAACTGGGGAAGCTGGCCTAGTGACTGATTTTAGCCATAATTAAATCATTGCTTCCCTCTGTATTACAGTAGGAATGTATTATTCCTTTTGTATTATACCTCTCTTTGTCTTTTCTTTTTTCTTCAACATCTCTGCGGCCATATACACTCCTGTCTTCCCTGCTCTTTCCTTTCTCCTCAGCCTCCTGGTAGTAACAAATTGTTCCTTGGTCCTATTTAAGTTAAGACAATAAAGTTATGAGACTCAATGTGAGTTTTAGGATTCCTTTTTTAAAAAAAATATATTTTATTTATTTATTTGACAGAGAGCACAACGTGGGGAGCAGCCGAGGGAGAGGAAGAAGCAGGCTTCCCGCTGAGCAGGGAGCCCGATGTGGGGCTTGATCCCAGGACCCTGGAATCATGACCTGAGCCGAAGGCAGAGACTTAATCCACTGAGCCACCCAGGCACCCCTAGGGTTCCTTTTATAAGTATTTCATATCCAAATAAATACAGGCACCTTAAAAGTAGTTGTCCTAGGAAAAAAAAGTAGTTTTTCTGGGTGGCTATATATTTATTCCAAGAGTTTAATTGTTACTCAAAACATTTTGGTATTTTGTGTAGTTTTTCTCAAAACCAGTCTGAACCCTATAAGAAGACGAGTTTCACTTCCTTAATAATCACATCTAGTATTGTAGGGGGCCTCCCACTTTGATTGTATTTATGTCTTCCTATTCCCAGTTCCCCTTTACCTTTCTAGCTCTAGTCCCCAGACAGGAGGAGTTCTGGGTCCATTTGGGGCAAGCATTAACATAGAGAGGCAGTGAAGGGAGACTGGCATGCTTAACAAGACTTTGACCTTTAAACAAACCATGCTTAAGCAGCTCTTTTTAAAAAAACAAAACAAAACAAGATTTATTTATTTATTTGAGAGAGAGAGGGCAAGGGGAGGGGCAGAGGGAGAAGGAGAGAGAGAATCTCAAGCTGGCAGGAATTGAGAGTATAATCCATCAGGGAATAAATGGGGCTAGTTAAAGGCTTTTGGTGGTCCCTTCCCTAGTACCTGAAAGAGTAGCTTGATTAGTAGCTACTACGGACATGGCCTTAGGGTAAGTTATGGGAATATAGAGATAAATAAGTTACAGTCCCTACTTTATAAGTGTATATTCTAACAAAAAGAAGATAAGTAACAAGTACAAATTATGAGATTTGAGGGAAGCCCGGATGGCTCAGTTGTTTAAGCGTCTGCTTTCAGCTCAGGTCCTGATCCCAGGCTCCTTGCTCAGCGGAGGGTCTCCTTGTCTCTCTCCCTCTGCGCCCCCCAACCTCCGCTTGCGCTCACACACTCTCTCTCTCAAATAAATAGATAAAATCTTTACATTGACATACAATATTATATTTGTTTCAGGGTACAACGTAGTGATTTGACAATTACATACATTATGAAATGTGCACTGTAAGAGCAGTTGTCATCTGTCACCATACAAAGTTACTACACTGTTATCGACTGTGTTCCCTATGCTGTGTTTTTCATCCCTATGACTTAATTTATTTTATAATTTGAAGTTTATACTTAGTTTTTTGTCTGTTTGTTTTAAGAGGGAGCATGCCCTTTCTTTCTGTGCTGATAGCACTCTCACAAACATGGTAAATGTTCCTAAATCTGGTGGGCTTTCTGCCAAGAAGTGTGGCAAGCACCTACACCATAAACTAACACAGTACAAGAAAGGCAAAGATTCTCTTTATGCCCAGGGAAGGCAGCGTTATGATAGGAAGCAGAGTGGCTATGGTGAGCAAACTAAGCCAATTTTTTTGGAAAAAGGCTAAAACTACCAAGAAGATTGTGCTGAGGTTTGAATGCGTTGAGCCCAACTGCAAATCTAAGAGAATGCTGGCTATTAAGAGATGCAAGAGTTTTTAACTGGGAGGAGGTAAGAAGAAAAGGGCCAAGTGATTTATTTCTAGGTTTTGTATTTTGTTGTATTATGAAGACAATAAAATCTTGAGGTTATGTTAAAAAAAAAAAAAGGAGTGTGTGCACATGGGGGGAGGTGGGGGAGAGGGAGTGGGGAAGGGGCAGAGGAAGAAGCATCTTTTTTTTTTTTTAAGATTTATTTATTTATTTGACAGAGAGAGAGAGACCGTGAGAGAGGGAACACAAGCAGGGGGAATGGGAGAGGGAGAAGCAGACTTCCCGCTGAGCAGGGAGCCTGATGCAGGGCTCCATCCCACGACCCTGAGATCATGACCTGAGCTGATGGCAGACGCTTAACGACTGAGCCACCCAAGCACCCTGAGAAACAATCTTAAGCAGGCTTTCTGATCAGTGTGGAGCCTGATGCCGGCTCATCAGGACTGGGAGATCATGACCGAGAGATTGCAACCTTAGCTGAAACCAGGAGTCGACTGCTTAACCAATTGAGCCACCCAGGCCTCCAAGGAAGTCTGTACTTCTTAATCTCTTTCGCCTTTTTCACCCATCCCCCCTGCGCACCGCTCTCCTCTGGCAATCACCAGTTTGTCCTCTGTATTTATAAATCTATTTGTTTTGTTTATTTAGATCCTGCATATAAATGAAATCATGTCGTATTTGTGTTTTTCTGTCGGATTTATTTCACTTAGCGTAATACCCTCTAAGTCCATCTATGCTGGCAAGATTACATTCTTCTTTATGGCTGAGTAATATCCTATTACATGTATATATATATACACATCATATTTTTTTTAATTTTATTTATTTATTTGACAGAGATCACAAGTAGACAGAGAGGCAGGCAGAGAGAGAGGGGGAAGCAGGCTCCCTGCTGAGCAGAGAGCCTGATGTGGGGCTCGATCCCAGGACCCTGGGATCATGACCTGAGCTGAAGGCAGAGATTTAACCCACTGAGCCACCCAGGTGCCCCTACATCATATTTTTTTATCCATTCAGTTATTAGTGGACACTTGGATTGCTTCCATATCATGTCTATTATAAATAATGCTGCAAATAAACATAGGAATGCATGTATCTTTTTGAATTAGTGTTTTGTTTTTCTCAGGTAAATACCTGAAAGTGAAATTGCTGGGCCATATGGTATTTCTGTTTTGTTTGTTTTTGTTTTTTTTTTAAAGATTTTTTTAATTTATTTGACAGAGACACAGCGATAGAGGGAACAGAAGCAGGGGGAGTGGGAGAGGGAGAAGCAGGCTTCCACTGAGCAGAGAGCCCAATGCAGGACTCGATCCCAGGACCCTGGGATCATGACCCTGGGATCATGATCTCACTGAAGGCAGACACTTAACGACTGAGCTACCCAGGCGGCCTGGTATTTCTGTTTTTAATTTTTTGAGCAATCTCCATACTATTTTCCATCGTGGCTGCTCCAGTTTACATTCCCACCAACAGCTCACAAGGGCTTGCTTTTTCCCACTTCCTTTCCACTTGTTATTTCTTGTCATTTTGATACTAGCCTTTCTGACTGGTATGAGGTGATATCTCATTGTGGTTTTGATTTGCATTTTTCTGATGATTAGTGATGCTGAACATCTTTTCCTGTGGCTGTTGGCCATCTGTATGTTGTCTTTGGAAAATGCCTGTTCAGGTCCTCTGCACATTTTTTTTTCAAAGTTTATTTTTTATTTTCTTTTATTAAGTAAACTCTATACCCAACATAGCCTTGAGCTCATAACCCTGAGATCAACAGTCACATGCTCCACTGATTGAGCCAGCCAGGTGCCCCTCCTCTGCCCGTTTTTTAATTGGGTTATTATTAATTTTTCTTCGGTGTTGAGTTGTATGAGTTCTTTATATTTTGAATATTACCCTCTTATCAGATATAGCATTTGCAAATATCTTCTCCCATTCAGTATGTTGCTTTTTCATTTTGCTTATGGTTTCCTTTGCTGTGCAAAAAGTTTGATGTAGGGGCGCCTGGATGGCTCAGTGGTTTAAAGCAAGGTCCTGGGATCGAGCCCCACATCCAGCTCTCTGCTTAGCGGGAAGCCTGCTTCCTCCTCTCTCTCTCTCTCTGCCTCTCTGCCTCCTTGTGATCTCTGTCAAATAAATAAATAAAATCTTTTAAAAAAAGTTTGATGTAGTCCCAATAGTTTATTTTTGCTTTGTTTCCCCGTGCCTCAGGAGACAGATCCAGAAGAATATTGCTGAGGGTTAATATGCAACAAATTACTATGTTTTCTTTTAGGGGTTTTATGGCTTCATGTCTTAAATTTAGGTTCTTAATCCATTTTGAGGTTTTTTTTGTGTATGGTTTAAGAAAGTGGTCCAGTTTCATTCTTTTGCAGGTAGCTGTCCAGTTTCCCAGAACCATATTGAAGAGACAGACTGTCTTTTCCCCATTGCATACTTCTGCCTCCTTTGCATGTATTTGACCATACAAACTTGGGCTCATTTCTGGGTTCTCCATTATATCCCATTGAGCTATGTGTCTGTTTTTGTGCATGTACCATATTGTTTTGATTATTGTAGCTTTGTAGTATTGTTTGAAATCTGGGATTGTGATACTTCCAGCTTTGTTCTTTTTCAAGATTGTTTTGGCCACGTGGCCAAATGTGAAAAATGTGAAAATACTGTTGGTATTTTGGTAGGGACTGCATTGACTCTGTAGATTGCTTTGTGTATTGTGGGCAATTTAACAATATTAATTCTTCCACTTTATGAGCATGGCATATTTTTCCATCTATTCCATTTATCTTCAGTTTCTTCCATCAATGTCTACAATTTTCAGAGTACAGGCCTTTTACCTCCTCAGTTAAATTTATTCCTCGGTGTTTTATTCCTTTTGATGTGATTATAAATGGGATTACTTTCCTAGTTTCTCTTTCTGGTATATGTCATTATTATTCTATAGAAATGCAACAGATTTCTGTATATTAATTCTGTATCCTGCAGCTAAAATTTATAGTTTGTTCACTGTCTTCTAAGCATTTTACATGTGAATTAACTCATTTTTTTTAAATGTGCATTAACTCATTGACTTCTGACAATAGCCCTGTGAAGTATGTATTGTTATAATCCTTGTTTATAGGTAAAGAATCTGAGGCACAGAGACATTACAAGTAGCTCGCCTGAAGTCTCCGGCTCTGTCTTTAGGAGCAGGACCTTCAGTGCAGGTAGTTGGGCTCCAGAAAGTATGCTCCTAGATAACATGGTCTCTAGCAAGTCATCCACTGTGTATGCGTGAACTCTGCTGCTTCCCATCTGCATTGCCTTTGTACAACTGGTTTGCCCTTTGGCCTGTGGTTTTTTTTTCTAATTTTAGTATATGTGCTGCCAAAGCGAGCACTGTAGTTTTTTGTTGTTTTTTTTTTTTTTCTTAATGACTCTGGTCAAGGGGAGGACGCTCCTTTAACATCTTCTCGGACTTTTTTGCCTATCCCGGGGGCAGTCACTGCCCTTGGAGCTTGATTGCATTTGGTCAAATTTTATTAAGCTACACAGTAGTGTATTTGTTGGAATGTGTGATTCTTTATAAGCTTCTGGAGAGCAGGGACTTCTTTTTTTTTCTGGAAAATTTCAAACAGTTGCAAAAGTAAAGCTATAATAAAACGAATCTATATGTACTCATCATGCAGCTTTGGCAATTATTTTGTGGCCGGTATCATTTTATTTATCCTCCTCTCCTCAAACCTGGATTATTTTGAAGCGAACTTCAGACATCAGATAATTTCATTAAGATTCCAGTTATATTACTAAAATATAAGGTATCTTTACAAAAACATAACCACAATACCATTATTGCACTAAAAATTAATACTTCCTTAATGTCATAAAATATTCACTGTTCTAATTTCTGCAATTATCTCATAATCCCCTCCCTTCCCCTCTCTTTCCTTCCAGCCTTTTTTGTTTCTTTATTTCTTCTTTGTCTACCCCCCTTTTACTTTAAAAAAAAAAAAAAGGCAGAGTTATTTGAATAAAAATCCAAGTAAGGTCTTTATTTTTAATCTTAATGCTTCATGTTCTCATCAGCACCTGGCTTTAGTGCTTGACATACAGAAATCCTCAGTAAATGTTTAGTAAATGAATGATTCATCAGAGATCTATAAAATGCCCTAGTTGAATGAGTGTTGCCTTACTGTCATATTTGGTTGGTTTCTTGGCTTGGCGTTTGGTTTGTGGTACTTTAGTTAACAATTAACTTAGATGCTGGCTACTATCAGCCATTACTAAAGGTTTGAGGACAGTGAATGTGTCTGTGACTCAGGCATTTGCATGCTAGAAGGAAATGGGCCAGGTTTTCTTGTCCCTTTTTTTGGTCTCTAGTCTCTATTTCACTTTGAGTTTGGACTGACCATGTTTGGCTTTTTTGCTATTTCTTCAAAATAGGGATGACCCTGAAGGAGCTCCTTGAGAGCATGAACAGAGCTCACATTGCGGTGGTAGGTTTTGTACCTGATGTATTGAATTGGTTCCTCTTCATTTACTTTATTTTTAAGAATTGGGATAAAATTGAAATACATTGAAATGCATGCGGATCTGGGGCACCTGGGTGGCTCATTCGGTTAAGCATCTGCTACCTTCTGCTCAGGTCACGATCCTGGGTCCTTAAGTTGGGCTTCCTGCTCAGCAGGGAATCTGCTTCTTCCTCTGCCACTCACCATCCCCACCCCCACTCGTGTTTGTGTTCTCTCTCTTTCTCTCTCAAATAGATAAACAAAATATTAAAAAAAAAAAAAGAAATGCATACAGATCTTAAGTGTACCATTTGATTTTTGGTAAATGTATACATCCATGTACTCACCACCTGAATTGAGATGTCAAACGCGACCCAGAAAGTTCCCTTGAGCACCTTTGCAGCTAATTCTACCCCATATGGTGAATCCTAACATCCTTAATTATCACTGTCTATTCTTGGGCTTTATTTAAATGGCATCATATACTATGTACTCCTTCATGTCTAGCTTCTTCTGCATAGTGTAATGTTTTAGAGATTCATGCATCTCATTTTAGCAGTAGTTTGTGCCCTTCTTATTGATGACTAGCATTCCCTTGTATGGATATACCATAGTCTGTTTATCCATTCACATATTGATGGATATTTGTGGTTTCCAGTTTTTGGTGATTGTGAATAATGCTGTTAGAAACATTCATGTATAACTCTGTGTGGATATCTGTTTCCGTTTCTCTTGGGTAGACACCCAGACATGGGATTGCTGGACTATGTATTTAAGTCTATAAGAAAATGTCAGACTCTTTTCCAGAGTGGTTGTGTCATTTTATACTTCCACCAGCAATATGAAGAATACTAGCTGTTTCCCATCCTCACAACAGGTGGTATCAGCAGTCTCTTAAAGTTTAGCTACTTGCCGATAATTTTATTTTGAGTACTTCTCTGTGCCTTGCAGAAGAGATTATTCATTTTATGCCCCTCACGTGGACTATACTCCTAAGTCCTCAGTTTTTCAATTTTACCTATGTTTTAGGTCAGTGTTTCTTGACACGGAATATACGTGAGAATCACCAGGAGTCTTTCCACATAGCCCAGGTCTCCCTACAGACACACTGTACCAGCAGCTTTCTCGGGGATTGTTCATGGGCTCAATATGTATGTTGGAAAAGTTCCCCAGGTCATTCCGATTTATATTCCTAGCTAAAAACCACTGCTTCGAGGCTCAAGTCCTACCTGTGATAACAGAGGCTCTTCGTCCTGCCTACACATCAACAGGATCTGGGGAGCTTTCAACACTCACTAGTTCCAAGGTTCCAGACCATGCCAATGGAGTTGGAATCTGAGGGTGGGGCCTGAGTGTCAACTGTTGTTTTTTTTTTTTTTAATTTCCCTGTCATTCTAATATGCAATCACATTTCCCATTGGATTTCTTTCTGTCTTCTCTTGTAGCATTTATACCTTTTCATTTTTATATTATAATACTTTTTCATGTCTTGTCTCCTGTCTTAGGCATTATGTTCCTAGCCTTTCTCATTTCTATGTCTTTCATGGGGTCTGACACCTACACCTGTAGCACAGTAGGTGCTCAATAAGCATTTCACGAACACATGAGTTGGTCATCAGGAAAAGATGGCAGTCACAGGTAGGTTGCATTCTGAGTCTCAGAGTCCCTGTCCTCCCTCGGGTCGGAGTTGTGATGACCAGTGGGGGTAACTCCTCTGTGAGATAACAGAACCTTCCCCTGTTTGATATTTGTTTTTAGGCATATCACTGGGAATAAGAATTATATGTGTATATGGGGTAGAGGAGCAGGGTCAGGTAAGGAGACAGATCTAATTACAATGGGGGAGTTATACTAGAGTTGTGGTAAAGAAAGTAAGAAATATTAGTAAAGAGGAAGAAATTTGAGCTTACCCGATAGCCCAGTGTAAGCCACTATACACCCTTGAGCACGAGAGTGAACCAGTCTTTAGGAAGGTGGTGAGGCAAGAGTGAGCAAGAAAGATTTTAATAGAGAGACCAGAGACAAGGAGTCAGGCTGTACTTCCAGCAGAGTTGTTGAGGGCCTGGGTTGTATAGGGTCATGGGAATCGACAGAACAGTGTACTGAGAGGTATTAAAGAACCATCAGGCTTTGTGATGTATCAGATCTGGGAAACCAAAGAGCAACGAAGGAAATAGTGGTGGTGTGGAAAGATGTGGAAGGAGAGGCATGAGCTCCCTGGGTCGGGCTGTTGGGGTGGGGATAGGGGATTGCAACTTAAATGAGGAGGAATTTCAGAAGGTGTTTGGGTGTGAGTATCAGGAGTTCTGGGGAGTCATAGGGGCTGGAGATACAGATGCAGGAGCCACCTGCAGAGAGGTCATTGAAGCTGTGGAAGAGGGTGGTGGTGGAAGTATCCAGTCCGCGTCTCAACTAAATCTGGCGTGGGGTGTGACACAAAGGTCAGGGGGCAGAAGGAGGAGATTGTCCAAGAAGGAAAAGTTGTCCATGGTCTTAGACATTGGAAAAGTGAACAATGGTGAGAACGGTGAAAATACCCTTGAATTGGGCTAAGGACAGATACTGACTTTCTGCTGCATCTAGCGGTCTCGGGGTGGAGGCACCACTGCACAGATGCACAGAGGACAGGAGAAAGCAGGTGACAAGGACAGGGGATGCAGCACACATGCTTCCACAGCTTGGAAGTGAAGGAGATGAGAGAACAGGCTAATACTTAGTGGGATTAATAAATGAAGGTTATTCCGGGTAGAATACCCAGAGAGGGGTCTGTGTGACTGGACCTGTGGAGGCTCGGAGCCCGAACTGTACTGCTGCGTCTCATTCATCAGGGCCACCCGTGCAGGAAGTGTTGCTTGTCCCTACTAATGAGGCCCAGAGATCTTTTACTCCTGAAATCATCTCTCTCAGAAGAAAATAGGCAATTTCTCCCAAGCAGGTTGAAGCTATAGCCTGTAATTTCTAGATAGACTCACTTTATCAGCAAGCATGCAAATGACTTAGCTGATTTTCTGGTCACTGGATCAAATATCTGCAAACTTAGGCTACTCTGACTCCCAGTTCAGCAAGTTCTCTTTCTTCTTCCTGTAAAGAAGATATTGTCTAAAGTAGTTTTAACCACGAGGCAGCATCTTCATGTTGACTTTATAATTTTTATTATAAATATAAAGCAGATTTTACAAATAATTCAGAAGTGGCCCTAGCCAGACAAAATTAAATAACACAGAATAGCATGGATGAGGGGAAGTACATACAGACTGTGTCAGAGTTAGAAAACCCTTGAAAGAGGTACCTGAGTGCACAGAATTCCCAACTTGCCCTCTTTGAGGGGCCTCTTAGACACAGCATGACATCGAGTAATATCGAATGAAATCCTTTTCTCAACAGCCACAAAGAGACTGTGTCTAGAAGGAGGCTGGTTGGGAAATATGTTGCCTCTCCTTCCCCTGTCCTTCCTTTCTGTTCTGCACACTGGGACTCCTAGATGCCCATGGGGAAAAAAACATTTCAGAGGCTGTTCACGGGGCCTCTGAACCAGCTATCCCCCTCCCCTGTCCTAACACCCTTCTCATCCCTGCTTCCCAGGAGCATCTGCACCAGGGCAGCTTTCTGGAGGGTGAGCAGTGCCAACAGGGGTGTGAGTGTGTTCCCTTCAGAGCACCCCACTTCTCAAGGACCAGTCACACTTTAGCAGAGGCCAAGTCTCCTGAGAAAGTGAGTGGGGCAGACACCACGCACAGCAGAGATGTGGAAAGCGGTGTGGTTGAAGACTGGCCAAGGATGCCGGGAAACTGAGTTAGACTCATTCTAGCCACAAAAGAGGAAAACTGCTACTGCTGCTCTTCTTTTTTGGAGCCCCCGACATGAGCACCTTGAGGAACTCCTGGCCAAGGGGACTTGAGGGGTTTTGGTGGCTTCTTTGACTGGAGACAGTCAGATCGGCTTATATAGCTAAGTAGAAATAGCCCCTTCACATGAACAAGCACTTGCAAAAACTGCAATGGCAGAATATCTCAGGGAAAAAAACCCAACACACCAAACAGTGCATTCTTTAATAATTATTTAAATAATCTCTGAAGGGTAGCTCTCTGACTCCTTTCCCAAACTCCCTGCTCTAATTATCTCTGCTAAGACCTGACAGCTCCCTGAAGCGCTGTAAGCCCTCCTTCTGTAGGCATTTCCTTGATGAAGAAAATTATGAAACATACATTCTTTTTTTTTTTTTTTCATTTTCCATTAGGAATCACCTGTTGACCTCAGTGAATAATTTTCCTAATTGTTTCTAGTGAGTTCTCTGAGGACAGGCTTGTCAAAGGGCTTAGGTGGCTTTCTAGTTAAGCATTAATGTGTTTAGGCCCTGGTAGACAACTCTGACAATAGACAAAGGTGTAGAATTTCCCAGGTTAGCATATTTGTTTTCCTGTGCAGCGTGGGGTTCACAAGGGGCTTTGGAGAGATAGAAACTTCTACTTCTTCTCTCTCTTCTTTCCTGGCACACACATTTCATTGGGTCAGGAGAGGACTCTCAAGGTTATGGCAAATTCAAGTTAGACTCCAATAGGACAGGACTGGGGTGGGAAGGAATGACTATGAGTTGAATAGGGAAGTTTAAAAAAGGAAAGGAAGAGGGGCAGAGGTTGTGGAACTTCCCAAGGTCCACTTTGCCAAATTTCAATGACAAGGAAGGTTGGGTTTCCTAGGAATCCCGGATGTACCTTCTCATGTATTGACACTGAAGGGAGGGACTGTGACAAGGCGGCCTGGAGGTGCTTGTTAGGGAATAATGTGGAGAAAGAGGCTTCTTCCCCTTTTCCCTGAAGGTAAAGGGGTCTCCTCATGATGGGGATGAGAAGGTTGGAAAGAGTCAGCACAGTGAGTAGGACAGGTCACGTTACTTCTTTTGTACTTCCGTATACACCGTTTCTGTGTCTGCTGGGGACGGGGAGACTGAAGTTGGTTTCTTTGGTTCGTGTGCACTGAAGTTCAGGGAAGAATATGCAACTTCTTCACTCTGAAAGGCATGAGCAGTGTGGTCAGTTAAATCAGAGCATAGGTCAGACCCTCACCTTGTGTGCTGTGATTCAGCACCATGTGCTATCACATTTTGAAACTTTTTAGCTTTGGAGAAGGGCTTTAATTAGCCAAGATTACTCTGCTTGCTAACATCCGGTTGAGTGATCATTAGAAGAGGTAGATTACAGTATTTACTCATACTGGAATGCAGTGATACAGCAACAGAGAATGGACAGTCTACAAATGCATAGAAGGACATGCATGAATCTCACAAAACAATTTTGAATGAAAGAAGCTAGACACATACAAGGATGTACTGTGTATCCCATTTTGTAAGGGCATAAACAGACAAAAGTAATCTAGTGCACTGAAAGCCAGGATAGTGGTTACTCTTTGGAAGGAAATAACTGGAGGGGTTTTTTGGGGGAGAAAGGGAGGGTGACATGTTTTATTTCTTGACCTGGGTGACTTTTGTGGTCAACTCGTGAAAATTTATACATTGTTAAAATATATTTATGATTTAAGTACTTTTTGGTATATATATATGTATTCTACTGAAAGGTTGAGAAAAATTTGGTTAAATTATTGTAAAGTAAAGGAACCAAGACCTCAGAACCATTAGAATGGATATCATCCTTTGTTGGTGAGAGCAGGGTCAGTGAGGGTAGAGGAGGGAGAACCATCTCATGACTTATGCTGGGCACTATGCTGGGTGCTTTCCAGTGGTCGTCTCGTTTGAGTCCTTCAACTTCTCTTTGAAGTAGACAGCATGCCCATTTTACAAATGGCAAAACCATGGCTCAAAGAGTTAAGTTACTTGTCCAAGGTCACAGAGCTACTGAGAGTCACAGCCAGGATTAAATACAGGATGGGGTTAATTCCAAAGTCCACATTCTTTTTTTTTTTTTAATATTTTTCTTATTTGTTTATTAGAGAGAGAGAGCATGAGAGGAGAGAGGTCAGCGGGAGAAGCAGACTCTCTGCCGGGCAGGGAGCCCAATGTGGGATTCAGTCCCGGGACTCCAGGATCATGACCTGAGCCGAAGGCAGTTGCCTAACCAACTGAGCCACCCAGGCACCCCAAAGTCCACATTCTTGTAATGAGGTAGACTCCAGGGAGACATTAACCAGTAATCCTTTGTTTGTTGCTACATTGAGGAATTTTGACCCAAATTTGATCTCGTGTTTGAATCTTCAAGAATAACCCATTCTAGGGCGCCTGGGTGGCTCAGTGGGTTAAGCCTCTGCCTTCGGCTCAGGTCATGATCCCAGGGTCCTGGGATCGAGCCCCACATCTGGCTCTCTGCTCAGTGGGGAGCCTGCTTCCTCCTCTCTCTCTGCCTGCCTCTCTGCCTACTTGTGATCTCTATCTGTCAAATAAATTAAAAAATTAATAAAAATTTAAAAAAAAAAAAAAGAATAACCCATTCTACACAGAGATACTTCCATGAGACATTGAAACTGGCTGTGCTTACCTTAGACAAATTGTCAGAGTGGTCCTGACCTGGGGAAACAGAAGATGATTTCCCAATCCATGAAAATGCAAAGAGCATTTACGGCCGTAGAATGTGGGGTTAGGGGGTGAGAGCGAGAGAGTAGGGAGGTGGGTCCTAAGCTGTTGTGATTTCTAGCTTAAGGAGGTGGCAGTTGGCAGGAGGGTGGGGTAAGGAAGTGGCCTATGAACACCTGAGGAATTCACTTTCCTCAGAGTCTGTAGTCCAGACACAGGGCACTGGTACCAGAGGAGGGCCAAGAGTAGAGCCACAGGAGGCCCCAGTCCACTTCTGACAATTTCTTCCAGTTCACAGGGTCTTAATTTTCACCCGGATGTATTTCTCAGCAACAGGCTTTAGTGGCAAGGAGGGACATTGAGGCCCACAGTACCCAGAGCACCATAAGACAGAGAAGGTTTCACCAAAGGAATGTCCACATCCGTCATAGAAGCAGGAGGGGAGGAGTGCGGGCAAGGAAATGACTCCTGAAAATGGGTCCATCTTGCTCAGGCCTGCTTGGCCCAGGCAGAGTGAATATTTCTCCCAGGGCTGTGTCTCAGGGAAATCTTTTGTGGCTAGAAGGGTGTGAGGACCTATGCCAACCTAAGGTTAGTAAATGGACATCCCCTTCCGAAAGTTCAGAAGGTCAGAAATAGTTTGGGAATCCAGGATTCCCTGCTATGGCAGGGCACATGGTGGAACACACCAGGTCTCACTGGGTGAGTGGCTTTACTTACTGTGGTTGGAGGCTGAGGGTTTGTGCTCTGTGACATCACGCAGGTCATTTGCCCTAAATAAATATCAGACACTGTGACTGCCATTCCCAAGCACAGGACCTTTGCTTCTTGAATTAGGAAGGACATGGTCAGCAAATAATTCCTTGGGGTTCCTCAGTGTTCATTTATACCGTGGTTGGTACTGCCTTTCCTCTTAGGGCCTCCGCATTCAGTCTACCCACGATCCCTTCTAGGATTTGTTCCTTTCCTGTTTGCTGGATGTCCACATGTGGGTCCGTTGCTTATCAGTTGCATCGGAGCCTAGTTGGACTCTGACACCTTTCCCCTTCTGTAGGTAGAGGGTAGCTTTTTTCTCAGTTTACTTATTGTCCAAGAGGCCTTTGGTTGTTTTTGCCTTTTCTTAGGTTCTCCTCCTGTCCTATCCCTCCCTCCTACAACTGTCCAAAGAGCACGCGACTCACTTTCTCCTGCTCCTCCTTTCATTTCCTCATTTGTTTCCTCCTGGGACCTTGTCTTCCCTGACTGGGAGACAAAAACATAGGGGGATCTTCCCCCTCTAAGCCAGATGCAGATAGGAATAACTGTGTCCAAGAGTGAGTGGGGTCCGGGAAGCATGAAGAAGAGATCCACAGGAATTAGTGCCAGGAAGCAAGGGTTTAGAAAGAAGGGAGGAGCAGATCCAGGTGCAGAGACAGGGGCAAAGTCTTCTTCCCTCTCCCAAGCATGGCAGTTAGCCTTGGAGAAAGCAGAACAAGACGAAAGGTCATCATACCCGCCAGTCTTTCTGATAAACAGAAAGTACACCAGGGCTGCTATCACAGCAACCCCAGCCATGACTCCAACAATGATGCCAGCAATAGCCCCAGGTGGGAGGCCAGAATTTGACTGCGTTAAATCACCTGTCATGGAAAGAAGAGAGAAGAATGAATGAAAGTGACATTATTTCACAGTGGGGTCCCCTGGGGGACAACTCTCAATGTGTAGTAGTCTCTACTTGTTCCTTCAAGGAATACATTTTCTGTGGGAAGGTTGCTGTGCGGTGATTAGTTGACTTCATCCTTTGATTTTTTTTCTCTCACTGTATTTTTGGGCTGGTGATCAGTCTTACCTCAGTTCCATCCTGTCCTGTCTGCACTCAGATATTTTTGAAGGCTTTGGAAATGTGTGAAAGACTGATTGCTATTTTTCTATAACTTCCCACCTTTTCATGTGCCAGCTGTGGCAGCCACAAGTATGTGCCCCTTGGGTTTCTTGTGGTGAGGACTTAAGTGACGGAAGGCCTGGGGAGTGCATTCTGAATTCACCCATCTCCTTTGCACAGAGCCCATACTTCTGACAGGAGGGGGAAAGGATATGAAATAAGCCCAATTCTGTGAGAAACCATTTTCCTCTAAAGGGTGACTTGAGTTCAAGGACCCCTCCTCACATCAGCCTTGCAGACAGGCACCCTTACATAGCTGCGCTTTGATCTAAAACTTCATTCTGTCACAATTACACGATGGTCTGAGCAACCTCCCAGGTTCCTCCCACTCCTGTCTTTCCCTCACAGGCATTTTCCCCAATAAATAAATAAATATTTTCCCAATAAATATAAATAAATAAACAGTCCCAGTTTGATCACATCTCAGGGGATTAAAACTAACATAGCAGGCTTGAAACTTTGCATTTGACTCCTTTTTATCCTTTCCTGTATTCAGTCAGGAACTATGTCCCACTGGCTTTTTGCCTAATGCCTTCTACAGCCATAAATAATACATTTGCATCTGTTTTTTTTTTTTATTTTTGTTTTCTTCACCAGCCAACACAAGCCTGATGTACTAATGTTTAGCTACTATTATGGCATACTTAGTATGTACCAGGCTCTGTGGTAAATACATATATCTCATTTGATCCATATAATAACCCTTTCCACTTTACAATATTTCCACTTTACAATAAACTAACTTTATAAGAAACTGAAAAAAGAAGAACAAACTAAACCCAAAGCTAGCAGAAGGAAGAGAATAATAAGGATTAGAGTGGGGATAAATAAAATAATGAGTAGAAAAACAATAGAGAAAATCTATGAAACCAAAAGTTGAGTCTTAAAAATGATGAATAAAATTAACAAAACTTTAATTTAAAAAAAGATTCAAATTACTAAAATCAGAATTGAAAGTGGGGGAAATCACTATCAATTTTATAGAAATAATAAATATTACAAATAATAAATATTATAAGATAATAAATATTTTAAAAGTACTATGAATAATTGCAAACAAATTGGATAACCTGGATGAAATGGACAAATTCTTAGAAACACAAAACCAACCAAGATGGAATCATGAAGAAATAGAAAATATGAAAAAACCTGTAACTAGTAAGGAGATTGAATCAGTAAGGGCATCCAACAAAATTCAATATCCTTTCATGATAAAAACTCTAAAAGTAGTAATAGAAGGAAACTGCCTCGATATGATAATGGCCACAGATGAAAAACTCACCACCAACACCTAACTCAATATTGAAAGACTCAAAGTTTTTCCTCTAAGATCAGGAACAAGACAGGGATGCCTGTTTTTGTCACTTTTATCCAAAATAGCACTGGAAGTTCTAGTTAGGGCTATAATTAGGCAAAGGTATCCAAATTGGAAAGAAGAAGTATAAAATGATCTTTGTTCACAGAGGACATGAACTTACACATAGAAAACACTAAAGAGTCCACAAAATCTGTTATAACTGATAAATATAGCAAAGTTGCAAGATACTAAATCAACACACAGAAATCAGTTATATTTCTATATATTAACAATGAATAATCCAAAAAGGAAATTAAGAAAATTCTATTTACCACAGCATCAAAAAGAATAGAATACTTAGGAACTTATTTAACCAAGGAGGTGAAAGACTTATACACTGAAAACTACACAGCACTGCTGAAAGAAATTAAAGACCTAAATAAATGTGAAGACATTCCATGTTCATCGTTTGGAAGACTTAAGAAGACAGTACTACCCAAAGTGATCTGCAGATTCAGTGAAATCTTGGTCAAAATACCAATGACTTTTTTTTTCAAAAATAGAGACATCTATCCTAAAATTCATATGTAACTTCAAGGGACCCCAAATATCCAAAACAAAGAACAAAGTTGGAGGACTCACATTTCCTGATTTCAAAATTTACTACAAAGCTACAGTAATCAAAACAGTGTGGTACTAGCATACAGACAAGCAAATAGACCAATGAAATAGAATAGAGATCCCAGAAATAAAACTTTACATACACGTCACACCGTTTTTGACAGGGGTGCCAAGACTATTCAATGGAGAAAAGACAGCCTTTTCAGCAAATGGGTGTTGGGAAAACTAGACATCCATGCAAAAGAACTGAATGCTTACTTAACACCACATATAAAAATGAACTCAAAGTGGATCAGAGACCTAAATATAAGAGCTAGAACTATAAAACCTCTTAGAAGAAAACACAGGGTGAAACTTCATGACTTTGGGTTTGGCAACGATTTCTTAGATATGAAACTAAAAGTATAGGCAATAAAAAAAAAACTAGATAAATTGGCTTCAATTAAAATTATAAGCTTTTGTACATCAAAGCACACTATCCACAAAATGATAAAACAACACATAGAGTGGGAGAAAATATTTACAAATCACATATCCCATAAGGGGTTAATATCCATAATAGAGAACTATAACTCAGCAACAAAAATACCTAATAGAAAAAATGAGGGGCGCCTGGATGGCTGAGTCATTAAGCATCTGCCCTCAGCTCAGGTCATGATCCCAGGGTCCTGGGATGGAGCCCTGCATCAGGCTCCCATCTCAGTGGGAAGCCTTCTTCTCCCTCTCCCTCTCCCATTCCCCCTGCTTGTGTTCCCTCTCTCGCTGTCTCTCTGTCAGATAAATAAAATCTTAAAAAAATAAAAAAGGGTGGGCAGAGGACTTAAACAGACATTTCTACAAAGAAGGCAGGCAGATGGCCGACAGGCACATGGAAAGAGGCTCAGCATCATTCACGATCAGGGAAATGCAGGTATAAACCACAATTAGATATCACCTCATACCCATTAGGATGGATGTCATTCAAAACAAAACAAAATGAAACAAAAAAAGAGAAAACAAGTGTTGGCGAGGATGTGGAGAAGTTGAAACTTCATTGCATTTGCTGGTGGGTCTGTAAGTGGTGCAGTCACTGTGGAAATGGTATGGGAGTTTGTCAAAAATTTGAACAAAGAATTACCATTTGATGCAATAATTCCACTTCTGGATCTATGCCCCAATAAATTGAAAGCAGGGATTTTAGTAGATATTTGTACACCCATGAGGTGAAAAAAAAACCTTAAAAGTGCATAGACAGATAAATGATAAACAAAATGTGATACACAAGAGGGAATATTATTCAGCTTTTAAAAAGGATTGAAGGGCGCCTGGGTGGTTCAGTGGGTTAAAGCCTCTGCCTTCAGCTCAGGTCATGATCTCAGGGTCCTGGGATCGAGCCCCACATCAGGCTCTCTGCTCAGCAGGAAGCCTGCTTCCTTCTCTCTCTCTCTCTGCCTCTCTGCCTACTTGTGATTTCTGTCTGTCAAATAAATAAATAAAATCTTTAAAAAAATAAAAAATAAAAAATGAATGAAATTATGACATGCTACAACATGGATGAACCCTGAAGACGTTATGCTAAGTGAAAAAATCCAGAGACACACAAAAAAATAAATGTCATTATGATTCCACTTAATCTTAGAATAGTCACATTCTAGAGACAGCAAATAAGATGGTGGTTATGGGGTTCAAATCGGGAGTAGGAAGTGACTGTTTAATGGATAGTGGTGACAGCTACACAACAATACAGGTGTACTATTGCCACTGAACTGTAAACTGAAAATGGTTAAAATGATAAACCTTATGTGTATTATATGGCACAAAAAAATGGTAACAGAGGAAAAAACGAATCTTGTATAAGGTCACACAGTAAATGCCAGACCTAGGATAAGAAACTGAGTATATCTGATTCAGAGACTTAGCTCTTAACCACTCTACCATCCTGTTTACTGAAATGTTCTCTTGATTCTATTCTGCTCTTCTGCCCCCTGTGACTTCTATCCATTTTGCACATCATTGGTAGAGTGATTGTCCCAGGATGTTACTCTGGGAAAGGTGTCAGTTACCTTTCACAGCCAGCCTGACAGGGTCACTTTTACTGGAATCGCCTGGGTTGGAGACCTCACACTGGTAATTGCCGGCATCCTCCTTCCTGACAGGGCGTATGGTAAGGGTGCTGTTGTCCTGGGACAGCATCATCCTCTCCGTGACCTTTAGACTCTGGCCATTGAAGAGCCACCCGATAGAGACCCCAGTGTTATTTGTGGAGCAGGTCAGGACCACAGAGTCGTCTTCTGTGAGTGTGGTGTTGCTGGCATGGAGAGTGGGCTGGGCCAAGGGCTCTGTGGGGAAACACAGGAGGTGGCTGATGAGAATGGGCCCCTGGGGCGTGGAGCCACACTCCTTCCTCTGAGATGCCAGCCAGTCGGAGGGCCCCAGAGGATGGCCCTGCTGTCTGCAGAAGGATGAGTGTCTCTGTTCAGGTGATGATCTGTAAGGAGAGGGCTGTCCCTTGCCCTCTGACCCTCAGGTTCCCTCTGGCCCTTAGTCATGTGTCTGCTCCATCCAGACATCACTGTGGTATCAGCACCAGGAACCTCTTCTAAGCCCATGTGTCCAGCATCCTCCTCATCAGGTGGAATTTTTTACACAGTGGCTTTCTCATGACCCTTGTCTAGAGCTTTCTGAAAAGATCAGGCCCCCTCTCTAGTATGGTAGCTTTACATAGAAAGGGAAGGCATTTCCCTTTTGTTAAATAATTTATTAGAAAATGAGAATGGCCCAGCCAGTCTTTGTGAGCTTAGGACCTGGAGAAGTTCCAATCTAAAGGGTTTCTCAATCTGAATCAGACTTTTACTTCCTGGCTGTGAATTGAATATTACAGAAAGGAAATCTTTAGAGTAATGGTCACAGTTTTAACAGAAGGCTGGTACTCTTAGCTGTAGGTATAAATATATACTTTTGGCACTGTTCCTTCTGTCCCGCGAAGGGACTCTGTTGGGGAATCTACCATTACTCATTGCTCTCGTTTGGTGTATCAGACGTGCTGGTTTCACGGAGAGTTCTAGAACTGGTAGACTTCGGAGCCTGACACAGTCAGAGGGTCTGCCTTGCCTCAGGGCTTGCTTTGCCCATTTCTTGGCGGCCTCACATGAGGGAGACTCTGGCACAACTGGTAGCACAATTTGGCCAGATTGAAGACAGGCTTCTTCCTGTACCTTCTCCATATGCTCCTGTCCCACCACAGATGACATCAGAGCAGAGTCAGTCACAGGGCGAACCAGGAGCAAAAGGACCTTCCTTCTCCCACTGTAAGCCCCCTCCACCACATGGGGCTTTCTGGGGCTGAGAGAACCCTATTCCCACATTCCAGGCCAGACCCAAGGTCTGCCTTGAGAAATCAGAGAGCAAGGGGAGGAAGTGTCTGCAGCCATGTAATGGGAGAGTTCAGGGACAGATTTGGTATTTGCTTGTGACATAAGCAAATGGGAAATAACTTCTAGGTTCTTTTCTGGAAGCCAGACAGACCTTCACCACAGCGATCCATACAGATGCTCCAGGGACCCACTTACCAGAGACTGTGATAGTCTTGACTGTGGTCTTATTGAGGCGAGTGGCAGAGTTAGAGGCGAGGCAGGTATAGGATCCACTATCGTTCGCAGTGATGCTGGGGATAAAGAGCTCCTGTGTGTATGGCTGGGGCCTCCCATTGATAAGCCAAGAATACTGTGCGGGCGGGTTAGAGGCTGCGTGGCAGGAGAGATTGAGGTTGGCCCCTGGATGGTAATAGGAGTCTGAGGGGGAAATGGTGGGGGCGTCCGGGCCATCTGGAGCAAACAGAATAAAGCCACAGTTGATGTAATCCAAAGGAAGGGGAAGCATCTGGTCTGTACAAGGGCCACAGTGTACCTCTGAGCTGGGTCCCAACCTCATTTTAAAAAGTCCCAACTAGAAGCCCCCTGTGTTCAGCCTGGGTCTGAAACATTCACCTGTTTCCCCTCACAGGCTGGTGACCCTCTCAGGGAAGAGCAGCCTGTCCCCTCCTAGTCTTGGTTTAGGCCGGGCTGCCCAGGTTTGCCTGGGACAAGAAGCCATGGCCAGCCTGGGGGTCCAGCTTAGAGTCATGGACTCAGACCCCAGAAGGATGGATGTGGCCTGGCCCCTGGCTGTGTGGATTTGGGTTGGCAGCCCGGGTTTGGGAAGAACGGAAGCTACTCACAGAGAACATTCAGGGTGAATGGGTCACTACGACCGTCACTCACTGGGTTCCAAGTTGCACACACATAGGGTCCTGTGTCATCCCTTGTGACACCATGTATAGTGAGAGTCCTGTTGTCCAGGGACAGCTCCAGCCTGGTGCTGGCCGGGCGGCTCTTACTGCTTACTGACCACAGGTAGCTCGTGTTCTGAGTCTGAGGTTCACAGGTTAATAGCACAGAATCCACATTCTCCACGGGGTTGGAGTTGTTGCTTGTGATGTGGGGTTTGGGTAACTCCGCTGCGCAGACAACAGAAAGAACATTGCCCTGGGTGGTACCTGTGATTCCTCCATAGGCATCTTGAATCAGAGTTGGCATCTCTCACCTCTCAGCCAACCAGAGCCCTTCAAAGAATAAGGCAGATCTGTGTATCTCAAGACAAATGCATGAGGATCTGAGCCTCAGAGAACACAGGCTGCCTGCTGTCTGTCCAAGAGCAAGCACAGGCTCTCTCAGGTCAAAGAAGCATCAGGGTTTGGTTGTGAAAGACACAGGACAGGAAGTCAGAGACCACCCTGGACCTCTCCTGGCTCTTCCCTGACTGACCAGGCTCAGAGGCCTCACCTGAAAAGTGCAGGTGCTGAGGCCCTTTCTACGGCACAGACCTCCACCAGTCAGCCTACACGTGTTTTTCCCCTGAGGCCTTGTTTTCCAGGGTTGTCCTAGAGATGGGTCATGATGGGCCTTCCCAGAGCTCATAAGCCCGGAGAACACTGGACAGCATGGCCTGGAAGGGAGTATTTCAGCAGAAGTAATACCTGGGGACACCAGGGGCAAGCCCAGAGGGCAGGTCAGCACCCAGGCTGCAGGGCCACGAAGTAGGGCAGGTCTCCCCAGGTGTTCCACAGTGACTGACCTGAGATGGTGGTGGAGCAGAGTCAAGACTAGAAATGATCCAGGAAAGAGTCAGGGGGACAGGCAGGGCCTGACTGGCTTTGGCAGAGAACTGTGTGCTCTGCCCTTGGTCTTTAAAGTCTCTTTTCTCACTTCAGAGGCCAGTGAGGACGATGCTCATCTTTCCTGAAATACAAGCGGCTGTTTTCAAATGCAGAAGGGGTGAATGGTGGGAGGTGAGGTAGGAGGTGGGGGTGAGGATATCTGGCCTTCGTGGACCATTTGTAAATGCAGTTATGAGACAGATATATGTTGTAGACCAAGTTCTGCAGTCCCACCAGAATCACATTATGAGCAAAGGAAGATGTTATAGTGGGTTTGAAATCCGTGACTCCCTGGGTAGAGAAAGACACATGAGTCCTGTTAAGGAAGAGAATTGATCCAGGAAGAGTCTGAGGTGCCTCTGTTATATAAAGGGAGGAATGATACCAAATTAGTAGAAGTGATATGCGTTATGTTAGTAAATTTAGGAAAGAAAGTCCCTGTCACTAATTTCTACAGTCAAAATGGGAAGAAACCCAATGCTTGTATGTGGCTTTCTTTTGATCTCAGGAAACACAAGTTTGATCAAATTTGTCCAAATTGGGCAGCATCTAAGTGAGAGGACAGTGACTGGTAGATCTCACCATGTGAGAGGATCCCACCCTGCGGTAGAGGTGTTCTCAGGAGCACCCGTGTGTGTGTGTGTGTGTGTGGAAAAGGCACTGGACCAGTCAGATGGCGCAGGGTCTGGCCACCCCCACTGGGAACAATGAGAGCCTTGCCAGGATGAGGATATGAATCAGGAGTAAAGGCATGAAATGAGCCCATGAGTTTTGGGGACTGCAGACCAGCCCCCTTCTGCCTTTGACGCTCTGGTGGAGTCATGTAGAGAGTAGATTGAGGGGTCACATGTCCCTGTCATGTGGTGTGTCCCACTTGTTGCCGTCATGGAAGGAAAGAGCCCTGGATGAGGGCACAGCGAAAGCTCACTCTCCTGGTGACCTGGGGAAACTGGCTCCTGATGGAGCCCAGCAGAGGCTGCTGCTCTGACTGAATTCTGTGTCCTTTACTATTGCCTGTGAGGGTGGGCCTAGCCACAGGTGTTAGTGGAAGAATCCAGGGAAGGCTTAAGGGTAAAGAAGAGTGTGCAGAGCAGGGGTAGTCCCAGCTGGACAGGAGGAGGAGGAGGAGGAAGATTAGGAACATGGACAGAGAAGAGAGCCAGAAATGTTCCAGGCTGTGAGCAGTGAGGGTTACAAGTGACTCCAAAGACTCCAGGCATTGAGAGCCCACAGCTGACCCAAGGACGGGATCCTCCCATAGCTGAGCAACACCACAGTCATCATGAGACTCTCTGGGAGTGGCCTGAGGGGCTGGTGGTCAGAGAGCATGGGTCTCATAGAACAAGAGACTCAGCCCCTAGAGGGACAGGGAGCAGGTATGTCTAGAACCTCCTAGAATTCTGCATCCAGGGACCAGACTCTGAAGAGATTATGAATCATTCATTCATTCCTTTCCTCCTTCATTAAAGAGCAGTTGAGTTGTTGGGCCCTGTGCCGGTTAGGGGTACACAGTTGGGAGGAGCAGGCAGAGTCCTTTCCCTTATACTGTAGTGGGATAATATCAGCACATCAGGAAACAGTAAGTGAATCCAAGTCCAATGCAGAGAGCTGTGGATTGGCCACCTGAGGGGAGGCCTGGGCATTCCCCGCACTGACTCTGATCATTGTTGAAGGTAATTTAGTTCTTGAGTAAAAACATTAATTCTCTGTTTGCTTTCACTTCCCAGACCAGAAAATCTACCTTGAGCTATGGATCCCTAAGAAGAAAGGTCTGATCCAACAGCTGGTCTCTGGGTCCATAGATGCTTACTAAGGCCGCCTGGGTGGAGAAGACAGGGCTGTGGCTACAGACAGACCTTGTAGGATTGTGATCTGCCTGTGTGACTCTGTGTAGACTCAGTTGTCTACATTGCCCCATGCCTCAGTTTCCCCTCAATAAAATCAAGTAAGTGGTCTCAGGGTTGCCATGTTGTCTGTTATTAACCTTTCACAATTACCTCACCCAAGGCTTGGTAGAGAGGAGCTGCCCCATAAACAGCTGTTACTTGCCTGCATGAGAGACCGCTCCGTGGGCCGGACCCCTGGTATGGAAGTTGCTGCCAGGAGCACCTTCTCTCCTCTGTTCCTCCCTGGGGGTACTGACCTTCCTCTGGGGTCTCCTATCCCCCCAGGGCCATCATACAATAGCCCCGGGACCTTCCCTATCCCTGTTTTCCACCCCAACTCACAGGTGAAGGACCAGGCTCTGCCACTCCCCAGATGAGGCTCTTGGTGCCGATGGTGACCGGCTCGGGCAGCTGGGAAATCATTGCTCCCAGTCAGAGGTGCCAGGAAGCCAAAACCCAAGCCTGTCACGGAACCCCCACAGTCACTGGAGTCAGGAGCCCTGAGACAGGAGTCTGGGCAGGGGATTTCTAGGCTGAGCTCTGGTAACAATCCCAGGGGGCCCCTCAGGTTGGCCCTGGCTGGACCCTGCAGAGTCTTTCTCAGATGATCCCAGAGTCTGGATTCCAGGAAAGGAATTCCAGTCTTAGGAAGTTAGTCTCCACTCTGTGTCCTGCACTAAATGCTGGAACCCTCCCCCCCCCCCAGGACATAATGCAGAGGGGGATGGAGGCCCAGTCCTGGCCTGTCATCCTGTGTATGAAGTAGAATTCCCCCCACCCAGCACCAGAGGTGAGAGGGAATTACTCACGGAATACATGGAGCTGTCCAGTTACTTGTTCCGTGTCATAAGTACTATTTATGAATTGTAGGGTGTAGACTCCTGTGTCATTCAGGGTGATGTTCTGGAACAGCAGGGATCCATTGGGGTACACTGTCTCTCTGCCGCTGTGTGCAAGTCCTGGAATAGTTTTTTGTGCATCTACTATATATGATACAATACGACGGTTCTCCTCTGTTGTGTCCCCTTTGAACCAGTTGAAGCGTCCAGTATCCCTAGGCAGATTGTGGACTTGCAGAAGGACGTCCTTCCCTTCGGCAGCTCTGGGCGGCACGGACTCCACAGTGACTTGGGCAGTGGTGGGCGGGTTCCAGAGGGTTAAGAGCGAGACTAGGAGGAAGGGAGCAGACGGATCAGGGTCTGGACCTAGGTGTCGGAGGGAAAGCTGGGGCCCTGCAGATGAAGCAGGTCCTCATCCCCCAGCCTCACAGGGTGTGTATGTGAGTGTGCACCGGTATCTGTGTGTCTGTGTGTGTCTCTGCTGGTCAAGGTCAGCGGCATGACCGCACTGCTTCACCTCTGAACTTACTTCCTCTGTTTGGAACAACTTCCTCCCATGTGTGTCTCTCACTCCCTCACTGCCCTCAGATACCTGCTCACGCTCAAGGGGTCCTCGGGAGAGGCCCGCCCTGACCGCCTCCTCTGAAGACCCTCTGTTTCTACGTCCTGACCTTTCCCTGTTGTGTTCCCGTCATGACGCTTGTCAGTACCTGACCTCACATTCTAGACGTCTCTGAGTGTCTGTCTTTGTCCCCACAGAAGTGAGCTCGGGGAGGGCAGAGACTCGTCTGATCTGTGCTGTACCCCGGTGGTGGGGCAGGCGGCAAATACCCGGGGCTGAATGAATGTGTCCCCAGGGCCCTCCAAGTCTGGCATTTGTCAAGATCTCAGGTTGGTAGGAAGGGACAGCTCTTAGGGTCCCTAATAAGGACCCCAGTAGGGTTGTTGTTATCATACGTTTTCAAAATTCAGCCCTCAGTAACTTGGGAAACAGCCCTTGGCTCACCACTTCCAGATCATGAGACAGTCCTATCGCTGAGCAGCTCCCCCAGTCCTGCCCTGCTCCTCTGTCCCCTCTCAGAGTCCTGTCCTCCCTGGAGACCCCAGCCAGCCTCTCTCTCTTAACCTGCTGCTGCCTCCCAGGGAATTGTCCCTCTCACCTGCCAGCAGGAGGTCCTGCCAGGGAACTCGTCCTCCTCGGGGAGTGGCCGAAGTGGGCTCCATGGTACCTACTGCCCGCTCTGTCCCTCCCTCTGTGAGAAGAGCCTCTGCTTCAGAAATGCTTGGAGCACTGCTGTCCCAACGTGTCAGCTCTGCAGTCCTTCCTGCTTCTGAGCTGATTGTCCTCTGGGGGGCAGGGACACAGGGCCCGGTCACGGTCACGTGAGCCAGGGCGGGGTCTCTGCTAGATCCCCTCCCCTCACTTCCCCACTCCTTTGTCCCCTTCTTTCCCTTTCATTTCTGTCTAAGTTTCGGAGTTCCCTGGGAACGGCTGAGGCCTCTCCCTCTTCAGCTGTGATTTCCCAGGATATGGGAGAACGCACACATGCCCTTGTTTGGACAAGCACAAGCCTGTCACGTTGGGGTCCGATGACCCACACAGCTTGGGGTTAAGGTACAGGGACAGCACCCCTACAGCCCCCTCTCCTCCCCTTGTGGCTTTCCCCTTCGGAGCAGGAGCCTGGGGGCTGCCTCAGGAACTCCTATCACTGGGATGTCACCCCCACTGTGCACTGTAATCACCTGTGGAACTGTATCAAGACTGTGAATGCCCAGGGGACACCTAGAAATGCTGCTTCAGCAGATGCCCAGCCAGGCTGAGACCCCATGATGTGGGGGGTGCGGCCGCCTCTGCCCCTTCCTGTGCCCATGGAGGGTCTGCAGATCCTGTGAAAATGCAGAGTCTGACTCAGCGGGTGTGGAGTGGACCCCAGAGTCTGCCTCTACCAAGCTCCCAGGTGATGCTGACCAACCTGGCCCGGGAAGCACACTCTGAACAGCAAGACTGAGGAGGACCCAGTTCCCTTAGAGGATGGCCCTTCTCTCCACTCCCCTACTGTGTCCTGGCCTTGAGTCTGTGGGCACCACACACAGAGCCCCAGGGTCCCCAGATACCGAGGATTAGTTTCCTTCGTAACAGAGAAGGCCAGCTGGGCACTGGTCTCACCAGTGCTCTCACAGGCTCTGGGGAGGTTGGACTGAATCCTGGCAGCCAGGTTTCAGAGATGACTCTGGAGGAGAAAGGGGCAGGCTGGATGATGACAGGTGAGGGACCCACAGTCCATCCTTGATTGTCCCCAGTCTGGTCTCTGCTTCCAGGGACAGAGACCCAGGACCAGGTGTCTCAGGAGCGCCATTCCCAGGTGCGAAGGGGGTTTCCTGTGTGTCCTGGGAAGAGAAGAGATGGTGGGAGGTCAGGCAGCTGCAGCTCCTGGAAATGTTTCGAGGAGACCCTCCCTCTCTGTGTCCATTGGCTGAACTATGGCCCAGAGACATTCCGTGTACTCTTGAGCGTCCTGGGCAGTCTGTGTCCTCTGCCTGAGGACCTTCCTGTGGTCACCCTGCTTCCCCCATGGGTGGTGCCAAGCAGGGAATAGGGAGCTGCACAGGGACCCCTGACAGATCAGGGTGCTCCTAGGGCCCTAGAAGGAGTGGGCAGGACAGAGCAGGCATGTGGGAGGGACCCAGAAGGGTCTGTGGGAGAAAGGGATGGAAACCAGGCTCCTCCTGCCCCTCAGCCAAAACCAGCTTCAGGGTTTAGTGTCCTGTGTGTTGCCTGCATGTCCCTACATCGTCCCCTGGAGGCGAGTCTGGGGGCAGCATGAGGGCTGCCGACCAGGCTCCAAAGGATGAGGGTCCCTGAGCTCTGGGCAGAGGTGAGTGACTGGTCAGGTCGGGTCCTGGTCCCTGTGGGTCCTAGACTGTCTGACTCCATCCCAGGGCAGCATGAGCCCAGGGAGAAGACAGGCACAGTCTAGAAGATTCCTGCTCTTGTGTCAGGAGAATTGTCCACCCAGAGGGATTTTCTCCCTCAGCAGGAGCTCTCTGTCCTCGAGATTTCAAGGAATGACCTCGTAGGGGTCTCTTGAGCCTTTGGGGAAAAGGTGCCAGCCTGGGGGCTGGACCCCACAATGTCCTGTCTCCCCATCACAACAGGGAGGGGAGCCATCTGTGTCCCTGTCTCTCCTCTGCTCTAGGTCTCTCCACAGGAACCAGGAGCTGGGGTGGCCCTACCCAGAGACTCAGCCCCGGGGGAAACACAGGCAGATGCTGGGTTCTCCTGTCTCACCTACCTGGGAAGTTCCCCCTTGTTCCCCAGGACAACTTGGGCTACTGAGACATCTTCAGGGAGACATAGCAGGTGTCCCCACAGACCAGGGGTCCTCAGGATGAGGAGTCAGCTCCTGATATCTTTGGAGGTCAGGGTGGGGCTCTGAACTCCCCTGGTAGTAACCACATCCAGGTTTGTGATCCAGAATTTGTGCGCGGTCAGATCTCTGAGAGAAGAGGAAGGACACAGGCTGCCCAGCCAGGCCTTCCAAGGGAGAAGTCATTCACAAGATCCAGATAGGAGGGGGTGTCCATGTTGTGGGAATGAATGGGGGTCCGACCTCTAACTGTAGGAGGCCCCTGTCCTTCCTCCTGAATCTAGGAGGGGTAAAGGCCCGACAGCTTACAGGGACAGCTTCAGGCACATGCTGGCCTCCTCCCATGCTGATGCCAGTGGCCTCAGTCTGCAGGGAAGAGGCTCTGACCCCAGGTTCACATGGGGGGACATTGTGTGCTTTCCCTCATGCCTTCAGCGAGTATTTACTGGGCATCTGTGACGTGTCAGGCCTGGGCTGGATCCAGGGAACTCTACAGAGAACAGGACAAATGTGGGCCCTGGACTCATGGGGTTTACCCTGTACCAGGGCCAGCAGCACTAGAAAATCATGGCACTGAAGGGTCAATTATCAAAAAGAGAAGGGCCAGGAAGGGAAAGTGTCTGGTGCGACTGACGCATGTCAGGGGGTCTTTGCTGATGGGGGTCCTATGGAGCACTCCTGAGAAAGTGACCTTTTGGCTGAGACTGGAAGCATGAGTGGACCTTCGCCCCTTGAAAGACAGAGGGTGGGGAGGGACGAGCTGTCCACAGAGGGACCAGTCTCAATGGGCAGATGCCTGGCTGGCCAGAGGTGCTGACAGAATCCCGTGCGGGGAGCCTGGAGAGCCAGGAAGACTGTGAGTGAGTGAGCCTGGGGAGGGTCAGACCCTGCTGGGTGTGGGCAGGCTGAGGAAGGCTCCTGGCTGTGGCGCAGCTCTACCGCCCTCTGGTGGACAAGGAGGGAAACGTAGAAGACCAAGTAAGGGTGCCAAGCCATTCTTCATGTTTATTCAACATCAATCTGTGGATATTTCACATGGATCACATATCGTGTTAATACTCCATCATATTCCAGCTCTGTGAGTCCCAGTGCCTGCTGTTGTAAGTACATTGCCTTGCCTCTTCCCTCAGTAAATTGTCACCAAACTCCGATTTCCAGGAACATGTATCAATGTGTGTTGTCTCCAGTTAAGTTATACTGTGTGTGTCCCTGAGCAGCAGTGATTTGTGTGGCTGGAATGCTGGGTGGTGGGTCTGTGGGGAGAAGGAGGAGGAGCAGGGAGCTGGGTGCATCAGGAGGGGAAGGTTTGTGTCAAGAGGGCAGAGGGAGGAAGATGGATAAGTTAACTTTCCTTCTCACTCCCAGGACCTGGCATCAGCACAGGGTCCTCGACCTGGGAACACACAGCACCACACACCTCTCTGTGTCCCCGGGCCACGTGAGGTGGGAACTGCTTCTCTCCTATTCATCAGGATCTGGGCCTCCTGGGCCTCACAATGCTGAGATGACTTTACACTCAGAGTCTCACCCAGCACCTAGGAGTACCCCCACCTTAAGGCCTGTGTTCCTCCTCTCCCCCTCCCCCTCCCCCTTCCATCCCCATCCCTGGGTTTCTGTCCTGCACCACCTTCTCTCTAGGCCTCTGTGGCTGGCCTTGGCCAGTGGCCCCACCTACTCCTGCTTGAGGCAGCTGCTCCTGAGGTCGCCGGGGCCTCACAGTCTCTGGGCCCACTAGCCAGCATGTGTGGGCGGAGAGAAGTGAAGCTGAGATCACCGTTCTCCTAGGCACTGCACTCTCTGGATGGCCTGGAGTGATGTGTCAATGGAATCATTATTGTATCTCCTGGTAGAAATATTCCTCCCTTTGGAACTAACTTCTAGGTCAGCAGCACATAATGCCACAGGGACAGGAAACGACATTTTGCCGGTGGATCACGAGAGGTATAGTGAGCGGTACTACTCCCATTTCTAGCCCTCGATTCCTAGACATGAGAATCCTGGCTATGGGAGAAACCGCACAGACTGGATGTAGACTCAGAGCATGTAGAACTTCCTGGAGTCCTTCCCTCCAACCCAAGCTGGTGCTGTCACTGAGTGTCCAAAAGTCAAGCCCCACTTTTCACTCAAAATAGCTTCTTCAGGATTATGATGAATGTGCGCACACACTGCTGCATTTTATTTGCTCTGAAGTGAGTCCCTTGATCAGAAGCAGTGCTGTGTGGAACACTGTGGCAGTTGAGAAGGCATTCTGTGAACCCATGGATGGTCATTTCATCAGGAGCTTTGTGTGTAGGGAAGGCAAATCTGTATCCAGAGTGAGTATCCATCCAGTAAGAACAAAACAGTGCTCCTTCCATCCTGGAAATGGTCGTCATCAACCTGCCAGCAGACAGCTGTCTGGTCACCCTGGGGAATGGGGCCATACCAGGGAGCTGGCAAATGGAGCACTCAGCGGTGGCCATGGCTAGGTTAGCCTTGGTGAGCCGAAGTTCATAATGCTGAGCCAGTGCATAAACCACCCCCACTGTGGCCACTTTGTTCATGAGCCACCCAGGGAATGACAGGTTGGCTAGGGAAAGAGGCTGACTGATTGATAGCCACAGAACAGGCCACCGATACACTTAAGTATTAAAATCTTCCCATGCTGAAGTGCATGGTGAGCGTTCAGAATAATCTATCCACATACCTTCTCCCCAGACCTCCTTGTCACCGATTTTCCAACCATGTTCCTTCCAAGTGTCTGACCATGTAACCATATCATTAGCCACAACCCGTGAGTCGGTACACAACCATACCCAGGCCGTGTCTCCTTCCAAGCACAATGAACAACAGGTGCACTTCCTGAAGCTCTCCCCACCAAGAGGATTTCCCTTCACTCCGACCATCAGGAATGTTCCAAAAAAGGGCTGTCATGCTGGAGCTGTCCACTTTGGAGTGCTGTCTGCCTGGCATGCAGAACCATCTGTAAACCAGGCCTGAGGTTTCTCTTCCTCCATCAACTGATCATAGACGGCTCGCCATGAGGCCACAGATGTGGCTGGGAGAGAGAAGGCAGTGCTGCAGGAGTGGGGAGTGTGGGCATCTGGGCCACGTCTTCACATACTGCATGTGCCTTCAGATCCTGGCCAAGCTTGATCATCTCATTGCCCACTTCCATTTGATGATGGAGTGCTGCTCTGTATGCCTGGCTGTAGGGCCTGGTGTGTCTCCCAGTCCATGATGGAATTAGGGTCAGTGCAGAGCCTGTGTCCAGTAACCTCCAAAGGGCCTGGGTATATTTCCTTTTCCCCAGCACATAGGCCACCCAGGTCACATGGTAACTGGGTGGTCCCTGGTTAAGCATTTAGTCCCTACTAAGGTTCAGTGGCAAGCCAAAAGCTGCCTCCCCAGCATAGCTCTCCCTGGGAGGTGCATCTGGGATGTGATGTCACTTTTCCTGGGCACGGGATCTTCTTTCTGGCAAAAGCATGTCTATCATTTTATCTAGGGATGGTGGTTATTTTCCTCCCAAAACCTTGACTCCATCCGTGCCCAGGGTACTTGAGAACATTTGTGACTCAAGTGAGCCCAACAGTTCATGTGTGTGTGCATGAAAGAGAGCAGACAGGCAGATACCTTCATGTGTCCTGATGTTGCCCTGTGGTGGACATGAGGGGATTTGTACCCTCATCAGGCTTAACACCAGGCACCTGACCAGGGTTCAGATCAGTGCCTTGGATACTGACCCCTCAGCAGAGAAGGGCTCTCACCTCTCACCTACAGGGACAGTCAGTGCAGGCCTCCAGCCACCCTGGGTCTATCCTGCAGCACAGAACTCTGGTGGGACTGGATGGGCCACAGTCTTCTGGCCCCACACTTTAAAATCATAAAAATACTGAATTTTATGTTGTATGAATTTTATCTCAAACAAAAAGCTGGGAAAGAAACCTACATATCACCTTGTATAAAGCTGGCACCAGCACACCACTGGGAGTGCATGTGAATGTCCATTTCTTCATATCACTATGATATGAATCACGCCCATAGTGATTATGTGAGAGTAGAAGCGGGTGTCCCCCCATTTATCTATCTTTCTCCCCTTATTCATTCTCTGAACACTGATAGCCATTTTCCTGTAGTGGGGCCCTTGAGAAATACACCAAGGCTCATCCTGTCTCTGCCTTGGAAACTCGGGGATCCGTAGGACACATGATGTGAGCATAGGTAGCTGCCCCCAAATGTGTTAGCGCAGCAGAGTCAGAGGTGGGCATTCTGAGGGGGTTCACTGTGTCTACCTGTGGAGGTTGGGATGACCTTGTGGCCAGATGGCCAATGAAGTTGGCTATATAGAAGGAGCAGATTCATAAAGAAAGGGGGAGAGGGCACCCCAGTCAGGGACCATGTGAGCAAATACAGAGAGGCAAGAACAAGTCTTGGTGGACCAAGAATTATGAGGGGGCCGTATATGTACAGATGGGATGATAAGGAGCCGGTCATGGGGGAAGGTGAGACAAAACAGAAGCCTATCTGAAGAGTTGGTGTGTTTTCTGGGTCTTTCCACCAGAGCCTGAGGTGGGGGGGACAGGAGGGCTCAGGACACTGGGAGAGGTAGCTGAGAGAAGATACACCCGTGATGTGTCTGCTTCTCTGCTCGTATCAGCTGCCCCCATTTTCTATCTTCCTGTGTCCCAACTGCTGCTTGCAAGGGGAAAAAGGATGGGAGCTGTCCGTGGTCCCTTTGTCTCTGAGGCACTGTGAGGCCAGCCAAGTGCTCTTCTGACTGGGTAGGGGCTCTTGCGAATCTCATTCTTTCCTCTTGATATTGTCCCCCAAAACATCCCACCACAACTCCCCTCTCCTAGGAGACAGGGATGGGAGGGTGTGCAGAGAGGATAATTTAGACATAATATTTTCAATGTTTGCCCAAGGAAAGAACAGAGTTTGAGGTGAATTTCTGCGAAGAGAGAATCTCCACAAGCAGAAAAACAACAAATGAAGGGAAGAGCTCTCTTTATTCAGATCCTTTCCAGGTGATCCACAGTGGGTCACAGACCTGTTAAAGATTTAGAAGTTTTTTTCTCAACAGAGGATGGCACTGCCCCCCACTCAGAGCATTTGGAAGTGTGTGTTGGGGATGGTATGTTAGCTCCATCAGTGACTTAGGAATTAGAGAGTGGAGACAAAGAAGTAATAAAGGTGGTAAGAGGCTCAGGTCTGTCCCACATAACAAAGACTTTCCCAACCAAATGCCAATATCTCCTCAAGAGAAGCAAATCGATTGACTTTCTTTTTCTTTTCTTTTCTTTTCTTTTCTTTTTTTTTTAAGATTTTTTTCAATTTATTTGAGAGAGAAAGAGAACACACACAAGTCAGGGGGAAGGGCAGAGGGTGAGGGAGAAGCAGACTCCCTGCTGAGCAAGGAGCCTGACTCTGGCTGATCCCAGGACCCCAGGATCATGACCTGGGCTGAAGGCAGATGCTTAACCAACTGAGCCACCCAGGCATCCCTCTTTTCTTTACTTTTTTTTTTCTTCGTTAAGATATGTGTTTTTAGAAAGGTAAAAAGGCAAGACAAAACCAGAGAGGGAGACAAACCATAGGAGACTATTAATCATGGAAACAAACTGAGGGTTGTTGAAGGGGAGGGAGGTGGGGGAATGGGGTAACTGGGTGATGGACTGTAAGGGGGACATGTGATGTAATGAGCACTGGATGTTGGTGCAAATGGCAAGATTTCTTTCTTTTTTGCGGCTGAATAGTATTCTACTATCTATCTATCTATCTATCTATCTATCTATCTATCTATCTAATACTTTGGGCAGGAAATTCAGCTTGGTAATGCCTGATCCATTTTGCTAGCATTTTATTTGGGGATTTTTCATCCCTGGTCATGAGAAAGGCCTACACGTTTACTTCCTCATTCTTTCCCGGTCTGGTTTTGACATGAAGGTTTTACCACCACATAAAATGAAGTTTGTGAATATTCCTTCTTTGACTTGTTCTCTGGAAAAATGGTTGAAGGTTGGAATGAGCTGATCTTTGATTGTTTTGTAGAGGTTGCTTTTTTGTGTGACCTGAAGAGATTTTATACTTCTTTTTTTGTTAAGTAACATGAACATTGCAGTGAATTTCTGCATGGGTGTGTGCCTATGAAACCACTGCCCAGCTCAAAGCAGAGAACGTTCCCCACACCAGGAAATGCTTTCATGCCATTAGGACCTTCACCATCACCTCCATTCTGACCTCTACTGCCAAAGACTGGTTTTGCCTCTTTGGAAACTTTACACAAGTAGAATCAATTTGTTCGCTTCTGCATTTGGCTGCTCTCCTTCAGCACTGTGTTGTGGGATTTTTTTTTAAAGATTTTATTTATTTATTTGACAGAGAGAGATCACAAGTAGGCAGAGAGGCAGGCAGAGAGGGAGAAGGAAGCAGGCTTCCCGCCGAGCAGAGAGCCTGATGTGGGGCTCAATCCCAGGACCCTGAGACCATGACCTGAGCTGAAGACAGAGGCTCAACCCTCTGAGCCACACAGGTGCCCCTGTGTTGTGGGATTTATCCACGTTGTGTTGTAGCCTCAATTCACTCTGTTTTCATGTCACTTAATTGTTCTTTTGTTTGAATACAGCACAGTATTTGCCCATTGTACTGTTGGGCATTTGGATTCCTCTACTCTTTGGCTCTTCTGAATAATACTGATAAGAATATTCTTATGCATGTGTGTCTAACTCATTTCCTTGGGGGCAGGTACCACGGTATTCACTGGAACATCTTCTAAAATATATAGAAATTTTAGATCCTCCCGCCGAATAGTTGAACCAATCTTTAGCCCTACCAGCAGTGTTTACACGTTCCAATGTTCCAGTTCTTTGCATTGTCAGTCCTTTTAATTTCAGCTCTTCTCGTGTGGCTGACAGAATAGTTCCCACTGGCTCTACTGTGTGCTTCCCAGATAAACAATAAAGCAAATGCAGCTCTTCATATGCTTGCTGGCTGTTTTCCCATGTTCTACTGTTCAGTGTCTCTTAGAGTTATCAGCCATCTTAAAAAAACTGGACTGTCCGTCTTTTTCTTTTTTTTTTTTTTAAAGATTTTTTATTTATTTATTTGACAGAGAGAGATCACAAGCAGGCAGAGAGGCAGGCAGAGAGAGAGGAGGAAGCAGGTTCTCTGCTGAGCAGAGAGCCCGATGCGGGGCTCGATCCCAGGACCCTGAGATCATGACCTGAGCCTAAGGCAGAGGCTTAACCCGCTGAGCCACCCAGGCGCCCCTTCTTTTTTTTTTTTAAGATTATTTATTTATTTATTTATTTGACAGATCACAAGTAGGCAGAGAGGCAGGCAGAAAGAGAGAGGAGGAAGCAGGCTCCCTGCTAAGTAGAGAGCCAGATGTGGGGCTCGATCCCAGGACCCTGGGATCATGACCTGAGCTGAAGGCAGAGGCTTTAACCCACTGAGCCACCCTGGCGCCCCTGTCCGTCTTTTTCTTATTGCTTTTGGAGGATTTTGTAATGCACTTCGGACATGGCTTCATCATCATACAGAGACACACACAACCTATGTGTAACTTGTATACGTATGAAAGACAGAGGGAGAGAGAACTGGCTGTCTTTGAAGGCCAGAAATTCTAATTTTAATAAATTTAAATCAGTTTCTAAGAGATTGTATGGTGTGAGTTAGGGGCCTATTTTTTCCTCCATAGAGATATTCATATTCATTTTATTTTATTGTTTTTAAATATTTTATTTATTTATTTGTCAGAGAGAGAGAGAACACAAGCAGGAAGAGCAGCAGGCAGAGGGAGAAGCAGACTTCCCTCTGAGCAAGGAGCTCGATGCAGGGCTAGATCCCAGGGCCCTGGGATCATGACCTGAGCCGAAGGTAGACACTTAACTGACTGAGCCACCCAGGTGCCTCCCGCATATTCATTTTAAAGCCATCTGTGTTTTCTGTGAGTGCACACATGTGGCACCTACATGTATGTGTGTGTGCATGAGTGTGTATGTGTGTGTGTAAAACCATTTTAACTATTAACTAAATTTCCTTTAATAGTTATAGTACAGGGGCACCTGGGTGACTCAGTGGGTTAAGCCTCTGCCTTTGGCTCAGGTCATGATCCCAGGGTCCTGGGATGGAGCCCCGAATCAGCCTTTCTGCTCAGCAGGGAGCCTGCTTCCCCCCTCCGCCGGCCTGCCTCTCTGCCTACTTGTGATCTCTGTCAAATAAATAAATAAAATCTTTAAAAAAATAGTTATAGTACAGGTCAGATTTCCTATTTCTTCATGAGTTAGTTTATGTGATTTCTGATTTTACTAGGAACGTTGTCAATTCTGTCAAAATTATGAGTTTATGGCTGTGAAGATGTTTTCGACTCTTCAATCTCCACTGAAGATTTAGCAATGGCCACGATTCCCCTCGGCTAATGTAGCTGGTTTGTGCTTCCTCTGTTGTTTTGCTGATGCATTTTTCCAGGGGTGTTAAAAATTGATAAGCTTTTTCAAGAAAGGAATTTTGGGATTTGTGGATCTTCTTGATTCTGTGTATGTCCTCTAGTTCATTATTTTTTCCTCTCAAGCTTATGTTCACTTTCCTCTTTCCCTTTGTTCTTCCCCAACTCCTTTAGCTGAACAATGAACTCATTTGTGATCAACCTTTTCCAGTATCAGCATTTATGGTAATGAAATCCCTTTGGAGCACCACTTTAGCTGTGTCCCTTAAGTTTTGCTAGAAGCATATTTTTAACCAAGTACCAAATATGAGCTGTGTGGCTCAGTCTCCCATGCACAGAGGAACAACTGCCCTGGGCCCAGCCTCTATTCAGGGTGCGCTGCCCTTGCAGAGTCTCCAGGGTGACTAGGACGGGACCCTTGGCAGATGGACACATGGTAGTAGTCATGGCAAACCAGGGTCAGCACCTCCTGTAAGACATGGGAGAGCCCTCCTTTCCCAGTCCTGGAGATAGAAATATTTTCTGATGTGTCTCTTAGACACACGTCGAAAGGACTTGGCTCCTCCAAATTTACGTCCTTAGGGGGTCCAGCCATGCCAGGGATGAGAAGGATATAGTGAGTGGCCTGAGCAGGGCAGGCTGGGCAAAGGCACCTCCTCTTGGACAGTGTCCCCAGGAATACCTTTGGGAGGAAGAACCTGCAGGGCCCAGATGGACCCCATTTAATCCCTTTCCCCCCAACCTCCCTTTCCCCTTTCTTTGATTCTGTATATTTCTTGGACCCAGGTCTTGTCCCCAGGCTTCTCTGGGGAACTGAGTTGACAATGGAGGGACGGAGTTTATTCCATCTATAATAACATCAAAAAGACTAAAATGTTTAGAAATAAACTTAACCAAGTAGGTGAAGGATGTATACACTGAAAGCTACCAGGTGTTCAGAAGAAATTAAAGGGGCGCCTGGGTGGCTCAGCTGGTTAAACAACTGCCTTTGGCTCAGGTCATGATCCTGGAGTCCCGGGATCGAGTCCTGTATCGGGTTCCCTGCTCGGCAGAGACCGCTTCTCCCTCTGACCCTCACCCTTCTTATGCTCTCTCTCTCTCTCAAATAAACAAATAAATAAAATCTTAAAAAAATTTTATTAATACATAATATGTTCATTGTTAAAAGTTTATTAAAAAAAGAAAGAAATTAAAGAAGACTCAAATAAGTAGAAAGACATCCATGTTCATGGATTGAAAGGGTTAATATTCAGATGTCAACATTACCCCAAACTATATACATATTTGGTACAATCCCTATGAAAAATGCCAGTGAACTTTTTTGCATAAATAGGAAAATCCATCCTAAAATTCATATAGAATCTCAAATAATAGTTAAGACAATCTTTAAAAAAGAACAAAATTGGGGCACCTGGGTAGCTCAGTGGGTTAAAGCCTCTGCCTTCGGTTCAGCTCATGGTCCCAGGGTCCTGGGATTGAGCCCCGCATCGGACTCTCTACTCAGCGGGGAGACTGCTTCCTCCTCTCTCTCTGCCTGCCTCTCTGCCTGCCTCTCTGCCTACTTGTGATCTCTGTCTGTCAAATAAATAAATAAATAAATAAATAAATAAAATATTTTTTAAAATAAAAAATAAAAATAAAAAAGAACAAAATTGGAGGTCTCATGCTTCCCAATTTCAAAACTTATACAAAGCCAAAAGAAAATAGTATGGTGCTGGGATAAAGACAGACATATAGATACCATGGAATACAATAGGAATACAATACAACAGATGAAATAGGAATACAATACAATACAATACAATAGGAATACAATACAACAGATGAAAGCACCAATTATTGGATGAAATGATTTTAGACAAGGGCGCCAAGTCTTTTAATGGAGAAAGGACCATCTTTTCAACAAAAAGAGTGTTGGAAAACTAGATATCCAGATGCAAAATAATGAAGGTGGGCCACTGCCTCACACCACCTACAGAAATTAACTCAAAATGGATCAAATTCTAAAGGTAAGACCTAAAACTATAGGACTCTTAAAAGGAAAGGTGGGGCAAGCCTATATGACGTTGGATTTGGCAGTGATTTCTTGAATAGAACACTGAGAACACGGGCAAAAAAGAAAAAAAAAATAGATAAGCCAAACTTGCATCAACATTAAAGAAAAAAGCCCAGTCATCAAAGGACACAATTAACAGAGTAGAAGGCAATCTATGGACTTGCTAGAGCAGGCAGTTAGCTAGATGTGAGCTGGAGGCCAGGATGGTGTAAACAGTGGTTTCATGGTTTCCCCACCTCCCGGGGCCAAGAGCAGCAGGTGCAGAGCATGCGCTCTCCTGTCCAGCTTGTGTCCTACAATAACCTGTAGTTTCATTATAATATATTTACACTGTCATTTGGACACCCTTTCCCCCCACCCCGCCCCCACCCCGTGGCCAACAGTTCCTGCAAGAATCTTGTAGGCCAAAAACTCCTCCTCCCAACTGGTGGAGGGAGTCTCTTAGGTGATGGGGAACAACCCTAGCTATGACCTATAAACTATACAAACATAAAGAGACACCCCTGAGCCTGGGGCAGTTGCCACTTCTGGGCCTGCCCACTCTCCCATCTCGCGAGTGTCCTATCCTTGATAAACTGCTTTGTGCCTACTTCCTTCCTTCGGTCCATCTTTATTCAAGCACAGGTCCTCCTGTAAACCTTTTGTGGGGAATCCAAGAACCCAGACCTCCACTCACATAGCACTTACCTCCCACCAGTAACAGAATGAAAGAAAATAACTTGCAAATCATGTATCAGACAAAGGGTTAATGACCAGAATATGCAAAGAACTCCTACCACTCAGCAACAACTAAACCAAATTAAAACCTGATTTTAAAATGGGCAAAGCTGGGGCACCTGGGTGGCTCAGTGGGTTAAGCCTCTGCCTTTGGTTGGGAGCCTGCTTCCCCCTCTCTTTCTGCCTGCCTCTCTGCCTGCTTGTGATATCTCTCTCTGTCAAATAAATAAATAAAATCTTTAAAAAATAAAAAAATAATAAAATGGGCAAAGCTCTTGAATAGACATTTCTCCAAAGAAGATATACAAATGGCCAAAAACCACATAAAAAGCAGCTCAACATCACCAATCATTGGGGAGAAGCAAATTAAAACTACACTGAGCTATCCCTCACACCAGTTAAAGTGGCTAGTGTCAAAGGAGCCCAGGAAACAACTACTGGAGAGGATGTGGAGAAGCTGGAACCTTGTGCATGTTTGACAGGACAGTAAAATGGCCATAATAGATTTTCCAAAATTGTGATTTTCCAAATACTCTACATAAAAACGCCATATGGTCTGGTAATTTCACTTCTGGGTATATATGCTAAAAAAATGAAAGCAGGAACTGAAAGAGATATTTGTACACCCATCTTCGTAGCAGCACTATTCACGATAGCCAAAATGCAGAAACAACCCAATTAATGGATAAACACAATAAACAACTGAATTAATGGATAAACACAATAGACTATCATTCAGGCTTCTGACCATCCTGGGCAGCCTCTGTCCTCTGCTGGGGGACTTTCCTGTGGTCACTTGCCTTTACCCATGGGTGGTGCCAGGCAGGGAGTGGGGAGCTGCAAAGGGACATTTGACAGAGCAGAGTCCTTAGAGGCCTCAGGAAGGAACACACAGGACAGAACAGGCACATGGTAGGGACCCTTAAGTGTCTTTTGGAACAGAGGATAGAAGTCAGGCTCCTGTTCCCGCCTCCTCAGCCAAAACCAGTTTCGTATGTGAATTTCCTGTGTTGTCTGCACGTCCCAAAGTCGCCCCCTGGAGGTGATGTCAGGGGCTGCACCAGGGATGCTGACCAGGCTCTAAAGGAGCCTGAGCCCTGGGCAGAGATGGGCTGACCTCAAGGCTAAGGGGCTGGTCAACCCTGATCCTGGTCTTTGTGGGTCCCAGGCTTCTTGACTTCATCCCAGTTGTGGGGTAAGCCCCAGGAAAGGACAGTTGTTGTCCAGAAGATTTGTGATCCAACTTCAGGAGAACTGTCTACCCTGGGGGATGTGTTGCCTCTGGTGGTGCTCTCTGTTTCTAGGAAGGGCCAATGAAGGGTCTCTTTCGGCTTTTGGGAGAGGGCACGTTAGAATGCCCTGTTCCCCCATCACAACACTGGGACCTGTTGCATTCAAGTCATAGGTGTCCTCTCTTGCTCTAGGCCTCCCTATTGGACCCAGGAGCTAGAGCAGCTCTACCTGGAGACTCAACCAGGAAGTCTGGCCACCACCCTCTGAGATGGAAACAAATTCAGATACTGGGTTCTCCTGTCCCATCCTGCGTGGGAAGTTCCCCTCATTTCCCAGGACTCCTGGAGTGGTAAGATATCTTCAGGGGATCATAGCCAGGTATCCCCACAGACCAGAGACCCTAGGGATGAGGAGTCACCTCCTGACTTCCTTTAGGGTCAGAGTGGGACCCTGACCTCCCCTGATGGTAACTCCACCTGGGGTCAAGATCGAGAGTTTGTTCTAGATCAAATCTCTGAAGGAAGAGGGAAGACACAGGCTGCCCACCCAGGATCCCCGGGGAGAGAAGAAGTGGCTCACAAGGTAGAGACGGAGTGGGGGATGTCTGTGTCTGGGAAAGAGTGGCTATCCGATGCTCACTGTTAGGCCTCTGTCCCCTCCTTCCTGAATATAGGAGGGGTAAAGACCCATCCCTGGGACAGCCTTGGGCACATGCTGATTTGCTCCCATGCTGATGTCAGTATTACTACAGGGAACAGACTCTGACCGCCGGTATTACATGTGGGTGACATGCTTCTATGGTGTGGTTTTCCTTATCGATTTCACATGTGTTTATGGAACTTCTCTTGCTGGGTGCAGACAGGGGCGCCTGGGTATCCGACCTGGCTGCCTTCTCATCCTCCAAGACATTGTCGCTGGAGCAGTGTCTGTTCAGAGTACAGGCATGAGGAGAGGACCTCCCCATTTCTCATCAGGGGCTTAGCTGCAGGTCACCTGTGCCCTGCCTCCGAGTGCTGCTGTCCTGTCTGGTACCTTGACACACCTTGTCTTCCCATTGCCTCAGCACAGCCTCCCCGGCGCAGGGATCGGGGCCTCCAGGGTGCCTCCAGCTGACCGAATTCCTGTGATGGTGCAAATTGAACCACAAAGCAGCCCCCGGGGGCCCCACCAACCAGGGCCCCACCCAGGAGCCCTGCCAATCAGGCCCCACCCACTCGCAGGGATAACCCGTGCCCTGTACGCCCACAGAGTCCAGAGCTGGACGGGTGTTTGGTGAAGACATTGAAAAGATCGCTCCCTTAAAATATGGAGCATCAGAGGCTCCTGTGGTTCAGAGATCGGCCCAGGTTGGAGGGTAGGGCGCTGTCAGTGCACGGGTGCTGGGAACCAGACCCACACTGGCCAGTCCCTGACTAAAGTCCATTTTGTGGGGTGTAGATTCATACTTAAGGAATGATGCCAAGGTATATGATTCTGAAGATAAAGAGACACTCCTATGATATAATGTACTTTTTTGAGAGAGAGAGAGTACACCTGGGACGTGAGGGGAAGGGGGAGAGTCAGAGGGAGAAAGAGAATCTTAAGCAAGCTCCATGCCCATCGTGGAGCCCGCTGGGGGCTCAGTCTCACCCCTGAGACCTCAGTGGAAATCAAGAGTCCGCCCCTTAACCACGGGAGGCACCCAGGTGCCCCTGATGTTCTTGTTATTCCTTCCAAATGATAGTATGACTTTGCTAAGATGCCTCTCAAATGGTGAGAACATCAGAGAACACAGTCTAATGACATTGCGGATAGATTTGAGCTCATGTTATATTTTTGCATCCTGATGTCTAGTGTTCCTTCAGCCGACTTGACAGTATAACCCAGTGGGTGTCCTTCTGATTTGTGGTTACACTCTTTGCAAAACCAGTCGTCCAGCTGGTGAGTCACAGGCACCCATAAATTAATCTCCCTTAAATATGCCTCTTTCGGAACCTGACCATGCCCTTTGCCCCGGCTGATGCTTACTGTCTCTTCTCCAGGCCCTCTTTGCTCTTCCCCCAGCAGGAGCACTCCACTAGAGGGCACTCACACTCCTCCCTGAACCCAGATCCACCTTTCCCATATCCTGAGACAAATGCAAGTGTTTTCACTGCCATAACCCCCAACCCTCAAATATTCTCTAGATTTGCTCAAGGTGAAGTTCCAGGGACAGAAATCAGGGTCCCCAGAAAAGAACCTCACATTGGAGGAGATGTGGCAGAATGGACTGGGGACCTGGAACCAACCCCAGGTCCAATTCATTGGAGAGGGGATGGTGCCGGGACAGTGAGCAACATAGGCTGGATGCTCAGGGCCCAGATGCCCCAGCCCCACGTGTAGGCCCTGGGGAAAATGACTGTGAGCCTGTGTCCCTAAAGGCCCTGTCACTTAGGACCTGTGCAGGAGGGCCTTGGCGGGACTTCTGTGGAACCTTCCAGACTAGGCCTCCTGGATATTCCTTAGCTGGAAGAGCCAGGAGAGATGTATCATTCACCATGGCACAGAATCTCTCCGGGCCTGAGGGAGGAGGTGGTGTCCAGGCTTCACTCCCAACTCCACATCAGGCCCCAAGATTTTGGTGGAGTTGAGGTCTTGCCTGGCCTGGCTCTGCAGGACACCATTGCTGGGCTCTGGGGAACTCAGCCTCCCCACCCCGTGACTGCAGTGCAGGAATGAGACCCCAAAGTCCCTTCAGACTTGGACAGTTAAGGAACACAGGTGAATCAGAGAGGGATGTTGAGGAGAGACCTTCATTTCTGGAGGTAGGAGTGGCTAGGGGATGGGCACACACGTGGGAGGCAGCCTGTTTGCTGCTGCCACTGAATCACTGAGAGGGTTTCCTCTGGAGAGTGCAGCCTTTTCCCTGCAAACATTTGCTCAGCTCCCACCTCGGTGCTGCTAGCTGACGTGCCCCATTCCTGTTCAACAAGACAGTCCTACATCAGCTCATTGTCCCCATCACACCTGGGCAGCCCAGCTGTCCCGGCCTCTTGGGTCCTCAGAACAATCATTGCACCTCAGGCTTTCTGTACTGATCATCAATCATCTGCCAGGAGTGGGCAGCTGCCCCACAAAGGAGAGGATACAGGGACAATTTTAGCCACTCTGCAAGCCTGCAAGTCCATCTGTGGGAGAGGAACCAGAAAAATGACAGAACTTCATGCTCATTTCAGCTTGGATAGTGTGTCCCTGGGAAATCCACTGGGGAATGCATGGGTATTTTCTTTTTTTCTAGTCACAGGCTTTTGAATTTGGGATGATGAATTTCCTTTGGTTGTCACCGTCAATCTCAACCTCACCCATCTGGGGCACAGACTGCAAATTCCACACCTAGTGCCGGTTTGGTACTGGGGCCAAGACACTGGCAGCCTGGCTCAGGGCACCCTCCGTGCACAGCTGCTGCAGAGATGTGCTGTTCCTCCCTGAGCATCAGCACACAGCTCCACGGTGCCCAGCTCCATGGTACCTGCCCTCCCCCCTGCAGACCCCCACCCCTCAGAGACTTCTGCCCCAGGGACATTATGTGGGTCATTCCCACACTGCTGCTGCCTGTCTGGAGCTGTCCAGGATCCTGTAGGTTCCCTGAGGTGTAGGTGTGTGTCTGTGCCTGTGTGATAAGCCCTTGCACGCATTCAAAATCTGAAGTTGAGGGAATTTGAGATTCATTCAATATATACTTATTTTGCATTCAAGGATTCATAGTTAGGACTCCATATCAAATAAGCAAGGGTTCATGTTGTATTGAATCCTTCTTCTTAATCTTCCTGCCCTCCCAGTGCTGGAGTGAGCCGTCCGCACCCTCCACCCACCTCTTGCAGCTCCTCAGACTTGGCCATAGGAACATACACACCAGGAATCTCCATTCTCTTTCTCTTTTCTTTTTAAGATTTTACTTATTTATTTGTCAGAAAGAGAGAAGGGACAAGCAAGGGAGTGGCAGGCGGAGGAAGAAGCTGGCTCCCCACTGAGCAGGGAGCCTGGTATGGGACTCAATCCCAGGACCCTGGGATCATGACCTGAGCCGAAGGGAGACACCTAACTGACTGAGCCACCCAGGCATCCAAAGGAATCTCCATTCTCAAAAACCACCCTGCTGTGTCATTCTCAAGAGCACTGAGGATCTGAGAATGTTTCCCAAAATAGTAAAATTCTACAGATTCTGCCAAGAGGACAGATCACGGTCATGTTGTTTTATAGGAGATTTGCAGATCAGTCCTCCTTATCCTAATCTACAAAACTAAAGCAAAGCAACCTAAGTGTCCATCCACGGATGAATGGGTAAAGAAAATGTGGTATGAATGTAAAATGGAGTGTTATTCAGCTGTTTTTTATTTTTTAAAAAGATTTTATTATTTATTTATTTGGGAGAGAGAGCACAAGCAGGGGAGTGGCAGGCAGAAACAGAAGCAGACTCCCTGCTGAGCAGGGAGTGCAATGTGGGCCTCGATCCCAGGACCCCAGGATCATGACCTGAACAGAAGGCAGAGGCTTAACGACTGAGCCCCCCAGGTGCCCGGGATGTTTTCAGCTCTTAAAAAGAAAGAAATCTGGGGGCACCTGCATGGCTCAGTTGGTTAAGCATCCAACTCTTGATTTCTGCTCAGGTTGTGATCTTGGGATCTTGAAATGGAGCTCCACATTGGGCTCTGTGCTGAGCTCAGAGTCTGCTTGAGATTATTTTTCTCTCTCAACCTGTGCCCCTCCCCTTACTCACATGCTTTCTCTAAAATAAATAAAATCTTTTTTTTTTTTAAAGAAGGAAATCTTGCCATTTGTGACACCATGGATAGACCTTCAGAGCAATATGATAAATGAAGTAAGTCAGAGAAAGACAGATACCATATGCGCTCACTTATACATGGGTCACAAAAACAAAATTTAAAAAACCAAGTTCATAGATGCAGAGAATAGACTGGTGGTTGCCAGAAGCAGAATGGGTAGGGAATCCTAACAAAGGGAGAAAGTGTTCAAAAGGTGTAAACATCCAATTATAATATAGATAAGTCCTGGGGATAGAATGCACAGCAAGGGGACTATAGTTAACAACACTGTATTGCATATTTGAAAGTTGCTGAGAGAGTAGATCTTAATGGTTCTCATCACAGGAAAAATTAATTTTGTGATATGTGTGGGAACAGTTAACTCGGCTTGCTGTGGTGATCACTTCACAATATGTACAAACACCAAACAGTTATGTTGTACTGGAAACTAATATAACCTTGTGGGTCGATTCTATGACGATTTAAATAATGAAACCAAAGTTCTCAAGTAATTATGTAATCAGTTATGTAGATGTGTCTGGAATCCTAGAAACAAAAATACCACTTGCAGCTCTAAGCTCCCCTCATAATATAGCAGAAAAGGATCATAGTTGCAGCTATGATCCTCCGTCCTCCCACAATGGGGACTTCAGACAAGTGTGTGTCACAGACTGCCACCCTTTTGGCACAGCTGGATCAATAGCTCACAGGCGTGTTACACAGAAGTTGAAACCGAGTCCATAGATCTGTTGGAACTCTCTGGGCAGATGATCCCAGTTGGGCAGGCACAGCATTAAAGAGCTACATGGAGGGAGTCTGTAGGGAGAAAATGATCCAGAGGTTTGAGTCTTCATGAATCTTCATGACCCCACCACACATTTACAAGAAGGGGAATCTACCTCCAGGAATGAAAGCATGGGGAGATCCACCCCCTCTACTCACACCCATTTCCCCTTAAATCTGGAACAGCCAGGGTGCCTGAAGCCTGGGGGCCCAGCAGGCAGGGCTTTGGGGGCCACATGAGAGACTCTGCGTCTTATTCGAAATGCAGTTAGAAATATCTAAAGGGACTATTTATTCGTGGTCTGATTTGTTTTCCAGAAGTTTCCATAGCCCCTGTTATGCACTTTCTTCTAGCCCCTATTTACATGATGTTATTCTAGTGGTTTCGCTCTGCTTGCCTGGCAGAGAAGGCCAAAGAGAGGAGACAGTGGAAGCCAAGTGTGGTGAGCAGACGAGTGACCCCCAAGGGTGTGCACACCTTGCTCCCCAGAGCCTGTGAATATGTGACTGGACAAGGCAACGGGGAATTAAGGTTGTTAACAGGCTGGCCTTTAAATAGGGCGATGATCTTGGGCAATCCCTCCAGCTCTTTCTGGGGCAGGCTGCTGATCTACAAAACGTCAGGATTCACAGATTGTGTTGTGTGAAGCCACTATGGTTGTGCTCATTTGTTAGAGCAACAGCAGGAACCTAACACCCTGCAAGACTGGTGAGACTCTGCCAGGTCCACGTCGGAAATGGCATTTCGGACTCATGGTCGTGGTGGAGAAGAGAGTAGGAGAGAAATGGGGAAAATGTTGGGGCAGGTGGGGGACCTGGCGAGGCTTGGATGACAGATTCCACGTGGGGCAGGAGGGACCAAAGATTCAACAGTGACTCGTGATTCTTGCTGCAGCAACCACGTGGCGGGAAAGACCTTTAACAGGAGATGTGTGCAGGCTGAGCCTGTGTGAGGACCGGAAGTGAACGCTGGAATTGTGTGCAGTTAAGGTGCCGAGAGGGGACCCTGGGACCGGTTTGGCCTGGTCCCAGTTCATGCAAGAGGCCACGGACAAGAGGTGGGAGCAGTCCATTCAGCGGGCACGATCCTCACGGTGTCCAACAGGGCCTGAAGGTCCTCAGACTCAGTGGGGGTGGATGTGGGTGGGCAGTGGGACAGCTGACAGCGCACGGACTGGAGCAAGGTCCCGCCTAGAGCAGCACCACCGTATCCCTCAGCCTGAGGGGCTGTTTGCTGGCAGCCGTGCTCGCGGCCAGCACAGGCCCAGATGTTGCAGCTGAAGAGTCAGAGCGTCACTGGTCAGGTCACTATTCACCACCTGCGTCCTTTCTCCTTCCCTGTGTTCTATGGAGATGACTCCATGTCTGTACTTTACGGGCCCATGTAGAATGAAGGGACTCTGCGCCATGTTTTGTCCTCGCTTCCTTTCCTGGGGGAGCTGGAAGAACTAAAAACACAAAACAAACACTAATGAAAATCCACCATTGCACCAGGGTACTGGCAGAAGCAAACAGCCCTTTACTCAAAAGACTCATCCCCCCTTCTCCCTTCAGACACCATGTGTCCTCACACAACCAGGAACAAGAGTGTGAACCGCTGACATCTGTACAAGGTGACCTGTGAGAGTCCAAGCCTGTGCGCCTCCCAGCTCGCAGCTTCTGTCTCACTTCCTCGGAGCCCTGGCACCAAGCATGTCCTAGGGAACCCTCAGGCTCACGGCGGGGTCCTGTTCTGACGGAATGAGAACACTGACAGGGCCATGCCAGGGCCTCAGGAACATTGTCAGGTGTCTCTGGTGACCAGCAAACCAGAAAACTTGTGGGGCTCCCGTTTCTAACACAACAGACCTACAAAGCACCTACCTGACTCTGAGTCTATGTGTGCAACGTGCTTTCAGATATATGCAATTCAGTAGAAGTTTCGGGGACCCCACTGGCTTGGTTCATACCCAGAGAGTCTAGAAGAATCATCTGGACAAAAGGGTCACATTGGCAATGGACTGTCAGCTGCCTGCTTTCTGACAATGACACTCAGCTTGTTGCTTCTGAAACAAAATTTAAAGGTTTGGGTTTTCCTGTCAACTAATTCATTTAAACACTGTTAGAGTACATGAATTGTCCTATTTCCCCCACCATGGGGGACTATGAGGAACATCTGCTGTACTGCTTCACCCAGAGCTCTCATTTTTTATCAAAATTATTGTTACTCCTGGGGTGCCTGGATGGCTCAGTGGATTAAGCGTCTGCCTTCGTCTCAGGTCATGATCTCAAGGTCCTGGGATCGAGCCCCGCATCAGGCTTCTGCTCAGCGGGGAGTCTGTTCCCCCTCTCTCTCTCTCTGCCTGCCTCTCTGCCTATTTGTGATCTCTCTCTGTGTCAAATAAATAAGTAAAATCTTTAAAAAAAAAATTTTATCGTTACTCCTGTAGTTTCTTACAGCCCCGGCTATCCTTGTAAATATCCCTACTGATGGGGTTCCTGATAGTCCAGCAATCAGAACTCCCAGAACAAAGTTCCCAGGCTATGCAGTTGCCATCAAGCCCTGCATGTCCCCTCATACACTTGAAAAGTACATCCAGTGGGGCACCTGGGCCTCAGTCAGTTAAGCATCTGACTTGTGATTTAGGTTCAGGTCATGATCTCAGGGTCATGAGATGGAGCCCCACGTCAGGCTCCATGCACAGCAGGAAATCTGCTTTGGATTCTCTTCCTCTCTATCTGCTCCTTCACACCCCACCTCACCAGCTTGCATGAGCCCTCTCTCTGAAATAAACTAAAAAACAAAATAAAAGGAAGAAAAGCACGTCCGGGATATAAGCCCTTCACTGCTCTTTCTTAAGCTTCTGGCTTGTTCAACACAGAGAGGATAGTGGTTCCAGTTTGTGATCTGGGAAACTAAGTTAGTATTTTAGGGGAAAACAGTGGGGAAAAAATAACCCAAGAGCTCCGCTTTGGACATAAAATGTTGAAACACCTATTAGACAGTTAAGCTCTTCTGGATATTTGTTCTGTGGTGTCCTTACTAGCCCTGCCCCTAAAGATGGGCTAATTTCTTTCAGTCTCCCCCACCTGTTATTTCCCCAGTCTTTTGGTTCATCCTACCATCTCCTCATTTGTCTCAATATTTTTCAAATTCTTGAACCTTTACAAGCCCCTAAAGGATTGCCTTATAACTGCATAGCCCCTGTTATGTACTTTCTTCTATCCCTCATCAGCCATATTGTAATTACTCATTTCCAACGTTACCAAAAAAATTATCCTGACACTTGTTAAGGACGGTGAGGCACACTTTACTGAGGCACATGACCACAGTGGGTTTGCAGTGGGAAAGACAGGTTGGACTCCACTCCAAATCAACAAGAAGAGTGGAGATTTATAGCCAAGAGGCTGGGTGGGGCAGTCAGTGGATGGAAAGTTACCAGGAGGGTAGAGTAATTCCTACTAAGCTGACTAAGGGCTTTTACTGAAGACAGACTGGAGTGATCCCTACCAAGGGGATGCTGGGACATGAGGAATTTGGTCAGATAACTGAGGGTGGGGGATTCTGGCTCAGCTGATTAGTAAGTTTCTTGCTCAAACTGAACCTGAAGTACATGGTCAGGCCTAGTGAAGGAAAAGGCTCAAAGAACCTGACTAAAGTCTGGTCCAGGAAAGAATCTTTGCTGTGAGTTTCCCTCTACCCTGTACCATTCGCCACTAAACCAAGGTGTTCACAGAGACAGAGAGAGAGAGAGAAACACAGAAAGGGATAGGATCAATTGAGGGGCCCCTGGATGGCACAGTTAGTAAAAGCCCTGGCTTTTGGTTTTGGCTCAGGTTGTGATCTCAGGGTTGTGAGATTGAGCCCTGTGTTGGGCTCCCTGCTCAACATGCAGTCTGCTGGAGATTCTCTCTCCCTCTGCCCTTCTCTCCCCGCCCCCATATAAATAAATATTTAAAAAAAAAAAAAAAAGAAAGGGATCAATTGATAAATTCATAAAATTCTCTAAGGACTTATGAGGGAGCTATAAGAGAGATTGTAAACTTTGTTGGACATTACCACAAAAGCTAGGCCAATATATTTTCAATTATGGATTAATGAACAATTATCTAGATAAATGTAAATCAACAAAACTGACCTCAAAACAAAATAGATAATATGAGTAGAGCAATAACCATTAAAGAAATTAAAATGAGAGCCACTAATTACCCTCCACTCAAAAAAATAGTACCAGGCCCCAGTGTCTTTATGGGTGAGTTTTAACAACTCTTCAAATTAAAGATAATCCTCAACAAACACTTCCAGAGAATAAAAAGTAGTAAAAGGAGATCAGTTCCTAACTAGTTTATGAGGCTAGAAAATCAGGCAAGAACATTATAGACCAATTTCACTTACAAATACACATACAAAATCAAAGGAAACATGAGGAAACCACACGCAGAATTAATAATGTCAAAAAACCAAATAAACAAAAAAGTTCTCATGACCAAGTAGGATTTCCATCAGGACTGCAAGCATGTTTTGTTTTATTTTGTTTTGTTTTAAAGGGAAGAAGACCTGGGTGACACAGTCAGTTAAGCATCCAACTCTTGATTCCGGCACAGGCCATGATCTCAGGGACATGAGATCGAAGCCCACATTGGACCCACCTGGGTATGGAGGCTTCTTCACATTCTCTCTCCTTCTGCCCTGTCCTGCCCCACTTGCACTCTCTCTCTTTAAAAAAAAAAAAAGAATGCAAGTGTGTTTTAATATCAACATGTAACTCTCCATGACAACAGACTAAAGGACAAAAATACTTATCTCAATAGATTTAGTAAAATTATTTGATAAAATTCTATCTTAATTCTAAAAAAATGGGGTGCTTGTGTGGCTCAGTTGGTTAAATCCTCTGCCTTCAGCTCAGGTCATGATTTTGGGGTCCTGGGATCGAGCCCCACATCGGACTTCTTGCTTGGTGGGGAGTCTGCTTCTCCCGCTCCCTCTGTCTGCCGCTCCCCCAGCTTGTGCTCTCTCTCTCACTAGATACTCTCTCTGTCAAATAAATAAAACCTTTAAAAAATGGATGAAAGACATAAATGTGAGAAAAGAATCCATTAAAATCCTAGAGAACCAGGCAGAAACCTCTGAGACCTTGGCCACAGGAACGTCCTGCAAGACAAGCTTCCAAAGGCAGGGGAAAAAAAGGCAAAAATGAATTATTGGGACTTCTTTTTTTTAAGATTTTATTTATTTATCTGACAGACAGAGATCATAAGAAGGCAGAGAGGCAGACAGAGAGAAGGGAGGAAGCAGGCTCCCTGCAGAGCCGAGAGCCCGATGCCGGAGCTCGATCCCAGGACACTGGGATGAAAATCTGAGCAGAAGGCACAGGCATGGGGGGGAGGAGTCAAGATGGCGGAGAAGTAGCAGGCTGAGACTACTTCGGGTAGCGGGAGATCAGCTAAATAGCTTATCTAAAGATTGCAAACACCTACAAATCCAACGGGAGATTGAAGAGAAGAAGAACAGCAATTCCAGAAACAGAAAATCAACCACTTTCTGCAAGGTAGGACTGGCGGAGAAGTGAATCCAAAGCGACGGGAAGATAGACCGCGGGGGGAGGGGCCGGCTCCCGGCGAGCGGCGGAGCAACGGAGCAAAATCAGGACTTTTAAAAGTCTGTTCTGCTGAGGGACATCGCTCCAGAGGCTTAACTGGGGTGAAGCCCAGGCGGGGTAAGCGCGGCCTCAGGTCCCGCAGGGTCGCAGAAGGATCGGGGGTGTCTCAGTGTCGCAGAGCTTACCGGTATTAGAACGGGGAAGCCGGCTGCAGAGACAGAGCCGAGGAGTGACTCTCAGCTCAGGGTTGAACCTTGAACCGGTCGCAGGCTCGGTCAGCTCGGAGCGCGGCCGGAGGCCAGGGTGACGAGAGTCATTTGGCACTGTTCTCTGAGGGCGCACTGAGGAGTGGGGCCCCGGGCTCTCGGCTCCTCCGGGCCGGAGACCAGGAGGCCGCCATCTTCATTCCCGTCCTCCAGACTCTACGGAAAGCGCTCAGGGAACAAAAGCTCCCGAAAGCAAACCCGAGCGGATTACTCAGCGCGGCCCGGGGTAAGGGCGGTGCAACTCCGCCTGGGGCAAAGACGCTTGAGAATCACTACAACGGGCCCCTCCCCCAGAAGATCTACGGGAAACCCAGCCAGGACCAAGTTCACCTACCAAGGAGAACGGCGGAATTCCAGAGGAGAAGAAAGCAAAGCACGGAACTCATGGCTTTCTCCCCATGATTTTTTAGCCTTGCAGTTAATTTAATTTTTTTTTCTTTTTCAATTTTTTTTTTCTTTTTCTCTTCTTCTGCTAAATTTTTTTTAACTTTTACCATTTTCTTTTTTTCAACGTTTTTTAAATAGTTTATCTAATATATATATATTTTTTCCTCTTTTTATATTTATTTCTTTATCGGCTTTCTTTTTTTTAATAGTTTTTTTTTTTTTCTTTCTTTCTGAGCCCCTTTTTATCCCCTTTCTCCCCCCTCACAATTCAGGATCTCTTCTGATTTGGCTAAAGCATATTATCCTGGGGTTGTTGCCACCCTTTTAGTATTTTACTTGCTCCTTCATAAACTCTTATCTGGACAAAATGACAAGGCGGAAAAATTCACAACAAAAAAAAGAACAAGAGGCAGTACCAAAGGCTAGGGACCTAATCAATACAGACATTGGTAATATGTCAGATATAGAGTTCAGAATGATGATTCTCAAGGTTCTAGCCGGGCTTGAAAAAGGCATGGAAGATTTTAAAGCATCCCTCTCGGGAGATATAAAAGCCCTTTCTGGAGAAATAAAAGAACTAAAATCTAACCAAGTTGAAATAAAAAAAGCTATTAATGAGGTGCAATCAAAAATGGAGGCTCTCACTGCTAGGATAAATGAGGCAGAAGAAAGAATTAGCGATATAGAAGACCAAATGACAGAGAATAATAGAAGCTGAGCAAAAGAGGGACAAACAGCTACTGGACCACGAGGGGAGAATTCGAGAGATAAGTGACAACATAAGACGAAACAACATTAGAATAATTGGGATTCCAGAAGAAGAGGAAACAGAGAGGGGAGCAGAAGGTATATTGGAGAGAATTATTGGAGAGAATTTCCCCAATATGGCAAAGGGAACAAGCATCAAAATCCAGGAGGTTCAGAGAACCCCCCTCAAAATCAATAAGAATAGGTCTACACCCCGTCACCTAATAGTGAAATTGACAAGTCTTAGTGACAAAGAAAAGATCCTGAAAGCAGCCCGGGAAAAGAAGTCTGTAACGTACAATGGTAAAAATATTAGATTGGCAGCAGACTTATCCACAGAGACCTGGCAGGCCAGAAAGAGCTGGCATGATATATTCAGAGTACTAAATGAGAAAAACATGCAGCCAAGAATACTATATCCAGCTAGGCTATCATTGAAAATAGAAGGAGAGATTAAAAGCTTCCAGGACAAACAAAAACTGAAAGAATTTGCAAATACCAAACCAGCTCTACAGGAAATATTGAAAGGGGTCCTCTAAGCAAAGAGAGACCCTAAAAGTAGTAGATCAGAAAGAAACAGAGACAATATACAATAACAGTCACCTTACAGGCAATACAATGGCACTAAATTCATATTTCTCAATACTTACCCTGAATGTTAATGGGCTAAACGCCCCAATCAAAAGACACAGGGTATCAGAATGGATAAAAAAACAAAACCCATCTATGTGTTGCCTACAAGAAACTCATCTTACACCCGAAGACACCTCCAGGTTTAAAGTGAGGGGGTGGAAAAGAATTTACCATGCTAATGGACATCAGAAGAAAGCAGGAGTGGCAATCCTTATATCAGATCAATTAGATTTTAAGCCAAAGACTATAATAAGAGATGAGGAAGGACACTATTTCATACTCAAAGGAACTGTCCAACAAGAAGATCTAACAATTTTAAATATCTATGCCCCTAACGTGGGAGCAGCCAACTATATAAACCAATTAATAACAAAATCAAAGAAACACATCGACAAGAATACAATCATAGTAGGGGATTTTAACACTCCCCTCACTGAAATGGACAGATCATCCAAGCAAAAGATCAACAAGGAAATCAAGGCCTTAAATGACACACTGGACCAGATGGACATCACAGATATATTCAGAACATTTCATCCCAAAGCAACAGAATACACATTCTTCTCTAGTGCACATGGAACATTCTCCAGAATAGATCACATTCTTGGTCCTAAATCAAGTCTCAACCGGTATCAAAAGATTGGGATCATTCCCTGCATATTTTCAGACCACAATGCTCTAAAGCTAGAACTCAATAACAAGAGGAAATTTGGAAAGAACCCAAATACATGGAGACTAAACAGCATCCTTCTAAAGAATGAATGGGTCAACCAGGAAATTAAAGAAGAATTGAAAAAAATTATGGAAACAAATGATAATGAAAACACAACAGTTCAGAATCTGTGGGACACAACAAAGGCAGTCCTGAGAGGAAAATATATAGCGGTACAAGCCTTTCTCAAGAAACAAGAAAGGTCTCAGGTACACAACCTAACCCTACACCTAAAGGAGCTGGAGAAAGAACAAGAAAGAAACCCTAAACCCAGCAGGAGAAGAGAAATCATAAAGATCAGAGCAGAAATCAATGAAATAGAAACCAAAAAAACAATAGAACAAATCAACGAAACTAGGAGCTGGTTCTTTGAAAGAATTAATAAGATTGATAAACCCCTGGCCAGACTTATCAAAAAGAAAAGAGAAAGGACCCAAATAAATAAAATCATGAATGAAAGAGGAGAGATCACAACGAACACCAAAGAAATACAGACAATTATAAGAACATACTATGAGCAACTCTACGCCAACAAATTTGACAATCTGGAAGAAAGGGATGCATTCCTAGAGACATATAAACTACCACAACTGAACCAGGAAGAAATAGAAAGCCTGAACAGACCCATAACCAGTAAGGAGATTGAAACAGTCATCAAAAATCTCCAAACAAACAAAAGCCCAGGGCCAGACGGCTTCCCGGGGGAATTCTACCAAACATTTAAAGAAGAACTTATTCCTATTCTCCTGAAACTGTTCCAAAAAATAGCAATAGAAGGAAAACTTCCAAACTCATTTTATGAGGCCAGCATCACCTTGATCCCAAAACCAGACAAGGATCCCAACAAAAAAGAGAACTACAGACCAATATCCTTGATGAACACAGATGCAAAAATTCTCGCCAAAATACTAGCCAATAGGATTCAACAGTACGTTAAAAGGATTATTCACCACGACCAAGTGGGATTTATTCCAGGGCTGCAAGGCTGGTTCAACATCCGCAAATCAATCAATGTGATACAACACATTAATAAAAGAAAGAACAAGAACCATATGATACTCTCCATAGATGCTGAAAAAGCATTTGACAAAGTACAGCATCCCTTCCTGATCAAAACTCTTCAAAGTGTAGGGATAGACGGCACATACCTCAATATTATCAAAGCCATCTATGAAAAACCCACCGCAAATATCATTCTCAATGGAGAAAAACTGAAAGCTTTTCCGCTAAGGTCAGGAACACGGCAGGGATGTCCGTTATCACCACTGCTATTCAACATAGTACTAGAAGTCCTAGCCTCAGCAATCAGACAACAAAAGGAAATTAAAGGCATCCAAATCGGCAAAGAAGAAGTCAAACTATCACTCTTTGCAGATGATATGATACTATATGTGGAAAACCCAAAAGACTCCACTCCAAAACTGCTAGAACTTGTACAGGAATTCAGTAAAGTGTCAGGATATAAAATCAATGCACAGAAATCAGTTGCATTTCTCTACACCAACAACAAGACAGAAGAAAGAGAAATTAAGCAGTCCATCCCATTTACAATTGCACCCAAAACTATAAGATACCTAGGAATAAACCTAACCAAAGAGACTAAGAATCTATACTCAGAAAACTATAAAGTACTCATGAAAGAAATTGAGGAAGACACAAAGAAATGGAAAAATGTTCCATGCTCCTGGATTGGAAGAATAAATATTGTGAAAATGTCTATGCTACCTAAAGCAATCTACACATTTAATGCAATTCCTATCAAAGTACCATCCATTTTTTTCAAAGAAATGGAACAAATAATCCTAAAATTTATATGGAACCAGAAAAGACCTCGAATAGCCAAAGGAATATTGAAAAAGAAAGCCAAAGTTGGTGGCATCACAATTCCGGACTTCAAGCTCTATTACAAAGCTGTCATCATCAAGACAGCATGGTACTGGCACAAAAACAGACACATAGATCAATGGAACAGAATAGAGAGCCCAGAAATGGACCCTCAACTCTATGGTCAACTCATCTTCGACAAAGCAGGAAAGAATGTCCAATGGAACAAAGACAGCCTCTTCAATAAATGGTGTTGGGAAAATTGGACAGCCACATGCAGAAAAATGAAATTGGATCATTTCCTTACACCACACACGAAAATAGACTCAAAATGGATGAAGGATCTCAATGTGAGAAAGGAATCCATCAAAATCCTCGAGGAAAACACAGGCAGCAACCTCTTCGACGTCAGCCGCAGCAACATCTTCCTAGGAACATCACCAAAGGCAAGGGAAGCAAGGGCAAAAATGAACTTTTGGGATTTTATCAAGATCAAAAGCTTTTGCACAGCAAAGGAAACAGTGAACAAAACCAAAAGACAACTGACAGAATGGGAGAAGATATTTGCAAATGACATATCAGATAAAGGGCTAGTGTCCAAAATCTATAAAGAACTTAGCAAACTCAACACCCAAAGAACAAATAATCCAATCAAGAAATGGGCAGAGGACATGAACAGACATTTCTGCAAAGAAGACATCCAGATGGCCAACAGACACATGAAAAAGTGCTCCATATCACTCGGCATCAGGGAAATACAAATCAAAACCACCATGAGATATCACCTCACACCAGTCAGAATGGCTAAAATTAACAAGTCAGGAAATGACAGATGCTGGCGAGGATGCGGATAAAGGGGAACCCTCCTACACTGTTGGTGGGAATGCAAGCTGGTGCAACCACTCTGGAAAACAGCATGGAGGTTCCTCAAAATGTTGAAAATAGAACTACCCTATGACCCAGCAATTGCACTGCTGGGTATTTACCATAAAGATACGAACATAGTGATCCGAAGGGGCACGTGCACCCGAATGTTTATAGCAGCAATGTCTACAATAGCCAAACTATGGAAAGAACCTAGATGTCCATCTACAGACGAATGGATAAAGAAGATGTGGTATATATACACAATGGAATACTATGCAGCCATCAAAAGAAATGAAATCTTGCCATTTGCGACGACGTGGATGGAACTAGAGGGTATCATGCTTAGCGAAATAAGTCAATCGGAGAAAGACAACTATCATATGATCTCCCTGATATGAGGGAGAGGAGATGCAACATGGGGGGTCGAGGGGGTAGGAGAAGAGTAAATGAAACAAGATGGGATTGGGAGGGAGACAAACCATAAGTGACTCTTAATCTCACAAAACAAACTGAGGGTTGATGGGGGGAGGGGGTTGGGAGAGGGGGTGGGGTTATGGATATCGGGGAGGGTATGTGCTATGGTGAGTGTTGTGAAGTGTGTAAACCTGGCGATTCACAGACCTGTACCCCTGGGGATAAAAATATATGTTTATAAAGCTGTAAAAAAAAAAAAAAAAAAAAAAAGAAAGAAAGAAAGAAAGGATGAATCCCCAAGTTTTGTAGCAACATGGACGGGACTGGAAGAGATTATGCTGAGTGAAATAAGTCAAGCAGAGAGAGTCAATTATCATATGGTTTCACTTATTTGTGGAGCATAACAAATAGCATGGAGGACAAGGGGAGATGGAGAGGAGAAGGGAGTTGAGGGAAATTGGAAGGGGAGGTGAACCATGAGAGACTATGGACTCTGAAAAACGATCTGAGAATTTTGAAGGGGTGGGGGGTGGGAGGTTGGGGGCACCAGGTGGTGGGTATTGTAGAGGGCACGGATTGCATGGAGCACAGGGTGTGGTGCAAAAATAATGAATACTGTTATGCTGAAAAAAATAAAAAAATTTAAAAAAAAAAAAAAAAAAGAAGGCACAGGCATTAACCCACTGAGCCACCCAGGTGCCCCTTATTGGAACTTCGTCAAGATAAAAAGCTTTTGCACAGCAAAGGAAACAGTTGACAAAACCAAAAAACAACTGACAGAATGGGAGGAGATATTTGCAAATAACATCAGATAAAGCTACGGCATCCAAACTCTGTAAAGAACTTATCAAACTCAACACCCAAAGAACAAATAATCCAACCAAGAAATGGGCAGAAGACATGAACAGACATTTCTCCAAAGAAGACATCCAAATGGCCAACAGACACATGAAAAACTGCTCCACGTCACTCAACATCAGGGAAATACAAATCAAAACCTCGATGAGATACCACCTCGCACCAGTCAGCATGACTAAAACTCGCAAGTCAGGAAACGGCAGATGTTGGCAAGGATGCAGGGAAAGGGGAACCCCCCTACGCTGTTGATGGGAATGCAAGCTGGTGCAGCCACTCTGGAAAGCTGTTTGGAGGTTCCTCAAAAGGGGGGAAATAGAACTACCCTACGACCCAGCAATTGCCCTACTGGGTATTTACCCCAAAGATACAAATAGTGGCGTGAAGGGGGCACCTCTACCCCGATGTTTACAGCAGCAATGTCCACAATAGGCAAACTGTCGAAAGAGCCCAAATGTCCCTTGACAGATGAATGGATAAAGAAGAAGTGGTGGATATATGCCGTGGAATATTATGCAGCCATCAAAAAATGAAATCTTGCCATTTGCACCGAGGTGGATGAACTCGGATTATGCTAAGTGAGACAAATCAGTCAGAGTAAGACAATTATCATAGGATCTCACTCAAATGTGGAATTCAGTAAGCAAAACAAAGGATCGCCGGGGAAGAGAGAAAACAACAAAACACGATAAAACCAGAGAGGGAGACATAAGAGACTCTTAGTCATAGGAAACAAACTGAGGGTTTCTGGAAAGAAAAGGGCTTGGGGGTGGGTGCTAACTCTAACTGTGTGATGGGCATTAAGGAGGACATGGGATGTAATGAGCACTGGGTAGTATAAAACACCGAATGAATCACAGACCGGTACCTCTAAAACCAATAATACATTAACTAGTTAATTTTAAATTTTAAAGTAAAAAATGCTTAAGAAAAATATCTGGCTTGTCCTAAGAACTCAGTAAATGTTAACTGTTAGTGTTTTTCTTTCCCCCATCCAGCTAGGAAGTAAATAATCGTGGAGAAGTAATGGAGAGCATGGCGACCGTAGTTCATCCTGTTGTACTGCATACTTGAAAGTTGCTAAGAGGAGATCTCAAAAGTTCTCACCACAAGAAAATAAAACGTTATAAGGGTAAGAACAAAACCAAAAAAATCACCTGTGCTCTTATTAACCCATTCCATGGAGCCTCCCATGTAGATGCTCATATCAGGCACTCTTGGTAAACTACGGTATTGATTGTAAAAATGTGTCGGATTCTTTTGAGTTTTCTATCCAGGCAATAGAACTATGAACTGGGAACGGGGACGTCGTTTCTGCATTTTTTTCCTTCCTTGTATGTTTCTGTCTTGCTGCATGGCACGGACCCCCTACATCCCCTGCCTAGTGACAGTAGCCACCCGAGCCTTGCCCCTGATCTAAATATTATGTTGGCTGTAGCATTCTGGAGATACTCTTTATCAGATTAAGGAATTTCCTTTTTATTTTTGGTTTACTGAGTTTTTGCCAGGCACGTGAGGCTGAAGTTTAGGTAGAGTTGTTTTTTTGTTTGTTTGTTTTTAATGCGTCTTTGGGGGGGGGGGGGGGGACATAAGGTTTTCCTCCCTCAAGCCCTTAATGCTGCGAATTACATTGACTTTCCAGTGTTAAACCAACTCTATTTCTGGAGTAAACCCTACATTTCATGCACATTATGTTTTCCATTTATTGCTGCATTGTGTCTCCTATTCGTGTCGGATGTTTGTATCTGCTGACCTTAGCCAGTTCTTTTCCCTTCTGTATTTTTTCCGGTTTGGGGGTCAAGGTTTTTCTAGCCCCACGGTAAGAGTTGGAGCTCCGTTCTCTCTCTCTTCTGTAGGAGTAGGAGTAAGATTAGAATATTTCATGTTTCTTGTTTAAACATCTCTCCTATCAATTGATCTGGCTTCCAAAATACTAATTCAGTTTGTTTGTTGGTTCATACGGCCACTTGTGTGTTTCTTCCTTTTTGACTCAGTCTGGTCCATTTTTAGAGGTAATCACTGAATATTGGGCTTATTCCAGGAATACGGTGAAACAGAAGAAAGTCAGTGTAAGTCGCAGCATTAATGTCTTAAAGGAGGAAAGGTATGTGATTTTTTTTAAAAGACGCATTAAAACATAAGTGTACATGGCGAGAGAAACAGAGCCAAACTTGGGGCTTTCAGTCACCCAGCGTTATCGCCCAGATAAGCCTTGCGTTTCCCAGCTTGCCTTTCGAGAAACAAGGCTGGACTTCCCCTATACTGCTTCCAGGTCAGCGGGCTGCTTGGACACGTGCAACAAGCTGATTGGCCAGGAGCCCTTCCTTACTGATGACCCTGCATGACTCACTGCGGAGGTTATAAAAGGCCAGGTCTCCCGCTCGATAATCCTTTTTGCGAATGAGTCAGACACCCTGCGCACGCCCTTGTTCTATAACAATTCAAATATGTTCAGTATCAAACATTGGGTCCTGGAATTAGCGGTGGAAATTGTAGCTACCTATGTCCTGGATCAAGTAAGAATTTCTGTTCCCGAATTGTTCATGACATTACCGGAGAACCCATGGTACTCCACGGATTGGTTAAAAAAAGCGTTCCAGTTTCTGTTGAGGAAGACCGTTTTTTATGTCCTGCGCAATCTTGCTTCCATTATACACAAACGGATTGTTGGAGAAGTCGTCATACGTATGCCATATCGTTTTCGACACAAGAAGACGTTTTCTAAACCCACAGCAGCGGTTGTGGTTTAGCTACTCTTACGTCTAAGCGATCTGTGTGCTCTGGGGAGTACTTAGCACCAGGAGGAGAAGAAAGTACGTTCCTAGCTTCTCTACGGCCAGAGGAGGCTTGTGTGTGTGCTCAGCTCTCCCTGAGGCTGGCCCCGTTGTACCAAACTCACCAAGAAGACTGGCTCACAACGAAACGGAAACACTGAATTTGAATCACTAATGTTAAGCAGTCCTAACTTGGCGCCCGGAGTCCGCGCCCACCTCTGGACGTCCCATGAACTTCCAGCCTGTGCCTACCACCAACGGCTCCATCCTGCCCCGGTTCTCTGAAGGAAGCTCATTCTGCTGAACTTCCCCCAGCGACTACCATCTATATACAGTACAGCGGACTATTTATGCTGCGCCAGTCATCATTCTGTCCCAAGAACTTACAGGAGCCTGTGGTTTTACCTTCATCCCCTTTCGCCTCCCCCGCCACGCCCACCCCCAGCCCATTTCCAGTTCCTCTTGAATGTGGGTCTCCCAGATTTCAAAAAAGTTCTGTTTTGCTTTGCAGCCTCAATGTCTTGTCTTGGAACAAATAAACTTAATTTCAACAAATGGAGTGTCTTGGAGTCTTACTGCCCCACTCGAGGCTGACTTCTTTTCTCCTGTGTGGTTCAGGGTCTGTGGCCAGGATCCGAGGAGGAGTAGGAAAAAAACCATGGCCATGAGAATGAGAGCTCCATGCCATGGGTGGGGTGGGGTGGGGTGGGCAGGCCTGGGGGAGGGTGGGGGAGGGTGGAGAAGGGTGGGGTGGGCTGTGAGGAATGGGTCCATAGACTGGGTGGGATTTGCTGCGTGGTGGATTGGGGTAAGGGACTGGTTTCTGAGGCTGATGCACTGGGGCTCAGTCTTGGTGGGGAGGAGGGCAGATTTGAAGATGTCTCCTCTCCCCAGGAGAAGTTCACGGTGAGAGAAGTGCAAACCATGAACTGGTTAAAGGAGCTGTGGGCATGTATCCCAAATGTGGCTCAAGTAGAGGCAGCTGCGTCAAGGACTGAGCTGAGGAAGGAATAGGGCTCCGAAAACTCATTTTCCAGGGGACCAACGCCGGGATGTGGGGGGTGCTGAAACTCAGAAGGCTCACAAGAATGCCACCCTTGGGTCAGGAGAGACCCTGTGGAGGGAGAGAGGGAATGAGTGGAACAACCCTCCCCGGGGAACCCTGGAGGTCCTGGGGCTGACCTGGAAATGTGGAGCCTGCCTGCATCAGGCTCCCTGCTCAGCATGGAGTCTACTTCTCCCTCTCCCTCTGCCCCTTCCACCACTTGTGCCTGCCCCCTCTCTCACACACATATAAATATGTAAAATCTTAAGAAAAAAAAAAAAAAGAAGAAGAAGTTCATACCCACAAAGTGATGTGCACATTCCATGTAATCCACCTTAAAATCCTAATGGCATTTTGGGCAGGAGGTAGAAAAAATTCATCCTTCCAATCATACGGTATCTCCACACAGACCCCAAGGAGCCAGAGCAATCTAGAAACGGACAAAGTAGGAGGCTTGCACATCCCAATTTTGAAACCTATTACTGAGCCACAGGAAACAATAGAGTGAGGTCCCGGCACAGACACAGAGACACAAACATAGAAGGAACAGAACAGAGAGCCCTCAGATAAAACTTTCCACACGTGGCCCAATGATCTTCTGCAGGGTGCCGCTCCCACTTGAATGAGAAAGGACAGTCCCTTTAATGAAAAGGCTTGGGAAGACAGGGTATCCACATACAAAGAAGGAAACCGGACCCTTCCCTTGTACCGCACACAAAGATTAATTGAAAATAGAGAACGCCTCTCCACAGAAGACCTAAGATCATGAAGCTGAGAGAGGGAAACAGGAGAAAAACTGCATGACCTTGGATTTGGCAATGAGGTCTAGGACATGACACCAAAGGACACAGGCAGCAAAAGCCAACTAGAAAAACAGGGCCATTTCAAGCTTACAAACTTACAAGCTTACAAACATTTCAATCAACGGAGTGAAAAGGGGGCCTACGGAATGGGAAAAGGATTCGCAATTCCTTTGTCTCTCAGAGGATTCATATGCAGAAGATGTAAAAAACTCTAAAAGTCACAACAACAAGAAAAACAAACTAGACAATTAGACAATGGACAGAAGTCTTGAAAAGACGTTTCTCCAAAGATAGACAAAGGCCACCAAGCTTCTGAGAACATGCTCAGCACCAGTACTCATTACAGAAAACAAATCAAATGACAAAGACATATCATGGGATACCTGTGAGGAGGGCCGCTAGCAACAACAGTAGCCCAAAGATCCCAAAACCAAACACCACAGGACAGCTTGCGTTGGCGAGGATCTGGAGGAATTGGAACCCTGGCACGGTCTTGGTGAAAATGTGAAATGGCCCATCTGCCCCGGAACACAGTGCAGAGTTTCCTCCCAATGAGGAAACAGACTTACCCCGTGACGCAGCCATCGCACTCCTGACTTGACATCCATAAGAACTGGAAGCAACGTTACGAAGGGCTACTCGCACATCCCCGTTCACTGCAGGGCTCTTCTCCAGAGTCAAGAGGTAGAGGCACCCACATGTCCACACACGGAGGAATGCAGAAAGAACGCCTGGCATCTACATACAGTGGGACGCTATTCCATCTTAGAAAGGAAGGTCATTCTGGACTTTCTGCGAAGTGAAATGAGCAAATCACAGACAACGATCCTGTGATCCCACTTATGCGTGGTATCTAAAGTAGTCAAATCTACAGAAACAGAAAGAACTGTGGGGCCAGTGGGGGCGAGGAGGAGGAAACACGGAGCTGTGGGTACCGCATTTTCAGTCACCAAATGAATATGTTACAATGCATTGTACGACAAGGAGAATATCTACGCTGCTGAACTATACACTGGCTAATGGTTTAAAAGTAGCAAAAGTAACGTACTTGTGTTTTAGTATAATTTTTAAGATTTCTTGAAGGGAGAAATTGGGGTGAAGAATCCTGGGGCCTTTGGAACCTGTGAAATGCTCCAAAAGGCAGCTCTGGGTGTGTGACAAAAACAAGACATTGGTTTGTTCCCATTCAGCTCCTTTCACCCCAGATGGTTGCTCGTGGGGCCTCTGAGCTCTTCAAGAGTCCACGATGGGGAGGAGACCCAAGCAAGACATGGGCAGAAGACATGAACAGACATTTCTCCAAAGAAGACATCCAAATGGCCAACAGACACATGAAAAACTGCTCCACGTCACTCAACATCAGGGAAATACAAATCAAAACCTCGATGAGATACACCTCGCACCAGTCAGCATGACTAAAACTCGCAAGTCAGGAAACGGCAGATGTTGGCAAGGATGCAGGGAAAGGGGAACCCCCCTACGCTGTTGATGGGAATGCAAGCTGGTGCAGCCACTCTGGAAAGCTGTTTGGAGGTTCCTCAAAAGGGGGGAAATAGAACTACCCTACGACCCAGCAATTGCCCTACTGGGTATTTACCCCAAAGATACAAATAGTGGCGTGAAGGGGGCACCTCTACCCCGATGTTTACAGCAGCAATGTCCACAATAGGCAAACTGTCGAAAGAGCCCAAATGTCCCTTGACAGATGAATGGATAAAGAAGAAGTGGTGGATATATGCCGTGGAATATTATGCAGCCATCAAAAAATGAAATCTTGCCATTTGCACCGAGGTGGATGAACTCGGATTATGCTAAGTGAGACAAATCAGTCAGAGTAAGACAATTATCATAGGATCTCACTCAAATGTGGAATTCAGTAAGCAAAACAAAGGATCGCCGGGGAAGAGAGAAAACAACAAAACACGATAAAACCAGAGAGGGAGACATAAGAGACTCTTAGTCATAGGAAACAAACTGAGGGTTTCTGGAAAGAAAAGGGCTTGGGGGTGGGTGCTAACTCTAACTGTGTGATGGGCATTAAGGAGGACATGGGATGTAATGAGCACTGGGTAGTATAAAACACCGAATGAATCACAGACCGGTACCTCTAAAACCAATAATACATTAACTAGTTAATTTTAAATTTTAAAGTAAAAAATGCTTAAGAAAAATATCTGGCTTGTCCTAAGAACTCAGTAAATGTTAACTGTTAGTGTTTTTCTTTCCCCCATCCAGCTAGGAAGTAAATAATCGTGGAGAAGTAATGGAGAGCATGGCGACCGTAGTTCATCCTGTTGTACTGCATACTTGAAAGTTGCTAAGAGGAGATCTCAAAAGTTCTCACCACAAGAAAATAAAACGTTATAAGGGTAAGAACAAAACCAAAAAAATCACCTGTGCTCTTATTAACCCATTCCATGGAGCCTCCCATGTAGATGCTCATATCAGGCACTCTTGGTAAACTACGGTATTGATTGTAAAAATGTGTCGGATTCTTTTGAGTTTTCTATCCAGGCAATAGAACTATGAACTGGGAACGGGGACGTCGTTTCTGCATTTTTTTCCTTCCTTGTATGTTTCTGTCTTGCTGCATGGCACGGACCCCCTACATCCCCTGCCTAGTGACAGTAGCCACCCGAGCCTTGCCCCTGATCTAAATATTATGTTGGCTGTAGCATTCTGGAGATACTCTTTATCAGATTAAGGAATTTCCTTTTTATTTTTGGTTTACTGAGTTTTTGCCAGGCACGTGAGGCTGAAGTTTAGGTAGAGTTGTTTTTTTGTTTGTTTGTTTTTAATGCGTCTTTGGGGGGGGGGGGGGGACATAAGGTTTTCCTCCCTCAAGCCCTTAATGCTGCGAATTACATTGACTTTCCAGTGTTAAACCAACTCTATTTCTGGAGTAAACCCTACATTTCATGCACATTATGTTTTCCATTTATTGCTGCATTGTGTCTCCTATTCGTGTCGGATGTTTGTATCTGCTGACCTTAGCCAGTTCTTTTCCCTTCTGTATTTTTTCCGGTTTGGGGGTCAAGGTTTTTCTAGCCCCACGGTAAGAGTTGGAGCTCCGTTCTCTCTCTCTTCTGTAGGAGTAGGAGTAAGATTAGAATATTTCATGTTTCTTGTTTAAACATCTCTCCTATCAATTGATCTGGCTTCCAAAATACTAATTCAGTTTGTTTGTTGGTTCATACGGCCACTTGTGTGTTTCTTCCTTTTTGACTCAGTCTGGTCCATTTTTAGAGGTAATCACTGAATATTGGGCTTATTCCAGGAATACGGTGAAACAGAAGAAAGTCAGTGTAAGTCGCAGCATTAATGTCTTAAAGGAGGAAAGGTATGTGATTTTTTTTAAAAGACGCATTAAAACATAAGTGTACATGGCGAGAGAAACAGAGCCAAACTTGGGGCTTTCAGTCACCCAGCGTTATCGCCCAGATAAGCCTTGCGTTTCCCAGCTTGCCTTTCGAGAAACAAGGCTGGACTTCCCCTATACTGCTTCCAGGTCAGCGGGCTGCTTGGACACGTGCAACAAGCTGATTGGCCAGGAGCCCTTCCTACTGATGACCCTGCATGACTCACTGCGGAGGTTATAAAAGGCCAGGTCTCCCGCTCGATAATCCTTTTTGCGAATGAGTCAGACACCCTGCGCACGCCCTTGTTCTATAACAATTCAAATATGTTCAGTATCAAACATTGGGTCCTGGAATTAGCGGTGGAAATTGTAGCTACCTATGTCCTGGATCAAGTAAGAATTTCTGTTCCCGAATTGTTCATGACATTACCGGAGAACCCATGGTACTCCACGGATTGGTTAAAAAAAGCGTTCCAGTTTCTGTTGAGGAAGACCGTTTTTTATGTCCTGCGCAATCTTGCTTCCATTATACACAAACGGATTGTTGGAGAAGTCGTCATACGTATGCCATATCGTTTTCGACACAAGAAGACGTTTTCTAAACCCACAGCAGCGGTTGTGGTTTAGCTACTCTTACGTCTAAGCGATCTGTGTGCTCTGGGGAGTACTTAGCACCAGGAGGAGAAGAAAGTACGTTCCTAGCTTCTCTACGGCCAGAGGAGGCTTGTGTGTGTGCTCAGCTCTCCCTGAGGCTGGCCCCGTTGTACCAAACTCACCAAGAAGACTGGCTCACAACGAAACGGAAACACTGAATTTGAATCACTAATGTTAAGCAGTCCTAACTTGGCGCCCGGAGTCCGCGCCCACCTCTGGACGTCCCATGAACTTCCAGCCTGTGCCTACCACCAACGGCTCCATCCTGCCCCGGTTCTCTGAAGGAAGCTCATTCTGCTGAACTTCCCCCAGCGACTACCATCTATATACAGTACAGCGGACTATTTATGCTGCGCCAGTCATCATTCTGTCCCAAGAACTTACAGGAGCCTGTGGTTTTACCTTCATCCCCTTTCGCCTCCCCCGCCACGCCCACCCCCAGCCCATTTCCAGTTCCTCTTGAATGTGGGTCTCCCAGATTTCAAAAAAGTTCTGTTTTGCTTTGCAGCCTCAATGTCTTGTCTTGGAACAAATAAACTTAATTTCAACAAATGGAGTGTCTTGGAGTCTTACTGCCCCACTCGAGGCTGACTTCTTTTCTCCTGTGTGGTTCAGGGTCTGTGGCCAGGATCCGAGGAGGAGTAGGAAAAAAACCATGGCCATGAGAATGAGAGCTCCATGCCATGGGTGGGGTGGGGTGGGGTGGGCAGGCCTGGGGGAGGGTGGGGGAGGGTGGAGAAGGGTGGGGTGGGCTGTGAGGAATGGGTCCATAGACTGGGTGGGATTTGCTGCGTGGTGGATTGGGGTAAGGGACTGGTTTCTGAGGCTGATGCACTGGGGCTCAGTCTTGGTGGGGAGGAGGGCAGATTTGAAGATGTCTCCTCTCCCCAGGAGAAGTTCACGGTGAGAGAAGTGCAAACCATGAACTGGTTAAAGGAGCTGTGGGCATGTATCCCAAATGTGGCTCAAGTAGAGGCAGCTGCGTCAAGGACTGAGCTGAGGAAGGAATAGGGCTCCGAAAACTCATTTTCCAGGGGACCAACGCCGGGATGTGGGGGGTGCTGAAACTCAGAAGGCTCACAAGAATGCCACCCTTGGGTCAGGAGAGACCCTGTGGAGGGAGAGAGGGAATGAGTGGAACAACCCTCCCCGGGGAACCCTGGAGGTCCTGGGGCTGACCTGGAAATGTGGAGCCTGCCTGCATCAGGCTCCCTGCTCAGCATGGAGTCTACTTCTCCCTCTCCCTCTGCCCCTTCCACCACTTGTGCCTGCCCCCTCTCTCACACACATATAAATATGTAAAATCTTAAGAAAAAAAAAAAAAAGAAGAAGAAGTTCATACCCACAAAGTGATGTGCACATTCCATGTAATCCACCTTAAAATCCTAATGGCATTTTGGGCAGGAGGTAGAAAAAATTCATCCTTCCAATCATACGGTATCTCCACACAGACCCCAAGGAGCCAGAGCAATCTAGAAACGGACAAAGTAGGAGGCTTGCACATCCCAATTTTGAAACCTATTACTGAGCCACAGGAAACAATAGAGTGAGGTCCCGGCACAGACACAGAGACACAAACATAGAAGGAACAGAACAGAGAGCCCTCAGATAAAACTTTCCACACGTGGCCCAATGATCTTCTGCAGGGTGCCGCTCCCACTTGAATGAGAAAGGACAGTCCCTTTAATGAAAAGGCTTGGGAAGACAGGGTATCCACATACAAAGAAGGAAACCGGACCCTTCCCTTGTACCGCACACAAAGATTAATTGAAAATAGAGAACGCCTCTCCACAGAAGACCTAAGATCATGAAGCTGAGAGAGGGAAACAGGAGAAAAACTGCATGACCTTGGATTTGGCAATGAGGTCTAGGACATGACACCAAAGGACACAGGCAGCAAAAGCCAACTAGAAAAACAGGGCCATTTCAAGCTTACAAACTTACAAGCTTACAAACATTTCAATCAACGGAGTGAAAAGGGGGCCTACGGAATGGGAAAAGGATTCGCAATTCCTTTGTCTCTCAGAGGATTCATATGCAGAAGATGTAAAAAACTCTAAAAGTCACAACAACAAGAAAAACAAACTAGACAATTAGACAATGGACAGAAGTCTTGAAAAGACGTTTCTCCAAAGATAGACAAAGGCCACCAAGCTTCTGAGAACATGCTCAGCACCAGTACTCATTACAGAAAACAAATCAAATGACAAAGACATATCATGGGATACCTGTGAGGAGGGCCGCTAGCAACAACAGTAGCCCAAAGATCCCAAAACCAAACACCACAGGACAGCTTGCGTTGGCGAGGATCTGGAGGAATTGGAACCCTGGCACGGTCTTGGTGAAAATGTGAAATGGCCCATCTGCCCCGGAACACAGTGCAGAGTTTCCTCCCAATGAGGAAACAGACTTACCCCGTGACGCAGCCATCGCACTCCTGACTTGACATCCATAAGAACTGGAAGCAACGTTACGAAGGGCTACTCGCACATCCCCGTTCACTGCAGGGCTCTTCTCCAGAGTCAAGAGGTAGAGGCACCCACATGTCCACACACGGAGGAATGCAGAAAGAACGCCTGGCATCTACATACAGTGGGACGCTATTCCATCTTAGAAAGGAAGGTCATTCTGGACTTTCTGCGAAGTGAAATGAGCAAATCACAGACAACGATCCTGTGATCCCACTTATGCGTGGTATCTAAAGTAGTCAAATCTACAGAAACAGAAAGAACTGTGGGGCCAGTGGGGGCGAGGAGGAGGAAACACGGAGCTGTGGGTACCGCATTTTCAGTCACCAAATGAATATGTTACAATGCATTGTACGACAAGGAGAATATCTACGCTGCTGAACTATACACTGGCTAATGGTTTAAAAGTAGCAAAAGTAACGTACTTGTGTTTTAGTATAATTTTTAAGATTTCTTGAAGGGAGAAATTGGGGTGAAGAATCCTGGGGCCTTTGGAACCTGTGAAATGCTCCAAAAGGCAGCTCTGGGTGTGTGACAAAAACAAGACATTGGTTTGTTCCCATTCAGCTCCTTTCACCCCAGATGGTTGCTCGTGGGGCCTCTGAGCTCTTCAAGAGTCCACGATGGGGAGGAGACCCAAGCAAGACATGGGCAGAAGACATGAACAGACATTTCTCCAAAGAAGACATCCAAATGGCCAACAGACACATGAAAAACTGCTCCACGTCACTCAACATCAGGGAAATACAAATCAAAACCTCGATGAGATACACCTCGCACCAGTCAGCATGACTAAAACTCGCAAGTCAGGAAACGGCAGATGTTGGCAAGGATGCAGGGAAAGGGGAACCCCCCTACGCTGTTGATGGGAATGCAAGCTGGTGCAGCCACTCTGGAAAGCTGTTTGGAGGTTCCTCAAAAGGGGGGAAATAGAACTACCCTACGACCCAGCAATTGCCCTACTGGGTATTTACCCCAAAGATACAAATAGTGGCGTGAAGGGGGCACCTCTACCCCGATGTTTACAGCAGCAATGTCCACAATAGGCAAACTGTCGAAAGAGCCCAAATGTCCCTTGACAGATGAATGGATAAAGAAGAAGTGGTGGATATATGCCGTGGAATATTATGCAGCCATCAAAAAATGAAATCTTGCCATTTGCACCGAGGTGGATGAACTCGGATTATGCTAAGTGAGACAAATCAGTCAGAGTAAGACAATTATCATAGGATCTCACTCAAATGTGGAATTCAGTAAGCAAAACAAAGGATCGCCGGGGAAGAGAGAAAACAACAAAACACGATAAAACCAGAGAGGGAGACATAAGAGACTCTTAGTCATAGGAAACAAACTGAGGGTTTCTGGAAAGAAAAGGGCTTGGGGGTGGGTGCTAACTCTAACTGTGTGATGGGCATTAAGGAGGACATGGGATGTAATGAGCACTGGGTAGTATAAAACACCGAATGAATCACAGACCGGTACCTCTAAAACCAATAATACATTAACTAGTTAATTTTAAATTTTAAAGTAAAAAATGCTTAAGAAAAATATCTGGCTTGTCCTAAGAACTCAGTAAATGTTAACTGTTAGTGTTTTTCTTTCCCCCATCCAGCTAGGAAGTAAATAATCGTGGAGAAGTAATGGAGAGCATGGCGACCGTAGTTCATCCTGTTGTACTGCATACTTGAAAGTTGCTAAGAGGAGATCTCAAAAGTTCTCACCACAAGAAAATAAAACGTTATAAGGGTAAGAACAAAACCAAAAAAATCACCTGTGCTCTTATTAACCCATTCCATGGAGCCTCCCATGTAGATGCTCATATCAGGCACTCTTGGTAAACTACGGTATTGATTGTAAAAATGTGTCGGATTCTTTTGAGTTTTCTATCCAGGCAATAGAACTATGAACTGGGAACGGGGACGTCGTTTCTGCATTTTTTTCCTTCCTTGTATGTTTCTGTCTTGCTGCATGGCACGGACCCCCTACATCCCCTGCCTAGTGACAGTAGCCACCCGAGCCTTGCCCCTGATCTAAATATTATGTTGGCTGTAGCATTCTGGAGATACTCTTTATCAGATTAAGGAATTTCCTTTTTATTTTTGGTTTACTGAGTTTTTGCCAGGCACGTGAGGCTGAAGTTTAGGTAGAGTTGTTTTTTTGTTTGTTTGTTTTTAATGCGTCTTTGGGGGGGGGGGGGGGGACATAAGGTTTTCCTCCCTCAAGCCCTTAATGCTGCGAATTACATTGACTTTCCAGTGTTAAACCAACTCTATTTCTGGAGTAAACCCTACATTTCATGCACATTATGTTTTCCATTTATTGCTGCATTGTGTCTCCTATTCGTGTCGGATGTTTGTATCTGCTGACCTTAGCCAGTTCTTTTCCCTTCTGTATTTTTTCCGGTTTGGGGGTCAAGGTTTTTCTAGCCCCACGGTAAGAGTTGGAGCTCCGTTCTCTCTCTCTTCTGTAGGAGTAGGAGTAAGATTAGAATATTTCATGTTTCTTGTTTAAACATCTCTCCTATCAATTGATCTGGCTTCCAAAATACTAATTCAGTTTGTTTGTTGGTTCATACGGCCACTTGTGTGTTTCTTCCTTTTTGACTCAGTCTGGTCCATTTTTAGAGGTAATCACTGAATATTGGGCTTATTCCAGGAATACGGTGAAACAGAAGAAAGTCAGTGTAAGTCGCAGCATTAATGTCTTAAAGGAGGAAAGGTATGTGATTTTTTTTAAAAGACGCATTAAAACATAAGTGTACATGGCGAGAGAAACAGAGCCAAACTTGGGGCTTTCAGTCACCCAGCGTTATCGCCCAGATAAGCCTTGCGTTTCCCAGCTTGCCTTTCGAGAAACAAGGCTGGACTTCCCCTATACTGCTTCCAGGTCAGCGGGCTGCTTGGACACGTGCAACAAGCTGATTGGCCAGGAGCCCTTCCTACTGATGAACTGATGACCCTGCATGACTCACTGCGGAGGTTATAAAAGGCCAGGTCTCCCGCTCGATAATCCTTTTTGCGAATGAGTCAGACACCCTGCGCACGCCCTTGTTCTATAACAATTCAAATATGTTCAGTATCAAACATTGGGTCCTGGAATTAGCGGTGGAAATTGTAGCTACCTATGTCCTGGATCAAGTAAGAATTTCTGTTCCCGAATTGTTCATGACATTACCGGAGAACCCATGGTACTCCACGGATTGGTTAAAAAAAGCGTTCCAGTTTCTGTTGAGGAAGACCGTTTTTTATGTCCTGCGCAATCTTGCTTCCATTATACACAAACGGATTGTTGGAGAAGTCGTCATACGTATGCCATATCGTTTTCGACACAAGAAGACGTTTTCTAAACCCACAGCAGCGGTTGTGGTTTAGCTACTCTTACGTCTAAGCGATCTGTGTGCTCTGGGGAGTACTTAGCACCAGGAGGAGAAGAAAGTACGTTCCTAGCTTCTCTACGGCCAGAGGAGGCTTGTGTGTGTGCTCAGCTCTCCCTGAGGCTGGCCCCGTTGTACCAAACTCACCAAGAAGACTGGCTCACAACGAAACGGAAACACTGAATTTGAATCACTAATGTTAAGCAGTCCTAACTTGGCGCCCGGAGTCCGCGCCCACCTCTGGACGTCCCATGAACTTCCAGCCTGTGCCTACCACCAACGGCTCCATCCTGCCCCGGTTCTCTGAAGGAAGCTCATTCTGCTGAACTTCCCCCAGCGACTACCATCTATATACAGTACAGCGGACTATTTATGCTGCGCCAGTCATCATTCTGTCCCAAGAACTTACAGGAGCCTGTGGTTTTACCTTCATCCCCTTTCGCCTCCCCCGCCACGCCCACCCCCAGCCCATTTCCAGTTCCTCTTGAATGTGGGTCTCCCAGATTTCAAAAAAGTTCTGTTTTGCTTTGCAGCCTCAATGTCTTGTCTTGGAACAAATAAACTTAATTTCAACAAATGGAGTGTCTTGGAGTCTTACTGCCCCACTCGAGGCTGACTTCTTTTCTCCTGTGTGGTTCAGGGTCTGTGGCCAGGATCCGAGGAGGAGTAGGAAAAAAACCATGGCCATGAGAATGAGAGCTCCATGCCATGGGTGGGGTGGGGTGGGGTGGGCAGGCCTGGGGGAGGGTGGGGGAGGGTGGAGAAGGGTGGGGTGGGCTGTGAGGAATGGGTCCATAGACTGGGTGGGATTTGCTGCGTGGTGGATTGGGGTAAGGGACTGGTTTCTGAGGCTGATGCACTGGGGCTCAGTCTTGGTGGGGAGGAGGGCAGATTTGAAGATGTCTCCTCTCCCCAGGAGAAGTTCACGGTGAGAGAAGTGCAAACCATGAACTGGTTAAAGGAGCTGTGGGCATGTATCCCAAATGTGGCTCAAGTAGAGGCAGCTGCGTCAAGGACTGAGCTGAGGAAGGAATAGGGCTCCGAAAACTCATTTTCCAGGGGACCAACGCCGGGATGTGGGGGGTGCTGAAACTCAGAAGGCTCACAAGAATGCCACCCTTGGGTCAGGAGAGACCCTGTGGAGGGAGAGAGGGAATGAGTGGAACAACCCTCCCCGGGGAACCCTGGAGGTCCTGGGGCTGACCTGGAAATGTGGAGCCTGCCTGCATCAGGCTCCCTGCTCAGCATGGAGTCTACTTCTCCCTCTCCCTCTGCCCCTTCCACCACTTGTGCCTGCCCCCTCTCTCACACACATATAAATATGTAAAATCTTAAGAAAAAAAAAAAAAAGAAGAAGAAGTTCATACCCACAAAGTGATGTGCACATTCCATGTAATCCACCTTAAAATCCTAATGGCATTTTGGGCAGGAGGTAGAAAAAATTCATCCTTCCAATCATACGGTATCTCCACACAGACCCCAAGGAGCCAGAGCAATCTAGAAACGGACAAAGTAGGAGGCTTGCACATCCCAATTTTGAAACCTATTACTGAGCCACAGGAAACAATAGAGTGAGGTCCCGGCACAGACACAGAGACACAAACATAGAAGGAACAGAACAGAGAGCCCTCAGATAAAACTTTCCACACGTGGCCCAATGATCTTCTGCAGGGTGCCGCTCCCACTTGAATGAGAAAGGACAGTCCCTTTAATGAAAAGGCTTGGGAAGACAGGGTATCCACATACAAAGAAGGAAACCGGACCCTTCCCTTGTACCGCACACAAAGATTAATTGAAAATAGAGAACGCCTCTCCACAGAAGACCTAAGATCATGAAGCTGAGAGAGGGAAACAGGAGAAAAACTGCATGACCTTGGATTTGGCAATGAGGTCTAGGACATGACACCAAAGGACACAGGCAGCAAAAGCCAACTAGAAAAACAGGGCCATTTCAAGCTTACAAACTTACAAGCTTACAAACATTTCAATCAACGGAGTGAAAAGGGGGCCTACGGAATGGGAAAAGGATTCGCAATTCCTTTGTCTCTCAGAGGATTCATATGCAGAAGATGTAAAAAACTCTAAAAGTCACAACAACAAGAAAAACAAACTAGACAATTAGACAATGGACAGAAGTCTTGAAAAGACGTTTCTCCAAAGATAGACAAAGGCCACCAAGCTTCTGAGAACATGCTCAGCACCAGTACTCATTACAGAAAACAAATCAAATGACAAAGACATATCATGGGATACCTGTGAGGAGGGCCGCTAGCAACAACAGTAGCCCAAAGATCCCAAAACCAAACACCACAGGACAGCTTGCGTTGGCGAGGATCTGGAGGAATTGGAACCCTGGCACGGTCTTGGTGAAAATGTGAAATGGCCCATCTGCCCCGGAACACAGTGCAGAGTTTCCTCCCAATGAGGAAACAGACTTACCCCGTGACGCAGCCATCGCACTCCTGACTTGACATCCATAAGAACTGGAAGCAACGTTACGAAGGGCTACTCGCACATCCCCGTTCACTGCAGGGCTCTTCTCCAGAGTCAAGAGGTAGAGGCACCCACATGTCCACACACGGAGGAATGCAGAAAGAACGCCTGGCATCTACATACAGTGGGACGCTATTCCATCTTAGAAAGGAAGGTCATTCTGGACTTTCTGCGAAGTGAAATGAGCAAATCACAGACAACGATCCTGTGATCCCACTTATGCGTGGTATCTAAAGTAGTCAAATCTACAGAAACAGAAAGAACTGTGGGGCCAGTGGGGGCGAGGAGGAGGAAACACGGAGCTGTGGGTACCGCATTTTCAGTCACCAAATGAATATGTTACAATGCATTGTACGACAAGGAGAATATCTACGCTGCTGAACTCTACACTGGCTAATGGTTTAAAAGTAGCAAAAGTAATGTACTTGTGTTTTAGTATAATTTTTAACAGATTTCTTGAAGGGAGAAATTGGGGTGAAGAATCTTGGGGCCTTTGACAGCTTCCCGCCTTCAAAGAGGAAGCTCTGGATGTGACAAATACAGTGTGTTGGTCAGTGAGTTTCGTTTCCTGTTCCCAGTCAGCCCATTTTATTCCCGATGGTTTCTTGTTGGGTCTCTGAGCCCCTCAAGAGCCCACAGTGGGGAGGAGGCTTGAACTCCTATGATAATCAGGAGATGAGGGGCCAAAGTGGGAGGGGAAGGGGCAGGCAGGGATGGAAACAGGGATAGAGGAGGGAGCAGTGTGGAAGGGGGCAGAAGAAAGGATTCAGATAGCTGAAGAGTCCAAGATGTCACATTCAAAAATAAAAAGAAGGAAAGAAAAGGAAAAAAGTGGTACCTGGTGAGCTCAGTCCATAGAACATGAGACTGTTGTGTCTGTGCATGGGTTCAATCCCCACATAGACCTTTCTTTACAAGAAAAACGGGGGGGTTTCCTGGTTGGCTCAGTTGGTTAAGGGTCCAACTCTTGATCTCAGCTTAGGTCTTGATCTCTGGGTTGTGTGCTTGAGCCCCGTATTCTGCTCCACACTGGGCATGGAGCCTACTTTAAAATTTTTTTAATTAAAAATAAAATACAGGGATGCCTGGGTGGCTCAGTTGGTTAAGCCGCTGCCTTCGGCTCTGGTCATGATCCCAGGGTCCTGGGATCGAGCCCCGAATCGGGCTCGTTGCTCAGTGGGGAGCCTGCTTCTCTCTCTTCCTCTGCCTGCCGCTCTGCTTGCTTGTGTTCTCTCTCTCTCTCTCTGACAAATAAATAAATAAATAAAATCTTAAAAAAAAAAAAGAAAGAAAGAATGAACTTTAAAAAAAATACAAATTAACAGAGGATGGTGAGGAGGGAGAAACCTTAGGTGAACAGGTTGGGAAACTCCTGAGTCAGCTTCTATGTAGCCTTTGAAGTTCCGTTGTGTTCAAGAAAATATTTGCCTTTTCTGAAGACACTAAATGGAATTAGCACCTTAAAGGTGAAGTGTCTAGGGACGCCTGGGTGGCTCAGTTGGTTAAGCAGCTGCCTTCGGCTCAGGTCATGATCCCAGCGTCCTGGGATCGAGTCCCGCATCGGGCTCCTTGCTCATCAGGGAGCCTGCTTCTCCCTCTGCCTCTGCTTGCCATTCTGTCTGCCTGTGCTTGCTCTCTCTCCCTCTCTCTCTCTGACAAATAAATAAATAAAATCTTTAAAAAAAAAAAAGGTGAAGTGTCTAGCAGGCAGCAAAGAGGAGAGAAGAGGAGAGTCACTCATGGTGTTGACAGATGGTTAGGGCAAAGAGGACACTTTGCAAAAGAAAACGTGTCTCTTGATGACGTTCCTCACACTCATGAGCTCCAGGATAGGCATCAAGGGAACCCCTCTAAGTGGGTAGAGCTGCCATGTCATGGGAAAGGGACCAGAGCAACTACTTCTTGGAATATCAATCATCCTCACCCAAGAGAGCCAGATGGTGCCCTGGGGCCTGTCCTCATTCTGCACTCAGGAGTACCATTGGGCTTCATGTTAAGAGACGGGATTTCTTACCACGGATTATTGACTCCCACGCCGTGGTAGCCACATTGGTGAGCCCTGGGCTTGTTGAACGGACCTTCCCTTTTTCTAGGAGCCTTTGCAGCTTGGGACCACGAACCCCCAGCCTCCCTGCCTGCTGACGGCCTGAGAGAGCTTCCCTACAGGGGCTGCCCTCCCGGGTACACATGGGCTGGGATGAAGGCACGTGATGAACCTGAAGACCCAGAGGAAGGATCCTGGCTCCAGAGAGACCATGGAGGGGAAAGGAATAAGCACCCAGTGGGGAGAGACATCTGTCCCGAGGCTCCCTGGAAATACACGCCCGCCACGTTCTGGTTCTGTCACCTCATCATCCTGAACAACGTATTTAACCATCAGCCTCTTTTACAGCTACAAGAAGCCCTGTTACTTTCACACAAAAGACATGGACGCGGTCCTGATGGCGCTTTTGCTCTCTTGAATCCACCGCTCCCATGTGGCTGACACTTTGACAGGTAGTTGTAATAGGAGGCTGCCGTTGAGGGTGAAAAGTCTGTACAACCGCACTACTGTGAGCACATCCACTTCATACAGATTCTGAATCTGAGTAGTTTCACATCAAACCCACTGATGGCGGGAGACATAGGCCCTCAATGGCCAAGTCTGGTTTAGTGTTTGAAGTAGCACACACACTCTGAGAGCGCTTAGCAGATAAGGAAGGAAAACGGTATGGGAACAGGTCTGATGCTCTGAGAGGTGCCCCTTCTCGGAATTTCTCCCTCATCCTCTGGAGTGGCCACCTTTTCTCCCTTTGGGGGACTCCACACACTCATCAGGCCCTCAGTCCCCACCCCACCCTCCCATTCTTGAATGGATCAATGGATCAGTGAAGCAGAATAGCCCAAAAATAAACCCACAGATCGACGGCCAAATAACTGACAGGAAAGGAGCCAAGAATATACAGTGGAGAAAGGGTAGGTCTCTTCAATAAGCATTATTTGGAAAACCAGACAACCATATGCAAGAGAATGAAACTGGACCACTATTTTGCACCATATTCACTCACTCACATGGAATTCAAGGCTGGAATGTAAGATCTGAAACCACAACACTATCAGAAGAATGCAAAAGCAGTGAGTTCCTTGACATCAGACACAGTGATGGCTTTTTGGATGTCACAAGAAAAGTAAAAGCAATAAAAGTAAAAAATCAACAAGTGGGACAACATCAAACTAAAAACCTTCTGCACAGTGAAGGAAACTGTGAGCAAAATGAAAAGGCAATCTACCCAATGGGAGAAAATTTTTCAATCATCTGTCTAATAAGAGATTGATATCCAAAATATAGAAAGCAGGGCACCTGGGGGGGTTGCTTGGATGGCACAGTCAGTTGGTCATCTGACTCTTGATTTTGGCTCAGGGTCATGATCTCGGGGTCATGGGATTGAACCCCGTGTTGGGCTCTGCATTGAGCGTAGAGTCTGCTTGGGATTCTCTCTGTCCCCCTTTCCCTTGTCCCTCCCCCCCCAACTCATGTGTTCTCTGTCTCTTAAAAATAAATAAACAAACAAATAAATGGCACTCCCAGTGGCCCTAGCATAGGACCTGTGGGCTGTGGGGAGGACTTCGGATTTGGGTGTGACTGAGATGTGAGTAAACAGGAGGGTTTTGAGCAAAGAAGAATGACCTTGGGTTTGAGAGGAACTGCTCTCTGAGGATCCGAGATCTTACAGTGAGAAGACTGTTGTACGGGCAGGTGGGGACAATGAGGCAGTGGGGAGACCACTCAGGAGACTGTCACAATACCCTCATTTGGCGGTTTGGATGAGGGTTTGCACTCTATTTATAGGTTGTAGGCAACTTGCAGGGTTTGTTGATGGAGCAGAAGCCTCCCAGATAAAGCCAAGTTTCCTGGACTGAGGCCCCGTAGGATGCACTTGACTCTCTACCTGAGAAGAGGCAGACTCAGGGAGCATCAGGTTGGGAGGTGGTAGGAATAAAGGTCTCGGCTGTGGAGATGCCCTGATGAGGTCTAGGAGAGATGCCCCAGCTTGCCTTAACTCATTCTCCTCCAATCCCCTTGGAAAGTACATGCTGACAAGCCACACACAGCAGTTTCTGGGCTCACTAACCGCAAAGTCACACATGTGGAGTGTGGATCTATGACATGCTGGTTATGCCTCCGGGGCATCCCAGTGGATCCCAACCTTGTTGCTACCAAGAGGCTGCAGAGGTCTGTGGCACAAAGCCAACAGTGTCTTGATTTCCTAGTGTTTCCCCTCCAGGAAGTAGTGACAGCTTTCTTACCAAGCCATCTCTCCAATCCCACCTTGGTCATTCTGAAAGCTACAACTTGAGCCTGTGTCCAAGTATATAAGTAAAAAATAAAAAATTCAGTTAAAGAAGCGATATTTCTCTAAAAAAAAAAAAAAGGAAGACAGGCCATCTGCAGACTGGTGATGATCCTGCGTCATGAATCAACTGAAGAGTATGAGTTTTTAATTCCAACCTTCTGATGGCAAGATAAAGACAGAGAGAGAAGTCAGCCCCCATCATATGTCCCGTGGACAGAGACTGAAGAAGTTTGGGTTTCTTGAATGAATTTTAATCAGGTGTACAAGGCTGGTCCAGAGCAGACATCTCATTTTGATTGGGATCACCCACCACCCCAGGGAGATGTGCCCTTGAGGTCGCGCAGCCCGACTGCGGGTCCAGCGGTGAAATGTACTCCAGTCCCGGGACTCACACTGTGAGCAAAACCCGTCCGGCTCACTCCCGCCGGACATTCCCTTTCTTATATTGGTGACCACACTGGACGTTGCTGTGTGTTGTGTCTCAGATGATCCCAGGAAAGCCCCAGCTTCTCCGTCGGGGGCCACACTGGGTGGGGAGGTCTGCGGGGGTCAGCGCCAGCGCCCTTGGATCGAGCCCGGATCATCTCTGCTCCACAGGCTTTGAGGCTCCTTAGTGAAGTTTCACCTTTCAGCGCTAATCTTCCCTCTTGGAAAACAGGGACTCGGACGGATCTCCCCATCCCCACGACATCTCCCAATCCCTGTCTCTGCAGGATTTTCCTGAGACCAACATTATGTGTAGACGTTATGACGTCTATTTAATGCCGTTCGTATTTGAGCCAAATAGTTGTGATCATCCGGCCCCCGACCTTGGATTGTGGAGTCAAAAATGTGTATCCCTCCCCCCCAAAAAATGTGTATCCCCAAAGTACATCAGGGCCGAGCATATTCCCTCTGTGAGCTGGGAAGAGAGAGAAGGGAATGGGTGGAGACAGAGACCTTTGAGGACCCAAAGATGTGAAAAAGCCAAACTGCTGGTGCTCCTCGCCAACCCTCCAGGCTACCCTGCGGTGGTGCCGCCCTCTGGTGGCTAAAGTATGCATTGCAGCCCCTAAGCGGCCTCATAACCTTTCTTTTTCTAAGGGGAGACTTAACAGTCCGCTGTCACTGCTGGGGCAACCAGCTACATCAACAGCAGGATCCCATGTAAAGTGAAAATGCAGCGCTCCTTGCTCAAAAATCGTTAAGAATTTCACGATGGCAAAAGCACAGCATTACACCTGGCCACAGGCCCTTGTAAGTGCTTTGAGTGGTTGCACATATCGCCAGCCCGGGAAGCCAGCCCTGCCTCACAGGGCAGATGGATATGTTCGTCCTCCATGTGAATTCCACACCAGCTCAAGCCACCAAAAACCTACAGAAATGCTGAGCCTTGAGTGCCTTTAATTCCACAGCAGGAGAGTTTTCTTTCTTTTCGAAAATTTCTCCTGGTATTTTGCTCTGGCCAAATCAATGACCAAATTAGAGATGATTCTAGCATCCAAAAAATTAGTGAAACACGTGATTATATGAAGATCTATAAGTTCCCTCAGAAAAGAGGGAGCAAGGGGCGCCTGGGTGGCTCAGTTGTTAAGCCTCTGCCTTCGGCTCAGGTCATGATCCCAGGGTCCTAGGATCGAGCCCCACATCGGGCTCTCTGCCCGGCGGATGGGATGCCTGCTTCTCCCTCTCCCACTCCCCTGCTTGTATTCCCTCTCTCGCTGTGTCTCTCTCTGTCAGATAAATTTTAAAAAATCTTTAAAAAAAGAGGGTGCAAAAACCATCCTCTAACCTGTCCCACACTGGAGATGCCAAGAAGCAACTCTTCACCCTGAAAGCCTGGATCCTGTCCTTCCAGCAGAGACCAGGGTCCAGGGATGAGGGAAGCCCCTTTGCACAGAAGGTGCCTGTGTCTGAACCCAGGAGGGATCACAGTTAGTGACTGTCCTTGTGCACCGTGGGCTCAGGCAAGAACAGGATGGAGGATCCGGGTAGGGGTTATGGGGGCAGGGGTCTGGGGAAGTGACATGCACAGGCATTAGGTGTCCCCTCAGGGCCCCGTAGAATCAGAGAGATTAGGGAGATAATGATGAGGAGACAGATCTCCCTGTTCCTGGGGGGATTGTTTTCTCGCCCTCGAGGGGGACGGTGGATCAGATTCTTGTGGCTACCATAAGAAATTACCATACCCTGGGTAGCTTAATACAAGAAAAAGTTTGTTCTACCACCGTTCTGGCAGCCAGAAATCCAAAATAAAGTATCGGCAGGACCACATTCCGTCCGGAGACTCTGGGAGAGATTCTGTTCCTTTCCTCTTCCGGCATTTGGTGGCGGACGGCATTCCTTGGCTTGTAGCTGAGTCACTCCAAACTCTGCTTCTGTCTTCACGTGGCCTTTTCCTCTGCGTGTCCTTTGTGTGTCTTCTTTTTCGTTTCTTATAAGGACACTTTTTTTTTTAATTTTATTCATTTATTCGACAGGCAGAGATCACAAATAGGCAGAGAGGCAGGGAGAGAGAGAGGAGGAAGCAGGCTCCCCGCTGAGCAGAGAGCCCGATGCGGGGCTCGATCCCAGGACCCCGGGATCATGACCTGAGCCGAAGGCAGAGGCTTTAACCCACTGAGCCACCCAGGTGCCCCATATAAGGACACTTCTTATCGAATTGAGGACTCACACAGATACCCTGGGATGATTTCATCCCAAGATTCATTGTATCATCAAAGAAAGTTTTTCCAAATAAGGTCGTATTCACGGGTTCTGGGGTTTAGGACATGAACATATCTTTGTGGGGGGCGGGGGTCAGCATTCAATCCACTACAGCCAGCCTGACCCTCTGGTCCAGTCCCATATGGGAGTAGGGGTGCTGTTCAGAGCTGCATACATGCGGCTTCCCCTAAACTGCAATGAGTCCCCCTGAGTCTAGGCTTCCCCTGCAGTCTAAAGGGCAGGGGGGGAGTTGGAGAGGCAAGAGGGAGGTCCCAGGAGAAATGTGCCACACAGACTCAGACATGGACCCCCAAAGACCACCAGCCACCCCACATAAAGTCAAACTTTTAGAAAAAGAAGGACTTTCTAAATATCACATGCAATGTGGGACCCTTGTGTAAATCCTGACCAGAGAAAAATGACGTGAAATATTCCTGGGGTCAAGCAAGAAAAGTGAAAATCATAAACTTTGAGTCATCCAAAGTGAACACTTTTTTTTTAAAGATCTTATTTATTTATTTGACAGAGATCACAAGTAGGCAGAGAGACAGGCCGAGAGAGAGGAGGAAGTGGGCTCCCCGCTGAGCAGAGCCCGATGTGGGGCTCAATCCCAGGACCCCGGGATCATGACCTGAGCCGAAGGCAGAGGCTTTAACCCGCTCAGCCACCCAGATGCCCCAAAGTGAACACTTTTGTGCTTCAGAGGACTTCACATAAGTGAAAAAACCCGGCGAACAGGTGAAAAAATTTTGCCAACCACGTATCAGATAAGGGACTCGTATCTACAATACGCAAAGAGCATACACAACTCAATTAAAAATTTTTTTCATATTAAAAATCAGCAGAGGAGGGGCGCCTGGGGGGCTCAGTGGGTTAAAGTGTCTGCCTTCGGCTCAGGTCATGATCCCGGGGTCCTGGGTCCGAGCCCCACATCGGGCTCTGCTCAGCGGGGAGCCCACTTCCTCCTCTCTCTCGGCCTGTCTCTCTGCCTACTTGTGATCTCTGTCTGTCAAATAAATAAATAAAATCTTTTAAAAAATAAGAATAAAACTGTTCATATATTTTAAACATACCCTTTCAGCAAGTCTGGGGCATATCCCTAACGCTCTATTACCAATGACCACAGACTTGTAGGGAAGTTTGAACATGGACAGGGTATTTGATGTTAGAGAATTATGATTCTGTCGGGTGTCGCCAGTGGCATGAGGGGGACTCCTCGTCTTTGAAAAGAGGCAGCGGGGAGCATTCAGGACAAGGTGTGTTGACATCTGTAATTAAGTTGTAAATGTTCCATAAAAAAACTAATAGATGATAGATGGATAGAGACAGAGAGATGACAAATGAGACCCCAAAATCATGACAGTTTTATCTCTGCGTGGTTATGTGACTGATTTTCTTTCTGTTTGTATGTTACACATTTTTCAAAATTAAGATAAATATTTTCCCCTCTGTAAACAACGACATCAGGCAAATGTGTGTCTGTATCCTACTGAGAGAGGAAAACAGATTGAATGGGAATTCCCAATTTAAGTAAACTCTGGGGAGGGCGCCTGGGTGGTTCAGTCCATTGAGCATCCCACACTTCATCTCAGCTCAGGTCTCCAGCTCAGGGTCATTAGTTCAAGCCCTACACTGGGCTCCACGCTTGGCCAAAGGAAAAATCTCTGGGGGTATCAGATGCCAAACTCCTCACTCACGAAATGTAAGCTCTCCAAGAGCCAGAGTACCTGAGGCCCTGACTGCTGAGATCCACCCCAAGCCTGGCGGTGGCCCCTTCCCCAGGCAGTTGCCCCGGCCTCTCCAAGGGCAGCCGGCAGCCAGGGCAGGCCTGGCACAGGGCACTGGAGCCCAGGGGGAGGCCGGCTCGGGGCTGCACTGTGTGCTCCAGAGACCCACAGTCAGGTGCAGCCTCTCTCCATCAGCCCTCACCCCTGCTGATTTCATTGCCCTGAGCTGTCAGTGTGGGCGCCCGGGTGGCCCACTGTGCAAGGATCTGCCTATCCACTAGAGCTGTTGTGTTTTACGACAGAATGTCTCCTGAAGTCAGTGTGATTTCCCTCCTTGAGGGTGAAATGAAAACATCTGTGCATTTGAAAACTGTTGGAGTTGGGGCCGCTGGGGCTGGCGTCCCTCCAGGTCTCTAGGAAGTCCTGTGCATAAGCTCACGCTGCTTCTCATATCCTGGGGGACAAAGGCCAGCTACAAGGCCACCTGAGGCCGTCTGAAGGGTCTGGGCCATCAGGCCCCCTCCTGCTGTGGACGCCAACTGGAAACGTGGCTTTGGAGGGTGGAGCCAGATAAGGGAAGAGATTGGAAGATTTGAAAAGATGGCCAAGATGGACAGCGAGGGCAAGATGAGAGCTCAGCTACCGACAGGCAGGTCATCTCAGTAAAATATGTACCGAAAAAAGCAAAGAGGCGAGGAGGACTTTGATTCAAGGCCAATGCAACAGGTGAGGACGACCAAACTCAGCCCTCCTAAAGCACAGCTGGAGAGATTTTAGGTTAGGGAGAGGGACTTAGAGGCCATCTGCTGGCTGATCAGCCTCATTTGAAAGAGCAGTGGAAAGTTCTCATAAAATCCTGGCAGAAGGTAGTTTTACGTCTCCGACTGAAAGGTGACCCTCGGAAGTTAGGCTCCTGCTTTCCTTCAGAGCCTGGGAGGTAAGGGTGCTGTCTGCGGGAGGATTACATTTTGGAGGGATGGACTCCAGAGCCATTCCCTGGATCCTAAGACTGACATGAGGCTTTTTAAAAAATTTTTTTAAAGATTTTATTTATTTGAGAGAGAGAGAGAGAGAGCATGAGGGGAGGGGCTGAGGGAGAGGGAGAAACAGACTCTCTGCTGAGCAGGGGGCTCGACTGGGGGGCTCAACTTGGGGCTCCATCCCAGAACCCCAGGATCATGACCTGGGCTAAGGGCAGTTGCTTAACAGAGGGAGCCACCCAGGAGCCCCTTTTCAGGAGGCATAGATAACATCTCAAAAGGGACAGAGAAAGAAAACTGCAATTAGAAATGGTGATTCCGGGGACTGGGGGGTGCTGGGTGGCCTCTAGCTTGTAACCTCTTGAAACTGCTTTCTGCACAGCAGTAGGGAAACTCAGCTCCGTCTCTGGTCAAGACCCTGTTTGCTTTGCTTCCCCACGGTCTCCCTGGTCTCCCTGCAGTAGAAGACCCGCACGACAGGCAAGAAAAAGCCAGTGGCCTGAGCCTCTCAGAACACTGTGCTTGCTGGCATTTTCCGTGGAGACACAGTTTCTCTCGATAGACACTTTCCTTTGCTCAAAGCTTACCCACAAGGCAGACTGTTCTTTTGTTTGTTTGTTTGTTTGAAGATTTATCTATTTGAGAGAGAGAGCAGGGTGGGGGTGCGGGTGCACAGGGAGAAGGAAAGAGAACTTCCAGCAGACTCCCCACTCCCCACCGAGCGTGGAGCCCAACCTCGTGGGGCTTGATCCCACGACCCCGAGATCATGACCTGAGCCGAAATCAAGAGTTGGATACTTACCCAACTGAGCCCTTCCGGGAGCCCCCCCCCCCACCCTGGGAAAACTATTCTTGATCCTCAAGCATGGCTGGTCTCACTGGCTTGGGCCTGATTATTTACGCAGGTATGGAAGGGCTGCGTACCCCCCACATAGATTGCCCTGAAGCAGGTTTTCTTAGGGACTCCAACAGCCTCTTCCCTTTAAAATGCCTCTCCCCCTCAAATTTCGTCTGCATCTCTGTAACTCTTTTCTCCTGGTCCCCAAAATACCCATCCGGTTAACCTTAGCTCCTTAAAGGATGGGGCCATATCTGATCCAATGGGCGTCAGTCTCAACTGGGACCTTGGAATCAGAGCCCTGATGATCTCACCGATGTTTCCAGTTATGTCCTATTAGTGAAGGAGAGTCTCACTGACCCTGCCATGCCGCTCGCAGAGTGAGCGTTCTCTCCCTAGTGCCCCCCAAGTCTCCCCTCAGTGTCCCACCTCCCGTCTCTTTCCGCCCAAGAGCAACCCAGACCCTGTAGCAACAAAGCCACCCCCTCAGCCCTCATGGCACCCACAGCCTGGACATAGCTGCAGAGAGAGCCTGGAGTGCACCCGGCTTCTTTCTAGAGTGCCTCACGAGGGAGAGGCATGCTCTGCCGTGTCTTTCTCCTTCCCTGGATGCTGGGGTCTGACTTCCAACACCCTCCCGCACCCCCACAGCGGATCTCCCAGGGGCTGCAAACCTTGCTAAAGTTGGCAGAGGAAGGCCAGTTTGGGATGGAGCCTGAACCCCGTAATTCCCCTGCACCCCTCCCCTAGTATTAGAGGACTCCCTGGGCAGAAAGCAGCAGGTTGTTTGTTGTTGTTGTTGTTGTTGTTGTTGTGTTTTTTTAAGATTTCATTTATTTCTTTGACAGAGATCACAAGATCACAAGATCTGGGCAGAGAGGAAGGCAGAGAGAGAGGAGGAAGCAGGCTCCCTGCTGAGCTTGATCCTATGACCCTGGGACCATGACCTGAGCTGAAGGCATAGGCTTAACCCACTGAGCCACCCAGGCGCCCCTAAGGAGGAAATGCTCACAGATAGGGACTCAGCACCTCTTCCACCAACATCTCCTATCTCTGGGAACACCCTCACTCCCAACTAGAAAGTGTTTTCTGTGTGGGGGGGTTTTTTGTTTGGTTGGTTGGTTTTTTTAATGGACCTTGAGAGCCTGATTGGAGGTTCCAGAGGGAGAACACAGCTACTCCTGTATACCCTTGACTGTAGAACAGTCCTCCTCTTTGGGGAAGGTCATCCTCTTGGACCGAGTGCAAAGCTTCGGGAAGGAGGCACACAGAGTGGTAAGGGAGGAAGGGAACACCTGTGTAGCCAGCCAGCTCAGCCGAATCAACCCTGGTGATCAATGGGGTGACAGATGTCGCAGCCAGATCACCTCCACATCCTTTTTTTTTTTTTTAAACTAAAAAGTGTTTGGGGTGCCTTGGTGGCTCAGTCCTTAAGCCTCTGCCTTCAGCTCAGGTTGTGATCTCAGGGTCCTGGGATCAAGCTCCGCATCAGGCTCCCTGCTCGGTGGGGAGTCTGCTTCTCCCTCTCTCACCCTCCCTGCTTGTGTTCCTTCCCTCTCTGTATCTCTCTCTGTCAAATAAGTAAATAAATTTTTAAATAAAAAAGTTTTGATGACAAATGGCAAACATGTAAGCGTGTGTTTGTCTTCCCGGGGAGTAATGATTCTACGAATATCCAATTGTCTGCCCTGAAGAGATGTTTCCCCTCAGGCTGGCGCCCTCTGCCTGTTGACATCGGCCTCTTTTCTGCAAACGTAGACCCCGAGAATGGTTGCAGGTGCAGCGGGCTTCTCCTCAGACGCCATCCTCAGATACAACACATTTGCAACACATCTGGGAACAGCTGGGAACCCCCACCACCCCTCTGCTCACACCCACATTCCATTTTCAAACATCTCAAATAGTGCTGTGCAGAAATACAGCGGGAGATCCGTACGTAATTTTAAATTTTCTAGCAGTCCTATTTGAAAATGGAAAAAGGGGCGCCTGGCCAGCTCAGTTGGTTAAGTGTCTGACTCTTGATTTTGGCTCTGATCACGGTCTCAGGGTCCTGGGATTGAGCCCCACGTGAGACTCCCTGCTCAGCAGGGGGTCTGCTTGTCCCTCTCCCTCCCACCCCACACCCCCCTTGCTCTCCTTCACTCACTCCAGCTCGCAAGTGCGTGCTCTTTCTCTCTCTCTCTCTCTCCTCTCTAAGAAAGGGGACTGGGGAGTTGTTTAATGGGTCCAGTTTCAGGGTTATAAGATGAAGAGTTCCAGAGAAGGACGGTGGTGATGGTTGTGCACAGTGTGGATGGGTCTACTACCACTGAACTGTACACTTATAAATGGCAAAAATGGTAAATTTTATTATATATACTTTACCATGTTAAAAATTTTTCAGATACTCAGGTGAAATTCATTTTAGTAATATTTTTTTTATTTTTTTTAAAGATTTTATTTATTTATTTGACAGAGAGAGATCACAAGTAGACAGGCAGGCAGAGAGAGAGAGAGAGAGGGAAGCAGGCTCCCCGCTGAGCAGAGAGCCCGATGCGGGACTCGATCCCAGGACCCTGAGATCATGACCTGAGCCGAAGGCAGCGGCTTAACCCACTGAGCCACCCAGGCGCCCCCATTTTAGTAATATTTTTATTTATCCCATTATGCAGGAAATACTAGCATTCCAACAAAAGTTTTAGATTATCAAACCGTTCTATATTCTTTTTATCACACTAAGCCTTTGGAATGTGCTCTGTGGTTCCACCCAAGGCACAGGCCACCATGCTGGGTGGCCTTGGTCACCTATAGGTGACCCTCTCTGCAAAGACCCACAGGTCCCCTGCAACACACTTGCAGTTCCTTGGCAAGTACACCTGTAGACGGCCCACACGGGCTGCGGAGCCCCAGAGCTCACCAGCCAGCCCCTCCATCCAGATGGGGACAGAGGGCTTCCCAGGGTGCATCTGCTCAGGTTGATTCCTGAGCCCCCTGGCAGGTCAGGTAGATCTAACTGCAAATGCTCTGTCCTTTGCATAAATTTGCATCTCATTCCTGTGTCACTCAGAAGCTGTGGCAGGGTGGTAGGGCCTCAGATGGTCATCTCGAAGTCAGGGGGGTGGTGGTACAGGGCTGAGCCGAAGGCCCCCAGGTGTCCCTCCTCCTGCTTCCCCTCAGGCTCTTCCTCCTCTTCTTCCTCCTCTTCCTCGATGAGGCTCTCCTCCTCCAGGAAGGTGAACAGTTCCTCCCGCAGCGCCCCCATCTCCAGCCCCAGACTGCACAGCCGGCCCAGCAGCTGGAGGTCCACTTGGCGGAGGTTCTCCTGCCCGTGGGAAGGTGAAGTCATGGGCATCCCACCCCGCAGGGGGCGGGGGTGGTGCATGGCGTCAGGGTGCCCCCCACTCCCAACGTGCTCAAGTTCTGGCCAAGATTCTTTGCTTGACCAAACTTCAGCTAAGCTCCTAAACCTTCTCCTGGGCCCATCTGTGCGCTTCCTTGTAAAATCCCATTTTACCAACAATCTTCCATCCTCCATGTCTGATCACCCCTGATATCTGATCTGTTTCGTCACCCCCCTCCACCCCCCACCCCGGCCCCATCTCTGACCAGGCCCCACCTCATGTCTCTGGCCTGCCTCCAGCAAGAGCCCTGAGCGTCCGTTAAGCCAGATGCCCTGCTTAGTGATTTCCCATCTGCTGACTCCTGCCCTCTCCTTCCATAGAAATCCCCACTTGCCCCTGCTGTGCTCAGAGCTGAGCCCATCTCTCTGTGCCAGCCCCTGACCCCGCTGCAGTGGCCCTTACACCTACAGTGTCACTAGCTAGGTGCCATAAGTAAGCTTCTCTTTAACAATCCGGGCCCGCAGCACAGCGGGATCCTCACCAGACCCAGACCTTGACTGCCTCCAGCTTCTCCCAGATGGTCTCTATCTCTGCCTGTCTCTCCCTGACTTTGTCTCTCCGTTTCTAGTCCCTCACTGGCTCTGCATCTCTGTGCCTCTCTTACGGTGTCTCTCTCTCTGCCCTGCCTTGTCTGTCTCTGTTTCTGTCTGTCTTTCCATATCCCTTTCTGGCACTATTTCTCTGCCCCTGCCTTTGACTGTCTCTCTCTGTCTCAACCTCTTTCTATCTCTGTCTCCCCCCCTGTGCGTCTCTGTCCCTGTCTCTCTACTCCTTGCTCTTGCTCTTGGATCTATGTCTCTGTCTCTCTCCGCTTCTCTTTTCTTGTCTCTGAATTTATGTCCTTCAGTCTCTGGCCCTTTGCAATTCTATTCGTTCCCATTCATGCACCCGTTCTCTCCCCCCACCCCCACCTGAGCCCCATCTCTTGCCCATCTGAACCCCTTACTCACCAGCTCCTCCCAGATCCACAGCACACACTCCCTGGCACCTGCAGTGTCTGCCCCTGGGGACAGGAAGGTCTGGCCAGCTCTCCCCACCGGGACGACCTCCCTCAGGGCCCGGGGAGGGGGGCCCAGCCCCGGGGGCACCAGTCCCGCCTGCCTCAGTTGCCCCCACAGCTCCATAGTCTCTGAGCAGCGGAAGCCAGGAGCAGAAAATGGCAAGATCCAGAATGACCCAGTCCCTGAGGAGCCCGTGAGGGAAGTGGGGAGCAAAGGGCGTGAGGGGGTACATGGGTCAGCATTTCAAAGTCCGTTCTCTGGTGAGAACTGACAGCCTCATGAGGATTTTCTTCCTTCTAAAGTCTAACTTCAACTCTGCTCGAAAGAGTCTAGCCACGGCCCCTCCCTTGACCCGTTCTTAGGCCTAACCCCTCTCGGGGACTGGGTGTCTGTGGATGCCTGGCCTCACCTGTCCCGCCCTCTCGTGGGGCTTGACCCAAGGACTTGGGAGATCATGACCTGAGCTGAAGGCAGACACTTAACCATCTGAGCCACTCAGGCGCCCCACAGCTGGCCCAACTTAGGCCTTGTCTTCTGCACTTGGGCCACCCAACAGCTTCCTGATTAGTGTGCCCGAGGAGCCACGATCCTCAGCTGTGGTACCTCAGGCTCCAGCTACTGGTGGCGCACAGTTGAGCAGCCATTTCTGCTGAGCCCTGACCTGCCCACAGATACCATCACTGTCAGCACAGGCCCTGCCACAGAAAAGACTGGGGCGTCGGCCTCCCTCCACATCCAGAAGCCACTACCGCCACAGGCCTTGGCTTATTGCCCCTTCCCTGTATCACTCTTGCACAAACCATCACATCTCCTACTGACTGACACCCTGCCTCCATCTAACAGGACCTTTGTCATGGCCCTGGGCCCATCCTGATCGCCCACAGCTATCTCCCCAGCTCCTGATTCTTCACTTGATCACCTCTTCCTTTTCCCATATAGAGTAGCAAATTCGTAAGTTCCAAGGATCAGGGCATAAAGAGAGAGAGAGAGAGAGAGAGAGAGAGTGTGTGTGTGTGTGTGTGTGTGTGTTGGGAGTGGGGGTGGTCCACTATTCAATCCACCACACCTGCCTTTCAAACCTATCACTTTCCTAGTCTCCCTGTCTCCCTAAGTGGCATCCCCAACCTTTTAGTTTGTGGAGTCATTGGCTCAACCTTCAAAGTAGACTCAACTTGAGCACTTCTCCCCAGTTCCTATTACCCCATCTCTGCTCCTGTCTCCATTCATCTCTTGCCTGGACTGTTGCAGTAGCCTCTTTGCTGGTCCCCACTTCCACCCTCGCTTCCTAAGGTCTGTTCTCCACCTGGCAGAAATGATTTTTTTTTTTTTTAAGATATTACTGAATTGGGCACCTGGGTGGCTCAGTTGGTTGGGCGGTGGCCTTTGGCTCAGGTCATGATCCTGGAGTCCCAGGATCCAGTCACGCATCTGGTTCCCTGCTCGGCGGGTAGTCTGTTTCTCCCTCTGACCTATCCCCTCTCATGCTCTCGCTCTCTCTCTCTCTCTCTCTCAAATAAATAATCTTTTAAAGAAAAGATTTTATTTAATTGACAGAGAGACACGGGGAGCACAAGGAGAGGGAGAGGGAGAAACAGGCTCCCAACCAAGCAGAGAGCCCGATGCTGGGCTCAAACCCAGGACACTGGGATCATAACCGGAGACAAAGGTAGACACTTAACTGAGCCACCCAGGCGCCCCAAAATGATCTTTAAAAAAACATAAATCAGAGGCGCCTGGGTGGCTCATTTTGTTAATCCCCTGACTCTTCAGGTCATAGTCTTAGGGTCGTGAGTATAGTGGGAGGGAGGGTACTCTAACAGGAGGGGCTGACCGCTCTCTCCCAGGGAAAGGCTGTAGAGTCTCACTGGGAATGGCGCTCGGAGCAATCGCTCAACTAGTAAACAGTGCAGGTACCTTTAAGAGGAGAGTTGGAAAACGGACGGGGCGTGGCCATAGAGAAAGAACTCCCTAAGTGAACCGGGTGGGTGGATTAAAAAAACGGGCCCCTTCCGGTTATGTAATCCTAGCAAGATGGTGGCACCCAGGGCGGTAAGTGACCGGAGCTCCTAGAGCCCCGAAATTAAAGTCCGCTCTGCTGCCTCCGCCTTCAGAGCTTCTGTCAAGACCCAGGGAGCAAGGGGCAAAAGGGAGCAGGAGGCCTCCCCCGTGAGCTCATGCTGGAAACAGACATGCGACCTTGGCGGGCGAGAACGATTGGGGGAGGTCGAAGACAGCCAGGGCGCTTAGAGCGGACGCGGGGCGGGGAGTTGGCAGAGAGAAACCAATGGGGAAGCAGAGTGCGGGTAAGATGGCGCACTCAGCCAATCAGAGGGAGGGACCCAATTGGGGCGCTGGGAGTGGGGAGCGGGGCGTGAAACAGAACCTGCGGGGGGAAGAGGGTTTGGGGTGAGTTTGGTGGAAAAGCTGGAGTTTGAGGTCCAAGGGTAGGAGACAAAAGGATATAGGTGAGAGGAGCTCATGGGAAAATTATTCATTTTTATGGAAAACCAAAGGGAAGTTGGAGGCGGGGGACAGGAACCAAAAGATGAATATGAGAGTTCCAAGGTAAAGACCTGAGGGAAATTAAGGGCAGAATTTGCGATATTCGTGGAGAGAATTTAGGAGGAAAGACCTAAAGTCAAGGAATAGATTTAGGGGAAGTTAGGGTGAGAGCTTGGGCAATTTTGAGGGGAAAGTAAGGATGTGGGCAAATTACCGAGAAAATTTGGTTGAAGCAGAAAAAGAAATTGGAGCAGGCTAAGAGAAGACTGAAAGGAGATTGAAGAAAGCATTTGGGGGCTTTAACGGGTAAATTAAGGCTGATTTGGAGATAAATTAAGATATTTGGGGGTTAAGACATGGGTCATCCAGGGAAACTTGGATAAAATTAAGGGGGTACCTTGTGGGAAATTAGGTCAGGTAATAAAGGTCTTAAAAATAAGGGTTTGGGAAAAGATCAGGGGAGAATTGGGAAGACCAAGAATGTTTGGCCAAAGAAAAGAGAATTTAGGGTTCATTAAGGGAAGGAACTTGGGGAAATTTGGGGGATCTCAAAAGCAGAATTTGGAAATCCAGAAAGAATTTTGTCAGCCAGGAAGAGGCAGTGGGGAGGAGGGGAGGTTCATGAACCAGGAACAGGGGGATCTGGCTCTGACCCTCACAGCAGGCTCCAGGCTCAGCCTCTCCTTTCCTGTTCTCCCCAGCCCCTGCACCTGATGGCACCAGTATGGAACTGGGGTACCAGGGGCATCCGTGGCCTAAGTAAGGCAGTGGCCCGGGAGGGCAGTCAGAGGAAGGAGAGGTCCCTGCTCCAGTTCCTGGCTGACCACTTCTATGACGTGCAGGCTCTCAGGGAGTACCTGCTCCAAAAGCAGGTATTGAAGGTGCACCAGAAAAACCGGTGAGAACTCTTAGTGGGCAAGACCCTGCTGCTGGGGCCGTACCAGGCAGAACTCAGATCCTGTGCCTGCGGCCTCTATACCAGGCCTGCGGAGTTGCATCCTCTCCAGCCACGCCCTTCCCAGGGGCTCCAGCTCATATAAGTAACCCGCTGTCCACCACCTTAGAGGGCACGCTGGTACCTCAAACCTAACATGGCTAATGGCAAAGCCTTGATTTCCTCCTGAGAAAGTCTGCTCACCCCCGAGTCTTCCCCATCCCAGGAAACAGCAGCACTGTCCCCAGTTACTCAAGCCAAATTCTAAGGAGCCTTCCCTGATCTTCTTTTCTGTCTTCCACATCCAGTCCACTAACACCAGACCATCGCAGATGTGCCCAGTAGTTACCTCCTGTCTGTAGCCTGGTCTGAGCCCCTTCATTTTATGGTTGGTTGAGTGCAGTAATCTGGTCACCTTTTGCCCTCTCCAGTCTGTTACGGTCTATAAATCATCTAAAGGACTCTTAAAACAGGGGTGCCTGGGTGGCTCAGCCAGTTAAGTGTCTGCCTCCAGCTCAGGTCAGAATCCCAGGATCCTGGGATTGAGTCCCATGTCCAGCTCCTTGCTAAGTGGGGAGCCTGCTTCTCCCTCTCCCTCTGCCTGCCACTCCCCTTACTTGCGCTCTCTCTCCATCAAATGAATACATAAAATCTAAAAAAAAAAAAAAAAAACCCACTAAAATAGAAAAACACCACTTTGCTTAAAACCCTCAAATGGTTTCCCATTGCAGCCATTTGGTTGCTAGAATAAAAGCCAGACTCCAAAGCCTAAAAGCTGAGCTTTGAGATGCCTACCAGGGATTCCCCTTACCCCCACCAGCATGGCATCCTCAGTGCTGTTTGTCCTGCCATTCTAAGTTGAGCCTCTGAGTGTGTCCACCAGCTCTTCCCTTGGCCTGGCAGGCTCCTGCCATGAGCTTTGAATTTCTTCCCACCAAAGCTCTGCTCAGGTGTCACCTCCTGCAAGAAGCTACTATTTTTTTTAATGTTTTATTTATTCGACAGAAAAAGCACAAGTAGGCAGAGGGGCAGGCAGAGGCAGAGGCTCGATCCCAGAGTCATGACCTGAGCCGAAGGCAGGTGCTTGACTGAGCCACCCAGGCACCCAAAGAAGGTATTTCTTAACACCCAAACTGAAGTAGCCTTCTCCATCCCCACCCCTGCCCCAAGCCACTCCCAAGTCAGTCCCTCTGTTACTTCCAGCTGCTGCTGCAGTTTGCTCTTAACTTCCGGTTGGGCCACCTGGTTCCTTCCGTAACTTTAACCGAACAGAGCGTGGACTGCTGTCTGCCTTGGTGCCGGCCCTTAACGGACACTCAGTAAATATACGCAGCCTGTCTCAGTCGGTCGGTCTGTCTGGCTCACTCCTCTTGCTGTGAACTCTGACCCTCGCGGTGGGGCAGGGCCATGACAGCAGGACACCGGGGTGCAGTGCTCAACCTCAGCCACTGTTCTCTTCACAGGCCCTTCACCCACATCAAGGAGCACTTCGGTCCCCATGCCGCGGGTGCCTATTTCATCCTGAAGCAGGGCGGCGCAGTCAGGTATGAGGGCTAAAGTGTCAGCATGGGGTGGGGGAGGCTGTGGAGCACTGAGCCAGAGGCCCTTGGGACTTCTCATGAACCCTGGGCTCTGTCCCTGCTGGCTCCCCTCGGACCTTGTTCCTGAGCTCCTGCTCTGTCACTTGTAAAACAGGGCGGTGGTTGTATGAACCTGCAAGGTTTGCTGGAAAGACTCAGAGACTTACTGCCATGAAGTGTGTGGCATGGGCCCAATACAGCCCAGGAGTTCAGTGAACATCACTGTTCCTTTTCCTTCCCTTCTCCTCCTTCCCTCCCTCCTCCTCTGTTTTTTCCTCCCCTTTCTCCTCTTCTCTGGAAAATGTAGCTCATGCATCTACCTACCCCTCACTTGGCTCCAGTTAAAATGTTCCCCTGGTCTGAGCACCTTCCTCTGGCACGTTCCTCAGAAACGGTGCACACATCCGAGTGGGTCTCAACTTTTGGCAGTCAGTGAAGATTCTGGCATTCTCGCCCTTTTCTCTGATGTTAACCGAGTTTTTCTGACCCACAATAAAAATGGCCAAACAGGGGTGGCTGGGTGGCTCAGTCCATTGAGCGTTCAACTCTTAACTTCAGGGTTGTGAATTCAGGCCACGCGTCAGGCTCCATACTAGACGCGGTGCCTACTTAGAAAAAGTGGGGGAGGGGGAGGCCAAACATGCATCTCTCATCTCTCATGGGAATGTCCAGGGCCCAGGGAGACCCGACACGGAAGGCCTTTAGTGGAGGGCCTGCTGTGCAGCGAGCGCACCAGACGCTGTGTGACCAGGTCCTCACACGGGGCTGGGAGTGTCCTCTGGAAGCTGGAGGCCTGGGGAGGCGGGGTGCCCTGGTCACTGCCCGTCTTCTTCCAGGTTTCAGGGCAAGGAGTGGATCCGGCCAAATGCGCGTGGCCGCTTCTCTCTCGACTTCCTGACGTTCCCAGCGGTGCCTGTAGAGGCAGTCGATGCCAGCGGCAGTGCCATCAACTACCATGGCCTGGACAGCCTCCGTGAGTGGGCCGGAGACGGGCGGGCTGGTGCGTTTGCCCTTCCGTGCAGGGCTCCAGAAAGGATCTCAGTGGCTTCCCCTGCCTTGCAGTGACCCTGAAGGAGCTCCAGTCCCTGTGGCTGCGGCACTGTCCCCACGTGGATGACTGGTGTCTCAGCCGCCTCCACCCGCTGGCCAACTCATTGCAGGAGCTCTCGCTGGCTGGTTGTCCCCGAATCTCTGAACGGGGCCTCGCCTGCCTCCACCACCTCCAGTGAGACCTCAGCTCAGGCTGGGCCCCAAGCTTGGGAGACACAGATATGGGAGAGCGGGGAGCGGGTGGTCCCCGTAGCCCTGCCTCCACAACCAGCCTGGAGCGTGTGTGGGGTCCACACACGCTAGCCATCTCGGTGAATCTGGGGCGTGGGGGGGAAGCACTCCTGGTTTTTCTTTTTAATGAAAACTCGATGACGTTGACACTGTTGTGAACAGGGAGAGCCAGAGTGTGGTCCGTAATTCCCACGGGGGAGGTCTGTACTTGGCCAGCTCTCTCTAACATCTGGGTAGCTAAGGACTCTGATTTTAAAGAGCTCAGGCTCCAGGGCTGAAGCCAGGGCTGGTGCACCCCCCTCCATGCCCTTCCCCCTGCAGACGCCTGCCCTCCTCACGGAGGCCTCACCCCTTGCTGCCTCCTCTCAGGAACCTCCGCAGGCTGGACATCTCCAACCTCCCTGCCGTGTCCAACCCGGGCCTCACGCAGATCCTGGTGGAAGAGATGTTGCCCAACTGCGAGGTTCTGGGGGCTGACTGGACCCAGGGCCTCGGGTTGGGGCCGGAGGAGCAGTCTCGGGACACAGCCAGCCCCGTCCCTGCCTAGCCCTCCGCCTGCTTCCCGTCGAGCTGGGCATCAGCAGGGCCCCGTGGATGGGCTGACAGTTCTCGGTCCTGTGGCTTCCACTGGGATCACTCCACACGGAGGTGGGGCGCGGGGTAGGGAGACTGGCCCTGCCAGCAGGTCAGGGGAGAGCGTGCGGCTGGCGTACTTACTCCCCATCTCCGGGACTCTGACTCGCTCGTTCCACAGGCTTCACTTTGGGTTCCAGCAGCCTCCCAGGCCCAGGGGAGATGAGCAGCCTGGGGGGAGCCACACTCTACGCCTCCCCCGGCCCCGTGACTTCCCCACACCTCCTCTCTTGAGTCCCCCACACCCAGTTCCTGCCATGTCAGGAAACCCTGCTCTTGACTTGTCCCAAGCGTCTTCTCAGCATAGCCTTGTTTGAAGACGTTGCTGCTCCCTGCCAGGATCCCCTCTGACACAGGGGCGCCACCGGCCCGGTTCCCTGTGGGACACCACTCAGCTCTCCGCCAGCTCGCCATCCCTGGACTCACTGGCTGACGCCCGGCGTGCCCCACGGCCCCCGGTGTTCCCGCTTGTCCACTCACTGACTCTGCTCCAAATCCAGCTTTCCTGTTTGCTCCGTGAAAACAGACCTTGGGCCTTTGAAACCGTTTTCCTCGGCTAAATGACATGCTAAAGTTTGTCGGTAGAGGGCGCCTGAGAGAGGACAGGAGAAAAGCCTTTGCTTCCATGTGGGAGGCTCTGTGTGCTCTGGGCTGAGCCCTCAGGCCTCCCCAGCAGGTGGTTCCTGAGGTGCCACCCCCAGCAGTCTCAGAGAGCCCCCCGCCACCGAGGCACCTCCCTGCGAAGGGCTCTCCCTGCGACCCAGAACAGGGACCTTCAGTTCGCTGTTCAACGTCAACAAATTGACATTAAACTTGACCTGTTCGAGTCACTGTGCGGTTTTTCTCTCCTGACGGGATCCACACGGATCCAGCACTGGCCTCCGGAGTGTTCCAGGAGACAGACTCACAAAGACAGGATTGGGGTTGGTCCAGCTCTGGCCAGGGGTTGGCCATTGGCCAGGATGCCCGCTGAGGCACGTGCCTGGGAGCCCCGCAGCCGCTGCACCTGACCACTGTGCCAGTAACGCCAGTTCTAAAGATAGGTGCTGGAAGCTTCCTCGGAGTGCCCTTGAGCACCCACAGACAAGGACAGGGTCAGGGCTGTTGGCTCAGCTCGGGCTGCCACCTTTGAGGGGGAGAGCTTCTGTGCTGCCCCCAAGATCCTTGAAACGCTGAAAACGAGGCATTTAAGTTTGCAGGTTGCTGAGTGGCAGTTGTTGAATCCACAGTCTTGATAAGTTTCTCACGTGCAGGTGAGGGTGCCACCTGGTACAGAGGGACCCTGAAATTTGGGATGGGGTACCCTGGTTGGACCTTGTGGAAACATGAGCTTGGACCCCCTAGTCACTCGAGTGTCTGTGCCCAGTGACTGAGGAGAGCAGGAGCCTGCCTGTGCTGGGACCGCTGTGCTCCCCTCCCCCCCCCCGGGCCAATGCCCTTCCTCAGACTCACCACAAGCGCCCCTGCTCTCACCAGACTCCCGGAGGCCCAGGCTTCCATCTCTGCAGGCTCTAGGGCACAGCCGCCCACGAGGACCCAGGGGACAGCCTCTACACCAGAGCAATGGCAAGATTTGCAAACCCCGGGGGTGGTGGGGGAGCTCCAGTCTAAGGGATTTAGACCAGTGAGGGCCGAGTTCACGGTCCAGGGCACTTACGTGAGGGAACAAGGGAGCTAGCCAGTGCGGCTGGACGGCTCTAGTGGCTTTTTCAGGTTGCTGACTAGAATGTGGACTCAGGCGTGGCTTCCAGTTCCTAAGACAAGGAGCTGAGCCGCCCTGGCAGAATCCAGAGGGGGCACCCAGAGCTCAGCGAGGTCAGTGCTAGACCGAGTGGCTCCCAAGGGAGCTATACTTCCACCCCCAACTGTTCCACAAGAAGGCACCTCTCGGGTCCTTCGCAATGATGGGCTGTCCCTGTTCCAGTTGCCCAGTGGTTTCACCTCCTGATTGGACCCAGGCTGATGCCCGTAGCAACCCAACCCGCACCCTGAGATTTCCAACCACCCCCAGGAGGAGCAGTGTTGGCACCCCTGGGAGAAGTGAGAGGAGCCGGGGGAGCTCCAGGGTGGAAGCGGGAGGGGGAGACTGGGAGACCCCTCCCGGGTGCTGAGGGTCCCACCCCGGGGCCCCTAGCCAGCCCTGCCCCCTCACTTCTGGTGCATTAACACCCAACACGCACTCTGCATGCTCTTCCTCCAGCTGCTCCCACGGGCTCCGTCTCTCAGACTCAGGTTGGAAGTCAGCTCTGGACAGATAAATCAGCCATTGCTGACAGACAAGGTGCCAAGGATGAGATGGTCCAGACCGTCCTTCCAACCCAGGATGGAGCTAAGGGGGTCAGGCCCGGCTCAGTGGGGCCCCTGGTCTCACCCCAAGGTTCCAAGAGGTCAGGGATAAGGAGGCCCCGCCTGCCCACCTCCCCAAACAGCTGACATCACCCCAGCAGGAGGGGCCCCAGGGGCAGAGACTCAAACACAGGCGGACACCGGACACCCTCTCCTGTCCCAGAGGTCCAGAAGGGCTGGGGTTGGGGGAAGCCGGGGGAAGGGACGGATCCCCACCCCCACAAGGCAAACACCAGGCACCAAAGGGGGCAGAGGAGGTGGGGGGGTCAGCTCAGCTTGAGGCCCCCCCCATGCCCTCCCCACCTCCACTAGCCTCCAGCTTGGCACCCCCCCCCCCCCGCCTTCTGTCTTGTCCCCTCCCGCTCTACCCTGGCTCTGGCTCTGCAGAAGCCCTTCTCAGCCCCACCCCACAGGTCGCCCATCTGCCTCTAACTTCTCTCTCCTCCTGCATGGGGCATGGGGCACGGGCATTGCCCCAACTCCACACCACTCCTCCCCCTCTCTTCCTGCAGCCATCTCCTCCTCCTCCGTCCCTCCTCTCCCTTCCCCTGCCTGCCCCAGAGGTCTCCCCCAACTCTCCTCCCCCCCCCCCCACCCAGTCAGTCTCTCCTCTCCACCAGCCCCTTCCCCACCCCCACCCTAACTCCAGCGGCTACGACACAGCCCAGCTCGGGCACTGCCCACCCATCCCCTCAGCACATTCACCACTGCCTCCTCGGCCCAGTGCCAGCCCGCACCCCCCCCCCAACCTCCCTACCCAGCTCTGCCACTTTGGGACTCTGCCTGTCCCTGGGCCACCTCGCCATACTGCCCACCCAGGACTCGGGCCTGGCCCCTCAGCCTCACCCTCCCTCAGACTCTCCCAGGCCCCTGGCTCTCCCTGCCACGCCTCGCTCGGTCCTGTCTGTCTCTGGCCACCCCTGCACCTTTCCGCTGTCTCACCAAAAAACCAGCCCCAACACGCCAGAGCCCCATCCCTCAGGTCGGCCTCCTGGCCTCCTCTCCCATCCCCTCCCGTCCCTTCTCCCTCGGCCCCGCCCCAGCCCCTCCCGGCCCCTGGGGCCCTGGCGGCCTCCCTCCCCGCCCCTCCCCGCCCCTCCGGACTGGCTGGGCAGGGCTCCGACTACAGCACCGCCACTCGGGCTGGGGCAGAAGGGAGGGAGCGAGGGAGGGCCTGACCCGAGCCCCCGGACGCCGCGCGGGCGGGAGCTGGACCCAGAGGTAAAGAGGAGGGAGCAGGTCCCTGGCCCCCTTTCCCTGGGGTGAGGATTGTGGGGAGGAGGGAGGCTGGGTTCTAGAAGGTGAAAGGACGGACCCTACGATTTTGACTCCCGTTGAGGGGATGAAGGGGGGCTGGAATGGCCAAGGCCCCGGTCCCTGGGGTGGGGCTGCGGAATAGGTCCATGGAATGGGCTGGGCCGGGCAGAAAGAGCAGCGAGCAGAAGAACTGAACAGTGTTGCGAGCTCCAGGAATAGGGAAGAGCTGTGTCCTGGGCAGGGAGCCGGTTTAAGCGCTGGGGCTGAGAGAAGCGGTTACAGGGCCCGGCAGGGACTGCTGGCGCCCATCCCTGCACCCCAAAGGCCTCTGTGGCTCCTTTGCAGCTCCCGTGGCCACACCTTCCCTGGGCTGGGTCATGCGCTGCCCCAAGTGCCTTCTCTGCCTGTCAGCGCTGCTCACGCTCCTGGGCCTCAAGGTGTACATCGAGTGGACATCCGAGTCTCAGCTCAGCAAAGCCTACCAGGGACCCCAAGACACCCCACCAGGCCCCACACCCGCCAGCCCCGAGCCCACCCTGCCCGCTAACCTCTCTGCCCGTCTGGGCCACACCGGCCCGCTGCCCTCGGCTTACTGGAACCAGCAGCAGTGGCGGCTGGGGTCCCTGCCCGGTGGGGACAGTGCAGAGGCAGGCGGCTGCCAGGCTTGGGGGGCTGCCGCGGCCGCCGAAATCCCAGACTTCAAGTCCTACCCTAAAGGCCTCCGCCGCTTCCTGCTGTCGGCGGCCTGCCGGAGCTTCCCACCCTGGCAGCCTGGGAGTGGCAGTGGCCAAGTGGCCGGCTGCTCAGGCACCAACGTGCCCTACCTGCTGCTGGCTGTGAAGTCGGAACCGGGGCGCTTTGCGGAACGGCAGGCCGTGAGGGAGACGTGGGGCGGCCCGGCTCCGGGAGTCCGGCTGCTCTTCCTGCTGGGGTCTCCCGAGGGTGAGGGGGGGCCTGACCTGAGCTCGCTGGTGGCCTGGGAGAGCCGCCGCTACGGTGACCTGCTGCTCTGGGACTTCCTCGACGTCCCCTTCAATCGGACACTCAAAGACTTGCTGCTGCTGGCCTGGCTGGGCGAGCACTGCCCGGGCGTGAGCTTCGTGCTGCAGGCTCCAGATGACGCCTTCGTGCGCACACCAGCCCTCCTGGAGCACCTGCGGGGACTGCCGCCCAGCTGGGCCCGAGGCCTCTACATGGGGGAGGTCTTCACCCAGGCCAAGCCCCTCCGGAAGCCTAGAGGGCCCTTCTATGTGCCCCAGTCCTTCTTTAAAGGTCACTACCCAGCCTACGCAAGTGGGGGTGGCTATGTCATCGCCGGGCGCCTGGCCCCCTGGCTGCTGCAGGCGGCGGCCCGTGTGGCCCCCTTCCCCTTCGACGACGTCTACACTGGCCTGTGCTTCCGTGCCCTGGGCCTGGCCCCCAGGGATCACAAAGGCTTCCGCACAGCCTGGCCAGCAGACCAAAGAGCTGACCCCTGCACCTTCCGGGACTTGCTGCTGGTGCAGCCCCTCAGCCCCCAGAACAGCATTCGGCTCTGGAAGCAGCTGCAGGACCCCCAGTTCCAGTGCTGAGCTGTGGGGGAGCTGGGGAGAGGGAGGAGGGCGGACCTGGACATCACCTCTCCCAGGCCTCCGTGGGAGGGAGAAAACCTAGAATTGTGACTGCCTGAGCCCCTCCTTGGTCCTCCCAGGCGAGGGGGCTGGGCAGCAGGAGGTGACAGACTGTTTTTATCTACTTCTTGTTTTTGAAAAATATGCACCCCACCCCCCACTCTGAGACCCGGAGTCATCTTTGTGCCCGTGGGGCCCCAGAGGAGTTGACAGAGTGAGCGCAGCTGCACCCTGGCCTTCACAGTGGACACCCTCCCCCCACTTACTGGGCAGGGCCAGCTCTGGTGACCTCCTGGTCACTTTGCTGAACAGCAGCCTTGTCCCACCTAAGGGCGGGGAGAACAGGAGACTGACTTGGGAGGACACCCCCCCACCATCCTCCAGCTTGCTAGAGTTACCCGGAGAAGTACATGTCTCAATGGCCTGGACTTCTTTATTTGGGGGTGGGGGGATTGTGAAACAAGGGGTGATCCCAAACCAGCCAGGCCAGGCTCTCCTCCCACCTCCCAAAGTCCAGGAAACAGACCAGCGGGGGGTACGAGCCAAGAGAGTTTATTGGCCACCTGCTGACCCCTTCTCACTGAGGAAGTGACTTCACAGGCTGACCCACCACGCCCACCCGGAGGGGCTTCTAGTCCTGGAGGCGCCCCGGCCCAGCCCCCTGGGAGAAGGCACTGTAACAGGCGAGAAGGGGTTGACCAAGCCCCACCAGGTAACAGCCTGGAGGAGTGGGGATGGGGGCTGGAGCCCTGGCCCCAGTAGTGTGGAGGGAGCAGACTGCGGGAGGAGGGTGGTGCCCCGCTGCTCCCTGGGCCCCTCAGAGTGGGGCTGCCCCTCGGGGTGGTTGAGGTGGAGGTCGGGGATGAGCAGGCCTCACTTCTCAAAGTGATCCAGAGGGTAGTGCTCCCCGTAGGTCTGGAGGTGCCGGGCCAGGGCCTCCTGCTGCTTGCGGAGCTGGGCGGGCATCTCCTGGTACACGTCAGAGAAGAGCAGGCTGGGGCTGGGCTTTGGCTTCCGCTCCGCCTGCTCGAAGGCCTCCATCACCTGGGGGAGGGGGGACAGTAGGCACGCAGCTGGCCCCCGACCCCGCACCTCTGGGACCCCGGCCGGGGTTCCCATCTGGGCACAGAAGAGAGGATGGGCAGGGGTGAGAGGATCCCCTCGTGCCCCACGCAGTCTGGCACTGCACTAAATGCAGGGATCGGTGGGGCGGGACCAGGCAGCAGCCATTCAGACGTGAGGAAACCGAGGCCAGAGGGAGGGCCCGGGCCAGGGCAGCTCTTCCCACAGGGCGCACTGCCCCAGCTCCAGGCTGAGGAAAAGTGGGACACTCATTGCACACGGACTAAGGCACCTACCCCTCGCACAGCCCCTGACGAGGATCCCGGCATGTCCCTGCCGAGGACACAGCTAGGACCCCGCAAAGGCTCGTGCCCAGGCAGCCTGGCACCACGGGCTACAGCAAGACCCTGCTGGGCTATGCCCAGGTCTCTGAGCTCCGTGTACCCCAGTCCTTCCAGGTTTTTCCACCACACACTATGCCGGACCACGCCCCCTGGGGCATGGCCTTCCAGCAGAGAGAGGCCCCCACCTTCTTGCGGGACTGCTTCCTCCAGGCCTTCTCCTGCTCGTCGTCCCACCAGCCCTGGCTCTGCAGGTAGTGGCGCAGCCGGGAGATGGGGTGGTCCTGCTTGTCCCAGTAGTTGACCTCGTCTACCGAGCGGTAGGCCGAGCTGTCATCACTAGTGCTGTGGTGCCCGATCCTGCAGGCAGAGGGGACCCACGGTCAGGCAGGAGCCCCCTGCGGTGGATTAGGAGGGAGGGCAAGGACTAGGGGAGAAGGGGTGGCAATGGAATAGAGGCCACAAAGGGGATCCAACGTGAGTATCCAATAAAAGGGACGGGGTCATATTCTGGGGTCATATTCTGGGGACAGTGACCCATGCAGGGAAGATGGGGTCAAGGCCACAGGGGGAATGGGGGAGGCAAGCACCTGTAGGTCATGGCCTCGATGAGGAAGGGCTGGTTCTCAGCCACAGCCCGCCGCCGGGCCTCCTTGGTGGCGTTGTACACAGCAAACACATCATTGCCGTCCACGCGGATGGACAGGATGCCGTAGCCCGGGCCTCGGGCAGCTGTGGGGAGAGCCAGGTCAGGGACAGAGAGGCAGGTTGGGCATGGGGCGGGGGCGAGCTCAGATGAGGACAATGAGCAGAGAAAGGGGAGGGGGGAGAGGGAGCAGGCAAGGCAGTGTTCCTGTGACCCCCGGCTACAGACATGGCAGGGAAAGGACTGCGGGGGGTGGGGAGGCAAGCACGCAGACTGGGGAGCAGCCCACTGGGCCCCTACCAATGCCATCCCCGCGGTACTGCTCTGAGGTGGGCGTGGAGATGGCATAGCCATTGTTCCGGCAGAAGAAGATGATTGGGCACTCGAGGGTAGCGGCAAAGTTGAAGCCAGCATGTGCGTCTCCCTCACTGGCGGCCCCTTCCCCGAAGTAGCAGATGACAACCCTGTTGGCGTCGGCCCGCTTGGCCGCATAGGCCGCCCCCACCGCTGCGGGGGGGGGGGGAGGAGGGGGTGAGCAGGAGCAAAACTGCATGCTCCCCCCACCCGGCTCTGTCCTCTCACTCCAGCACCCCTGCCCCGCTCTCAGCCCCCAACCCCTGGCCGATGGTGACTCCCCTGACTCCAGCTGCTCCCCTCCCCTCTTCCACCCTCAAAACTCTGCCAGAATCTGACCCCATGTCCCCCGGCCTCCTTCCCATCGGTCTGCTCACCCGGTCACCTTGCCTGAGCTCCCAGCAGCCTCCTCACTGGCCTCCTGTTCCTCCCACCCCCAACCCGTTGCCCAGGGACAGCCAGAGGCCGGTTAAAATGTGAACCAGGCTGCCATTCCGGCTGGCACCTCTCTCCCCCGCGGCTCCCACTGCCCTCAGCCTCCTCTGGATCCACAGCCTTCCCCGCCACCGCCGAGCCCCTCCTGGCCTCCCGCCCTGGTTCCACGCCTGCCACAGGCTCCCAACCCTCAAGCTGTCTAGCACGCACTTGCCTCAAGACCCCACGTGGCGCCCTCCCTGGCTCCTTCTGATCTGTAAGAAATGTCACCTGTGACACAACCCCCTACCTTCCTCCATCACTGCAACTCCCTCTCCGTCCCTGCAGGGCTGCTCCCGCCTCATCTGTTCCCCATGCTCTCCCCCCCCCCCCCCGCATGCTTCCTGCCTGTGTCCTCCACACAGAGGAGGACTAAGGCATCTGTCTCTTGCTCACTGCGCCCAGCACGGCGCCCACATAGCAGGGATTCCAATGTCTGCCAGCCAAGAGGCCTAACAGTCACTCAAACGGAGGGTGAGGGACCAGGGCCCAGCCTTCTGGAAATCCCACCTACCCTCAGGGAACATGCCACCTCCTCTCACAAAGCTGCCCTGCCCGCCTCCCACCTCAGAGGTGCCAACGGCGCCTTATTCCAGGCACCTGGAGTAAGCGAGCTAAGGCACACAGATGGGCCAGCGACCAGCCCGCTGCTCAGCCCCACGGACGCGGTAACGCATGACTCTCGGCCACCCGGGGTCAGAGACAGCCGGAGCCCGGCTGGCCCATGACTGGACCGCAGGCCCAGAGGGCAGGGAGTGAGGGCAGGTTCTGGGGTCTCCGTGCCGTGTGGGTGTGGGCCTGGCCCAAGGGCTCTGCTCCCTAAGCGATCACTTTTGAGCAAAGTGACTCTCACTGCTCTAGGGACTGGGCTTCCAGAGTAAGCTTCAGTGGAGTCAGACTCCGAGGACTGAGGGAGAGCAGGGTCGGGGGCAGGAACCCAGCTCTGCCCAGGGACCCTTTGCAAGAAGCTGGTTCCCGCTCAGTCGCGCGCAATCGCCCTGTCGGTGAGCAGACTAACAGGACCAGCAGGTCGGGAAACCAGAGCATGGTCATGCCAGCCCCAGCCTGCCAAACCAGAACCCTCCTCTGGAGACTCCCAGAAGAGAAGTGTCGGTGCTTGGAAAGTCTCGAGCCCGGCACCCCCTCCCCCGGGAGCCCCCAGAAGGGCAAGGACGGAGAAGGGCTGGGCCGCGCCAGGGAGTCCTCACCCTGCGGGATCTGCGTGGCCAGTGGAGACGAGATGGTGACGAAGTGGCGCTCCCTGCAGCCGTAGTGCACGGGCATCTGGCGGCCCTTGCCCAGGTCGCTCACGTTGCCGTAGCACTGGGCCATGAACAGCTCCAGGGGGTAGTCCCGGTACATGAGCACACCTGCAGGCGGGGGGAGGCGGGGTGCGCGTGAGCCTGCGGCTGGCGCGGGGTCAGAGTGACCCCTGGCCATCCCAGGGCAAGGCCCCTGCCGCCTGGGCTCCATGTCCCCGTGGGTCCAGACAGGAACTGGAGTCGGGAAGGCGAGGCAGATTCAGAGGCTCACGGGGCGGGGCGGGGGGGGGGGACACACAGAACTCGGGCCTGTCCCGAAAGGGAGGCCTTGTTCCAAACACCCCAGCTGCTCAGAGACACCCGATGGTTCATGGCTCGGTTCTTCAAAAAGTGGCAAAATCTGGCTTTTTTCTTTTTTTTTTTTAATGAGAAACTATCGATGTTTCAACTCCTACGTTACTTCCAAAATCGTTACAGGAACCAAATAAAAGTACAGGCCGCTAGCCCACGACTTCTGAACTAGAGAGATGATATTTGAACCTGCTTATGGCTGTACTACCCTTTCTTCCAACCAAACCTTGCCACCACACAGAAGTGCTCTGGGTGAAGGGGGCCTGGCCTGCTGAGTCGGACAGGACGGGGTCAAGGTGGTCCTGGGATGAGCAACAACCCGCTCTCGTTGGGGGATGATCGTCACGCCCACAGCCGAGGGGCCGCGCTGGGGGTTCAAGGACGCCCGTGGAAGCACCCAGAACCTGAGCACTGCAGGGCAGCAGCTGGCTGGTGCAGGCATTTCCAGACCTCCCCCTTCACTGGGGAGCTCTTCCTTCACGTGATGATGTAACCAGGGTCCCACTGCACACCAGCCACCTTTTGTGCCGGCTGTGCCCACGCTCCCTGAAGGACTGCAATATGGATACAATACTTGGGGCCGGGCGCCTTTCTTTGGAGCACCTTCCAGAGATTAACTTAATCCTCACGACCCCTGAGGGAGCTTATTCTCCCCATTTACAGATGGGGAAACTGAGGTGGGAGAGCTCCCAGAGCCAGCTCGAGGTCACACCGTAAGGTGGTGGGTGGGGTGCAGGGGGCCACACAGAGCTCACCCTTCATGACTGGGGCTACAGCGGGGCTGGGGGGGTGTTTACCAGCTAACGGGGTGCCACCGCCAAGACACCCCACCCACGGTGAGCACTGCCCCGACAGTCGGGTCCCAAGCACGCACCTGAAGTGGCAGTTGGGGTGAGGGGTGCTGGACGGGACGGCAGCCTTCGCCTTCCACAGAACTAGACGTGGGGTTTCCTGTCACCCACACATACTCACAGGGTGGCCACACAGTACATAACACAGACCAAAGACAGGGTGCCCAGGTTGATGCGGGATGGAGGGCCATGGGGGGGGGGCTTCTTCACAGCGCAAGAAGCCACAGGCAGAGCCAGGAGTCCTGGGCCCAGGCAGGCCTGACGCCCCGGAAAACCGCAGGCCCCATGGCAACTACTGCTCTAGGTGGGAACGTGCTGCCCGTGAGCTCCCTGGTGAGGGTCCCTTCCTGCCAGTGCCAGGGCCAGCAGGCCACGTACACCCTTGGTTTACACCTAATGGCCCTGTGTGGGCAGCACAACAGAGGGCTCCACCCCTCAGGAGGCTCGTGGCCTGCACCCTGGGCCAGAACCTTCTGGGCTGCCTGCCGCCCGGCTCAGACAAGAAACGTGGCTGTTGGGAGGCTCCTTCCCGTGGATCAGGGCAGGCAAAAGCAGGTATCCAGCACTTAGCACAGCACCAGGGCCTGGAAGAGCTCGGCTGGGAGGGGGGCTAGCTACTGCTCCAAGCGCCCTTGTTCTCCGCACCCCAAAGACGGGGACTGAGAGAGGGGAGCAGCTGCCTCAGCGAGGCCGGCCACAGGTCTCCGTGGCTCCCACCCCTCGCGGCTGCCCAGACGCAGGCTGCCTTCTGCAGGGGCCTTGGCACGGTAGGGCTCCCTCCTGCAGGGCATCCAGGGCCAGCCCCCCACCCCCACTGTGTGGAGAGCCCGGTGGCTGCCCACGGCTGCACCCCCCTCGCTTGCCCGCCCCGGAGTCCTCACCAGAGGCCCCTTCCGCAAAAACAAGCGGGAGGTGGGAGGTGCTCAGCAAATCCAGCAGGGGCCCACAGCTCAGTGTCTGGGGACACCCAATACACAGGACGTCTGTCCCCAGACAGCGTGGGGGACAGGGACAGGAGCAGACAGGAATGCCACGCTGCCTGCCCAGCCAGCCTGCCCGCTGCTGAAGAGCTGTCCCAGGTAAGAGCCACCACCACCAACGCTCCCCCCACGCCGGGGCATATTGCCTCCAACTTGGAGTACTTACCCAGTGCCAGACCCTGTGCTGCGGGCTTTGTGTCCCCTGCCCCGTGACTCCCCTCCACAGCCCTTACCCAGTCACTCCTCCATGCTCATCGACCTGCTTCACACCTTCCGTCCTGTCACTCCCTCACTCAGAAGGGGCCAGCCCCGGCTGCCACTGCCAGGGCCTCCTGTTTGCTCTGCTCCCTGAAGGACACAGAGCCCAGAGAGGCCAGGGGAGCCCCACTCTCTGGATGGGGTCCCCATGTGGGGCCCCTGAGGCCAGGCCTACCCTGACTGCATGCTGCCGTGCCACAGGGGTCACAGTGCCGGGGTCACGGTGCCATCAGCAGCTCTGTGTTGGCGATCACAGAGCAGAGGCTCACAGAAGGGAAGCAATTTGACCCGAACTTGACAGTGGCAGCCGGCAGAGCACGGAGCGGCCCGAGCACAGACTCTTCTCTATGAGCCTGCCTGCCTGGCCTCCAGATGGAGGAAGCCTGCTGCCACATACCCCTGGACCTGGCTTGGCCCTTTTTTGCTCAGAAAGCTCCCTCTGCAGTTCCTTAATCCTCCCTGGCATCACACTGCTCCTAGAAGAGCATCCGGAGTAGCTAACACGGGCCTCCCCTAACTGCCCAGAGGGACCCGGCCTGACCTGCTTCCACGGGGACCACAGACGCAGGCCAACACAGCAGACATACCTGCCTCCCGGTACTGGCCAAACACCAGATCCGTGTTGTCTAGCGCCGCTGCGCTGCCCACATGCGTCCCCTCCTCGCCATAGTTGGTCATGTAGAAGGAGATCCGGCCCTGGGGGTGCAGGAGGGCCCAGGGGCCCGGGCTCTGTTATGCTGGGCAATGACAGGCAACCATCCAGATAACTGTCCAGCTTCTGGAGACTTCACTCATCCCAGACACACTTCCTGGGCCAGGCCAGGCCAGGGTTCCCACCTTCCCGGAGGAACTGCTGATCGGTGAGAGGCAGAGCCGGGGCTGTGTGGCGGGAGGCCGACATGTGTTTGCAGCCCACCGCAGAGGGGTAGCAAGGAGAAACGCCTGAGCCGGGCAAAGCTGGGGGAAATGCAGGTTTCCATGGAGAGAGAACAGTCGAGGCCAGAATGGCTGGGGCAGAAAGTGGGAGGGGTGGGGACAGACCAGGCGGAGAGGCGATACCCAGTAAGGCCGTGAACGACGCAACAGGACTTTACCTTGAGAACTACGCCTACAGCTGTTCCCAGAGCGACAGTTCAGGAACAGCTCTCTGGCTGTCATGTGGGAAATGGATGGTGGCGACAGGACTAAGTGCAGCCCACCAGGCAAGAGGGGTGGTAGCTGGGCCTTGTCACGGCAGGAGGCAGGCAGAGAAGCGGAGGGGAGAGGCTTAAGCAGAGTCAAAGTGCCAAGGAGCGGCAGACCCTGGCCACACCGACGCCCTGGCCGACTCCCTTCTCCTGAGCCCCCCAACTCTAGAGCCTGGAAAAGCCAAACATTCTCCCAATCTCCCTTATAGCCAGAGGTGGCCACAGACACAGTTCCAGCCAGAGACTTAAGTGGAAATCTGCTCTGGCTTTCCTGATAAAAGAGATGAGTGTAGTTGCCCCCAGCCCTTCTTCCGCATGGCACACCGCTGGGAGGCTGGACCTGTGGCAGCCATCTTGCGAAAATGAGGCAACACATGTGGGATGAAAGCCAACTCGCCCACGATGGTGAAGCAGAAATGCAGGAAATCTAGGCTCCTGGCATGGTGCTGAGCAGCAGAATGGATTTCTAACTAAACAGGGAGGGACAAAGTAAAGTAGACGGGAGAAAGTAATGCGAGGGGGAGAATGGAGACAGGGAGGAGATGTAGGTCTCCAGCTTGGGCAGCTGGGTGAATGGCGGCACCCTCCGCTGAGAAATGGCTCGAGAGAGGAAGATGCCAAGGTCAAGTCTGGACAGGCTGAACTTGGTGTGGGACAGCCAAGGCAAGAAGCCAAGTAGATCTGGGGCTAAGAGGTGAAGTCTGGCCGGGTAGCTGCGGCACCCCTGGCACACAGCCAGAACTAAGCTCCCCGGCACCATGCATAAAGTGAGAGAGCGGTCAGTATCTGAGGGATGCCCCCTGCCCAGTCCTCATGTGTTCTGCAGCCCAGGCTGTCATGGTGGGAGAACTAGATGAATAAAGCTTTCTTCTAAGTTGGGAGACAATTAAAAGTTAATTGACCTCCCACAGCCACATGGGCTGATGCTGGGCGCTGGAGGCCTGGGAGGGCTGTCGAGGGGGTGTGGGGAGGAGCTGGAGAGGCCTCCTACCCAGGAAACAGGACTCGGCTCAAGGCAGAGGTCACTGGTCGCCTACCCAGTATCCTACCCCTCTTTGTGCTTGCTAACCGAGATCACATTCCACAGGCACCAGCTGCCCACGTGGAAAGACCACATTTCGGCCTCCTTGCAGCTGGGAGCACCGCATGCAGTGTCTCAGACGCTACTGGGCGGGACTGCCTGCAAAGCTCTAGAACGGTGGGCATGAGGAGATAGCTGGGACATGCCATGTCTGACCTGCCACCTTCCTTCCACTTTCTGCCTGGAATGCGGCATGATGGAGGTAACTCCGGTGGCCATTTGGCTCATGAAGGACCCTCGAAGCTAGAAGCCGAAGATGGGTATCCAGTGACATCATGGGGCCACCATGCTAGCCCCACACCCCATTTTCAGATTTCCTCTATGCAAGATTAAAAGCCCTCCTAATCTGTTTATGCAACTGCATTGGTTTCTGTTAGGATTTGGGGGGCACCTGGGGGAGGTCTGTTACTTAGAGCTGGGCAGAAGCCTGGCTAATATAAGCTGAGCCTTGACACAGGAGTGGATCTTACTGAGGTCTGCTCTGATCCTACTGGTCTCCTCAGCCAGGGGACAAGGCGCTTTGTGAGCTGGACCTCACAGAATTCCTACCCCTACCGTGCTATCCCCACTTTTTAGCATACCGAAGAAACTGAGGCAAAGCCGGGCGAAATCGTTGTCCGAAGTCCCGGCTGTGACCAGACCTGCCTCTCTGGGATTCCAAAGCTCCCGTCAGCACAGTCAACTCGGGCAGGGAGGAGCCCAGGCATGTCAAGAGCAGGGGAGGGGTGGCCCGGCCTTGGCGGTAAGGCTGCAGAGAGGGGAGCAGAGAGCCCAGGCCACAGGGGAATGGGGGATAGGGGAAGAGGAAAGGCCAAGCCTGCCCCTGTGGGGTACGGGGGCCAAGGGAAGTTTCTGGGCAAGTTTCGGGGTAGAGGTACAACCCTAAGTTGGAAAACCCAGAGGTAGTGTCCTGTGCGTGGGAGTCTGCTCAGTACTGTCTCATAGGCCAGGGGGCTTCATGCTTTAGTCCACAGGATGGCCTGGGGGCTTGATTCTCAGGCCCATCCCTACTCCTGACCCAGCAGGTGCCGTGGGCACCCAAAGGCCCGTTGCCCAACTTTCCCACAGGAACCCTGGGCCCTGGGAGGAATGGATTCCACTGCTCTCTTGGATCCTAGGGATGGCAAATGGTTCTCCTGGCCAGGGGCTGGCTGAAGGCAGGGTCTGTGACCAAAGCCCAGACCGAGAGCATTAGCCCTGGCCTTTGCTAGAACCTCAGGGAGCAGACATTCTCTTTCCGCTGCTAAGCAAAAAGGTTGTGAGCCTGGCAGGATTATGATAGCTAGTATTTACCGCATGCTGGCTAAACACCAGTGTCGTTCTTCCTAAGGCCATGACATATGCCACTGGCAGTCCTTAAGGCAACCGGAAAACCTGACAAATGAAGCGACTCCCCCAGGGAACAGCTACAAAATGGCAGAATGAAGACTTGGGTTGTAAAGTCCTGCCCTGGAGCCTGGGCCCTGATTCTCTCTCCGCCACCTATCCTGGAGCCTAGACCTGCCAGATGCAGGAAGCCGAGAGCCTGGAAAAGACACCCAGTGAGAGAAACAGGTCTGATAACACTGAGCTCCTGGGATCCGGTCACACCTGAAACAGGACCCTCTGAAAGTGAAGTTACCCGAGTCCATAAATTGCCTCTTTGTTGACACTGCTCTGACCAGGTCTCTGTCCGCGGCCACAAACACGGCTGAGGCTCACAGTCCGTGTGATGCAGGCGCCCAGGAAGCACAGAGGGGCACCCTGGTTTCTTGGGACTGGGAGCTCCCCAGGGGAAAGCCCGTCAGGTCTTCCTGCCGGATCGCCCCCAGCACAGACACGCCCCCGGCCAGGAGCATGGGAGGATCTGGTCCATGCTTCCGCCCTCGGGCAGCACCCGTCCCACACTTCTCCTCCAATGTTCTCTATCCTTGAGAACCTCAAGGACTCTGAGGACCCCAAGACAAAGGACCTCCCCCGCCCAAGAGTCATCTTCTGGCTCGAACACAGGCAGGGCGACCTAAGGAACCCCCTTCCCCAGGCCAAGCGCACGCACCTGGCGCTGGGACTCGTAGAGGATGCGGTCCATGGTGTTGAGCAGAGTCATGCTCCTGTACAGCTTGAGCACCTTCTCCTGGGGCAGCTGCGGGCGGAGCAGACAGACGCGGGGCAGTTGGGACCAGAGAGGAGACAGACAAGGAGCCCAGGCATGGGAGACACAGTGGGGGAAGGAGAGGGCCTCTCACGTGGGGATCCTCGCTGGGGTTGATGATCTGGCCCTGCCGGTCCATGACGCGGTAGACGGGGATCCCAGAGATGACATTGGGCTGGATGAATTCTAGCTTGTCTATGAACTCCGCCGAGGCCCCCGGGAACTGAGGCTTGTCATCCAGGGACGGGAAGTGCTGCTGCTCCTGTCTCTGGGGGAGCTAGGGAGAGAGGAGTGTGGGGGCGGGGGTGCTCATGTCAGGAGCAGCAGAGGCTTTCCTGGCTTGACCTCAGGGCGGCAGGCAGTATGGCCTGGTAGTTATGCCCCCCGGACCCCAGTGGGCCCTGTGGCCTGACACACTGAGTACGGATCTCAGCTCCACCGCTTTCTTCATGTGTGACCTTGGGCAAGTCACCAGAACTCCTCTGCGTCTCCGTTCCTCATCTGTAAAACTGGGGGGCAGATACCATCTATCGCACAAGGAGGCTGTAAAGATTAAACACCCTGTGGAGCAGCGGTCAGTTGGCTCAAGAACCGGGAGCTGTTCTGTTAGAGGCCCCGATGCCTCACCCTGGCATTCAAAGCCTCTCCAGTCTGACCAGATACCCCCATTCACGATCACCCACTGCCACCACAGGCTCACCCGCCCTCAGTACCCTCCAGCCGGCTGGATGGGCTCTTCACTGCCCCCACACAAACAGGGTGGCCACCCAGGATCAAGGAAGTCTCTGGGGTCTTAGGTGTCAGCCTGCCTGGGTTCAAATCCCTTGCTAGGTGACCAGAGGAGAGTGACTCCCCCTCTGCCAGCTGCCTCTTTCTCGTCTGTAAAAGGGAAACCACCTCGTGGAAGTGTCGTGAGGCTTGAACAACATCCTGCACACAAAACTGGTTAACAGAGTACTTGGAAGTCATAGGACAAACGCTCAGGAAATGTCAACGGTCACTTCTGCCACCACCACACGGCTACACCCATCTCTTTATTGACCGTCTGTTCCCCTCTCCCCGCAGCAAACTTCCATGCTTTGATAGCCTCGGTGCTCCTGTCCCAACCCCCACCCCTCCAGGTCCAGAGACTCCTTCAACAAATATTTGAGCACCTGCTTTGTTCCGAGCCCCGAGCCGGGTTCTGGGGACCTAAGAGAAGCAAGACATCTGTCACTGCTGCCCACTGAAGAAGCTGGAGGCCAAGCAAGTGCGGCTGAGGCTGGGGCTGATCCATCCTTGCCCAAGAGAAGCCTTGAGCATGGGCGAATGGGAAGGAGCCAGCCTTCCCAAGGAAGCAAGCTGAGAGCAAGAGGGAAGCTGGGGGTCAGGGAAGGAGCCCTGGAGGCCGGGGTCACAGAACACACCAAAGACAGAAAGCGAGGGATGGGATGTCACTTGTGGAAACTGGAAGACGTTGGATGGCCAGAGGAGCCCTGGGGGTTGGCAGGCATGGCACCCCCTCTGCTGGCAGGGAAAACCCGGGGAAAAGTCCACTGGGCAGCCTCTGGGTGCCAACCCCATTTCTCAACCTTGACCTCGTCTCAGCACTGCCAGTGCTCCCCTTAAGCAAGCCCTGTCCAGCTGCCGGCGGAGCTCTGCACCCACGATATCACTGGGTCCTCAGCCTGCCTGCTCCGGCCTGAGGAGGGAGGAAGCAGAGATACTGGGGGTAACATCACCTGCACCACAGCTACAAACAGGTCAGTCAGCTTCCAAAGCAGGCCGGGCTGACAAGCAGACCCCAAAGCCCTGCTCGTCCCCCCAGCTGCCATGGCTGACCCAGCTTCTGCCCGCCCATCTACGGGGATCACGGCTTTGTCTCCAGGAGGAACTCAACAAGCAACGGGCTGGCTCCCCAACACCCCTCAGGTGCTCGGTGTGCACCCCACTCCCCGTCCTTGAATTGCCTGGCAGAGCAGCCAAGCATCCAGGGGGAAGTGTGAGCACGGGGGCGTTTATCTGTGTCTGTGGCTGTGAGGAAATAAAGGAAACGACACTCCCCACGGCAGGGCAGGTCCAGGCGTGACCACAGCGGCAGACTTCTCCCACTTGTGAGGGAAGCCACTGAACTCAGGTCGCCCACACACCCCCCTCCTGAGCACCCACACTGGCCGGACCTTTCTGTCCCCCACCCCCAGGATCGGCAGTCTGTGTCTGCCTCCCACACAGATCACAAGCTCGGGGAGGGCAGGGAGCACGCTGGGCTCGATTCTCACCACAGCAGGCACTTGGCAGGCCATTACCAAAGGGACGGAGGGATGAGTGTGTGGGGTTGCTGGCCTTGGAAGCCGACTGATGTGGGTGCCAGAATATGAGCTCACCACATGGCTCTTTGCAAAATGCCCTGTGCCTGCAAATTTCCTCATGTGTAGAAAGGCTGCACAGGGCTGAGACAGAAAGTTCCTGCCACGAGGGACACAAAGCACATGGATGGGACGCATTCATGAGCTCAAAACTTGGTAGAAAGAAAAACCACCCCAAAACCTTGGAAGGGTGTGAAATGGGAAACAGAAAATGGCTGGCCCTTCGGGAAGAGGACAAGGAAGAGCTGGGGAGAAGGTCTGGCAGCAGGGCACCCTGGACAGTAACAGCAGGCGGTAGAACAGGCCGGCTGGGGGTTCGGGGCTGGCAGGGGGCAGAGGACGAGGTCACAGGGCTGAGAAGAGACTAGGCTGTCAGGACAGGGCTCTGCCTGCCTCTGGAGGCTGAGCAGCGGCCATCGGGGCACCCTGGCACACCTCACATTGGCCTTGCCTTGTGGGGAGGAGGGGGAGGACTTCCTTCCTGGGCCTGTGATGCTGGGGTGCAGACCCCAAGGCTACTGTGCTGACTGGGTGAGTGGCCAGCCCAGAGGAAATGCCCCCCCCCCGGGGGGAGGAGTGTAGAATGGTCTAAGGAAGGATGCGACTCCACCCTCTTTTTCTTCCGACTAAGGGGAGGAGGGGGTAGGTTTGCGGTGGTGGCCCGTAACTTTAACTTACAATGGCCGCACAAAGCCTGGCTCCAGCCACACAGGAAACAGAGGCCTGCTCTGGAGGGTCGCATGGCCCAGCAGGTACTCGGTGCCTGGCCCCCTGTGGAGCCACTCCCTCTGGCCACAAGGTTAATTAAGACTCCCCTCAGAGTGGACTCCAGCAGGTAGCTACTGAATGGCATCCCACTGGGCCCTAAACTGGCTGAAGATGAGAGGGGTGGCCAGGTGACCAACAACGAACACGCGGGTTACAGGCTGCAGCAGGCGCCAGGTGGGCGCCCACTAGGCGGGGGAGGAGAAGGGACTCCAGCTAAAAGGCTTGGTTGGGACTCTGTCCCTATCCAGCAACGCCACCAGGTCTCCCTGAACCAGTGTCCCCTTGTGGAAAGGACGAGAACTGCTACTCCACAGGCCCAGGGTGAGATGGCTTTAGGGGGATCTTCTGCGACCAGCATCAGAGGGAACAGGAGGGAAAGCTTTCTGGAGAAGGGGGAGTTACACCGAGGCCTGCTGAACCAGCAGGGGCGAGGCAGGCAGAGGCTGGGGGAGGAAGGCACCAGTCCCCGGCAACCAGCAAGGCGAAGGTGAGAGGAGAGAGCAGAGAACAAATAAGGCTGCAACACATTAGGAAGGAGAGCTGATACCATGCGCTTCCCCACCTTCTCTGAACCCATGGAGACTGCAGGACCGTCTCACTTCAGGCCTGGGGGCTGGGGAGGGGGAGTGACTTGTACAGAGCTGCCCAAGGAGGCTGGAGAGAAAGGGGTGGTCTGGCCGTGGACGGTTCTGTGGATGCTGCCAACGGACTGAGTCCTCTGTATCGTGAAGGCCATGGAACACGGGCGCTCTGGCAAGCACGATGCGGCCCAGGGCACCGCTAACGGGAAGTCCTGAGGGAGGACACCCTTTCTGACCACCCCAGACTTACTGTCCCAGGAGAAAAACTGTATATAGCCTCCCCACTTCTTGAGATCCTACCGAGTACTCTGGACAAGTGCCTCCTAAGGACCATTTGCTTTCATCTTCACATCTCTCTGAGGGAAGTGCCATCGCTGTCCCCGTTTTACAGATGGACACTGGTCAGGAATGCTTCTCCCAGGAAGCGGCCGGTCAGCTGACACCTAAAGGATCATATTCCCACAAAGGCCTCTAGGTAGAAGGAGCTCATTCAAGGGAGGGCAAAGGGGCCCACGGGGCTGAAGGGCAGGGAAGGAAAGGCGTGGTGGGGGCTGGGGCGCGCCCCCCCCCCCAGCTTCTCATCAGCCCCTAAGGCCCCAAGCAGAAGCTGCTGATACACTCCAGGACCAGACCGCCAAGACCAGACCAAGCACGATGTTGCAAGACTTGAACTGAAGCCCTACTGCTTCTCCTAGCAGCCTGGTACTATGGAAATACACTGGGCTTTACGGTCCAGAAGTCCCAGTTCAGACCTCACCTCCCCAGGCCTCAGTTTCCCCACTCATGATAGGAGAAAACTGCCAGTACCTTGCAGTGTGGCTGTATTAGAATAATGGAGTGAGTTGGTGACATAACTCCTAAGTGCTTCCTGAGGTGAAAAATGAGGCCTTGGACCTCAAGCCACCAGCCAAGAGGGCAATGGACCCATATGGTGAGGAGATAAGCAATGCCCATCTCCATTCATGCCTCCACGCACACTGGGCACCGCCGCCTGGAGACGGCACATGGGGCCCTGGGGCCCCGACAGTCAGAAAAACAACATCGCTGATGATCCACACAGAACGAGCTCTAGGTGTTTCCTCCCTCCCAGAGGAGGGACTCAAGTCACCCCACCTGCTAGGCTCACAGAAGTGAAGTGACTTGGCTGGGGTCCCTCTTGCTTCTTGGGGTGGTGGCTGAGAAACCAGCTCAGGACTCCCTGACAGTTAAGTTTCCTCTCTCCTCTTCTCCCTGAGCAGTAAAATGTCTGCTATCACCTTGCCCGGAGGCAGGGGAATCAGACAAACACCTCCTGAGCAACAGGAACACGGTGAAAAGAGAGGCAAGCAGGCAGAGATGAAGTCAGGCAGCCCAAGCCTTTCCCCCAACCACCCACCTGTCAGGTGCAACACAGCCCCTCCACCCTCCCCCAAAGCAGATCTCTGCACTTGGCCCTGCACCACCATCCAATATGGCAGCCACCAGCCACCTGCGGCTATCTAAACTGATTAAAATTAAATAAAATGAAAACTTCAGTTCCTGGGCCATACTGATCACTCTGAGAGCTCAGTAACCAAGTGTACTCAAGTGGCTACTGTGCTGGGCAGCACAGACCTAGCACATCATCACTACTGCAGAATGTTCTAGCGGACAGATCCTGGTCTGTAATCTTCTTTGACTAGAAGGCGCCTGGGTGGCTCAATCAATTAAGTGTCTGCCTTCAGCTCAGGTCATGATCCCAGAGTCCTGGGATCAAGCCCCCGAATCAGGCTCCCTGCTCAGCTGGAAGCCTGCTTCTCCCTTTCCCACTCCCCCTGCTTGTGTTTCCTCTCTCTCTCTGTCTCTCTCTTTCTGTCAAATAAACAACAACAGAAAAAATTGTTTAAAATATTGTTTGACTAAATCCCACTACTCTTTCCCTTCTCTCAAAAATGGTCTCCTTTTTAATCTTAGAAAATACAAGTGGGAGAAGGATGCCAGGCTGTTCAGTGGATAGAGCATTCAACTCATGATTTCTGGGTTGTGAGTTCAAGAGCCACATTAGGTATAGAGATTACTTTAAAAATTAAAAAAATTAAAAAAAAAAACAAGTGAGAGTAATAAAAGTGGAGAAAAGCAAGCAAGGACTATACAAATACATAAACTTAAAAATACACAAATAGGGACTCCTGAGCTGCTCAGTTGATTAAGAAGCTGCCTTCAGGGAGCCCCTGGGTGGCTCAGTGGATTAAAGCCTCTGCCTTCGACTCAGGTCATGATCCCAGGGTTCTGGGATCGAGCCCCAAATCAGGCTCCCTGCTCACCAGGGAGCCTGCTTCCTCCTCTATCTCTGCCTGCCTCTCTGCCTACTTGTGATATCTGTCTGTCAAATAAATAAATAAATAAAATCTTTAAAAAAAAAAAAAAAGAGAGAGAGAGAGAAGCTGCCTTTGGCTCAGGTCATGGTCCCAGGGTCCTAGGACTGAGCCTTGCATCAATCAGGCTCCCTGCTCAGTGGAGAGCCTGCTTCTCCTTCTCTCTCTGCCTGCTGCTCCCTCTGCTTGTGTCCTCTCTCTGTCAAATAAATCAATGCATAAAATTTTAAATGCACAAATAAAACATAAATACTATGAAAGACTCCCTCCAAAAAAATCTCCCTTTCACATCACCCACCAAAAAAATGAAGGAGGAGAGTCAAGAGGGAAAAGCAGCAGGGAGTCTGAGCCTGGAATGAAGCAGATTTAATCAGCCATAAATGACCTTTCCCTGCTTTCTGCCCTACCCACCTCCCGCCCCACAGGCCCAGCCAATGGACTCTTGGGACTAGGATCAGCCGCATAGGATCTGATTGCTCCAAAAACAGCCACAAAGAACAGCCCAAACACAGGAAGCTGCCCCACCCCCAGCCTCCTCCAGAAATCTTTCCAGAATTACCTGCTTCAAGTGTCTCCTTTTCCTATCTATGTCCCCTCTCCTTATGCCGGGCCCACCCTCTTCACCCTCCTCCCCTGCTTCTCTCCTTACATAGAGTGTCCTCCTACAGATTATATCTTTCTTTCCTAAAGGATTAGGGATCGGAGGGCCAGACTCAACCCCAGGAGATCTGGACAGTTTTCCTTCCTTCCAAGGGCCTTCACCAATCCAGGTCCTGCCAAGGTCACCTCCTTTTTTCTTCTGATCTCCAAGGTCAGTTTCTGTCCCTTCCCTCCACCCTTACTTTCAACAGTGACCAACACTCCTATTGCTCTTATCGAATATCAGGTCCAGTTCTCACTTTACATTTTTTAATTTTACTACAACCCTACAAGGTAGTCAGTTAGCATTTTAAAAAGAGGAAAATGCACCCCTCTGTAGAGGTCCAGAGGAGCAGTCCTTTGCCCAAGGCCACATAGCTGGAAAGCAGCAGGGATATGAACTCACCTTCCGGAACACCATTCTCTCTGGTCTGTGAAATTTAAGTTCATGGCTCTTCCACAGCCCAGTGCCTCTCTCCCTCTAATCAAACTTCCAGCTAGACTTCTGCTGTGTGAACTTACTGTTAGCAGCATCAACCCAAGAGGATTCTGACCCTTTTGATAAGAATTAAGCATTTCTTGGGGGCACCTGGGTGTCTCATTCAGTTAAGCATCTGCCTTCGCTTAAGCGGCTGCATTCCAATCAGGTCAGGACGGAGTCCTAGGATCAAGCCCCAAACCGGGCTCCTTGCTCAGCAGGGAGTCTGCTTCTCTCTCTCTGCCACTCAACCCAGCTCATGCTCCCTCAACCTCCCTATTTCACTCGCTCTCAAATAAATAAATAAAATCTTAAAAAAAAAAAAAAGAATTAGGCATTTCTCAAATGTTACTCAGAAATGTGGGCAAGGTGCTTCTCCGCCTGGACCTCTCTAGCTCTTTTCCCCAGCAAATTTGTATACCTTATCTCCTCTGTTGAGTGACCGAAACAGACAAGGTCCTTTTTCTGACATTCGATCCAGGACACAAGATCAAACGACTTTGTTACGCAACTCATTTTAAAATCAGAACATCAATAAAGGAACAAAGAAATGCAGGACACTTTAAAAGCCCGCGCCGGAGAACCCTTTCTCTTTTTTTCCTCCTTTTTGAAGGGGCAGAGGGAATCTTTACCAAGAAGAAAGTCTCTCCCTTGGGCAGTTTCACTCTCCAATGCCTGCGAGGAAATGTTTCGCCTTCCTCCCGTGTCCCGGGTCCACGCGGCCTCCCGTGGGGATGAGTAGCAACTAAAAAGGAATCCCTTCCCTCTCCCCAAATTGTCTCCCTCCCTCCGGGCCCACGAAGGAGCTGCCTCACTTCTCTCCTGAGGAAGTGGAAGTCCTTCCCGAGTGTCCTCTCCGAGTAGTCCTCTCAGCCCCTGTCCCTTCTGCGACAGCCCCCTCTTCACTCCCTGCACAGACCCCCCATGGGAAGACGGTGTTGACATCCCTATTTTCCCTCAGGGAAAACTTCCCCAGGTACTCACAGATCTAGCCAGGCCCCGAGCCCCAGACCGCCGCAGGAGCAGGCCAGCCTGGCCCAAGCCTCGACTTGAGCCCCAGACTCTCGCTGCCGCAGCCGCCACCGCCATTTTGGCTAACAACCCCACAGCGCTCCGCCCCTCTCCTCAACTAGGCTGGGGGCTGCCCCTTTATGAACCTGATTCAACTACTAGCACCGCCCTGCCAAGAAACCACAAGCTACTAATCCTGCGGTCTCTAGGGCACAGGTATGGGAGGGCCAAACAATCTAGCTTTCCAAAATCACTCTGACCGCCTCATCTTAGTTGTTTCTGGAACAGGCAAAGAGGAGGACAACCTGACCGGAGCCCCAGAGCTTTAGGGCCCGGGGCCTCGGGTAGGATGAGCCCACGCCAATGTCCGCCCCCTCTTCTTTACTCTCCAATGGCATTCCTGGACTTGCGGGGCGGGAGTAGGAGGAGCCAGATTGTTAGTAAACGCGAAGCCACGTGCGCGCGCGGGTCCTGGCAACCGGAGCGGCGCGTGCGCAGTGAATACGCAGCCTGTACGCAGAGGCGCGCTTTAGGGCGGAAGCGGGAGTCCGCGGCTGCACGTGGGCTTTAGGGCGGTAGAAGGGGTGATGCAGGCTGACGCCAAGATCCGCACCGAGTCCGGGACAGAGTCCGGGCCACGGGGCCCGAACTGTAGCCTCCGGCACTTTGCTTGTGAACAGAACTTACTGTCTCGGCCTGATGGCTCTGCCTCTTTCCTGCAAGGTAAGAACTTAACCTAGGTTAAGTAGTGCCCGAGCCAGGTTCGCCACGTTGTATTTATTATAGAAGGTCACAGTGCATCATGGAAAGGAGTGCCACCAGCTGATAAATGCCCCTCCTAGACTGGTGCAGTTCCTTTTACCCTGGCAGATACTACCGGATATGCCGGAATAATGTTCTCTCTCCCTCCCGACTACAAGAGAGACAGTCGGTATCCCCACCCTCGCAAATACTCGGTTGGAAGAGGGGCAGATCACCACTACCGGCCTCATTACTCTCTGGACGGTAGGATGTCTTCTCCCCAAGTAAATACTTTCAGATTTGAGAGTGATGTCCCCCTTTCTCCCGACCAGTGGGGTAAATATCCCTTTGACTGTGATACACATCTCTCCGTATGAGCCTCTCATATGGAGTTTGGGGCAGGTCTTACCTGCTGGGTAAATATCCCCTTCCCCTAGCCATATACATCTCAAATTAGACTCAACTCCCTGACCCAGGTAAGTATTCCTCTGGAGATAGGCCTAATGCTTGTCCCCATAAATGCTTCAGTTTCCTCACTAGGGGTATTGTCTTTACCCAGGTACAAAACCTGTTTTCATTCGTTTCTTCATTGAACACACATGTATTTGTGTTAAGTACTGTTCTGGGCACTGGGAATACATTGATAAAAATATATGTATATTTTAATTCCTGACCTAACATTTTATGTTCTGGTCAGGGAGACAGACTAAAGATAACTAAGTAAAATATACAAGAAAACGCTATGGAGAAAAATATAGTAGGGAAGGGAAATAGGGCCTGCCAGAGAGGGTTGACCATCAGCAGGATGGTCAGGAAAAGCCTTGATGAGATGGTAAAGATAAGGGAGCAACCTGAAGATTCCAGGAGGAAAAACATACCAAGGATGGAGAACAGCGAGGACAAAGGCCCTGAAAGAAGGACCCTCCTGGTGTGTTTGAGGGATAGTCTGGAGACAGTGTGGCTGGAGCAATGAGGAGGCTGGGGAGAACCAAGGGGGATGGCATGTCATTTGAGGCCTGGTGAATGAGCTATGGGCCACTGCTCCCAAGTTTTGCTCAGAGTGGTGGCATGATCTTAATATATTTTAACAAACTCTCTCTGGCTGCAGTGTTGACTATAGAGGTAGGAGAAAGAAGGGGAGATGGTGGTAGCTCAGACCAGAGTAGAAGCAGTGGACATGGTGAGATTAAGGGTGTATATTGAAAGTAAAACTGATATGGGGTGCCTTGGTGGCTCAGTGGGTTAAAGCCTCTGCCTTTGGCTCAGGTCATGATCCCAGGGTCCTGGGATCGAGCCCTGCATCAAGCTTTCTGCTCAGCAGGGAGCCTGCTTCCTCCTCTCTCTCTGCCTGCTTCTCTGCCTACTTGTGATCTCTCTCAAATAAATAAATAAAATCTTAAAAAAAGAAAAGAAATTAAAACTGGTAAAAATCTGCAGATGGTTCAGTGTTGGCGTGTAAGAAGGAGAGGGATAACACCAAGGTGTTTTTTCCCAATCAGCTGTACTGAGAGACTCTGAGGAGTTTATTTTGGAACAGTAAGTTTGCAGGGCCTGGTAGACATCACAGCGACCATATGGAAAGGGCAGTAGTAGGACCTACAAGTCTGCAATTCAGAAGAGAGACCCCATCTGGACATACAATTTGGAATTCTCCGACTATAGATGGTATTTCATTGGATGAAATCACTTGATGAAAACAAGAAAACGAGCATAGACAGAAAAGAGAAGAAGTCACAGGACTCGACCTTGGTCCTCTAACCTGTGAGAAGCTAGGAGAAGAGAGAAGAGAAGTCAGGAAGGTAGGAGGAAAACCAAGAGAGGCCACTGACCTGGGGCCTGGAGAAGTGTTGTAAGGGCCCACCAGCTGCATCCGTCCTCCAGAGCTGTGGCTGGATGGTCTGGACGTATGTCATCCCTGACGCTGTCAAGAGCTGCTCCGGTGGGGGCGGAGAAGAAAAAGCAAGTTAGAGATGTGTCTTTAGGAGCTTTGCTGTACGGGGCTCAGATACATGGGGGAGGAGTTGAAGATGGATGTGGGTCCAGAGAAGAGAGAATTGCAGGAGCCACGTCCGTGAGAACGTGACAGGGAGGGTCTGCCTAGGTTCATGGGGGCCACAGGCAGGTCCTCCAGAGTAACAAGAACGAAGACCACCATGTGGATCTCGTTCTATATGGTTAAGTTCCCCTCTGAGGGCAGATTCCCCAGGAGCTGAAGAGAATCCCTGCAGCCTCCTCCTCCTCCCCAACCCAGGAAAGGTGCCCGGATGCTGGGGACTTTCCCAGGCCCTCCCTGAGACTTAGCTCTGCTGCTTGAGTCACATGCCTGGAGTTTCTTCCACATCAGAATTATTGAGGAGGGTAGCCCCTCCTGTGCTCTAAAACTCCCAAACCCCCAGGACCCGTGCAGACCGTGGAGAGTGTGTCCCACCCACTTATGTCCTCCAGGGTTGTTAAATAGGTAGAGTCCCAGAATGCACCTTGCACCTGCCAAGGCTGTCATCACGTGTCTCCCCGCCACCCCTCCCACCCCAGGCATTTGTAACCACTGTGGGGATTCCGTGTTCTGTGTTTAGAAGCCTGTGCTCCCACTCTGTGTTGCCCACTGCAGATTGTGGGCCCAGCTGCACACTGGAATGACCCATGGAGCTCAGATACTCCCAGTGCCCGAGCCCCACCCCAGCAGTTGAGTTAGGATCCCTGGGGGAGGGGCTGGGTGTCAGGATCTTCTCATGCTCCCTGGTGATTCCAGTGTGCAGCCCGAGTTGAGAACCACTAGGTTCATTGGGGCCACATGATGTTCCCTAAGAACTACGTGTTCCGTAGTCTTTTCTTTTTTAATGGAATAGAGTAGGGCACCGGGCTGGCTCTGTCAGTCCGAGGTACGTGCAACTTTATTCCAGGGTGGTGAATTCGAGCCTCACGTGGGGTGTGGAGATCATTTAAAGATAAAATCTTAAAAGCAAAGTAAAAAGTAAATTAACTGGGACGCCTGGGTGGCTCAGTTGGTTAAGCCACTGCCTTCGGCTCAGGTCTTGATCCCAGGGTCCTGGGATCGAGTCCTGCGTCGGGCTCCTTGCTCAGTGGGGAGCCTGCTTCTCTCTCTGCCTCTGCCTGCCGCTCTGCTTGCTTGTACTATCTCTCTCTCTGACAAATAAATAAATAAAATCTTTGAAAAAAAAAAAGATAAATTAACTGGAATAAAGTAGAAAGCGTCAGAGTGTGTCAGCAGCAACTGTAAGAGTTGTTTAGTGAGGCCTTTGTTGTGTTTACACATACAGACGTTTGCATGAGTTTGGAGTGGTGCCCATGAAATGTATTTTTATCTTGGGACTTACAGCGAGAAAGGTTTGGAAGCCACGGGTGTAGTCCAGCCTCTTCATTTTGCAGATGGCAAAACGGAGGCCCGAAGAAGTGAGCACCATCAGCCAAGTTTACAGGGCCAGCAGGAGGCAGACAGGACTAGAAGCCAGGCTTTTTTTTTTTTTTTTTGAGATTTATTTATTTGACACAGAGAGAGATAGAGCACAAGCAGGGGGAGCACTAGGCAGAGGGAAGGGAAGAAGCAGACTCCCCAATGAGCAGGGAGCCCAATGCGGGACTCGATCCCAGGACTCTGAGATCATGACCTGAGCTGAAGGCCAACTGGGCCCCCCAGGCATCCCAGAAGCCAAGCCTTTACTCCCAGGTCTTACCTCCCTGGCCACTGTTCGTGCCACTCAGGACCACTCCCAGGTTGTCTCACTTTCTCAGAGGTCCCGACTGCTGCAGAGCTGGGGGACATGAGCCTGAGGGAAGACGGGTTGGAGGAAGCTTTGGAAGGAGTTGAGACCAAGTGCAGTAAGGGGGAAGAAGGTTAGCTCATGGGAAGAACTTCCTGATCAAGTCAACAATAGCTAAAGTTGGTCATGCGCTGGGCATGTGCCAGTGTCCGCAGTGGCTTACATGGATTACCTCACCTAGTCCTCACGATGCCGTGAGAGAGGCGCCATTATCATCCCCATTTCACGTAAGGAAGCACAGCAAATGCTCAAGAGAATCACTGCCGGTAAGTGATGGGCTAGACCGGGAGTGACAGGGGGCTTGGCGCTTCACTGGGACCCCCAAGGAAAGCAGGATGTGCCTGAGGCCTCCTCTTCTGTCTCCCCAGGGGATACATCAGTCCTGGTAGGCGTGTACGGGCCAGCTGAGGTGAAGGTCAGCAAAGAGATCTTCAACAAGGCCACCTTGGAGGTGATCCTGAGGCCAAAGATCGGGCTGCCTGGTAATCGGGCCCAGCAGGATCTCTAGCTTCTTCCTCGCCACTGTCCCGGGTGTCCTCCTCTCCCTTCTCCCCCCAACCCCAGCCCTTGGTGTCTCCCCCCAGCCTTTGTCTGTCCTACCTCCTCTTTCCTGGCTCCGTCTCCCCTCCTTTCCACTAACCTATTGTTCCACCAGGTTACTCATCCCCTCACTCCTGGGGCTGGGTTCACGGGGATGGGAGTGGGCAGCAGCAGGGGACAAGGGAAATCTGGGGTTTTCCTCCCCCAAGAGGCTGCCTTGCTGGATGCCGGAGGGGACGGGGTGAAGTGGGTATCAGTCAGGCCCTGCCCCCTTCCCACTGGGGATCCTCTGTCATCCATGCAGGGTCCTGCACCAACCCTGGCGGACACAGGCAGGCCCTTTCCAGAGGGCTTGGGTGGGGCACATGGAGGAAGGTGAGCCAGGTGGAAGGGAAGAGGCTGACAGCCCCACCCCACCCCACCCCTGATTTCCCCAGGCGTCGTGGAGAAGAGCCGGGAGCGGCTGATCAGGAACACGTGTGAAGCCGTGGTCTTGGGAACACTTCACCCCCGCACCTCCATCACTGTGGTGCTGCAGGTTGTCAGCGATGCTGGTTCTGTATCCTTTCCCCCAGGGCTGCCGCCTCCAGGAAGTCCTCCAGAAGCTCACTGATGGCCTCCCTTGCTCTGTTACCCTTAAGGCCTCAAAACACTTGACAGTCACCCACTTGTTGAAGAACAGCAGACACAGCTTGAGCGCTTACCCCGTGTCGGGCACTGATCTGAGTGCCTGACTTATATTAACTCACTTAAATCCTCACAGCACAACAAACAGGTGCCACTATAATCCCCATGTTCCAAATGGGGAAACTAAGGCACAGCTAGGTCAATTCCTTTGAGCCCAAGCCATCTGCTCCCAGAGCCCAAAGGCTCCTAGCAGATGGGTGTTGTTGTGCTCCCATGTTGGAGGTGAGGAAGCAGGCCCCGAGAGGGAACATCGCTTGCCCAGGGTCACACAGCTGGAAAGCAGCATTGGCAGAACTGCAGCCCAGGCCTGACTGCCTGCAGAGCCTGTGCCATTGGCCTCCACTCTGATCAGGGACGATGCTAGGGCGGTCCTGAGCAGGCAGAGTAGTTAGGTCAGCAGCCTGGCCTAGAAAGATCCTGGTGGTTTGGTGAGAGGTTGGGGCCAAGGACCAGAATTAGGCATTTCTAGAGGGGCTTCCTAGAAGGGAAGTAATAGAGGGACAGTGGCGGAGCTGGGACTGACTGACCCTGAAGCTGGACCCTTAGCCGCTGTGATGGGGCTGGGGACAGAGACTGGAGGAAACTGAGGCAGGACTGGCTGTCTGGCTCCTGGCCCGGGCTTGCCTCCGCCATGCTACAGCCAATCCTCTCCGCTAAAGATGACTGCTCCTCCCTCTGTCACCTCGTGGTGGCTACCTCCAGGTCCCCAGGCTTCAGGCCTGGTCCTTCCACTACCTCCTCATGTGATTGTGGGAGGTTCCTCCCCTCCTGCCCTCAGTTTCCTGAAGGTGCTTGGCACGTGCTTCAGGACAAATCTGTTGAGTATCATTAGGACCCCTGATTGAGGCTCAGAGAGAGTAAGTCACTTGCTCAAGCTCATACAGCTGAGAGGTGCCAAGAGCAGGTCAGGAGCCCAAGGCTGCTTGGTCCCAAAACCCCTCAGAAGCACTGTGCCCTGCTCCCTCCCTGTGATCAGTCAGTGGAATCAGCCACAAGCACTGGCAGGGTGCTCTGCAGGCCACCCCCATCGCGGAAATGCTTCTTAACCCTGCCCTGTGGCACCCAGCTCCTGGCCTGTTGCCTGAACGCCACCTGCATGGCATTGGTGGACGCAGGGGTGCCCATGCGGGCCCTCTTCTGTGGCATCACCTGCGCTCTGAATGCGGACGGGACCCTTGTGCTGGATCCCACGGCCAAACAAGAGAAGGTAGGTCTGAAGGCCGGGGCGGTGAACGGCTGTGAGCAGACACTCCTCTTCTCGGCCTTGCTTCCCTGAAGCACTTGGCTCTTCTCACATCGGTCCCAGTTGGCAAGCCCTGGTCTGTTCATCAGCACAGGTGCTAGAACCCCAGCTCAGACCCACTTAAGTGGAAAGAGAATATAACAGTGGTCCAGCTGGAGCCAGGGTCTCAAACACCGTAAGGATTTCCTCATCTGGCTTCTCATTCTCTGCAGTCTTATGCGTTTTGGTTCTGTTCGGTTCCATTCGCTAGCCAGCATCTTGCCCGAGGCTGGGACCAGCCCCTAGAACTCCATGCTTTCCTCACCAGCTCAAGTTCACAGCGCCCAGGGTTCTGGCTCTTCCCAGATACTCACCCTGTACTGTGATGGGTGCGTCCCATCAGGAAAGCCAAACACACCTGAAGTATTTCAGACAGAATTTCTTGCAGGAAATGGGTCAGAATCTTGTTGGAAAAGCCAAAGGGGCAAACAGGAGAGAGGGCCATACCCAGAGGCTAGTGGCCTATAGGGTGCTCACCCTCTGCACTGTTGGGAGAGGCTGTCAACAGTTGGGTCTGGGCACTCACAAGGCGTCCTGGCTTGGCCCTGGCAGCGGAAGTCTGGAGACAGCCTCCTCCCCTCCACAGCTACTGCGGGAACTGCCACAGCCCCTGCTTCTGTCAAGAGTGAGGACAGGACGCGGCCCTCCCTCCCTCAGCCTCTCCCCCAGATTATCTGGGGCACCTAACCAGGAGAGTCCAGGGAGTGTGGGAAACAGTCTGCCAGCTTCCAGCCCTGGTGGGACAGAGGTGGGAAGGGGAGCGGGGAGCCGAGAAGTACCCGCTGATGACTGGCTGTGCAGCTGTCCCCCGTTGGAAGCCCCTGTTGGAAACATGCAGGTGACATCCGGGGGTGGGAAGCAGTTCCGCAGAAGGAAGGCCCAAGGGCACTGCCCCGGGAAGCAGGTGGTGCACAGACAAAACACCTACACCTGATACCCTAGAGACTGCAGGCTGGGGGAGGGGCACGTTCCCTCCTTGGGGCCCGCTGAGACTGCCCCATGCAAAATTCTAGGCATCCTACCCCTCATCCCTAGGAGGCCCGGGCTGTCCTGACCTTGGTGCTCGACAGCGTAGAACGGAAGCTGCTGATGTCCACCACCAAGGGGCTCTACTCCGATGCTGAGGTACTGAGGGTGACCAGATCCCTCCCTCCTGGATGTGAGGTCTTGTTGGGACCCTGGGAGGTGGAAGGAGAGCCCCTTCCTTATATCCCTTCTGTGTGTAGAAGGCGTTTTCAAACGTTGTAGGCACAGAAACCCTTGTGGGAATTTGAAAGGGAAGTCCCAGTCACGAGAGCAGAGGAGGAGAGCACCTCAGGTTGAGATCGGGAGGTGAGGCATCTCCTGCTCAGAGCCGCACACTCCCAGACCACTTCGACCTGTTCCTCCTGTGAGCCTAGGAATGTGTGGTGCATCCCAGATTCCACAGCTTCCAAGATGATCTGGCATCACAGGGCCGGTGGCTCAAAAATTCTGTATCTCCAGCTGGAGCTGGGCCAGGCTGAGGCCTCTCACAGGGGTCAAGATGCCTGATCCCACCTGTCCACACTCCCAGAGCTACCAGAATTCGACCCCTAAAGTCCTCCCCTTTTTCTCAGTTCCGCCTCTCAGAAAGAGCCCACCAAGTGGGGAAGAAAGAAAGGCCTTGGAAACAATCCCCTGGCCACTTGCCTCACTGCAGGTGAAGCAGGAGGTCTGGGGGCTCCGGGAAACAGCAGGGGTCAGGGCAGGCTGTGGGGTCGGTGGGGGGGGGGGGGAGGTGCGGGAGCAGGGAGGTCCCAGTACCACCAGCTCTCTCCCCTCCTCCAGCTCCAGCAGTGCCTGGCTGCTGCCCAGGCTGCCTCGCAACACGTCTTCCGCTTCTACCGGGAATCGCTGCAGAGGCGTTACTCCAAGAGCTGAGACAAGCCAGGGCAGGGCGCCCTTCCTGCCACCGCCGCCGCCACCCACTACCTCCGTGGAAAATAAACCAGCAGCCGGCCTCGCCTCTCAGTCCCTGTGCACCTGGATGAGCTTGTGGACCCTGGGGCACGGACCCACCCTGGCCCCCCAGGAAAGCATTTCTGACCTGGGAACTCCTCCCATCCCCACCTGCCAGTCCAACAGATACCTGTGGGGTGCCCGCTGTGTGCAGTCCTGCTGGGTGCAAGACTCCGGGGTGAATGAGGGCCCCCCCAAGTCCCGGGTTCAAGGAGCAGTAGGGTGAAGGGGAAAGAAAATCGGTGTTGGTCGGGTGGTGGTGAACGCTAAGAAGGAAGCAAAAGGCAGGGAGGAGGGGTTTGGGGAAGACGTCTGCCTGGGGTGAGGTGGGGGTGCGTGTGAGGGAAGTCCTGGGAGGAGGCCTACAGGACATGCAGCACCAGCAAGGCTCCCCTGGGGCTCCCGTGATGGCGGCTGGAGCAGCGAGATGGGTCAGGGACAGAACAGGCACAGTGGTGAGGCCTTGTGGGTCTTGGCATCCCTGTCCTAACCTGAAGAAACAAATTCAGAAGCCAGTGAGCTGCCCCATGTCACCAGCTAGTCCGTAATGGGGCAGGGTGGCCTCAACCCTGGAGTCTGGGGAGACACCAGCACGGTCCTGACTGCAGTTCCCCACTTGTAACCGGAAGTGGCTGGGGCCCATTTCTCAGTGGGTGGTAGCACCCTCCAGGGTGTATGGAAATATGGGGGGGGGTTAGTTGCCCTTTGACCACTGGGTTCCCCCACCCCTGTATTTAGTGGGAAGGAGCCAAAAACATGAGCACATCGCCTGAGGAGTAAGTGTCCCACAGCTGGGCCACGTGGTCGCCAGATTCTGTGGGGCACTGACCTTTGGGGGTTTACGGTGAAAATTCTATGTCTGGCGGGCCCTCTGCTGTGTGCTTCACATGCTTGAACTAGTTCCCACAGTTCCCACAATTGCCCCTTGGAGCCTGTGTCATTTTCATCCCCAGTAACCAAGAAGGAGAAGTATCAGAGTCTTTAGCTCGAAACTCTGCTCCGTGAGACTCAGGAGAACACCCAATGAGAAACTGTTTTCTTCTAGTTAAGATCCACTGGAGTGGTATTAAACTGAGAGAGCTAAGCCGCCTGTCACGCCATGACTTGGTCCTCTCTCAGGCCCACTCTGTGAGCACTCCTGTACGTCTGGGGAGCGCTCAGGGTCCGTTTGGGGGGGGCTAGCACCCCAGTACCTTAAAGCTCCAGCATTCCTGGCCTCCGGCCAGCCGTGTGGCTCCCATGGAGTCCCTTAGCTCCTGGGGCCATCTTTCTCCCCCCGAAGCCTGCACAGAATGAGGCCGACAGGAAAGGAGAGCCAAGAGATGGAGACCAGACCGCTTATTTCATCCGAGCCTGAGTCCGGTTTCTGCTGCCGGCCGTGGAAAGAGCTCAGAGGGGAACGGCCCTTCACAGGTGTCACCCATCTGGTCCTCCCCAGGGGTGGAGAAAGTCCTCTTTTGGAGAAGAGAAAATAGAAGGCTCAAAGAGAAGTCACTTGGGCCAAGGTTGCAGAGCTAAGGAGAAGTACACCCTTGGAACCTGGGGTAATTCTCCACAGGCCACAGTGCAAGGAGAACATTCTGCCCCCACGGATTCGCCCTTTTCCAGCTCCAAGGTCTCTGGGGATAGCCTGTCGTCACTGGCCTCATGTCCCTTCCTGGTCTCCCCAAGCTCCCTCCTTCCCCCCCCGCCCCCCTGCCCCAATACACACACACAGGTTTGGCTGCGAGAGTGGCTGGAGTTTAATCTCACGCTGCGGTGGCCAGGAAGGAGGGTTCTGCCGCTGCTGCCACCTCATCCACCCAGATTCTCCACATTGCCAGCGGCGCGCCTGGATCCCGGCCCGATTCACAGTGGGGTCGGCAGGGGCAACTAGGGCGGCTCTCGGGAGGCCAGGTAGGCGGCCAGGGTCACCAAGGCAGCCGCATACGTGCACACGCCCAGCCCGACGGCGAGGACCCCCAGCAGGAAGGCTCGGCGGGAGGCAGCCCCTGCCCCCTGGACGTCCCCCTTGGCCCAAGCCTTGTTGGTCTGTGGAGGCATTGGGCAGCGGTGACTCAGGCATCCCCGCTGCCCACAGCCCCAGACCCTTGCCCTGAACCTGCCCCCACCGGCACACCCACAGGCTCATTCAGAGATTCCAAAAACAGGGAGCAGCCACTGTGGGCCACGCACAGGGGTGCCCGGGTGGCTAATAAAAATAGACCGACTTCTCGGTGCCACCGTTCGAACTCATCCGAACCTCACGATGACCCAGAGGTAGGAATTATTCCCGTTTTACAGGTGAGGAAAATGAGGCCCAGGGAGGTTAAGTGGCTTGCCCAAAAGTCTTAACGGAGTGTGTCAGGCCTAGGAATTTGAGCCCAGATTCCTAACCACCGCTCTGGGCTTCCACTCTGAAACACTCATTTTACCTTTCCATGTTTCTATGCAGGTCCTTCTCTCCACTTTTGCCCCCCACCAACGCATAGCACTTCTGTTTTGTTCTGAATACACTTTCCCCTTAGATCCAGCCCTACCTACCCACAGACTGACCTTCTGGGCCAGGCAGAAGGCTGCGATGCCCACAGGCCAGAAACAGCAGAGCATGGAGAAGACAGCCAGCCCGAGGTGGTCGTGGGGTAGGAGCGGGGAGAGAAGGCTGCCCCTGTCCCAGTCCAAGTCGCTGTCACTGGATGATGGGTCCTGTGGGCAGGAAAGGGCCTGAGTGGGCTTCTCCACCCACCTTCCCTGCCCCACCACTCTGCTCCCCATTACCCCCAAGGACCAATACCAGGGCATCCCCAGAAACACCAAAAAGAAGAAAACATTCCAGGAGATAGGCTCTTAACTTTCTACAGCCTGGATCCCCTTGAGGGGAAGCAGTATATCCTCTCTCCAGAGAAGAACCCCCATCCACACCCAAAGTTTTATGTTCAATTTCAAAGACTTCACAGGTCCCATCATGGTAGTACAATTTCAGAGTTACGAGTGGAGGCAGATGGGATGCCTGGGTTGCTCAGTGGGTTGAGCCTCTGCCTTCACCTCTGGTCATGATCTCAGGATCCTGGGATCAAATCCCGCATCGGGCTCTCTGCTTGGCAGAGGGCCTACTTCCCCCTCTCTCTCTGCCTACTTGTGATCTTTCTCTCTGTGTCAAATAAATGAATAAAATCTTTAAAAAAAAAGGGGGGGGGCGCCTGGGTGGCTCAGCGGGTTAAGCCGCTGCCTTCGGCTCGGGTCATGATCTCAGGGTCCTGGGATCGAGCCCCGCATCGGGCTCTCTGCTCAGCAGAGAACCTGCTTCCTCCTCTCTCTCTGCCTGCCTCTCTGCCTGCTTGTGATCTCTCTCTGTCAAATGAATAAATAAAATCTTTAAAAAAAAAAAAAACAGAGAGAGAGAGAGTGGAGGCAGACACCACCAGGGACAGGAACTGTCAAAAAGTTGGAGTCCAAGAGAGATGGCTTTGGGGGCCTATGTTTCTAGGAAAAACCTACCAGCTCAAAACTAATTCTAGATTTAAAAAAAAATTTTTAAATCTTGCATTAAACAGCTCATAAGATTTTAAGCAATTCTTAAAAGGCCCAAACTGCAATCAAAATCCAAGTTAGCAGAGAGGTCAAACAAACAGAAAAGGCCTCTTTTGCCCTGAAGCCAACTGCCAATCCCAGAAAAATAACCTCTCAACCCAACCGTGAACTAGATGAAAAGTGATCTCTAACTACCGGTAGTGCCCACAGGCAGCTGGCAAGCAAACCAGCTCCTCTCAGAGAAAGGTATGTACCTTCAGTCTAGGCCTCAACAATTTTTCCTAAAATAGCTTTTCAACTGTGATGACCAGCATACAGTCTAAAGATAACCAGGCACGCAAGAAACCCTTAAAGACCAGAAATAATAAGGCCCTCCCTCCAAATCTACAAAGAATGGAATTATCAGACATAGAACGATGTCAAAGTGACCCTAACTGTCTCGCTGTAGCAGACGGTGTTTCCAAAAATGGCCACGACCATCTCTCATCCCACATGCTCCTCTCACAGTGTGACTGATATACTCTTGCCACCAAGGGGTGAGGTCTGTGTCCCCTCTCCCTGAGTCTGGGCAGGCTGTGACTCACTCATAATTGGTAGAATGTGGTGGAAGTAATGCCACATGACTTCCGAGCATAAGACAGAAAAGGTGAGGCAGTTTCTGCCTCGCCAAAGCACTCGTGCTGGAGGCTGGAGGGACAGAAGGACGCAGACCATGTTGCAGCTGCCATGTTGTGAGGAGGCCCAAACCAGCCCATGAGGGGAGCCTCAGGCAGAAGCCCCAAGACTACATTAAGAGAGAGACACCCACCCAGCCCCCAGCTCCTTCAGCCCCCGGAATGTTCCAGCTCCAGCCACCGGCTGACCCGCAACCTCATGAAAGACCCTGAGGCAGAACCGCCCAACCCAGGCCCTCCCAGATTCCTGCCCCGTGGAAACCGTGAGCCATAATGATTGTTGCTGTTTTAAGCAACTGAGTTTTGGGGTGATTTTTTAATGCAGGAATAGTAACCGGAAAACCACGTGTAAGAAATAAAAGACGAGTGGGGGGGGGCGGAGTCTGGCTGCCTCAGTCCATGGAGCATGCAACTCGTGATCTCGGGGCCGTGAGTTCGAGTCCCACGCTGGGTGTAGAGATTACTTAGAACCTTTTTTAAAAATAAATACATAAGTATGACAAACTTCACAGTGTATACAAGGAACAAGAAATTATCCAAGTTAATACAATAATTTGGAAGAAAAAAAAAGCAGGAGCAACACAGAGAGAGAGAGGTGGAAAGACAGAGAACAGAGGAGCCAGAAATCAGAGGGAAGACAGAAAGCCAAAGGTGTGGGAAGAAAGATGAGTGACAAATCTGGAGAGAAAAGAGTAAAGAAACCAGGGGAGGCACAGAACAGGCAAAACCACCACTGGACATCTAGGAAGTCCCCACACAGTTAGGAAGTGAGACTCCAGGCGGAAGGTAGACACCCCAGCCTCCAACCTACCTGGGGTTCACCAGAGCCCCATTCACTCACTTCCAACCCCTTCCCCCAGATCCCACTAAGGCCTGCTGCTCCTACCTCCAGGTCAGGGGTTCCCAGCTCCCCAAGACCAGCGCTCACAGAAGGAAGAGGTGGCGGTAGGAAGTGCCAACCCCCCAGGGACTCCGCAAAGGCTGTCTCTCGAAAGGGAGGCCCCAGCTGAGGTTCCCCAGGCTTCTGGATGGGGGGACCACAGCCCACGCCTGCCAGCAGAGGCTGTTGGAGCTCTCGAAGACTGGGGCTGTCCATGGCTGGGGAGAGGCTCCCGGACGGGTTTCCTAAAGGTAGAGGAAAGAAAAAAGACATGTTCTAAAAGTCTCACCATCTTTCCCCTGACTCCTGACTCTAGAGAGATTGCTGGCAGAGGCTAGTTAGTTCACTGACCCTCAGACTCGTTTGCCAGAGACTAAAACTGAGGCCCACGGAATAAAAGAGGGCCTAGCTATGAAGAGAATTCACGGGGTCTAGACATTCAATTCTGGGATTCTGTCTCCCGAGGCAAAACCACGTACCTGTAGCGCACTTATTCCAAACCACACGTTGCACACTTACTTGCCCCATGAACTACACATCCCCTGTGTCAAGTCTGCACCCTGAATACCCACGTCCACGGCTGCACATACTCAACCAGGCAAGCCCAACCCCCACCTCCAGGCACTCATTTCCCAAAGGGCTCCTTGCAAACTTGCCCTGAACAACATCAGCTCCCATTAAATACCTCTGGAGCCCCCAACCTTCTTACACACTCATTCTGAATGACTCCTTGCACACCCCGAATCCCCTCCAGCATCAGATCCCCTATTTGCACACATAAGAACAGGCTTCCCACGCGTGCATTCCACTCTCCCTTGTTCCCTTCACTTACCTCCCTTGCACACCTGCCCCAAACACCCAGTCTACGCATCCCTCCCCTACCCCACCCACATGCACCCCGGTACACAACTGCCTGCACCCCCACCAGCTCCCCTATGCCTCCTGCTTTACCAGAACCCACCTCTGCTCCATTCCCCCATAACAGCCCCAACCCACCACACTCACACATGCTCAAACACAAGGAATGTTGCCACCCCACGATCCCCTCCTTCCCGTGGGGCCTCCCAAGCCTCCCGCCCTCATTCCAAACCTGGCTGGAGCCGATCTCCTTACCAAGGGTTTGCCTCCCCATCCCCAACACTAGGAGCCAGTGGAGGGGCCGTGCCGCCCACCTGTGCCCCTCACTCACCGCCCACAGCCATATGTCGGGACTTCCTGGGCCCCTGCACCGACACCCGTTCCGACCCCGCGGCCCGCTGGTGACACGGAACTCAGCTCCCGGGGATCCCGGGCCTGGGGCGCGGGGTCTGCGTTTTCCGCTGAGCTCCCCTCTCCACGCCCCAGGCCCGCAGCGCGCAGGGGCGGGGATGGGGGCGGGGCGGCGGGCTCCCGACTCCGCCCACCGCCGCGGCCCGGGTGGGGGCCTTGAAGGCCGACGTCAGTGCCCAGCGCGGAAACCCTGCTACCCCAGGTGTGCGGGAGCCATCGTGGGGCTCCGAGGACGGCGGACCCTGACCGTCCTCCCACCCCAGCCCAGGCGCAAGAGCAGCAGGGCGGGGGAGGGGGCGCCCGCGATTCTCAAGGGCCTTCCTGGCTCGGCCCCGCCTCCACACCCGCCACTCTGCTTGCCCAATACTAATAACAGCAACGGCGGCTAACTGGGTGCAGTGGTCTGAGCGCTGTGCATGGGCACGCACACGATTCCTCAGCACTGCCGAAGAGGCCCCGTCATGCACTGTCCTGTGTGGCTAGCAGCGGGGCAACAGGCGCAGAGATGCCGGGGACTTGCCGGGGCGCACGCCGCCGGTTCACTGAGCGCGGACTAAGCCCGGACCCCCCTGGCCGCTGCCTGAGACGCTCTAAAGTCACCATCCCATCGATTCTTCTCGGCAGCTCTCTTTCTGTCTCTGTTTCACAGATAAAGTGAGGTTCAGAGGCGTGTGCTCGCTTGCCCGAGGTAAACGACTGGTGCTAAGACCGGCAGATTGCATCCCAGGGCAGCATTCGTTGCTAGCCCGAGGGAAGGGGAGGAGGCAGGAGCGGGGCAGAAGGTGGGGTGGGAGCTTCGGAGGCCGAAGAGGGAGTGGACCAGGGATAGGGTGATGTGCTGGGTACAGGTGGTACGAGCCGCGGTCATCAGTCAGTGTTGGGACCCACACAGGCCCTACCTCTGGATAATGGCATCACCTCTCTGAACCCTCTTTCATCTGTCAAATGGGCGCCACGCTCCCTGCCTCTTGGATGTACATGTGATCACATACACAGAGCAATAACCAATGTTCCACATTCCCCGAAGCCTGGCAAGGCAGGCGCCTGAAATATATTTGATGATGTTTGTGAATATCATTATTCACTGCTGGCTCCATCAGTCTGAGTAGGGACCCTCCTCACCCTCTCCCTCAGGGAGCCCACCAGGTTTGCACAGGCTTCTCCCTCCCAGAGGCCCTCCATCTCACCCATCCCAGTCAGCCAAACTGGAGGATTCCCCTCCTGATGTGGGGCTGGCCAGGGTTCCCTTGCTCGGGGGCTCCAGGGCTCCAGGGCTCTGTGCCAAGAGTCCAGACGCTGAAGCTGGCACGGGCCCCACTCCTGGGGAGAACAGATGGTGTCTGTGAGTGCACTTGGCTCAGCCAGGGTTTCTGGCAGAAGACAGGCGGGGAGACCCACCGGAGGGCAGACGAGAGGGACCTGGAGCCAGGTTGCTTTATCTGGGAGAGATAACCTGTCACTAGCTCCTTAACTTGGCTCTGGTTCTTTTTTTCATACAGCTTATCACTACAAAACATATTCCATATTTCTGTCACTGGTAGTGTGAATCCTCTCCCCCATCAGTATCAGCTTCGGGAAGGCTGGGATTTGATCTGATCGCCTTTGTTCGCTGCTGTGCCTCAGGGCCTAGAACAGTGCCTGGCACAAAGTCGCCCTTCAATACATATTTGTAGGAAATGCGGGCGGGGGAGCGTGAATTCCCACCAGCCTGTTTTCCACCAAATCTTGGAGCACTTTCTACTATCACCTGGCATATCCTACAGCCCAGAAATTCCACTCCAACCAGACGTGAATGTATGTCCACCACAAAGCAGATTTCCTGCGATGGATGGGGTAAATAAGTCGTAGCATCTTCACACCAAGGAAACTACGCAGCAAAGAAAAGGAAAGATCTACAGCCACGTGCAACAGTGTGGATGAGGCACACAACTGAAATGCTGAGCAAAAGATGGGAGACACAAAACAATACTTAAACGGTGTGATTTCATTTATATAAAATTCAAAAGCAGGCAAAATTAAGTGTTGGTAGGGGCCCAGTGAGTAGTTACCCTCGGGCCTTGGGGGCATTCTGGGGAAAAGTCATGTTCTTCTCTTGAGCTCACTTGTGATTATCAGGTGTGTTCCGTTTCTGGAATTTAATCCCATTATTTGCTTATGATTTATGTCCCTTTTCTGTATCGAGATTATACTTCAAAACAGTTAAAAAAACAACAACAACAACAAGTGAGTTGGCTCTCTACAGACTGACCTGGGTAACTTTCTAAGATGTTATCACTGAGGGGAAAAAAGCAAGATCTAAAACAATACCTACAGTTGCTATGGAAAACAGTATGGCAGTTCTTCTGAAAATTAGAAACAGAGTTACCATATGACCCAGCAGTTCTACTTCTGGGTACTTACCCTGAAGAACTGAAAGCAGGGTCTTGAAGAGGTCCATGTTCATAGCAACGTTGTTCACCATAGCCAGAAAGATGGAAGCAATCCTAGGGTTCATCAGCAGGTGTCTGGATGAAGAAAATAGGGTATCTATTTATAATTCAGCCTTAAAAAGGAGCAAGAAGGGGTGCCTGAGCCATCGTGACCTGAGCTGAAACCAAGAGTAGGATGCTTAACCATCTGAGCCACCCGGGGGGCCCCAGGGATGTTTTTCTTTCATGGGTACAGAGTTTCAGTTTTGCAAGATGAAAAGAGTTCTAGAGATTGGTTGCATATTTATGTGAATGGACTTAATGTCACTGATCTGTACACTTAAAAATGGCTAAAACATAACACCTATGTTATATATCTTTTACCACAGTTCTTTTAAAATTTAAAAATACCAAGTAGTTAAATATTCAGTTTGCTTCTTGAAAAAAAAATGTAAAATATCCTTGTTTTTAAAAAAAAAAGAGATGTGAAATATTCCATTTCAGTAACAACACCACCAACAAAATGAGATCATGACCTGAGCCAAAGGCAGAGGCTTAACCCACTGAGCCACCCAGGCGCCCCCTGGAGCATGAGATTCTTGATCTCAGGACTGAGTTCAGGCCCCAACTTGGGTGTGGAGATTAAAGAAGTAAAAACTAAAATAATAATAATAAGAGTAATTTAAAAATAATAATAATAAAAGGCATATCAAAGAACCTGTGGACAGGGGTGCCTGGCGGGCTCAGTCGGAAGGGCATGCCACTCTTTTTTTTTATGTGACAGAGAGAGAGAGAGATCACAAGAAGGCAGAGAGGCAGGGGGTGGGGGAGCGGAAGCAGGCTCCCCGCTGAGCAGAGAGCCGGATGTGGGGCTCTATCCCAGGACCCCGGGATCTCGACCTGAACTGGAGGCAGAGGCTTTAACCCACTGAGCCACCCAGGCACCTCAAGGGCATGCCACTCTTGATCTCCAGGTCGTGAGTCTGAGCCCCACAGTCGGGCACAGCACTTACTTAAAAAGAAAGAAAAAAGAAAGAAAGAAAGAAAGAAAGAAAGAAAGAAAGAAAGAAAGAAAGAAAGAAAGAAAGAAAGAAAGAAATCTGCAGGCATAGTTTAAAACAGATTACTGTTTTAAACTATGCCTGCAGATTTCTTTCTTTCTTCCATCCAATCCTAACAACAGTCCAACAAGGTGGGTCTTATCATTTGTCCTTACATTACAGAAAAGAAAACCAAGGTTCAAAGAAGTTATTGGTCACACAAAAGGGGCCTAGCCAAGGCTTGAATCCAGGTAGTTGACCTGGGAACCATTTCTGTTATCACTAATATCAATCAGTAGGGAGAAAACCAATTAAAGAGAAAATATTTAAGAAGGAGCACTGCGGTGGGGGGCGGGGGGGTTGCCTGGGTGGCAAGTAGGTTAAGCCTCCGGCTCTTGAGTCTGACTCATGACTCAGGTCATGATCTCAGGGTCCTCTGGCTCCTCACTCAGCACAGAATTGGCCTGGGATTCTCTCTCTCTCTGTCCCTCCCCCACTCACTTTCTCTCTCTCTCTCTCTCCCTCTCTCTAAAATAAATAAATCTTGGGGGTGCCTGGGTGGCTCAGTAGGTTAAAGCCTCTGCCTTCGGCTCAGGTCATGATCTCAGGGTCTTGGGATCAAGCCCCGCATCTTCCGGGCTCTCTGCTCAGCAGGGAGCCTGCTTCCTCCTCTCTTTCTGCCTGCTTCCTCCTCTCTCTCTGCCTGCTTCTCTGTGATCTCTGTCTGTCAAATAAATAAATAAAATCTTTAAAAATAAAATAAAACAAAATAAATAAATCTTTTAAAAAAATGAAGGAGCATTTACAGGACTTGACTGTTTAGATGTAGTAAGTGATGGAGTCTTGGATGACACCCAGGCACAACCTCCATATTCCTTTAAATACTGAAAGACATGCATCCAAGAAAGGAAGGACAGCAGAGAGGTTAAGAACATATGGTTTAGGGACACCTGGGTGGCCCAATCCGTTAAGCATCTGCCTTCAGCTCCGGTCATGGTCTCAGGGTCCTGGGATTGAGTTCCACAATGGGCACCTTGTTCAATGGGGAACCTGCTTCTCCCCCTGCCTGCTGCTCCCCCTACTTGTGCTTGTCTCTCTTTCACTGTCAGATAAATAAAATCTTTTTTAAAAATTATACAAGGGGGTGCCTGGGTGGCTCAGTAGGTTAAGCCTCTGCCTTCAGCTCAGGTCATGATCTCAGGGTCCTGGGATGGAGCCCAGTATCAGGCTCTCTGCTCAGCCGGGAGCCTGTTTCCACCCCCCCACCCCCCCACCCCCGCCCACTTGTGATCTCTGTCAAATAAATAAAATCTTAAAAAAAAAAGGGGGGGGGGCTCCTGGGTGGCTCAGTGGTTTAAGCCGCTGCCTTCGGCTCAGGTGATGATCTCAGGGTCCTGGGATCGAGTCCCGCATCGGGCTCTCTGCTCAGCAGGGAACCTGCTTCCCTCTCTCTCTCTCTGCCTGCCTGTCTACTTGTGATCTCTCTCTGTCAAATAAATAAATAAAATCTTTAAAAAAAAAGAAAAGAAAAGTATACAAGGTTTAGGGATAGAGTTAGACAAAACTATAGTTGATTTAGTTTAAGGTAAATGATTTTGCCCTAATTTCTTCATCTTAAAGAAAGCTGATAATACGGCGCCTGGGTAGCTCAGTGGGTTAAGCCTCTGCCTTGGCTCAGGTCATGATCCCAGGGTTCTCGGATCAAGCCCCACATCAGGCTCTCTGCTCAGCAGGGAGCCTGCTTCCCTTCCTCTCTCTCTGCCTGCCTCTCTGCCTAATTGTGATCTCTGTCAAATAAATAAATAAAATCTTCAAAAAAAAAAAAAAAAGAAAGAAAGAAAGCTGATAATATTAACCACTCTGTGGGATGTCTGAGGATTAAACAAAATCATGTAAAAACGATCAGCTTACAGGGTCTGGCACAAAAAAATACTCGCTAAATGGTAGCTTACAAATAGATCTCTTAGTGAAATGTAATCCTATTGAATTATTTATATAAATACTATCCTATTAAAATGTCCCATCCTTGTAATTTTGAACATTTTTTTTCCTACCTTGCTAAAAAATAGGAAAATGTGGAAAATACAGACTAGGGTTCAAGTGGTTTTAGAAGGTGGGGAAGACGCAGTGCTCAAGAAATCACAGGCAGCGCCTGAGTCAGTCGCTACTTGCACCCATTACACAGATGCATTAACTGAGACCTGGAGCCGTGCAGGGTCACAGGACAAGTTACTGGCAGGGCCCAGCCTTCAACAACCAGATTTTCTGCAGATAAAGGGGCCTCAGTTCCTCATTTCTCATACTCCTTCCCCCACGCTCCCCCTCTTTGCTAAGAATCAGTACTAATAGTGAACTGGGCGGTAAGGAGAAGGAAGTTGCATTTATCATCACTTGAGGAGCCACGGGAAACTCTGAAAAAAGGAAGGAAAACCCCCTCCCAAACTTGACTCTCTCTGAAGGAGGAAGGATTTTTTTTCTCATGATAAGACCTCGGGATGCAAGCCGTGACCATAGGGAGCTTCTCCCTTGGTCCTGGCTCAAATCCCTGATTGTGGTCCCGGCTGGAAGAGAGTTTCAGGAGGCTCACAGCGTGGAGGGCTCCGCTTATTTTGTAAGAAAGGCGTCCTGGAGAAACAGTTAGCGCGCAAACTTCTTCAGCCACACTCAAGATGGCAGCTGCCCGACCACGCCCCAAATGGCGGAACCACGAGTCCGGCTGGCTGGGAAAGACGCTTTTCCCAAAATGGAGAGGGGAGAGAAAACGTCCATCACATATTGGCCCCGCCCCCACCAGCCGCTAGGGCCAATTAGCGGATGGCAAGGCGGGTGCCAGATTAGGAGAGGAGGCTGCTGTTTCCCCAGCAACAACCTGGGAGCTCGAAGGCGGGCGCAGCCTCGGAAGGGTCCGCGCCTCGGGTCTCTCGCTGCCAGGAAGATCCTGGGAGACGCACGAGCCGAGCCTAGGAAGTCGGCGTCCGTGGAGACAGGGACAGGTCAGGCCCATGAACTGCAATCCCCTCTGCCTCTTCGGCCCACATAACCGTTAGGTGCTCTGAGGTAGGAGTAACGCATGCGCGGGCTTAGAGGCGGGGCTAAAGCCGCCCTGGACTGAAGACGCATGCGCTTGTTGCCACTCGGCGGTCGGACGCGAAGAGGCGGAGCTTTATGCTTGTGGGTGGGGCCACGGACCCTTGGGGCGGGGGTTTTCCTCCGAGCTGAGCAGAAGGAAGACGTTTTCTGGTGGGTGGTTAGTCGCCAGCTCCTCACCCAGCTCTCACCCCACCCCACTCATTTTTCCGGGGCTCTCCTGGGAAGGCGGTCAGGATCGCGGTTAAGACTGCAACCTCAGTAGTTTGACGAAACTAGCTGGGAATGCTAGTACTGCCCCTTGACTTGGTAGGCTTCAGTTTCCCCATCTGTCAAGTTGGAGGTAACAGTACACTGACTTCCTGGGGCTGTGATTACATTTTTCCCTTAGGGCCATGGCTGAGGTGCACGTGATCGGGCAGATCATGGGGGCCACCGGTTTCTCGGAAAGTAGCCTCTTCTGCAAGTGGGGCGTCCACACAGGTATTCCGGGGCCTGGTTCATTTCCCCACCCATACCCCCAGCCCAGAGTCTCTACCCTCCTTCCTTCACCCCCTGGCCTAGTTCCTGATCCTCATCTTCCATTGGCTCCCAGGACTCCCAGCCATGGCCACACTCTGACAATGTGAATCGGGCATTGTTCTTCCCATCCCATCTCTCTGAGGACTCTGGCTCCTCTCTGAACACACAGCCCCCAAAGATATGGGGTTAGACACCCCCCACACACACATTCCCAATCCTCAAAACACTAGCCAGCCTAACCCCACTGAACTTAGTGGTACCCCGGGTCCCTCCCCTATCTTCATTCTTTGCTTTATTGAGTTCTGACTGTGAAATGGGTTTCCATCCCAGATTTACAGAGAAGAGGCCACCCTCCTGTATTTTTAATTCTCTATGAGAATGGAGGAACCCCTTCCGATCAGTCATCCATGTTCATCCACACAGGACTAGGAGGGACTGCGGAGACCCCAATTTTCATGATTCCCCATCAGAGGCAGCATAGCAACCAGTGTAACGGGTAGGGCCATAGGCCACCAGCTCTGGGCTCAAATACTAACTTCCTCACCTAGTGATTGATGGCTTTTGGACTTGACCTTTGTGTTTCCTTGTCTAAAAATGAAGCTAACAGCAACTAAGAGGCAGTAGAGTGTTGAGGTTAAGAGCAGACTGCCTGTGTTCAAAACCACATATTAATTATGTGGCCTCTGGCCCTCGTCTTTGCCTTGATTTCCCTGTCTGTACAATGGGAATAATAACAGTGCTTGGTTCATGGGCTTGTCTTGAGGACTAAATGAGTATCAACAGCACTGAGAAGAGGGCCTGGTTCAGTGTTTGCCTGGCTTGTAGGAACTAGATGGGGTTCGTTAGTGAAGCCTTGCGTATGCTGCCCCACAGAGAGGAAACGCTCACAAAATGAGTGGCTTTTGCCATTGTCATCTCTGGAGATCCTGAGTCCTTTGCGATTTCAGTGGAGGGTAGGATGGTGGCTGAGATCTCTGGGGAAGGGGGAAGGAGGTCTGATAAGAGGCAGGCTCTAGTCAGACTTAGTTTCCAATCTGGACCCTACCACTCACCTGCTCTGAGACCCTGGTCGGGTGCTGTCCCTTCTTGGAGTCTCATTTTTCCTCATCTGTAAAGTGGGAATATTTGTCTTTCAGAGGGGTGCTGACAAATCTTGTATGTGAAGAGCCTGACTCAGGGCCTGGTACTTTCCTTACCTGGCCCAGGAGGGAGCAATAACTAACATGACTGTTAGTAGTTCAGGGGTCCCTTGGTAGGGGGACAGTTATTCCAGCAGAGAGCTCAGGAGCAGCCAGATCAAGGGCTTGGGCCCTGTAGTCAGAGAGCACAGTTTGAGTCCAGTGCCACCATGGGACAGTAGTCAGCCATGTTCCTGCTATGCCCAGCATGGGCAACTGTGCTTGGCACACAGCAGGTGTTCAGTAAATGTTAATGGAATAAATGGCCAAGTGACTTCCCTTCTCAGAGTCTGTATCTTTACCTGTAAAATGGGGATTATATTAGCACCCACCTCCTATGAGCACTTATTTGTCCAGCAAACATTTATTGAGCACCTTTTGTGTACTGAGATCAGAGCTTGAGGTCTTGGGGACTTAGCAGTGTGCAAGAGGCGTGGTCTCCTGGGGCTCCCAAGTAGAGGGACAGAAATTTTTTAAAAAGCAGGTAAGGAAATGAGCACAGGGATCACTGACAGTGGTCACTACAGGAAGAAAGGACAGATGACATGCCAGGGACTAGCATTCAGATAAGAGGATGAGGGAGCACCCATCTGTGAGAGGCAGCACACTTGAGCTCATCCCTGAAGGATGAGAAAAAAACAGGCATGGGCACATCCAGGAGCAGAGCTTTCTGGGCAGAGCCAGTGCAAAGGCAGAGCTTTCTGGCCAAAGCCAGTGCAAAGGCTCTGAGGAGGGGAATAGAAATCGGGCCAGTGAGGCTCGAAGGTGGTGTGGGATGGGGAGAGTGGTGGGAAGTGAGTTGAGGACTGGGACACAGGTCAGGCCATGCAGGGCCTTGTAGGCTCCTGAAGGGAGTCTAAAGTGGGCCGGGGGGGCGGGGATAAAAGTCCCAGAGGGCAGATTAAATGAATTCATGGCTAAACCAGGAGCACAGCATCTGGCTCTCTGTCACTGTTATTATCAGCCCCCGTCTATTGCTATTATTATGTACCTTTCACCATGTGCTTGAGCTCTTGAAGGACACCCTTGGCCCCATCTTAGTCCTCAGACGAGACCTAACATGGGCTGAGAAGAGCCACAAAATGCTATCCAGCACTTAACCAGCACTCCCTGTCCCAAGGGCTTTCTGTATATTGGCTCATTCAATTTTTTCACAAGAGGGATGTGTTCTTATGCACCCATTTTACGGAAGGGGAAACCAAGGCAGAGACAGGTAACTCGCCTGAGGTTGCACAGGCGGGACAAAGTAGTACCAGAATATGAACCCAGACATTTGGCTCTCGAGTCCACACTTTGTAACTGCTGATTCCTCCACTGCCAGGGAGAGCCAGGGTCCCCAGCCCCAGTGGCCTCCCCTTCCTGATGTCTGCTTTCCACCCCTCCCTGCAGGGGCGGCATGGAAGCTCCTGTCAGGTGTGCGGGAGGGCCAAACGCAGGTGGACACCCCCCAAGTAGGGGACATGGCCTACTGGTCCCACCCCATCGACCTGCACTTCGCCACCAAAGGCCTCCAAGGTGGGTTCCCAGCATGAGCCCTGGAGCAAACTGAGGGGAGGGGGGCTAGCAGCACCCAAAGCTGCTGCACCTGGGCATACCAAGCCCCATCCCTGTTCCCTAGGCCCTTTGGGTCCCTTTCCTGGCCAGACCTGGCCCCGGAGAGGCTGAGCTGGGGCCTCTGCAGGCTGGCTCTGGAGTATGTAGGACTAGGTCAGAGGCAAGGGCTGCAGGGGGAAGGGGGAAGGTGGGGAACAGGGAGAGAAGGGAGGTGGCTTTCAAAGAGACAAACAGGAGTCTTCAATCAGGAGGAGGCTGGGAGGGGGCTGTGAGGGAGAGAGGCAGGGCCTGCACCCCTTTTGCTCTGCAGTCTCTGCTCAGCTGCTTGCAGGGGAAATGAGTATGCGGGGGAGGAAGGGTATCAGAAAACTTTTCCCGTGGAAAATTTAGATCACTGGAGAGGAGTGGATTCTAGGAAGTAGCCCAGGTAAACATGACATGTATTTCAACAATATAAATAATATTGACTGAGTGTCTGCCCTGTGCCCAGACTGTGTTGGGTGATGATGGGGAAATGTTGGTGATTTAAACAGCACCCCCCCAGCCCTGTCCACATGGGGTTCACCATCTCCTTGGGAGAGACAGAGCTGTCCCCGGACATGGCAGCCCAGAGTGGGCAGGTCTGGGATGGGGCGGGGGAGGGGGATTCTAGAGGGTAGGGAAGACCCAGAGTAGATGCCTGACTGCCAGGGAGTTCAGGGAGAGCTTCCTGGAAGAGGGGATGTTTGAGCTTTGCCATAAAGGGCTAGTAGGACCTGATAAGGTGGAGGGGTGGAAGTGGGTTCTAGGCAGAGAGCTGTGTGTGAAAAGCCCAAAGGGGAGAGTGAGCCGGGGGCATTTGGAGGATCAGGGGTAAACAGGAGGAGGGCCAGGGGTGAGGTGGCAGGGGACAGGAGACAGGCCATAGAGCTGAGGCCATGTCCTGAAGGCACCAGGGAGCCACAACACATGACTCACGAGTCAGATCTCAATTTTAAAAGATCCTTCTGGCTGTCTGGGGGGGACGGACTGGAGTATGAGACAGGCAGCCTGTCCTCCAGCTCTGCAGACCCCACATCCTCTAGTGTGGGCCCCATTCTTGCCTCCTCTTTCTTCAACCCCCATTCTGCCCATCGGGAAATCCCTTTGGTTTTACCTTTGAAATGTATCCTAAATCCCCCCACTTCTCTCCCTGGGCCCCCTAGTCTTCCCAGCCTCACCTCTTACCTGTCTCTTGGACAATGATAGCCACCTCTTCTCTGTGCTCCCACCCTGCCCCCAGAGTGGGTCTCTCTATGAACACCCAAGTTGGGTCCCATTCCTTCTTTATGCAGAACTCTCTGTGGTCCCCATCTTACTGAGGTAAAAGCCAAAGCCTTATCGTGGATCCTTAAGGCCCTGCTCAATCTGGTGTGCCCCTGCCTCTCCCTCTCTCAGACCGCTGCAGCCACGCTGCCCCCATCAGGCAGCTCCCACCTGAGGGCCTTTGCACTGGCTATTCCCTCTCCTGGGGCGTTCTTCCCTAGATATCCGTCTACATGGCCCACTCCCTTCCCTCCTTTAGGCATTCGCCCACATGTCACCTTCTCAGTGAAACTTCCCTTGCTCACCCTTTTCTAAAACTGCATCCCTACCCCCACCATACACAGCTTTATTTTTCTCCAGAGCGGTGATCACCATCTGACATACCCTATAATTTGCTTATTTACTACATTCGTTGTCTAGGATGTCAGGAATTTTTGTCTGCTCCGTTCACCACTGTGTCCCCAGCTTCCAGAATAGGGCCTAGCCCAGAGGGGCACAGAAAGGAGGGTGAAATGGGGCCAGATCTCCAAGGGCTTTGCCTACCAGGTTGAGGAGCTGAACCTCATGTTCTAAGGATATTGAGAAACCCAGGGAAGTGGGAGAATAATGCTTCCAACCCCCAGATGGAAGGTGTAAGAAGGCTGGTCCTGGGCCCAGAGCGCACAGAGTGGGACATGGTGAAGGAAGAGGGAGGTGTCCAGGACTAGGCCCAAAGTGCTCACTTGGGGAGTGCGCTGCCCTGATTGGGGGACACAGAAGAGGAGGCTACAGAGAGGGATGTCAGCTGAGGCCAGATTCAGAATGTTGAGGTTGGACTTATGCTGAGGGCACTGGGGAGCCACAAAAGGGTTTTTAGCAGGGGAAGAACACAGATTCAGAAGGATCCCTTTGGCTGCCTTGTGAATGGGCTCCCAGAGAGAAGGCTGGTGCAGACAGCCAGTGGGGAGGGGGCTGGGTCTATGGAGATCAAGGAGGTGGGGACCAGGCCGGGGAGACCCAACTACACCATCTACACCATCACTCCTTTCCTCCCCCCCACCCATCCTGTAGGCTGGCCCCGGCTCCATCTCCAGGTGTGGTCGCAGGACAGCTTCGGCCGCTGTCAGCTTTCAGGCTATGGCTTTTGCCATGTGCCCAGCAGTCCAGGCACCCACCAGCTGGACTGCCCCACATGGCGGCCCCTGGGCAGCTGGCGGGAGCAGCTGGCGCGGGCCTTCGTGGGTGGCGGGCCTCAGCTGCTACACGGGGACACCATCTACAGCGGGGCTGACCGCTACCGCCTGCACACAGCGGCGGGCGGCATCGTGCGCCTGGAGCTGGGGCTGCTGCTGCGCCACTTCGACCGCTACGGTGTGGAGTGCTGATGGTGCCTCCAAGGACAGGCCGGTACCCACACCCCTGCTGACCTGCCCAGGGCCAGGATGGCCCAGTGCCCAGAAGCGCGGGCTCTGGACACTGTGGGATCTGACCCCAGCCAACAGCTGGCATGGCTTCTGTCCTGGTGAGCAGCTCAGGCCCCATGGCTGCCCCTTCAGGTCCAGTTTCCCCATCTGTAAAAGGGGGGCAGTAAGCGTGTGGGGTCTCAGGGTGCTGGGTGAAGAAAGGCTGCTTTGCCCATGGAAGTGCTCAATAAAGGAGAGCAGTTCTTAACAGGTGTGGGTGCTTTCCTGACTTCCTTCTTCGGCCAGATGTCCTGTGCTCTGTCCTCCCACTGACACCCTCCTTCAGGCCCTCACCTCCTGACACACCCACTTCCCCCATCCTCTGCCTCAGCCTCTGCCCCCCTCCCCACTCTGGGTGCCCCTCTCCTTGGGGTTTCTCCCTCTTGTGCCCCCCTCCCCACTGGGACCCCATCTTCTGGCTGGCCCTCTTCCTCAGCCTCCCACTCTCTGTCCGCTGGGATCCCCGCCCTCTGATCCCCCCGACCCAGTGTCCCCAACCTCTGAGTGAGCCCTCCCCGCCAGGTTTTCATTCTCTCCGTGACCCTCGCAGCCCTCAGAGCCACAGGCAACCCATCTGCCCGTTTTGGTCGCCCTCGGCCGCCAGGAGGCAGCACCCCGTTCGCGGGGCGGAGCCGGGGTGCCCGCCCCCTCCCCCCGGGGCTTAAGGGACCCCCCTCGGAGCCCGCCCACGCGAGATGAGGACGGTGGCCCGGCCCCCCATGTCCTCCCCCTGGGGGCCGCCCCCGCCCCGCGCGCTTCCTGGGTGGGGCCGGGGCGGCTTCAAAACCCCCCCCCGCCGTCCCAGCCGGTCCCCGCCGCTGCCGCCGCCACCGCCGCCGCCGCCCTTCGCGCCCCGGGCCGTCCCACCCCCTCCTCCCGCCGAGGATCCGTCAGACAGCGAGGCCCCCGGCCGGGGGCAGGGGGGACGCCCCCTCCGGGGCACCCCCCCCGGCTCGGAGCCGCCCGCGGGCTGGCCTCCGCCGGGAGCGGAGAAAGGAGCCGCTGAGGAGCAGCCCGAGGCCCCAGAGTCTGAGACGAGCCGCCGCCGCCCCCGCCGCCGCCGCCGCCACTGCGGGGAGGAGGGGGAGGAGGAGCGGGAGGAGGGACGAGCTGGTTGGGAGAAGAGGAAAAAAAGTTTTGAGACTTTTCCGCTGCCGCTGGGAGCCGGAGGCGCGGGGACCGATTGGCGCGGCGCTGCCCTGCCAAGGAGGCAGGACTCGGGGACCCCAGACCGCCCCCACCAACGCCTCGGACGCTTGCTCCCCCCTGCCCCCTCCACGGCGTCCCCCAGGCTCCCCCATTCCGGACCAGCCCTCAGGAGCTGCCAGCCCGGACTCCCACGAAGACTTGACCCCAGACCTCGGGCGCACCCCCCCTGCACGCCGCGCCCCCACCCCCAGCCTCTCTCCTGAGCCCCCGCGCATCCAAGGACCCTTCTCCTCTGGGATCCGGGAGACGGGATATCTCTCAGACCTGCCTCAACTCCCCTCCTCAAGACCACCCACCTCTGGTACCAGATCTCGTCCATCTCGGTTTTTTCCTTGGGATACCGAGAAACCACCCATCAGAGCTTCCCCTCCACCTCCACTCCGTTCTCCCTGAGGGCATCAAGCCCCCCACCCCACCCCGACCCTCCTACCTTTCTTCGGGAGACCCCCCAGCCCCTGTAGGGGCGGGGCCTCCCTTTTCCCACCCCAGTCCGGCTCACGCTCTCGGCAGTGCCGGGGGCGCTGCCTCCCCCATGCCGCCCTCCCGGCTGCGGCTGCTGCCGCTGCTGCTGCCACTGCTGTGGCTACTAGTGCTGACGCCTGGCCGACCGGCCGCGGGACTGTCCACCTGCAAGACCATCGACATGGAACTGGTGAAGCGGAAGCGCATCGAGGCCATCCGCGGCCAGATCCTGTCCAAGCTGCGGCTTGCCAGCCCCCCGAGCCAGGGGGAGGTTCCGCCCGGTCCGCTGCCCGAGGCTGTGCTGGCCCTGTACAACAGTACTCGCGACCGGGTGGCCGGGGAGAGCGCCGAGCCGGAGCCCGAGCCTGAGGCGGACTACTACGCCAAGGAGGTCACCCGCGTGCTAATGGTGGAAACCACCAACAGTGAGCTCAGAGGGGCCGGGGACCCTGGAGGGGAGCCCCCAGGGGGCGCCGGAGTGCAGGGGTCACGGGGGAGGAAATTACTGGCAGAGGAAACTGCTAGAGGAAGAGGACCCCCGGGGTTGCCGGGAACGCGGGCGGGGGGTCTCAAAGAGGATAGAACTGAGCTCTCTAGCTCCCAGGTATCCGGCCTTGAAGACGAGGAGATAGTGAGCGAAGGGGACCGCTTCTAGAAGAGACCATGGGAACATGCGGGATCGTGGAGGCAGTCCCCTAGAGGGGGAGAAGCGATTGGGGGGTGGAAGGGTAGAAAGACTTTCCTCTCTACCCGGCACTAGAGTGGGGGGGGGGGGGTCGTGGGGTGAGGGCTACAGGGAGGGAGCCCGCTTTGGGAGAAGCGAAGAGCCCAACATTTGAGAAAGGAGAGGCAGTGGGGATAGCTGACCCAGAGCTCAGGGGTCACGAGGCGAGAAAATTCAAGAACAGAAAAACTAAGTGAAGCGAACCCCGGAGGTGCCGGTAAAGTGGAGTGTGGCCCCGCTTGTAGCTTGCGCGACCAGGCGGGATTGGAGGAGGGCCCGCAGAGAGGCGGCGAGGGGGCTGATGAATGCGGGGAATAAGTGGACCCAAGGTCGTGGGGTGGAGGGAGGTCAGAACGGGAGAGCATAGGAGACCCTTGGGGGACGCCGGGGATATGCGCGAGGTGCCCCAAGTATTTGACATAGGGACGTGAGAGGAGCAGGCTCAGCGGGGGAAGCGAGCCCCCAAGACATCTAGAATACTGGGTTTTAGAAGGGGTTTAGAGAGGGGGGAGACAAGCACAAGACAAGAAAGGGGGGACCGATAGGGAGTATAGAGAGCTATAAACAGTGCCGTCCCGGGAGCAGCGAGCCCCCCACGTCGCGGGAGGGGAGGAAGTGGGCTGAGCGAGGAGTCGAGCCCTAGAGGTGGGTGGGTGCGACTCTGCAAGATCGGGGTGAGAAAACTGACTGGGTCAGGGTAAGGGAGCCCCACGTGGGTGCCACGCGCGAAGGGAGGAGCCTGCCCTCTCGCAAACGCGGGGGAGGAGGACCCCGCAGAGTTGAAGGGGGTGTCTGGACCCCAGAGTCCCAGTTCCTCTCGGAGAGGCTGGGGAAACCCCAGCGTCCGGCCGCCTCGCCCTCCCTTCCCTTTCCTTCCCGTGCCCGGGGGGGCGGGGATCGTGCGCGGAGCCTGGGGCGAGACTGGGCAGGTCGGATCCCCGCCCTTGCGGCGGTGGCGCCTCCCGCCCTCTTCAGCTCGGGGCGGGGCTGCCTCTGGGCCCGCCCACCGACCCCCCTAGGGCGCCCACGCGGGGACCGCTCCGTTTGCCCTTTTGGTCTTGGGTGGTGCACCTGTGAGTGCCCGGGCCTTGCGCGCGCCTAGTTGGCAGCTTCAGCTGGATGACGCCTCTCCCCACCCACCTCTCACCTTTTCCGTGGTCGCTTCGCCCGCCTTGTGGAGATTTCTTTAACACCGCACCTTCCATCCTCGTCTCCCCTCCCAGTCAGCCACCATCTCGCCCCCAAACCCTATGTTCCTCTTCCCGTGTGTCTGCCCCATCTCTGCCTTCCACCTCTCCCACATCCCCATGCATGGGTCTCCCCGTTTCTGTTTCCTCCCTCTTTCCTCCACGCCCTGCTCCTTGTGTCTCCATCTCTGCAGTCTCTCCATCTCTCCTTCTGACCGGTCCTGCCCCTCCTTTCTCCTTCCTCCTTATCTGTCCCCCCTATCCCCTTCAGTGCTCCTGCCCTACCCTTCCTTTGGGGTTTGCTGAGTAACCCTTGGGTCAAGATAGGGCTTCTTCGTGGGGGACAGGGGCTGGCCTAGCTAGAGTAGGGAGGAGTAGAGGCAGGGGCCCATGGAAGGAGCTTCCTCTGCCCTTTCTCATCAGATCCTGTCTCCACCATTTCTGCACCCCTACTGCAGGGGCCTAAAGCATGTGCCCCAGTCCATCCAGAAGGTCATGGCCTGCCCACTCATCCCAGACTTTCCCGAGACTACAAAACACTCTTCCTAACTTTCCTCCTCCCTGCCCAAAGCCATTCCTACCTAGAATGAACGTTGCGTTATCTAACCAGCTGAGGGAGGGAGAGAAGAGAGGAAGGAATTAATAATAATAATAATAGTAATAATAGGGACGCTTGGGTGGCTCAGTTGGTTGGACGACTGTCTTCGGCTCAGGTCATGATCCCTGGGTTCCAGGATCGAGTCCCACATCGGGCTCCCAGCTCCATGGGGAGTCTGCTTCTCCCTCTGACCTTCTCCTCGCTCATGCTCTCTCTCACTGTCTCTCTCTCAAATAAATAAATAAAATCCTTAAAAAAAAATAATAGTAATAATAGTAGTAATAATAATGTCAAAATAGCAGGGAGGCAGCATAGCCCAGGGGTTAAGAGCGCAGTTTTTGGGACCAGACCGCTCAAATTTGAATCCCAGCTCTGTAGCTCCCTACTTCTGTCGGCCTGGGGCAAATGACCTGCTTCCCAGCTCTAAAATGGGTATAATAATCGTCTTTTCCTCATGGGGTGGTTGTGAGGTTTAAATGTCTTAACCCTTGCAAAGGGTTGTGAATAGCACCTGGCAAATAGTGAGCGCTCTTTAACACATACATGCCCTGCCCCCCACCCCCATGTGGGCTCTGCTGCACTCCTTACCTGTGCTGTCTCACTTACCTCACATGATAACCCTGTGGTCAGTCGTTCTGCAGATGAAGGTCTGACTCAGAGGGTGCAATTCCCTGGCCCAAAGTTACACAGCCTTCCATGAGGAGAGCCTGGTTGGGAATTAGGGTGCTCCCTGTGGTTGCTGGTTCCTAAACAATAGCAGGAAAGTGAGGCTCCGTGAAGGAATGGGACTTGCCCAAAGTCACTGAGCTGGAAGGCAGGAGAAGCCAAGGCTGATCCAAATGCTCTTTTTTTTTTTTTTTTAAGATTTTTTAAAAATTTATTTATTTGACAGAGAGAGATCACAAGTAGATGGAGGCAGAGAGAGAGAGAGAGAGAGAGGAAAGCAGGCTCCCTGCTGAGCAGAGAGCCCGATGCAGGACTCGATCCCAGGACCCTGAGATCATGACCTGAGCCGAAGGCAGCGGGTTAACCCACTGAGCCACCCAGGCGCCCCTGATCCAAATACTCTTGATCCTAATTTGCACCTGAGGCTCCGAGTGGAGGAGGACTGAGCAAGCACAGGGGCCCCCTACTGCCACATACTGAGGGGACATTTTACCCACAATGGGTGAGAAGGGGTCAGACCCCATTTTACAGAGTAAGGATACAAACCCAGAGAGGACAAGCCATTTGCCCAAGCCCCACAGGCCAAAAGTGTCACAGTCGGGTTCCCAGCCACAGTTGTCAGCCCTGGAGCCCTTAGACTTGGGGTGTGCCTGCCGGCTCCTCACCAAACCCCTGACATCCCTATCCCCCCGCCTCTGCTCCTCCTGCCTAGGAATCTATGACAAAATCAAGAAAAGCCCGCACAGCATATATATGCTCTTCAACACATCGGAGCTCCGAGAAGCCGTGCCCGAGCCCGTCCTGCTCTCCCGGGCAGAGTTGCGTCTGCTGAGGCTCAAGTTAAAAGCGGAGCAGCACGTGGAGCTGTACCAGGTGTGGGGCAGGGGGGCTAGACCGCGCCTGCGCGCTGGGGCCGAGGTGGGCATCCGGGTGGCTAGAGGCTGCCAGGTCCACAGACACAAACTTTCGGAGAACTGAGGCAGACGCCCAGTGGAGTCCTAGGGCTCTTGGGAACTTGCCGACTCCTAGCACCCCTAGGGTATTAAACACCCAGAAGTCTGGGAGCTTGAAAGGTTGCAGGCTCTGGGCTGTTTCTGTCCAATAGGTTAGCCACTAGCCACACATGGCCATTTAAGTTGACTAAAATGAAATAAAAGAAAAAAATTCAGTTTGTCAGGCTCACTGGCCATATTTCAAGTACTCCATAGTCACATGTGGTTAGCGGCTGCTATTTTGGATGCCACAGATAAAGAATATTTCCATCGTCAGAGAAAGTTCCCTTGGATAGCTCTGTTTTAGAAGATTTCAAGTCTCTGGGAAGATTGGGGCCCCCGGAAAGGCTGGAGTCTCCAGAAGGTTACGTGACCTAGAATCCACGTCTTCTGGAATATGAGGTTTAACGGTGGGCGGCAGACTCTTACAACAAAGGAATGTGGTGTATTGTCAAAACTTCTTGGAGTCTGGAGAACTCAGCTTTGCAAAGCCAGCGCCTGGAGTGTTCTGCCCGGCCGCCAGAGGACCCCCACACAGGGTTTGGGAGGCGTCAGCAGCATCTGGGTTTGGGGTGTGTCAGACTCCTGGGCATGTAGGAGTTTGGTGTCCTTGGACTTCTCAGGCTCATTGAGTGTGTAATTCTAGGGGTGCTCCCGAGCATTGGAGTTCTGGAATGACTTCTAACAGAAGCCCCTAGAAGCCCCTAGTTACAGCCTCTCAGAAGTCAGGGCATCAGCTTTGCAGAATTGTAGGCTTGCTCTGTGAACCTCAGGATGTCTGCGGATGATCTTAGCCTGGTGGGTTGTCCAAGCTGAAGGGGGCCTGGCATTTCACCAGTAAGAGAACTCAGGACTGGGCTGGGGGCAGAGGCTGAGCCATACAAGTGCCTTGAGCCCTCCCTGGCACTGGGGTCTCCCTACTCTCCTCCCAGGGCTGCTCTGCGGGTGGTGGTTCCTGCAGGGCCCCACAGTGTGGCTGTCTGGGAGGGGACCATCTGAGGGACTCTCTGGAGGCCTGTTTGGTGGAGCAGGAGTGGGGGTACAGTTAATGCATTTGGGGGGTGTGGAGAACCATCTACTCACTGTCTAGTTCCCCCCACATTCGTCATCTCCTAGAAATACAGCAACGATTCCTGGCGCTACCTCAGCAACAGGCTGCTGGCGCCCAGCGACACGCCAGAATGGCTGTCCTTCGATGTCACTGGAGTCGTACGGCAGTGGCTGAGCCACGGAGGTGAGGACGGCTTCTTTGCCCCACCCCTATTTTGTAATGGGAGCCATCTCATTGCCTACCAGCTGTTGCCCCATGTTGGTACCAGAGAGCCAAGACCTGGCCTTCCTCCCAGACCCTCTAAAACCTGAGTGATTCCCGCTTAATCCATTTTCTGACCATCTGCCTAACACTGGGGGATGCTGGGGATGCAGCAGTGACCCAAAGAGCCCCATCCTTACCCTCCCAGAGCCCTTGGTCCATTGTTTGGGTGGGAGAAGGGGAGAAAGACCTGAAAACTGGGTAGGGCTGGCCTGGGGAGCCCAGAAGAGATATCTGACTCAGCCTCCGGTCAGGGAGGGCTTCCTGGAGGAGGGGACATTGGAGCTGATATTTGAGGGATGAGTGGAATCAGCCAGGGAAAGAAGGAGGGACAAGAGCGTTCGAGGCAGTCCCTGAGTCCAGGGAGTGCCTGACACATCTGATCTGTCTGTAAGAGGACTGGTCAGAGGACTGTGTCTGTCCTGCCCATTGGAGTCCATGGTGCCCACGTCCCTTTTCCTAATCTCCCTCTTGATGCTGGGGATGCAGTGGCAACTAAGACCATTTCTCGATCCTGCCCTCGAGGGGCCCACAGTCATTTCCAGACATCTAGAAAGCCTTGCCAAAGCCGGAGAAGGCGGTGATAACCGGAAGGAGTGGTGTGGGGGCGGGGAGGTGCTCAGGCACCTGGACCCATCGGAGGGCTCTGGGAGGGCTTTCTGGGGGAAAGTGATAGTGTTGAGACTTGTGGGATAAGTGATGGTTCGGCCAGGTGTTGAAAGATGGGGGCTCAAGAGCAGGTGGGAGCTGGGAGTAATGTCCTGTGCAGCTGGACAAAGGCCAGCCTCTGTCACTGCCAAATCTAGAACACCCAGCATGGGGTCGAGCACCTAGGAGGAGCTTAGAAAATCACCCATTCATTCAAGAAAACTTTTTTGCACAGCGGCCCTGTGGGTTTGCCTCCCAGCCCTACATTTTCCCACTTGGGGCAAGTCCTCTCCCCTCTGTGGGGCTCAGCCTCCATGTCTGCAAAATGGGGAGCTTTGGTGAGGTTTGAAGGAGATAATGCTCCCATGCTCACAGAGTGTTTAGAACAGGGCCCTCAGTAGATGTTTTTATGACTGTGGGCTAGGCCCAGCGGGGAAGGAGAAAACAGGCATCCCTGCCCCCATGTATCCTGCTTTCCACTGAGGGAACAATGGGGGAGATAAATAGCCAAACACAAATGTCAGGAAGGGTAAGTACTATGGAGAAAATAAAGTGATGTCACTGTGGGGGAGGGACCTGTGTCCTGGAGGGCCTCCTGGAGGAGGTGACCACTGAGCTGAGGCCTGAAAAAGGAGAAGGAGGAAGCCAGAGGATGCAGGGAGAGGGTAGACGTGGAAGAGGAAGGCAGGCAGGAGCCCCCACCCCCCTCAACCAGCGTTGCTCCAGCCCCCTGCAGCTTCGGGGTGAGCCATACCTCACACGGCCTTCCCTTTCTCCACTCCCACAGAGGAAGTAGAGGGCTTTCGCCTCAGTGCCCACTGTTCCTGTGACAGCAAAGATAACACACTCCAAGTGGACATCAACGGTGAGGCCCATCTCCCTGGCCCGGCCTCATGGCGGCGTGCGCGCATGCGCCTGTGTGCGTGTGTGCGTGTGTGCGTGTGCGTGAGTGCATGCGTGCGTCTTCCTCCCCCGCCCCTGCTCCAGTTCATCCATCTGAGAGTGTGTCTCTGCTTCTCCCACCTCCCACCCCTCCAAACCAAAGCAGGGCTCAGTTCCAGCCGCCGAGGTGACCTGGCCACCATTCACGGCATGAACCGGCCCTTCCTACTCCTCATGGCCACCCCACTGGAGAGGGCCCAGCACCTGCACACCTCCCGGCACCGCAGGGCCCTGGACACCAACTACTGCTTCAGGTGACCTTTCAGCCTTCGACCCGGGGCTCCTAGGCTGGAGGACATGATGGTTGGCTGCTGACCAGGTGCTCTCCGTTGGGCACTTGGCTACACGTGGCCCGGCCTCTCCTCCGGCCTGGGAGGCTCAAAAGACAAGCACTGGGAGTGCTCGAATGCTGGGATGGGTGCCCTGGGAGCCCTAGAATGTTGAGGTCACTCTGTCTTCTTGGTGGTGTGCTGGAATCAGGCTGTTGAAATGAGGGACACGATCGTGTGGGAATTCAGTGGTGGCAGGTTGCGGATCTAGAAGGTTGAGTCTAGGACACTAGGATTGCGTGTGAATGACATCTGAGAACGCTGGACTCCAGGAATGTTGGGATCCTAGAATTTGGGAATTCAGAATTGGAAGAAGGTTCATGTTGGATTCCTTATGCCATGGCAGAGTGGAGTCCTTGAATATTGGGATCACGATGGGGGAAGCCTGTGTTAAAATACCAGCATCCACAGATGCTGGGGTTGGAGAAAGCCAGAGTGGATCCTAGAGTGTTGTGGCTCAGTGTTGGCATGGTAGAATCTGGCAAGCTGGGATCTTAGGAAGTGGCAGCTTGTACCTCTTGAGTGATGGGCTCCAGATTGTGGGATGCTTTGGTGCTATATTGAAATGGTGGAATCCATGAATGGCAGGACCCCAGAAAGTGGGAATGTAGCAATCCCAGCAAGTTGGAAATGCCAGTGGAGTGTGAGAACCTTGAGATGCTCGAGTCCTACAGTCTAAGAAAGTCAAAAAAGTTGGATTCCTTAGAATGTGGACATTCAGAGTTGGATGTTGCAGAGTTAGAATGATAACCTGACCTTGTCCCTCCCCTGATGGTACATCCGCTCTTTCTTATATGCCGTTTCCCTGCTGGAGAGTCAGTTCTGCTCCCAAACCCAGCCTTCAGCCCAGCAACCCTGTGAATGAATGCACGAATTGAGGTCTTGAGTGCTACTAACATTAATAACCTTACAAAGGGAGGCAGCCAGCCATGTGAGGCTCTATAGGGAGGGACACAGTGTCACTTTGGCCCACTAGGAAGTTGGGCCAAAAAATTGAATGTGCAACTGTTCGAGATGGTGGATCCAACTGCCAATTTTCCAGAAACCCAGGGATAGGGAAACAGTTTAAACAATACCATGCGCTTGCAATCAGCCACAGTTAGAAGATGGGAAACCTGACCTGCTTTCTTCAACAAACACAAGGCAGAGCAGGGGGAAAGAGAGAGATGATTCTGTAGATTTCTAAAAGAATTTGAAGAGGTAGATCAACCAATTGCAATAGGTAGAACTTATTTGGATCCTAATGCAGAGGAGTAAAAATAAAAGACATTTGTGAGACAGTCAGGGAAGTACGAACTCTGACTACATATTTGATGATATGAGGGAATCATCGTGAATCTTTCTTATGTGGTATCGTGGTGATGTTTTAAAACAGTCCTGAGTTTCTTGGAGATATGTGTGGAGACTTCTGTGGATGAGATGTCATGGTGAATGGCATGGGCTTCGAAATCATCCAGTGGGGGAGAGGAAGTGAGAGGGGGCAGAGATGCAGTGAACTTGGCCATGATGTGGGATTGCGGAAGCTAGCCTCCCTGAAGGCTTCCCCAGCATCCAAGGACGATGTGAGGCCCTTTGGCCTGTCCTGGGGCCCCAAGTGGGTTTCTTTTACCTCTCAGGCCCTGACTGGACGGCAGAGGGAATCTGTAGGAGGTTAGCAAGAGGGGCACCTGGCTGGTCCAGTCAGTAGAGCATGTGACTCTTGATCTCCGGGTCGTGGGTTCAAACCCACACTGAGCATAGATTGTACTTAAAAGCTTTCCAAGAGGCCTTGAACTCTTACTGAACACATGGGTTACATAGTGCCTCAGAGTGATCTGCAGGCTTGTTAAATATGGCCTGCCGTCCCCCAGCCTCAAGCCAACCCTCAGTTTCAGACTCAGTAGGTTGGTTGGCGGGGGAGAATTTGCATTTTGCACAAATTCACAGATGGTCCATCTGCTGCTGTGGGGACCACATGTGGAGAACATCCCAGGTGGGTGTTAAGAGTCACAGACTATTCAAATCTTAGGACCTCAGAACCCTTGGTCAGAGTTGAACCAGAAGTGAAAGATTATTCTGGACAGGGGTTCTTTCACTTTTCTGAGTTTAGGACCCCCTCAAGAAGTGGAAAGCCAGGCAGTCTGCCCAGAAATAAGTCTATAAATGCACACGCATGTGTCCGTGGTTTCGGGAGCTCAGGCCTCTCACTGAACCCACACAAGGACTTCGTGATGCCTCCTTGGCCCTTAACAACACCTTATTTGCTCTAACATCCCCTGGGTCTTTGGACAGATGGGGAAACTGAGGCCCCACCAGACTGGGGAGGAACTGGGCTGAGCTCATAGGAATCTCAGATTCCTGGCTCCCTTCTCAGGGTTCTGTGCGTTTGGAGAGGATTTGTCTTGCCCCAGCGAAATGCTGTATCATCTCCTCTTCCTGCTCTGCCTGAGCTGACATGGCTGTGCTCAGGCTCCCGGGCAGCGCAGGGCTGGCTGGGAAGCAGGCCCCAAGCTCTATCACTTACCCGCTATGGGGGAACAGCGGCACTCCTCCGGGCCTCAGTTTCTTCAGCCTTCCAATGGGAATAGTAATAAGGCCTGCCTCCCAGCGTTTTGAGATGAACTCGTTCCCTGTTGATTAATTTTTTTTTTTTTAAAGATTTTATTTATTTATTTATTTGACAGAGATCACAAGTAGGCAGAGAGGCAAGCAGAGAGAGACAGGGGAAGCAGGCTCCCTGCTGAGCAGAGAGCCCGATGTGGGGCTCCATCCCAGGAACCTGGGATCATGACCTGAGCTGAAGGCAGAGGCTTCAACCCACTGAGCCACCCAGGCGCCCTGTTGATTAATTTCTGACTAGGTAAATACCTGCATGTGGACCAAACCCAGAGAGAATACTCAGAGACCCTCCAGCTCTGACCCCGCCCCTCTCTGAGGAGGAGGCAGCCGGCTTTATTGTCTCTGTGTCTCCTTCTAGAGACAGTCTTTGAAACACTTATACATAACCCTATATTTTTTTAAAACAGATTTTACTTATCTATTTGGCAGAGAGGGAGAGAGAGAGAGCACAAGCAGGGGGAGTGGCAGACAGAGGGAGAGGGAGAAGCAGGCTTAATCCCAGGACCCTGGGAACACGACCTGAACCGAAGGCAGATGCTTAACCAACTGAGCCATCCAGGCATCCTTCCATATATTTTTTAATTTGCCCAAATTGTAGAATCCTCTGGTGGAGGGGGATGTGGAGAGGGTGCCAGAGACTTCTTCCTCCCTCCCTCTCTCTCCTCCTGTCTTTTCCTTCCTTCCTTCTTCCCTCCCTTCCTTATTCAAAAAGTAAAACTCACCCACTGTCAAGAATTTAGAAAATTAAAAAAAAAAAGAATTTGGAAAATACAGAAAGGTTTCACCCATCACACCACCACATATAAAAAAGTCAACATTTGAATATAGTTCCTTCTAGTCCTTTCACTCAAAAACAGAATTTGGATCATACCGTCCTTGTAGCTTTGCCTAGTGTTTCTTTCATAGGTTATGAACCTGGAATATGAAGCGTTCTCGGCTGCCGATGAATCAAGCTTTTTAGCCAAGGTCCCTGCCCAGCTCAGACATGGCCCCAGAAGCCAGCACATAAAATGTCCCAGTTCCTTCCAGACAAGCAGGAGCCTGGGCCCCCAACTGGGGAGGACTGGCTTTTGCTTTCTGAGCCTGGGACAGAGATTATGAACCCAGAGCTGTACAGTATTACACATCACTACTCTCCAATGTGCTTTTTAAAAACCTAACATACACACACATACAAACATATATTTATTCTAATCTCTAGACCCAGTGGGGGCTTGAACTCACAACCCCAAGATCATGAGTTACATGCTCTCCTGACTGAACCAGCCAGGCACCCCATGTGACAATAAGTTTTAAGAAGGAAAATAAATCAGAGGAAGAGGAGAGGGAAAATAAAAAACCCCAAAAAGCTAGATATTGGAGACTATTCTTCCTATTCTGGTTAAAATTTTCTTCTATTATGGAAAATTTGAAATGTGGACAAAAGCAACGAAGATATAGTATAAAGAAGTCCCATGAATTCTCACCCAGCTTCAACAAGTATTAAGATTCCTCCCACTTGGCACACCTACTTGGCTGGCTCAGTCAGGACAGCGTGCGACTCTTGATCTCGGGGTTATGAGTTTGAGCCCCACGTTGGGTGGAGATTACTTAAAAATAAAATCTGTTTTTAAAAAATTTGCCACACTTCAAATATAGACATTGTCATATTTTCTTGCATAACTGAAATGTAATTATTATTACACTGAGTGGAATTCGTGATCATTTGGATAGGTGTTTTGGATATCAATTGAGCACTTGCTGCATGTCAGCCAGTGTCCTAGGAGGTAAGGCCCCTGCCTGAAGGACATCTGAGCATACATTTAAATGAAGTGAAGGACGGAGCCAGAGTGGGTATCTGTGAGAATAGCAAGTCAGGAAGAGGGAAGAGCAAATGCAAAAGTCCTGGGACAGGACTGTGTTTGAGGAACAGGGAGGATGCTAGTGTGGCTGGAGTCAGGGACAGTGGGGAGGAAGTTGCGATCAGCTGGCCAGGCAGCATCTTGGGGTTCCTGGTGAGGGTTGGGCATTTGCCCCTAGTTACATTTGAGCCATGTTCGGGAGTCGAGGAGCAACACGACAATCTCTAGCATGTGGCCCCAGAAGGCACAGATTTCTGTCTGTGTCGTTCATACTGAGTCCCTAGTACATCCCAGCCAAACACAGGGTAGCAGCTCAACAAACATGTGGTGCACCCATAGAACTTAGTGCATGTGGATGGTCATTTTGCTTCTTGCGCGCTTGTTCGGAGCCTGGTGGGAGATAAGGTTTACTGTGATGCCCTTAGCACAGGGCTTGACCAGCTGGAGTGCTTTGTCGGTGTTAGTGCCTATGGTTGCTATCACAGCTATTGCTTTTACTGTCACAGGCGATGCAAGGGACACTGAGATGGGGACTGTGCTGGGGGCGACCAGGGTGCCCCCACCCTCCACCCTGCAACCCGTCCCCCTTGGCCCTTGCAGCCGCTGCCCCTGACCCCGCCTCCTCCCTCCCGCCTGCAGCTCCACGGAGAAGAACTGCTGCGTGCGGCAGCTCTATATTGACTTCCGTAAGGATCTGGGCTGGAAGTGGATCCACGAGCCCAAGGGCTACCACGCCAACTTCTGCCTGGGGCCCTGCCCCTACATTTGGAGCCTGGACACGCAGTACAGCAAGGTGCATCTGGCCGGGGCCAGGGGATGGGCTGGGGGAAAAAGGGACCAAGGGAGTGGAGGGAGACGAACAGGTAAAATCAGAGAGGAATGGGCCAGCTGAGAAGTAGAGACAGGGGGAGATCAGAGGGGGCGGTGCAGAAATGGGAGGAGACTGGGTCAGAGCTGCTAGAGAGACTGGGCACAGGGGAGACCCAGGGAGACCCAGGGACTGGGCAGCACTGGAGGAGGGGAGAGTCAGTATGCGAGAAAAAGGCCAGAGTCCACAGACCGCCACCGAGATGGAGACTGAAGACAAGGCAAGAGACTGATACTGAGAATACAACAGACGGAGATGAGGGAGAGGGAGAGGGGGAGAGGTGGGGGCACCCTGCCCACGCCCCCCACCCCCAACCCTGACCCCCCCACCCGCCCGCAGGTCCTGGCCCTGTACAACCAGCATAATCCTGGTGCGTCGGCGGCGCCGTGCTGCGTGCCACAAGCGCTGGAGCCCCTACCCATCGTGTACTACGTGGGCCGCAAGCCCAAGGTGGAGCAGCTGTCCAACATGATCGTGCGCTCCTGCAAGTGCAGCTGAGGCCCCGCCCCGCCGGCAGGCCCCGCCCACCCGGCAGGCCCGGCCCCGCCCCTGCCCGCTGCGCCGGGCTGTATTTAAGGACACCACGCCCCAGGCCCCCCTGGGAGTCATTAAAGGTGGAGAGAGGATTGGGGTCTCTGTGCGTGTCGTTGAGTCCCTGACTGGGGTCTCCCTCCCAACATTGCCAACGTTCCCGGATTCCCGCTCCATCTGCCCCCTCTTTCGCTCTCTCCACCATTCATTTCCTCCCACAAACACCTGCTGAGCCCTCCTTAAGTTCCAAGTACTCCCCGCAGGCTAGATTTATTTATTGAGCACTTTGTGCCCTGTTCCAAATGCCTTATATTGACTAACTCATGTACTCACCGTAACAAAACTCTGAGATACAGTGTCATCTGAGATAACACTTACTTTAAAGTTGAGGAAGCCAGAGCCCAGAGAGGTTAAGGGAATAGTTCCTGCCCACCAGGAGCCTACTTTCTGGGGAAGAGACAGATGTGGGAAGTGACGCTAAGAAAGGAAAGAAGGATAGAGTGAGAGATGGTTTAGGGGAGGAGGGAAGGGTCCTTGGAGGAGGCAGCATCTGGGACTTGAAGGAAGTCAAGAAGGCAGTCTGGGGGAGCCCTGGGGAAGAGTGTTCCCGGTAGGAAGACCTAGGCACAGCCTAGCCATGAGGATGAAGTTGGAGTGAGTGACACAGAGAAAAGGCCAATGTGGTTGGAAGGGAGGGACAAGGGGAAGGGGACTGTGAGCTGACTCAGTTGATTAAGGCTCATCGGCCAGAGAGTAATGGTATTTCCCCTGCCAGGTATGGCTGTAGGAGCTCGCCGCATTCTCCCCGCAGCCCAGCAGAGCAGGGGTTGGCAAATCACCGCCCGCAGGCCAAATCTGGCCCGCTGCCTGTGTCTGTAAAATAAAGTTTTATTGGAGCACAGCCGCCACGCTCATTCCTTTGGGGATCACCTGGGGCTGTTTCGGTGCTACAAGGGCATGGCTGAGTAGAAATGTAATGCAGAGTCACAAATAGTTACTATCTAGCCCTTTATAGAAACAGTTAGCCAGCTCCTGCTATAGAGATCCTTTGTTTCCCCCCTTTACAGATGGGAAGACCGAGGCACAGTTAAGGTCACACAGCTAGCACATGGCAGAGCTGGGATTCGAGTCCAGTCAGCTAGAGTTGAGGATCTAGGCATATAACCTCGGCATGGGCACTGCTTCTGGGTCCACATAGGGCCTGTGGGAATCTGTGGGAACTTGTACTCTGAGGGCAATGGGAGCCCTGTCAGTGTTTGGAGCAGAAGAGGAGTGTGAGTCGACTTCATTGCTCAGAGGGTCCCTCTGGCTGATGGTTGAGTACACTGAACGTGGGTGAGGGGAGCTGCAGGGAGACCATTTGTCCAAGTGAGGAATGCTAGGGGCTTGAGCCAGGGTAGCTCCCTGTTGGCTGCCCTCTTTCTTCCCATCTGCTCTGGTCTTTCCCATGAACTCTCCCCTGCTTCCTCCTTCTCGGCCCCTCCTGTTTCTCCTTTTCGTCCCAGGTTTTGGTGCCCCCTACCCCTCTATGCTCTCTTGTCCTTACCAGGGCTGGGCCCTGACCTGCTCCTGGCCCAGGGATGGGCCTAGGTGGGGTCACTGTGTAAGGACATGCTGCCACTTTAACCAGCCTCCTGTGTGCAGACTCGCAGGTGTGCGGTGACACAGACTGTTGTCCCTATAGCCCCATGAAAACACGGCACAGCTACACACAGCTATACACATGTTCACACTCATGACAGAGGTTCGAATATGGACCACATTGCACAGTCTTGCAGACACGTTCACCTTTCAGAGCCACAGTGGCTACACAGAAACTTGCGACACTAGTCACAGTCCACACATGCCGCAGCATTACCTATGTACACCCTGGCCTCAGAGCTTCTACCGGACGTGGCAGAACACAGTCACATGAACACGGCCACTGCAAACCAGGTACAGATTTCAAGAGGGTGCCCTGCACAGACACACACCTCCCAGGCTCAGAGCCCCATCAGGAAGTAACACAGAGACTCCTGCTGGGACCCACCAACAGTCACACAAACAGCCTCCATGAGGACATGCTCACGAACAGGCACAGCGCACGCACACACAACCGGACGCGTCCCAGTTCCACCCAGACACACGCCACACGTGGAGACGCACGTCACGATCGCGCAGACTGTGGGCCAGTCGTGCCCACTCAGTCTGACATCTCGCGGCCCCACACACTGAGGCCTGGGGAGTCCCACGGGACCCCACAGACAGCAGCTGGCCCTGTCATACCCAGACACGCTGTCACACCCCGGGTCCCAGACGGAGCCATCCCACACACCCAGACACACCCCCAGGGTCGGGGCCCTCACACGCCCAGCCCGTGCCTCGGCCTGAGGACAAGTCCTGGCCGCACACCCCGCGGTCGCCCTTGCCACGCCCTCGTGACACACCCCGCCCACCTGCCCGCCTGGCTGAGTTGGCGCAGAGGCGGCCCAGGAAGGGAAACTTGCGGGCTCAGCACCTTCCTGGACTGCCTGCAGGCAGCCCCTGCCCTGCTACCCAGCACCCCCAGCCCGGCAGGGTGGGGCCGATGGGGGGGGCGGGGGGGAGGGGAGTCTTGGCCCTGGCCCAGCAACCAGCGCTGAGGCAGGACCCTGGGGTTCAGGGAGACCCGCTCCCCTCCTCCACTCCTGCGGGCTGCCCCGGGAGGGGAGGGAAGTCGTGGGGGAGCCTGGGTTCCGGCTGGAGCCCCAGCTTCCCGTCCAGCCCCCACGGGGCAGGAAGCAGGGCTGGGGAGGCCAGCTTAGGCCTTCCTGCCCCCTCCCCCCAGAGAGGCCTGGGAGCTGGGTCAGCTGGAAGGAGTGGGGAGAGCAAGGGTGGGGGAGGGGGGATGAGAGAGAAAGCTCCTTCTGCCCTCTACCTCATGATAGGTGTCTTTTGTGTTTATGTAAAGTTGAACAGGTTCAGGACACGTGTGTGTGTGTGTGTGTGTGTGTGTGTGTGTGTGTGTGTGCGCGCGCGTGTGCAGGCTTTGTGCAGTGAATTTTGTGTGTCCAGCATTAGGGGTTTCCAACATACCAGCGGGTGCCCGCTGGCTATGCTGAGTATGGACAGGTTCTGTCCAAGTGTGTGCCCCTGGCACGCGTCCCCGCGGTGTGTCTGACTGTGACTGTGTCTGACCAGAAGCTGGTGTGCTCTCTGGGCTCTGCGACATGAGTCTGTGTATAGGAGTGGGTCATACCCATGGGACGCATGGTGTGTCTGATTATTTTCTCAGCCTCTTTGCTACTGTTCTCTGTGTAAGTTGGTGCCTTCTTCGGTAAGCATGACTCGAAGTGTGGATGTTTTCTGTGCATGTCTGTGTGTCTGTGAGGGAGGTGTGTTTCTGGGAGCTGTTGTGCTCTGTTTGCTAGCTGAGCTGTGTTTTCAGTGTGTGGCGGGGGGCAGTTCCTGGGGTTTCTGTGTCTGTGGGCGACTTGTTTCTGGGGAAGGCTTGTGAGTGGTGTGCGCCTCGCTGGTATTCTGAGCACGTTGTGCCTGTGGGGTGTGTCTGAAACACGTTTGCTGTCATCCTCCTCGTGTGTTTGTGTGTGTGTCCATTCAGAGACTGGTGTCCTCAGTTCTAGGAGCAGATGGTGTTTGCATTTTCGTCTCCCCACATGTGGGCTGGTGACTTCGGTGTGTGAGCTGTTGTGTGGGTCTCTTTTTGGCATCACGAGATCTTCGAGGTGTTTTGAGTTTTCAGCTGGGTGGAGGTGTGTTCTGCAGGTCTGCATTTTGTGCTGGTGTTTCCAGGGCAGGAGGGGCATGGTGTGTCCCCAGGGAAGCCACCGGCATCCCGAGCGACACGCCCAGTGGCCTCTGTGCTGAGTGGAGGCTGCGTCTGTGGTGTGTCCCCTTGCCGGCTGGTGCCACGCTGGCTCGGGGCTGGCTGTGGCGGGCGGGCAGGGCAGGGGCTGTGGTGGGCACTGGACCTGCGCCCGGAACTCAGTATAAATATCCCAGCTGCCGGCAGCTGTGTTTACTCGGCCCCAGCCCGGGGGCGGTGGCGGCGGCCCGGCAGGTCCTGGGGGTGGGGGTGACCAGGCCACAGCACAGACACTTCCTTCTGGCCAGACAGGCCACAGCCTCAGTGCCCCTTCCCGCCCCTTTTCTGGATGGGATTGTGGTGGTGACCCCTCCTCCTGGGCTCCCAGGGGCCACCAGTGACCCTCTGACCTGGACGTCCTCACTGGGCTTCCCAGGGTCTGGGAGACAGAGAAGAGGGGCTAGCCGATGGGGTGAGGGGCAGGCCAGGGGCTGCAGGGAGGGAGATGGGGTGGAGACTCCGGGAGGAAGGCACAGGAATGGTCACCACTGCTCAGAGACCCGGTGTGTTGGGATGGGCAGGAGGCAAGCAAGAGGGGTGGCTGAGTTCCTGGGCAGGACTGCCAGGGGAAGAGCGGAGGGCTGAGAAGGGAGGTGGGAAGTGATGGAAGATTCAGGCAGCTAGCGGCACAGAGGCACAAGAGGCAAAGCAGAGGAGGGAGAGAGGGAGAGGGACAGGAGGTGCAGGGGGGTCAGATGGGGTGCGGGTGGCAGCCAGCAGGGCTGGTCAGGAGGAGAGACGGGGTGGGGGCCGGATGCCCACGTAGGGGCTCTCCCCCAGCGGGCCCTCCCTCCCTGACTCAGCCTCTCCGTCAGCCCTGACCCGCCTTGGGCCAGGCACCCCCCCACGCCACTCCAGGGCACCTCCAGGTCGCAGCCGCGGGGGCTGTGTCAGGGGTGTGTCTCCCGCAGTCCCTCTCGACTGGCCCCACCTCTGTCTCCGCGCAGAGGCTCCTGTCTCCGCCATCTGACTAACCCTAATTCTGACTCAGCTGCTGCTGTCTCTCATCACTTTATTATGTAACAAATCTACGTCCCGCAAAGTATATCACAAACAACACTGATGACCCAGTGGCAGCCCGACGAGAGTGGCGCACAGCATGCAGGGGGGATCCCTGCCTTGGAAGAGCTCTCCGGGCCTGCGGGGGCGCGCACAGACCCGGGGCGAACACCGTTCATCCCCCGGCTCTCTGAGGGCACGGTCCTGGGCTTCCCCGGGAGCCAGGGAAGCAGTGCGGGCGGCACAAGCTGCACAGGAGCGATGGTTCTGGTCCAGGCGCCGACTTCCATGCCCCCGACACGGTTCCAAGCCCATGTGCAGGGAGAGGCTCCCCTGGAGCTTAGTTGCTGGTATCACCCTTGACAGCCGCCTTTTGCTCGGTCTTCCTGAGGAAGTCCGTGCATCTGTCTGCTCCGGGTAGCCCTGACCTGATGGCTGACATGCAGCCCAGGAGGACGGTCTGTAGGACCTGTGAGGTTCTAGACCTGGGTTTTATTTTCACTGGCTGTGCGGCTTGGAGCAACTCACGTCTCCCTTCTGGCCTCCCCTGACTCACCTACGGAGTGGAGGCAAGTCCCCACTTCTCTGGGTTGTCTGGAGGATTCCGTGTGGCACCAGGCCCAGCAAAGGACAAGACTGCTCAGGAACCGGAAGCTCCCATATTGAACAGTCTCTCGGTGTGAAATGTCCCTCAGCCTCCAGGCCAGTTCTCACTTTCTGTGTCTGGCTCTAGTCCTGTCTGACCCAGAGGGCAGAGCTGAGGCCCAGGGGTCAAAAGCAGTGGCCCCAGGATCTCCCTCTTACTCTGGGCCGTGTGCCTGAGGAAGTGGTTTTGAGGATCCTTCAGGCTTGGCTATGGTGGGGTGCCATCATTGTGTCTCCCAGGAGTGAGGGGTCTCCAGGCCCCACTCTCTGACCCGCGGCCCACAGCCCTCCCCAAGCAGCTGAGCCCTTCTCCGTATGCTTGTCTACTAGGGGAGCAGGAGCCGGGTGTGGGGGCATGGGAAGGCGGGACGCCTGGGTTCCCACAGGCCAGTGGCTGAGTCACCCGGAGGCCATCTGGCTCCCATTAGCCTGGAGCGGCAGGGGGCTCTGTGGGGCGGGCCCTGTGGCCAGCTGGGGGGCAGGGACGCTGGGGCAGGCTGTGTGTGGGATGACTCAGGACCCATGATAACAGCCTGTACGTATTTGGGGAGTGTAAACGAGAGAGGGAGAAGGAGGCGGAAGAAGGGAAGGAAGCAACGTTGCGGCTGGGGAAAGAGAGGGGCTGGTGGGGCTGAGAGGGGAGAGCCCCCGTTTCCATGCCCCCTCCCGCCACACCCAAGCCAGCAGGCCCATGGCCCTGGTGCTGCCCCTGCGCCCCCCTCCCAAGTCTGGGTCCTGAGGGAGAGGTGACAGCTGGTAGCCAGCCCAGCGAGGCCGCCTTCCTCGGCATTGGCAGCAAGGCCGGTGGGGTGGGGGGATGACAAAGAAACCAGAAAAAGAAAGGCTGAGGGGCAGACAGAGGGCCAGAGGCAGCACGGAGGCCGGGATGGGAGCGGACAGGTGGGAAAAACCAGAGGCCTGGAGGAGGGCTGAAGGAGATAGGAATGAACGGGGAGCAAGGAGGCATGAGCTGCGCCAGCACAGAGCGGGAGAAACGGGCAGAGGCCAGAGTGAAGCCAGGGGCTCACCTGGACCCCCTTGGGCACTGATGTCCACTTGGTGGGCACCAGCTACAAAGGGCCTGCTGGCCTCAGCCAAGGGGAGGTGTTCAGCCTGGGCCCTGTCATGGGGACAAAGGCACAGGGACAGGGAAGGGGATGGAGAAAGGCAGAGAGGAAAGACGGTGAGGTGCAGAGAGAGGGAGAGGGATGCAGAGAAGCAAGAGACAGAAGCGCGGGGAGAAAAAGCGAGCGAGCCAGAGGCAGCGAGAGACCGAGGTGGAGCTGGGCGGGGGGCAAGATAGGGAACCCCGCACGCAGAGGGGGCAGGGAGTCGGCGGGGATGGCACCAGAGCCAGCAAGGCTGTCCCCTAGACGGAGTCACGGGCGGGGTGGGTGGCCACAGCCATCAGTCCCCATCCAGCTCTGGGCTGGGCGCATCCTCGGGCTCCTCCTCGTCAAAGTACCTCTCCTCCTCATCCCGCGCCACGATGTCCAGGTTGTCGAAGTCGGGGTTGTCGTCCACGGTGCTGCAGGGGGAGGGGGCTGTCAGGGGCTGGCTCTGTGGGCCCGGCCTCGCTGCTTCTCACCCTTCAGAGGAGCTGGGGCTCCCCAGGTCAAAGGCCACATGCTGGCAGCTGTCAGTGGGAGCTGCCCCCCCCCCCGGCGGAGAGGGCCAGGCATGGAACCTCTCAGGGCTTCAGACAAAGGGCAACATTTTCCAAAGCAGAGATTTTACACAAAAACTTATGGTTTCTCTCAAAAAGCTGGAAGATGTGGGGATGGGAGGACCCTCATTCCCCAAAGAGTGGTTCTCAAACAGGAAGATCCTGGCCCTCAGGGGACATGTGGGGGCAACTAGAGATGTTTTGGGTTTCTCAAGTGGGGTCTTCTACTGGCACTGAGTGGCTCGACACCAGGGATGCCTCTACTACCACGCATAGGCCAACGCTCCACATGAAGAACGATCGGGCCCGAAACGTCAGCAGTGCCGAGAAGTGTCTGCCTTGAGGTGACAAGTGATCCTAAACTGTCAGGAGGACACTTGCAACTGGTGTTCCCCCTACTGGGAACACTCTGAGCCCAGATATTCATGCTGTCCGCCCCGCCCCCCCACACTCTGCATGTCTTTGCTGAGACGTCACCTGCTCAAGAGCCTTTCCTGGCCACCTCGTCCCAACCTCCCCACCCCTAGACCCTGCCTTAATTTTATGGCCTGTAGCACCAGATGATACATACTTCTTTTGCTTCCTCATTAGAGTGGGACTCCCGTCAGGGCAAGGAACCCTTTCATTGGCTTTGGTCACTGCTTTGTCCCCAGAGTCTGGACACAGCAGGTGCCCGGCACATGGTGGTTGAATACAGAGGAGGGACCCACTGGCCCCGCTGCCCAGCGGCTGTCCTCCAGGGGGGATGGGCTTTGGTCCCTCTGCAACCCTAATCCTCACGCTAGGCCCAATTTCCTCATGGGCACCTGGCTTTCTGGGGGCTCCCCATGGCCCAGGGACTCTGCACCCTGCTTTGAAAGGTGCAAAGCCAGCTGGAAGGTGGATAGCCAGACTCGCCTCCGGAGCCGGGTGGTCCTAGCTCAGGCCGGTGGTGCCCCCCACTCAACTGGTGAGGGTTGGTTTGTTCGTGTGTTACTGGGGCTGGGTCTGAAGCCAGGCCCTCGGCTTGCACACCTTCCAGGCCAGACTGCCTCGGCCTTTTATCTCTGATTCTGATACTTCATTCTTCTGTGTCCTTGCCTTCCCAGAGCAGCGGCTGTGTCTCGCCCCGAGGTCACGATGGGGACAGCAAGCAGACTGCTGCGCGGCCACCACAGACCCCTCCGTGATGGCATCAACCCTGCCAGCGGTTACCTATTGCATGGAGGAGGTGTGGGGGCGTGAGGAAGAAGCTGGCGTGCCTGGGGAAACCTGGAGGGCTTGCCGCGGTGGCATCCTACCAGGCCACCACCACTCACCCAAACAGAAATATGTCAGTTTTTTTTTTTGAGCGCTGACCATCAGCTCTGCTCAGTCCCTTCTTCGGATGAGGGGACGGATACTCAGAGATGGACAAAGCTAGTCCAAGGACACACACTCATCTTGGGTTCTTCTGAGACCCTTATGCCATCTGAGCTGGGCCGAAGGCCGTGGGGTGCTGGGCTGGGGGCGGGGAGGGGCAGGGCCGGGGTCACCTGTAGTCAAAGTCCCCGTCCTTGCCGTCTAGGAAGCGCTGGTGCATCCGGCTGGTGAACTCTTCCCGCAGGATCAGCCTCTCTTCTGAGTCGGGTACCCAGGACTCCGAGTCTTTGCTGGGGCTCTGGTCTGTAGGGGCGGACACCACAGTGGGGTCGGGGGGGTGGGTAGGTGTGAGTGGTACACTCGGGGAGGGGCTGAACGCACGGCCACAGAGAGCTGCCTCCTCTGTGCTGGTGGCACTGCGAACACAGTGGTGACCAAGACAACCCTGGTCCTGCCCTCTGGGCCACATGCCAAACACGCAATGACAATACAGTGCTCTGGAAGTTGGAGAACAGGGTCAGGAGCTGATACCTGGAGGGCGGCGAAGGGAAGGCATTCTTGGCAGAGAGAATGGCATGAGCAGGGGCCTGCAGGAAGCAACTGCTGCATGCCTTTGAGGAGTGGGGGACAGAGATGCTGGAAGGACTGGGAAGAGCCTGGGCACTCAGGGCAGGCAGGGGAGGGATGTGAGGTCTGCTCTTACAGGTCAGGGGCCCAGGCTGGGAGCCCCCTGGTACCGGCCCTCACCTTCCTCATCACTGTCCTCCTCCTCTTCCTCCTCCTCCAGGCAGGCCTCCTCTTCCTCCTGCTGCTGGAGCAGCCGCTGCTGCAGCTCCCGCTCCTGGTAGGACTGGAGCAGGAGGTCAGAGAGCGGGCAGGCAGGGGTGCCGAGGGCGCCTGGCTTGGGCGGCTGGTGGGCCGGGGCGCGGGCACTGAGCTCCTCCTGGGTTAGGTACTGCCCAATGTACTGCTCATACAGCAGTGGGGCCCGGAACCGCATCTGCTCGTCACTGAAGTACTCACCACCTGCATGGAGACAGGGCGCGCCCGGGCTCAGGGGTCTGGGTGTGGGCTGAGCCTGTCTGGGCAGATGCATGTCCACAACCGTGCTTGTAGGAAGCCATGCACGCACAAGGGCAAGCGTGGCATGCACACTGAGACAGGTGGGAAAGCACACAGAGACCTGAGGTCACATGGCCACGAGTATGCACGTGTGCATCTGAGTGTGTGTGAGTCATCAGCCCCAGATCTGCACGTGTGCTCCTCTGTGTGTGCACACTCAGCCGTGGCCAACCTGGCCCCACCTACTGCCGTGCCTGGTTACACAGGTGTGCACACCCTCCTGCGTGTGTCTAGGAGTGTCTCCGAGTCAGTGTGCAGGAGGCCATAGGCAGGGGTCCTGCATACCAGAGCCAGGATGCAGATGACGTGTGGCTGTCTGTGTACATAGCTGCATGTGCCAGATCGGGGGGCCCCTGGTAAGCTTCCAGACCCCACATCTCACCTCTTCCCAGAGTGCTCTCCCCTGCAGCCATCCCTCGGGTGGGTTCGGCTTCCCCACCACCCGCTTCCCGTCTCCCCCAGCTGCCTGTTCCTGCAGGTTGCTCTGTCCCTCAGAAAATCATTAAGCCTGCCCAGTCCCTCCCACACACTGGCCCCAGCCCCGCCTTCAGAGCCCAGGGTGAGAATCTGCCCAGAATCTCGGCCTCTGCAGCACTGGGGTCTGTGGCCATCCCTGTCCTGCCCCCTCTCTTACCCATCTCTCTGTTTCTGGTATTTCCCACCATATTCTGTTTCTCTCCCTTTGTTTCCCTGGTTCTGTTTCTATCGCTCTGCCTCCACCCACCTGTTCGGTTCCCTGGTTCTGTTTCTATCGCTCTGCCTCCACCTCCTGGGTTCCGTATCTGTCACCTCACCCCCCATTCATTCATCCCTCCTCCCTCCCACCTCCTTCACTCCCTGTCGCTACACCGCACCCTCTCCATCTCCCTGGCTCTAGGGCCTTTCTTCACGGTAACCAGAATCTTCACTCCCTCTCTGCCTCATTTGCTCTCATCCTTCCACTTTAGTTCTGGTGTCTTTGGTCACAAAGATGCTTATAATGATACTGTGGTCAAGAAGGTATTGTGCCTTTCACAGGCATGCCTTGTTTCAGAGGGCCTTTGTGTTCCCAGGGTCAGAGAGAGACTCCCCGGGTTTCCTCAGTGCCTCTGTGTATCGTGTGAGAAAGGGAATCTCATTTTCCTGAGGGGTAACCACTGACCACAGGGCTGGGTTCTGTGTCTGCGGCCCACTGACCTGAAATCGCACTTGTGTCATCTACTGAATTCTGACCCTTCTCACTGCTGGTCCCATTCTCTTCCCTGGGTTCCTGTCTGTATCTACCTATCTTGCCTCATGGCTTCACATTTCTGTTTCAACCTCCATGTGTCCCTGTCTCAAAACTCATCTCAAGACCTCTGTCCATGTCTCCACTCTTGCATCCTAGTTCCTTACTTCCTCTGCCTCAGTCTCCCTGCCCGCCCAGCCCTCCTGTCCCCACACCTTGGATGAGCTCACGCAGGGCAGCGTAGCGCCGGTTACGCAGGCGGGTTCGCAGGGTGCGGGGTCGGGTACTGCCCTGCCGGGCCACCTCGGCACAGTAGAAGTCTGCACGATGGTCGCCACGCAAGTGGCCAAAGCAGGCCAGGTGCTCCTCACGGAGGCCCGTGCGGAAGCGCTCCAGGAACACCAGCGGCTTCTCATGGTATAGCTGGCCCAGGATGGCCACCTTCTCCCGCTCGGTGAGGTCAGGCTCGCCCTGCTGCTGGCTGCACACTGGTAGGCGGCTGGCAGCCACAGCACGCAGCATGGCATTCACCGCCGCGTTCTCAGGCCTGGGGGGGTCATCATCTGGGGCCCTTGGTGGTCCCTCTGCGGCTTCCACCTTGTCCTGGGGTTTGGGTGGGACCAGCGTCCAGCTCGGCTCTCCCCAATGCCCAGAACCGGGCTGTGTGCAGTCTGTGGGGGAAGGAGAGATGTGTCAGTCCTGGGATGGGAGCGCGAGGAGGTGGAGTGGGTGGAAAAGACTTGTCTTACATTTACTGAGCACCTACTACATCCTGGGTACTGTTCTAGGTCCCAAAGATACCAGACTAAGCACAAAGTTGACATTTTAGTGGGGGACACAGACCATGAAAAACACAATTATTGAAAACACACAATGTGTTAGCAAATGTACAGTCTGTTGGGTGGTTCCAAGAGTTCTGTAGAAAAATGAAGAGGGAGGGAGGCGAGAATGGGGTCAATGGGGGGCAGGCTGCAATTTAATTAAATTTATTTATTTGAGATAAAGCGGTGAGGGGCAGATGGGGAGGGAGACAGGGAGAAAGAATCTGAAGGAGACTCAGTGCAGAGCACAAGCCAGATACGGAGTTTGATCCCATGATCGCAAGATCATGACATAAGCCGAAATCAAGAGTCAGATGCTTAACTGACAGCCACTCAGATGCCCCAGGCTGCAATTTTAAATGGGACAGTCAGAGAAGACCTTGCCAAAAAAGTGACATTTCGGTAGAGACCTGAGGTAGTGAGGGACTGAGCTGTGACATTTTGGGGGGAAGAGAGTTCTATGGAAAAGGGAATAGCCAGAGCAAAGGCCCTGAGGCAGGAGCATGCTTGGTATATTTACTTGGTTCTTTACCTTATTCACTGACTTACACAATTCTTTGCCTTATTCATTTATTCACAAAATCACTAACACATCCACTAAACTGTTCATTCCCTCTCTTTCTATCCTACTCATTCACACACTCACCCAACCATTCTTCAGCAACTCTAAATGTGTGCGAGGCCCCGGCTGGGCTGCACTGAAGATCCACGGGAGCAAGCGAGCCAGCCCAACGCCTGCCCTCAGAGAATAGCCAGGGTGATGGGGGAGCCAGGACAGTCAAAGACAACACGGGAGGTACTAACAGGCAAGCTGCATGCCAGGCAAACCTTGTTGAGAGCTGTCTCTCAAAAGTTGTGGTAAGTGGAGCGAGGCTGAGCAGGCAGGAAATAAAAGAAGACAGAAAGTACAGGCAAGTCCTTTGGGCAGCTTGGCTGGGACAGGGAAGAGGGAGGGGGTGAGGGTTGTAATCGCTGGGACAGGGAAGAGGGAGGGGGTGAGGGTTGTAATCACTGAGACCAGAGAAGACTGAGTTGGACCAGGGCAGGGGCTGTGCAGGAGGGCAAAGGAAGGGGTGGTGGTTAGAAAGATGTTCAGGAGGCTGAGGAGACAAGCCATGGGGCTTTGGGCTGGGAGACAAGGGATGCATCCAGTTCAGGTCTGGGGACTAGTGAGATTGTCCTTGAGACAGTCATGGAAAAGGAGCAGATCTGGGGGTGGGGGGAAATGCTGAGGCCAGTTTGGGACACGGGAGGTAGGTTGGGCCCAAGGGATATCCACAGGGAGCATCTAAAAGACTCCAGGTCTGTGGGGCTGGAGACTTCTCGGGAGGAAAGCGCAGGGCTGGGGACAGAGCTACAGAGTCGCATTGCCAAGACAGGAACCAAAGCCGAAGGAAATGAGAGGTCTTGGTGGGGGGGGGCAAGGCAAGTGTGTGAGGGATAAGAAGAGTGGGCTACGAAAGAGCCCCAACTGGATGGGGAGAAGCCATGCCTATGACAGAGGCCACGATACAAAATCGGCCGCTGAAAGACAGCCACGCTTCAATTCCTGGAGCCTGTGTGGTTGCAAAAAATGGGTCTCTGCAGATGTGAAGTTAGGGATCTTGGGACGGGAGATTATCTTGGATTGTCCAGGTGGGTCACAATGAGTGTCCATAACAGAGAGTCCAACGGAGACTGGACATACACAGAAGAGAAGGCCAAGGGAGTGATGTGGCCACAAGTAAAGAACGTCAGGAGCCACCAGAAGCTGGAAGAGCCTCTGAGGGAGCCTCCACGGTCCTGCTACCACCCTGATTTCAGCCTTGTGGTACCAATTTCAGACCTCTGGACTTCAAAACTGTGAGAGAATAAATTTCTCTTGTTTTAAGCCCCCCAGCTTGTTGTCATCTGCTGCAGCAGCCATAGAAAACTGACAGAGACTGAGCGGGAGGAGCCTCAGAGAGAGGAAGGGAAAGGGAAGAGTGGTGTCACAGAAACCAAGGGGGTGCGCCTGGGTGGCTCAGTAGGTTAAGTGTCCCGCTCTTGCTTTCAGCTCAAGTCATGATCTCATGGCACTTGGAATGGAGCCTGGAGTCGGGTTATGGGCTCCTTTATCAATGGGGAGTCTGCTTGAAGATTCTCTCCCTCTGTTCCTCCCCCCACTCTCTCCTTTCTCTCTAAAATAAATAAATCTTAAAAAAAAAAAAAAGAAAAAAAGAAAAAAGAAGGTAAGGGACAACTTTCAAGAAGGTTGGAGGGGTCAATGGCATTGAATTCTCCAAGGAGCCTAGTAAGAGAAAAGCTGAATGGGGTGACTCCATTTAACTACAAGGGGAAGAGGCCACTGGCAACCTTGATCAGAGAAGTTTCTGGAGGTAAAAGCTGGACTGCAAATTGGTGGGAGGTGAAGAAAGGGAGGCAGGTGTGCATGGCAATTTGGAGAAGATACCTGACATGGAACCAAGAGATAGATTTTCTTTTTCTTTTATTTTATCTTATTCTAAAAAAGATTTTATTTATTCATTTGACAGAGATCACAAGCAGGCACAGAGGCAGGAAGAGAGAGAGAAAGGAAAGCAGGCTCCCTGATGTGGGGCTCGATCCCAGGACCCTGAGATCATGACCTGAGCCGAAGGTAGAGGCTTAACCCACTGAGCCACCCAGGCGCCCCAGAATTTCTTTTTAGATTAAAACAGTTTTTTAAATGGAAAATTTCCAACATGCACAGATTTAGAGAATAGGATGAAATGCCCACCCCACCCCATATACCACCATCCAGCTTCAACAATGACCAATTCTTGGCCAGGGACGTTTCAGCCAGCCTCCCAACCACACCTCGCCCCTCCTGGGACGACTCTGAAGCAGCGGGATGAAATTTCAAGAGAAGCTAAAAATGATAGCGTTTTAGATACTGATGGGAAGGCATCGGGAGAAATAGACTGAAAACGCAAAGGAGAGAGATGGAGGAAGCACAGAAACGGATTAAGGACTCGAGGAGGCCGATGGCACTGTGGCCTTTTGGGGAAAGGGGAATGAGAATGAAATGGGGGAGCTGTAAATCTGGACTAGGCAGAGTTTGCGTGGGACAGGAGGAAGGTCAGCCTTGGGCAAGGGAAGGGTCAGTGCCATGCAGGGGGGTAACTGAGAAGCAGGGTTGACCGAGACTCAGACGGGACAGGGCGCAGGTTTCTGGTGACCTGAGAGTTAGCCTGTCACTGGGGAAAGGCTGGCCTAGAACTTGGAGGGGCCTAATTTAGGGCGAGGAGACGGGGTAAAGGACTGCAGCTCGCAACAAGAGAGGCATTAATCTGGACAAAGTGGCAAAGTGGGCTGGTAAACCCGAGGGCTGCTGTGTCCCCCTGTAAAGAGTCCTCCTGAGCGCCCACGGGGAATCATTTCCCAAAGACACCGCAGCCCCACCCTCCCACTGCCTCTGCGCGGCCAGGACCTCACCTTCATCGGGTTCCCTGGCCGCCGCTGCGGTCGCCACGGCCTCCATCCTGATTCCTAATTAGTTAGCCCCCGCGGTAGGCTCCGCAAGCTGATCCCGGCCCCAGGCCCTGAGCGGCCACTTCCGGCTGGGCACACTTTGTGGGACCCCGTGCTCCGCCAAGCCCGAAACAACAGTTCCGGGGCGAAGGCGGACCTTCCTATGCGCATGCGTGTCCTCCTCAGGTCCCGCCCCCTCGCCGCAGCCGCCGCCGCCGCGAACGGAAAGGGCGTCGAGGTCAGAGGCTCTTCCACGCCCACCACCCCGCGCCCACCTGACCTGCCAAGAAATTGAACTTTCAGGAGGATCTGAACCATTGTTCAACCTGTTCACTGCTGGGACTGAGTCTGGCATGCTTACCTCTGGGATGGATAGTTGAATGGTTGATGGGCACCGACCAGAGCCTTTTGAGGGTTTGTGCTCTGGTTTAAACTCCAATCCATTCCCTTTTCCTTCACCACCTCAAAGAATATCTACTAAGCTTTGTTTCTTGCTTCTGTGATCAAAACCAGTCCCCGGCTAGCTTGAGATGGGTGGTGAGATAAGATAGAATTTCCCACTGTGTTCCAGGACCCTAAGAATTTGCAGATGTGGGGCGCCTGGGTGGCTCAGTGGGTTAAGCCGCTGCCTTCGGCTCAGGTCGTGATCTCAGAGTCCTCGGATCGAGCCCCGCATCGGGCTCTCTGCTCGGCAGGGAGCCTGCTTCCTCCTCTCTCTCTGCCTGCCTCTCTGCCTACTTGTGATCTGTCTGTCAAATAAATAAAATCTTAAAAAAAAAAAAAAAAAAAGAATTTGCAGATGTGGAGGGGGACAACCCTGGTACCAATCCGCTCTAGGTGATGTGTAGCGACTCCCTCAGATGTTACCAACAAAGTGGACAGACATAGCACAAGTGACCACCCTGAGTGGCCTCAACTCTGACAGGGTTGTCTGTCCACCCCAGCCTAGAAGGTCAGGGAAGGTTTCCTTTTAGGAGGAGAGGACACCCGAGCTGAGACCTAAAAGATGAGCAGGAATTAAAGAGGAAGGTTTCAGGCAGCAGGGCAAGGCAAAGACCCAGAGGGGAAGGCGGGCATGGATATTTCTGGCTACTGCAAGGACTCTGGTGTGGTCAGGGAATAAAAATGTTCTAACTTGGAAGGCCACTGTTGGGCTGCAAAGGATTTGAGAACCTCTTGAATATTAGTGCAAAATTCCATGTGCATGTGCACTTTCTGAAGCAGAGTTGATGGCATTTGGATTGAGATTTGTGACTCCCCCAGAACAAACCACCGATCTGAAGTTCAAAGAGGGAGCAGCAGAGGATGAAGCCAGAGAGGTCACCAGGGGTCAGGCACACAGGGCCTCATAAGGCACACTAAGTAGCTTGAGTTTCTTTATCCTTCGGGTAGCAGGTAGGAGTGGGGAAAGCATGAAGGTAAGGGGCCGGAAGTAATGGAGATCTGTGAGGATCTGGTGCAATGATCCAGACACCGTGGACCAGAGCAGAGAAATAACTTCCCATTTGCATTGCTGGAATAAGGGACCTAGAGGCCTATTTGCCACAGCCCATAGGTGGTAACTACATTTAAGACAGATTACTCAGAGAGGCCAGCAGAGGGTGCTGTTGCCCAACACGTGCACCAGCAAGGGGACTTTCCAGAGATGGAGGTCCTTCCCCTGTGCTCTGAGTGCAGAGGGAGGCACTCTAGGGTCCCATTTAGCCTAACTAGCCACCAATTTTGGCTCCATCTCACATTTAGATGCCTCATTCCTAATCTCAAAACTAGCCAGCCTTCCTCCTCCTCTTGCAGCCTGTGTTCCATTCATGAGGCTCTGAGGTACTTCCTGTAAGGGATGGGGCTCAACTGGCACTCCTGCGCCCCAGCATGATCCTTTACAAGGGGCCAGGAACACCACATATGGGGGAGAGGACACTAGGCTATACGGAGATGCAGACACAAAGTCTTTTAACTTGGCTACTTAAAAAATTGTTCCCTTCTCCAGGAAGACCTCCCCTTACCACAGTCCCTACCCTCAGGCTTTCACAGCTGACCATGTGGTGTCACCATCTGAGGACAAGTCCATGTTACCTCTGGACTGGGAGACCCATGAAAGCAGAGCTCCGGCCTGCCCTGACCATGCTGGATCCCCAGCACTGTCCAGAGAGAGTGAGGCACAGAACAAGTACGTACCACATAGTGGCTGGATAAAGCAGTTCCTGGAATCCCCACTAGCCTGGATCCAGGAGTGCAGGAAGGACCCGTCCTAAGGCCAGCACCCAAAGCCAGGACCAAGGTGGATGGTCCCCATGATGACCCCCAACAGTCCAGCCTTGGTCTCCATCCCATCAGGCCTATCTCACTCTCTGCCCAGGGACCTGCCATGCCTTCTAGTCGCAAATTCCTGGAGATTTGGGGCTGTGAGTGGACCAGAAAGAGCAGGGACCAGAGAACTACTTTAAAATGAACTAGTGGATTTTATACTGAGTCCCAGGTTTAAGGGGGGCATCCCCAGCACCAAAAACAGGGCCAGGCAAGACAAAACCCTCAGTAAGTGTTTAATGGATGAGTAAATAATGTCCCCTTTGAAAAGGTCCCACCCCAATTAAAGGCCAACTGCAGTAACATTTTAGGGTTTCAACCCTGCTTCCTTCCTGCTAGGAGGTGCCATGTCATTTATTGAAAGAAAACAAAACAAAGCAAACACATTTCTTAATAAGTGCAGTTTGTTAAAATCCTGTTAAAACATATGGGTCAGCGGGGAGTAAAAATAATCAGAGGATCATTGTAGGAAAAACCTTTAGGTCTGGCACCTGGAAGACCTCTGGAGAGGAGGCGGTGGGAGAAATTTCATGTTCTGAAGGGAAGGAGCCCCCCCCCAACCTCCCCTTCTTCCCTCTCGCCCGCTTAATCCCACCAGAAACTACCAAGACACCTGGAATAAAAGGTTTCAAGTTCAATAGTCACACTCTCTCCAAATACAAAAAGCAGTTACAATTCAACTCAACACAGAAGCTTGTGTGCAAGGTTACGGGAAACTGAGACATCGTATAAAAAGTTGGGTTAAAGATGATTCTGTGGTTCTGTTTTGTGTGTGTTTTGTTTTGAGGCTGTGGCTCTTCCTCCGTCACCTGAACTCAGCAAAGAAATGGTTATCCTGATGAAATATCAACAGCCACAGTAAAAACAGAGAAATTCTAAAAATTTAAAAAAAAAAAAAAAAAAAAAAAAAAAAAGCATAATTACCAAAAAATATCTGTCACTGCTTCCTCCCTCCGCATTTTACTTTTTAAACTTGTGGGTTTTTGTGTTGTTTTTTTTTTTAAGTTTTTGATTTTTTTTTGTTTTTAAATCCTGAAAAGTAGACAGTAAAACAGCTCCTGGAAGAATGTACAACCAACTGCGAGAGGGTCTGGGAAGCTGAGGGGCTGGAGCAGGGCTGGGAGAGGTGGGCAAAAGGGGCCCTCCCTCAGCCACTGTAGCCTCACTGTATGACCAAGGGGCAGGGGAGAGGTCTTTAGTCAAAAAGGAGGCAGGAAGGAGAAAGAAGAGGAAGAGGAGGAGGAAGAAGGTAAGGGGACAAACAGAAAATAAAAGATCATTGTTGCCTGTTTGAATCCAGAAAAAAATGCCCGGCCCTGTGTTGGGGAAGAAGCCCCTCAGAGGGGAGGCAGTGGGCTGAAAGGAGGCAGCCCTGGGATGACCCGTCCCCCAGCACCACAGGACCCAGTGTGGGTAGATGAGGGGGCCGAGGTGGGCGCTGGTGGAGGAAGCCGGCAGGGGCCTCCAGAGCACACTGGCTACTGTGTGCTTGTGCCTCCCTGTGTGTTCCCGGAGTAGCTCCCGTAGTCGTAGTTCCCGTAGTATGGTGGCCACTGGCCCTGGTTCTGATAGTACTGGTTCCACTGCTGGGCATACTGGAGAGAGAAACCAAGAGCACCATGTTGTCCTTACCCAGACCCACATTTGGCTCCTGTCTCGAACCTACTCTCAACCCAGGGGAGAGATGAATGCACTGAGAATAGCCAACACATGGGTCCCCTGGAGAGATCAAGGTCCCCTGGGAGGGTAAGTGACTGACCTGATGTCCCATAGGTGGGGAGTCAGGGACTGAAGCCCAGACCTCCTGGCTTGCCAACCTAATGTCCTTTCAGGTATAGGCAGATACCATATTCAAAACACTGAACAACAGGTGGGAGGGCCTAGCACCAGCCAAGGGGCATGGACACTGGCCATGGTGCTGAAGCAGGATTCAGAGGCCCCTGCTATGCCATTTGCTGGCTTCAGTGAGAAGAGGCTCAAATACCAGCCGCTGAGCAGCCAGTGCAGAGCGTTCACTAAATGGAATGGCTACATCAGGTGGATGCCAGCCTGAGACCAGCCCATCTCTGTAGTATGAATAAAGAGGGACCCCAGTCTCAGAATACACATCCATGCGGGTCCCCTGGAAGTCTCTTTATGTGCACCCTCCCTCTGCTGCCCCACCCCGAGTCTGGCACCTACCTGCTGATACTGGTTATAGCTGGGCTGAGGGTAGGTCTGTGCAGTGGGGGGCGGCGGTGGGGTGTAGGGAGCTGGGTTGTAGCCGCCATAGCTCCCATAGTTGTAGGCAGGCGGTGGTGGTGGTGGCGGTGGTGGGGCTGTGTAGCCCTGGCTGTAACCTCCTTGGTTGTAGGGTGGCTGGCTGTAACTCGGCTGGAAAGTTGGGGGAAAAACCAGGGTTCAGCTGGGATGGAGGAAGGGCCTTCATAAGCTGTGCACCACAAAGGAACTTCCCTGGGGGAGGTTGTTTGCGGGCTGAGGAAATGGGTCAGTTCTGTGACATAGTGGGACAGGGAAGGAGGCAGGGTTGTATTTGTTCTGGACTCTACTCCCAGCTCTAAGATTCTGGAGGAGCAGGGCACACAGCCTCTCTTCAAATTCTACTGCTATTTTCCCTCCCATAAGATGAGAATTACAACAGAACTAGTCCTTCTGATTGCCCTGCATCTTTGGGAAGCTTGAGCACACAAGCCACCAGGCACTCCCTAAATGGTGGTTGTTCTGGGAAGGTAGTTGTTTTGGGAAGGTCTGCTGAGAACAGTAGTAGCAATTTCCCAAGTGCTTCCACATGCAGACTGGATCATTAATCCCTCTAATGCCCCCATCAACCCTGTGAGGCAGGTTCCACTAGCCTCATTTTATAGAGCAGGAATCTGAAGCTCAGAGAGGGGAAATTAATGGACCCAAGTCACACAGTAAAAAGTGGTGGAGCTAGGACTTGACCTCTGGTCTGTCTAGTTCCAGAGTCTTACCCACAAAGCTAAAATACCACCCATCCCTCATAGCAAACCTTGCAAACGAGTTCTACCAACAACTCCATAGTCTTTTATAAAGAAAACGAGGTGCCGAGAGGTGCCACTGTTTGTGCAAGGTTGTAGAACCCAGACATTGTGGGGTTGGGGTTTGAATCTGTGCCTACCCATCCTGTTCTAGGAAACATTCTGGTTAGACCAGGACTGGGAGTCATTCATCTGTCTCTTGGCAACTGTCCCCAGGCCTGGCATGTGGAAGGCACTCAGGAAACGGCTGTGGACTACTCTGGCTAACAGCGCCTATGCATTCCAGAGCCCAAGCACCAGCTTTTGGAGAACTGGAACTGAGCCAGGAGCTGCTCCAGAGTGAAGCTCTCAGGACACGGGGCAAGACCTCCCAAGCTCAGGGCATGGCTCCATACGCTGCCGTCTGAACTCCAATCAGGTGCTTTCTTGGGGATTCAGGAGAGCCCAGCGACAGCGACTTAAGCAATAAACGCTCACAACACATGACTGTGAGGGGGTGGGAGAACAGGTAGGTTCCCGATTTATCTGGGTCTGAAAGGAACACCTAAGGTCCACTGCAGTCAAAAGCACTGCCAGGAAGAAGGGCAGGGTTGGAGGAAAGAGTAGAGAGGTGTGGCCAGGACGCCCACTGCCCATTCCCCCGGCCCACCTCCTCTGGCCTGTGGACGCACACGCGCCTCCTCTCACCTGTGGAGGGCTGTAGCTGCTGACAGTGGGGGTGCTGGTATTGGCGCTCGAGCCAGGGATGTTGCTATTCTTGCTGTAGCTGCTGGCCCCCGGAGGGTTCCGAGCAGGGCTGTAGCTGGGTGGTGGTGGCGGCTGCTGGGGTGGGGGCTGTGGCGGCGGCGGCTGCTGAGGTGGCGGCTGCTGCTGGGGAGCCCGGTTGTAGCTGCCTCGGTTGTTGGAGTTGTTGTTATCCCGGCTGTTGTTACCCCAGCGGTTCTGGTTGTAGCCACCACCTCCGCTGCGGTTGAAGCCTGCACCGGAGAAGCCAGGGGAGAGGCCCTGTCACTCTGAACTGGCGACCCTCAGGAGTGGGGCTCTACTCTAGGTCTCCCCAGATCCCCAGGCACGTCCCCTGTGCGGCCCTGATAACTCAGTCATTATTGTCTGCTGACAGGCTTGTCCTGCCCACGGGACTATGAGCTTGGGACCAGGGCTGCTTGGTTCCTATTGTGTCCCCAGCATCCCAACAGCTGCTGCACAAATTGGAAGAGGTGGTTACGAAGAGGGCAGGACAGTCCTCCTCACGGATCAGTCCCCCCTAAGCCCTTGAGCAGCTATGGCTGGGCCCAGAACCCTGCCCCCTGCCAACTCCCACTGGTCTCTGGACCTCAGCCTAGACACTGGTGTCTCGGGAGGCCTTTCCTTTAGTCTGCTTCCTCCCAGCCTGGATCAGGTGTCACCAAGCTCACACTAACCCAGGGCTTTGCCACTCAGCCCAGAAGCCTTCTGGACAGCCACTACAGGCTGATGTGTCTGTCTGGGTCATGGCTGTGTCCCCAGAACCATCCAGCTCAACACTGAAACTAAGTGAGGCGTGCTAGCTAAATCATGATCATACACTTTGCTTCAGAAACGGCAGAACTTAATAACAGGCCACTTGGTGCTAACTCTAGCTCTGGATTCAGTCAGGCAAATCTTGGGCAAATTAACTTCTCTCAGCCCACTTCTCTACTTGTTTTATTTTTTATTTTTTTTAAAGATTTTATTTAGTTATTTATTTGACAGAGATCACAAGTAGGCAGAGAGGCAGGCAGAGAGAGAGAGAGAGAGAGAGAGGAGGAAGCAGGCTCCCCGCTGAGGGGCTCGATCCCAGGACCCCAGGATCATGACCTGAGCCGAAGGCAGAGGCTTTAACCCACTGAGCCACCCAGGCACCCCCTCTACTTGTTTTAATACCAAACACCAAAAACAGTCCTAACATTTGTCTTGTGCTAGGTCCTGAGCTGGAAACTAAGACGGCAGTAAACTCATTCTGGCCACTCTTAAGCAGCTTACGGTCAGATGGCAGAGAAGATTTGCAAAAATGACACTAGAATGAGCTGCAAAGGGGCATGGGCTTCAGGAGCAATGCCCAGGGGAAGCAGGACAGTGGGGGAGTTCCCCTGAGGGCCTACGATTTGACTCACCATAGTTCTCCGCCAGAACTCAGCCCACAGCCCACAGCCCACAGCGGGTGCTAGGCAAATTCACCTGCTGACACAACGCCCGACCCTGGGTCACAAAGCCCAACCCTGCCCCGGGAGCCAGGAGCCGAGAGAGCGCTGTTTGAGATGTCTCACCTCCTCGGTAGTTGCCTCCTCCACCGCTGCCGCCCCCTCGGTTCTGGAAGCCTCCTCGGTTGCCCCCTGGTGGGCCTCTGTTGTCATAGCGCTGGAAGCCACCACCACCTCCGCGGCCCCGGAAGCCACCACCACCTCGGTTGTCAAAGCGCTTTTCAGGGGGTGGCCCGGCCTTGCGACCTTCCTCGTTGTACTGCCTCACCAGCTTGTCAGCCTCTTCCCGCTGCAGCTCAACGAACAGCACCTCGTCCAGGAAGTCACCAACATCCGGCAATGTGAAGTTGGCTGGGAAGAAGGCAGGGCCCCAGAAAGAACAGGGAGAAGTCAGTACCTACTCCTGTCTGGTTCCAACACCCCCGGGACACTGGCGTGCCAGAAGGGAGATGGCAGAGGGGATGAGTAGTGAGTGACAGAAGTGAAAAAGGGTCTCAACCTAACAGTGTTCAAGGTTAACAAAGACACTCCTGTCTCTCTTCTGAGGAAATGACCTAAGCGCCACCAAATATAAATATTCCCTCCAGCCTCCCCAGGGAGTGGGCCAGGCAGGTGGAATCAGCATCCTTGCTTCTACAGAGCAGCAGACGGAAGCCAGCTCAGTACTGCACCGGTGGGTACCAGAGGCAGCGCCTGTCGGGTCGTTCAGTGTCTCCTACCTTTCATTTCAAGGACCGCGTGATCTGGGACATCCTTCCCCTCCTCATCGGTTCGCTTTATTGTCCGGTCTTTTAGGTCTTCATCAGTGGGACAAATTACAATGGCCTTGCGCTGGAAGCCTTCAAACGGTCTCATTTTTCGTCTCTGGGCTGACCCATAAACATTTGTCTAGGGTAGGTAACAGAAGAGGCAAGAAATGGTACATTACAAATTGGGTTTTTTCCTCTGTCAGGCATTATGTAGGCCAGGAACAGAAAAGTATGCTAGTTCTCCAAAGCAAAGAAACTCAGAAAACGACTCTTTCTGTGCTTTTAAGATTCTTGAGCCCATCCTCAGAAAACTGACTTGGGAAAGCGGCTGCTGACAGTCACAGGACAAGGGGTTCCCTGCGGTTGCGCTTTAAACTCCTATTTGTTAGTGGTATGCCACCTTACAATCTCTACCCAATTCTAAAAGTAACACAGGCTCATGGTAAACACTTTATAGAGTACAAGGCAGAGTAAGAATGTAGAGTAAGAATCCCTTCATCCACTTCCTGCCAGTCCTCCTTCCCCAAAATGACTTGTACTGAATTTATTTCTAAAAAGATGTGTGTAATTTTTTTTTCTTTTTTAAAACACTTACTTTGAGACATGATGGGAAAGTCTTAGAGGTACACATGGAAAGTGTTCATGTTAAAATATGGAATGCTTCATGAATCCATGGGTCATCCTCACGCAGGGGCCACGCTAATCTTCTCTGTATCATTCCTATTTTAGTGTGTGTGTTGCTGAAGCCAGCACAGATCTGTGTGATTTTTAACACAACTGAAGGGGTGCCCGGGTGGCTCAGACAGTTGTGTCTGCCTTTGGCTTAAGTCATAGTCCCAGGGTCCTGGGATGGAGCCCCACAATGGGCTCTCTGCTCAGCAGGGAGTCTGCTTCTCCCTCTCCCTCTGCCCCTACCTGCCCTCTCCTGCTTGCATTCTCTCTCTCAAATAAATAAAATCTTTAAAAAACAACAACAAACAAAAAATAACACAAGTGGAATCAGGCTACATACTGTCCTGAAGGCTTTGTTTTTTTTTTTAAGATTTTATTTATTTACTTGACAGACACAGACCACAAGTAGGCAGAGAGGCAGGCAGAGAGGAGGGGAAGCAGGCTCCCTGCTAAGCAGAGAGCCCAACGCGGGCCTCGATCCCAGGAGCCGGGGATCATAACCCAAAGTCAAAGGCAGAGGCTTTAACCCACTGAGCCACCCAGGCACCCCCTGAAGGCTTTTTCACTTAATGTTTCTCTAATTAACGTTGCCAGTGTTCTCTTTTAATGGCTACATGTTTACAGAATGTTGCCATAACTAACTGGCCCTTCCTGACGCTTGTGTGGACTCTTGTCATCAACACTGTGGTTCCTTTATTCACTCAGTCCTTCTCTAAAGCATCAGCCTCACCACAGGCTTTTAAGCAGGAGCTGGGCAAGGCAAAAGGCTGTGCATTTCGTAAGTTAAGTTTTGCTGCTAACGTTTCCCTTCCTCTTGGTGATGTGCAGGTGTGTGCTGGGCTGGTGGCAGCACAAAGCAGCGCTCTAGAACACACAGGACCAAGAACAGCAGCTGTCAACAGCTTCCATTTACGGAATACCTCCTATATGCCGGGCCCTCTGAAACGGCCCAGACCCGCGGGACCCCACAATCAGCCTATACACCCAAACCATCTGGATGCTACTGATAAAGAGCCACTCGGAATTCCCAAACCCGTCTCTGGAGGTGGGATCCAGCCACCTGTATGGGTATCCGACCTATTTAAACTTAGACACTCAACACAACTGGAGTGATGAGGAATATCTGCCTTTGAACAACTCTGAGAGGCTCTGACGGACTGAGGGGGGGATCAGCCCATAAAGGGGCGTGCACACGAGAATATACCACATGTTGAAGCAACGGCCTGGCAGGGTGCAAAAGCCCCGGGTCAAGTCCTAGTGCGGCCGTTAAATCACTCTGGCCAGTCCTTATAGTTGCTTCACTTGGCAAACAGAGATGAAGAGCCTCCCTGCCAGGGCTGGTGAAGAAGGAGCGGAGGGGATGCAGAGCAATAGTCCCTATGCGAGGAAGTCCTTGAGCAGGGGTTCTGAGGCGGCCTCCAGCACAGGAGCCGTCGTGACACAGGCAGTGCGTGCGTGTGTGTGTAGGGGTTGCCTGGCACACCCCAGCTCGCAGGCAGTGTGTATGTGTTTAGGGGTGGCTTGGCACACCCCAGCTCTAAATCTGACTTGCTCAGGTCTCACCCATGTGGCCCTGGGTGAACAGTGCCACTCAGCCTACTTGTCCGTAAAATCAACGTACTGTGCATTTAATGAGTCTCAAGCCCTTAAAAGGGAGAACAGCATGAATGTCAGATGCTCACCATTAAGACAGTAGGAGTTCATGTGTGTAAAAGCCCTTGGTTAGCCCAGGGCCTGGCTCACAGCCAGCAGTCAACAACTGGGAGCCACTGTCGTTATGGCCGTTACCAGGGAGGGACGTGTGCCGTGGTTAGCCTCACTGTAAAGCAGATGTGAAGAAATCCACACCTGGGGAAGACCAAGCTATAGCGAGTTCCCATCAGCAAGGGACAGGGGTGCCTGGGTGGCTCTGTTGGTTAAGCGTCTGACTCTTGGTTTTGGCTGAGGTCGTGATCTCAGGGTTTTAAGATTTATCCCCGAGTCAGGCTCTGTGCTCAGCCTGGAGTCCATCTGAGAGTCTCTCTCTCCCTCTCTCTCCTCCTGCTCACACTCTAAATAAATAAATAAATAAAATCTTCAAAAAAAAAGGAAGAAGAAGGCAGGGACAATGAGACAGGGTAGAGCGAATACGGGCTCTGGGGAGGAAGCTTGGGGCTGAAATCCCAGCGGTGCCTTCTACTACTTGTGAGACTGCAGACAAGTCACCTAATTAGCCCACGTCTCAAATTTCTTCATCTGAAAGACAAGGATCGGATCACCCACTTTCTGGCTCTGGTGAGGATTTGCAGATGTGAAAATGTCTGGCATGTGGCAGGGAGGAGGCAGGGAAAGTTCCAAGTCAACACGCACAGGGTGGATCTGAAAATAGGGCCAACAGGACTGACACTGTCCCAGGGGAGACTTCCCAATGCAAAGGATAAAGGAAAGTTAAATTCGAAGAAAAGACAAGTCACAAGAGATCCTCTTCCAAAACACGGAACAGGAAACTGGGCTGTGGGTCAGCCAGAGGCCAGGGACCCCAGTGCACATCTGCTGGAAGATCTGGGTGGTGGGTGCAGCTGTTCTCTAAACCAATCAGACCCCTGGTTCTGACACACACCAAGTGGGGATGTTCCTTCCCTGTTCCCCGGGGAAAATGTCCCATCCTCCAGGGACAGGGAGGAGGACCGGGTATGCCGCAAGCACACATCCATGCCATGAGGACTGGCCCAATAGAGAGTCCTTGGACTACAAATGGTTAAGAGGCACATCCGGTTATGGAGGAAAAGTCCCTCTCCCCACTGCTCTTCCTGGACTCATTCCTGAAAGCAAAGCAGAAGGTGGCATCTGATCATAGCAAGATAGAATTTGGCGTCCTCTCGCTAAATAATGAGGTTTTCTCCTGGCACAAAAGCCAGAGTGACTGTGGCCCTAAACCAGTCTGTGGACAGCCCATTCCATGGTTCTCACCTAGAAGAAGTGATCCTATTTTCACTGCCTTGAACCCCAAGGACAGGGAGAAACACCTCCTGGAGGCTTTCCAAGGGGCAGACCTGCCTTGTCAAGGTACAGAGGAGGGGGCAGACAGAAGCAATGCTTTCAAGAATGCTAGTCCCTGCAGCTTCATGGGGTGGAGGGAGATGGGGCAGAGCAGCCTGGGCTCCAATAATAGGCAGCCTCTGTCCCGGGAAGTGGCTAGACTCTGAGGGATGGCTCCTCAGACACTCTGGAATGGAGGTGCTGAGAACACACTTGGCGAGTGTTTTTAAGACTGCCTTTCCCTCCCCTTATTCCTGGGCTGGGGAAAAGGAAGAAGAGTGTCTGAACCAGGCCAGCAGAAATGCAAATGCTTGGTTTCCTGGAGAAAAGGGAGTTCGCTGCTCGAGGCTGTTGCTACAGCAAACACAGTGAGGTCAGAGCCCTTAGGTCGGCCCAGCACTGCTCTGGTCACTCGGGGCTGCTGGCAGCTGTTGCTAGGAGACCAGCACAACAGCTAGGTCAGCTTTTCCAGCTGTGTGGGATCCCTCTGCCCTGCTCCTGCTTCTCCCAGTCCCACCCTGCTTGAAGATGCTGACTCTAAGAAGGTCTGGGGTTGTCTGTGTTCCTTGGCTTCCTGGCTATCCCCAATCCCTAGCACTGTGCACCAAAGGACAGGAGTTAGGTTTCTCCAAGAAGCTATGTGAGTAGTTCTGGTGTGTGATGGTCCGCGGGACTGAGGGAGAAAAACAGTAGGCTGCTCCCAGCCTGAGTTCTCTGAGAGTCCCACTGTCCCCTGCCCAGAGCTCAACAGGGTCAAGCTGGTGGGGAGAGAAACCTGGCTGGACCCCAGAGGAGCACATTTAAAGTCAGTGACAAAAGAGCTCACTCTGGACGAGGAGCGAGGTAAACCCAGTGGAAGGAACCACACATGCAGCAAGAGAACTAGCTGGAGTGTTAACAGTGGGACAGGCCGAGGCTCTGGGGGTGGGGAAGGTGGAGAAGAGAAACACCTCCCCCTCCACCGCCTGCCAACAAGAGGCAGTTTACTCTGTGCCTCTACTCTTGGCTCTAGGTTTCTGTCTCATGCAAAGGCATAGCACTCGTCAACAGGGACCCAAAGCAGGACAACCACCACACTTTCTGCAGACTGAGGCGGGGCTAGCAACACTGTCACATCCAGCCCTGCTTCTCATTACTGCCTGGCTTGCTCTGGGCTGTTAGAGCCCAAAGGGGAACTCCTAGCCTGCAGTCCTGACTCTGGGGGTGGTTTGGGGCCCTCACAGAGGGCCCTGCAGAGGCCTTCTCAAAGCCTCCAGGACAGCTCCTGCTCCTGTCCTGCCTCAAAGCCTATAGTAGGCCAGGGGCAGGCCAGGCAGCACCTCATTCCAGAGGCTTTCCACGGATAAGCAAGAATCCCAAAGAGCACTTGAAGTGATGCAACCTCTGTTCCCCTTTCTCTTCAGCCTTTCACCAGCCAGGCAAAGTGAGCCCTGTCCCTCCCTGATGGAAACATGACCACGGTTCACCACCACCCTCAGGACAAAGTCTCAATTCCTTTTATCATCATCCATGTCCTGGCCAGGCACCTCGGCCCCCACCATTCTTGGCTGTGACTTTCTGGGAAGTCAGCAGAGGCCTGTTCTACCAGTAAAGCAACTGCAAATTTCAAACAGGTTCCTTTCTCAGATGAGGCCTCCGCTTCCCCTCTGGTCCACTTTGCTCCTTGCCTTCCTCAGATGTCCCATAGCTGTTAACACCCCCATGATCTCAAGAGGACTCAAGTCATCACAAAATGTAGTCCAGGTCCCTACACACCTAAGAGCTCGTGCTCAATGAGACACATCCTGGGAGAGGGGCCGGGATCCTAGATGAAGGCAGAATCCTGGCTCATACAGCCTCTTTTTCCTTCCCACTCAAAGATGAGCATTTCTGAGGCCAGCCTACACAGGAGAGCCAAATGCAGGGAGGTCTGACCACTCAGGAAAAATCAGAGGAAAAAGGGAGCAGAGAGACCTGAGCTGAGACCCTGGGACAGCAGGATCTTTGCCTGACGCACTGTCTCTGCTTTGGGAGTTCTATCTAGCTCAGGAGACAGCTATGTATCAACTTACCCCTTATCACCGTTGAAGCTGGTAGAGTGGAAAGTGCCCGCATCTGGCCAGGGGTCTGCTCTGAATCTTATATCCTACCTCCAGTCTTTTCTGGAACCCACTTTTGGGGCTTAACACAAAAGAGGTCAACCACTGGCCTTAGACCTCATCTTGGGCCTGAATAACCTAAAGCTTCAGGCTCCAAGTCAATCCACCAATCTGTGGTTAATCCGAGAACGCTCTTCCCCCTCCTTCAGAGTTTAAGTTATTTGCCTCCCTGTTGGCTTGGGTCACTGGGCCTGACAAGCAGGTCCTCCACCAGGAGACCAGCAGCCCTAAAGAGCACAGGTGCACCTAGTATAGCCCTGGACCCTGTCCCCGAATAAGCCAGCACAAGCTGAGAAGGCCAACAAGTGAGTCTTCACAGAGCTCAGCTGTTCTGTGCCTGGCTCACAACTGGGGGCCTGACTTCTAGGGATAGCCCACTCAGAGATGCTGAACACAGATGTTAAGAACTTCTATCCCTAGGACTATACTCCTTCTCCACCGGGCCACATATTTGAAATGGGTTTCACAGATCATTTAACCAGCAAACTGGGGGCAGAGAAGGCAGGTATCTAAGTATCTAAGTTATCTAAGTGTCTAAGTATCTAAGGCATCTTGGTATCGAAGCAAGGAAACCTCAGGGTATGAAAACACTACTGCTCTCTTCAGGACCCAGAGTCCCACTGACACCAAGTCGGACTCTAATTTCAAAATGCCCTGACAAGAATGGGGCAAAGTGAAGCTTATTTAAAAGACAAAGTCTTTGGGATGCCTGGCTGGCTCAGTTGGTAGAGCACGCGATTCTCGATCATGGGGTTAGAAGTTTGAGCCCCACATTGGATACAGAGATTAATAATATAATCTTTATTTATTTTTTTAAGGTTTTATTTATCGGGGAGAGAGAGAGAGAGAGAGAGAGAGCGAGCGCACGCATGCACAAACACATAAGCAGAGGCACAGTGGGAGAGGGAGAAGCAGGCTCCCACCTGAGCAGGAACCTGATGAGGAACTTGATCCCAGAACCCTGGGATCATGACCTAAGCTAAAGACAGATGCTTAATTGCCTGAGCCACCCAGGCGCCCCAAGAATAAAATCTTAAAAAATATATATATATATAGATATTTTTTAAAAGGTTTTTTGAAGGGAGGTTGGCTGTATGCATCATGAATGAGGCTGTGCTGCAGCAATAACCCTGGGTGGCTCTTAGACGATCTTGTGCTCAACTGTGGGTTTTTTTTTTTTTTTTAATTAGTTCAGTGAGTTATCTTTTTTTTTTTTTGTAAGAGTTTATTTATTTATTTGACAGAGAGCGATCACAAGCAAGCAGAGAGAGAGAGGGGAAAGCAGGCTCCCCGCTGAGAAGAGAGCCCGATGCGGGGCTCAATCCCAGGACCCTGAGATCATGACCTGAGCTGAAGGCAGCGGCTTAACCCACTGAGCCACCCAGGCGCCCCTTAAATTTTAAATTTTTAATCTTAAATTTTTTAAATCTTTAAATTTTAAATCTTAAAAATGATTAAAAAAAATCATTAAGAAAGGAAAGAACTAGGGGTGCCTGGATGGCTCAGTTGTTAGGCATCTGCCTTCGCCTCGGGTCATGATCCCAGCCAGAGCCCTGGGATCGAGCCCCGCGTCGGGTTCCCTGCTCGGCAGGAGGCCTTCTTCTCCCTTTCCCACTCCCCATTTGTGTTCCGTCTCTCGCTGTCTCTGTCAAATAAATAAATAAAATCTTAAAAAAAAAAAACTAGTGTCTTATTATGCACTCTTTTAAATGTTGACTATGAGGCCTCATTTGTTCCACTATAAACAGCAGCTTACTGGTTTATTATGAAAAGGATGTAACTCAGGAACAGCCACATGGAAAAGCAGCTTTGGGCAACACACAGAAGGGGCACAGAGATCCCGTGCTCTCTGAGCACACCACTCTTCCCCAATCTCCACTGTCTACCAGTCTGGGAGCTCCTGCTCAATTGTTTTTTTTTTTTTTAAGATTTTATTTATTTATTTGCCAGAGAGAGAGAGAGAAAGCGAGCACAGGCAGGCAGAGTGGCAGCAGAGGCAGAGGGAGAAGCAGGCTCCCTGCTAAGCAAGGAGCCCAATGTGGGACTCGATCCCAGGACGCTGGGATCATGACCTGAGCCAAAGGCAGCCACCTAACCAACTGAGCCACCCAGGCGTCCCTCAATTGTTTTGTATAAGATGCTCACTCCTATGCGAAGCCAACTTGGTTCCCTGGTTTCCAACCACCTTTCTGACAAGCCCGCCACCACCACCAGCTCTGCCCTCACGGAACTCTGAACTCAAGGGAGCCATGGGCTACGCACACGGAAGACACGCTGATAAGGCTTCCAGGACGGGGGTGCCACAGCTCACACATCTGCACTCAGATTTTTAAGAGAGCACAAGGGCAAGGCTAAGGGGAGCAGAGACTTATTCACAGATCTCCCATTATGGGGTAGCTACATGAGAAAGCCTTCGGGGCAATGTCCAGAATGATGTCTCACAGGCGGTAAACATGAGGAACTTGCTACTCTGAGACAGGAATCCATCCTTAACCATGTTTGGGTCACTCCTCCTTTTGAGAATACTGAAAACCATGGATGATCTTCCTATCCTAACTCAAAACTGTCCAGTGGTTTTTGTTTTTTTTTTTAAAAGGACGTATCTGTGCCTGCATACAAAATTCTGGTTAATTTCAAAGGTTCTCAGATCACCTGATGCTAACAGCCTTCCTCTTAACTGGTAGACAATATGTGACTTAGATACGTACCGGAGAGTCATAAAAACATGCTAACAGAAGCTGGAACGTACCTGTTTTGTAGAGTAATTAACAACATTCTCCAGCTACGATATGCCAGACCGTGTGTTATGAGGGCACCATGACGATCTCCCTTTTACAGACCAAGAGACTGAGATTTGGAGGATGAGGTCAACTGCCCACAGGCATGCAACTAGGAAGTGGCAGAGCTCAGACTCAAGCCCAGGTTTGTCCAGCTCAAAAATCCATGTCCCTCCCATCTCACTAAATGGCTCTCACCTGATGATGTTCTTTTGGGCTGCTGAGAGCCTGAGTTACATCTGGATCATGGCCCCAGACCCCACCCACTGACTGGACTCAAAAGAACTATGCCAAGAGTCTGGGACCATGTCATCATATATATGGCTGACCATACATGATATTCAGCACTGCAGTCCAAGTATTCTGGGGAAAAAAATAAAAGTACCAGGCACCCAACAGGCCCCTTTCCTTTCCTGGGGCATGATGGGTCACCAGCAAGTACCTGATCTAGGATATAGTTGCGTTTCTTGCGGGCGGCAATTTGGATGAGGCGGTTGAGGCACTGGGTGGCCTGCTGGATGAGGACATCCCAGCGGCCGGCGTAGTTTCGCTGCCGGCGTAGGCCCATCACCTGTAGGCAGAGGGTGGTGAAGGGGTGGGTGGTCCTGGCTGCAGGGCAGCACTGGAGTGGGGGGAAGGGGTATATATGTAGAGACCAGAGGCCATCCTTACCCGCATTTTATCCATGATGGCATTGGTACCCAGAATGTTGTACTTCTTGGAGGGGTTGGAGGCCGCGTGTCTGACGGCCCACGTGGTCTTCCCAGCAGCAGGCAGGCCCACCATCATCAGAATCTACAAGAATGGGACAAAGAGGGACACTGAAGCAGTAGCAGTGGGTGGCATGGAGGCCTGGCGCCACCCTCACTCACTGGTGACCTCAAGGGTAACCCAACCTCATGGCTGCCTCTGGAAAACAGCAGCAGTAACTGCGTCTACACAGTGCTGTTGTTGGGATTCAAAGACATGAGGGCTGTCAGACTCTTACAGATGGCCTTGCACAGGCCGAGCACAAAATCAAGTGCTGTTCTTGTGAATATTAACACTTTGGTTCAGGCAGGATTAAGCGCCTTCTGACAGGGAAAACCCCGGACAGGGTCACGCACTGAGAATGGTGCATGTAGCGGCCAGGAGAAGCGGTACAACCCTCCTGGAGGCCGAGAAGGGGACAGTCTATATGCAAGAGGACAAGCATGGTATTTTAGTACATTCAGAATCTGGCAAACATGAGATACAACCTAAATACCCACCAAGAGGGGAGCAGTTCGTTTGTCAGGCCATTAAAAATGGGTTTAAAAAGAGGGCTTCATGTAGTTGGCTAAAGCTCACAAAATAATGTTGAGTGAAAAGGGCAGATATCAAAATGCTTATACTTTATCATCTCAAATTATAAGTGTGTGTATACAAAACAGGCACCCAGCACAGTAAAAAGGATAGACAGCCTAAGCTCGAAAACTTTATTGGTGAACTTATTTGCAGATAGTGGAATTATGAGAAATTAACTTCAGTGTTTAGTTTTTTAGGAATAAGTATAAAAATCACTTTTGTATCTGAAAAACCATCATTTTGAGAGCAAAGCTCCCTGGTAGAGCTTCTGCAGCCAAATCACCCCCAAGATCTCGTCATTTTTGTTCATCAGACGGTCTTGGCCTCCCTGAAGGAGCCATGTGGAAGAAGTCACATGACACTTTCTTTGGGAACCTTTCCAAGACTTAGGTCTTTCACCTCAGCCTCTCCCTCCTCCGCGCAAGGCACACCATGGCTCCCCTCTCCTCTCTCTCCCAGCCCTGGGAAGCCTAGAGCAAGCGGTCCTCCACCCAACTCCAAGGTTACTCCCTTCCTGAGCTATGCTCTCACCACCTGGCTGCAGTGTCTCCCCTCTGCCTTGGCACCAACATGGCTCTGGAGAGGTGGCCTCCAATGTGGTCTTCCAGGCCCACTCACCTCACACTCTGCCTTGCTCTTTGGTCCAACAGTGCCCCGGGTCCGCTCACTCAGGGGAAGGTGCTGGATAAAGGTGAAGCCTGGGAGGACGGAACAGTAGGGCTCTGCCCGCTGCCCGAAGTTGAACTCCACCGCACAGTTCTTCACCAGGACATGAGGGTAGAGGGCCTGACCGCCCAAGGCTTCCTTCTGGATCCGGAAGGCAATGCCCATCCACTTCCCATTCTTGGTGAAGGAGAGTTCCACATCATTTCCACATTCAAAGTCCTAGGAGAAAGAGCCAAAGGAAGATAACTGTCAACGCTCAGCTTCAGATAGAGGGAAGCAAAGCTAGGAGGGAGCAGATGCGGGGAGTGGAAATACAGCCGCCTTCCCACATTTAAGTGTCCCCCCACCCCCCACCCGCCAGCAGATACATGAGGCAGCACCAGGGAACAGCTGAGAAGGTGTGGCCAAAGCCCTCCTTGTCCCCAAACCCCAAAGCTGGGGGATGTGACATGTGTCATTTTAGGAAGGTCCAAGTCTTGTGCCTAAGACAAATATTGACAGAAAAGGCGATTCCGTCTGTCCTCGAGCCCAGCAAGAGTAGTCTGCAAAGAGAACAGATGGAAGGAAAGCCACAGCAGGGCTTCTCCAGTGAAGCCCAGCTCTAAAATGCTTTCATTCGTTTGTTTAACACACGTTCCGCAGCTCCTGCTCTCCCTGGGGCATAGATCTGTCAGTGATCCAGGACTGTTGGAGCACGGGGCCTGGTGCGGCATCAGACAAGGACACTATCCTAATTTGGTAAGAGCACTACCCAGGAGCAAGATTCTCTGAGGAAGGGACCTGCAAGCCAAGTCCTGAACAATACATGGAAATCAGCCAGGTCTGCGGGGGGAGGAGACAGTCCTACAGAGCAGTGTTGTTTGTGTACAAATTCGATGGGGAGAGAACAAAGGGTCAGCCTGGCTGAAGCACACAAGATGAGGAAGAAGGAACTTCAGGTGCGGAGGGAGAGCCAGGCGCTTGTCCATTCAAACCCCACCGAGTTCCTATGGAGCAGCTGGAGCTCAGTGGTTAAGACCATCTGGGAAGGCAGACTGCTTCAACTCTGCTATTTACTAACCGTGTGACCTTGGGGTTCATCTACAGTTTCCTTATCACACAAGGGGGGCCATGACAAGACTATGCTGCAAACAGGACTAAGTGGGTTAATGGGACCGATGAGTCCGAGACGCCAAGCACCGTGGGGAGACATGGTCCCTGTCCTCTGCGTTGTGAGGGGCTCTTTGTCACCTCGGGAGTTTGGACTCCATGCTGATGGCAGAGCAGAGCCCCTGACTTGTTTCAAACAGGGGAGGGGCTTGGTCAAAGCCGCTTCAGGAAGATCATTCTGGGTGCAAAGCAAAGGTTTACATTTAAGGGAGACTCAAAATGTGGGATCAGATGGCTGCCTGAAGCAAAGCACAAGGTCAGGTTCCCGATTAAAGTACAAGACCTGGTATTCTTTTCCTCTGGAGTGGGGAGACCACCTTGGAACCTGTCCTTAAGAAGTGGCGAGAATCCCTTTCTCTAAGTAGCTTCCTCACCAGTGTCCTCAGCGCTCACAGGACACAGCTCAATATGGTCCTTATCTGTTCATCTCTAAATGCCCACAGAGGTCAAGATCACGCAGGGCAGACACCCAAACATCTGGCAAAGGGACTCCTGCCCAATCCCTGCAGCAGGATCCCCACCATACCTTCTCATGTGAGCAAGAGTGGCCGAGGTCACCTTTGCTCTCACATGGAGATGAGCATCCCGGGGGTCAGTCTTCCTTACGGCCACCAGCCTCACTCAGGGAGCTTACTATATTGTACAGAAACCAGCACCCTCAACTGACAAATCCACCACCCATGGGACCATCTGTCCAAGAGGCAAGGGTGGTCCTGTCAGTCCTGCTAAAACACCCTGTGCCGGTCCAGGGTCTCGAATTTCAAAGTCATCATGCCCAGTGTTATCCTCAGTCGTCTATAAGGCTCTAAGCACAATATTCCTTATGGTCTGCTGAAATGGGTTCTACGGTTCTCGCTGCCTGACAGCCATTGTGTCCTCTTCTGCCAATGTTGAGAACTTGGGATCTAACACAAATGGGCTCCCCCTGGCTTCCCTCGGGCTCCTAGTCTTCACACCTCCTCCAAGCCATCACTCCAAGCCTTCTAAAAAGTTATGGCACCCTTTGAAAAAAGGAAACTGTGCACGGGATCTTAAAAACAGAAGGAGTGGGGTTTCTGGCTGAATGATCTAGTTGCAGCAGGAGTCAAGGCCTGTAGTTACGCACTAGCACACGCTCACAGAGCCTCATGCTCCGATGGGACAGAATCCAGGGGATGCTGCCATACACTGAGGCTGTGTTAAGGTGCCACAGCCTCTCTGGAGCGCAGTCTTGGTGGCAGCAACCGAAACTTAAAAATACACCTCTGATGGTGCCTGGGTGGCTCAGTTGTTAAGCGGCTGCCTTCGACTCAGGTCATGATCCCAGGGTCCTGAGATTGAGTCCCACATCAGGCTCCCCGCTCTGCAGGAAGCCCCGCTTTCCTTCTCCCACTCCCCCTGCTTGTGTTCCCTCTCTTGCTGTGTCTCTGTCAAATAAATAAATAAAATTTAAAAAAAACAAAAAAAACAAAAAAACCCCAAAACACCCCACCTCGGACCTAGAAATTCCACTTTCAGGAATAAACGCTACAGGTAGATTCTCATAAGAATGCAAAGACGGATGTGGTGCCAATCACTCAGCCCAGCACTGCCAACTGTGCTCCAATGGGGAAGTGGGAGACCCAGGCGATCTAAGTGTGGAAACACAAAAAGAACCCCAAGATACTGTGGTACATTGGGACAGGACAAGCCGCCACTGCAGCATCGACTACCCCAGCAGACTGCTTCCCGAGCCATCAACAGGAGATTGGCTAAATGAAGGCCAGGTAAACTGATGCTTGCGTCAGAGTATGAGGCAGCCACCAGATGAAAAAGGGAGACACTAAGCGAATGTCCACTAACAGAGAACTGAACATATGAACACGGTAGGTGCACACGACTGCAGACTATGTGCAAGAACCAAAAGTCTAGGTAATGACAGCAAAAATCTCTAAGACAAATAATTAAGCAAAAACCAACGTGAAACAACACGGGTGCTGTGCTACCTCTTCTGTAGAAGAAGGGAGATGACCATCATCTTTCTTGTATTTGGATGAAGAAATCCTGAGGACCGGGGGTTCCTGTGTGCTGGGAGCGTGTGTGACCACATGTGGAGGGGAAAGGCCTACAGGAGACTTTGCACTGCGCATCTTCTGACATTATCTCTCTTGATATCTTTGGAAATCAGATGAGTTCCTTAACTATTCAGAAATGTTTTTAACTGAGCTAAATCTACATTATTTGTGTGAAGAAGAAAAGACAGCCAAGATTGACTGTTACATGGGAAATTAAAATGTAAAGTTTAGAGCAGTTTGTAGAGCATAAATGTGGTGAATTTTTGGTTAAGAAAACATGTTTTTTATTAAAAAGATAATGAGGTCATGAAAGACAAGAGAAGGCTGGGAAACTATTTCACACTAAAGAGCCCTGACAAGAAAATGCAATCCATGACCCTGGACCAGGACAACATTGCTCTAAAGGATACTGCTGGGACAACTGACAAAATTTAAATGTGACTGTGGAGGAGATAATAGTATTATATCAATGTTAAATTCGATAACTGTGTTGTGGTTAAGACTGCAGCTTTATTCTTACAAAATGCAGGCTAAAGGACTAAAAACCAAAAACATGACGTAGGCACCCTAGTCTCCAGTGGACCAGATACCAATCAGACACAGACACCGCTATGTTTGAGAAATGGTAAAAGCAAACTGGCGAATGTTAGAATCTGGGCAAGACTGAGGTTTCTTTTCTTTTTTTTTTTTAAGATTTTATTTATTCATTTTACAGACAGAGATCACAAGTAGGCAGAGAGGCAGGCAGAGAGAGAGAGAGAGGGGAGGAAGCAGGCTCCCTGCTGAGCAGAGAGCCCGACGCGGGGCTCGATCCCAGAACCCTGGGACCACAACCCGAGCCGAAGGCAGAGGCCCTAACCCACTGAGCCACCCAGGCGCCCCAAGACTGAGGTTTCTTAAGGATTTTGAGTTTGAAATCATCTTCCAGTCAGAGTGAAGGGGAAAAAAAGAGTCCATGGGTACAAACAAGGGTGGGGGAGGAGAACAAGACCAAGAGGAAGCACCCATGGGGCGCCTGGGTGGCTCAGTGGGTTAAGCCGCTGCCTTCGGCTCAGGTCATGATCTCAGGGTCCTGGGATCGAGCCCCGCGTCGGGCTCTCTGCTCGGCAGGGAGCCTGCTTCCTCCTCTCTCTCTGCCTGCCTCTCTGCCTGCTTGTGATCTCTCTCTATCAAATAAATAAATAAAATCTTTAAAAAAAAAAAAAAAAAAGAGGAAGCACCTGGGTAGCCACCTCGCCTGAGGTCTCATGGCACACTTGACGACATCTAGAGCTCCTAATGGTAACAGCGTTAAGTATTATTTACTGAGCACTTACTCTGCTCCAGGCAATGTTAAAAGTGTTCTAATGGACTGGCTTAATGGCCCAACACCCAACTCAGCAGACTCTCATAGAGAGCATGCTGAAATACGGGGGTGGAGGGTGCAGGAGGGGGGCTACCCAGTGCTGAGTGGACAAGCAGGAGCTGGGTCCGGGGAGTCTAGCCCCAGAGCCACAGCCATTGTGTACAGCACCGTCAAGTGTCAGTCACTGTTCTCAGGGACTGAAGTTGGACCGTAGACAGCCATCCTTTATCTTGTTCTGTTCAGCATCCACCCCTGCACTTCTAGAAGACACTGCACTGTAGGAAGCCTGGCTCAAGCAGTGTGATGTGAAGGAAGGGAGATGTTTTGGGAAGAGAGGGTGCCACAGTGGGGCGAGAGCCAACAGCACTGCCTTAAAAGAGAGCAGAAAGGCTATTCCAAGCAAGGAGGAAAGAAATTCCTGGGTGTGTTTAGAAAATATCCCTCTCATATCTAGGACTGGAGAAAGGCTGTACACACCTGACAATCCCAAACCTTACCAAGGTGCCATGTGACAGCTTTGCACAAGACCAAAGAGGGTAGAATGGCAGCATCTTGCCCAAAATGAGAGCCAACATTTCCATCTGATAAAGAGACAAAGAGCTGTGGCAAAAGCTGCTGGACACAGGGCAGATAATGGACAGAGGTTTTCTGAGAAAGAAGCCTGCAGGTCCAGCTGATAGGACCAACGTCTGGTTCCGCCAACTCCCCCAGGCGGCCGGCACTCACCGCAAAGCAGCCAATCACATCATTCTCTGCAAACTTGTCTCCGTAGTTCTCAAACCGGCTGTTGGTGGACTTCTTCCCAGTGCCTCCATAGCCATAGGAGAAAGGCTCTTCACCTGATGGAAGAAACAGGCAAAAGCTGGTTAAACCTGCCATGGTCCCAACAGCCTTTATGGCTGCCACAAAATTTGGAGGAAAAAAAAAATTAGTTTCTTTACTCATTTTACTAATTAGATGCTTTTGGGTGGATGGGTGGGTGAGAAAGTGAGGAAGGTCCTGCTGAAAGGAAGCCCCTCATTATGCAGCGCTCTAGGAGGCTTGGTAGGTTTAGGTGTGAAGTTGGGAATGGGAGCTGACCTGAACCGCTGCACAAACCACAGCGTTCCAGGTTCCACAGAACCTGGAAAGAGAGGGAGGAAGGGAGAGGAGCTAGGACAAAGGCGGGATGCATGCAGGGGCACAACCTTCCTCGTGACACTCAACATTCAGCCGAGTCTACCAATGACCTCATTTTTGGTGCCAGTGGGTTCTGGGCAGAAATCAGGCAAGGGCCTGGGTTCTGCTTCTGGAGACCGTGAGGTTTACATGCTAGGGAAGGCACCAGATTTGCAGGCCACAGAACTGGGGGTTGAAGCAACGGGAGGAGGAGTGAGATCCCGAGGGCCTTGTGTGACACCGGGGGTGTATGGAGAGCCTTGACCAGAAAGGCAGGCGCTGACAGGCATTAATTCCAGGCCCAGCGCTTCTACACACCAGCTGCTGGCCCCGGACATCTGACTGCTCTGGGCTTTGAACCTTTACCTGTATCAACTACCCACCACTTACACCCAAAAACTGAGACAGGGAGGACTCGAGAGGACATGGGCATCTGAATTAAAAAGTGTGAATATCTACCCAATGAAACTGCACACTCCTGACTTAGCATTTCTACTTTTAAGGATCAGTCTTAAGTGAACAGTCAGATCATTACACACAAGGAAAACTTAAGAGTTTAACTGCAAAAGTTGCAATCAACTTACATGATCCACAAAACATTTACAAGTAAGTGACACTACTATAAAATGGAAAACTATGCAGTGGTCAAACAGCTCTACTTATTTACAAAAATATGCCCAGCATCTATCAAGTAGGAAAAAGAAACCAAGCTACAAGATAGTATGCATAGTGTGACCCAGTTTGAGATATACAAAGAACAAAAGAACTGTCCAGAAGACTAGATAAAAATGTTAACACCGCTTATCTCAGAGGTTTGGGAGGATTTTCATTCCCCTCTCTCCAGATGGCCTGAACTGTTACAAAGAGTACACATTATTTTCATAATCAGAATTTTATATGACCAAAGCAAAAGGTCTCAGCATGGGTCATCGAAATCGGTCACTTCGGGCCGGGGTGTCACTTTAGGCCTGCTGAACTTCATTCAAAGCCCCTCAGTTGGTAGCCCCTGCTTCTCTCTGCCAACCAGTCCCCTGCTCCCTGCTTCCCCTTCTACTCTGGGTCTGGCTCTGGACAGAAAACCCCAGACACAAATGTACAGGGCTTGAAGAACTTATTTTCAGCATGGTTTGAGGACAGAAGACAACTGATCTTTTAAAGAAGGGGGTCAGCCTTCTAAAGAGAACTGTGGACCCTCCCCTAAAAGAAGAAGCAGCAATTTTTCATAGAAAAGTTAAGAGGACTGCGGTCCTTCCAGCTGCCTGTGGTCTGTACAGTCTTGTACACCTGAAGACAGGCAGGTGCACCACCCTGGGATAGCTGTGCTCCGAGTCCCGTGCTGGGAAGAGAAGCTTAGGAAGCTTGAGAATCCAGGGACAGAGGCAGCTGCTCTAGTACCCAGACTGCTAGGCTGCCCTCCCCTTACCCAGCTGCGTGCTGCAGGAGTCCAGGGACCAGCCAATACGGACAACGTGTGGGTCGGGCTCTGTGGAAGGAAGGTGCTTCACGGAGATTTCCTCATTGATCTGGGGACAAAGAATAAGAGGGCTCAGAATTGATGCTTGGAGGCTCGTGGATTATAAGGCAATACAAGAGGACAGCACGCAGGCATTAAAAAATCAGCAGTGGCTCTTGCTGCCGGGGAAAAGGTGTTGAGGCCGCTCGGAAGGGCCCAGGAAAGTACATGGCCACAGAGAGAGGCACTTTAAAATACAGTTTTTTTAAGTAAGTATTTAATTATTTGATAAAGAAAGACAGAGAACACAAGCAGGGGGAGCAGCAGGCAGAGGGAGAGGGAGAAGCAGACTCCCCGTTAAGTAAGGAGCCCAACTCGAGGCTCGATCCCAGGACCCTTTTAACACGCTGCAGGGGAAATGGAGACTCTCATATTTAGTGTAAAAGGATAAACTGGCACCATGTCTTTGGAGAGCAATTTAGCAACCTCTGTCAAAACTGCAAAAGCTGTGCTCTGTAACCCAGCAATTTAACTTCTAGTTTACAGATGCACCCATAGGTGCACATGTGACCACACAACACATGCACAAGGATATTCAGTGTGACACCGTTTGTATTAAAAACAGCTCTCCCCACCCACCCATCAGTAAGGCGCTGCCAAAAACAAAAATAAATAAGGCATGCCACGTTACGGCACGTCCGTGCCACAGAAGAGATGAAGCAGCCAGACAGCGAAGCACGGCTGCGGCGCAGGGACAGGACTTGTCATCCAAGACACAGTACTAAGTACAGGGAGCAAAGAGAATGAACAGCACCTTCTGACTTACCTTACAGCCTAGACCGCCTAACAACCATGCGCAGCTGCATTAGTTGGAGGCTTCTCTAAAGTTAACCTGTTCTGTGGACTTCTAGATGCACATTTTCTACATTTTCTGTGTCCAAATCAGGGTAGATATTACAAATGATGTGGTAAGAAAGCACTCTGGAAGTTTAACTGGGTATTTCTCTCTGACAGGCACACAAAACAATGCATGAATCACAACCGACAGACTTAATAAAAAATGATAACCCTCGGTCAGCTCGCCCCTCTAAGAAATGGGGAGACCAGTGCCTATTTCATGATGTATGGCGGGGATTAATGGAGATGTCCATGTAAAGAGCCTGGCACCGTATCTAGTTGTACAAATACTAGCGGTCATAAACAAGTTTGAGGAAAAAAAATACATTTGGATTTACAAGGGACATGCAAGAAATTGTTAACACGTGTTATTTCTGGAGAGAATAGGGACTATGAGGGTTTGAGTCTAACTTCTTTTTTTAACCCTACGCTCTTCTGTGCTGTCTGAATTTTCGTTGAGCATGAGAATGTGTTGTTTCCCTAAACATAACCTGACATGAATCGTGGGGAGACGTTGGTAGAGGATGGCCTGGTGGCAGGACCACTCTTTGTTCAGCTTTCCTTCTGGCCTCACTTTAACTGGCATGGTCCACTTCCATTCTTTCTAGCTCATTTTTCTTCTAAACAACTCCTTTTCCCAGTTCTAACAAACATGTTATCCGTAGTGAGGTTGGCTGTATAATACCTGGGTCAAATCTCACTGAAGGAAAAAAAAAAAAAATATCCCACCAAGGAAAAAATCAGCTTGATGAGGCAACGTATGGCTGGCTTGCTCTCCCGATAGGGCGTTTGGCAATGGCATGGTTCTCTAGAGTCCACCACGCTTCTCTTGCTTGAAAATACATAGTCTATGCTCAATCTCTTTCGCAATCATGGCTCTGAGCAAAGTAGCTGATGAAAGGCTCATCCCAAAAGATGGACCTGCTTTTTGTTCCTAACCCTTCAGTTGCTCCCACTCACCTTCATCTCAAAGCATACACGGCCCCTTCTGACTCCGTAGCTGGCACGGGCTCCTGACCACAGGTAGGCAAAGCCCTCAATTGTGAGAGGGTAGCCACTACTCCGGTCTCGGGCCACCTTGAAGTGGAGATCGCAGTTATCTGTGGAGGAAAAAGTAGGGAGTTTAGCTGATATTTTAAAGATCCAAGAAAAGGACAGGCACAGGCAAAGGTCAGTCCTCTAAGAGTGTTAACCAAGAGTACACAGGCAGACACATCATGAGGGCAGGTTCATGAGAAACCAACCACACTGACTAGCCATTCTCCCATTCGGTAGCAAGGCTCTGGACATTGCAAGCTGGCCCGCACAGGACCAATGCAGCCATCACACGCAGGAACTGAGTTCTCCACCTGGCTGGGCTCCAAGGATGGCAGTCAGAGGAACCCCCAGAAATCATACACAAATGCACTTTACAGGAACGTACATTTGACAGGGAAAGGGTCCGTATCTCATCATGTTCAAGGAACTTAGCATTTCACAAAAAGGTTAATCCCACAGCTATACACTTTAACAATTTCCCTGAGCAAGACTCCTGCTGCCAACAGCTGCACAAGCCTCTGAACCACCCACGCTTGCCTCCCAGGCACCCATGTCCAGGTGCGCCGCAGGCTCCCACTCCCCTGCTGGAGCTCCGACTCTTCCCACTCTTCAAGGAGCCCGTCAGGCCTCCAAGAAAGTCTTTCCTGACTACCCCATCTTTTCTATAAAGGCTGAGAGTTGTAATCTGTACATTTGGCATTTGATCGGCCACTGCTTCACTGACCACTGCCACCCTATACTTAAAAAAGTTTAGCTTTACTCTGGGTATACAGGCTTTGAGATCCTGTGACAGAAGGGACTGTGTACGAGGTATCTGTCTCTCTTCCGAAGTTTGTAGCCACTACTCTATAAATGTGAGCTAAGTAAAGAAACATGTGAGTTGCCGTTAAGGTTCTGCTCTGTTGAAAAGTACTGTGTTCTCAGACCTAATCTGGCTTCATTTAAAGTCAGATTCCCAGGTTCTACCACTGAGATCTTGTCTGAGGAGGGGCAGGGCCTTTTATCAGCACCACCCCAAGGGTTCAGATGCGCTGTCAAGGGGAAGCCACTTATCCAGTGGAAAGAAACTGGATGACGGAGAGCAGGGCGGGCCAGGCTAATGCCTCAGAGGACAAGGTGGCATTAGTTTCACCAGGAACGTGAGCAGTAGATGGAAACTGGGGACTGGCCGTCAAAGAGTTAAGTTTCCCCAGCTGCACTCAGGTTCCCTTCTTTATTAGGTGACAACCCCCTGGGGGTTTGGGGTTTTCCAAACTGCCCTCGTACCCATTCTGAGGAGTGTTACTGAAAGTTCTCTGAGGTATCAGGGCAGGATTATACCTTCCTGAAGGGAAGGTGAGAGAAGAAAAATGACCTGCCCAGAATCCCAGGTAGAGCTGGGAGATCTTCGGCCTCCAAACCAGCACCCTCACTCCAGAGCCTGGTTTCTCACATCCCAGTTTCCCAATACTGACTGCAAAGCAGAATCAGATAGGCACCCCAAGGACTCACATGTGTCGATGGCAACAAGGGTGTCATCAAAGTCATCTTCATCCTCTTCGGCGGGAGGTTGAGGAGAGCGGCCCCTGTCAGGGAAAGGCGTTAAGTCTCATGAGAATGGTTGGATGAGCACAGAGGAAGGGAAATGAAGGTTCTGTTGGAATATACAAGTGGCCTCCAGATGGCTTCCTGGATTTCAGTTTCTTCCCACAGAGGTTAGTTAGCAAAAGCACTAAGCCGCCCTACCCCCTTGCCGCAAGAGCAATGACTGTTGACTCCTAGAGTGGGCATGGGGACTAGAGAGGGTGCCCTCTGCTCAAGAGGGCCAGCAGAAGCATTTAGCTAGCTTGTTCAATGGCTCTCCTCTCACACCCTAAGATTCTGAGCCACGCCCTGTGCCAGCTGAGAGGTGCCTCCATATTGGCCTCAGTTACCAACCCAAGGACACAATAGTCCAGAAGGGACTGGACCATAAAGGGGACTATGCAAGGGCTCAGATCAACCCCAGTCATCACAATCTGTCCACATCTTCCTAAGACTCTGCATCCGCGAATATTTGAAATGACCCATTTTTTTCAGTCTCTTTTTGTCAAGTGTCCTGAATTATGAATGAGACTCATCTCCTACCAAAACACCAAAATGGACTGATGTTAAAATACCACTTATAAGAATAAAGAGAGACTAGAAGGATGGGGCCCAATGCCCAGGGTCCTGCCTGGGACACTGGACCCCTTTCCATCGCGTGCCCAGATCAAGTACCCAAGGCCCATCTGGGAGGCTTCCCTCTGGTGAGTGCCCTTCCAGACCTGCCAGTCTAGGGCAAGCACAGAGCCCTGGACAAAGAAGGACCGCATCACAGATTAAGTTTCATCCTAGAAAGCTTTCCCTGCCAGCCTCAAATCAGAGCAAGTATTCCTTCTTTGCTCTCCACAGGCAGGCAGTCTAGGCCTCTGCACTGCAGGAGGCACTGGGAGAAACTCTTAAGAGGTACTTCCAAATCCTACCTTTAGTCACAGCCAAGAGACCCAGGCCCTGTCTCAGAGTCACAAGCCAGAGAGGATGGACTCCACCAAATAGGAAATAAAACGTGTCAGACAACTGTCTAGACAAGTAGAGAAGAAATGGTCATTCCTAGTTTCTGTGATCAGAAAACTCTTATGCAGAAGTCGAAGGAGGGGAGGGGAGGACTGGGGCTAAGTAGAGGGGTGGAGAGGGCTTGTCAGGAAAGGAAAATGACCAGGGTAGAGGGGCCACTCCCTCCTCTAATCTTCTGACACGCACAGGCACCCTGTGCACCCTGCCTACTGGCCCCACAGGGTGTGGCATACTTATGTGTCTATTTTAGGCCCTACATTGGGACAAAAGAGGGCAAAACCCACTGTCCAAATCCTCCGTGACTGCAGTGTCCAGCCCAAGAGCAAGCATCTTACGAAAGGGGCACGAGTGCGACAATGAACAAACGAGCAGAGGGATGGAAGGGTGTGCTTAGGAGAAGGGTCAGGAAAAAAATCTTTCCAACAAGGGATATTAAGCAGCCATGGAGAATAGACACAGTGCAGGGTAACTGGGCAGTGAGGCAAAGGACTGAAATGGCAGGCTGGCACCTCACGTGTGAAAGGCAAAGCATTTGGACTTTATCCTGCAGGTAATGACAAGGGAGGAGCTGAGGGAAGGAGCAAAAGTTTAGCAAAGCTGAATCTGGCAGTGAGCTCAGGGAGGGCTGAGTGAGGGCGTAAGGGCAGGGAGCGCTCTGTCCCATTCGTTAGTACAAAGGTCCCAGTGGGCACGAGGCTATGGACACAAAACCTACTGAAAAAGGGGTGACTATCGCCTCACAAACCCACCTCCTATCCTCTCGGTGCTCGAAGTACCCCCGTCCCCGGTTTTCTTCGTAAGGCCTCTTGCGACTCTGGAATTGTTGTCTGTCTGGCTTGAGTTGAGATGCTTCGGGCGGGAGGAAGCTGGCGGGTGCTTCTTGTTTCATCTCTGTCTTCACTTCTACTGTCAGGACAAATCCAGACGGTCAAGACACTTGGGAACTCCCTAGCTATCACTTTTCTGGTCCCTTTCACCCAGGAGATGTTGATAGGATCCTGACTGCAGTGACGATGGGCTGGGCACAGGCAGCTTGCTGGGTTCAATGGAAGCCCGCCAAGGGAGCCAAGAAGGCTGTACTGGAGAACAGGGCCAGGGTAAAGGGAGGCCAGAGATGGCCAGCTAGGCCCATTAGCACCAGCAGTTGATGAGGTGACAGATGTCAGTCAGGTAACTGTCAGGGTTCAGGGGGAGGGACAGAGGACTTCAGTACTGAATAAAATCAAGCTCTCTTAAAGGCCGGCCAAAGACAGAATGACTGCCTTTGGCTACTTTGTCAAAGGCCCCATGAAAGCTGGCAGCTATGTGGGCCTGCACCAAGTGGGAGAGAGCCCTAGAAAACTTCTAAGATCCCTTTAAACGGAGATCCCGTGATCCGACATTCTACAATTTCTCCTTCCAGAGAATCTCTCCACCTTAGTCCTTATAAAGCTTCTTTAGTCTGGCAAGGGAGTGGGGGAAGGTTAATTCAACAGGACACTGTGGGCCCACAGCTAACTCCACTGGCTTCAGTCACTCTACCACAAAGCCCAGACTCAATCACTCCAGGTGCAGAGGGTCTACACTTAAGCCAGCCTATAGGTGTGATGGCCTTATTAAGTCACACCACAAACAGAAAGTTAGGATGGGATAACACGCTGTAAACCATGGGAAAGGCCCAGTCTTGGGCAGACTTCAAGACTCAGAAGCAAGACTCCAAGAACCTCCTTAAGAGCAAACTGGACGTAGTACCTATGGCTGATGCTGTGGATCTCTCACATCTCCCCATTGCAGCACTCAACCCCAGACCACCTGGGATCACTCCCCAGCTCTGGCACATACAGAGAAGGTCCCTGGGCCTCCAGGGCAGGGACTGTGCTCACCCATCTTTGGAGAGCCTTCGTGGTCCCAGCACAGAAAATACTCTCCTTGGGCCAAATGATCCCCACAAGTCTCACAGAGCCTGACACAAATCTGCAGTTTAACCTACATTAAAATTAAAATCCTGAGCCACCCTCAAGAAATGCCTGGGGATTTCACTTTGCGGATGAACCAAGAAAGGAATTAGATACGATCAACTAGATTCACTGAGAAAAAGCACCGGGGCCACAACACAGTGAAAGGAATACAAGACTGGGAGGCGGTCCTGGCTCTATCATTACTCCACAGTGGGACCTTGCTTTCAAAAAATAGGACACAAATGGTTGGGACTGCTCCTCATTACCAACAGCAGTGGCCCAGGCACTGGTTTCCCACGTTCTAACCCCAGCTCTGCCATCAGACGACCCACCTCCCCGGTCTGCAAAATGGGAGGCGAGAACTGAGTTACGTCTGGTGTTCTCAAACTGACACTACAGGGAACTTTGTTCTACAAAAACATATTTGGGAAACCCTGGGTTTAAACAATATGACACAGGTTTGTGTGTGTGTGTGTGTTTTTTTTCCCAGTCCAGGACTTTTCAGGGCCTTTAATGCTCTGAGTACAATGATTCTCCCAGGGGTGGGATAGCACGTGTTGCATTTTCCAGATGTATTCTGGCCAAGGAACTCTTTCCTGGGAAGTCCCTAATGATATCTCCTGGAACAACATTCTTCAGAACATGGGAACAACTGGACTAGATTTAGGTCTTTGCTGGATTCTACATTCTAAGATTTTTAAATAAGACTCAAATATGGCCTCTGAGTCTAAACTCTCCAGGGTACTGATACCTACATCTGAAAACAGATACCACAAAGACTCCCCTCTCTCAACACCTGGGAGCAGGATTAAGTTCTCTCCTTCAGAAGAACCCTGCCAGAGTGACAGAGCCCAAATGGACTGCCCAAGAGGAAGACAGGCTTTAGGCAGAAGGTACGGGCCACATACAGATTCTATTTCCCTCAAAAGATATACAATGTGTGCCTTCCCACCTGGGCGATAGGCCTGCTGCTGCTCCATTTCCAGCGGTCTCCTCTCGTAGCCAGACTCGTTCTCTTGCTTGATGACCTGGCTCTCATAGAATTGGTTTTGCCTGGTAATATTGTCCATGACATCTTAAAACAAAAAATGGCCAGTTAGAAGGGTGCTTCTTGGGACCAGAGGTGGCTTTTAGGTGCTATACGATGTCATCCCTACTAGATATAGTAGCCAAAGGCTACAAGGTATGACACCACCTTCAGATGGATAGCTATCTGGGAAATCAGTGGCCCTAGCTGCTGAGGACATGCCCTCTTGTCCCTCAAATGGTGATGCATCTGTGACTGGGTTGTACAGAATCCCAACAAACAAAGCCAATGGAAGTACAATTGGCTCTGGTTAAAGTGAGGAGATGGCAGGGTCAGAGAAGGTATCCAGCTTGACCTTACTCCTAAGTCCCCACTCCAGGGCTGGGGCAACTCTACAGACACCTGGGACTCCATGCAGCAGTTTAAAATCCAATCTAGCTATCCTCTGACACTGTAACGTGTAGGAAGGCTTTAGGGCACAATCTTAAAAACTGCTCAGAGCACAAATGAATCCTTTGTCCACCCAATTCACTCCCATCTGCACAGTCAACCCTCTTTATGAATCTCTTCCACTCCACAAAAGCTACAAAGATAAAGGTACCCAGGGGCGCTGGGTGGCTCAGTCGGTTGAGCTTCTGCCTTTGGCTCTGGTCATGATCCCAGGGTTCTGGGACTGAGTCCCACATCAGGCTCCTTGCTCAACAGGAAGCCTGCTTTGCTTCTCCCTCTGCTTGCCACTACCCCTGCTTGTGCTCACTCTATGTGTCAAATAAATAAATAAAATCTTAAAAAAAAAAAAAAAAGATAAACCCAGTTGAAGGGGAAATGGAAGGTGGGAAGGGAAGGAACTACTAAGAAAACAGGAGTCCTAACAGTGGCCTTTAGACTCATTAGGGAATAAGTCCTGAAATATCTGGAGCTGGGTGGGAAGGATCCTAAGGTGTCTTTAAAAAAAAAAAAAAAAAAAAAAAAGATTTTATTTATTTATTTGAGAGAGAGCACAAACAGGGAGAAGCAGGCAGAGGGAGAGGGAGAAGCAGGCCCCCCACCGAGCAAGGAGCCCCACACAGGGCTCTGATCCCAAGACCCTGGGATAAGACCTGAGCTGAAGGCTGATGTTTAACTGACTGAGCCACCTAGGCACCCCTGAGGTGTCTTACAGAATAAGACTAAGAACAGAAGCTTATTCTTATTAGAATAATATTAACTATCCATAGAGTGCACGCTACACACCAGACCCTAGGGTACAGCTAAGAATAAGCTCAACCCACTGAAGCCTTCAGGTTAGTGAAACAGACATACATTAAACAAATACTTAAAACACAAAAAGCAAATCCTAATTGTGTTCACATCTACGAAGAAATTAAGACAGGGACCCAGAAATTAATAGAGAAGCCTTGACTCAAAGGATACATAGGTGAGAGCTCAGGGATGAGAAAAGAGGAAACATTCGTGGGGTTGGAATAACATGTGAAAGCTCAGAGGTGGGACTAAAACCAGAGTATAGCAAACTCAAGAAGACCCTTGCAGCCAAAGCCAAAGAGAAGTTTGGAAACCCAGGACAAGCAGCAAGCAGGCTTTCCACCCCAGGGGCAAGCTCTGCTAGGTGCCTCTAGGGCCCTACTCATGGCTGTGCCAGGACCAGTAGAACCACAGGGAAGGAGAGACTCTCCTGCCACTTGCTAACTGATTGGATCCTTTCTCAGAGGACAAATACATCTGGGCACAAACCAGGTGCAGCCCAAAGGGAGGAAAGTAACAGATCACGTGGTTTGCTACAGCCCTGTTTACCAGAGCTTGAAGGAAGGGTTGCAGCGGGGTAAGAACGGGGCTCAAAGGATTTTGCCCGGGGCTCAAAGGATTTTGTTGTCGGGATAAAGGGAAAAAGAATGAAAAAGTATCTCCTTAATTGGAACACGGGGAGGGTTTTCCAAACCATTCGGTTTCTTCTGGGCTCCAAGCACAGTGCTTTTCTTCCCACAAATATTCACGTGTCTCTTCTCAAGAATTTCTCCTGTGCCCACAAAGGAAGCCTCACCTGGATAAGCCATGCTTCTGGGGTCCTTCTCCACTCTCTAACATATCCACCTCCTAATAACAGGCAGGCCCAGTGCTAAGAGTCCTACACACGTGACCTCATTCATAACAACCCTGGGGGGCACTATTAGTATCCCTGTTGTGCACACAAGGAAACCAGTTGGAGATACACTGACTTGCCGAAGTCATAGAACCATCTTTAAAACAAAGTCCATCTGAGTCTAACATGCCCTCTTCTGAGGCACCTCTGGCCACTGGGCCTTCCTCCTAGGCATTCCTGCCAGGGCCTCTCCTACCCTAGACATGCACACTGGGCCACTCCTCCCTTCACAGGTCTCTGCAAGGGGAAGTACTCTTTCCTGCATAGACACGTGGGCCCGGGACAATCCCCAGGCTGCCCCCACTGCAAATCTATACAGAGGACATCCCACCTCTCGTGAACCAGTAAATACCCAGTGCCAATTCAATTTCTTGTCTCTTCTCTCTCCCCCTTGCTCTCCTCATTCTCTTAACCCCACGGCACCCTCTTTTCAGAGAAATACCACAGTCGCTGGAGGCCAGAATCTTTTCTACTTACTTCTAAACTTCTCCAATCCCCACTCCACAGTCTGGCTAGAAAACCACGCTTTTCTAACTCCAGATTTCCTCCCCTCCATACCAGAGTCTTCTCTCTTCAGACAATCATAGATCTACCCTATAACCTCTCGTTCTGAGTCATACCTTCTGGTTCTTGCAGCGGATCCCTACTACACCCTGAAACCTGCATTCCCTGGGCACACAAGTGTAACTGTTTCTGAGGACCAAGGAACCTTCTTGTGGAGGAGACACTCAGCCTCAGAAACACTCCCCTCACTCCATCCTGAGGCCCCAAGCCAAGTCAACAGGCTTTCCTTCTCTCTCCCTTCTATACCCTCCCCTCTCCCGTATTTGCTAGACCCATATATGCACTCCTGTACTGGACACAAGGATCCTCTGTCCCCCAGATACTCCATCAACTTCAAACTCCACCAATTTGCTATCTGCCCCACTCCACCCACAGCTACCTCTGTTCTCCAAACACTCCATACAGTTAATCCAAAAGCATTCCGCACTCACCACTGGATTACCTGTTCTCAGAACCTACCCAGCTCAAGACCTCTAGGTTCCCTATCCAGCGTAGCATCCTTCTGTCCCATGCCTGCCTCCAGTGACCAGGGTTCTCTAAACCTTCTCTGGAAGCCAATCTGAAGGTCCCTAGACTTTCCAGCACCAAATGCCCAAGTTGGCCTTACAGTCCTGGATCTCAGAGTCCCCCGGGGCCATCTTCAGAGGCCCGTCCCTCCGAGTCCAAACACATGGCAGCCTCCCACATTCCCTAAACGCTCACTAACCAAATACCAGAGTACTCAGTTCATCAGATCCCCCCCTGGCCAGACACCAGCACCTCCACCTTACCAGCCCATCCCAGTACCAAACAGAATTCCCCATACCCCACCCAGCAGCAAACTCCAAGATCCTCTATTTTCAAAACTCTCCCAGCCCTAAAAATACGGCTCCCGACACCCAGCCTATACGCTGGGCTTAGCAGAGTCCTCAAGCCCACCCAGCTTCAAACCCCTGAAACCGTCATTTCCAAGACCCTCCTCAGTCACCGATTAGAAAGCCTCCTGTTCTTCCGACTCTTCGGCTCCAGAAACCACGGCTTCCGGTCTCCGAGCACTAGACTCCGGAATCCTCTACACCCCCCGGACCTTCCTCATCTCCGAAACCCTGAGCCCCCACTCCAGTATCTCCCCTGCCCCGAATGCCAGGGTCCACCCTCCAGTCGTCCCGAGGCCCACGGCCCTACATCCTTTTCAGCGGCGGGTAGCGGGATCCCCCAATCCTCAGGCCATCTCCCCGACCTCAGGCGCCGGACTTCGCGTCCCACAGCCCTTCCTCGGCCCGGACTCCGGCTCCCCGACCCCCGCCCCGCGCACTCTCACAATGTCCGTCCGGCCCCGAGTAGCCGCCAGGCTCCGGGTGCGGCTGCAGCCCGGACGGCGGTGGCTGCGCGGTCCCCTCCAGCTCGGAGCCCCCCTCGGTCTCGACCTCCTCGTTGTTGTGCCCGGGTCGCCCCGGTTCGTTGTCGGCTTCGAGCTCCCGCTCGTCGTCGGGCTCCTCGGCCTCCAGCGCCGCCTGCAGCCGCTCAGCAAGCTCGGCCTTGAGGCCGCGAGTGTCCAGGCCGCGGCGCTGCAGCTCCTCGCGAAGTTCGTTCACCTTCAGACGGCGCACATCCATGGCCCGGGCCCCCGGGGCGGCCCCCGAGCCCGGCCCGGCCTCCCAGGGCTCTGTCCCCCTTAAACCTTTCCTGTCAGGAGGCGAAGGGGGAAAAGGGGGGGGGCCCGCTCCAATGGCGGCGGCGGCTCAAAATGGCCGCCGCCGCCGCCTCCCCCTCCTCCATGGCCCCATGCGATGCAACACGGGTGCCAATTGGCCACGGCGCGAAGCAACGGGCGCGGGCCTGGAAACTAAGCCAATCAGAGCACAGCTTTCAAAAGAACGGCAATGAAAGGGCTCAGGAGCAGCCAGGGAGGAAGCGTTGGCCTACGTCGCTGCCGCCGCCGGGGCGGAGGGCGGGAAAAGGCGGGAGGCGGAGCACGCGTTGATTGGGTAGTGCCCGCGCGCCCGCTCCCGTAGGGTCAAATGAAGAAAAAGGAGTAAAGACTTGGCCCAATCCGCAATGGGATCTCAGAATGAAAACCACTCTCGGCTTTTCCAGCGCGGTCCTTTCATCAAACTGGGGTCTCCTGTAACACATACCCTGATTGGTCTAAATCTCCCGCCCCTAGAGGAGTCCAAGCGGGTAAAACCCCTAGAACCAATCAAATGGAGGGTCGGCCAACCAATTCCCCCGCCTTCTTTCCCTGTTGCCTTTAAGAAACCGGAAAGATAAATTCGCGAAGGGCCCGCCCCTTGCCGTTAGGGCGGTTTCAAAACAATCTGCCCACCAATCGCAATTATTGTTTTATCTCACTACAGCTAGTAGTGTCGGATCGCTTCAGGAAAAGCTAACCAGATTGGCCGTTCTTCAGCGGACGGCCTCCCAAGTGTCGCCGTAGGGGGAGGCCGACGAGATAAAAGTAGATAAATTATCTCCAATCTGGAAGAAACTCAGTTGCTTTTGTGGAAAGGAACCTTTGGACTTCAGAGAGTACCGAAAGTTTGGAGACCGAGGCTAAGCTGTCAACGGGAGAGAAGCTGTAAAGGAAATCGTATACTCTTCCCTTTGAGAGTTCATCTCAAGGGGCGCCTCTGCCCACGATCACAGCTGCGCCACCGTCTTTCTCTATGGTTGGTACCTTACGTGGAACGGGCGCTCTGCACGCCACCATAGAGCCTCCCCCCTCTAGGACGACCTCCGCAAGTGCGCGGGTCTCTCCACCAGAGCCTCTGAACCGCTTTGCAGTAGCTCTGGCTCTTTGGCGTCGGTACGCCCAAGTTCAAACACACAGGGCTCGTAGTTCAGCCGCACGCTACGAACGCAGAAGCCACAGAGTGTCGCAGTCTCTGCCACTGCACCACCTGTCGCCTCGCACTCCAAACACCCAAAAAAACCTCTGTAAGATACACAATCGGGATACGCGAGACAGACGCCCGATCCCTCTGAGCCATAGCGTAAACGCACAAAAAACCACACACCGCCTCTCCTTCGACAAAAACACGCACCACACAAATAAGCAAATGGCCATGGGCCGGTTCAGATGCATCCCTTAAGGGGATAATACCCCAGACTGCACTGTCGATATGGCCACTACGGTCCGCACAGGCGGGAGGCATCAAATGATAAAGACAAAGAACAGCAAAGCTACAAGCTGACACGGCGGCCCCGACACACAGCACCCACTCAGAAACGGGGCAGACACTCACGTGGGCCCGGAGGTTCCAGTCCAGACACTCCGCCCCTCGCCCACGACCGACTTCCTCTCTCCTCCCAGCTTCCCACAAGGATTTGGTCTAAAAAAGTTTGTGGCCCGGATTGAACTGTCCCCCGTTCTCAGGAGGTGCCACCGGGGGGCGTCCGGGCGCTGCCAAGGGTTTCTCCATGTGCTGCGGGATACACCCAGGAACCGGGGCCCTGGAGGCCTGCAAAGCACAGTGGGGTTGTCTTGGCAGGAATCTCTTTCTGAGCCCGTGATGATTGGAGGTGTTCTGTGCCCGTGTGTCCATGTGAATCTGAACATTTGAGTTTGTGAGTACCTGTTGTACTCGGTGTGTCTGTGTTTACTCTGTAATCTGGGTTACTCTAGTTTCTTCCTATGCCTGGTGAATATCTGCCTTTCCTATGTTTGTAAATATGTTTGTAGCTGTATAATTTTTTGCATCTGTTACTCTGTATGTCCGTGTCTTATTTGTGTCCAAGTGTGCCTCAGTGTGTCCTAATGGGTCTGTTACTCTGGGGTGGGGATGAGAGTGTCTCTGACACTTGAGTAAGTGCCCGTTCCTCACTAGGGATTTTGGAGAGTCTGTTTCTTTGTGTTTCATGTCTTTCTGTTTATGTGTATGCTCATTTCTACCCTCTTTGTAAATCGAGAACTCCTAGACCCCACCAAACCCTTCTTTTTACTGATGGGAAACGGAGCTGCCTGGGGAGAGGGGCTACATGACAGCTGAGTGGAAACAAGAGGAGACAGAAGGGTGGTTATAAAGTTTTATGTGATCTGAGCCCCTCTGGAGGTGCCAGAGTCCGTCCACAGCTCTGCACAATGGGGGGGCTTGAGGGATTGGCTCAGTGGGGCAGCATGGCCCAAAAGGAGGGAAACTGCCTCCTGGGGAAAGGAGGCATCCCCAGTGCATTCTTGCACAGGCTTGAGGGGAGACATACCCCCACAGGAGGGAAGGAGGAAGCAGAGGTGGCTCAGAAGGGGAGAGTCACCCAGAAGAATAATCTAAAATTAGAACCTTGGCATCATACCTTGGAATTCAAGACCTGTAGACCTTTAGAATCTGACAACATTTGAATCATAGAACTACAGTGCCTCAGATCTTAAGACTTAAAACTGTGGATTCTTGGGCCCTTAACTAAAATCCTAGAAAGGTGGAATGCAGCATAGAACCTAAATGTGTCCAGCATTAGAAATGATTAGATCTTTGGTATCTAGCTAGTCACAGCTAACTGTAGTCTTATACCTTAGATGCTAAGGATCCAGAATTTTGGCCCAATAGAGTCTAGGGTGTCTTGGAACATAGAACAGAACAACATTAGAATCTTAGAGTTTAATAATCTAGAATCTTGAAGCATATGGTCTAGAATCTTAGACACAGAATCTAGGTTCTTAGACTAAGTCTTAGAACATCCCATCTTAGAACATTAGACCTTTCAACCTCTATCTTTACACTCTTGAAATTTTTGAATTGCAGATTCTAGACTCTTCAATCTTTAGGATCCAGAATCTCATATCTCATAATAAAGAATTTCAAGGATCATAAAGCCTTAGCACTTATAATTAACCATTATTAGAATCTTAGAACTTGAGAAGATAAAATCTTGAAGACTTATGATGTAGAATCTTAGAGGCTGAGGATTTACAGACTAAGAGGCTTAGAACTTCAAATTTTAGAACATTAGGCCTCAAAAAACCTCCGTGTCTAGAATTGTAGAATCTAGAATCTTATACCCTAAGGACTCAGAACCCTCGAATAACAAAATCTAGAATGATAGAGCCATGGATTCTAGAACTAGAATCTTAGAGCTTCAGAACCTAAAATCTTGGTGGGCTGTATCAAGAATTCTAGAACCAGAAAAATCTCAAGCCACAGACTCTGAGGGCCTTAAAATATAGGCCTCGAAACTTCATGTCTGGAACCTTAGCACTTTAGAATCAGAAACTTTGGGATTTTAGGTTCTTAGAGCCAAAGACTAAGAGCATCTTTGAAACCTCGAACCTTTGCTTCTAGACTCTTTCAACCTTAGAATCTAGAATCTTGGAATGTTAGACCCGGGAGGAACCCCAGGAATCGCAGCCCAACCCCTTCCTTTTACACACGGGGACACTGAGGCATGGAGAAGAGAGAGAATCTGTCTGGGGGTATAAGTAGAATAGGTAGGAAGAAGAGGCTGTAGTCGGGGGTGAGGCCTGGAGTGGGGAAAGAGTTGGGGGGAGGCCCCCCCCCCAGTGGCAGTGCCTAGCTTGGGTCCTGAGAGGGAGTCCCAGGTAGAGCGTTGTCTCAGGCTCCATCCTCCTGCCCTGGGGGAGGAGGGGAGCTCCTGTCAGTGGGCAGGGTGGGGCCAGGGGCTGTAGAAGGGCAGAGGACGTAGCGTCCAGCGGGATGGACCTCAGCCGCGGTGAGGCAACTGCAGGAATCCTTAGGGTCAGGCTGGGCTGGGGGGTCAGCTCCTCCAGCAGCTCCAAGTGGTTCAGGATGACCCCCGCCCTCATCCATGTTGACATAGAGGATCTCGTCCGGCTCCTGGGCAGGGGGCAGGGCCTTCAGCGTCTTCTCCAGATCTTCCCGAAGCTCTGAGAAACTCGGCCGGTCCCGGGGGTTTAGCTCCCAGCACTGGGACATTAGGGCATACCTGGGGCAGCAAAGTGAGGGGTGAGAGACAGCAGGAGCTCAGAAGGGGAGCATTCTGGGAGTTTGGGGGCATTTCATGGAACTGGAAGGAACCGTAAGCAGTTTGGGGGCTTCTGATGGGATTTGGGAATTCTCAAGAGTTTCCAAAGGAGGGTCCTGGGAAACTTGGGAGCTGGAAAGGGTCTTGGGGAAGCTCTCTGAGTATCGAGTGGTATTCTAGTGAGGATTTGCTAGAGCAGATTTTGTCCCTGAAAGCGCTGGATCAATGTTCTGCTCTCCTCTACATGCTGTGAGACAGCAAAGTTTGATAAGCTCTGTCCTGAAGGATCCTGAGGATATCTCCGAGGAGACCCATGAGTTTGGAGAAGCTCAGGACAGCAAACTGGGGGGCTGGTGGAGGGTCCCAGGTGTTTAAGAGCTTTGGGGGAAGTGCGAGAGCTCAGGAGTCTGTGGTGAATTAGAATTTGGGGGCGGGGGCCTCAGCGTGAGTTCCTCAACAGTCTGAGGGGTTCTGTGCAGGTTGTAGAGGGTTGGGGCCATGTGGGGGTGCTCAGGGTCTTGGGAGTGAAATCTGGGATGGGGGAGGGGGTGGGGCGGGGTCCGGAGGATCCTCACAGTCCATCCAGACAGCCCACAGGCTGCTTCAGCCTGTTTCCCTGGCACAGGTAGTCGTAAATCTCGCTGTTCTCCACTCCGGGATATGGGGTCTGGCCCCGCGTGGCAATCTCCCACATCGTCACCCCAAAGGACCACTGTGGGGAGCAGAGGGGAGAGAATTAGAAGGTCTGTCCTGCACAAAGACACTCCCAAATGCATGGGTTCATGAGTACACCCACATTTTTGTGTGCACGTGTCCATCGCTATCTTAGCAGGTGCCTCATTCCTCTTCACTGCAACACCAGCGCAGGGACACGCTCACAGAGGTCACTTTTGTGCACGTATGGACATGCTCATCCATGCACACATCTACACACATATACATACTTATCGCCGCCTCTCCCAGCCTACACTGTCCACATGTCCCCCGTATGAACCTGCCACCTCCTGAACCTGTGCATGTCCCCAGCATGTCCACACCGCCATTCACAGACACCCAGCACAACCCCAGACATGCCTAACCCTTACCACCAGGCCCCTGTGTTGTGAAATGAACAAGCCACTGACTCCCCACTCCTGTGGGGAATCTCCACACCTACCACATCGCTCTTGCTGGTGTAGACACGATCAGCCAGGCTCTCAATGGCGATCCACTTGACGGGCATCTTGGCAATGCGTCCCTGGCGGTAGTAGTCCCCATTGTAGATCTTCTTGGACAGCCCGAAGTCCGCCACACACACGGACATGTTCTCATTCAGCCTGTCCAGATCGGGGGGAGGAACGGGGTGACTGTACTGCCCCCTCCACCGGGAAGCCTGCCCTCACTCTCAGACATGTCTCTGTCTGCCGCTCTGGCTGTCCCTCCTTGGGGGAGAGGATCCATCAACCCCAGACCGAAGGGAAATGTGTCCCGTCTTGTTCGGTCCATATGAAGTTTCGTAAACACACCCATGTAACCAGCACCCAGATGAAGAAACAGAACATCATGGGACATCATCTAGATAAGGAATACCACAGAGCAAAGAAAAAGAAGGAACTAACCAATATGTACAGAGACATGGGCTAACCACAAAAACATCACGCTGAGCGAAAGAAACCAGACACAAGTATAAACTGCACGAGTGACATTTATGTGCCATTTAAGAACAGGTGACTCAAGTCCAGAATAAGGGTTTTTCCTTGGGGCAGTGACTGGGAAGTCCATTAGAGAGACTGCCAGGGCCTATAAATGTTTTTTTTATCTTCATCCAGTGCTGGTTGTTTACATGAGTCCACAGACAAGTAAACATTCATTGAGCTGCACACGTAGGATGTGGGTGTTTCAGTGTATGTAAAATAAACATTGATTTTTTTTTTTTTTTAGTATAAGAAAGAAGGAAACACATTACATTATCAGTCCTTCTTCCTACCCCTCCAAGGGAAGCCACAATCTTCCTTTCTTGTTTTCACAAAGACCTTTCTTTTCTTTTCTTTTTATTTGTTTATTTTTTAGGAGGTGGGGGAGGGGCAGTGGGAGAGAGAATCTTTTTTTTCTTTTTAAGTTTATTTTTGACAGAGATCACAAGTAGGCAGAGAGGCAGGCAGAGAGAGAGAGAGAGGAGGAAGCAGGCTTCCTACTGAGCAGAGAGCCTGACGTGGGGCTCAATCCCAGGACCCTAAGATCACGACCTGAGCCAAAGGCAGAGGCTTAACCCACTGAGCCACCCAGGTGCCCCGGGGAGAGAGAATCTTAAGCAGGCTCCACGCCCGGCACAGAGCCCAACATGGGACTCCATCTCGAGACCCTGAGATCATAACTTGAACCGAAATCAAGAGTTGGTGCTTAATTGACTGAGCCACCCAGGTGCCCCCAGGAACTTTCTTTAAAAAAAAAAAAAAAAAGAAGAAGATTATTTATTTATTTATTTTAAAAGTAGGTTCCATGCCCAACGTGCAGCTCGAATACACAACCTGAGATCAAGAGTTGCATGCCCTACTCACTGAGCCAGCCAAGCACCCCTTAAGATTTTTTAAAAAGTAATCTCTACTCTCAACATGGGGCTTAAAACCACAACCTGGAGACCAAGAGTCACACACTCCACTGACTGAGCCAGCTAGGCACCCCTTGATATTTTAACAACAACAATAACAACAAAATAACAGGTGCATAACAATGAGTGTCTGCTCCCATTTTCAGTGTCATTGTTTCATAGGGGGCTTGCTCAGGATCAGCCCAAGTTGTAGAAGGAAAGGAAGTTCCATTTTGACTAAGTCTATTGAAGACTTTACATACATTTTCCAGTTAACATGAAATACAGGGAACAGAGGAACAAGGCAAATGCCACCACAAGGAAATAGACACATATATGTCATATCCTGCAAGACAACAGGCCTGGTCTCTTCCAAAAGAATATGCTGTAAAAATATAAAAGGCAGGGGAGGGAGGCACCTGGGTGCCTCTGTCCATTAAGCATCAGACTCTTGGTTTGGCTCAGGTCATGATCTCAGGGTGGTGAGATCAAGCCCTGCCTTGAGCCCTTTGTAAATTTCCACACTCAGTGCAGAGTCTGCTTATCCCTCTTGCTTCCCCTCTGCCCCTCCCCTTGGCATGAATTCACACTCTTTCTCTCCATGAATAAATAAAATATTAAAAAAAAAATATGGTTGGGGGGAGGCTATTCCAGATTTAACTAAATGTGTGTGTGTGGGGAGGGACCTTGAATAGTTCCTGATTGGGGGCAAGAAAAACAAAAAAACAAAGCAAAATAAAATAAACAAAAAAAACAGCCCTAAAAGGGATTTTGGAGGACAACTGAAGAAACTGAATATGGATTGGATAGATATGAAGTTATGTTGTAGAATTATGGTTACTATTCTCAGTTGTGACAACAGAACTGTAATTTACATGTAAATTCTCATTCTTAGGAGATAACCTATTGAAGATTTAGGCAACTTGCTTTGAAGCGGTTGAGGAAAGAGAGAAAGACAGAGAAGAGAGGAGAAATATGGCATAATTGCCCCCAGGATGGTGAATGGGCATCCACTGAACAAGTCTTCCAACTTTTCTGTGAGATTGGACTTTCTCCACATAAAGAATTTGGGGGAAAGAAAGAGATGTTCATGTTCCCGAGAGTTGCAAACGTTTACCCATCTTGAAGAAGATTCCAATTCTCCAGCTTCGGTTTCTGAGTCCAATATTGTAATGAAACTAATAGTCGAAGCCTGTGTTTGTATATACATGCTCCATCCTGACCTTAGTTTAATTCTGGCCTATTTTCTGGGATGTCTGTTGGTGGGGGAGAGGAGGGTGTCTGGTCCCCTTATTCAATATGGCCCCTTGCTAAGGGCAGCCCCAGGCAAGATAGTCAGCATGGAGGGATACAGAGATGAGGCTTCAATGTCCCCACTGTCATTGGTCATCTCTGCCCCTGTGCTCACGTCATGCCACCCACTGAGCCCACCCTCTTGCCTCTCCTCTCTCCACATTCAAATACCCCTCCAGAATCTCAGTTCCAGGCTCCCCTCCTCCAGGAAGTCTTCTCCAATCCCCTTGATGAACTTTCTATCCCAGTCCTGAGTTCTGGCCTGCCTGAGGAGTATGTGTGTCTAGAACCCCTCTTCCCTCCTCGAAGGAGGGATGCAGCTCCCCTGAGGAGGGGACGGGGGTGCGGTGGGGGCGAGAGTATCTGTGGAAGCCTTAACACTCACATGCAGTTCCTGGCAGCCAGGTCTCGGTGTATGAATCTCTTTGTACTCAGATACTCCATGCCACTGGCGATGTCTGCCATGAACTTCACCAGCATCTGAGTGGGCAGGAACTGGGGCAGCGTAGGAAGGAGTGGAGGTCAGCGGAGTCCCTGAGATCCATCCCTCCTCCCTCCCTCCTTCTTTCCCTTCCTGTGTGTGCCTATCTCTGCCTTGCAGTGGTTTCCCATGGCGCCAAGAATTAAATCCAATCTCTTTCCAACAAGGCTCTATATAATCGCCTCCTGCCCTCCCGTCCAAGTTGATCTCCTACTGCCCTTGACCTGGACGTGCGACCAACGCTGCAGCCAGGGGCCTCCTTTCTGGTTTTCAGACAAACTATGCTTGTTCCCACCTCTAAGCCTTTTCCTCTGTGCTGTGTCCTCTGTCAGGACTGCTTCCCCCTAGATCTCCCCACCTCCCACCAACTGGCTCTTCCTTCAAGGTCACCTCTTCTATAAGACCTTCTCAGTCCACCCAAACTACCCGCCTGGCCTCTGTTGTTCACTTGACTCTCTTCCTTTCCTAGCAGTTAAATTTCTCTTGCTTATTTATTGGTTAACTTCTTTATTGTCTGGTGCCCTCACTGGCAGACAGCTCCACGAGAGCAAGCTCTTGGGCACTGTGGTGTTCCCAGTGTCTGAGCGGTGCTGGGTACCTGACAGGTGCTCAGTGGATACCTGGGAACCAGACAAGTAAATGTCCCTCACCACTGGCTGGTCCCCAAGCCGGGAATAGAGAAGGAAACTGTGCAGGTCTCCATGTTTCATGAAAGGTAAGATGACCACGGGTGCTGGGAAGCCCTCTCGTTCAGAACCCTGGAAACAGACGCCTGAGGTCCCCCCAGGCAGCCCTGTCACTCCAGTTGGCCAGGAGGGGAAGCCATCCCCTCCCTCAGTTCTCTCTCTCCCTCCCCTTCAAATCTAAGTTCCAAACTGTTGTAGGCGGGGTGGGGGGTGGGTGGCAAGGACCAAGCTCCAGAGAAGCCATTTCCAGCACTGTTCCCAGGGAAGTTTCCAGAGCCCTCCTGGGGACCTCAGCTATTTCTGGGAAAGGTCAGAGGTCACATTCCAAGCTAAGGGAAAGAAGGAGGGGGGAGCTTGAGGGTAGGGGGAGCAGGGAGCCTGGAGGTATTTGATCTTCCCAGTGCCGGAGGGAGGGGTGTTCCTCCTGGAGTGGCCTCCATGGAGTCCTGGCACCCCCAAACCTGCCCCTCCCTCACCAATGAGCCTCATGACGTTGGGGTGGTCAAATTCCTTCATGCAGACGGCTTCACTCAGGAAATCCTCCAGCTCCGACCTTGTACAGATAGCAACTTGGGGGAGAGAGGAAGGTGGATAAGGAAGAGGGGAGGGGACGGAGGACTCCTTCCTCCTCTCCTTCTTCATCGTCATCTGTGCCTGGTGCTGCACTCAGCATTCTATATATATATATGAACTCATTTAACCCTCTGAGGAGAGACTATTATTCTCTCTGTTTTAACAATGGGGAAACCAAGGCACAGAATGGTTAAGGAATCTCCCTAAGGGCACACAGTGCTTGCAAATGTAAGAGGCAGAAGTGAAGGCCAGGTGGGCCGGCTCTGAGGTCCAGGTGCACACACCATGCTAGGCCGCTTCCCTAGGGATCCATCCCATTACTCCCTTTTTACAACTCGGGACACTGGCTCAGAGAGGCAAAGTGACTCGCCCAAGGTCACACAGCTGGGACTCAAACCTAGGTGGAGAAAGTAACCTGGTACATAAAAATGTGTTCAATAATGAATGAATGGGGAGACACTGATGGCTCCATAACCCAAGCTTTTAGCTCCACTGATTGAGAAAGGATCCCCCTCCCTCACCATCATCGGCAGCCTGGCCCTCAATGCCTCTTCCCCATATAGAAAAGATTTGGCCCTGGACTTCCTGGGCTGTGTGACTCTGGACTGGCTCCTGCCCTCTCTGACCCTGTAAATAATATAGTCGTAGTCCACATTCCTGGCACAGACCACTTACCACCCCAGCAGTAAGTGCTTTGGCTCACCCTAGGAGGCAAGGATATTATGATCTTTTTTCCCAAATGAAGAAACACAGCTCAGAGAGGGAGAGTCACTTGCCTGAGATCACACAGCTGGAAAATGATGAAGCTACATTCCAGACCTTCCCCCAACAGGGGGCTGCCCCCCAAAACTACATTTCCCAGGCTCCTCTTTATACTGTTCATACTGTTTCCTGTTTTCCTGTTGGAGTTTGCCAATGGGAAGCACTGATGGGAGACTGGCAGGTGGGTGGGTGGAGAGGGAAAAGTCAGGGTATTTCACCCTGTCCCTTACCGCTTCCAGTATTGCCTTGATGGTGGCTGTGTGTTTCAAGCTTGCACAAGGCAGCCTCTAAATCTACAATCCCAAATCCCACCAGGCATCCCTGGCCGTGGCTATGGTGACACCACTTCTTCCCTCTGGCCTCAGGTCTTGGGATGGAAGTATGACTGCCGCTAATCTCCAGCCTCACTGCTCCCCATCGTTCTGGCGCCTTTGTAGTACGTCTCCCCATACTAAATCCCTTCCATTAAAGCACCTAGTACGGACTCCACTTCCTGTCTGGAAACCCTGAGATTCTGTGGCAAGGCTGGTTTTCGACTCACTCTTCTGCTCTTTGGCTTCATTAGGGCCATAGGGAAAAGCCTGCGGGTTAGGGGTCGGGGGTCCCATCCATGTGGACATGCAAGCTCAGACTCACTCTTCATTGTTTTCACAGCCACCTTGAGGATGGAGTCATCCTGGTTGAGCTGGCCCTCCATCACGGCTCCAAATTCTCCTGTGGGGGACAAGAGGAAGACACTGACCTTGGTGGGTGCTTGTGGGGACTGCATTTCCTGTGACAGGGTACGGGTAGGGAAGTGAAGGACTTCGTGGTTCAGGGGCATGTGCGTGTGCGCTGGGGGTGGGGGTGGGAGGCTCACCTTCTCCCAGTGTCTTGCCCAGGGCTACCTTATGCCGGTCTACCATCACATCCCGAAGCTTCTCTTTCAGCTCTTCGCTGATGCCCAGGCTGTTCACTGCATGGGGGCAGGGGTGGACAGAGCCATGGAGCAGGGCTGACACTCAGGAGACATTTGGATGCCAAGAGGGATGTGCCCATTGTTAAAATACTGAAATACTTCAGCATTCACTCAAAAACAGCTACTGGGGGCGCCTGGGTGGCTCAGTGGGTTAAAGCCTCTGCCTTCGGCTCGGGTCGTGATCCCAGGGTCCTGGGATCGAGCCCTGCATTGGGCTCTCTGCTCAGCAGGGAGCCTGCTTTCTCCTCTCTCTCTCTGCCTGCCTCTCTGCCTACTTGGTTTCACCTAGTTGGTGATTTCTGTCAAATAAATAAATAAAATCTTAAAAAAAAAAAAAAAAACAGCGACTGCCCTGAGCACACCTCCTGCCCTAGCTCCTCCCCTAGACCCCCCAAATCTTCTCCCAAACCAGCAGCAAAAGGGTAAGAGCCTGTCACATAATCTTGTACCACTGGGCACCCTGAGAGGTCAGTGGTATGCCACAGCAGTTGCTAAAAATATTTCTTAACTTTTTATTGAATTACAATCTGCATAAATCACCAGGGAGCAGCTCAGTGATTTCTTTCTGAGAGAGAGAGAGAGAAAGCACACCCTCCCAGATGTGAGATGGGGAGGAGGAGCCCAGAGAGAGGGAGAGAGAGAATCCCAAGCAGACTCCCTGCTGAGTGAGGAGCCCGACATGGGGCTCAATCTCACAATTCTGAGATCATGACTTGAGCTGAAATCAAGAGTTGGCTGCTTAACCAACAGAGCAACCCAGGTGCTCCTGTCTACTTTTTAAAAAGATTTCTTTTGGGGCGCCTGGGTGGCTCAGTCATTAGGCATCTGCCTTCGGCTCAGGTCATGATTTCAGGATCCTGGGATCAAGCCCCACATCGGGCTCCCTGCTCAGCAGGAAGCCTGCTTCTCTCTCTCCCACTCCCGCTGCTTGTGTTCCCTCTCTCACTGTCTCTCTCTCTCTCTCTGTGTCAAATAAATAAATAAAAAAAAAAGATCTATTTATTCTACAGAGAGCACACCCGCCAGCGGGGTGGGGAGGGGCACAGGGAGAAAAGTTTCAAGCAGACTTCCCGCTGAGCGGGGAACCCCACCCGGGGCTTGATCTCACGACCCACGAGGTCATGACCTGAGCTGAAACCAAGAGTTGGATGCTCAACTGACCGAGAAACCCAGGTCCCCCAGCTCCGCGGATTTCTACAAAGCAAACACAACAGTGTAACTAGCACCCAGGTCAAGAACAGACCATGACCCGTCCTCTTAAGAGCAGCCACCTTCCTGATTTCTCTTACCATAGACTGGCCTTCTCTGTTTGGGGATATTATCAATGTGGAATCATATACTGTGTTCTTTTTTGTGTGTGGTTTCTTTCACTCAACACGGTGTCTATGAGACAGCCATAATGTAGCTCTCACACATAGTCGTGCTTTATTTTCGTAGCTCTATAGCAACAGTTCTCAAACTTATTGGCCTTAGGACCCCTTCACAGTCTTCAAATTACTGTGGATGGCAAAGAGCTTTCATTCAGGGGGCTGACACAGATCAACATTTATTGTATTTTCAAAATTAAAATGGATGGGGGCACCTGGGTGGCTCAGTGGGTTAAGCCTCTGCCTTTGGCTCAGGTCATGATCCTGGGGTCCTGGGATCGAGCCCCGCATGGGGATTTCTGCTTGGCAGGGAGCCTGCTTCCCCCTCTCTCTCTGTCTGCCTCTCTGTCTACTTGTGATTTCTCTCTCTGTGTCAAATAAATAAATAAAATCTTAAAAAAAATTAAAATGGATGGAGTTTTCAAACACAAGAATAAAGAAGCAGACGTTTGTCAACCGAAAGAGTGATGACATCATCACGTATTAGAGAGCTTCTGGAAAATTCCACAGAACACGTGTGAGAGAATGAGGGTGCTAAAGGGCAAATAACATCTTGGGATTATTACGAAAATAGTTTTGACCTCATGGATCCCCTGCAGTGGTCTCAGGGACCCCCAGGGACCAGGATCACACTCTGAAAACCGCTGCTGCACGTTACCCTACTAGAACGCCATGACCTCCTTGCTTCCTATCTTTGCTCCTCTTGAATTAAATGTCTTTCCCAGCCTCTTCCAATATCTCCCTGGGGCCCCGGCAGCCTTCTCACAGTGTGCTGGGGAGAGACATCACTCTGTCCCTTTCCTTCCTGGATTTAAGTTGTCCCAGCTGGAAAGAGGAAGGGATTTGACGACGTAGCCTCTGGGGTCCCTTCATGGCTGGGACACTCTATAATTCCACAGTCTCACGGAGAGTCTAGAGTTCTAAGAGCCTCTGGTTTTCAAGATCCTAATGGTCTATGGTATTGATCCTGGAATTGTTTCAGCCAAGCTCGACTCTACCTCTCTAACATCCTTTAATTCCTAGAGGCAGCTCAGGGGATGGACTTTCAGAGCAAAATGACCTGATTTCGAAGCCCAGCTATCCAACGTGCAAGTTGCGTGGCACACACTCTTGTGCCACTGATTCCTCATCCGTGCAGTGGAGGTGGTGAGGAGGGATGACGTACCTGCCTCACTGGGTTGTTGTGAAGATTCAATTAAATGACATGTGTAACACCTGTCACATAGGGACTGCTGGGGTTGGCTGTCACCCCTGGCTTCACGATCATCCTACCATCCTCGTCCTCTTCATCGCCATCATCATCACATTGTTCTAGGATCCTGTGGCTCTAAGGTTTGGTCTTCCTATGATTTTCTTTGTCTAAGACCCTATTATTCTTAGGGTCTGTGTGATTTTATAGTTCTGTTGTTGTTAGGGTCTGTGGTTCTAATGTCCTATCATTCCAAGGTCTTCAGGAACTTTTGGTTCGGGCATCAACGGAAGCCCAGCGGGCCCCAATCTCTACGTTTGTCATCCCCCCACCAGGGCGGCGAGGCGTGGGGGTTCACTTACAGGTGGCTTCAGTGGTCCGGCGACTGTAGGACTTGCGAACACGGTATCTGACCACCAGCTCACCCCTTTCCACCGTTGGTTCAAACACCTCTCTTGGGGGGAATGGGCAGGAGGTGAGGACAGGGCAGAACCAAGTGCAAACCCTTCCTTCTGAGAACAGTGAAAGTGAACACCACCCTAAGCCCAAGCTGCCCCCCGACCCCACCAGCATTTGCTAACCATGTCTGGGACTTCTACCCCCTGCCTTCCATTCATCACCCAGACCCTGGATCTCATTCCGATTCTTAATTGGAATCTTAATCGGTAATCTCTTGTCCCACACAAGCCTCCTCATGGTCTCCCTGGCCCCAGCCTCTCCATCCCAGTCCACACAAGCCTCCCTATGCACGTAGTTCCAACTTACCCGTAGCGGGTCTCCTTCCTCCGGCGGTGGACGAGGAACAGAGCCAAGATGAGGACGCAACCAGCGGCCACAACGGCTCCCAGCAGTACGTACCACCAGGGCCATGAGAAGGCAGGGGCGGGGGGCTCACTCACTGTCGGGGGTATGGCACACAGGTCATGGGGGAAGCCCTGGATTCCGCTCCCCGGACCCCAAAGATGTGACATTGAAGGGAAACAGATGTGGAAATATCTAATGAGGCATGGGGTAAGTAGAGGCATTCACTTCTCCAAGGAGATGGACTTGGGTGTGGAAAGCAGGGGAGTGGGGGGAGAGAATGCATGGAGTGTAGGATGGGTGTGTGGGGCGTGTGCAAGGAGTAGGAGGCTTATGGACAAATGGCCAAGGAATGGTCTTGAGTAGTGCGTGCTGACAATGGAGGGGTTTCCATAAAGCAAAGGATGGGAGAGAAGTAAGTATGCAGAGGACGGTGCACAGAATGTCAGAGGAGTGTTGGAGGAGTCTGGGGTATGTGAACGAGGAGTAGTCAAGGAGTTTCGGATACATATAGTGAGCAGTGATTTGTAAGGATTTAACTGTGGTGTGAAAGGAGCGTGGGCATGGGATGAGCTGACATAGTGTGTAAAAAGGTGGAATGGGTACGTGCTGAGTGTCCAGGAGTTTGGTGTGGGTGTGTGCAGAGCAGGAATGGGTTAGGACTGGAGAGGGGTGAGGAGTGTCAATGGGTGTGCACGGAGACCTGAAGAGTGTGGGATTGCGTGGACCCAAAGTTTTCCAGGATATATGGATATATGTGGGATATGTGGTGAAGGTGTGAAAAATGTGCAGTTTGTGAATGAGAAGTGTGGGTGTGCCCTGTGTTTGGGAGGCATGGGTGAGGAACCAAGGACTATAATAGGATGACTGGGAAAGGAAGCTGGGATTAGTGTGGGAAGGGCATGGAAAGAAATGTAGGAAGGCATGTAAGGAATACTTAAGGCTAGTAGGTTGAGTTACATGAGGTGAGCTGGAACAGGGCTAGGAGGGTAAAATGGCTGTAGGAGCAATGTTCAAGAATTGCTGGAGAGATATCGAGAGGGATGGATTTGACGGGGGATAACTCTTCTGTCTGTCCATCCATCCATCCATCCATCCGCAATTCACTGAGTACCTATAATGTGCGGGGCCATTCCAGGCGACTCCATCAAGGACCACACAAACCCCAGAAATAGAAGATTAGAGCGATGAGTTTGGGAAACATGAAAGCAGTGACAATGGGTATGTTTGTGTCAATGGGGTCCTCAGTGGGCGTTGAAGGAAAGGAGGGAGGAGAGAGGGTGCGAAGCCTTACCCAGCTGGTGAACTGGTTGTCCTTGTCCTGTGAGGAGAAAGGACAGAGGCAGGACATGCTCAGAGAGGGTAAGGCTGGCGTGACATGGGTGAGACTCTCATTAAGCTTCCGGGTGGGAAAAGAGCCTAGATTGGGGTAAGTAACACTGAAAGGTACAGGGAGAAAGTCGGGCATCAGGGCAAGACAGGGTCCTTGAGAATGAATTGAAGGGGGCTGAGCAGGACTGGGACTTACCTGGACGCCAGGGCTCCAGGGGCACAGGGAGGCTCCAGGGTCCATCACCAGCGGCAGTGTAGGCTGCCACACACACTGTCAGGTTGGGCACAGTCCCATCCCCCCGCAGCTCCAGGATCACCTCTCTTTTTAGCCCTATGTCCATGAGCACCTAGGATGTCGGATGGCGTGTCAGGGTAGAGTGCCCCCTACCTGCCCTTAACTCTTAAAACTTCACCCTCAGCCTCAAATCTCCATCTTTCCAAAAGCCCCCTCCTCCCCCAACCCCTCCTCCCTACCTCCTCCCACCCTTCATTCCTCACCACCACCCCTACCACCATTCTCCATCCCCATGCCTACTCCACCATCAGCTCCACGGGGACCGGCCCTTTGCCTCATTAACTGCCCCTTGTCAAGTGCTAGCAAGGGGGGACTGAACCCCCATCCCCATCTTTCCACCCACGCTCCTTAATGCCCTCCTGATCTCCCACCCAATCTCCCACCCCATCTGTCCAACCCAGGGTGCTGCTTGCTCCAACACCACCTTTGTGCCCATTAGGAAAATTCACCCCTTCTTCAAGGTGTTCTAGGATTATCTGCTATTAAAGTGTCACAGGACATCTGGAAATCTACTGAAACGACTTTTACAGTGCTTTTAAATAGCCATTCCCTACCCCTTCCCCAGACCCCTTAAACCTCCCCAGAACGTGTTCTCCTAGGTGTCATATGATCTCGTACTACCCCGACCCGCACCACTGTCCTGTCCACCCTGACATTTCCTCCCCATCTCCCTCCTCCCAGCCACTCCGCCCCAGCCCTACAAGCAGCACCCACCTCGGGGGTGTCCTGGCCTCGGTAGGCCAGCCGGTACCCCAATAGGGTGCCCTGCAGGGGCGCCCTTGGCTCCTGCCAGCGCACCAGGGCTTGGCTCCCATTCCTCATGGCGCTGACATTCTCGGGGGGGCCCAGGGGCACTGGAGGACAGGGAAGAGGGGAAGCTGGCACCCCCACCTCTTCCTGACCCCCTCCCCTGTTCCCAGGAAACGGGGGCAGAGTGCAAAGGGAACGCGCGTGGGCACCTCGTGCAGGCCTGCCATGAGCGGAAGCACAGGGGAGAGGTCTGGGAGAGATGCCAGTGGGCCACGCTGGGGAGTCTGGGGGTGGGTGGGAGGGACTGAGGCCACTTGGGGTTAATGGGTGACAGGAGATGCCTGGGGTGGTACAGATGTGAGCCGCCGTGAGTGACGTCTGCGTCACACCAGCCCCTTCTTACCTCCCTCCGGTGTCTCCACAGGAAGCCAGTGGGTCCAGGGTGAGGGGCCCTGGCTACTGGTACAGGCGACCCGGATGTGGTAAGGAGTGTGAGGACGGAGGCTGCCCAGTCGAAGGTGGTGAGGGGGAACTGACGCCTGCAAGGTGACAGGCTCCTCTGGAGGGTCTGGCTCTCCCAGCCAGACGCCCACCCCGTCATCTGACAGCACGGCCTGGGGAGACGGAAGGGGCGTGAGGCTGGGACGAACAGGAAATCTCAAGATGGGGCTCACATGAGTTGGTAGGGGTGGTTCTGGGGTGATGACACATCTTTGCAAGGGTGAGTGTGTGTGTGTGTGTGTGTGTGTGTGTGAGAGAGAGAGAGAGAGAGAGAGAGAGAGCGCTCTGTGCTGGTGTGACAGGGGCACATGCAGCTGCAAAGCGAGACCTCCTAGACGCATGATGTGGCTCCGTCATCACTTGCAAAAGCCACCTCTGGCAAGACTTGCCCTCTCTGAGCCTCAGTTTCCTCATCTGGAACATGGGCGCTTGGAGGAGCAAATGCCTTCCAGGGCTGCCTAAAGGTTGAAGGTAGGACAAGCTGTGTGGAGCAGGGCAGGTGATCAGCATCAATAAAATGACAATGACATTCAACCACAGACAAAAGCAACATCCTACAAGAGAAATCAGAAGAGTGGGCACTGCTGGGGGCTCAGGGATCCTTGTGGGTGGGGAGCTGGTGGGTAGGGAGCTGGTGGGTGGGGAGCTGGAGGGTGGTGACATGGATGAACATTTGTGTTTAACAATCTAGGTGCACACTGAAGATTATGCACCTTATGTATATCTGAATAAAAAAGCAAAGCCCTTTACACATCTGAGTTCATTTGACCCTCAGCTCTGTGTTTGGGTACCATGGGCATCCCCAATTACAGATGAGGACAGTGAGTCTCAGAGAGACAGAATCACTTTGCCCAAGGTCACCAGTTTGTCACTGATGAAGCTGGGAACTAAACCTCAACTTGTCTTCAAACCTTTTGCCTTGGGGCGACTGGGTGGCTCAGGCCGTTAAGTGTCTGCCTTCAGCTCAGGTCATGATCCCGGGGTCCTGGGATCAAGCCCCACATAGGGTTCCGCACTCATAGGGAAGCCTGCTTCTCCCTCTCCCTCTGCCCTCTCCCCCTGCTGTGCTATCTCTATCGCTCTCACTCTCAAATAAATAAAAATCTTTTTTTTAAAGATTTTATTTATTTATTTGACAGATAGAGATCACAGGTAGGCAGAGAGGCAGGCAGAGAGAGAGAGAGAGAGGGGAGGAAGCAGGCTCCCTGCCGCGCAGAGAGCCCGATGCGGGGCTCGATCCCAGGACCCTGGGATCATGACCTGAGCCGAAGGCAGAGGCTTTAACCCACTGAGCCACCCAGGAGCCCTCAAATAAATAAAAATCTTTAAAAAGAAATAAGAACATTGGCAATAGTAACAATACTTCTCCTCTGTTCAGAGAGGCAGCAGAACTTGGTGCCGAGCAGAGACACTGGATCTGGGGTTCAGATCCCGCCTCTACTAGCCCCTAGCACTGTGCCTTAGTTTCCTCATCTGTAAAATGGGATAACAACAATGTCTCCCTAACTTGCAGGGTTGAGTGAACTAATGCTTGCAAGCATTTAGAGGAGCCCGTGCACAGTGAGTGTTTATTGCTATTATTGTGTGTGTGTGTGTGTGCGCCCGCGCGCACGCAAGACAGAGGTTGCCCGGCTACAAGTGGCAAACTCTGCACGCCCTACACAGCGTCCCCAGCTGGGACACTCGCCTGATCCCCAGGAATAACACGATCAGCATGGCAGGGACCACAGCAGGTATAGACATTTGTACAGCCCTGCCACACAGAACCACAAACCCTCTACAGCCACACACTGCAAGGATGTTGCCACCTCCCCTCAACACCGGGGGAGCAACCAGGAGACCCAACCACACTGTCACACTGAGTGTTCTCAGAGGGAAGTTTACCACTTACTGGTGTGGACCCAAAGAATCTTGGATATCCAAGTCCTGGCTTGGGTATTATTTGCTGTGTGACCTAGAGTGGGTGTCTTTATTTCTCTGAGTCTCCATTCCTATTTCTGGAAAATGGGCATCTAAGAGTTCCTACCTGGCAGGGTGTGAGGCTTGATGACACACAGCACGGAAGCCGGTTTGCACATCCTATCGATGGTTAACGTTCCCCGAGTGTGGACTCTGTATCAAGCACCCCAGCAAGTGCAATCCTGGTTGAACTCATGGTCTTTTTGCCACCACCCTCTGAGGTCAGTTTCTTTTTTCATTCTCATTTTACAGATGAGGAAACAGAGGCCCAGAGAGGTTCAGCAACTTGCCCAGAGTCCCACAGACCGCTGTGGGGAAAGGATCCCACCACGAGGCCTGGGAGGGTGGGTAATAGGATGGGGGCAGGGGATGGAAGCTGTCCCATGCCCGCTCTCTGACCTGCAGTGACAGATGGGAAGGAGAACCTCTGCTGGGACAAAGGGGACACAGGGACATAGGTCCAGACAGTCAGCCTACTGGTGCCCACTCCCACTTCTCTTTTCCCTGCAGCCCTCCCATTCGAACCCTCTTGCCCCAGGCCAGGCACAGCAGGAAGTGAGCCCTGGAGAAGGAAGAGGACACACTTCTGCTTTTCTTTGACACTGGACGCATGTGGGTTGGGGGGTACAGCTGATGCCTGACCTGGCATTTGAGATCTCCCAAGTGGGCCCACGCTTGGGGATTGAATCAGTTTTATCCTTTAAAGCCCATGGGGAGGGCAGATCACTTTCCCTCTCCGGGCCTCAGTTCCTTTCCTTGAAAACGGGAAGATTAGCAGATTACTTTCTAGGGTTAAAATGACAAGTGGATGAGATAATGTCCAGGGCACGTAATTACAAGAAAGACAGCTCTTATTTGATCAAGTGTTGGCTCTGAATGGTCTCCAAGGAGGTGAAGGGGGCTGTTTGGGTTTGGGGAGATGAGGGTTCGAATCCCACCCTGGCCACTTCCTGGCTGTGATCCTGGCTAGGTTGCTTAACTACTCTGAACCTTAGTTTCTACATCTGGAAAGCGGGTGTCTCCACAGACCCTGCCCCCACAAACACACATAAACACATAAAGTCACAATACAAGGCCCACCACAGAGATGACACTCCATAAACACTGGGCATTACTAATTATTGTCATCTGTCGTGGCAGACACTGTCCCACCCTCACTCCAACTTCCAGATCTCAAAGAACTTCAGGCCAGAACTGGGTCTCGTATTCAGAGATCTGCATTTGTTTTTCTTAGCACAGACTAAGAACGACTCTGGTGCTGAAGGCTGGGTCTAGAACACTTCAGGTCAGGGACTCTTCCAGCAAATGTGTCCTACTCTAGTTGAACCCTGCGCTGGGCAATCGTGAGGACCAAGTGGTGACTGAGACAGGCCAGGACTGGTCCTCCCAAAGCTCCTGGTCCAGTGGGAGACAGACTCACCCCTCAGACAGCGGCAACCCAGAGTGATCAGGGCTGGGATGGGAGAAGCACAGGGCTGTGGTCACCTGCTGGTGACAGAGAAGGCTCTGACCCCTGCTGTCTTAGGATTCCCACTCTGGCCAGAGTCAGTATTACTAATACTAAAAAAAAAAAAAAAGTTAAAACAGCTGATGGTTTATTAGGCATTACCTATGTTCTAGATACTATTTTAAGTTTGGTCCTTATATTCACTCATTGAATTCTTACAACAAGCCTATCTGCCCATTTTACAGATGAGACTGAAGTCCAGTGAGGTTAAGTCACAAGGTCCCATCTCCTGCAGCTGCTGGTGGTGGAGGGAGGATCTGAGGCCAGGACATCTGGTGTTGACTCAACTCGAGGTTCTACTGCCTCTTAGCACATGCATGGCTGGGAAGGGCTGGTTTCCCAGGGAGGGGCGGGGGGCTTATGTATGGTGGAAGGAGGAGGGCTGAGCCAAGTCTAAGGTCTCACCTGCAGGGTGCAGTGCGTGAGGGGGTAGATGCCGCTCAGGCCTGGGGTCCAAGCCACCTCTAGCTCTGTGGGCTGGCGGGAAACCAGGTGGAGGTCACGGGGCCGCTGGGGGAGCACTGTGGAGACATGAGGGGAGGGGCTGACCCTGGGGGGTCTTTGCCCAAAGCTCCCCTCTAGACACCCCTGCCCTCTACCCCAGCTCTGACCTTTGGGCCAGACCCCACACCCTCTGACACCCAGCTCCCCAGCTCCTTTTCCTTCACCTGTGATGGTGGCCGTGCGGGACGTGGTGACCCCCTTGGCGTTATGGGCTTCGCAGGAGAAAGAAGATGTCTTGTTCAAGCCTGGGGAGTCATAAAAGGAGAGGCCCAGTGTCAGAGAGGGGAAGGACGGTTTCCCAGGCCATGCTGGGCCACCTCCTACCATGCCCTGCCTGAGAGTCAGTGCAGCCTACATGGGCTCCTGCTGGAAGGGAGGTGGGGGTTGAGTTGGGAACACAGGCCTCTGTCCCCAGACACAAGGACAGGCTGGCGGCCTCAGTCCTAGTACCCCACCACGTAGACATACATACACGCAGTCACACACGGGCACGCACACAGATAGAGACACACATACATATACATACACTCACACACACATTCGTACACAGAGATACACACATACACTCACACAAACAACACTCAAAAACACACACACCGAAACACACATACTCATATGTGTACACAGAGATAGTTACACACAGGCACACCAGGCACATACGCCAACACATAGTTATACACACACATACAAAAGTACCCATACTCATACCTAGACACACACACCAACACACACACAGACATAGGCATTCACACAATCACATACTTGCACAAACACAGACACGATCACACTGAGCCGGACAGACACACATGGAGGCATATATCCCTAGCAGACACACACTTAAGACAGGCCCTCATGGCTGTATGTAAAGCCAGAGGTGTTCGCTCATTTATATGCTCTAAGCTCAGCTCCTACCAACTCCCGCCCCCCTCCCCCACTTCACTGGGCTCCAGATGTTTCTGGAACTCAGATATCAGACACTTTCCCATCTCGGGAACTTCGCATCTCTGTTCTATCTTTCCACAGAAGTGCACAGGGCTCTCTCCCACACTCAATCACATTTGGGACTCAGACCCCACCTTTTCTTCACTCTGTCCCTGGCTGCCCTGTTCAGAGCCGGCACCTCATGGCCATATCTAGCCTCTCCCCAGCTTTCCTTTTCCCCTTTGGCTCTTCTCATCACAACATACTTTACCCATTACCTGTATGTCTTGCTCACTGTCTGTCAACCCTGCTATAGGAGGGCGGGGGTTTCTGTCTGTTTGGTCCCCTGCTGTATGCCAACGTTCATACAGGTCCACAATAGCCTTGCACACAGTAGCTGTTCCATAAATGCTTGTTGAACAAGTGAATGACTTTACGTGTATGCCTTTGTGTAGCTATGAGTGTTTCTGGGTATGTATGTAGAAATATGAGCCTGTGTAATTCTATGGATAAGTGACTTAATATGTGTCTTTTTAAAAAAGATTTTATTTATGTATTTGAGAGAGAGAATGAGCAGGGGGAGAGGGAAAAGCAGGCTTCCCCTGGAGCAGGGAGCCCCAGGTAGGGATTGATCCCCGGACCCTGGGATCATGACCTGAGAGGAAGGCAGATGCTTAGTGGACTGAGTCAGCCAGGCGCTCCAATATGTACCTTGTGTTTCCGGGTGTCTGCGGGTAGACTGCGTGTGTCTATGGATGTTGCAGGCTTGTGTGTGCCTCCTGCTCAGTCTGCGTGTGAAAGTGTGTGTGTGTGTGTGAGCGCGCGCGCTCTCGTGTTCCCACCACCACCACCATCAACCCGCAGACACAAAGTTTCCTTCTCTCAGTTGGCAGAGGGAGCGGAATGAGGGAAAGTCGGCTGAGGCCGGAAGCGGGTGGGCAGGGAAGCTCCCCAGCGCCGCTGCCCAGGCGGCAGCCCTCGGCCAAGGTCAGGTGCCCTGCCGGCCGCAGCCCCCGCCGGCAGGGGAGGGGCAGGACAGCCCCGGGCCGGCTGCCGGAGGGGGTGGGGAGCCTGGGTCCGGTCCAGCCACCTGGCACGTGGGGGCCCGCCAGGGTCACCGCGCAGGGGCTGGTGCTGCCCGCCCAAAAAGCCCCAGGGCGGAACGGAGTTCTGGAGCCGGGTCCTGTTCCGACCGCAGCATTCCTGCCCCCGCGTGAGTCACCGGGGTGCCCCCCTCCCGCTCCGGCACTTCCGGTGGCGGCCGGGGTGTGGGGGGGCGCGCGGCGCAGGATCCCCCCTTCCTCGGCCTCAGAGCGCACCTTGAGGACGAGGAGAGCAGGGATGGAGGGGCCTGGGACCCGTCCCCTCCAGCGGGCTCTCCCTCCGCGACTGGAGCCGGCCCACTCCAGATGTGCTTCCCAGATGCACTGTCCAGCTCCCTCTCCGCTCCCGTTCCTCCTCCCCCCACCCCCGCGCTTTTTCCGAGGGAATCAGAGGGATGGAAGGAGAAGGGGCACGCCCTGAGTCAGATCGAGGGACAGACACACATAAACGGGGAAAATTCCTTGACACAGCACCTCCTCCCACCCTCACGCTTACACAATGAATCACACTTAACACACAGGGGCCGTTACTGGCACAGAAACAGAAAACCAGGCACTGGCCAAGCTACATTAGGGGCTGATGGGGTCGCAAACACGCAGCGACACTAGTATCCAGTCAGTGACTTGCACGTATCTACACAGGCTCTGACGTTGGCACACATACACAAACACATATATCGCAAACATAAACACACAGTCAAACACCTAGCAACGCAACATCCTGCCCCCCACAAAACTGACAAACACACACACCTCCCTGTGGAAATTTACACAGGGAGCCACACACAGACCTTGAGGTTGGAGTGGTCCAACAGATACGCACCAGGACATGAATAAGGTTAATGTCGACTTGCTTGCAAACAAACACAGCCAGTCCTTCAAACACAGCTGGACACTCAGGTCGCTTCGGACACATTTACGGAGAGGCAGACTATACAAAAACTGGCTTGCATAAACACTGAGGCAGACATACAGCTGCCATGTGCCTAGAGGTGACACAGACATACATACCCACACCGGTTGGCAAGTTTATCTACCAAGAGACAATCAGGGCTGGGGCTGATACATGGGGAGACAGGACAGAAGTAGAAGGGAGTCGTTACCGCCTGCTGTAGATCTCTCTCTCTCTCTCTCTCTCTCACACACACACACACACACAGATGGGGGTCCATGTCAGAGTCACGAACCAACACACCCCCCTCAGGACCTATGCATGGGAACCCCAGAGACATGCGTGGACACGGACAAATGCGTGGATAGCCACAGTGAGTGAAAATACACCAAGGAACACTAAACTGTCCACTGACAACATCCTGCCTCCACAAGGAAACAGGTGTCCACACCACGACACACTCACACCCACAGATGCACACCTGTGATGTGACACTGTCACTTTTCTACAGGGAGCTAGATGCAAAATAGCCACAAAACACTCCCTCCCCTCACTCTGCCATCTCTCCCCCCAAACACGCACATACACACACCACCTTCACACAGCGAGTCACAGCTGTGAACACGCAAGTGCAAAGGAGGACAGAGGCCAGGCTGACACTGGTATTAGACACACACACACACACAACACGGCCTCATACACACTGAGACACAGATCTAGAGGGACATGGATACATACAGACAGGACCTCACACATACACTGAGACACACACACACAGACACCCTCCCCCTATAGCTTTACCACACACTGATACACACGCAGGCCCTCTCACGTCTGTGGGGGGGCTGCCCCATTTCTCCTTCCTGGGATGGCATGGGTGGCCCATCCACCTCTCCTTTCTTATCTCCAGGGTCCTGCCAGGCTGACTCAGACCCCAGAGCCATGGGCCTGAGTCACCCCTCTGGGGGCTGGCATGCTCACCACCTCTTCCTTGCACACTCAGAGCCCCCGGAATGTTGAGAATGTGGACACCTCCCTCTAGCCCGGGAGACCCTCAGGCAGGAGCCCCCCCACCCGCCCCATCCCAGCAGACAGAGGCAGCAGGTTGGGGTGCCAAAAGCTGAAGCCCTCCAGGGTCTGGCTGCCTCCCTCAGACTGATCCTCACCCGGCTGTGTTCCTCCAACCCTCCTTCCTCGGTGAGGGAGAAACCACTATGTGCAGGGACCCTCACACTACCTTTGACGGCACTGTGATCCCAAGCTAGGTCCTGCCCCATCTCTGTGGTGCGGAAATGGATGGTCACTTTGAAGCTAGGAGATTTTCTGCTGTCACTCAGACCTCCCTGTCCTGTCACTCTCCATCTTAGGCTACCTCCGTGGTCTGTCCCTTCCCATGTCTCTTGATCTCTCTCTCTCTCCCTGGAACTGTCCTCCTGTCTCCCACTTTCTCCTCTTTCTCCACTTTCAGCTCTTCTGATACAGAGTGGGCAGGTGGAGGAGGTGGAGGAGAAAAGGGCCTGGTTGCTTCCGGTGCCAGGCTTGGGGTCAGGGGCTGACAAAGGGACATCAGGCCCACACACACATTTGGGCCATGGGACAGCTCAGAGGAAACCCGGGACAAAGAATTCTATTCAGACAAGCTGGGGGGAATAAGGAGAGACAGAGGGACAGGGAGACAGACACACACAGAGAAGCAGAAAGAGACAGAGAAACAGAGAACCAGAGGACAGAGAGACAAAAAGGGACAGAGAAAGCAGAGAGAGAGAGATGAGGGGTAGATATGGATAGAGATGCTGAGACAGTGAGACTCAGACAAAGAGAGAAAGAGAGACAGACAGACAGAAAGAGACAATGAAGGACAGAGGGACAGGCACTCACACAGGAGCACAAAAGACCCCTTTGCTCCCCGCTCCCATCCTGCCTGGCTCTCTAGGCAGAGCTGGCTATTCCCCAGACTTACCTGGAATTCTAAGCATTTGCTGGGGGCCATGGCTCATGGCCAGAGTCAGGGGGACCGCATCCTGGAGCCAGAGAAGGTCCACAGGCTCTGGGGGTCCCTGCGCCCGGCAGCTCAGATTGAAGGGGGTGTTGGCGGCCACAGTCCTGTCCTCAGGCTCCTCCAGGAAGTAAGGCAGGCCTGGGGTGGGGGGGCATGGTAGTTGCCAAGGTCCCTCTGAGCTCCCCAGGTGTCTGACTCACTGCAAATTCTTTGACCCCTGTATCTGATCCCTCAGGACATCCGAACGTCCTTCAGATGTCCGACCCGTCAGGCCTCTACCCCCAGAACACAGGATCCCAGTACCCCTGGGTACCTCCCCACCAGCATCTGACCCGTGGGACATCTGAGTCTCAGTGAGAAAAGCGAGACCCTGAGGGGCGGGGGAGAGGCTTAAATTGTACCTCTGACTCCTTACCTGATCCCCAGAATGTCCTACCCTGACCATGTCTGTTCCTAGGACATGTCACAACCGCTAAGATATCTTTTCCCCCAGGACATATAATCCCCCCAGGCCTGCCCCCAGTAATTCCCAGACTCCCCAGCTTCCCGACCCCCTAAATATCTTTGACACACCCAGGCTGCATGTTCCCTGAATTTTCCAGCACCCTCTGACCACTCAGGTTTCCTGTCCACCCACGACCTCTGTGCCCAGGGCTCACCCTCCAGCCCAACGTAGCCAGGCTGGGACACAAAGGTCTTTCCTCCCAGGACCACCGCACACTGGTACCACCCCGCGTCTGAGAGCTGCAGGGAGGAGATTCTAACAGGACAAGAGGAGAGACAGAAAGGTTCAGGGTCAGTGCTGGACCCTGGGTAGGGGTCATCAGAACTGCAGGAAGGGGGTCAGGACTAGTCAGAGCTAAGGAGTGAGTACTATTATTAACTCATTTTACAGAAGAGGAAAGTGAAACCCGGGGTTACATCACATTCTCCAAGCCACACAGCTAGCGAGTGGCCACACTGGGGTTCCAGCCCAGGTGGGGCTCCTGCCCATAATTTTTTACCCATCATGTGATGGAGGTCGGGGGCCGGGGAGTGGGGTGGGGACAGGGATCAGGAGGGATGCGGCTGGTCAGGGGGACGCTGGGCACCTGAGTTGGCTGACCACTTTCCAGTCATCCTGCCCGTCTTCACCCAGGGGCACCTGGGTCTGGGTACTGTCTGCCAGCTCTAGCGCCTGTCCGTCCCGAAGCCAGGTCACTTCAGGGGGCTCCCCCTGAACCTGGAGTTCGCACCGAAGGGCCCCCATGAGTCCCCGGGCACCAGTGATGTTCCTTGGACTCCCCACAAAGGGGTCTGTCTCAGCCTGTGGTCCTGCGGGGAGATGGGGAAGAGTTAGCTTAGGAACCCCTGCTTTCCTCCCAGCCTGCCAGGCCCTTAGGCCCACATAGTTGTAAAGTGACCTCAGCGGGGGGGTGGAGGGTGGAGGCTTTGGGGGAGGATGGGAGCCTTCCCAGGGGACTGGGGTCCAGCCTCCCTCCTTCCTAGGGGCCCCATCCTTGGTCTGTTGGGAAGTAGGCCAGGGATCTGGCAGCCTCCCATGCTCCGGACTGCCCGGCAGGGCCAGGCCCTGCTCCCGCCCCTGCTGCCCTCCCTTAGGGTCTCTAGAGACTTGACAGATAGGCTGGTGGTGGACCGCTGGTGGTAGATGGGTGCTGGTAGACGGTGTGTCAGGAAAAAAGGTGGGGAGGGAGAGGAGAGAGAGAGAAGAGAAACAGGGAAGGAGAGACAGAGAGAAGCCAGACAGAGTCAAGCTTGAGGACTCAGAGACAGCCAAGGGACAGAGACCAGAGAGACACAGAGGATGAGAAGTGAGGGGAGAGACACCCATGAGAGGGGGACAAAGTTGGGGGAGAGACACAGAGGCAAACAGAGCGAGAGACAGAGACATTATAGAGACACCTAGAAAGTAGGGAGAGAGAAAGCCGGAGACTGGGACAGAGAAATGAAGCCCCACAGAGATGGCGGTCTACAGCCAGAGCCAGAGACACCCACCCCAGAGATGGAGCAGACAGACAGTGATGGGGTAAGGACAAGTGTGTGTGGGGGTGACAGTGACAAGGGTTTCCCCCTAAAGCTCTGGAGTCCTCCTCATCCCACTGCCTAACTTCATGCTCCTTTCTGGAAGATTCCTTCAGGGGCAGCCCCCCAGTTTAGCCCCTCTCCCTAAGCGCCCCCCCACCCCACCCCAAGTCCAGCCCCACTCCAGCCCCCAGGTTCTCTGTCTCTCTGTCTCGCTCTGTGTCTACTTCTTTCCGTCTCTGACCTTCCCAGTTTCTGTTTCTTGTCCTGTTCCTCTCTGAGCCCCTTTCTCTCCCGGGCCTCTCTCCTCTCTCCCCATTTAACTCATTTAACTCGGTGTCTCCTTGTCTCCCCCTCTGCTGTCCCAAAGACACTCCTTGGGCCAGCCCAGACTCCCCCCAACACCTGCCATCCACCCCCCACTCCGCTCCCTCCTGCCCCAGCCCAGCCCTGGGTCGTCTCCCGGCCGCCACCCCCTGGCAGGGCCCCATCACTCACCCTTGGGGGCCACGCATCCCCAGCAGCACAGCGCCAAGCACCAGGCCAGCGGGACCCTGCCCATCCTCGGGGCACCACACAAACGATGCCAAACTTTCCTCAGAAGTTGCTGGGCACCCTGCGGGGGAGGGGGCAGGGCCGGGCTGTCCCCAGCCCTCCTCCCCAGCTCCGGGCTCCCTGGACTTGGCACGGCCCGCCTGCCACGGCTGGGCCCCCCCCGCACTCTGCTCAGCGGCCTCCTTCCTTGCTCCCCAGCCTCCTACTGTCTCTCCCAGACTTTGGGCAACCCTTTCCCCGCCCCTGGCTCCCCCTCTGCCTCCGCCCACCAGCCGGAGCCCAGGGGGCCACCTGGGCTTGGAGGGGTTAACTCGGGGAGGAGAGGACCAGCCCTGTCTTAAAGGGGCCCCGGAGGGAGGCCTAGGAGGGGGAAGGGGCTCCAAGGACTGCACCCCAAATCCTGGGCCAGCGAGGCAGGGAGGCTGTGTGGCTCTCTCTCCCGGCTCTGGGCGCTGTCCCTCTGGGCTCTCTCCGTGTCTGGTAAACATTCCTCCAGAACTCCACTCCCCTCTCAGACCTTGAGACAGCCCCCTCCCCTGCCTCCACCCCCCAGCCCGGCCCCAGCCAGGCACTCCCCCTCACACTCCCAGCTCCTCTGACGAGGACACACACACACTCAGATGTCATCCACGCACAGAGGCTGGGGCCACAGGAGGCATGCAGAGGCACGCTTCTGGCCCATGGACCCATTCGACAAGCTGGATCAGGAGCGCCATTCCTGCAGAAAGGCAGAAACCAGAAAGGGGAGGACCCAACTGGGTGGGCATCCTGGAGGTGGGGTCCGGATAGACTCCTGCAGAAGTGGGTCCTCATAACAAAAACGACCCACGCGGGCACAGAAACAGGACACCAAGGTCTGGACACTCACAGGGGTGCCCCAAGACCTGGGTTGGAAGCCTAGCTCTACCTCCAACGGTGTGATCTTGCAAGTGACTGGCCTCCCTGAGCCTCGGTTTGCCCATCTCTACCCATTCAGTAGGCCAGAGGGAGGATGTCTTAGGTCAGGGAACATGCATTTCTTCGCACAGGGTAACACAGCTGACAAGGAGCCCTTGAGTTTTTGCGCCTGGTCTGTCTGTCCCTCATCTGTGTGTCTCGCATGGCTGTCTCCCTCTGGTGGGACTATGTGGCCTGGTCCTTGCAGATAGATTTGGTGCCCTGTGTTGGTTTGTCCATTTCCCAGCCCCTCTGTGTTTTACATGTGGTGGTGGGGGATCTCTGCAAGCCTGGGCATCTGTGCTCTGGGCCATTCTGTTTGTGTACTGGTATGCTCCTCCCTACCCCTGTTGTCCAGCTCCATCCTTCCCCACAACGCTACTGGCCTGGCCTCGCTACTGGCCTGGCCTCACCTCGAGGCTGCCACTTGGCCACAGGGATGTTTCTGAAACTCACATCTGTCCTTCTCCTGTTTAACCATGACTCCCCATGTGCTGGGGCTGACCTCCCAGCCCCTCAGCCTGGCTCTCAGGGTCTTCCCTGAGCTGTCTCATGGCTGTCCCATTTCAGGGACAGCCTCAGCTGTCCTCAGGGTCCTCTTGGATGTCCCCCTCCCAGCAGTAAGTTACTAAGTCCCTGTGAAGGACCCAGCTTCATAGCCATCTCTCCTCCCTTTGACCTCACGCTATCCAGCCTGGCCTCTTCCGTGGTCTCCCAGCCACCACGATGCTCCCTCCCTCTAACCTGTCACCAGCAAGACAAATGTTTCTCAACCCCAGATGGGATCTTTCCCCTCCTTTGCCCCAAACCTTCCAAGATAAAAATCTCAAATGGCTACCCTCAGGTCCTCTCGCTGTCCATGTCCCCTTTTGCCTCCCTTTCCTGTCCCCAGGCTTCTCTCCCATCTCACATCCTTCAGCAGCCTTGTGACTGTGTGCCTTGCCAAGTGGAATCCATGTTTGCCCACTCAGGAACAATCAGCTGAGCACCTGCTACGTGCTTGCAATCGACTTCCAAGTGCATTTAGAACAATGAGAGGGACAGGTGGACAGAAATGTTCCCGTAAGGGGGGCTGGGGATTCCACAGTGGGCAAGGTGAGCGTCTGCCTCATGGAGCTCATATTCCAAAGGGAAGGGGGAGAGATCATCTCAACCAGATAAAACATTTATCAGGGCGTAATATGCACAGTGCAGGGAAACAAAGCAGGAGAGGGAACAGCAAGGGGGTGAGATTGCCATTATAAATATAAACACGGTGGTCAGGGAAGACCCCTCTGAGGCTGTGATTAAGATCAGAAGTAAATCAGGGCCACCGGGGAGGCTCAGTCATTAAGCGTCTGCGATCGGCTCAGGTCATGATCCCAGGGTCCTGGGATGGAGCCCCTGCTTCTCCCTCTCCCTCTGCCTGCCTCTCTGCCTACTTGTGCCCTTTCTCTCTCTCTCTGCCGAATAAATTAAAAAAAAAAAAAAAAAAGATCTGAAGTAAATTAGCAAGTGAATCATGGGGGAAAGAGCATTCTAGGCAGAAGGAATAGCTAGTAGGAAGGCCCGAGGCAGGCATGCGAAGGACTTCAAGGAGATGGCGAAGGACTTCAAGGAGAAGGGTGTCTGGAATGGGTAAGGTTAGGGAGGGCGTTGGCCCAGCAAGGAAGACACAGGACATTAGTTTTGGGTGCACAGCATAGTGATAGGATATTTGTGTCTATTTCCAAATGATTGCCACAATGAGCCCAGTTAAGGTCTGCCACCACACAGATATAAAAATTTTCTTATCTTGTCGTGAGAAGTTCTTTTTTATTTTTCTTTTTAATTTTTTAAAAGATTTTATTTATTTGACAGATTTTATTTATTTGATTTATTTTTTTATTTTTAAGATTTATTTATTTGACAAGTAGGTAGAGAGGCAGGAAGAGGGAGAGGAGGAAGCAGGCTCCCCGCTGGGCCCCGATGCAATGTGTGGATGTGATGTGTGATGTGATGCGGGGCTGACCCCAGGACCTGGTGATCATGACCTGAGCTGAAGGCAGAGGCTTTAACCCACTGAGCTACCTAGGCGCCCCAAGAAGTTCTTTTAAAAAAAGACTTATATTTTTAAGCAATCTCTGCACCCAGCATGGGGCTGGAAATTATAACCCCAAGATCAAGAGTTGCATGTTCTTCCAGCTGAGCCAGCCAGGTGCCCCATGATGAGAACTTCTAAGACCTACTCTCTTAGCAACTTTCAAATATGCAATACGGTATTTTTTTTTTTTTAAAGTAAACTCTACTCCCAGATTTGGAGCTCAAACTCAGGACCCCGTGATCAAGAGTCACATGCCCTACCGACTGAGACAGCCAGGCACCCCCACAGTAGTGTTAACTTTAGGCTCTATGCTGTATATTACATCCCTGTTTCCACGAGTTTGTTTGTTTTTTTTTTTTTTTTAGATTCCACACCTAAGTGAGATCATACAGTATTTGTCTTGTCTTGACTTACTTTACTTAGCGTGATGCTGTCAAGGTCCATCCACGCTGTTGCAAATGGTGGGATCTTCCTTTTCATGGCAGAATAATACTTCATCATTTATGTGTATATATCACATTCTCCTTATCCATTTGTCTGCTGATGGCCACTGGGGTTGTTTCTGTTTTGGCTACTGGGAAGAATGCTGCCATGAACATGGGAGTGCAGATCTCTCTTTGATACACTGATTTTGTTTCCTTTGGATACATACCCAAAAGGAGGATCGCTGGGTCATATGGTAGTTCTATTTTTAATTTTTTGAGAAACTTCCACACTTTTTTCCATTATGGCTATACCAATTTTTCTTCCCACCAAAAGTGTGGGAGAGTTCCTGCTGTGGGGGAGGGGGTCTTTGAGCAGGGGAGAGACCTGGTTTGATTTGGTTTCAGAGGATCCCGCTAAGACCAGTAAGTGAAAGGTTGATGGGAAACTTTCCAACAGAGAGATCAGGACCTGGCCACAATTTACTGCCACATGATGGCGCGGGAAGAGACCTAGCACCCCCAGTGTGGACCTCTTGCCAGTCTGAGTCCAAATCTGATCTAATTCCCGCTTTATTATTTCTTTTCTAAAGATTGATTTTATTTATTTATTTATTTATTTATTTATCGGGGAGAGAGAGAGAGAGAGAGAGAGAGAGCGCAAAGCAGGAGGAGCTGCAGGCAGAGGGAGAAGCAGGCTTCCGGCTGAGCAAGGAGCCCCATGCGGGACTTGATCCTAGGTCCCCAGGATCTTGACCTGAGCTGAAGGCAGAGGCTTAAATGGCAGAGCCACCCAGGTGTCCCTAATTCCCACTTTACGGGGTATTCCTGGAAGGGAAAGACATCTTGAACGGCACCACAGAGATGGTGTCAGCCAAAGCCAGGATGTGAAAATTTGTACAGGGCAAAGTGACCTAGTTTCTCAAGAAACAAGTGGTGTACACAAGTTGAGGAACGGTTACAGATTTCAAAGACTAGAGAAGTACACGGGAAAGCATCCTGTGGTGAATTTTGGGCTCCTTGTTAGAACAAACCCAACTCCCAAGTATACTTTTAAGACTGTTAGGGAAACGTGAATATGGAGACCACAAATTTGGTAATAGTGAGTGGGGTGAAACGCATGTTCATTGGGTCTTTTAAAAAATTGAAAGGGGGAGGGGCACCTGGGTGGCTCAGTCTCTTAAACTTCCCACTTTTGATCTAGGCTCAGGTCATGGTCTCAGGATCCACTGGGGGCATGGTGATGGGCCTGCCAGAGAGTTCTCTCCCTCTCCCCCTGCCCCACCCATCCCATGCTCTTGTGCTCTCTCTCAAATAAATAAATCTTTCTTAAAAAATATTTTATTTGGGGCGCCTGGGTGGCTCAGTGGGTTAAAGCCTCTGCCTTTGGCTCAGGTCATGATCTCAGGGTTCTGGGATCGAGCCCCGCATCGGGCTCTCTGCTCAGCAGAGAACCTGCTTCCCCTCTCTCTCTGCCTGCCTCTCTGCCTGCTTGTCATCTCTGTCTATCAAATAAATAAATAAAATCTTTAAAAAATTTTTAAAAAATATTTATTTAATGCGGCACCTGGGTGGCTCAGTGGGTCAAGCCTCTGCCTTCCGCTCAGGTCATGATCTCAGGGTCCTGAGATCGAGCCCCACATCGGGCTCTCTGCTCAGCAGGGAGCCTGCTTCCCCCTCTCTCTCTGCCTGCCTCTCTACCTACTTATGATCTCTCTCTCTCCATCAAATAAATAAAATCTTTTAAAAAATATTTTATTTATTTATTTGACAGAGAAAGAGAGAACCAGCAGGGTCAGCAGGCAGAGGAAGAGGGAGAAGCAGGCTCTCTGCTGAGCAAGGAGCCTGATATGGGGCTTGATTCCAGGACACCGGGATCATGACCTGAGCCGAAGGCAGCCGTTTAACCCACTGAGCCACCAGGAGCCCCTCAAATAAATAAACCTTTTAAAAAAAATCTGAGGGGGGGGCCCTGGGTGGCTCAACGGGTTAAGCCTCTGTCTTTGGCTCGGGTCATGATCTCAGGGTCCTAGGGTGGAGCCCCACATGGGGCTCTCTGCTCAGCAGGGAGCTTACTCCCCCCACTCTGCCTACTTGTGATCTCTCTCTGTCAAATAAATAAATAAAATCTTAAAAAAAAAATTGAGGGGCGTCTGCGTGGCTCAGTCTGCTGAGAGTCTGCCTTCAGCTCACGTCATGATTGTAGGTCCTGGGATCAAGCCCCTCACCAGGCTCCCTGCTCAGTGGGGAGTCTGCTTCTCCTTCTGCCTCTTCTTCTTCTTCTCTCTCTCTCTCTCTCTGATGAATAAATAAATAAATAAAATCTTAAAAAAATAAAAAGAATTTAAAAAATTGAGAGGGGGAATTACTGCTTAATAAGTAAAGAGTCTTTTTGGGGGGATAATAACCATCTTTGAGGAGAACGGTGATGGTCACACAGATTCGTGTGTTTAACGCCATTGGCTTACACACTTAGGCATGGTTAAAATGATAGTTACATGTATCTTAGTGCACACACACAGAACTGAAGACCACACTCATTCTACATTTTCCCTTTCGGGTCTCATAATTCCTATGAAGCCCTCCTGAGTTTAGGTTTTTCTTTTCCTTGCTGCTGAAACGATCCTGACTCAATGCCAGCTTTCATACCAATGCAGCACACGGTCCATCCCTCCCTGAGGGAGTCTGATAGTATTTCTGGTTCCAGAATTCCCTCCGTGTGAATTTTAATGAATGAATGAATGAATGAATGAATTAACAGCTATCTCTACGGCCAGCATGGGGCTCCAACTCACAACCCCAAGATCAAGAGTCTCACCCTCCACCGACTGAGCCTGCCAGGCACCCTGCATGGAAACTCAGGTGCCTGGGTGGCTCAGTGGGTTAAGCTTCTGCTTTTGGCTCAGGTCATGATCTCAGGGTCCTGGGATCGAGCCCCACATCAGGCTCTCTGCTCAGCAGGGAGCCTGCTTCCCCCTCTCTCTCTGCCTGCCTCTCTGCCTACTTGTGATCTCTCTGTGTCAAATAAATAAATAAAATCTTTAAAAATAATAAACAAGGAAACTTGCAGCTAATGACAAATGCTTTGCTGAAATACCCAGAGAAGACGAACCAACGTCTGGCGTTCACTTTGAAACACCTAGACAGTGAGCTGGATTGGACAGGGGATGGCAGCATGCTCAGTGGCGGGGCAGACTGCCGGAGGGAGAGCCTGGGGGCTGTACCACGCAGGTATCCCTGTGTCATTCCCTCCAGCTTGCTGCATGTTGGAAAACTGTCAGAAGATGTTGGGGCCTGGGGAAATGTCCTTCACTATTAGAAAGGCATATTCAGTGATTTTCTGGAATTTGGTGTTTTTTAAAAAAATTGATTTATTTTTAGAGAGCGCCTGAGTGGGGGGAAGAGCAGAGGGAGAGGGACAAGCAGGCTCCGGGCTAACCTTGGAGTCCGATGTAGGGGGGGCTCTATCTCACGTCCCTGAGATCATAACCTGATCCAAAACTGAGAGTCGACCCTTAACTGACTGAACCACTCAGGTACCCTGGGATTTGCTTTAAAATAATAACGGTGGTGGGCACCTGGGTGGCTTAGTCCTTAAGTGACTACCTTAGGCTCAGGTCATGATGCTGGCCAGGGTCCTGGGATCGAGCCCCACATTGGGCTGGCTGCTCCTCTCCCTCTCCTACTCCCCCTGCTTGTATTCCCTCTCTCACTGTCTCTCTCTCTCTCTCTCTGTGTCAAATAAATAAATAAAATCTTTTAAATAAATAAATAAATAACATTAATAACAGGGGTGCCTGGCTGGCTCAGTCTGTGGAGCCTGTGACCCTTGATCTTGTGGTTTTGAATTTGATCCCCACGTTAGGTGGAAAGTTAACTTAAAAATAAAAGCTAAAAAAAAAAAAAGTCTTAAAAAAAATAAAATAATGGGGCACCTGGGTGGCTCAGTTGCTAAGCATCTGCCTTGGGGTCAGGTCATAATCCCAGGGTTCTGGGATCAAGCCCCGCATCAGGCTCCCTGCTCAGTGGAAAGCCTGCTTCTCCCCCTCCCACTCCCCCTGCTTGTGTTCCCTCTCTGGCTGTGTCTTTCTCTGTCAGATAAATAAATAAATAAAATCTTAAAAAAAATAATAAAACAAAAACAAAATAGTTGTAAGGGAGTGTTAGAAATAAAACTAGCAGAAAGTTGATGGCTATTGAATGAGGCTAGGGGATGGCATGGGGCTTTGCTCTACTATGCTCTCTACTTTTGTGCACTTGAAAACTTCCTTACTCGGTAATCAACAAATAAAAAAGTGTGTCTGCTTGCCTTGTGGAGGGAAGGCAGGAGGAAAAGAGCCTATGGAAGAGGCAGAGCTGGGTTAGGAATCGTGCTCCAGCAGCTTTCAGATTGGGGGAGTTCCCAGGGCCTGGATCAGGAGCGTCACCTGCAGGCTTTCCCTAGATGCAAGCCCCCGCCCCCTCCACACACCCCAAACCCGCAGCTCTGCCGACTACCTACCAGCTGCCTTCTCCCTGCCCACACCCCCTTCTCCAGATCAGCCTCACCGGAAGTAAGGCCCAAGACAGAGCCCCCCTCCCCCCACCTTCACATCTGGTACTGATGTCAACAGCCAGGGCGGGCGGGGGCCCTGTTTTTTAGCTCCCGCCCAGCCTCGAGGGAGGGGTGGACACCCCCATCCCCACCCCTTACTCACAATGACAGACACTGTCACAGGCACACCAGGCCCTGCCATGGGCCAGACCGGGGGCCAGAAATGAACTTTTATTGCAAAATGGGGACCTTCAAGTCACAAGGACGTCAGAGCTGGCCTTTGGCCCAACACAGGGAGCTGGAATCTGGCCCCTCCTTGGTCATCTAGCCCCTTCCACCAGGTCTAACTGGGACTTGGGAACAGGAGGTGGGTCAGGGTATTGTGCATGTGTCGGGGGGAGGGGGGGGCAGGCTGGGGAGGCCTTTAACAAGGTTACGTAAGTGGGAGGGGGGAGTGTTTCTCTGATTGGAGGGTCTTGTGTGTGTGTGTGTGTGTGTATGTGTGTGTATATGTGCGTTTGTCCAAGTTTACTTGGTTCCAGGGCTATGTGTGCAATTGCACGCTGGGTGTGTAGTTATATTTGGGAGGATTTGAGGATCAAGGTGCTTGGAAAGGGGTGTCTTTGAGGGCTGAAGGCCTGGAGGAAGCTGGGGATGTGCCCTCCCCCCTTCCCAGGAATGGTGTGTCTGGTGTCATGTGTGCGCTGGCTGTGTGGTTCAGTGGTTGGGGGAATGTGGATGGCGACGGTCACGTGCCTAGATCATGGCGTGGGTGCACGAGAGAAGGCACATCAGAGCTGAAGACGGGGACGGTCTCTCTGTGCATGGACAGGACCCAGGAAGGGGGGTGTTCACCTCTGTACCAGGCTCCCACAATTGCCAGGACGGGGGATGAAGAGGGCTTGTGGGCCCTGAACACCGTGGCTATGTCCGTGCCTTGTGAGGGGAGGGGCTGAACTCCAGCACCTGGGCTGTGAATCCAGGGGGGTTGTGTTTGGAAGAGAGGGTGTGTTATCTGGGGCGGTGATCATGATTCCAGACGAACTAAATCTATGTCTATAGAAAGCCTGTGTGGCAGAGTTGCCCCGTGGCCCTCATGGCCCTCGTGGCTGCGGTCTCAGTAGCCACCTGCGTGTCTCAGTAGCCACACGAGCGAGCGGAGTCCTGGGGATGTGTAGGCCAGATACCCCTGTGGCAGACTCTAGAACACCTATAGGTGTGTGTGTGTGTCTGCCTCGGGTGTAGAGTTGTGGCTCTGGAGACACAACCATGTTCACGCCCACCGCCATGAGGAGGCCCCCACCTCCCACAGTTCCCTCCCTCCTTCATCTGGTCCACACAGTGCGGGGAGGTTAGTGGGGCCGGACTTGCAGCTGGAAGGCTGGGGGGATGTTGAAAAGGCCACTGACAGCTGGCTGGAGGCTCAGGGTCCCCGGCAGGCACGGGCTGTCCAGGGAGAAGGCCTGCAGGAGGGTGGTGAAGAGGAGGAAGAGCTCCGCTCGCGCCAGGCCCTCCCCGAGGCAGACACACTTACCTGGAGGGAACAGGGAACGGGGAGATGGGACTGGGTCAGCCCTCCTCACACCCAGGCGTGGGGAACTGGCAGGGGAGCAGGGACCAGCCCTGCACGTACCTAAGAAGAAGGGCAAGAATGCCTCCTGCTTCTGGAACCGTCCATCCGCATCTAGGAATCGGTCTGGGTTGAATTCCTCTGGCTGTTCAAAGACCTCAGGATCACGCAGGACAGAGCCGAGGAGGGGGAAGACCTCAGTGCCCTGCGGGGAAGCAATCATCAAATTACAAATAACCTTCCCCATCCAGGTTTGATGATTCTCTAGTGCCCAAAGCACAAGGGCAGAATATTTCAAGGGCTTATTACCGGCCAGACACGTTCTTAAGCATCTCATATATACTCTCTCTCTTATGCAACAGCAACATGCACCTTGTGCCCTCTCACACACACACTCAAACATACACTCAAACTCACTAAATCTTTTTAACAAGTCTAAAAGTAATTTCTAACATGATTTCCATTTGAAAGGCGGGAAAACTGAGGTCCCCCGAACTTACGCAACTTGCCCAGCGTAGCATCTGGACATGGGAGGGCTAGTTCTTTTTACACTGTGTTTTTAAATTGTGTTGTGATTCATCTATGGTTGTCCTAAGCTGCCTGGCCTGGGTCCAGCTCTTTCCCACTGGGCTCTTTCAGAGGTAGAGCCAAGGGCGGGTAGGTGACTGCTGTCTGTGAGGGCTCCCCAGCGCAGGTCCCCGAGTGAGTAGGATCCCAGGGCTGTGCAGTGGAGATGTGAGGGAGAGGGACCTCATTTACCAGGGACTATGGCTAGCGGGGCTGAGCCGGGAAGGGGAGGGGGGCTCCAGGAGAAGACAGGGTCATGCTACTACGGCTGTCAAAACAAGGCAGACAGCTATGGCTAGAGCAGACGCCCTGGGTGTAAATTCTGCCACTACCACTGTAGGCTGGGTGACCCCAGCAAGTCTTCTCAGCCTTCAAGGCGTTTCCTAATCTGTAAAATGGGCATGATAATGGTGTAGGATTGCTCCAAAGATTCAACAAGGTACTAAGTCCATGAAGCATTTAGAATAATCCCTGGCGGAGAGCAAATGCTCAGTCATTGATGCCTGGGGTTCCGTAATCATGATCAAGAGTGGCCATAGTCGGGGCGCCTGAGTGGCTCAGTGGGTTAAGCCGCTGCCTTCAGCTCAGGTCATGATCTCAGGGTCCTGGGATCGAGTCCAGGATCAGGCTCTCTGCTCAGCAGTGAGCCTGCTTCCTTCTCTCTCTCTCTCTCTTTCTGCCTGCCTGCCTCTCCATCTACTTGTGATCTCTCTCTGTCAAATAAATAAATAAATAAATAAATCTTTAAAAAAAAAGAATGGCCATAGTCATTGGGTTAGCCATGGCTGCTGCTGCCCGGAACGGGGCACCCGGGGGAACCCCCAGGTCCTGGCACCAAGAGTGGAGCTGGTGTTTTGCAAGCATTATCCCACAGGTTCCTTGAGATCCCAAGTTAATACTATTACTGTTCCTGATTTAGAAGAGGGGTAGAGGCAGATTCATGGGCTGAAGTGATTTGCTCCAGGTCCCAGTGAGAAAACACCAGGACCGGATCATAACCGCTACACGCTCAAGGAGGGAGCAGTAAGGCTCCTGGGGTTTCCAGGCGGACATCGCCCCCTGGTGGTGCTTATGATGAGTTGTTCTCTAACAGATGGCAGAAGCTGCTGGGGAGAGGGCGGAGGGGGAGAGGAGAGGGAAGGAAGGGGAGAGACTCATTTCATTGTGAGACTCCTTCCGCCCTCAGTTCTCAAATTGTTCTCAAATTCCAGCCACCTTGGAAGGAGGTAGAAGTAGGCTATCCGCTGGATAGATGGGGAAACTGAGGCCCAGAGACAGTCAAAGGCGGGAGAAAGGCACACAGAAAGACAGAGGGACAGAGTTGCAGAGAAGAGGAAGATGGTCATTGAGGAGAGATAGAGACCAATAATCAGAATAAGTCAGACACACAGCCACAGAGAGGCGGCAGTGGAGACGGACTCGGGGAGTGGCCGAGGGGCAGGCCCACCTGGGGCAGGGTGTACCCTCGGAAGCAGGTGGTCCTTGTGAGGGCACGGGGCACTCCCATGGGCACCAGAGCCAGCAGCCACTGCGCCTCATGCAAAACGGCATTGGTATAGGGGAGGCGGGCTTGGTCCCCGAGGCCCCCAGCTCCCGGATCAGCTCCTCCCTCACACGCTCTGCACTCAGGAAGAGGGGGACAGGAGGTCAGAGGTGGGGTTGGGCCCTGTGACTCTACCCTGGGAATCCCCATCCTACTGTGGCAGCAGGTGGGGGGAGGCTGGTCGGTAGGGAGGAGGAGTCCCCCAGGCTTCGCTGAGACTAGGTCCCTAACATCCTGTGTGTGCTGGGCACAGGGTCTCCTTTCTTAACTCCCACAGCAATCCTGTGAGGTGGGTACCATTATCCGTCCCCATCTCCCAGATGAGGAAACTGAGGCCCAGAGAGCTGAAGTCAGAGCGGACTCCATTCCCCAGAGGCCACCAGACCCGAAGCCCCATCTTCCAGGTCAGCCCACCCCGCTGGCTTGACAGCCTTTACTGCAGCTGCCTGACCCCCAAATCCTGGGCTTCCCTGGAGCTCACGTCTGGGCCAGGTACCCTCCTATACTAACCCAGCTTCACGTCCTGCCTGGGCCCTGATGACCCCAGCTTTTTTTTTTTTTTTTTTTAAGTAATCTTTACACTCAATGTGGGGCTCAAAGTCACAACCCCGAGATCAGGAGTCACCTGCTCTACCCACGGAGCCAGCCAGGTGCCTCCCACCTTTAAGAAAACTCTTTACGCCCAACATGCTGCTTGAACTCAGGACCCCAAGAGCAAGGAGCCCAGTTTGTTTTTTATCTCCAGTCCTGAATTAGATGTCTTGTGGCCTCCTGGATGTCTCCCGGCAGGTGGCCCCAGGCTCCTCACGCTTGTCCCATACTGGCCTCAGTGTCTCCCCTGAAACAGTTCCTCATTCCTTCTGTCCTCATCTCAGGGCAGTCCCATGGTCCCCCCCCGTCCCCCAGCCCCCTGGGCCTCCCAGGTCATGTTCTACTTGCCCACCTGGCCCCTCTTCCCTCCCCACAGCTTGGCCTAGGACTGTCCTCTCCTGCCCAGGTCCTGTCCCGTCCTCCTGGCATCCTCTTGCACACCTTACCTCTTTCAGCCCCAAGGATTTTTCTAAAATGCTAATTTGACCCTGCCCTCCCCTGCTCAGCATCCTTCCATGGCTCCCTATTGCTCAGGATTAGGCCTACAAGGTACCACCAAGGCGACAAGGCCCTGAGAGGTCTCCTGCCCCATTTCTCACTTCACTGAGCCTCTCACTGCCTCCGGCAGCCTCCCCAGCTTCTCGCCCTTCAGGCACCCCTGATGCCGGGCTCATTCTCACTTCCAGGCCCCGGCTCAGGCTGTCCATTTTCCTGAATGTTCTTCCTCTGGAGCCCTCACTTCCAGCCCCAGGGCTGGCTGGCACAGAAGCCTCCTACCTTGGACCCGAGGGTACTTCAGCAGAAGCAAGAGGGTATAGCGGACCGTGGTGCTGACCGTGACCGTCCTGGCGAACAGCAGATAAATGACTGTCATCAGCAAGTTCTTGTCAGTCAGTTCTGTGCTTGGGTCATGCTCCTCCTAGGAGAAACCAGGCAGAGGGGCTCAGAGAACTCAGGCTGCGGGCGATAAGAGAGGCCCCGCACAGCCACGCCAGCAAGTTCAAGCTTTGTCAGGGGGGCTTGTATAAATGTTTAGGTGAGTGGGGAAGTGGACTCTTGATATTAGTTCTTTTTGGTTGTGCTGGGTTTGAAAATGAAAGAGTGCGGCCACTCTAAAAAAACAAACAGAATGACATGTGGTTAGGATGTGGAGAAGCGGGGACCCTGTCACCATTAGTGGGGCGGTCATAGGGCGCAGCTGCCATGGGGAATGGTATCAGGTCCCTTAAAAAATTAAAATAGAATTACCGTATGATCTAGCAATTCCCTTTCTGGGCGCGTACCCCAACAAGTGAGAAGCAAGGTCTCGAAGGGGTATCATGCACCCACGTTCCCAGCAGTGCTATTCGCAATGGCCAAACGGGGTAGGCACCCCAAGGGTCCACTGATGGATGAATAGATAAGCCAAATGTGGTCTATCCATGTAGGGGAATAAGGATTCAGCCTTAAAAAGGAAGGAGATGGGACGCCTGGGTGGCTCAGTTGGTTGGATGACTGCCTTCGGTTCAGGTCATGATCCCGGAGTCCCGGGATCGAGTCCCGCATCAGGCTCCCAGCTCCATGGGGAGTCTGCTTCTCCCTCTGACCTTCTCCTTGCTCATGCTCTCTCTCACTGTCTCTCTCTCAAATAAATAAATAAAATCTTAAAAAAAAAAAAAAGGAAGGAGATGCCGTCACGGGCTATGACATAGATGGCCCTCCAGGATATCACGCTAAGTGAAATAAGCCAGTTGCAAAAGGGCTAAATACTGTGGGATTCCATTTCTGTGGGGTCCCAAGCATAAGAAAACTCAGAGATGGAAAGGTGGTTGCCAGGGGCTGGGGAGCAGGCCCAGGGAGCTGTTGTTTAACAAGTCAAGAGTTTCAGTTTGAGAAGAAAAAGTTCTGGAGACTGTCTACACAGCAGACAGATTTCCAGCTATACCTGAGTAGGGGCTGGCCAGGCCACCAGCCCTGTTCGGGGGGGGTGCCCTGACCCTGACCTTCCCCTACCTTTGCCATCTTTAGCAGGAATGCATCTACCACATCGCACGGTGGGGCTGAGCTGTCCAGGCTCTCCTTGTGTCGCTGCACCTGCTGGACGGCGAAGGTGGCCAGCATGCTCAGGTGGCCCAGGAGCTGTGTGTGGGGGCCCGGTAGGCACTTCAGGAGCCAGGAGAACATCTCATAGGTCTGCGGGGGGAAGGGCAGCTGTTCCCACGGGGCCTGGCCTTGCACCAGTGTGGAGGGGTGCTCCGGCGGTTCCCTGGAAAAGGTGGCTGGAGAGGGGTCCTGCCCACTTACCTGGCCCCACCGGGAGCTGACCCCCAGCAAGGTGCCACCAGCTGCCCGGACCAGGGCCTGGAAATCCTCGTCCTCGTAGGGGAAGCGGAGGCCGAAGGTGAGGGAGCAGATGATGTTGGAAGTGGCCTGAGCCAGCAGTAGGGAGGGGTCAAATGGCCGTCCTGCGGGGGAGAGGGCAGTGGGGGAGGGCTGTGCTGGAGAGGAGGCCAGCCTCTACCAGAAGGAGACAGGCATCGAGAGAGACAGATGGGGAAAGAAAGATAGAGAAACAGACAGGAAAGGGACAGACGGATAGAGAGAAGGGAGAGACAGAGAAACAGACATGGAAAGAGAGACAGACTGGGAAAGACTTGGCAAAAGATAGATGTGCAGAGAAGAGGACAGAGACGGAAGGTGGAGGAGGAGTCAGAGGTGGCAGTGAACAAAGCCCTCAGCCCAGCCCTGGACCCGGACCCCCCGCTCCCCGCCCACCACTCAGGCATGCCTGCAGGGGCCCCGAGGCTCACTCCTCCCTGCTGACCTTCCATGGAATGCCTCCACCAGACACTGGGCCTCCGCCTGGATCAGCTCCTCACCTTCTCGATTCCCCATGCCCAGGTCCCGCAGGGCCAGCATGGTACATCTCCGCAGCTGTCGCCACTGCTCCCCATTGGAAAAGAAAACCCCTATGCAGAAGGCTAGACTCAAGGAGGGACCGGCCCCTCTTTCCATTCCCCAGGACTGCTTCCTCCTTCCCAGTGAGGTGTCTGGAGGCTGATTCTGCAGGCCCTGTCCTGAGTCCATTCCAGCCTAGCCCAGGGTTAAGGATTCAGTAGGTGCTCCATAAATGTCTAACCTTGGGGCAGAGGGTGATATTCTCCCGAGGAGCTGGTCGCTGGGATTATCCAGGCTCCCTGGGTTCTGTGATGAACCTGGATGAGTGAAGACTTCTTCTTCCCTTCCTCCCTTGCTCCCTCTCTCCCTTCTTTCCTTCCGTCCTTCCTGCCCTCCTCTCTCCCTCCCTCTCTCCTTCCAAACATTTACGAGTGCTATTGGGTTCGCTGCCCCATGTCATTTGGAAGCTGAACCAGGAGAGAGGGGAATGGAACTGACATTTTCCTCCTTTAGCTAAGAGTCTGCTCTGGACAAAACCTTGCTTCTCTGAGCTCAGGGTCTCATATGTACAATGCTAGCCCCTAGAGGCCTCCTAGAAGTCTCCTCCAGGGTGTCCCCAGCCCACCCTCCCACTGTGTCCCAAACTGGCCTCAGAACCTCTCCCGTTCCTGTCTCAGTCCACTGTTCTGTGCACCCCCCAAACCCCGCCCTGCTCCTGGCCAGAGCCCTGGCTGCCTCTTCCAACCACACCCTCCCTTCCGCATTCCCCCAGCCCCAGAACAGCATAGTCCCCAGCCTGGGCTCCTGCACAGTGACCCAAGGATCCTTCTAGCTCTGACTTATGTCTTCCCTGCTTCCATCTATAGCCTCCAGAAAATCCCAAAGCTGAGCACTCTGCTGTGACTCAGGCCCTGTGTGACCCACTTCTCCAGCTTTGTTACTCATCCTGTTACAATTACATTGGTTTTCTCTCACTTCCTCAGTGGTGTCAGGATCCCCCCTCAAGGGCCTCTGCCCCTACTGCTCCCTCTGCCTGGATCACTCACCTCTCTATCCTCACTGAACTAACTGCATTCATCCTCATATCTCACTGCAGTTGTCATCTCCTCCAAGAAGCCTTCCTTGATTTCTCCCAGTCTCTCTCTCCTCCCCCGACCTGGACCAGTACAGTTCTCCTGTGTCCTGATCTTAGAGCTATACCTTTTATTTTAGAATTCTATTCCCTCCATCCAGTCCCATGACATGCCCACCTCTCCTACATGTAGGATGACAGGACACCACATCTGTCTTGGTCACCTCTGTGTCCCCAGTAATAACTATGGGGCCAGGCATGATAAAAATTTGTCAGCTGAATGAATGAATGCTTCTTCTCTCCCCTCCATGCCTTTTTTTTTTTTTTTTTTTTACTCTTCTGCCTGGAACACCCTTCCTGCTCATCCTAGGAGTTGGCACCCAGGCAACCAGTCTTTCAAGACTTCCCGGACATCTCCCACCAAACAGGCTGGGTCAGACAACTTCTCTGGTCCCCGCAGTTCAGGGCTTCCCTTAGCCTGGCCCTGACCCCTCTGCCTTCTCCATCCTAGCCTGGCGACAGGTCCTTCTCTGCACTGGCCAACAAGCTCAGGGTCACAGCGGTGTCCCGACAGCGCCCCCAACACCAGCCTTCTACTTTCAGGCTTAGCAGAGACTAGTTTCTACACATTAAGTGGTCCCAGTGCCTAGAACACTCTCCGGGTCCCTCCCAGTCCTGGGGGCTTCACCTGGAGCAGTGAGAACCCTGCAACATTTCACCCAGGTCACATTCAATCCTCAGGATGATCTAGGTAATAAGCACTATTAGCACCCCATTTGATGGGTGATGGATGAGGAAAATGGGCTCAGAGACACCAAACTATGCGCAAAAGTCACATGGTAAGTGGTGGCAGGCTCTGAGCCTCTGATCGAGGGAGCCCACAGTCCCCAGCTCTGCTCATGACTCACCAGCTCTGCTCATGACTCACCGTGTCCGTCAAAGGTCCCGTCCAGTGTCGCCAACATGCCTCGCCCACCGAACTCCTCAGTCTGACCTTCCAGGGCCTCCTGCACGGCCTCGTGCCCCACCAGGACCACCACACGCCGCCAGGGTCCCAGGTACACGGTGAACACGGGTCCATACTTCTTACTCAGCTGGGGGCAGGGAGGGAGAAGGGGCGGCCGCCATGGGGCAAGCTGTGGCGTTTCGGTGGAGGTGTCCCCATCATGGCCCTGTCACCAGGTGAAGCTCCTAAGAGGAACCCCTTCCCCCGCCCCCAGACAGAAATAACCCCCTTGGGAGGTTCAGTTCTCTTTTTGTACCAGGCTCCCAGTTCCCCTCCCCATAGAGTTCCCAACCCCTTACCTCCTACAGAGCCCCAAGTGCAGACCCTGGGACAACCCAGAACCACCCCTCTCCCCAGACTCAGAAACACGGCAGCAAAATTGGGCAGTTGAGACTCTGGCCTCTCCCCATTCCTCAGCCCCACCCCTCCTGCTCCACCCCCAAACTAGCCACACTTTTCTATCATTTTGCTAAACCCTCAAGTTCTGGCTGAGGGTGGATTCTGCTGGGCACGTGCCCCATCTTTCCCCAAGACCCCCGTCCTCCTTCCCGTGTCCTGAAGTCCCTCAGACTCCTTTTGACAGAGAACCTCTGGCCTCTTCCTCCTCCTTAACCCAAAGGTTAGAAAGGCCTCAGCCTTCCTTCCTGTCCTCCTTCCCTGCCGCCACGGGGACTTCCACCTCCCTCCTAGCTCAGCACCACACAACCGGGATTCTCAGCAGACACAGATCTGGAACCCTCCAGCCAAGCCTCCCCCTCCTGCCAGCGACCCCTCCCCCTTTTCTTCTCTGTCCCTCCCCAGCTGCCTCTCTCCCAGGGATAAACCCGCCAGCATCCCAGTAGCAAAAGGGCTCCTGCCTCTGGCTTGAATCCCCTGCTTCTATCACCTTCCCAGGATTCTGTGGCCCCCACCACCCCCTGGCCGGGAACCCTGCCACTGGATCCTGCCTCCTTCCCTGATCTCATCCTCTCCAGGATTCTGCGGGCAGACGTCTCTGCCCTTCCTAGCGGGGTTCAGCTCACCAGGGTCCTCTCTCCCCAGCACCGCCCCCCCCACTGGACCTTCTCAGCTCTGGAGCCCTGCTCCTGCCCCACCCCAGAACCCCCCAGCCCCTCTGCCCTTGCACCCTTGGCCTGCCTCCTCTAGGATACCCCAGGGCCTCTCTGCCCTTGGTGCTCCGCTGTCTCTCCTTGCGCACCCCCTCTCCTGGCCCTGGCTCCCCTGCCCCAACCGGGGCGTCCCAGCGGACGCTCACCCGCAAGAGCCCCGGGTACAGCGCCCCGGGCCGGAGCTGCAGGAGGTTCCCCAGCAGCGGCAGCAGCGTGGGCCCGGGGGGCAGGTGGCCTCGGGTTCCGGGCAGCGCCAGCGTCAGCACACCAGCACCAGCAGCAGCGCCCAGGTGCTGGGCGTCTCCATCGCGGCAGGTCGGCTCCTTCGGCAGGTTCCCAGACGCTCCAAGCGGGGGGCCGGTCGGGGGCGGGAGCCGGGCGGCTCCTTCCGGGCGAAATCTGGCGGAGTGGGGCGGGGCACTGAGCCTTGCCTGCTAACGACAGGCGGGATTCTCTCCCCCGCGGCCGGATTTCTTTCTTCCAGACCACCGCGGCTGCTGGCTGTGGGGACCGGCTCTTGCGAGGCTGTCTACCAGGTCACCCAGGTTCGGGGGGGTGGGGGGGCGGAGACAGCGTCCGGGGCCCCAGGTAGGGCGTGGGCACACTGGAGGAAACTGGAAGCCGGAGACTTTGCCTCCAGGAGGCCACACCCCGTGCCTGGAGCGGTGACCCCATGCCGCCCTCCCCAGCTCCCACCTCCCTGCGAACGGGTGTGAGTTCGCGTGTGCGTGTGCGCGTCTTGGAGCCAGTTTCCTCCAGCATCCTTCGTCTTCACCATGAGGTTAAATCTGAAGTTCGGGAAGATAAATCGGTTGGCTCCAGGCCACGCAGCTAACAAGCGGCAGAGCTGGGATTTGAACTCAGGCCATGGGAAATGATTAATTGAATCATTCCTTCACTTAGCAGTTTCCTATAGTGGTTGGGAACATGATGTCTGAAGCCAGACTGCTTGAGTTCACGGCCTAGCTTTTGGGTGCCCATTAACTCTTGTAAAAAGGGGAGAGTTTTCAAGATTAATGGGTTCATGGGCAAACAACTTCAAACGGGGCCAGATGCACAGATAACGATGGTATGTTAGCTAATATTATTATATGTTAGCTAATATTCTCTCAACTAATTGTTATTGAGGTCCGACTATAAACAAGACTGTCTAGACCTGGAGACACAGGTCTGAGTAAGAGAGAAGGGGCCCTACCTTCCCAGAGCTCATATTGACATGCAAATGAAGTCATAAAATAAGATAATTTCAAGTTGTTGAAAGGTTTGCCCGGACAATGAGCTCCTTGAGGAAGACAGTTACAATGTCAGGTCCATGCTGTTCCTTTCAAAGCTGTAGCCCAGGGTCTAGAGCAGTGCCTGGCACACAGTAGGTGCTCAATAAGTATTTGATGCATCAGAAGGTTGAACAGAGATGAAGTCAGCGGGGAGGTATGCAGTGACCTGGAAAGCAATCAGCATCTATTTCTTGCAAAAGGAAGCAGGTGCGGGAGTTTTCAGCAGAATAGTTACTCAGTTTCCTTTGTACTTTCCTTAAACATTTTATCATGAAAACTTTCAAACATACAGTAGACACCTGTATTTTCACCCCCGTAGATGCCACCAATACCATGTTACTATCCTTGCTATGTTGCATACCTTTCATCTTGCCACATCCATCCATCGTCTTATTATTATTATTTTGGATGCATCTTAGACATTTGCAGACACCAGGACATTTCACTTCTAAACACAACAACATCCATCATTTGCTGGAGTTCAGTATTTACTTACAGGACATTTCCCCCACCCCAGGTAAATTTACACACGGTGAAATGCACACATCTTGGGCACATTTAAGATGCAGGGGTGCCTCTTTAAAAAAAAAAAAAAGATGCAGGGGTGCCTGGGTGGCTCAGTCGTTAAGCATCTGCCTTTAGCTCAGGTCATGATCCCAGAGCCCCACATCGAGCCCCACATCGGGCTCCGTGCTCCGCGGGAAGCCTGCTTCTCCCTCTCCCACTCCCCCTGCTTGTGTTCCTTCTCTTGCTGTGTCTCTCCCTGTCAAATTAATAAAATCTTAAAAAAAAAAAAAGATGCATTTCAACAACTGCCTACCATCTTTCCAAAAACCGCCCCATGCCCCTTTTCAGTCAAACCTCCCCTCCTTGTCTCAGGCATTGATCACTGCCTGCCCCCTCCCAGATTAGTTTTCTCTTTGCATTTATTAATTTTTCAAGATTTTATTTATTTATCTGTCAGAGAGAGAGAGAGCGAGCAAGCAAGAGAGAGAGTGCACGAGCGTGGGTGGGGGCAGCAGGCAGAGGGGGAAGCAGGCTCCCCACTAAGCAAGGAGCCTGATGCAGGACTCGATCCCAGGACTCTGGGATCATGAACTGAGTCGAAGTTCCGACTGAGCCACCCATGCGTCCCTTCTCTTTGCATTTAAAGACATCTTTTTTTCTACCCTCTGGTGAATGAATTTTGGGTGACTGGAGAGCAGGTGAACTGGGGAGCAAGTGATGAAGAAAAAGCCAAGAACCTAGGGTAAGCAAGGTCCAGGCTAGTGATGCCCACGGCTGGGAGCTGGGTGGGTGGCAGTGGGGAGACAGAAAGAAATGGATAAATTTGGGATGTCTACGGAGGTAGTGCCTGCCGGATTTGCTACAAATAGGGTGTGACAGCAAAGGAAGGAATCAAGGTCAACGTCAAATCCGAACAGTTCTGGTGTCAGGTAAGGAGAGATTTTCGGCTACAAGACTATTACAGGAGAGAGAAGAGACTATTGCGTAAGACAGGAAACAAGACCAGAATCTGATAACTCAGAAGGATGTTTTTTAGTAAAACAATTTTTTTTTTTTAAACCCCTACTCCTAGATTTGTTGCCCTGGGCAAGAAGAAAGATGGTGATGCCTTTTCCAGAGGCCAGAAAGGCAATTAGGGAACCTGTGGGAACCAAAGGTGGGAAGCTGATGGAGTAGGTTTTGTGGGAGGTCAGGGAATCAGGAATTCTCACTTGGTTTCATTAAGTTTGAGATGCCTGTTGGCTGTCCCAGGACTAAAGCCCCATTGGTTGGTTGGTTGGGACCAGATGAAGCTTTTTTGGGACCGGGAGGTCCCAAAACCAGCCTTCATCTGGTTGGTTTTGGGACTTCCTGGAACTCTCCAGAATAAGACAAAGGAAGAACTAAGAACTGGCATCTACTTTGTGGCAACAAAATGTAGACCAGCCTCCACACCGCCTCTTCCTGGGTTTCGGGGCACACCCCTTGGATGCTGGAGCCTAGAATCGACTAAAGGAGAGGGCAGGAAACATTGTGGCCATGTTTTGAGGGACATAGCTCTGGGCTAGGAGAGAAATGAGAAGACTGCAAAGGTTCTAGGAATCTAATGTTATAAGATGACTTTGATTACAAATGTTAACCTTAAAAGTAAAACTACCAATTATTTTACTAGGAAAATATGGGTTTCTTTGGAAACAGCGATTAATTGTAGTACAGGGAAAACAGGCTACCGCAAAACCATAGATAGGCACACCCAGGGAACACAGCTGAGATATGCTTGTTTATAGAGGAAGGGTGAGGGCTTTGGGAAGGGTGTTTAAAGAAAAAGTCCATAGGAACAAACTGGGAGTTGGAAGTAGAGAGGTTTCTCACTGGCTGGTTGTGACTGTCCACTGGCTGGACTAATGAGGTGGTGGGGGGTGGGGCAAGCCTTCCTTTTTCCCTCCGGTATAAAAAAGTAGTATCCATGGCCAGGTTCTTCTCTTTCTTTTGGGTTTGTAGTTGACTTTGAGTGGTAAGGCTTGCAAGCTCTCCCTGTCCAACCTCCCGACTCCATTTCAATGAGGTTTCCCTTTATTCGCTTTTTACACTAGATCCTCTAGATAAGAAAACTAACCAGTCCCCAAGATTCTAAAGGTTCCAAGACAAGACTTTTAATCACTACCTTGCTAATAAAATTCAAGCCTCGATTGGTGGCCTCCAACGTCCTTCAGAACCTGTCCCCTGGCAACTGAGTTTGACATCATCATGGCCCACTCTGTTCTCTGCCCATGAAACTCCACTCACACTGGCCTTCTTTCAGTTTCTTGAACAGCAAAATCAGCCTCTGGGCTTTTGCACTAGCTCTCTGTCTGAAATGTTTGGCCTGGAGATTGAGGTTGGCTCATATTCTGTTCCCAGCTGAAGACCAGTTCTCTCCAGAACACACTTTCCCAGACCACACAAATGGAATTAGATCTCTCTCCCAATCCCAGACCCTGCTTTAATTCATTAAAAAAGGCATTTAATAAATATTAAACACGTTTTTAAAGCACTTATCATAGTGCCTGGTATATAGGAAGCTTTGAGTGTGTTTGTTAAATACATAAAAATTTTCTTCATAGCCAGTCTCACTACCTGAAACCATTTTATATATTATTTTATTCTACCTTCCCCCACCAGAATGTTCTCTCTATGATGGGGAGAGACTTCTGTCTGGTTCGCGGATATATTCCCAGTGTCTGGCCCCCAGTAGGTGCCCAATACATATTTTGTTGAATGAATGAATACAATTTGTTAGTCTCTCAAATTTGTGTAAAGGACCATCAAGGTTTCCAAATTCTTGATTCCAAAGACCAAAGAAGTCTGGTTCCCAACATACATTTTACAGAAACAATCATTTCTGGTGGATTCCGGTCTCTCTTCACCCTGGCTGGCCGACAACTGATCCGTCTCCCCCTCCCCTACCAGCTACTTCTCATCAGACACCCTCTGATCTGGATTTGGTGAGGCTGCAGCTTGACTCTCTCTCTCTCTTTTTTTTTTCTTTTTTAAAGATTTTATTTATTTATTTGAGAGAGAGAGAGAGCGTGAGAGGGGAGAAAGTCAGAGGGAGAAGCAGACTCCCCATGGAGCTGGGAGCCCGATGCGGGACTCCATCCTGGTCCTCCGGGATCAACACCTGAGTCGAAGGCAGTGGCGTAACCAACGGAGCCCCCCAGGCGCCCTTGACCCTCTTTAAATTTAGCTCCTACCATGCATTTTCTTAGATTACTCTACAGGCTGCCATCCCCAAAGTTTCCAGCAGGTGGAGTGGTGGGTGGGTTCTGGAAACTGCTTGGGGGTGGGTGGGTGGCTACTTTGCTTGGGATCCCTCAAGCCTTATGGTTCTAGAACTTGACTTGTGTGGGGATAAGCCTTGACCTACCTCCTATTTGGCCATGTGCCTTCCCCTTGACTTTCTCTCCTCCCAGCCCTTTCCTCCCGCAAGCCGTCCCACCCAGCACCCAGAACTTCCAGAGAAAGAAGTTAAAGACGAGTCTTGTTTCCTTCCAGGCTCCCCAGCCCTCGTGCTTCCCGAGATTCTAAGAGCATCCTTGGTTGTGAGTAACATCAGGGAATTGACTATATCACAGGAAGCAAAGCAGCAATATTCATTAATCTGTTAAGAAACAAAAATTCAGCTGAGTAAATTTTAAAGCTCCAATTGGCCTTTTAAAAATATTTACCAATCGGGCAGCATCTCATCTAGCAAATACAGGGCGCTCCGAGGAAATGTACAAAATGGAAGCTTCCTACAGGAGGGCGGGGCAAGAGAGTTATTAGCATCGTTACATTGTTTGGGAAAAGCAAGGGTCTTATCTTGCAGATTACCTCATCTTTCTTTGGGGACTGGAGAGGGTCCAAGTGGCAGACTCATGGCACTCATTGAAAAATTCCTGACTGACCCGTTAAGTCTACATTTTTGGGGGAGGTTGAAACTGCAGTTAAATTAAGTAGATGTCCTGGTTTGGGATCTTGGTCTAAATGACACCATTTGGAGACTTTTCATTTGTTTGTCTGTTTTAGTAAGTTCAATGCCAATGTGAGCCAGCCAGGGGCTCTCCACCCCCATCCCCCCCTCCCCCGCCCTCCGTGGTTTTCTTTTTCACAAGTCTGCTACTGCTATCCCGTCATCTCATCCCCAGATCCCATCTCTCCTCCACAGCACCCCACCCTCTGTTTTCACATATCTTTTATGTGCCATAGCCTGTGGGGAGCCAAAGGGCCTCTGGGGAGATGGGGTGGTGTTGGTGGTTAAAAAAAAAATAAGGCACTGCTCCCACAAATTCATGTCAGGAAGGAGCCAAAAGATAAGCAAAATAAAATTGGTGGTCTTCGTGATGGCCCCTGCCCCCTCCCCTCCATATCTGTATCCGTTTAACAGTGGGCTCCATATCTGCCAGCCTTCCTCCTGTTTTAAAAGTAATTATTTCAAGGGATGCCTGGGTGGCTCAGTCGGTTAGGTGTCTGCCTTCAGCTTGGGTTGTGATACCAGGGTCCTGGGATGGAGTCCAGCCTCGGGATCCCTGCTCCCTCTGCCTGCTGCTCCCCCTGCTTGCTTGTGCTCCCCACCCCTCCCCCTGATAAATGAATAAATGAGATCTTCTTAAAAATAAAAATAATTATTTCAAGTAAGTGCTCTTTTTAAAAAAGAAATTTATTTATTTGACACAGAGAGAGCGAGGGAGAGAGAGAAAGAGAGAGACAGAGTGAGCACAAGCAGGGGGAATGCCAGGCAGGGGAGAAGCAGGTTCCCCACTGAGTAAGGACCCTATGTGGGGTTTGATTCCAGGATCCTGGGATCATGACCTGAGCTGAAGGCAGCTCTTTAACTGACTGAGCCACTCAGGCACCTCCTAAAAAGAATTATTTCAGATCCAGGGACAGGAGAGGTTTAGAGGAATTGTCAGCTGAGTGCAACAATGCTAAGCCAAACGTGTGCACACCCACTTTTATTATATTGTGACATTTTAACCATTTAGAGAAATAAAATATTCCCAAGTGAGTTGGGGGCTCTCGTGTCCCCTCCCAGGTGTCATATTCCTCCCTCCCACCCTCCCTCCCCCAGGGCACTGCTTTCCTACTGTTTTTTTTTTTTTTTTTAAGATTTTATTTATTTATTTGACAGACAGAGATCACAAGTAGGTAGAGAGGCAGGCAGACAGTGAGAGGGGGAAGCAGGCTCCCTGCGGAGCAGAGAACCCAATGTGGGCTCCATCCCAGGACTCTGGGATCATGACCTAAGCTGAAGGCAGAGGCTTTAACCCACTGAGCCACCCAGGCGCCCTATGCTTTCTTACTGTTAATAGTATCACGATGCCTGAGATACTGTTTTAGCTTTTGTCTTTTACTACATATCTGTGTATCCACACACCATATTTGGGTGTCTTTACTGACCTTTTATCTTCACTTTTTGAAGTGTGTGTGTGGGGGATGTCCTCATCCCTGGGCCCCCTGCCTGACCTGACACCCGACTGGGAAGACACATTAAGTGGGATGAAAACATCCCAGTTTCAGCAGCTGGCTTTGGAATTCTCATCGGGCAAGGACCGTCTTGTGGGAGGAAAAGTTTGAAGAAAGGCAGAGGACAAGCGTCTTAAGAATTGATTGGTTGGAGCCCGGTGGCCAGGGAGTGAGTTTAGAGGTTTCGGATTCCTGGCGGGCTCAGTAGGTGGAGCATGTGACTTTTGATCTGGTCCTGAGTTCAAGTCCTACCTAGGGCATAGAGCTTACTTTAAAAAAAAAAAAAAGGAACAGGAAATGTTTGGGGAGGGGGTATGGTGTGGGAGGACAGGGAGTTTTGGAGGGAACCTCTTGGAACAGGAGTCAGCCGAATGCAACTCTGACCTGCCCCTGCCATGTCTCTGTGTGGTTTCCGCCAAGTTAGTCAACCTCTCAGTTTTCCCCACTGGTAAATGGGCTCATAACTGCACCTACCTCCCAAGGACGTAATACCTGTCCAATGCCATAAGGGTGCTACTCTGCGCCGAAACCCAAATACAACACACCACCTTTTGGTAAGCCCCTGAGGGTAGTGGCTGGGTTTTCTGCTCACCTTTGAACTGGCAGGCTTTAAAGTCTCGGTAAGTCATTAGTAAGTCCCAACTCCTCACTCCTCCCAACCCCGGGCTGCGTTAAGGAATCCCCTTGGAGCGCCTCCAACAAAAGGCACGAATCCTGTTATCCTCACCAGGCTGCTTTGAGGGAGGTGCTAAAATATTCCCAACCTCAGACGAGGAAATGGGCGCCCACTGTTCTGGGTTGTCTCTCTGTCTCCTCCCTGGCTTTGAGAGGACTGTTTCGCTCCATCCCTACTCCCAGTCTGCCGGGTACAGACACCTGTGGCTCTGGGTGGAGATGAAGAAACGAATGAGTGAGCCCAGGGGGCCTTTCCGTATCCTGATGGGTCGCCGCGCAGCTGCGTCCGCCGCTCCACCAGGGGGCGCCCTCTACCCCACGGGTCACTGCTTTGGGTTGGAGGTGAGGCAGGTGAGGAGGAGCTGACGGGGACTGACCGCTCCCTGCCCGGCTCCTCCTCTTGACTTGCCTTGTGTGGCCAGAAGCTACCTGGGTTCGGAATCCCGCGCTGGCCTGGAGCTGTATGACCTTGGGCGGGCGACTTGACCTCCCTCCGTTCTAGTTCTCAGTAGAATGGGGACAAGATGTTAGTGCCTCCCTGAGAGGATGAAGAGCATCGCCTGATTAATGGCCAACCCTGGCAGCCAGTCAGCGGGATGCTACAGTTCGCCGCTGTCTTGCTCTGGGTGTTTGCTGTGAGCCAGGCGTCGTGCCAAACCGCCGGACAGCCAGCCTGGATGCAGTGCCTTTATGTCCTCTAATTTTTCATAGGTAGTCAATTATACACGTAGTAGAAGATTATGGGCTCATAAAAATTTCCAAGACTACTGAGAAAGGAGTCCCTTTCTCCCTTCAATTCCTGGCTCCCTCTTCCTGCCCGAGTTCCTAAGGTCACTGGTTGTCTCAGTTCACCTGCAGGAACCACCCAGGACTGGTTCCATTGCTTTCTACCTCCCCACAAAGTGAGACCCACCCTTGGAGAGCTGACAAAAGGTGGAGCCCAGGGTCATGGGTTTACTGGCTCCTGGTGTTTGGGGAAGTCACATTCCCCTCCATGCATCCTTGTCTCCAAATCTGCAGTAAATTCCATCTGCACGTAAATCCCTGTTTTATTTCAACTTGCTTTAGCTTCCAGAATTAGTGGAGGTGATGAGAAGGTGAGGATACGCAAGGCCCCTCTGCCCCTGTGCTAGCTGCTGGAGGCCCCGGAGAACCCCGGGCTCAGCTCATTACATCCAGACTTGATGCTAGTCAGCTCCTGTGTCCAGGCCTGGCTGGGTGATGCTGGGATCATAATGGAGACAGACACAGCCCTGCCTTCATGGGGCCCACAGTGCAGTGGGAGGACAGATCAGTTACCATTTACTGCCCAGTGTGGCCAGGACTGGGATTGGGGAGCACAGGGGACTGCAGGAACCTAGAGTAAGTCCCTGCTAGCCTGGGAAGTGGGGGTGTCAAGAAGGGCTTCCTGGAATTAGGGCATAAATGAATCCAAAGAACGAGCAGAGGGAGATCATGGGCAGGAGTGTTCCCTGCAGAGGGAACAGCCTATTGGGATGCTCAGAGGGTAGTGCTGGGGGATTAGAGGAGCTCAGGGTTGTTGAGGGTGGTTCCAGCACAGAGCATTGGGGGCAGTTGGTTTCTTGCCTCCAGGAAGGTCAGGGCTTGGGCAGAAAGAGGGAGTGAACATTCCAGATGGGGAAACAGCTTGTCCTGAGACCTGAGAGGTAGCCTGGAGGCCCAAGAAGGCCTTTGTGGCTGGAGTGGGAAGGGAATAGGCAGGAGCCAGATGATGGCAGTTCTGGTCAACAGGCATAGGATTGGGTGTCCTTTGTATAGAGCCTGCTTTTAGGCAACAGGCTTGAACAATGAACACTTGAGCAGGGCAAAAGGGCCCACAGGGACCACTGAACTAATGAAAACAGGCTCATTAAGCCATAAGCCCTCACAGGCCAACAGGCTACTTAAAACCAGGTACAGTTCCTAAGATTACCAAAAAAAGGGAAAATTCTACATATTTCCTATACTCCTCCATTGGACCCTGTAACTATAGCCCCGCACCACTGCCACGTGGCACACAGACAGTCTCTCTTTTTCTGTCCTGCCCGCTGCTTCCTTGCAGTGTATCCAATAAACTTCTGTCTCCTTTGCTCTGCCTGGGTTGAATCCTTTCACTGCCTACACCACTGGTGCAGTCAGGATGCCCCACATTTAGTGGACAGAGGTGGCATTTGAAGGCTAGGAATGGCTAGACTTACCAGGGGAGAGAGAGAGACTGGGGGTTCTAGCCTGCAGGGATCCTAGCTTTTGGAGGTGGGTCAGAGGAGGAAGGGGAGATTAAGGAACAAGGATGAGGGCCTAGGGGAGAGGACGGCCACCTGCCACCACCAGATAGAGAAACTTCTCAACTAATGCCCCAACAGAATTTACATTTTATAATATTTTTAAAAAACGATGTGTGGCTAATATTTATTTTGCATTCAAATTTATCTTTTTCAGGATTTTGTCGCAGCCTTGGAGATCACTGGAGATGCTTCTACCTTCATTTACTATTTTCAAGGGCGTTTTTAACAATACTGTAAATTTTATAACCAGAGTTGAATATTGTTCAAAACCATAGCTTTGGGGATCCTGCTCTGTGAATCCCTGAATTTGATGCCACAATTTTGCCCGAGTTCCTTTTCAGATACCTGAAAAGCAATAGTCTTCTCACTGTTTTGCTTATGTAGTACATAGAATTCTTTTTAAAATTTTATATCTTCACACTTTCAAGTGGATGGCAAACTTTTCCCCATCAGTTTAAATTGTTACCATTGGTGTATTGTAAATATGGACATTTAAAAATAAAAGGTGTGCCACTTTTTAAAAATATAGCCAGTGGAGTCTTTGAGAAATGAGGTCTACTATTAACCATTTACAAAAAGATGTAAGCACTTTTTTCTTTAATTTTACATGTTCTTTTTTCTCCTTGAACTTGTATTTCTTTTTTAAAAAATATATAAATAAATATATATATTATATATGTTTATATTTTTATTTGTTTGAGAGCACGAGCAAGAGAGAGAAGGAGCGGGGGTGGGTGGGAGGAGCAGAGGGAGAGGGAGAAGCAGACACCCCGCTGAGCAGGGAGCCCAACCCCAAGACTCAACCCCAAGACCTGGAGATCAGGACCTGAGCAGAAGGCAGACCCTTAACTGCCTGAGCCACCCAGGTGCCCCTCCATTGTGTTTTTAATTTGGGCTTCCCTTTTGGCTAATGAGATTGACTATCTTTTGATATGTTCATTTACCACTTAAACTTCTTCTTTTGTAAATGTCTGTTGTAAATTTTGTCCAGTTTTCTTTTGGGTTGTCTGTCTCTTTATGACTGATTTCTAGGAATTCTTTTTTTTTTTAAGATTTTATTTATTTATTAATCAGAGAGAGAGAGAGAGGGAGAGAAGGAGCACAAGCAGGGTGAGGGGCAGAGGCAGAGGGAGAAGCCGGCTCCGCACTGAGCAGGGAGCCTGATGTGCGACTCGATTCCAGAACCCTGGGATCATGACTTGAGCTGAAGGCAGACGCTTAACCAACTGAGCCACCCAGGTGTCCCAGGAATTCTCTATACTTCCTGGATCTGAGCTCTTTGTTGGTTATTTATTGCAAATGTCTTCTTTACCTTATGGCTTATCTTTTTGCTCTTTTCATGGTGAACTATCTTTGAATGTTATCTCAGTTATCAACTTTTCCATTATTGTTAGTGCTTTTCTGTGTCCTATTTTGGAACGCTCTCTGTTCCTTGATGTACTCCAATATTATCTTCTAAAACCTTTATTGCTTTGTCTTTCATATTTAGATCTACAGTCTACTTAGAGTTGATATTTGGTGTCATGCCAGGTAGGTATTGAATTTTCTTTTTCTGCATTGCTTTATTGTCTCAGTCTGATTGAAAAGACCATACCTTTCCCATTGCTCCATAAAGCCATCTCTGGCGTCATCCAAATGTGGGTCCCTATTTTGGGCTGCCCACTCTCTTCCATCCATTGGTCTCTGTTCCTGCTTGTGGCAATGCCCCACCGTCCTAATTACTATAGCTTCATATTAAATTTTTTTTAAGATTTTATTTATTTATTTGACAGAGAGAAATCACAAGTAAGCAGAGAGGCAGGCAGAGAGAGAGGAGGAAGCAGGCTCCCTGCTGAGCAGAAAGCCCGATGTGGGGCTCGAACCCAGGACCTGGGATCATGACCTGAGCCGAAGGCAGCGGCTTAACCCACTGAGCCACCCAGGCGCCCTCATATTAAATTTTAAAATCAAATAGAATAGATCTTCCCAACTTCTTCCCATTTAGGAGTGTCTTGACTTTTCTTTTTTCGTTTTTTTTAAAGTTTTTTTCTTTTAATTTTTAAATAATCTCTACACCCAATGTAGGGGTCGAACTTACAACCTTGAGATCATGAAGTCATGTGCTCCACCAACTGAGCCAGCCAGGCACCCCTTAAATGTTATTTTAAAATGCCATCTCTGGGGCACCTGGCTGGCTCAGTCAGCTGAGTAGCCAACTTTTGATTTCAGCTCAGGTCATGATCTCAGGGTTCTGGGATTGAGCCCTATGTCAGGCTCCCTGCTCAGGGAGAAGCCTGCTTCAGGATTCTCTCTCTCCCTCTGCTCCTCCTCACCATGCCTGTACATCTCCCCCCTCTAAAACAAATAGATACATCTTTAAAAATAAAAAAAAAAACCCATCTGCTAATTGTTACTTTCATTTAGAAACAAGTATATTGATTTTGTATCTAACAATCTATGTTATCAATTTTTGAATTTATATGTACAAATTACATCATCTGTAAGTAATGGCTTGTTTGTTTCTTCCTTGCCAACTCTTAGGCCATTCATTTTTCTATTTGTTTTACTGCACAGGCTAGGTGCCCTAGCACAGTGTGGAAGAAAAGTGGTGAGAGGAGATACCCTTGTCTTGCTCCCAATCTCAAAGGGAACAGTTGTAATGTTATTTATATTACATTAGTTATGCAGTTTGCTACAAGAAACTTTACAAGATTAAGGCATTTATTCTTAGTTTGCTAGGAGGTTTTTTGTTTTGTTTTGTTTTCAATAAAATCATGAATAGGTGTTGCATTTTTTTTGTCAAATACTTTTTGGATCCATTGACATCATCATATAACTTTTTCCCTGTTAATTACATTAAATGATTTTCTTTTTTTTTTTTTTAAGATTTTTTTTAATTTATTTATTTGTCAGAGAGAGAGAGGGAGAGAGAGCGAGCACAGGCAGACAGAATGGCAGGCAGAGGCAGAGGGAGAAGCAGGCTCCCTGATGAGCAAGGAGCCCGATGTGGGACTCGATCCCAGGACGCTGGGATCATGACCTGAGCCGAAGGCAGCTGCTTAACCAACTGAGCCACCCAGGCGTCCCATACATTAAATGATTTTCTAATGTGAAACCATCCTTTCTGGGACAAAGGCAACTGAACTCTGACATATTGTCCTTTTTATATTTTGCTAGATTCTATTTGCTCATATTTTATTTGTGACTTTTATATCTAAGTTCATTAGCGAGATTGACTTATAAATTAATTGTCTTATATTGTCTTAGGCAGGTTTTGGTGTTAAGTTTCTGCTGACTGCACGGAAGCTACTCTTTTTGTTTTCTTTTCTTTTTAAAAGCAGGCTCCATGCCCAGTGTAGAGCCCAGCACGGGGCTTGAACTCATGGCTCTGAAATCAAGACCTGAGCTGAGCTCAAGAGTCAGATGCTTAACCAACTGAGCCACCCAGGCACCCAAGCTGCTCTTTTTCTATTTCCTGAAAGTCTTTGTATAAGGTTGGCATTATTTCTTCCTTAACTGTTTGGTAAAATTGACTAGTAAGGCTTTCAGAGACATTAGAGGGGAAAATGTCTAATTATAGATTCATTTTCCTTAATCATTGTAGGACTATTCATGTTTATTATTTCTTCTTATGTCAGTTTTGGCAAGTTCTAGTATCATTATTATTATTTAAAGATTTATTTATTTATTTTGGGGGCCGAGGGGCAGACGGAGCAAGAGTCTTAAGCAGACTCCATGCTGAGTGCAGAGCCCAACACTGAGATCGTGACCTGAGCTGAAACCAAGAGTTGGCTTCTTATGACTATGCCTCTCAGGCGCCCCATATTATTATTATTTTATCAGGAATTTGTCCACTTAGTTTATTTTCAGAACTTTTGGCTTAAGATTGCTCTGGTATTCTTTCTTATGTTTCTTTTTGTTTTAAAAACATTTCTTCCTTTCTCTCTCTCTCTCTTTTTTAAAAAAGATTTTATTTATTTATTTGACAGACAGAGATCTCAAGTAGGTGGAGAGGTAGGTAGAGAGAGAGGAGGAAGCAGGCTCCCCAGCAAGCAAAGAGCCTGATGTGGGGTTTGATCCTAGGACCCTGGGATCACGACCTGAGCTGAAGGCAGAGGCTTAATCCACTGAGCCACCCTGGTGCCCCCCCCCCCCTTTTAAAACAGAAGAAAAACAAACAGAAGATTATTAATAGGTATATCTCATGGATATACCCCTTTCTCTCTCTTTTTAGGCAAGCGTGAAGAAAATGTGTTCACGTCATTAAATAGATGGGAATCCAACACATATCAGTAAAGCAGTGTCCCTTAATTCTTTGAACCCTTAAACTGTATGCCAGAAATCAATTCTGATCCATCTCCAAAACGTAGTTTCATGATTTCTCAGCTGACAGTTTGTCCAGTCCTCCCCCAATTTTGTTGGATGCAAAATGTTGGAAGCAAAAACCTGAAAAGCAAAGATTTGCACAAGGATTCATTAACTAGTCATTAGAGTTCCTCCCTTTCTCAACACCACTGTGAGTTCTAAACCTCTTTCTTTGGTCACCAGAGGATTTTCTGTCCCAAGAGCATGAACTGAGGATGGGAAGAAAGTCAGGTTTTCTTTTTTTTCTTTTGTATTTTAAGAAAGTGGGTGAAGGACGGAAATAGGAAATGGCTAAGTCCTACACAACCAGGGACTTTCTCAGGCTGATGTGTTTAGGGCATTGTCCATTGGGAAGATGAGGATCTGGGCATTAATTTCCTTTCATTTGTCCCTGCGTCTGCCTGTTGGGTGGAACAGCCTCAGGGACCCTCAAGTGTGTATGGAGCCCAGATTAAGGACTGGTCTCCACCTTGAAGAGCAGTCAGTGTTTTCTGTTGTGCACTCTCTCTGTTGTGTGTCCTGGGTTGATAAAGATTTGGCCACACTTACTATATTACAACCCAGAGCGTCCAGGACTGTGTGTGCTGATGGGGCCCCAGGTTGCTGGGCAGCGCCAGCACAGACCTAATTATAAATAACCATTACAAAGGATAGCAATGGCATACAAAGAGGGTGTGGTGCCAGGTACCCTGTTGTGCACTCAAGAGGCATTGCCTTCTTTAATCCCCATTTTACAAATGAAACTGATACTCAGGAGTGTGCAGTCACTTTCTCAAGAACACCCAACCAGTAACTGGCAGGCTTAAGGCTGGAGCTGTGGTCTGAACCCAAAGCCTATGCCATACAGCCTGGGGAACTCAAGGTTCTCACAACTGTGGAATTTTAATCTTAGAACCCCATTGGAGATGCTCTCACCCATCAACTTAGTTTTGCAAAGGAGAGCCTAGGACAAAGGAGAGTCCAAAGGCGGCTTGCACAATGTTCTCCACTCAGGCACTAAAATGTACCCGGAGTTGGGGGGTGGGAGCTGGAGGAATGAGTGGGAGCCTCACCCTGTTGACATTCTGATACCGAGGGCTTTGGCACAGTTTCTTTTTGAAGATAAATGCTTAATGGCAATAGCTGAACGAGTTCCTTAATCTCTTGGGAAATTCCTCTGAGAGCAAAGGCATGGCTGAGGGGACTTCAGGGAAGCCCAAAGTAGATAACTACAATAGCTTGGCTTCTCTTCCAGGGACTAAATGAGCAGGGGCTGGATAATCTTATCATCAGTGGGCATTCCAAGGGGGTAAAAGTCAGCAGAGTCCTGACCCCAAGGACAAACTAACTGCTAATCGAGGTCTCAGAATGAATCTGAATCCTAGATCTTTTTTTTTTTTTAAAGATTTTATTTATTTATTTGACAGAGAGAAATCACAAGTAAGCAGAGAGGCAGGCAGAGAGAGAGGAGGAAGCAGGCTCCCTGCTGAGCAGAAAGCCCAATGTGGGGCTCGAACCCAGGACCTGGGATCATGACCTGAGCCGAAGGCAGCGGCTTAACCCACTGAGCCACCCAGGCGCCCCTGAATCCTAGATCTTCACTGAATCCTCAATCAGGCACGAGGGAATGGGGAGAGCCTGGGCAAAGGCCAGGAGGTGAGGCATATGCGGTCTGATGTGGGGACTAGGCTGTTTAAGCCAGAGGGACTCCCCATCTCTCTGTGGCCACAAAAGCCCACAGTAGGGTTATGGAAGGGAGGAGCTTGAGGCTGAGGATCCTTCAGATCTCCTCTTTCATCCCCTTTCAGAAGGATTTGATACTTGGGTGTATTAGTTTCTTATTGCTGCTGTAACAAATGACCATGAACTTGGCTTAAAACATTTATTCTCTTACAGTTCTGGAAGTCAGACCTCTGAAATGAGTCTCAGAGGGCCAATGCCAAGGTGGGAGCAGGGCTGGTTCCTTCTGGAGGCTCTAGGGAGAATCTGTTCCAGCCTCTCCTAGCATCTGGAGGCTGCTTTCATTTCTTGGCTCCTGGCTGTATCCCTCCCCTCTGACTCTGACTTTCCTGCTACCCTCGTATGAGGACCCTTGTGATTACACTGAGTCACCAGGATGATCCAGAATAATCTCCCCATCTCAAGATCCTTAATTTAATCACACCTGCAAAGTCTCTTTCACCATGTAAGGAAGAACATTTGGGGATGAGGGCGTGGGCATTGAGAGCGGATATCGCCAGCCCTCCACACCGGGACAAAGCAGGTGCAGGGATTTCAGTCTTCTATGGAATTCCTTCTGGGACCAAAACCCGGGGTGCCTTTGCAAGCACTCCTTCCCCTCCCCACAGTCCCTCAGTTGAATTTATCTCCATCTCTAGTTAAATCAATATTCAGTGTTTACATTATCATGACCGTGTAACAGAGTTCACGGATGGGCTGTGTCATGACCTCCAGCTGCATTTTCCTTATCCTACCGGCTGTTTTTTCCCCAGAGTTAATAACTGCCTTGTCTTTCCTTTGCTTACCTTTCTAAGCACTTGTTTGTATTTCCTCCCTAGATTCTAGATATGACCATACAACTCTCACTCTGATCAAGCATATCAGAGAATTAGCATCCTCATCCTCAAAAGAACCTCACAGGTCACCTTCGAAGGGTGCCAAGGAACCAACTCATTATTTGAAAGTTGATAAAGCAATAGAAGAATCAAGTGTGTCTCTGGCTTTTTCAGGACCCCCTTTCTCTGAAGCTGAAGATCTTGGTTCTTAATGGGATTAACACAGTTACCGGCTTTATGTTCTTAGTATCCCTGTATCCATTTATGCATCAGTATCGTATGTCTGTACTGTATTTACACCATCTCTATTTAAATTGTCTACCTCTATGTCATCTGCATCTACATAATTTATTCTTTTATGTACATTCTATGTCACCTTTATACTATATATGTCTATACCATCTATCTATATCAATACCATCTATATATACCTATGCTAATATTATATATTCATACCCATAGTCTGTATTTGTATCTATTATTATTATATATTATAATATTATGATATCATTAGTAAAAGCCACTTAAGATGTTTTGCATTTCTTTTTGCTTTCAGGGAAGTATTGGGTCACAGCGTCCCAACAACACAGATATGAAGCTGGGGCCCAGACCCAGCGTTAATACTCCCCCCTGGGAGAGACTTGCACACACCTGTCTTTCAGACTCAGAAACCTTCAGGTAGGTCTCAGGCTTTTCTTTTTTTTTTTTTTTTTAAGATTTTATTTATTTATTTGACAAAGAGAGATCACAAGTAGATGGAGAGGCAGGCAGAGAGAGAGAGAGGGAAGCAGGCTCCCTGCTGAGCAGAGAGCCCGACGCGGGCCTCGATCCCAGGACCCTGAGATCATGACCTGAGCCGAAGGCAGCGGTTTAACCCACTGAGCCACCCAGGCGCCCATCAGGCTTTTCAAGGGCCCTTCACATACTACCTTACGGGGACACACCCAAGCATTCACCGAGCTCCGACCCACAGAGACTCAGCACAGCGTGCACAGGGGACACCCTCTGTCCCACACACAGACCGTGGTTTCTTCCAGCAGTAACAGGTAACGAACGTTCCAGGGCCCTATAACCCTCTGCTGCCCAGCGCCCTCGAGTTTAACCGCACCGCGTCTTGCATTTGCCCCAAGGATCAGACCCTCCGGACCACCAGATGGCGCTGCAGCCCACAAAGGAAGGCTCCAGGTGTAGGGCTGAGGCGGGAAGGTGGAGGGATGGGGGGCGGTGAAGTGGGGACAGAAATGGCCGGAGAGGTAGAAGGCAAGACACGGAGGGAGAGATAGTAACAATAATAAGAGGATCTCATTTAATTCTCACAAAATCCCACGGGAACTACACTCATGACTCCGTCCCATCCTACCAAGAAGGAAATTGAGGCTCAGAGAGGCAATGTCTTGCTAAATCTTCACGTATCCCTGCAAAGTACGGAGCATTTTATTTGAATTTGCAGTAGAGAAAGTAAAAATTCAGCTCCTAATAAAAAAGTGAAAATCTGCCCGGCTCTGCGGCAGGCTGGAGTAACCGCGGGACAAAGCCAGCTGCAGTGTTAACAGGAAACAGTATTCTCCTAAGGTCACCCTGCAACTGGAAATGTCACAATGACTCCCCTTCTTGAGTGACTACTGCTTTCTTACTGAGAAAACCTTGTCCTTTAAGTCATAGATGATTGCAAGTGTCGCCCGTTTGAAGTTAAGACGGGAAGAATGAAGCATTCCCCCCCCTCCCTTGTCTGGTAGATCTAAGGCACTCTGATATTGGGGAGCAACTGTGGTTTCCAAGCCAAGTGCAGAACTTTGGGTAAGGAGTTTCTGAATACACAATTCTACATCTAACTTTCAGAGTTTCAGGTCAACAAAATCCTTCTGAGACCCTTCTCAGGGTCTCAGTTTTTTTTTAAATATTTTATTTATTTATTTGACAGACAGAGATCACAAGTAGGCAGAGAGGCAGACAGAGAGAGAGGGGGAATCAGGCTCCCTGCGAGCAGAGAGCCTGAAGCGGGACTCGATCCCAGGACCCTGAAATCATGACCTGAGCCGAAGGCAGAGGCTTAACCCACTGAGCCATCAGCTGCCCCTCAATTTTTTTTAAGATTTTATTTATTTATTTGAGAGAGAGAGAGAGAGAGAGAGAGAGAGAATAGGGGTGGGGAGAGGGTCAGAGAGAGAGAGAGAGAGAGAGAATCCCAAGCAGACCCTACACTGAGCACTAATCCCATCGTGGGGCTCAATCCAGGACCCTGAGATCATGCCTGAGCCAAAGGCAGACGCTTAACAAACTGAGCCATCCCAGTGCCCCTCAGCTGTCTATGTGGGGCTTGATCCCAGGACCCCAAGAACATGACCTGAGCCAAAATCAAGAGTCAGCCACTTAATTGACTGAGCCACCCAGGAGCACCAAATGCAAAGCTTTTAATTAAGCACACAGCTTAATGAGACACATTCACAATAGAATTTGTGGGGGTACCCTGAATGACTGTTTTGCCCTGTTTCCAACCAATACCCACCAAATGGAACCTCTTTACAGACCTCTGTTATCTAGAGTACTTCTGCCTGTTTGAAAACTTCACACCTATCGAATCATATACTATGTATAGTATGCATTCTTTTTCTAAATTCTAAACTTTTGGGGTGCCTGGGTGGCTCAGTGGGTTAAGCCTCTGCCCTCAGCTCAGGTCATGATCCCAGGGTCCTGGGATCGAGCCCCATATCTGGCTCCCTGCTCAGCGGGGAGACTGCTTCCCCCTCTCTCTCTGCCTGCCTCTCTGCCTGCTTGTGATCTCTGTCTGTCAAATAAATAAATAAAATCTTTAAAAAAAGATTCTAAACCTTTTGAGAGGAAGTAATTTCAAACACGCAGAAAATTTCAAGAATATATATGGTACAAATAACACCCATCGTACTCTTTACCCAGACTCACCTTGGGTTAACATCTTTTTTTTTTAAGATTTTATTTATTTATTTGACAGACAGAGATCACAAGCAGGCAGAGAGGCAGGCAGAGAGAGAGGAGGAAGCAGGCTCCCTGCTGAGCAGAGAGCCCAATGCGGGGCTCGATCCCAGGACCCTGAGATCATGACCTGAGCCGAAGGCAGTGGCTTAACCCACTGAGCCACCCAGGCGCCCCTTGGGTTAACATCTTATCCCATTTCCAATATAATTTGTTCTGTCTCTCTCTCATCCATCTTATACTTTTTCTGAATCATTTAGGGTCAGTTACACACAACATGGCTGTTTACCCCTAAATCCTTCTGTGTTGTGTTTCCCAGAAACAGAGATATTCTCTAACACAGCTGCCACAGTTATCAACTTGAATAGAATTAACATTGATACAATACTTTCATCTCTATTCTTTTTTTTAAGATTTTGTTTATTTATTTGACAGAGAGATCACAAGTAGGCAGAGGCAGGCAGAGAGAGAGGAGGAAGCAGGCTCCCCGCCGAGCAGAGAGCCTGATGTGGGTCTTGATCCCAGGACCCTGAGATCATGACCCGAACCGAAGGCAGAGGCTTAACCCACTGAGCCAGCCAGGCACCCCTTCATCTCCATTCTTTGTATTCTTTTTTTTTTTTTTTTAAGATTTTATTTATTTATTTGAGGAGAGAGTGAGAGAGCAAGAGAGCACAAATGAGGGGTGGGGCAGAAGGAGAAGCAGACTCCTGGGTGAAAAGGGAACCCGATGCGGGGCACAATCCCAGGACCCTGAGACCATGACCTGAGCTGAAGGCAGAGGCTTAACCGACTGAGCCACCCAGCCTCCCTCTACTGTTTGTATTCTAATTTTGGCAATTTGAGAAGCAATTTGACAACTTTGAAAAGAAATGACAGAGTTTTATTGTTGTCTGACTGATAGCACACTCCAGAGGCATCACCATAATTAAAAGTGAGGTCTCCTCACCGAGATCCCTGGGGTTTGATCCAACCTCTGCACCCCATCACCAAAGAGACCTTGGCATGTAACCTTTTGATGCCTCAGTTTCCCTAACAGTAAAATGGGGATACTTCTAAGGCTACATAACTAAAAATATTTATAGGCGAGTTGATACAATGTCTGGAATTTGTTTCAAAATAATCCGCTTTTGGGGGTGTGTGGGGGAAGGGGCTGTGGTGAGAAGGAGATTGGCCATGAGTAGATCATTGCTGAAATGAGTTGATGGGTATATTTTATATCTACCTTTGAATATGCTCGAAATCTTCCACAATGAAAATTTTTTTTCAAAGAAAGAAAAGAAAAAGAAATGTGGGGGAGGGGTGGAGATTATTATTAATCACCTGCCTTGGGTAATCAATAACTGGGGTTAGGAGGAGGTGTTAAACAATTTAATTTAAATTTAAATTAAGCATTTAGAACACTGCTTGGCTAATGTTGTTAGCTAGTACTTTTTGTTTTGTTACCACCTGGTAGTGCTGTCTCCCAGCTCCACAGGCAGCCCGAGGTGGGGAGGGGGGAATGATGATTATTAGTCTTGCGTTTGAATTCTGCTCTGCCACTTCATAGCTGAGATCTAAGCATTGACTATCTCTGAGCCTTTATTCATTTATAAAACATGGGCAATCGTAGTATCAACTTCCAAGTTGTTAGGATGATTCAAAGACAATAATGTAAAATGCTTGATGAAGGGTCTGGTGCCTTTCTTTCTGGACACCTGTTTCTGGGGCTGAATCTCCCTCTGGGCACAGGTTCCTTGTTTTTCCTGTGGAGATTCTGCTACCTGTCCGAGTCACTGCGAAAATCTGGAGAGGCTACAAAGAGGGTGAGAACTTTCTCCATTCCTGTTGCAGATTAGTCCCCCAGCCGTGAGATAGTGGTGGTCTTTCTAGAAGACGGGAACTTTTAGAAATCCAGTGTTCTTGAGACAATGGTTGAGACTTGAGATCCCGTGAATCAGACTGAGTTAGAATTTCCATTCCATTACCTGTAACCCACCTGACCTTACCAGTCTGCCCTTCAGTTTCCTCCTTTATAAGGAGGAATCATATCACAGTCATATCATGAAGACTCAATGTGATATTATAGGGGAAGCATTTAACGCAAGGCTTGGTGAACAGATAGTGGCTCTTGCGGTGCCTGGGTGGTTCAGTGGGTTAAGCCTCTACCTTCGGTTCAGGTCATGATCCCAGGGTCCTGGGATGAAGCCCCATGTCGGGCTCCCTGCTCAGCAGGGAGCCTGCTTCCCCCTCTCCCTCTCCCTGCCTCTCTGCCTACTTGTGATCTCTCTGCCTGTCAAATAAATAAGTAAAATATCTTTTAAAAAAACCCAGAGAGTGGCTCCTATCAACGTGAAAATATTAAGATAACCAAGCTAACATTTCGAGGGCTCATAGGTGTAAGGTATCTAATAACACCATGAATTCTCATGGTAACACCAGAAGATATGGTGAGGGAGATGGAGATGGATATGGTGATGGTGATGGAGATATGGTAATGATTCCCCCATAGGATCGGAGAGGGTCAGCGAAAAGTCACTTCCTGAAAGTCACACAGCTGATACATGGCAACTTTGGGATTTATTTTATTTTTATTTATTCTTTAAGCTGGATCTATTGAGAGAGAGCATTCCAAGCAGAAGAGCTAGCCAGTGCAAAGGCCCTGAGGCAGCTGGGCATGGTATGTTCTCAAACAGCAAGGGGGCCCCTGCAGCTGGATTTGAGTAAGCAAGAACGGGGAGAGGTAGGTGAGGAAAGAAGCCTCCCTCATCCAGGTCTTTGCTTAAATACTCTCCTTCTCAAGGAGACCTCCCTTCTGCCCAGCATTTCCTTTGACCCCCTCCCTACTTCATTTTTGACCATAGCACTTACCACCCATCTGATGTACCATATAATTTGCTTGTTTATTTGTCATCTGTTTCCAAACACTCCAGACTGGAAACACTTGAAGGCAGGAAATTTGTCAGTTTTATTTGTAGTTCTTGTCCTAGATACATAGTAGGTACCAAGTAAATTTGTTGAGTGAGTGAATTAATAAAACTGATGGAGGGGATGGATATTAAACAAAGTATGGTCTAGCCATACAAGAGAGTATGATTCAGCCTGAAAAAGGAAAGCAATTCTGCTCCCTGATCAGCGGGGAGTCTGCTTCTCCCTCTACCCTTCCCTCTTCTCCTCCCCCTGCTTGTGCTATCTCTCTCTCTGTCAAATGAATAAGTAACTCTTTTTAAAAAAGATTTTATTTATTTATTTGACAGAGAGAGAAAGATCACAAGTAGGCAGAGAGTCAGGCAGAGAGAGGGGGGAAAGCAGGCTCCTGTCGAGCAGCAAGCCTGATGCAGAGCTCAATCCCAGGACACTGAGATCATGACCTGAGCCAAAGGCAGAGGCTTAACCCGCTGAGCCACCCAGGCACCCCAGTAAATCTTTTTTAAAAAGGATTTTATTTATATGAAGGAGAGAAGGAGCAGGGTGAGGGGCAGAGGGAGAAACAGACTCCCTACTGAGCAGGGAGCCTGATGTGGGGTTTGATCCTAGGACCTTGAGATCAAGACCTGAACTGAAGGCAGATGCCTAACTGACTGAGCCACCCAGGTGCCCCTGAGCATTAGTTTTTGACATCAGTAAAGCTGAAACGTTAACTGTACCTCCTTCAAAATTAATGCACATAAGAATTAATACAAGATACAGATGTGATGAAAAGAATGCACCCCAATTTCATAACAGCAATGTCTACAATAGTCAAACTGTGGAAAGAGGCAAGATGCCCTTCAACAGATGAATGGATAATGAAGATGTGGTCCGTATACACAATGGAATATTAAGCAGCCATCAGAAAGGATGAATACCCAGGTTTTGCATCAACATAGATGGGACTTGAGGATATGGTGCTAAATGAAATAAATCAAGTAGAGAAAGTCAATTATCATATGGCTTCATTTACTTGTGGAACATAAGGAGAAGAGAAAATGAAGCAGGAGAAATCAGAATGGGAGATGAACCATGAGAGTTTATGGACTCTGGGAAACAAATTGAGGGTTTTAGAAGCGGAGGGGGTAGGGTGGGCGGTTGGGTGAACCCGGTGAGAACAAGGATTGCATGGAGCACTGGGTGTTATACGCAAACAATGGATCATGGAACACTACATCACAAATAATAATGTACTGTATGGTGACTAACATAACATTTAAAAAAAAAAGCCATAACTTTCTTAAAGATACATCCAGGCCACATGCTCATTTCCTCTGATATACCACAGATGCTGAGTTCCCTTGGCTTTCCTCTGAATGGGGCAGAACTAAGAAATAGCATTTCTGCCACTTGGAAAAGCTGACAGGGTTACAGAGGCCTCTAGTGAGAAGGAAAGGGGAAAGGGCAGGCAAAGGCTCCCAGAACCACTGATATTGGTGCTGGAGTCCTCCCTCTCTTCCCTTGGACATTCACTGCCTGGCACCATGCCTATCCTGCCATGGCAGTAACCACTGCTAAGGCTCACAGTGAATGGAAAACATTAAGGTGAGCCCCATCTCCTGGGTGCAACAAAGGGCCTGGTCTAGGGGTCTGTCATTCCCATGACCGTAGTGACCCCAGGGACTTCTTCATTTCTAGCCCTGAAGGGGCCCCACTTGACACTGAGTCCAGAGAATTGTTTTTACAGAGGGCCCCCCCTAATTACAGGGCTGCACTATTACATTTTTTTTGGGGGGGGGACTGCCAAAGCCATCCCAAAGGCCCTAATCTCCTAGGAAGGAAATGTGCATTCTTTCTCTAGTTCCCTTGAAGATCTGACATCTTACTGAGTCTTTGAAATGTAAGCATGCTAGGAGGTGCCTGAAATTCTGCCCACAATGGGGCCTGAGGCAGAAGGAAAGAAAAAAAGAGGAAAAGAGGCCTTTTAAAATGCACACTGCTGTAAAAACTCTCTTACACAGGGACACCCCTGGGTGGCTCAGTTGGTTAAGCATCTGCCTTCAGCTCAGGTCATAATCTCAGGGTCCTGGGATCAGGCTCCCTGCTCGGTGGGGAGTCTGCTTCTCCCTCTTCCTCTGCCCCTCCCCACCCCCTACTCATGCACGTGAGCTCTCTCCCAAATTAATTAAAAACAAATTTTATTTTTTAAAGATGTTGTTTATTTATTTGACACAGAGAGAGAGATCACAAGTAGGTATAGAGGCAGGCAGAGAGGCGGCAAGGGGTGGGTGGGGAAGCAGGCTCCCCGCTGTGCAGAGAGCCAGATGCAGGGGGGTGTGTGTGTTCAATCCCAGGACCCTGGGATCATGATCATGACGTGAGCCAAAAGCAGAGGCTTTAACCCACTGAGCCACCCAGGCGCCGCAATTAAAAACAAATCTTAAAAAAAAACCTCTTGCCCAAAATCTAATCCACAGCTTCCTTAAGATTGCTTGTCAAAAACAAATGCAAATCTTAAAAGTCTTCCACACAAGTACTAGTAAAAAGCTTTAGCCATTGAAGTGGATAGGCTTAATTTCTTGTTTGCCAGACACAATGTGGATTCAACTATAATTAACAAACTAGTGAGTTTTCTGTTGTACCTGATTTGTGGCTGAAATTTTGTAATGAAAGCTGTAATCTCTGTGTCTATCTGCACATATCTGTATGGATGTATGTTGTGTATAGGGTTTTTTTTTTTTCATCTCTAGCTCTGATGGTATTGCCGATATTATTATTATTATTTTTGGAGAGGGAGAGAAAGAAAGAGGGGTGGGGAGGAACAGAAGGAATGGGAAAGAGAGACTCTGAAGCAGGCTCCATGCCCAGTGCAGAACCTGATATAGGGCTTAATCTCATGACCCTGGGATCATGACCTGAGCAGAAATCAAGAGTTGGATGCTTAATCAACTGAGACACCCAGGTGCCCTGCCAATATTAATTTGCAAAAGAGTGCTGTTTAATTGGCTTAAAGATAAGCACTTATGAGTTAAGTATTCCTAAAACTCAGAAATATAGAAATAACCTAAATGTTTTTCAAGTTCCTGCACTCTGGGATAATCTTCAGTGAATAAAAGCTAGTTTAAGTTTATTGCTTTAGGGACGCCTGGGTGGCTCCGTCATTGGGCATCTGTCTTCGGTTTAGGTCATGATCCCAGCGTCCTGGGATGGAGCCCCACATTGGGCTCCCTGCTCAGTGGGAAGCCTGCTTCTCCCTCTCTCACTCCCCCTGCTTGTGTTTCCTCTCTCACTGTCAGATAAATAAATAAAATCTTAAAAAAAAAAAAAAAAAGAATTACGGGTGCCTGGGTGGCTCAGTGGGTTAAAGCCTCTGCCTCTTTGGCTCTGGTCATGATCTCAGGGTCCTGGGATTGAGCCCCACATTGGGCTCTCTATTCAGCGGGAAGCCTGCTTCCTTCTCTCTCTCTGCCTGCCTCTCTGCCTACTTGTGATCTCTGTCTGTCAAATAAATAGATAAAATCTTTAAAAGAAAAGAATTAACTCTATAGGACTGGATGGAGTGATGAGGATGATTACAATATTTTATGACATTTTGAAAAATAGCTGGTTCTTTATTCTTTTGTTTTCCAGATTTAAGGACCCTTTTCCTCTTAAGCTAACTATGACCTCAGCAATTTGGTAAAGTATACTTTTGGGAACAAAGATGAGATAGTTATTTTTTCTGCCTACCTGTTCGCTCCAGAATTTGGAAACCCTATGTGAGCATATAATTTATTTATTTTATTTTTATTTTTTAAAATATTTTATTTATTTGACAGAGAGAGAGATCACAAGTAGGCAGAGAGACAGGCAGAGAGAGAGGGAAGCAGGCTCCCAGCTGAGCAGAGAGCCTGATTCGGGGCTCGATCCCAGGACCCTGGGATAATGACCCAAGCTGAAGACAGAGGCTTTAACCCCCTGAGCCACCCAGGTGCCCCAGGACCAGACAGTCTTAAGGAACTAAGGTTGACTTTATGAAGCCAACGAAACCCCTTGGAAAAACAGGCAGGTACTTTGCTTACAGGGTTCCCAGAACCTAAGGAAGGTCACTTCTTGGTCAGCCTAGGAGCCTCAGGATATTTGGGGGATCTCGAGAAGACAGAAATTCACCTAAATGGATAGGTATTGCAGGCAAGTTATGATGAGCTCTTGGCTTGGGTTCTTAGCCTCCAGAGACTTTTTTATTTTATTTTTAAAATTATTTATTTATTTAATGGAGAGAGAAAGAGAGAGAGAGAGACTGAGTGAGCATCAGTGGGGGAGGGGCTGAAGGAGAGAGAGAAGCAGGTCTCTCCACTGAGCAGGGAGCCCAATGCGGGACTCAATTCCAGGAACCCGGGATCATGACCCAAGTGGAAGGCAGACACCCAACTGACTGAGCCACTCAGGTGCCCTCTTTTCCTTTTTGTAATGCAACTGCTTGACAAAAGACTTCATTTCTGAGGCAGCCACTTCAATATCTCTCTCAAATAAGCACAGTGCCAGCTACATGCCTAGAGTTAGTCCACCTTCCCCTACTCAGGCCCCTTAGTTTTAGAGATCTTGGTTGATTTTGTTAACTGGCCATTTGGGCCACTTGGTTTTTTTCTCTTCCTATGCTTTGAATTTCTGCTCTAAATTCATCCAATAAAGACTGAACCTGCAAAACCCTAGGCCACCACTCTTAGAATCCCCAATAAAAGCAGAACCCTAGGCCTATGGATTCCCTCTTCTTGCAACCTTGCTGTATGGCCTCAGGTGTGCTGTGTAATTCCCAGGTCTTGTAAGCAATACCTTTATTTTTTTTTTTTTTCAAAGTTTCCTCATGGTTACTGCTGAAAGGCATCTTGCAATCCTAATAAAACCCACCAGGGCCAGTCCAACCGCAACACTGATTATTGATCGGCTGGGATGGACAGAGAATAGCAGGGCATTTCAAGTCCTGGCTTCCCCACTTGCCAGAGAGTAATCTCTGTGCCTCAGTTCCCTCAACTGCAAAATGGAGATAGCAGTATTCACCTCTTGAAGCTGTGGAAGGATTGAATTAATAACTGTAAAATATTAACACTGCCTGGCCCAGAGTAAGTGGTTAATAAAAGCCCCCTATTTTGGTTGTTCGAAGAAGCCCATGGTTCAACCTATGTATGATGTTAACTATTTACTCTTCTAGCCCCTAAATTCAATGTTTCCCCCAGATAACTGGGCTGTAAAATCAAAGTACATTTAAATCCGAGGCCATATAATTTATTGTCTGCACCAGGATTGTTTTGAGAGCCAAGGAGATATTATTAATAATTAAGCCAGGGGATAGCTGGCCTGCTCAGTCAGTGGAACATGACCTTGGGGCTGTGAGTTTGAGCCCCACGTTGGGTTTAGAGATTGCTTAAAAATACGACCTTCTTTTTTTTTTAAGATTTATTTATTTGAGAGAGAGAGTTGGGGGGGGGAAGAGCAGAGGGAGGGAGAGCATGGATCTTAAGCAGGCTTCCCACTGACTGAGGAGTGAGGAGCCCAAGGTGGGGCTCCATCCCACGACCCTGAGATCAGAACCTGAGCCAAAGCCAAAAGTCCAGCACTTAACTGACTGAGCCACCCAGGCACCCCTTAGCGAAATCCTTCCCGATTTCCTTCTTGAACATATACCTTCATTTCCCCTAAGCCAGGAGGCCACCTTCTCTTGTCTAGCTGTGAGGGCAGGTGGACAGCTCTGTCTGAGAAATGAAGCCGTGCCTCCTTCCAAGGAGGAGCCCACCAGTGGCACTTCCGGTGTCTTCCAAGAGTGATCACAGTTGAAGTGCTGTGGCTTCCAAAGACTGCAGACAGACTCAGTCATGTTTCAAATATGCTACAAAGTCACACGGGATACTATGGATTCGTGGCTACTGCTTTAGATCATACTTGGGTCTGAGTCCTTTTTCTTTCAATAGTGGTCTGTATAAGGAGGCAGTGGCTTCTTCGGCCGAGGGGTATGACCCAGATATCCTAGCCATTGCTCCTTCAGTAATACTCCCAGTTGTGACCCAAGTCCCATGCAGAAGGAGGTACACTGGACCAGGGGGAAACAGGAAACAATCACATATCCACAACCAGGGGAATGAATGGATACATTATGGTTCATTCACAGTAGAAGGCCTTCAGTGGTTAAGAATGGGTCAGAACTCTACGCACTGCCATGGTACAATGTCCAAGATGAGTGGTTGAATGAATGTTTGTAAAACACGTATTTTCAGGGCACCTGGGTGGCTCACTGGATTGAACTTCTGCCTTCAGCTCAGATCATGGTCTCAGGGTCCTGGGATCGAGCCCCACATCAGGCTCTCTGCTCAGCGGGGAGCCTGCGTCCCCCCGCCCCCGCCACCCTTGCCTGCCTCTCTTCCTACTTGTGATATCTGTCTGTCAAATAAGTAAATAAAATCTTTAAACAGAACAAAACAAAAACACACGTATTTTTGTATTTATGCTTGCATTTGCTTAGGCAAATTCTAGGATACACAAGAAGCCATTAACCATGCTTATTGGTAGGTTCTAGGACTTAGAATTTAGGGAATAGGACAGGATCAAGGAGGAGGACTTTCCTTCCCTTTTATGTTCTTGCTCTACTTGATGTGTTTCTTAGCAGGTGTTTGCCTTATAAACACTTAAAAACTCATTTAAATGAAAATATTAGCCAGTGTTTTCGTAGCTTCTCAGATAGCTATAATAGAGGTTATCATTTGAAAGCTATTTGTTATTTTGGATTAAATGTGCCATTTGTTTTCTCTAGAACTTGGAGGATTAGACTTACTTTTTTAAAAGTTTCTGTTTTTAGCAAATAGAAAAACTTTTAAAGCTTTTTTTTTTTTTTTTGATGTTTCTCACAGGACTGGTAAAATCCACAGGTGCATCTGCCTTCCATAACCTAGCCTGGCCTGTAGCATCTGTCTTCCGAACAACTTGCTTATGATAATGAGAGGGAAGGTATCTTCCTGGGAGCCACACAGCAGCCCCACCACCCCCAGGCCTGGGAACCTCTAGGGCTAGAAGGGAAAGGAGGGAGTCCTGGACCTGATACCAGAGGGCAGAGTGGAGCAGCAGGAACATCATGGAGCCCTGCGGGAGAGGCTGGTCCAGATGTTTACAGCTGCCCACCCGGGAGAGCCTCCAGAGGTGTACCTTTGGCACTGATGGCCCAAAGCTGCCCGGTCTAGTTGACCTGAGGAGCAGCAGGCGCTGAGGGGGTGGGGGGACTGCGGTCTCTGAATCCCAGCTCTGTCACTTCCCAGCTTGGTGACTGGGCAGGAGACTTCTCTCTAAGCCTAGGTGTCTTTGGCATGACAAGTACAGGGCGAAGCCGAGGTTTGAGTCTAAGTCTGCCTGACTCTAAAAATTAGTGCTTTATTCTATCACATGAGCGCTTCCTAGAGTGTGTCCATCAGAGTCCTAGACCTGGAGAGGATAATGCATCTTCCAGCTCTCACTGTCTGCTATCTCTCTCTGTGTCTCTGTGTCTCTGCGTCTTTCTCAGAAAGGCAGTAGACGGAAGTGGCTGGATAGCATGTTCTGGAATGAGATGGGATTTGACACCTGATGCTACTTCTAGAGTGATGTGTTACCTTGGGCACGGTTTTAACCTCTCTGGGTTTCACTCTCCCCATCTATAAAATGGGGATAACAGCAAAACCCACCTGAGAGGGTGAGGATTAAGTGAGTTAGTCTGTGTGAAGCACTTCACGCCTCCCTATCCTCGACTCCCGGGGCTGAATGAGGTCTCAGGCCCAGCGCTAGATCACACAGCACAGCAGGAGCCAGGACATCAGGTCAGGAAAGTTCATGGTGGCACCTCTCCAAGGTTAAGAAAGTATAGGCTCCACCCCTGAATTCAAGGTATCAGGATTGTCTGTCCCCTCCTCCTGGGTTAGAGGGATACAGTGTGGAGATGGCCCTGGCCGTTTTGACTTTCAGACCCAGATAAAGCATTGATCTTGCCTCACTCCCGTGCATGTGGGGTGACTCAGAAACACAAAGGTATATGCACTTCATAACTGAGCTTCAAAATACATTAAGCAAAAACAAACTGCAAGGGGGCATAGACAAATTCCAGTTACTCTCGGAGAGTTGATTACCTCTCTTTTAATAACGTATAGAACAAGTGGGTGGAAACTCCGCCAGGATATAGTAGCGGTGAACAGCACTCTATCGGCCAGTTTGACCTGAGTAACATTTATAGGACACCTATAAATATGTACGACCGCAGAGTACTCATTGTGTCCGTGCTTCAGCTATTGTAGATAATGCTGCAATAAATGGTATGTGTGTGAGAGTGTGTGTCTGTGTATGTGTATGTGTGTGTGTGTGTTTGTGTGTGTGTGTTTAGATATCATTTGGAGTTAATATTTTCATTTTTCTTTTTTTTTTTTTAAGATTTTATTTATTTGACAGAGATCACAAGCAGGCAGAGCGGCAGGCAGAGAGAGAGGAGGAAGCAGGCTCCCCGCTGAGCAGAGAGCCCGATGCGGGGCTTGATCCCAGGACCCCGAGATCATGACTTGAGCCAAAGGCAGTGGCTCAACCCACTGAGCCACCCGGGTGCCCTATATTTTCAATTTCTTCAAATAAGTACCCAGAAGTTGGATCCTATGGTAGTACTTTTTTTTCCTTTTGCTTTTTGCTTTTTGCCCTGTTACTATTGCCCCTGAGGAGGTGCACCATTCCTGGAAGTACTACAATACCAGGTCGATGCATGGGGTGGACAGAGCAAACTCCTGTTCCAGGTAGTTCTATTTTTAATTATTGGAGGCACGTCCATACTGTTTCCTATGCTGGCTGCACCAACTTACGTCCTCACCAATGGTACACAAGGATTCCCTTTTCTCCACATCCTCACCCCTCACCAGCACTTGTTGTTTCTTGTCTTTTTTTTTTTTTTAATAAGTAATTTCTATACCCAACGTGAGGCTCAGATACACAACCCTGAGATCAAGAGTCGCATGCTCCACTGACTGAGCTGGGCAGGGGCCCTGGTTTCTTGTCTTTGTCATAACACCCATCCTAACAGGTGTGAGGTGATAACGTCATTGTGGTTTTGACTGGCATTTCCCTGATGGTGAGTGATGAGTGATGATGACTGGGGAGCTCATGTCTTATCCTCCGTGTAACTGGCTAAGGGATGACGTCATTGGCCCACTCCCCATATGACCCAGTCCTTATTTTAATCCCATCTACAAAATGCCTTCTACCATATCAGGTAGCATTGACAGGTTAGGGGGATTAGGACAAGGACATATTTGGGAGGCCACTATTCAGCTAACCCCAAACTTCAAAATAATGATACAGAGTGGAAAGAAGACAGGCAAAAAAAAAAAAAAATAGTGCATACTCCATGACTTCACATAAAATTGAGGAAGTGCAAGCTAATCTCTAGTGACAACAGACCAGTGGTTGCCAGGGGAAGGGATTAAAAATGGGGTGAGGCGTTACAAAAGCTCGTGAGAAAACTTTCAGGTGATTGTTACGTTCATCATCTCGTTTGTGATGATGGTTTCACGGGTGCGACATGTTTCAAGCCTGACCAAATTGTACTTTACATGTAGCTTATCGGATGTCAATTATATCTTGGGAAAACTATTAAAAATGAAAAAAAAGTAAGCATACTTTCACATATGAAAACCAGCTCTTTTCACCTACCCAGGTCTGCTTGCTTCCCCCACAGACCCTCTCCTTGTGTCTTTGTATCTCTGCCTCTCTCTCGCTCTTCTGTTCTCTCGCTGTCTCTTTTGTCCCCTCCCTTTCTCTGCCTCTAACCCCATATTATCGTCCTCCTCTATTTCTTGGTTTCTCCCTCTCTTGCCTCTGCCTCTTGGCATATCTCTTCTCATTATAAGTCTTTGTAATCTGATATGTACTTTGCATTTATGGACATCTTTGTTGAGACTCTGACTTCTCTTTGGAAATACTTGATTTGCATTTAGATTTCATGAGATTTATAACTGAAAAAGTGGATTCACATACCCAAGTTGTTCCAAATGTACTTAGAAGTTCTCCAAGAACTCAACTACCGGTTTCTACTTAAAATTATTTTTCACATTTTCTCCTGGGCATATTTTGAGTGCTTTATAGTTGCCTATGGCAAGTGGGTACCGTACTGAGCAATGCAGCTCCAACCTGCTGTGTGACTTTGGGTAACACTCTAAACCTCTCTGTGCCTTACTCTCCCCATCTATAAAGTAAGGATGACAGCCATACTTACCTCAAAGGGTGAGAAGTGAGTGAGTTTCTCGGTGTAAAGCCCTTCATGGGTCCCTGTCAGTATTCTCTGGAGCTGGAATGAGGTCCAGGCTCAGGACCAGGCCACAGGGCACAGCAGGAGGCAGGACTTGGGTCAGGAAAGTCCATGGTGGCACCTCTCCCAGGTCAGAAAAGTGCAGGTTCCACCCCTGAATTCAAGATACCAGGACTAGCAGTCCTTTTCTCCTAGGTCAGAGGGGTATGAGTCAACTGCTAGGGTCAGCGTCCTGGGTACTGCAAAGGGTTTACCCAACATTGCAAGACAGTTGCTGCCTCATCTCCCCCATTCCCTTTTGAAGATCTACTCATTTATTTTAGGTTGAGAGAGAGAGAGCACACGCACAGTGGGGAGGGGCAGAGGGAAAGAAAGATCTCATGCAGATTCCCCGCTTAGCACAGAACTATCTCAGACCCTGAGATTAAGACCCGAGGTGAAATCAAGAGTCAGACGCTTAACTGACTGAGCCACCCAGGTGCCCCCCCCCCCCGCCCCATTTCCTCTTGAAGAAGAGAGACAGAGACAAGTGGAAAGCCAGGCCCAGGGCACGACCAGTGGATGTGGTCACTTTCATTCACACACTGGGCAAATATGGGACCAAGCCTACTAGATATCCAGAATGATGATGGAGACAGACAGGAGCTCAGGGCATGTCAACCAAAATGGACCAGTCTCTGTGCTCCTGGAGCTCAGGGTCTAAAGGCAGAAACAGAGACACCAAGACAGAGAGAGAAAGAGAGAGACAGTCACAAAGAGAGGGTCAGAGAAACGTCCTGCCTTGTGAAGTCAGAGTCAGGGTCCCAGAGAGAAGCGCCTGGCTCTGCTCAGAGCCATTAGAGAGCCGGTGGATGGCGGGGGGCTCTGAACCTTGCACCTGTGGGGCCTCAGTCTCTGTCTCTCTGTACCTCTGAGTCTCCCCAGTTCTGTGCCTCCTTCCCCCACCCCCATCCTGTTGCCCCATCACTCCCATCTGTGGCAGTCACCGAGGGAGGGTGAAGGATGGAGGGTGGCAGGTGAATACGAAACCCCGGAAGGCCCCCAGAGACAGGGACAGGGGGACACACAAACACGTGGGCACACACGGACTCACACACAAGGACACACACTGCCATCGCCACCCAAAAGTAAACACACGCTCACGTATGAAGCCACATAAATACACATAAGCCCACTCACGCACAGAGATATGTACACGACCCCAGGCAGATTCATACGTGGAAACACATCAGCACGTTCCCGTCAATGCAAACAGCACTTCACATACAAAATCACACATGCCCACAGGTGCAAGGAGGCATGGGGGACTGATTGCTGGTGCATGCACACGGGGGGACAGGGCACGCCCACCGTGCCTGTGAGACAAATACAACATAGGGCCACACACACACTCTCGAGGACTTTGGAATCGCAACCACATCATCTCCCCAGACCCATGGGGTTGCCCAAGCAGGAAGTATGGGTCTGTTAGTACTGCTCTTTCTTTCAAGTTCTTGGCCGTGATGAGAGGAGAGGTGGGGAGAGGATGAAGTTACATAACATGCAGGGAGGCAGGCTCGGGATAAAAGGCTGCGCTCTGGGCTGCAGTGGGGAGGAAGGCAGCTGGACTCAGTCATGGAGCTCAGCGTCCTTCTCCTCCTTGTTCTCCTCACTGGACTCTTGGTTCTGCTGGCCAGGGGCCACCCGAAGGTCTATGGCCGCCTCCCACCGGGTCCCCGTCCTCTGCCCTTCTTGGGGAACGTTCTTCAGATGGACAGGAATGGCTTACTCAAATCCTTCCTCAGGGTGAGATACAGATTGGATGGGGTCCAAGGGCGGGTCCCTGTCTCTGTGCTGGGGGATCACTCACCAGAAGGCGTGAAGGCATCCTTTCAGGCTTGAGGGTGGAGGGAGGAAGGGGCATGGGGGTGCAGCACACTGGACAGTGGTCAGAGAGTCGGACATCCCTGCTCAGTTGAAGTGTGTGGGTATGGTCCCTGGAGTGGGCAAGGGGGTTTGAAGAGGTGTCTGGGTGTGAGCCATGGTGTAGAATTTCATGCTTCTGCCACCCCTCGGTGGAGTCTCTGGGTGCCTGACGGGCCCTGGAAGAGAGAGAAAAGAGGGTGGTGTCACCCATCAAATAGATCTCTCCTCTGCCAACAGAAGAGGTCAAAGTCTGGTCCAGGTTGGGGTCGGTGTCCAGAGGAGGAGGGGCAAAGAGTCCAGGAGGTCGGGCACGGAGTGCAGCAATAATGACCTTGAACGAGCCATAATAGCTAACGTGGGAGTATTTACCAGGCTCTGGATCACTGCTTTCCAGGCATGGTTTCTAGTCTGATGATCCATTCATTTATTAATAATGTTGTTCACACCCACGAACCCACTTCCCACCAGAGGAACTGAATGACCAACAGTAATTTCCAGCTGCCCCATGCTCCTCTGTCCACTCCTCACGCCATGGCGACCACACTCCTGAATCTTGACCTGCCATCCCTTTGCTTTTACTAAAGAGGATTTCCCCACATTTACATATTATGTAGTTCTCATTGTTTTCTACATATTATGTAGTTTCATTGCATCACAAGGGCACCGGGCTTTCCCGTAAACTCCCAGACTCAGAATTGTGAGGCTAGGGGTGCCTGGGTGGCTCAGTGGGTTAAGCCTCTGCCTTCGGCTCAGGTCATGATCCCAGGGTCCTGGGATTGAGCCCCACATCGGCCTCTCTGCTCAGCAGGGGGCCTGCTTCCTCCTCTCTCTCTGCCTGCCTCTCTGCCTATTTGTGCTCTCTGTAAAATAAATAAATAAAATCTTAAAAAAAAGAATTGTGAGGCTAGAATTTATTGGCATTGCTGTGGGCATTCGTCAGGGGCTTTCCGCATCCTCGAGATATGGACTGTGAGGACACTTGTCTGCAGTCACACAGCTGGGATGGCACAGAGGGAACACTGAGCTCCAGCATGGAATGCCTTCATCTCCAACATACTCTTGGGCTGAATGGCCAGCAATGTGGGGATGACAAAATCCTTTGAGAATTTAGTTAAGCTGTGGGCTCTATCCCCTTCAAAAGTCCACAAATATTTTTGCATATGATTTTCAGAGTTCCGAACCCCCTACAGTTCTTCCGTGGTCCTCCTTTCTCGTATCATCTTTGGAGATAGGAAGGGAGAGAACGGGCTAGTGGGTGTGATGATGGTATAGCTTGCCAAGGGTGGCCTGGCTCCCAGATCTTTCTGGAGTCAGACAGAGGTGGATTTTGTGTTCTAGATTCAGCTCTGACTCATTGGGTCTCAGTTCTCTCCTCTGAAAATGAGATGGTGATAAGAGCGTGTGTTTTATAACATTGTTGAGAACTGGGTGGCAAAATCCACTTATTCAGTGGATTTGATTCACTCATTCAGTATCATTTACTGGGCACCTTCTGTGTGCCTGGGAATATTCTAGGCATTGATGATGTGACTTTGGACAGGGCATACAAGACCAACAAATAAGAAGATGTGAGGTAGACAAGCTATGATTAAAAGAAAGTGGGGTGCTATTTTAGAGAGTGATGGAGCTACTTTTCGAGCACATGGAGACTGGATCCGAGGAGGACAAGCGGAGGGGTCATGGGGCCATGGTGGAGAATTCAGATCTTCCTCTCAGCACAGTGGGAGCACTGGAGGATTTGGAGTAGTTAGGGGTATTAACTAATTTACATTTTCATGGGATTATTCTGGCTTCAGGGTAGGGTGGGGTGGGTGGTGATCCAGACTGTAGCAAAATGGGAATGAAAATAGGGATACCAGTAAGGAGGCTTTGCAGAGATCAATGTGAGAGATTTTGCAGTAAACTTAGCCTTTTTGTGATTTCTTAAAAGCTTTTATTTATTTGTTTGAGAGAGAGAGAGAGCTAACATGGCGAGGGGCAGAGGGAGAGGGAGAGAAAGAATCTTAAACAGGCATCATGCCCAGTCCAGAGCTGACTTGGGGCTCGATCTCACGATGATGTCAGATCATGACCCGAGCTGAAATCAAGAGTGGGACCCTTAACTGACTGAGCCACCCAGGGCACCCCCTAACCTGTTTTATGATTTTAAGTCAACTTTTATTGAGGTTTAACATCACCCCTAAAAGGGCACAAACCCTGTGTTCAGCTCAGTGAATTCTTTCAAAGGAACATACTCATATTAATTGACGTACAGATAAGTAACAACACATTCTGTCCCCAGAAACCCACTTCCAGTCCCCTCCCAGTCACCACCCTCCCACTATCCTGACTTCATATAAACAGAATTATGACCAGGGCGCCAGGATGGCTCAGTCCTTAGGGCGTTGGACTCTTGATTTTGGCTCAGGTTATGATCTCAAGGTTGTAAGATAGAGCCCTGGATTGGGCTCCACACGGGGTGTGGAGTTTAATTAAGATTACATCTCTCCCTCTAAACCCCCTTCCCCTCCTCCTCAACCCCCCCCCCCCGCTCCCTCCTGCTTGCACCCTTAGGCTCTAACATAAACAAACAAACACATAAATAAATATATAAATAGAATTATGACCCATGGACACTTTCATGTCTTGTTGCTTTCACTTAACACTACCCTGTGACTTTCACTTATACTGCTGGCTGTAGCGCCCCTTCTTTTTTTTTTTTTTTAAGATTTTGTTTATTTATTTATTAGACAGAGATCACAAGTAGGCAGAGAGGCAGGCAGAGAGAGAGGAGGAAGCAGGCTCCCCACTGAGCAGAGAGCCCGATGCGGGGCTCGATCCCAGGACCCCGGGACCATGACCCGAGCCGAAGGCAGAGGCTTCAACCCACTGAGCCACCCAGGCGCCCCGCGCCCCTTCTTTTTAATTGCTACGTAGTATTCCACAGCACGACTGTATCACTACACACTTATCCTCTAGCTGGGTTGCTAAGCTTCCATGAATGTTCCTGTTTGTATTTTGGCGAATGCCTGGGCACATTTTTGTTGGGCGTGAGCCTGGGAGTGGAGCTGTTGAGTCACTGAGTAAACCTGTGTTTGGTTTCAGTAAATACCGCCTAGCAATTTGGCAAGGGGCTCACTGACTTTATGGCTCCTCAGATTTCATGATCATCCCGAAGCCATTGTTTTTCCTTCATGTCTACCCAGTGGATGATTCTGGGTAGCTCTGCAGGGAAATCAAGTCAGGAGGCAGATAGCAGGTTGATGTCATCGGGTCACAAGAAGAATGACCCTTTGGTTTCAGTGCGGGGAGATCTGGCTGGACTCAGAGGTGGGGGCAGGAGGAAGGGATATTAAACCACCTGTACTGGGGCGCCTGGGTGGCTCAGTGGGTTAAGCCGCTGCCTTCGGCTCAGGTCATGATCCCAGGTCCTGGGTTCGAGCCCCACATCGGGCTTTCTGCTCAGCAGGGAGCCTGCTTCCTCCTCTCTCTCTGCCTGCCTCTCTGCTTACTTGTGATTTCTCTCTGTCAAATAAATAAAAAAAAAAAAAAAAAAAAAAAAACACCTGTACTGCTTAGGGCGCTGATCAGGCAGAGCCTGGCTGGGTCATGGGTTAATCCTTTAGTTGGTGGGTTCTGGGAAGGGGAAAGGCAGCCTGGGGCGGAGGGTCTTGCGGGGCAACAGAATCAATCCGTACATACGTGTCTTTATGCTTTAGCAACTGGGAGGGCTGCATCAGGGCGAATGGACTAATTGCAACCCCGGGTGTGGAGATGTTTCACAGCTCCGGGAGAAATACGGGGATGTCTTCACGGTGTACCTGGGACCAAGGCCCGCGGTCATGCTGTGTGGGATAGAGGCCATACGGGAGGCCCTGGTGGACCAAGCTGAGGCCTTTTCCGGCCGGGGGAAAATTGCTATAGTTGAGCCAGTCTTCCAGGGCTACGGTAAGGGCCTCGAAGGCACCTGGAGGGGAAGGATTGAGGAGGGGAATTGGGGAGGATGAATCCGGGAAGAGAGGATAAGGGGGTGCAGAGGGACCCAGGGTCTCCTTCCAGTCTCCTCGGCAGCCCAAGCCTTCCTTACACCCCCAGGTGTGGTCTTTGCCAACGGGGAACGTTGGAAGGCCCTTCGCCGATTCTCTCTGGCCACCATGAGGGACTTCGGGATGGGGAAGCGGAGTGTGGAGGAACGGATTCAGGAGGAGGCTCAGTGTCTGGTGGAGGAACTACGGAAAACCCAGGGTGAGTCCCAGGCAAGGCACGGTGCGTAGGGTGGAGAAACAGAGGTACAGCTAGAGAATGATCCTGAGAGATCATTGGACAGAGGGACACACAGGGACGAGTAGGAGAGGAACCCAGGGAGCCAGAAGAGAGGCGGGGTGTATGGTGTCGAGAATAACTCAAAGGCATAAACTTAGATATTAGCATGCTATTTACTTGGAATCAGGGAAAACAACTCATGGATTAATTACATCTATCAAGGATGAAAATATGACTTAACCAAAAGAAGGCAAAGAGAGATGGGGGACATAAAGAGGACAGGGTCCCTCCACAAGAGATATTTTGAGACATCAATATAGAGGCTGGGAGGGAGAGGCAGAGACATAGGGAGCAATAGAGGAATAGGGACAGACGACCAAGACAGATGGGAAGAAACAGAGTGACTCAGATGGAGAGATAGGGAAGGAGAAAGAGGCAGAAATGGAGGGACCAAGACGGAGAGAGACTGGAAGAGCCTGCGAGAGGCAGAAAGAAACCAAGGCAGAGAAAATTAGACAGATAGACAGGCTCAGGGAAGGGTCTGCTGGGGACAAGAGAAGATCGACAGGTGAGATCCACAGAGAGAGGCTGATGCCATGTCACTCCTGGACACACAGTCAGGGAGGCCAGGATATAGACAGACCTCAACTAGCAAATACAGAACAATTCCCCGGACACCGCGAGCCCTAGAGGCAGAGAGAAGAGATGAAGGGGGAGTGGCAGACAAGAGATTGGGAGAGCAGAGCTTTCTAATCTGCCCCTGGGACTTAACTCCCTGCTCCCAGGGTCAGAGCCAAGACCAGAGAGGGACTAACAGCACAGCCTCTGGAGCTGGGCTTCCAGGGGTCTGAAACCCGATCCTAGGGATGAGAAGCTGAGTTAACACTGATCAAATCACACAACCTCTCTGCCCATCTCTGAGATGGAAATAATAACAGAACGGCACTTTCCTCCCAGGGTTGTGGTGGGAATTTTTTTTTTTATAGATTTCACTTTTTTTTTTTACAATTTATTTTCAGATTTCACCCTTTTATTAAAAAAATATTTTATTTATTTATTTGACAGATAGAGGTCACAAGTCGGCAGAGAGGCAGGCAGAGAGAGAAGGGGAAACGGGGCTTGATCCCAGGACCCTGGGATCATGACCTGAGCCCAAGGCAGAAGCTTTAACCCACTGAGCCACCCAGGCACCCCTTGTGGTATTAATAAAATAATACATGAAGTGCTTAGAATAGGGCCTGGCACATCGTCAGGGCTGGTGTATGTTAGCTGTTCTGTCCCCCTTTCTTTACTGTCACTGGACGAGGGAGGGCAGACACGCAGAGATGGGGCAGTTGCCAAATGTTCCCAAGGTCTCTGTTTGAATCTGTGTCCCATGATCGGTGCCTCCTCCTCCTCCTAGGAGCCCTCCAGGACCCCACCTTGTTCTTCCACTCCATGACCGCCAACATCATCTGTTCCATTGTCTTTGGAAAACGCTTTGGCTACAAAGACCCTGAGTTCCTGCGGCTGCTGGACCTGTTCTACCAGTCCTTCACTCTCATCAGCTCCTTCTCCAGCCAGGTCAGAGAGAGGGTGTGGGAGGGTGGACATGAGGTGGGCATCCAGGGCAAGGGAGAGGGGCAATCTGCTTTGGGGGCCCAGCAATGCAGCTTCGGGCTGGAAGTGGGGCAGAGACAACCGGAAGGGACAGGGACACTGAGAGCTGGAGGGCGGGACGGAAGACAGGGACTAGAAAGCTGAGTATGATGAGACAGGGGGACAGACTATGAGTCAGGCTGTCAGCTGTCAGGCTCTCTCCTTTTCTGTCCCGATTTCTCCAAACCTTCACCTCTGTCTTGAGCAAAGCTCCTTGCCTGAAGCAATTCAAAGGACACATGAAAATAAGGAATGACGTTTCTTTGTGTTTGCCACTTCTCCTTCCTCTTTTTTTTTTTTTTAATGTCTCCTGGATTATAAAGTAACATGCTCTGCTTTACTTTTTTTTATTTTTTAAAAAAGATTTTATTCATTTATTTGACAGATAGAGATCACAAGTAGGCAGAGAGGCAGGCAGAGAGAGAGAAAGGGAAGGAGGCTCCCCGCCGAGCAGAGAGCCCAACTCGGGGCTCGATTCCAGGACCCCAGGATCATGACCAGAGCCAAAGGCAGAGGCTTCATCCACTGAGCCACCCAGGCGCCCCCATGCTCTGTTTTTAAAACAAAATAGTATCGTTTCTCTTTCTCAACGAACCTGGAATACCCCAATTGTATATTAAGTTTAAAAAAATCAAACTGAGGGGCGCCTGGGTGGCTCAGTGGGTTAAGCCGCTGCCTTCGGCTCAGGTCGTGATCTCAGGGTCCTGGGATCGAGTCCCGCATCGGGCTCTCTGCTCAGCGGGGAGCCTGCTTCCCTCTCTCTCTGCCTGCCTCTCCGTCTACTTGTGATCTCTCTCTGTCAAATAAATAAATAAAATCTTTAAAAAAAAAATCAAACTGAAAGCGTACCTGAGTGGCTCAGTTGGTAAAGTTTCCAACTCTTGATTTCGGCTCAGGTCCTGATCTCAGGGTTGTGAGATGGAGCCCAGCTCAGGCTTGGCTCAGAGCGTGGAGCTTGTTTAAGATTCCCTTTCTCCCTCTTCTTCTGCCCCCACCTCCACTTCTCTCTCCCTCTCTACCAAAAAAAAAAAAAAAAAAGAAAATTAAACTTCAGAGCACTATGCCTGTCTATGTTGGATATGTGCGTAGGACACAAACACAAATTTGTGTGACTTTCCTACTGGAGAGTCTGCTCCACAAATCTGGAATGGGACCCGGGATGAGTATTTTCTGAGAAGCCCAGCAGGTGATTTCACTTTTCTCCTCCTACAGAAAATCACAGAGAGAGAAAACTCTGGAAGGAGATTCACCAGTGTTACTGTTATCCCTAGAAAGAAGGATTAAGAATTTTACGTTGTACTCTCTCCTTTCCCACATTCTTTGCAATTATTTGCAACAAGTTAGGTGTTACATTAATCCTCAGATGATACTAGAAATATGTTTCAAAATAAATATCATCCGTCCTCAAAATAAATATCGTCCGTCCTAAGGAGTCAGTAGGCTCACCTTGCAGAAGCAACAGGTTCTCAACGTTGGGCACAGCAAGGGAGGTTAGGCAGGTACACAGAGTCAGAGAGGTCTGAGCTAAAGAGATCAGCTGGCTGAAGTAGACAAGACAGGTGCAGAGAGGGCACCTGGCTGGCTCAGTCGATCAGTAGAGGCTGGGACTCTTGATCTCAGGGTCGTGAGTTAAAAGAGACCCACGTTGGGCGAAGGGGTTACTTGAAAAAAAAAAAAGAAAGAAAAAGGTCAGGGTGATTAAAGACATAGTAAGGCGAGGCACAAAGGAGAGAGTCGGAGAGGTGAGGCAGGGACCTCATAAGATGTGAGGATGATGAGGAAGATGCAGAAGGAGAAAAATGGGAGAATGACAGATGAAAGGAAACTTAGAATCAGTGAGTGAGAGACAAAGACAGAGGGCAACAGAGACAGAGAGAGACACAGGGAGAGGAGATCCCCTCCTCCACCCCAGGTTTTAGGGCCCAGGACAGCTCCCCTCTCTGGGACCCACAGCTCAGCCCCAGGACGACCTCACAGCCCCTTCTCTCCCACAGGTGTTTGAGCTTTTCCACAACTTCTTGAAGTACTTTCCTGGTGCCCACAGGCAAGTCTACAACAACCTGCAGGAAATCAATGCCTTCATTGGCCGCGTCGTGGAGAAGCACCGTGAAACCCTGGACCCTAGCTCCCCCCAGGACTTCATTGACGCCTACCTGATCCGCATGGACAAAGTGGGGTTTGGGGGAGGGAAGTGGGAAGGGTGGGGAGGGAGGAAAAGATGAGGGGGAAAGGAGAAGGGAGAGCTGAGAGGGAGGGAATGGGGAAGAAGGAGGGAAGGATGGAGATTGGGAAAAGGGAGGGGAGAGGCAGAAGGGAAATGACAGGAAGAGGAAATGGGAGAAAGTCGGGAGCAGAGAGGGAGAGAGAAACGGGAAAGGCAGGACACAAAGGACAGCAACAGATGACAAGACTCACAGAGGCCTGAAGTGGCTGGGAGCCAGGGGGAGACAAACACAGCAGAGAGCTGGGAAATGCACTGGAGCCAGGACAGAGTGAAGAGAGACGGGGAGGGATTCCTGGTTGGACGCACAGAGGGCACAGAAAAGTAAACTGGACCAGACCTTGTGAAAGCCCCAGAAGCGGGGGAGGGTGCCCCGGGGCACAAAGGCCCCCACCCACCCCCGCCCCATGCTTCCCCTTGGATTCAGGAGAAGGCTGACCCCAGCAGCGAGTTCCACCAGCAGAACCTCATCCTCACGACACTCTCCCTCTTCTTCGCGGGCACAGAGACCACCAGCACCACGCTCCGCTACGGATTCCTGCTCATGCTCAAATACCCGCACATCACAGGTGGGCAGGTGGGGACAGCCCATGGAGGGGGTCTTCTGACCCCTTTTGGGGCTGCAGGAGTTGAGGCTGGCGTCCTTCCTGAATGAGGCAGGCCGTGTCCGGTGTTCGTCTCTTATACCAGGGGCACTGCCCGTATTGAATGAGCCCCTAACGAAGCCAGTCCTGTGAATGAACACAGGATGATGGATGGTCAGCGTGTTCTCCCACTGTTTCCTCCCGTCCAGTAAAGGCAGACTCATCTATCCCCCACCATCCATTCCTTTACTCACCTATTCCTTTGTTAATTAATTTATTTACTTACTCCTCTATAGATCTAGCCCGCCACCCATTTATGTGATTTACTGGTTAATCAGGTTTGTCTATGGGCCATTTATTAATCAATGATGAATGATTCATTAATTCACATATTGAGTGATAAGCACATACATACACGCATTCATTAATGTTCTTCCATTCATCGATCTTTCCACTCATAAGCTGATTGATTTCTGTATTCATTTATTTATACAGTTGTTCATGGGTTAGTCTGCTGATCTATTCCACTGTTTCATTCCTGAGGACCTAGCTCTGTGTGTCATCTCTAATACACACACAGTAATTATTAGCTCATTTTCAACTCCTTTTAGAGGGAGAATTTTGGCAGGCTTATAGTCTTGAGTTCTTAATCTGAAATTCTATGCAAAATTGTGGTGTGTGTGTGTGTGTGTGTGTGTGTGTTTATCTGTGCCCTGTGAGGAGAATTCAAAACATTCATTAGATTTCAAAAGGGGAGAATTCTTGCTTCCCCCTCCACTTCTTCCCCAGGCTCGTTGCTCTGAGGGATATCAATGACCTAACCATTTATTATGCCTTTTCTCTGGCTCGCTGGGCCATAGAAAGCAATGTCCCTGCTGGAAGGTCTTTTTAAAATGAGGTTCCCTGATCCCACTCATCTGTGCAGAGAGAATCCACAAGGAGATTGACCAGGTGATTGGCCCACACCGCCTTCCATCCCTTGATGACCGAGCCAAAATGCCATACACGGATGCCGTCATCCACGAGATTCAAAGATTCGGGGACCTCATCCCAATTGGCGTGCCCCATATGGTCACCAAAGACACTTGCTTCAGAGGGTACACCATTCCCAAGGTGAGGTCAGCTGGGCTCCCGCATCTCTCCAGTGTGGCTCATCTCTGCCCTTGACCTGTTTTTGCTTTGGTTTTATCACCAGGACCCTCATTTTTATTTATTTTATTTTATTTTAAAGATTTTATTTATTTATTTATTTGACAGAGAGATACACAGCAAGAGAGGGAACACAGCAGAGGAAGTGGGAAAGGGAGAAGCAGGCTTCCCACAGAGCAGGGAGCCCAATATGGGGCTCAATCCCAGGACGCTGGGATCATGACCTGAGCCAAAGGCTTAATGACTGAGCCACCCAGGCGCCCCTTTTTATTTTATTTTATTTTTTTACGGGGTGCACTGAGGAAGGGAATGGCAGTATCTTTTGACCTTGTGACCCTCCCTCAGGGCACTGAAGTATTTCCCATCCTGCACTCTGCTCTCAATGATCCACGTTACTTTGAAAAACCAGATGTCTTCAACCCTGACCACTTTCTGGATGCCAAGGGGGCATTGAAGAAGAATGAAGCTTTTATCCCCTTCTCCATAGGTGAGCTGGGCTTCCACTCCCTTTCCCAGACCCCAGAGTGCCATCCCCACCCTGAGACAATCAAGGGGAGAGCTTTGCTTTGTGAGCATCAGTGTGTGTGTGTATATGTATATGTCAGTTGCTTTACCCACTTTGATCTGTTCCATTTTTACTGCAACCCTAGAGGGGACTTAAGAAGTAAGATCATGTCCCAAAGGCACATCTTGGTGAGCTGGACCAGGGAAAATATTTTAACCTCTTTATACCTTGGTATAAAATATCTATCAAGCACTGCTCTGAGCTCAGTGCTTGGCTGGGGGCTGAAAATAATGTGCGGGACAATTCACATTCAGACAATTCACACAGTTCCTGCCCCGGGAAATTTACAGTCCAGCAGGGAAGATGGGCATTTATAATCTGGCCACAAAAATAGTCCCTAATGAAATGAGTCGGTGCTTGTAATGTACTTAGGGCTGCTTGCCACAAAGGGAGTGGTCACAGAAGTGGTGATTATTATCACGATGAATGGATGAATCGTGATTGTGGTAAGTGCTCTAAAAGGGCCTTTGGAAACACAAAATAGGAAAGACTGACTACTCTTGATGATTCATTGGGGAAAACTTCCCCTGAAGCCCTGGCCTCTATGCTAAGATGTCAAGGATGAGTATCAGTTGGCCTCTAGAAAGAGTGATCGAGGCAGAGGCAACAGCAAGGTCAAAGCCTGCAGGTGGAAACATGATGGCATATTTGAGAAACTAGATGAACCCTGTGAGTTGGAATGTAGATTATAGAAGGGGACAAGGGTGAAGAGCTCAGCTGGGAGGGCATGAAAGCTGGGGGTGTTTGGATTTATCCTGCTGGCGCTGGGGAACCAGAGAGGCTCTTGACATGCTCTGAATTGTCTCTGTCCACATTCTCCACATTTTGGTCCCTTCTAGAGACAACCCCAATGCCCAGGGTCCTCATCCTTTGGGAGAAAGGAGGACCCTAGAGTCAAGACAGAGATGTAGAAAAAGAAGGACAGATACAGACAGACAAAGAAGGAGTGAGTGAGAAACAGAGAGAGGGACAAGGAGAGAGAGACAGAGACAGTAACAGGGGACGTAGGGACAGAAAGAGACAGAGTGAACATGAGACAATAGAGCGAGGAAAAGGAGAGAGAGAGACAGAAAGGGGAGAGAGAGAGTGTTTCAGATGGAATCAGATGCAAATGGACAGAGACAGGGAGATTAAAATGGAAGAAAGTGGGCAAAAGAGGAAGGAGACAAGATACAAACAGAGCAAGAGACTGGGGCAATTTCGCTATGGCAGGAAAGAAAGACAAGCCAAGGCAAAAAGATGGTCAGACAAAAAGCATGCAAAGGTGTCCCAATAGACAGCCCAGGGGATGAAGAAGACAGGGTGGGAGTAGAGAGTAGAGCCAGGCTGTTCTGGAAAGAATTGGGTCAAAGAACCAGGTGTAGGAGAACTAGCCCCGAGCTCTGCCCTCAGTATTTCCTAAGTTCGTATTTCCTAATTTCTAATGTGCAAAAAGATGTGGACATATTCCCCAGAAACCTCCATGCAGGCCCAATGCAAGGTCAGGAAACATCTGGAATGGCCTTTCCAAGGTGGCCAGCTTGCAGATAAACAGGACCTGACATAAAGGACGAGGCTTTCAGTGTCTCTGCCTGAGGGCTCCACTCCATGTGTCCTCATTTCTCATCAAGCCCATGCTCTGTAACCTACTGGGGAGCTCTCATGCCTCTGAGAGTCTGCTGGAAGCTGTAGACTCCCCTCTCACAAGTACTAGTCCCACTCACAGTTTTAGGGGCAGTTTGGTTTTTGCCCCAAACTCTTGAAGCTGGTAGCTCTCAGACTGAGATAAGATGACAACCCAGAGATAGGGAAACACACAGTGCCAGATACACCCCCCACCCCCGCTCCCCAGCAACCTCACACTCCCCACCAGACACACACTCCATGCCACATACACCCAGAAGGAAACACAAAGCAAGAACCACCTATTGCATCCTTAGCAGAGGCCAAGTGTTAGTTTAGGAATTTTTACAAATATTCATTTCTTTAACCTCACAATATCCCTATTTGATGGGTACTCTTCTCCCCATATTAGAAATGAAAGACGTTAAAAATGTTAGAAATGTGCACACACCTACACAGTGGAGGCAGACAGACAGACAGACAGACAGACACACATACACACACACATCCAACCAGAAATGTGTCTTTATTCTCTGGGGGGACCGCTGGACCCTCTGGAAATCTAAGAAAAGAACTCTCTTCTGGGGAAAAAAAAATGTGCAAGGCCTAAATGTTTACACTTTCAGAGGGCCCGGGAACCCACAGGAATTACACCCTGAATTGCAGGTTAAAGGCTAATCCCATACACATCTGTTGCAATGGCCACAGATGTCTGGGTTTGCCATGTGAGAGGGCAAGGAACATGCATTGGCTCCGTGCCCATGCTGGTGATCTTGTGTGTCCACAGGGAAGCGCATCTGTCTTGGTGAAGGCATTGCCCGCATGGAATTATTCCTCTTTTTTACCACCATCCTCCAGAACTTCTCCGTGGCCAGCCCCATGGCCCCTGAGGACATCGACCTCACACCCCGGGAGATCGGTGTGGGCAAAGTGCCCCCTGTGTACCAGATCAGCTTTCTGTCTCATGGAGGGTGCTGAGGGAGGTGGGGGGAGTCAAAGAATCCCAGGATCATGAAGTAGCCCACCTCTGCAGAGAACAGCTCCTTGCCTCTCTCTGGGTCTTCCTGCCATGAAGAGACCCACAGCCAGCCAGCGCCCTCCCCTCCTTGGTGCCACCTCCCTGGGAAAGTCCTCTTTGCCACCTCATCTCAGCCCATCATTCTGCAGCTCTTGTAAAGACTCATTGGAAATGTTTTCTCTCCTTTGTTAACAGAGTTCTGGATGAACTGCATATATAAAAGCTGGGGGCTAAGAGGGGAGACAGGGCTCCCTTCTACCTCCCAAGCCACAGCTTCCTCCAGTGACTCCTCCCTTCCTCAGAACTACCACCCTCTCCTAGCAACTGTTTGCGCTCCATGATCTGTGCATACACGATCTCACTTAAATCTTCCTTCCAGGGTTTCCATGGGGGTGGGTGTGATGATCGCGTCCATCTTACAGATGAGTAAACAAAGGCCAGGCACTGGCATCCGTTGTCCCAGGTCGTATGGCTGGGAGTGGAGAAGCAAGGTTCACACTCCATCTCCCTGGCTCTCAGACTCAAATTCTTCAGCCGGTCCTGCCCAACTGCCCCCAATATATTTTCAAATTGTGGTGAAATTAACATAACATAAAGCGTTTTAAGGTGTATAATTTCGTGGCATTGATTCATTTCCAATGTGGTACAACCACCACCACTATCTAGTTCCAAACATTCTCATCTCCCAAGAAGAAAACCCTGTACCCATTAGCAGTCACTCTCCATTCCCCCTTCCCCCAGCCCCCAGTAGCCACCAATCTCCTTTTAGCTCTATGGCTTTGCCTTGTCTGTGTATTTCATATAAATGGAATCATACAATATGTGCTCTGTTGTGTCTGGCTTCTGTCACCCAGCATCATATTTTGGAAGTTCATCCACACTGTAGACCATTGCTGTCCTTGTTCCCAAAGACTCTCCCTACTGCTTCCCTCGGGGCAAGGGTCTCCTCGGCCCACAACCCCCTGAGCTGCATGATTCTACACTGGGGCCTTGGATTCCCCGATAGTGCCCTTCAATCCCCCTGACACTCAAATAAACATCCAAAGCCTGGTCAGATGGGGATCCATGACATTCTATGTGAGACCCATCTATTGCCAGGTCACTAGGGATCTTTCTGGAAGGTGAGAATTTCTTCACTGCCAGGTCAGTTCCAAGAAGGCAAAATATTTGCTGAGGAATGAATGAATGAATGAATGGTTGAATCAGGCAACCCAAAGGCACCCCCAACATGGAGCTAGACTTCCCCCATCAGACCTTGTCTTTGTCTTCATATCTCATTTTCTTCTGATGACCAGAACAAGTTCCTATTCCCAAAGAACACAGGATGTACCAATTCTGCCTTCTAGCTATTCTTAGTCTCTCATGATACAATGCCACCCTTTGAGAAAACTGGCCAAGAGCCATCCTTGTGGTGCAACCTCCCCTCACCAGCCTCTACATGTTCCACAGGCTAATGCCACTACCCTTCCTTCAGGAAGGTATTCCAAGTTCAAGGGCATTGTCTGCTAAGATATCTCCAGGCAGCCAGAGCCCAATAGAAGGCTAGTTTTGGGACCCGTGTGAGACGCTAAACTTCCTGGCTTCTGCAGCACCTGCCAACTTTGGGCTCCCTGTTGCTAGAGAGTTCCCAAGAGCTCTTCTAAGGTAGATTTATGACCCACCCGCCCCCACTAACCCAAAAAAATGACAACAGAGCAGCCTCCCTTTAAAGAGGGGCAGCAGGATGGAAGGCAGACACAGCCAGGAACATGGTGCTGTCAACCCTCCTGCTTCTCAGTGTCCTCATTGGCCTCTTGCTACTCTGGGGTCACCCAACATCCCGGGGATGCGTCCCTCCAGGACCTTGGCCTCTGCCCTTCCTGGGGAACATTTTGCAAATAGACCACCAGGGCTTTCTCAAGACCTTCCAGTCGGTGAGTTGGGGAGGGGGAAGGAGGAGGATAAGCAGGAGATGGGTGGACAGGTAAGAGATCACAAGCAGCAAGGCAGTTGGGGTTCAAACTGTGGTTGAGACTTCTCAGGCCAGCTTGGGGATTATCTTCTTCCAGCCTCGATCTGTCATCTGGCCCAATATCTCCACGAGAGAAGCTTCTGGAATTCCTATAAGAAGGAATGCAGGGAAGGTAGACTGGAGGGAGAAATTATGATGGTAGACATGAAGCTTTGAGCTGTGTCCTGCAGGGTTTGAGAGGGAGAGGTACTAGAGCTTACATATGAGGAGTCACTGTCATTTTTTAAAAAAGATTTTATTTATTTATTTGAGAAAGAGAGCAGGGGCCAGGGGAGAGGCAGAGGGAGAGGGGGAAGCAGACTCCCTGCTGAGCAGGGAGCCCGATGCAGGGCTCTATCCCAAATGAGCCACCAAGGTGCCCTGAGTCTCTGTCATTTTTAAAATTTGAAGCTGGGAGAGTTCTTGGAAAAGCTAAGAGATGAGAACATTTGGGGCAAGGGTGTATGAGGGAGGCTTGGAAGAGGCCACAGAGTTCGGGTTTCCCTTCTTCCTTGATAGGGATTCAATGGGGACCAGTGGTGGTGGTTAGGCTAGACTGGAGGATGTGACCCAGGTGTAAGGATGGAGACTCTTTCTTGAGTGAGAGAGTGAGAGCTAGACCCCACCTCCACAGCTGCAGAAGAAATGCGGGGACGTCTTCACAGTCTACCTGGGACCCCGTCCTGTTGTCATCCTGTATGGGTACAAGGCAGTGAAGGAGGCTCTGGTGAATCAAGCTGAAGCTTTCTCTGGCCGAGGACACATCGCCATCATCGATCCCTTCTTCAAGGGGAGAGGTGAGTGGGGCACGGGGGTGGAGGTTGGGGAAAAGACTAGGGGATGCCTCCCAAACTTCCCACCATGCCCCCCCCCCCAATCAGGTTTGGTCTTTGTCAATGGAAAGTCTTGGAAGGTCCTTCGGCAGTTCTCTCAGCTCACCATGAGAGAGTTCGGGATCGGGAAGCAGAGCATTGAGAAGCAAATCCAGGAGGAGGCTCAGCATCTGGTAGAGGAGCTCCAGAAATCCCGGGGTGAGCCCAGGAGCAGGGGCAGGGGGTGGATGGGCAGGCAGGGGGTGGGTAGATGGGGACAGAACGACCCAGAGACAGAAACAGAGAGATGCAGAGACAAGTTTAAGGAAAGAGAGAAGGAGACAGACAGAAAGAGAAAGAGAATGAAGAAAACAGGGACAGAGAGAGGAAAAGGCAGAGAAAGCAGACAGAGAAGCAAGTCAGAGGGAAAACCCAGGACCCTGACAAAGATTGATCCAGAAGCAGAAACTGTAAGGAAAGGACGTAGAAAGAAAAGGGTAAAGAGAATAGAGTCAGGGGAGAGGGCCAAGAAGATGGGCAAGGGAAGAGAGAGGACAGAGAAGAAGGGGCTGAGTCTCAAACAAAGAGTCAGAGACAAGACCAGAGAAAGACAAAGGTGCACCAAGAGAGTCAGATCCAGACAGAGTCCAAGAAAACCATGAAACAAAAGCCTGAGATGTCCAGGAAAAAACCATCAGAGACCAGCAAAGGCAGGCTGGCCAAGGGAAAGAGAAAGAAACCAACCAACCAAGCTGAGATGGCACCGGCCAGGTCAGAGCGTCCCAGAAGCACCATGTAGGGCCCTACCATGACAGAACTCCTGTTCACAGGGGCCTATCTGGATCCCACCTTCTTCTTTCACTCTGCTATGGCTAACATCATTTGTACTATCATCTTTGGCCAGCGCTTCAATAACCAGGACCCCAGATTCCTACCTTTGCTACATTTAATGAATGATATCTCTGATCTTTCCAGCTCTTTCTACAGCCAGGTGAAGCCAAAGGTTCCATGGGGGGGGGGGTAGGAATTGGGGTGGGTGGACCCTGGGCAAAAATCAGATGCTTTTTGTCTTAACACTGATGCAAGAAGGCACCAAAGGTGATGAGTCAGGCTGGAGGTAGGAAATAGACCTTAGGAAAGGGAGGCCTATGAGAGAGGAAATCCCAGTAGAGGTAAGCATGATTGGGCCAGGGTGCACTCGTTCACACACCACTGAGTGTGTACATGTGTGCTTGTTTGCTCAACTGGGAGGCGCGCCATTCCCCAAGGCCAGGGGGTGAATTAAGCCCTTTAGTTATTGCTGTGCCATGCAGGACACAGCCTCAACCCTGCAGTACCAGCCCAGAGGCAACAGACTCTGGGACCTCCTTGCTTCCCTGCAGATGTTTGAAGTCTTCTCCAGCATCCTGAAATACTTTCTGGGCATCCACAGGGACGTGTACAGCAAAGTCCAAGAAATTGAAGATTTTGTCATTAAGAACATCCAGAGGCACCGGGAAATGCTGGACCCCAGCGCCCCAAAGGACTTCATCGATTCCTTCCTGGTCCACATGGACAAGGCAAGGGCCAAGCTGGATGAGGGGTGGGTGGGAAAGAGAGCGATGGGCACACTACTGATTTCGAGCTAATATGTTTGGGTACGATGTATGTGATGTTTAAATGTTGAAACACTTCCCTGAATTGGTAAGAAAGCCACTAGTCCACCCTCCCTTCCCATCTCCCAGTCCTTCCTCAGCTTTCCCAGACTCTCCTGGAACGGTGGTCTGAGGTAGCAACTAAAAGAGCTAGCGAGCACCGGCCCCACACAGGGGGTCTTCAAGACCCTTCTCCATCTCCTCGCGTTCTAAATAGGCAGAGGCCTATGTCTGTTCTGATTGGTTGGAGGCCTGTGTCTGTTCTGATTGGTCGGAGGCCAGTTTCTGTTCTGATTGGTCAGAGGCCCTGTCTGTTCTGATTGGTCTGGCAAGTGCGTAGCTGGTTATTAAGTATTTCAGTATCACCCCTGGATAGACAACTGCAAGGAAAGAGAGACACCCAAAGAAAGGATAGCAAGAAAACAAAAAAATATTAATCCCTAACATGTATGGAGTACTTACAAACATAATATCAAACAACCCCAGACAACGAACTAAGGCACAGAGAGGTTAAGCTCCTTACCCAAAGACTCCTAACTAGTGAATGGTAGGACTTTAGTTTGAATGTAGGCAGTTTGGGTCCAGAGCCCACACTTTTGCTCCACTGTTGGCCTCGAATAGAGAAAAAAGGAAATACCAAAAAGAAAAAAGAAAGAAAGAAAGAAACTGGCACAGAATAACATGGAGGTGGGTTGGAAGAAAAGATCTAGAAGCTGAGAATCTTTGTAAGGGGAGATGTTAAGGATTGTCTGTCGCTATCCCCAGGAGAGCTCTGATCCTGAGAGCAAGTTTCACTTTAAGAACCTTGTCTACACGGTCGTCTCGCTGTTTCTCGCTGGCACAGAGAGCTCCAGCAACACTCTCTTGCATGGATTTGGACTCCTTCTTAAGAACCCTGATGTTGTAGGTGAGCTGGGCATTGGTGGTCGAGGGCCAGAAAGAGCTGAGGGTCTTGCAGCCATACTGGAAGGTGGTCTTGTGATGGGTGAAGACAGACTACTTCGGTCAGCAAAGATCCACCCCTGGAGGGACTTGTAGCTTATTATAAAGTTTTGCTGAGAACAAAGCTCTTTGGAGTTGACAGGGTAATTTACAGTTTACAAAATGTTTTCCATTCAATGAAGCCCCTGTGGCTTGAAAGGTACTTTATAAAGTACATAAGGTGAATTGTAAAATGCTTCATGGTTTAGGAGGGGTGCTCCAACCACGGAGTATCATTCACAAAGCATTTTGCAGTCTACAAAACCACATGGCTCTTGACAGAAAGCTTTGAGGTTAACAAAGAACTTGACTCTTTGAAGTATATTGCTGATTTATAGCTAATTAGAAAGGCCCTCATTCAGTTCTCATGCTGACAATCTGCAGATCAGACTTGGAGAAACTCTTATCTAATCAAATTCCCTTATTTTACAGGTAATCAATTTGAGAGCCAGATTGGGGAAATGGTTTATTCAAGATTACATAGCAAGTCACTGGGACAAAATGATATGACACCAGTCCCAGCCATACCCATTATTAGTTTAAAAAAAGAAAAGAGAAGAAAAGAAAAGGAAAGAAAAGAAAGAGAAAAGAAAAAAGAAAAGAAAAGAAAAAGATAGCCTTAAGTGTTGAGTGAGTTTCTACCCTCCCATCATTACTCAACTGATCTCCATTCATAACTAGCATGGAAACATCAGACAAGACTTCCCCACAATGAAGCCACTGACTTTCATTCATTGAAAAGTCAATGAATGTTCCTTTCATTGAGAAGGAACAATAACCCAACATCTTAGCAAATAGTTCATAAGACACCCCTTCTCCCCAGTCTGCAGATCATCTTCTGTGTGACTTTGTTGAGCCCACTATTACTGACATTCATTGATGTTACCCCCTCCCTCCATCCTTACCATTTTTAGAGAAAGTCCAGGAGGAGATTGACAGAGTGATTGGCTCACATCATCTCCCAGCTCTTGACGATCAGGCAAAAATGCCTTACACAGACGCCGTCATCCATGAAATTCAGAGATTCAGTGACGTCCTCCCCCTTGGTGTTCCGCGTTGTGTCATCAAAGACACTCACTTCCGGGGATATCATCTCCCTAAGGTGAGACCACAGAATCTTGGTGTAGCCTTATGGTTCATGTCTCTGGTCAATGGATCACAATGAGAATTATTATTTCCAGATTTCTATGGGAAGGAGACAGATTTTTGAAATGTAGAAAAATCTTCTCCCTTCTGTCCTTTTTTTTTTTTTTAACCTTTATTAGATGTTGGATACACTGGGGGGAAAGCATATACTTACTGAAGTATGTATTACAATAGAGCTGTTTTTTTTTTTTAAAGCATTTTGTCATCTCCCCTACCTTCCTCTTTCATGAGAAGACATTCAAAGCTTTGTTTCTCTTTCTATAATTTCTTTAAGTTTATATGAACACGCACTCCATATATACACATAATAGATGAGCTTATTTTTTTTTAAGGGTTTATTTATTTATTTGAGAGAGAAAAAGCACATGGGGGGAGGGCCAGAGAGAGAGAGAGAGCCTTTTCTTTTTTAAAGATTTTATTTATTTATTTGAAAAAGAGAGAGAGAGAGATCACAAGTAGGCAGAGAGGCAGGCAGAGAGAGAGGGGGACGCAGGCTCCCCGCTGAGAAGAGAACCCAATGTTGGGCTTGATCCCAGGACCCTGAGATCATGACCTGAGCCGAAGGCAGAGGCTTAACCCACTGAGCCACCCAGGTGCCCCAAGAGAGAGAGTCTTAAGCAGACTCTAGGCTGAACACAGAACCTGACATGGGGCTCGATCTCACTACCCTGAGATCACAATCTGAGGTGAAACCAAGAGTCAGACGATTAACTCTGCCACCCAGGTGCCCTGATTCAGTTCATATTTTATCTAACACTTTGAAACTTGTGTGTCCAGTGTGTGTGTGTGTCTCCTTCTCCTCATGTCTTCATGTGCAAATCATTGCAATGTGCAACTTATCTTTTATTGTTTTTGCGTGTGTGTCTTTCTTTTTATAATATCACAATAGTAAGCTATATGCACTGGTTAATCAAAAAAATTCATTTGATCCACTTTTTGCATTACCCACATTAATGCTGTGGTCTGGAACCACACCTGCAATATCTCTGAGATGTGCCTGTAGATCCTGGTTCTTGTTGAGTTGGTTCCTTGGAGGCTTCTGCTGAGCCAAATGTGAAACTTTCAGTCGATGGATTACGGAGAAGTCCGAAGGGTCTTGGAGGAAGAGGGGATGAGGTAGTTGGTAGGGATACCTAGAAGGCTTGGGACAAAACTATTAACCAATGGGGCAAAGTTACTCAAAATATCAGCCACCAAGTATAGAACCATACAAAGGATGAAGCTATTGTTAATCCATTGTGGATGTACCATCATTGATTCAGCCACTCCTTGTTCATGCCCCTTTGGGTCCTCTTGGCTTTGACACCCTCTTAGGGCACCACTGTGTATCCCGTCTTGAGCTCCGTCCTCCATGATCCATGCCACTTTGAGAAGCCAGAAACGTTCCACCCTGGCCACTTCCTGGATGCGGAGGGCAACTTCAGACACAGGAGACCTTTATCCCATTCTCCCTAGGTAAGCTGAGACCTTCCCCACATTTCGAGAACTCCTGCTCACCACTTCCCCTTTGTGTGACTTTCTCCCTTTGTCCAACCCCAAACACACAATGAAGATTTTTGAAAAAGATGAGGATTCAGAAGAAAAGAAAAAGCAGGAAATCTACAGAGACATAGAAGGTGTGGGAGAAGGAAAAGAGGGGGTATAATAGGGAAGACAGAGACTAAGTCAATGATGGAGATGAAGTAAAAGACAAAGACACACACATGCTCGCACATTCTCACACAAAGAACAGACAAATGAGGGATCCATTATTGAGTGTCTGCCATGTGCCAAGAATTAAGAAAGGCATTTGAGATTTTCTTTCAAAATAAAAAGAACCTTATTGTTTTTTTTTAAGATTTTATTTATGTATTTGACAGACAGAGATCACAAGTAGGCAGAGAGAGAGGAAGGGAAGCAGGCTCCCTGAAGCAGGCTCCCTGCTGAGCAGAGAGCCTGATGCGGGGCTCGATCCCAGGACCCTGGAATCATGACCTGAGCCAAAGGCAGAGGCTTAAACCACTGAGCCACCCAGGCGCCCCAAGAACTTTATTGTTTATTTCTAATTTTTATACAAACAAGGAGGCAATAAAATTAAAGTAAAAATCACCTGTAATTCACTGTCAAAATCAGACTTTAACAAAAAATTGAATAGGCTTTATTAACAGATTCATGAATTGGGAAGCATCCCATCTAGCAAGTAGAGAGGAGCTCCAAAACCCAGACTTGTTAATATCACAGAGGATATCCTTCTATATTTTCTGTTAAACATCTACACACACACAAAGGTAGGTGATGGGTAGACAGATAGATAATAAGTAGGTAGATAAAAGGAAGGTAAGATGAAAAAGAGAGCACAGGGATGCCTGGGTGGCTCAGTCAGTTAAGCCGCTGCCTTTGGCTCAGGTCATAATTCCATGATTCCTCTCAACAGGGAGCCTGCTTCTCTCTCCGCCTCTGTCTGCTTATGTGTTCTCTCTCTGATAAATAAATTAAATCTTAAAAACAAAAAAAAAAAAAAGAAAAGAAAAGAAAAAGAGAACAGTAGGGAAGGGAGAAGAGAAAAAGGAATTGATTTATTTCTTATTTGCCAGTTGTTGAAATCCAAGCCCCAGACTAGAATGAGGCCCTGGGGAGACCTAGGGCAAAAAATATAAGGAATATTCACTCACTGTGGTAGTTGTACAAGTGCCTTCATTCACCTATCGATTAATTCAATTTTTAGCCACTGACTTGAAATTTATCATAGGCTAACATTTTAAATCTCCTTAGGTCTATTCCTGGCTTACTTTTACTGACCCATATCCACACTGGTTCACGGATGTGTCTTTTCTAGCTATACCATACTATTTGGATTATTATACCTGTGTAATAAGTTCCATTATTTTACAGGGTCTAACTCCCTCCATTGCCCTTCTTTCCCACATAGTTACATGGTCCTTGTAACACATTTTATTTTCTTCCAAGTACTCTTTAGAACTTTTTTTCAAATTCTCAAAAAATCCCCCTGGCATTTTATTGGGCTTAACTTAAATTTGCAGATTCATCTGGACAGCTTTGACAACTTGAGAAATTTGAGATATCCCAGACAAAACTAGAGTGTGTGTCCACTGAAGCAACTCTTGTATGATTTGGTGGCATCTCGGGATTTTGTTTTCTTAATCAAGTTTTGCATATTCCTTGCTAAATTTATTTCTAAGACACTCGGGAGGAGATAGTGGCTCTTGTTCACAAAGCCTCTTTGTCTCCTTCAGCTCAGTCTTCCATAACAAAAGGACATAGACTAGCTGTATTCTAGAAAATTTGCTGCAGATGGGATCCCACCCAGGCTCCAACTGGATGGGACACTTCTGTGGTGGTTGACCCCAGCTTGCAGGAAGAAAGGAGAGGCAGGGGTGATTTTCTGAATGTTTATCAAGCATGATGGGGCCCACCAACCAAATGAGACTGTCACTGGTTGGGGTGTGGGGATTAGGTCTGGGAGGCTCACGCGTCGTTAGTGCTGATTGCGAGTAGGTCTGGGGGCTTGGAGGAGACCAAGGTGACCAGAAGAGTGGGACACTTAGAAGGTTAGAGCAGTGGCTGCACATTGAGGGCTATATATATTTTTTAAAGATTTTATTTATTTATTTGACAGAGAGATCACAAGTAGGCAGAGAGACAGGCAGAGAGAGAGGGGGAAGCAGGCTCCCTGCTGAGCCGAGAGCCCTATTCAGGGCTTGATCCTAGGACCCTGAGATCACAACCCTAGCGGAAGGCAGAGGCTTAATCCACTGAGCCACCCAGGCGTCCCCCAGAGTAGTTCTACATTTTAATAGCCTGTTAAGTAGTAGGGCCCGCCTCCTAGGTATGGTCCAGAGCCAGGACCTCAGAAGTTTCAGTTCCCCTCTACTTCTCTCTCATGATTCCTCATACCCAGGACATGCTTGCAAGATTTTTTCCACTATTTGCACATTTTCTCAAAACATCAGCTGAGCTGAGAATATACTTAACCAGAGATAACTCAGAGAAAGAACTCTTAACAGGCAAAGACTGGGGACCAAGAGAGACAGAGGACACCGTAGAGGACAGGCTGAGATGAGGTGGGACCAGATAGAAACAGGCATGCACGCATACACTGGTGTTGCCTGTGTTGAGGACAAGAACAGAAGTACCTCATATGTAAATCTATGTAAATGAGCATGCAAATGTCCCAGGAGAGGGGGTGTGGGGCAGCCGAGTGCTCCTGAGGGCTCCCCCAATGACACATGTCCCCCTCACACCCTCAGGAAGACGCCTTTGCCTGGGTGAGAGCCTGGCCCGCTCGGAGCTCTTCCTGTTCTTGACTTCTGTGCTACAAAACTTCACCTTGAGATCTCCCAACGCCCTGGAAGATATTGATATCACTCCCCGGAGGAATGGGCTGGGAAAAATGCCCCCTGAGTTCCAGCTCTACTTCCTGCCCCGCCAGGGAGTGGCACCAAGGTTGTAGATCCCCTTGGAGCTCTTCCATCTAGCCCCCACCTCTGCCCACAGGCAGTCTGTGGAGGCGTCCTGACTCCTCCCTGCTCACTCTTCCCTGGGGAAAATCCCTTCTGTAGTCTCCTCTGTCAGCCTGCTGTCTTCACCCTTCATCCCTAGATGGCCTGCCCTGCTGATGGAGGGCAAAACCTTGGCCTTCAGGGCCAGGAAATACCTTCAGTAACTTGATGTCATCACCATCCATTGTGCAGTTGGGGAAACTGAGGCCCACACCTATACCCAACCACCCCCAGCTCTCCTGTTCTTTCCCTGAGTTGAAAAAGCCACTATGGCCCTCAGCCTCTGGGCTGTGTACTTTAAAAGACCTCCCCTATTTCTCTGCTCTTATCCACCAAAACCAACGAGATCAAAATAAAGTTCTGCTCTTTCTGGACCCAACGGCTATCTTGCTATCATGCTTTTTTTTTCTTTTCTTCCTTTTTTTTTTCTTTGAGCTAAAATTCACATAACAAAATTAAACACTCACCATCTTAAAGTATACAATTCAACGGCATTTCGTACAATCACAGTATCATGCAATCATTGTATCATGCAATCATGTTCATCGCCCCAAAAGGAAACACTGTACTTTTGAGGGCCGAATAATATTCTGCTGGATGGAAATACCACGTTTGGTTTATCCCTCCCATCAGGTAATTGGCATGTGGCTTGTTGACACCTTTTGGCTCTTGTGAACAGTGTTGCTGTGGACATCTGTGTGCAGGGTAGCCTTGCGTTTGTTTTACTCTCCATTGGGAATGGAAGGAAGGTGTTCTTCCGTTTCCCGCCTTCGGACTTGAGGCTCTGGAAGGAGGGGGCCAGAACTCCCCTCCCAGATGCTCCTCCAAAGTGGTATTGAAGATTCCATGAGACAGTATGGCCAGAGTGGCTAGAACAAGGCTTGGCACCAAGCAAATAGCCCTGAAGTGTCTGACAAGTAAATAAATCCTCCAGGAGGTGACGTCATTGGCCTGAAGGCAGAGCCTGACATACCAGAGTCCAGTGACTCTCCAGGCTGAGCTCTTGACACTGGGGTGCTGTGCAGAGGGGGTCCCTATCCATTCAGCCCTGTGCTTCGGTTTCCCTCCTATCCCATGCTGAGGGGCCATTCAAGGCATTCTGGAGTAAGGCTGTTGCATGGAGAAGCATGGGAAGGGTAGCCAGTTCCTATACCCAAGAGGATGGATGTGGGGACAGGGGGTCCCAGTCAGCCAGAGTAACGCCCCTTCCCTGTCCCATCCTCTCTGCCTCAACCCCAGACACGTGCTTGGTCCCAGTGCTCAGGAGAAGGGAGGCAGGGTTCTGGGATGTGTGGGGGCTTACTGCATCTCTGATTATGGTCTTTGGACAGTCTGGGCTATACCTTCACAGCTGAGGGATGGGTCATGGTTGAAGTCATGTGTGGAGCTAACCAGTGTTTCTTCCCTTCCCTATTGGGGCCATGAACAGTAAGACTCAGGCTCAGCCAGGACAGGTGGCCAGATGGAAAGCTGTGGAAGCTGTCCTCTAACTTTAGGAGGAAAACAGGGCACTGGTCTTTTCTTCCAAGGGCTCTGGCCAGTGGCTGATTTGTGTGGGATGGAGGTTGTTCAAGAGCCATTGATGGACCAGCCCAGGCATCCTCCAGTAGGGGTGAGATTGGGTTGCTGGCACTAGTCTCATGGGGAATCAGTGGGAGTGGAAGATGGAACAGAGAGAGCCAGGTAGAAACTACTGCCTTTTAGGACTTGCCTTGGAAGTCTGGTATGCATTCCACGGGCCAGGGCAGCTACAAATTCCACCCAGATTCCAGAGGAGGAGAAAGGGATGACATTGGATAACCAACAATTCACATACTTAACAAAGCAGGAAACCATCAACAAACATGCACCTATTTACAAATTACTACTTAGGGTGCCCAGGACCTTACACTGTGTCAGAGACTTTGCCTCTTGTCAGTTATTTATTTTAAATTATGTATCAGTCTATTTATCTTTCCAAAATGTAAAGTGTTTTGCAATTGAAGAGCACTTTATAATTACAGAGGTATTTGATGTAGACAGATCATTTTGCATTTAAAAATATTGTTTGCCTTTAGCAAAACTCTTTGAGGCAGAGTGTTCTGTAGTATACAGAATTCCTTGTTGTTTACAGAACATTCTGTAGTTTTTAAGTAGTTTGACATTTACAAAGCACTTTACCACTTACAAAGAATCCAAATGGCACATGGGATAGAGTATTTGTAAACACTGCGCGTGGTCTGTACAGCATTTTGTAATATAAAAAATTTTCTGTTTACAAAAGATCTTAGCAGAGTGGCAGGGTGCATTGTAATAAAGTGATTTTTTCCATTTGACAAAGTGCATATTTATTAATTCCTTTGTAGCATTCATAGAGAAGTTGTCATTCACAAAGGGTTTTATTTCTACCTATAGTACAAGTCAAAATAGAACATCATTTGATCAGGGTTTTAAAGGGGCACCTGGGTGGCTCAGTGGGTTAAAGCCTCTGCCTTCAGCTCAGGTCATGATCCCGGGGTTCTGGGATCGAGCCCCGCATTGGGCTCTCTGCTCAGCGGGGAGTCTGCTTCCTCCTCTCTCTCTGCCTGCCTCTCTGCTTCCTTGTGATTTCTATCTGTCAAATAAATAAATAAATCTTTAAAAAAAATAGAGCCCTTGGGCAGTTTACAAATCCTCCAGGTTTCATCTGATGTTAGGATGCTAAGATGGTGATTAGGCAGCAAAGCAGGGAGATGTCTCTGCCCAATGGGAACTGACATCAAGTCGGGGAGAAAATAAAAAAAACAAAATCATAGCAGACAGTGACGAGCGCTATGAAGAGAGCTCAGAACTGGTGAAGATAGGAAACGAATAGGAAGAGGTGGGGAGCTAATTTAGAGCAACAGTGTTCAGTCACAGAACACTGCAAAAGACCTCCCCCACCAACCAGCTATTTATAAGGTGCTTTCCTGCTTACAAAGCACTTTTGAAGTCACCATCACACTTGATTCTTCAGATAGCTTTGGGAGATGAGTAAATATTATGAGTAAATATCATAAACTATTTTTTTACTTATTATTTTTTTTAGAGAGGGCGGGGGGGGGGCAGAGAGAGAAGGAGAGAGAGAATCTTAAACGGGCTCCATGCTGGGCATGGGGCTCAATCCCACGACCCTGAGATCATAACCCGAGCCAAAATCAAGAGTTGGATGCTTAACCAACTGAGCCACCCAGGTGTCCCATAAGTTGCATTTCTTTTCTTTTTAAGATTTTATTTATTTAGGGCAAGATTTTATTTCTTTAGGACCCCCCTTGGGTCCCCTCCCTCCTTGGGATCTTTGTATGATCACTTTGTTGTCACTCAAAAAACCTTGCTTTGTTGCTGCCCACCAAAAAATATATAGATATAGATATAGATATAGATATATTTACTTACTTATTTGAGAGGGAGAGAGAGTGAGCACAAGCAGGGGAAGTGGCAGGCAGAGGGAGAAACAGACTCCCCGCTGAGCAAGGAGCCCAATGTGGGCTCGATCCCAGAACCCTGGGATCATGACCTGAGCCAAAGGCAAATGCGTAACCAACTGAGCCACCCAGGCACCCCTGGAAATTGGGTTTAGGTAAGGTCATGTGGGTGGAGCCCCCAGGGTGAGATTAGAGCAGTATAAAAAAGGGAAGTAGAACGCCTTGGTGGCTCAGCCAGTTAAGTGTCCAACTCTTGGTTTTGGCTTCAGATCATGATCTCAGGGTTGTGAGACTGAGCCCCATGTCCGGCTCTGAGCTCAGTACAGAGTCTACTTAAAGATTCTCCCTCTCCCTCTGCCTTTCCTCCCTGTGTGTGCCCTCTCTCTCTCTAAAATATATAAATGAAATCTTTTAAAAAGAAGAAGAAGAAGAAGAGGAAGAGATAGCAGGCACCATGTACCCTCTCCCCACCATCTGACAATAGTGGGAGAAGGCAGTGTCTGCAAGCCAGAAGCTGCTCACTGAGAAAAGGATCCACCAGCACGGATCTTGATCTGGGGCTTCCTATCCTCCAGAACTGTGATAAATAAATGTGTTTAACCCACACGGTATGTGTTTTTTTTTGTTATGGCAGGCGGAGCTGACTACAACATGTACCAGGCTCAAACCTACTCTGATAAAATAGGCTATACCCTTGAGGTTTGACTGCACCCAATGGCTCGCTTGTTTGCATGGCCATGGTCAAGGTTCCACCTGTATCCTAGCTACCCAGTTTACCTAGTCTCCACTGTTTCATACTTACTATGGCTTTACCGTTTACATGGCTCAAGTTATGAGAACAGAACAACACAGAAGGGACACCCTTAGCAAGCTCACCTAAGCTCACCTGAATACACTTGGACCATCACAGTGCAGGCCAAGGAAACTGGAAGCATGTGAAGTCTTAGAAGCTCCTGAAACGGTACCAGCTCTCAGACTTTCTGTCCAGATTCCTCGCATGGTTCCCTCTGTGGAGGAGAGGATGGGGGCACATTAACAGCATGAAAGACACAGGACGGATAGCCAGCAGGTGGGAGGCAGGTCCTGGGTGCCCGCCCAGTGGAACTCACGGTTAACTTCTATCCACTTGGATGACTATTTTCACGCAGCTCAGAGCTATTGCAAGTTGGATTCTTCGGGAAGCAGACTCCTGGGCAGCCCCCACCCACCAGACCCAGACTTACCTTCCCAGCCTCCCCGCCCTCTCCCCGCTGCCCGGACCCTGCGGTTGCAGCCCTTCTCCTGCAGGGGGCGCATGAGCCGCGTTACCGGCCCCACCGCGCGCTCGCACGCGCGGCGGTCCTCCCGCCAGATCTGCCTTCCCTGCACCCCACCCCGTGGCTCCTGAATGCGCTCTCTTCTCGGAGGGGCCAGATCTGTGTGTGGGTGGGGAAGATTGGCTGCAGTTTTGTTTCTAAAGGAAACAGTGTGAACAGCAAGAGCCAGAACTGAGATTATGAAATCAGAGGTCCTGCCTTGTCGGTAATGGGAGAGGACGGCGGGGTGAGGGAGAGATGGGGGGGGCAGTGAGAGATAAAGGGGTGTGAGAGAGCAGGGAGGAGGAGCAAAGGGAAGAGGGGGAGGAGGAAAAGAGAGGGTCAGCTGCCTTCACCCCTGCCCATCTCTCCAGCCCCTGCTCAGGCCTCCTCACCTCTCCCCTGCAATGTTCCAGTAGCCTGCTGTCTGCATTTAAGTTGTCTGCTCTTAGTATTTATTGTGGAGCAGCGGGGAAACAGCAAAAACTGACGGCCAGGCTCGTGCGGTCACAGAGCACACAGTCGGGTCGGAGAGAGAAACCCGCAGTCAGGAGCAGCAGTCCAGTGGGGTCAGGGCTGGGATGGGAGGCAAGGCGGAGGGCTTGGGCCCGGATGGTGAGATGCCAGGGCGTTTGGACAGCCAGCCTCTCTCTGTTCCTCCATCCCTCCTGTCTCCTGTCACTGTCCATCCCTCCCCCCGCCCATTTCCTCAGAGGTAACTCCCGAGCTGAGCGGCAGTCTCACTCCCATACTCCCCAAGCTGAGGGCTGGGATGAGAGTCCGTGAGCTGTGTCAGCGGGAGCGAGACCTGGACAGAGGGCCACCTGCCTGGGGAACATCTGTCTCCCTCATCAGGCTCTTGATGTCAGCTCAGGTCATGATCTCAGGGTCATGAGATCAAACCCTGCGTCCGGCTCTGTGCTCAGCAGGGTGTCTGCTTGAGAGTCTCTCTCTCTCCTCCCTCCTTCCTTCCCTCCCCTGCTCACACACATGCACGCTCTGGTTCTCTCTCAAAAATAAATTTAAAAAAAAGGGGGGGGGACACGAAAATCAAATTCTCTCCCCTTGTGAAGGCTGCGAATGCTGACAAAAAGCAAGCAGCCCACTAAATAAATACGATGACTTCAGTTGGTGATAAACACCATGAAGAAAATTAAACTAGGAACTATGGAAAATTAAACTAGGAACTATGCTGGATACTGCCTGATGGCGGCTGCTGGAGATTAGGTGGTCAGGGAGGGCTTCTTGGAGGAGGTGACTTCTGAGAGTCAGCCGTGGGAAGATGTGGGGAGAAGCAGTCCTGGCAGAGGGCACAGCAAGGGCAAAAGGCTTGAGGCAAGCGTTCACCATCAATCCCTCTTCCCATTCATATAGCATCTCCAGGGACAGAGAATCTCATTGTTTTGTTGTGATTGTTTGCTTCGTCTCTGTGGAGTTCCATCCTTTAGAACAGTGCCCGACATGTAGTAGGGTTCATAATAACCATGTTGGCAATAAATTAGAGCTATGCCTCCCTGCTATACCTATCCAAAGACATGAACTCACCTTCTCCCAGGGGGCATGACAGAGCCTCATGATGCAAGATCATTTGGGGATTTTCAGAAGCTCCTGCCATCAATCTTTGGACTCCAGGCTAAGAACTCTCACTTTCAAATTTGGGAGCCACGTCTTTAGGGTCCCCAGCTCTCTCTTGGGAGTGGAGAACTTAAAATGGCAGATTGGAGGGGCGGGGTGGCTCAGTTGGTTAAGAGTCTGCCTTCGGCTCAGGCCATGATCCTGGAGTCCTGGGATAATGTCCTACATTGGACTCCCTGCTCAGGGAGTCTGCTTCCCCCTCTGGCCCCCTCCCTTCTCATGCTCTCTCTCTATCACTCTCTCTCTCTCAAGTAAATAAATAAAATCTTAAAAAAAAAATGGCAGATTGGGGCCAGATGGTCTGGGTGGGGCCATATGGCCCCTGATTCCTAGCTGGTGACCTTGACTTAGCCCTCTGCATGCCTCAATCTCTTTCTCTGTGCAGTGGAGATTGTAGTTGTCCTTACCCGGTGGGGTTGCTTTGGGATGGGGTGGGTATGTACCCAAGTGCTGAGACCATCCTGGGACATAGTCAGTACTCTATAAGTGTCAGCTGGGGCCCTTGTCATTGAGGCTTGTGGTTGGGATTCCAAGAGATCTGCTCTATCAGGGCCCGATGCATAACACAAACTAGAAAAATAATGTCTCCTGTCTGCTGGCTGCTCACAAGACTTGACCAGCTCTCCAGCCCTTTGATGGGACCATCTCTCTGGTCCCTGACGCCTCTCTGTTTCTGCTTCAGCCAGGTCCTGGGCTCCTTCCCTGGACTCCTGCAGCTTTCTGTGTCTCTGTGTCCCTCTCCCTGACCTTCTGTCTCAGGCTCTCAGCATGTGTGTGACTCCCTCCTCTGCAGCTCTATTTCTTGTTTCTCTAGATCTCTCCTTGTGTCCAGCTCTCTCTCTCTCTGTCTACACATCTCTGATGGTCTGGCTCTTCCTTTCTCTGTGTCTTTCCCTCCAGGGGTCAGTCTCTATCTTGTATGTTTTTCTGATTCCTTCTCGCTGTTGCTCTGGGTCCTAGTTGACCCCTCCCTCCCGTCCCTTCCCCCCAGTCTCCCTCTGATACTCTGTCTCTCTCTTTCTGTCCCATGCCACTCTTTCTCTCTTTTGTTTTTTGTCACCCTGAGATCACTTTCTTTTCTCCCTTCTTACTGACACATGTTCTTTGCCCAGATCCCTCTCCTTCTGGCTCCTGCCGAGCTGGAGGGGGCTGATTATGTAATTGTTTGTTATGCATAGCAGCTGGCTGTGGGGGATGAGGAAGAACATTTTCTTTCTTCTCACCTTTCTTAGTTCTCTCTTTTTTTCTCAGTCCACCAACCCAGCCTCACAGATGCTCTCCCACTTCATTCTTCCTGGATTGGGTGCAGAGATCAGATAACTGCCCCCCCCCACCTAGAAACAGAATAAACATGTCAGAGGCTGCAGTCATGGGGAGCTTCCTGGAGGAGACAGGCAGGCACCAGGGTTCTCTCCCAGCTCCTAGGAAAAGTGCCAAGCAGTGCAAACAAGGTGGTAATGGAAACTTTGGGGAACCATCCAGTTCAGCTCAGTTAAAAGTCTGAGCACAGAAGGAAGGATGGTGGAGGCTACCCTAGCCCACTGATTTGGGGCTTCAGCAAGGGAGACAGTGCTTTGCGTTCTTAGCTCTTCCTGGAGACTCTTGGTCACCATGGTGCTCCTGAAAATTCAGTAGGTCTCTGCTCCACCCACTGAAAACAACAATAAGTAGCTACCCTCCCAAACCTCCATTTCAGCAACAGGGACACCTCCTCCCCACACTCCACTCACAGTCTCCCTCGTTCTCAGATACCTACCAGCTGGTCCCATTCCCAAACCTTCCCCAAACAGAGGACCCCCAGGCAAGTCACTGGTGGAAGAGAGTTTCTGGAAGGGCAAAGAGGCATGCTAATCCTAAGTCTGCCCTTGAGAGCCCAGTAACCTGGGTGAGTCTTAGTCTGTTTGTGTGGAAAATGGGAATGATGCACAAGGACGTGGAGGTCCATCAGAGTATGACAGTCACGAATTTAGCACAGTGCTGGTGCACAGAAGAGGCTCAGGAATGGGCAGTCACCACCTCTTCTCCCTGCTAGCCCAGCACCCAGCGACAGTCCTGCCCATGACCTGCCCCCTACCATAGCCTGTCCTCAGCCTTGCTCAGCCTCCCTGCCCTAGCCATCTGCCCCACTTACAGCAAATTCCTCCCTGAGAACAGATTTCAAAGGGCTGAGGAGCCTGGGTTAGAAAGTAAGTTGGTTGTTGAATGATAGTACTGGCACCGTGCTGATGGCTTTCAATACATTTAGTCCATACAAACCTCCAGGTTTGGCAAGGTAGGAACTGTTATGGGTATTCTCATTTTATGGAAGGGGAAACTGAGGTTCAAAGAAATTAGGTGTCCTGTTCCAGAACCCACTCACCATGAAAGGAGCAGAGGCAGAATGCAAACCTGGTTCTCCCTGACCCTAGAACGTCCATGACCTTGGATATGTTCTCAGAGGACAAACGTGGAGGATGCCTACGTTAGTGAAGGAGGACTGCAGGGTGAAGACACCGCACTCAGCGGCGAGCTCAGAGGAGACTACAAATTACATAAGTTCTACAGCCATGGCGAGCTCCCACGTGGGATCCAACCCCCAGGGATTTTAATCCAAAGGTATTCAGGTTACCAAAGAAGCTGAGTCCCAAGATCTCTGTAGCCAGGGCCCATGGCCAAGGACGGTTCCTTGTTCCTGGGGACCTGGAGATCTGAGACAGCCTCACCCTCTTCCTGTTTACTGCGTGTCCATCCTGGTGAGCTTTATCTGGAAGCATGTGAACAAAAGCAGCACAATGCCCAAAGGATTCACCTCTGCTGTGTCCGGGAACATGTCTAGGACCCCACTTCTTATCCCAGACCTTCCTAAGGATGAGTGCATCTGCTGAATATCAACTCTTCTGTTTGCTGATTGCTTTTCTTTTGTTTCCTTATTGGCCCTGGGTTGATCCCCATGGCAGATGCCATGTTTATTGTTAATTGTTCCCTTACATCCATTTATCCCTTCTTTCTTTAGTAATGGAATCTCTGAATTTGAGCTCAGCTCAAGCCTATCTATGGTAAATCAATTGGGCATCCAACTCTTGGTTTAGGCTGGGGTCGTAAAACCAGGGTGGTGAGATCAAGCCCCATGTTGGACTCTGCCCTTAGTGGAATCTGCATGAAATTCTTTCCCATCCCACCTGCTCCTCTCCCTGCTTGCCTTCTGTCACTCTCTCTCTAAAAATAAATAAATAAAATCTTTAAAAAAAATAAAACCTTTCAATTGAGTTATTTCTTTTGCTATTCTAAATCTTCATCATACTGTATTTTTTTTAAAGATTTTATTTATTTATTATTTGAGAGAGAGACAGAGAGAGCATGAGTGAGGAGAAGGTCAGAGAGAGAAGCGGACTCCCCGCAGAGCCGGGAGCCCGATGCGGGACTCGATCCCGGGACTCCAGGATCATGACCTGAGCCGAAGGCAGTCGTCCAACCAACTGAGCCACCCAGGCGTCCCCATCATACTGTATTTTTAAAGAAATTGATTAGTTTGGCAATGAGAAAGGAGTCATCTTTGTTCTTTACCAAGTCTTTATAAAACAGTATGGTTACCCTATTATTGACAGATTCCAGAAACTGAGGCCAAGAGGGTTAGGTGACTCGCCAATGGAGAAAAGGTGGAGTGGAAATTTGAACCCAGATTGTCTGTTCCTAATGCAGTAGTCTAAAAATGATGTTCAGCTGCTCCCACATCCCACCAAGACATGTCAAACTAGGGGTTGAGCTGAGACTGGAAATATGAAGAAAGAGGTATGGCCCCAGTGGATTTCCCTGGGTGAATTCAATCCATCTTTATTCAGGTGGGAGATTAGAGGTTATATAACAACCCCCCAGATAAAGCAATATCCTCTCTAATGGCATCCATACCCGGAAAACTTAAATCTCAGGGTGTTCAGATTTCTGCACAGCTGATTTCCCAGAACATATTTAAGCAGAATCTGGTTCCCTGGACACAACCCTTCAACCTGACACCATGGAGCTAGGAGGGGCTTTCACCATCTTTCTGGCACTCTCCTTGTCTTGTCTACTCATCCTCATCACCTGGAAACGGAACAACAAGGGGGGGAAGCTGCCCCCTGGGCCCACACCAATACCCTTCCTGGGGAACGTGTTGCAAGTCCGTACTGATGCCACTTTTCAGTCTTTCATGAAGGTAAGTCTGACTACTCCTCTCACAGAGCTGGCAACAACTAATTCTGTAGACACATGTATAACTTTGTAACATCTAAAACACAGACTCTTAGAAACATAGACCTTATAAACCTTAGACTACTAAAATTCCAGAATCTTAAACTTGTGGAAACACAGACTCCTGGCACATTGGAACTTAAGACTCTCATATCTGAGGACTTCAGAATCATAATACCTTACACCCTTAAACACAAGAACTCATGCGCTGTGATGGACTTAGAATTTTGACACTCAGTATCATGAAATCTTAGGGTTCCAGAAATTGAGCATTGCAGAGAGAGAAGCATAAATCTTGGAGTCCAGTTCATCCAGGTCCACCATTTTACAGATGAGGAAACTAAGGCTTGTGGAGGCACTGGGTGGGGAGGTCTTGCCCAGAATCACAGGCCTCTGTACCTTTTGCTCAATAGTCTAAGTCCAAGACTCACCTTTATCTGTTATTCCTACAACTGTACCCTCCTGAAATTTCTACCCTAAAGTCCTTGATTGATCTATACTTGGTCCTCCACTCAGCTCCCTCCACTTATGCCTTCCTTTGCTCCCAGCTCAAGGAGAAGTATGGTCCAGTCTTCACTGTGTACATGGGTTCCCGGCCAGTAGTTGTTTTATGTGGACATGAGGCAGTGAAAGAGGCCCTGGTAGACCGGGCAGATGAGTTCAGTGGCCGCGGAGAACTGGCTTCGATAGAGCGAAACTTCCAAGGTCATGGTAAGTAACAACGACAAAATGAGGATAATATACTTCCTATGTCCCAGATTCCTTGATAAGTCCTCTGCATGAATGACTGCATTGACTCCTTTGAGGGAACTATTAATGTCTTACTAATTTTGCAAATGAGGAAACTGAGGGTGAGAATGTTTGGGTAATATCACACAGTAAGTGAAACAATTTTGTTTTGAACCCAAACCATCTGACTCTTGAGTATCTGCTGCATTACTTCTGTTTTTAATGGATTAGTGACACTGTATACCCACTGAAGCCTTTACAACTAACATTACTTCTTATCTCTCTGTACATACATACACATCCAACCCATAGGTCCCTGCCGCCTTCACTTAGGGATATACCTTTCTCGTATGTCCTATACATCCACCTCTAACTGTTCACACTCTTCAATTCCAAACAGCCTCATGCTATTCTTTCCATATTTCCATCCATCCACCTATCCCTATCTATTTCCTCCCATTTATCCACTTCTCCATTGATCCACACATCCTCCAAAAACATCCATTTATTAATTAGCCTTTCTATGCAAATATCTTTCTATCCAATTTATCTGCATCTATGAATTAACTTTCCATTCACCCATCTATCCACCAACCCATCCATCCATTCACTAACACTTCTATTATTCACCCATCAATTAACATTTCAATCCATTAATCTTTCCAGCCACTTATCCATTCATCTCAAAACCCTCTACTCATTAACACTTTACTCATCCATTGAGTCTCTTATCCATCATCTATCAGTCATTCCAATCAAAACTCTTCCTTCCATCATTAATCCACTGAAATAATTTCATTAAATTTCTAAACATTAATTATCAATCCACACACATCTGGTCATTTCAAAGTGTTACTTACTAGAAGGTGGGTGTATTGATGTACAGGTATGAGCTTCTGTGTACATGTATGCATATATCTAGAGAACCCAAATGGTGTACATTCCAAGATACCATAAATGGCATTCTCTCTATACCCCCTCCCCCTTCCTATGCATCCAACCAGTTATTTATCCAGTTCTAGGTCTTTATCCTGTAAGAAACTCTCCGTGATCTCCCTCAATCATTCCTAGCCTGATTTCCTTTCCCTCCATCTCAATCCTAGACTGTTTTTGAGGGTCCTGTAGGGAGGGAACCACAGTCTCTCCATCAAGCCTGGGAGGTCGGGAGGGGCTTCCCTGAGACCAGAGTCCAGAGCTTTCATAATTTGTTCCCATCCTTGTGTAGCACAGAGTTGGACACAGGAAGGGGAGGGGAGGCAGGAGGCTGACACAAAGATTCTGGCAGGTGTAGCTCTGGCTAATGGAGAACGATGGAGGATCCTCCGACGCTTCTCCCTGACCATTCTTCGGGACTTCGGAATGGGAAAGCGGAGCATTGAGGAGCGGATCCAGGAAGAGGCTGGCTTTTTACTAGAGGAATTACGGAAGACCAAGGGTAAGGGGGAGGGGCAACAAGGGGGCAGGGCTAAAAGATGAATGGTTATTATAAAGAGCTCAGTCATGAGAAGATGGGCCTTGGTGGGAGAAGGCTCTAGAATGGGAGAGGATGAAAAAGACTAAGGGTTTACTGAGATTTCTAGCCAGGCTCCATGTTAAAAGTTAACGTAAAAGCCTCTCAGAGACCACTTGTTCAGAAGTTTTAATCAGGCGATCTCAGGGATTTTGTGAGCTCCTGAAAGCATGTGCAAACTTTTGCAATATGTAAATTCATGCCTTTTTCCAGTGACAGGATCAAATTTAATTACATATATATGTATACATATAGTACATACACCCAACCCATAGGTCTCTGCCACCTCCACTTAGGGAATACAATTGTCATAAATACATAAATACATAATACAATTGTCATAAAACTACATAATGTGTACAATTTGACCATCCTAACCATTCCTAAGTGCCTGTTCCAGTGTATTTGCATTGTTGTGAAACAGATCTCCAGAATCTTTCATCTTGCAAATCTGAAACTCTATACCCATTTGATTATATTTTTTAAGGAATCCAATCCCTGCCCTGAAATAAGGTCTGGAACCAATAGGATTTAGAGGGGAAAAAAAGACACAGCAGCTTAGAAGTACAAAGAGGAATAGATAAGATATAGCAAGAGAGAGAAATTTCTCTAAATCAGAGTTTTCCTTCTAGGCTTCATGGACGCTAACTAAACAGTCTACATGAAGGCTTTTTTTTTTTAAATTTTATTTATTTATTTGACAGACAGAGATCACAAGCAGGCAGAGAGGCAGGCAGAGACAGAGAGGGGAAGCTGCTGAGCAGAGAGCCCAATGCGGGGCTCGATCCCAGGACCCTGCGATCATGACCTGAGCTGAAGGCAGAGACTTTAACCCACTGAGCCACCCAGGCACCCCCACATGAAGGTTTTGAATGTCCATTTTGCCCCCAGAAATTATTTGCAAAATTGTGTATTTGTGAATATGAGAATTGTTCTAGAAAAATTGTCCCCAGATCCGGTATCCTGTATTAGATGGTGCAGCTGAGGCCAAGGGAAGAATTTTCTTAATAGTTTAAATGGAATCATTGCTAGAGATACACAGAATCCAGCCTTCCTTTTTTTCTTTTTTTTTAATGTGTCCATTACCATGACTTCTTTCCCAAATCTGTGACTCTACAGCACAAACACAGTTAAATAACCAAAAGTAATGATTAAATTCCACCAGCGCTTTTTGGGTACTTATTCCATGGCAAGGACAGTGCTAAGCATTTCACATGGATAATTATATTGAAGCCTCAGGTTTTAGTGGTTACTAAACCAATTTGCATACTGGGAAATCTAGACTCGAAACACACAAAAAAATTAAGTAACTAACGTGCTATTACACAGTAGAGCCAAGACTTGTATCCATGATTGAATGATTCTCCATCCCATGCTCCTAATCACTGTCTCCAACCTAGACAATTTCCCCCATCCAGGTTCTCCCATCGAACCCACCTTCTTCCTGAGCCGCACTGTCTCCAACGTCATCAGTTCTGTCGTCTTTGGAAGGCGCTTTGACTATGAAGACCAGCAGTTCCTGAAGCTGCTGCAGATGATCAATGAGAGTTTCATTGAGATGAGCACACCCTGGGCACAGGTGCCCACTAACCACCTCCCTGCCCACTCCCAATCTCAGTGAACTAAGCACCCACCGATACCTCACTTAGTCCTCCCCACAACCTTGGGAGGCAAGGATTGATACACCTGGAGTCTCCAAGAAGCAAATGGACTCACCCAATCCTCAGACCCAGATCTGGGTGTTGAGCCCAGCTAGCTGACCCCAGACTCACCCTACATTTGCCCCAGGTGCCCATTGCTGACAAACTCCCTTTGCTTATTCCCCACAGCTGTATGACATGTATTCCGGGATCATGCAGTACTTGCCAGGAAGACACAATCGCATCTACTACTTGGTAGAAGAGCTCAAGGACTTCATTGCCTCTAGGGTGAAGATCAACGAAGCATCTTTTGACCCACAAAACCCTCGGGACTTCATTGATTGCTTCCTCATCAAGATGTACCAGGTTACCTCTCCTCCAATCCTTTTCTCTCATCATCCTATTCCCTAGCACCTGCAAATTTTACCTGCAAACCTGTTGGAGATAAAAGAGCAAGCATTGGGGCGCCTGAGTGGCTCAGTGGGTTAAGCCGCTGCCTTCGGCTCGGGTCATGATCCCAGGTCCTGGGTTCGAGCCCCGCATCGGGCTTTCTGCTCAGCAGGGAGCCTGCTTCCTCCTCTCTGCCTATTTGTGATTTCTCTCTGTCAAATAAATAAATAAAATCTTTAAAAAAAAAGAGCAAGCATTGTTTTACATGGTTGGCTCTTATTTATAGGTGAGATATAAAACTATAAAGGCATACATACACTCTTACGCTTTCATTTATTTTTTTTAAAGATTTTATTTATTTATTTGACAGAGAGAGGAGGTGAGAGAGGGAACACAAGCAGGGGAAGTGTGAGAGGAAGAAGCAGGCTTCCTGCTGAGCAGGGAGCCCGAGGTGGGGCTCCATCCCAGGATCCTGGAATCATGACCTGAGCCGAAGGCAGACACCCAACAACTGAGCCACCCAGGCACCCTACTCTTACACTTTTAAAATAAACTTTGAATCTAGAAATTTTAGGAGCAAGGATACTTAAAACTTATACCTTTCAAATCATTTGTGATTACAACTACCAGAGACTTACAAACACAGAAAGCCAGAATGAGTCTTTATAGTCTTAGAATTTGAGAAGCTTAAGAGTTAAAGCTTTAAATTTAAAAGTCTTAGAGATGTAGAAATTTAGAAACTTAACACTTCTATATCATAAAGTCTTGGAATTTTAGAAATTTATGTATTTTTTAATTACACTCAGCACTTGGAATTTTACAATTATATAGCTTAATGTCCTAGAACTTTCAAATTTCTACTTTTTCTCCTCCCATTTTCCCCACTGTCCACTCCAATCACACTGGCCTCCTTGTTGTTCCTCTATACACGGGACACTGCTGCCCCAGGACCTTTGCTCTGGCTGTTTCCTCTCCCAGATAGTCACTTGGTTTAACCATCTATTGTGTTTCCACAAAGAGACAAAATAAGAAGATAAACACAGAAGAGGGTGATTCTGTGTCCTATCCCTCTCATTTTCAGGATACAAATAATCCCCACACAGAATTTAATCTCAAGAATTTGGTGCTGACCACACTCAACCTATTCTTTGCTGGCACAGAGACTGTGAGCTCTACACTACGTTATGGATTGCTGCTAATGATGAAGTACCCTGAGGTGGAAGGTGAGTGTTCACCTGAGCTGCTTACCTGGTGACCCCCACTCCCAACAGGGAAGAAGACATAATCTTGAAACCTTAGAACCCCACGGTCATACACTCTTCACACTCTGGAATCTCAGTGTACAGAATCTCACCTCCGACTTAGAAGGCTATTTAACTAATCTTCTACTTGGTGCCTGTGTTAATTTCCTATGGTTGCTGTAATAAATTACCAGAAATTTAGCAGCTTAAATTAGCATAAGTCTATTATCCTACAGTTCTGGATTTCAGAAGTTTACACAGGATTTCACTGGGTGGAATCAAGGTAGAATCAGTTTCCTTGCCTTTTTGGCTTCAAGAGCTATATTCCTTGCATTCCTGGGCTCATGACCCTTGCTTCATCTTCAAAGCCAGAAGCATAGCATCTTCAAATCTCTCGGCCTCAGTGCTCACATCTCCTCTCACTCTGACCCTTCTGCTTCCCAATTACACAGACACTTGTGATTATATTTAGGGCCAATCTGGATAATCCAGGATAATCTCCACCTCAAGAGCCTTACTCTGATGATGTCTTCAAAGCCCCAAGTTTGTCCTCTATGGTAACATGCACAAGTTCTAGGGATTAGGAGGTAGTTACCTTTGATGGTCCTTATTTAGCCAACTATAGTGCCGGAATCCAATAGAATCCATCTCCAATAAATTGCAGCCTGGTCTTGTTGGGTAACTCTAGTGATGAGGAGCTCATTCCTTGCTTAAAGAAAACCCCCAATATTGGCATCTCTCCCTTCCAATGCAGTTCAAAACAAGCCAAAAATATTTTCCTGGTATAGACAATGGGAGAGACTAACTTGTTTCCACTCAAACTTTTCTAGCCCCTGCTCCATTGTCCTTGTGTTTTACCAAATAATAATAGTAACAACTAAGTATCTAAATAATCAGATATTTAACGGACACCTGCTATGTGCCCAGGAACTATTCTACTTACTTGCACGCTGCATTTTAGGTAAATTTTACAACTCTGTGAACTTGTTGAACCATCTCATCCATTTGGAAGATGAAGAAACAGAGGCTCAGGGTGCCTACGTAGCCCAGTGGGTGGAGCCTTTGCCTTCAGCTTGGGTCATGATCTCAGGGTCCTGGGATTGATCCCCATATCGGGCTCTCTGCTCAGCGGGGAGCCTGCTTCTCCCTCTCTCTTTGCCTGCCTCTCTGCCTACTTGTGATCTCTCTCTCTGTCAAATAAATAAATAGAATCTTAAAAAAAAAAAAAAAAGAAACAGAGGCTCAGAAGGTTAAGTCATTTGCCTCAGAGTCACTCACCTAGGAAGTTCAGGGAGGAGTAACTGCACCAATAGTGTTCTTAATTCCTGTGACATAATTGCTGTCACTTGCTTCAACCCTGTCCTGGTTATGTGTTGTACCTTTTCTCCATCCTGTCAAAAATCTGTGGATGACAGCCCATCTGGGACCAGGACACTGCCCTGCTCTTTAGTACTTGCAAGATAAAGACCAAACATGCCAGCGGGCACTCCAGGCTCCAGGCTGTGTGCCTCCCAGTGGTCTGGGAGCACCCCACCAATGAGTCAGATGTTAAGAATAAAGAGGCATTGCAAACACACATGGTGCGCTCCCTCAGGATCCACAGGTACTAAAGATACAAATCCATAGCCTAGCCTTGACCTCCAGAAACACCTCCTGTGTCCTTGTCTGCTATGTTTTCTGGCCCCTTCTAGCCAAGATCCATGAAGAGATTGACCAGGTGATTGGACCACACCGGATCCCAAGTGTGGATGACAGAGTGAAGATGCCCTACACAGATGCTGTGATCCATGAGATACAGAGACTGACAGATATCGTACCCATGGGTGTTCCCCATAATGTCATCCGGGACACTCATTTCCGAGGCTACCTTCTGCCCAAGGTAGAGCTGGGTCTCATTGTACCCTTTCTCCCTCCACCTCACTCCTCTCTCCTCCTGGTTCCCTGCCCCCATCCTCCAACACTGATTTCTCCTAACTGTCTGAATTTCCACCCCAGGGCACTGATGTGTTCCCGCTGCTTGGCTCCGTTCTCAAAGACCCCAAATACTTCCGCTATCCGGATGCCTTCTATCCTCAACACTTCCTGGATGAGCAGGGCCGCTTCAAGAAGAATGAAGCCTTTGTACCTTTTTCCTCTGGTAGGTTTCTATGGTCTGAGTCCCCCCACCCCCACCACAGGAACATGCTAGATGTGACCCCCCCAATTCTGTTTTCGACATTCAGAGGGTCCATGTGGCAGATCACCTCGTGGGTGCGGATCAAAAAATTCTCAACTAACTGGTTAAGACTGCATTTCTGGGGGAGGTTGAAATTAGCTTAGATATTGAGCGTGGGTTGATGACTTGGCCTAATCTAAGTGACTCCATTTGGGGTGTGTGATTTTCTTTTTTAACAGTTTGCAGGTAGTATAAAAAATAGGCAGCAGGTGGATTTGCCTGATAAACGGGAGCTTGTGACCCATGACACATCACCTTAGGAGAGTATTTTAAGTATAAGCCATATTGAATCAGTGCAGTGGTTAGGAAACAGAACCCCACCCCACCCTTATAAAGGTTGGAGTCATAGGTGAGTTACTTCCGTTTCCTGTCTATAAAGTGGGGATTCACCTTTTCAAACCATTGGAAGGGTGACCAACAAATAGTAAGCATTATTTAAGGGTGAGTTTTCTTTCTTTTCTTTTCTTTTTTCCTTCCTTCTTTTCTTCCTTCCTTCCTTCCTTCCTTCCTTCCTTCCTTCCTTTCTTTCTTTCCTTTTTTCCCCCCTCACCAGCATCTGACACCTAGCAGGCATTTGGTAAAACTTTGAGAAATTTAAATGAACAGAAACTTCAAATTCGAGGGTTTTTTAAGAGCCATTCCTTCTTGGGATCTGATCAAGCCATCAGAGAAGTAGCTGCCATGCGTTGAGCTCCTATAAGTGGCAGATCCTAGAGGAGCCCACTGAGTCTTTACAATAACCCCACAAAGCAGGTATTATCATGAGCCCAGGGATGCTGAGGAGGCTCTGAGCGGTGATGGGGCCAGAAAGCTCTACACGCCCTCATGATCTCAGTGCAGATATGAGTCACCCTCCATCCTCCCCTGTGTCCACAGGAAAGCGCATCTGCCTGGGCGAGGCCATGGCCCGCATGGAACTCTTTCTCTACTTTACGTCCATCCTTCAGAACTTCTCTCTACACTCGCTGGTGCCGCCCGCTGACATCGATATCACACCCAGGGTCTCAGGTTTTGGCAATATCCCTCCAACCTACGAGCTCTGCCTCAAGGCCCGCTGAGTGCCCCCTACTGGGCACGGAAGGAAGCGTCGGAGACCAGAGCTCTGTCCACGGATACGAACGAGTGCACCAGCTCACCTCCTCTAAGGTGGAGAGGCGCTCACAACAGCTTAAATTCTCACAACAGCTCTAAGAGAAGGCACTGTTTCTACTGTCATGGGACTGCACGTCAGGGAGGGTTACCTGCAAAAATAGAGCTATGTATCGGCTGCATCCAATGGAAAAGCCAGGCGCTGTCCAAGATTTCAGCAACAATCTGGAGAATTTGTGTTCTCTTCCCCTCTACGGTGCTTCCTGTCTTCACCAAATTCTTGTTATAGATTCTATGTCTTTTTGTGATAGTGACCCAAATGTAGTGCACCATTCGTCTCCCTAATTATCATCTCCCACATAAAATAAAATAAAATAAATAAATAAATAAAAGTAGCCAGGGAGTCAAAGCTGTTGAGTGTAGCCAGCTTCTTGTGTGTTCTGTGCACCGTCGCTGTAGGGCATAGAAAACTACTTAAAATGACCTTTTAGACTCCCCTGTTATTAATTACCCTTCATAGGAGTCCACCACCAGAGATTTCCCACTTGATGCTCAACCCCTCAATACTCTATTTACAACCATCTTGCTGGCTCCTTGCCCCAAACCCCGCCAATTATCTCTCCCTCTAAACATGACTTCCTGGTCTTCAAGGAACTTCTTTCACAACTCCCAGTTCCAGATTCTCCCCCATTCCATTGTGGAGAATAATTCAGCCTTCTATCATTCTATTTCCAAGCTCCATCAACTCATTTAGTGGATGAAAGCTTTCCCTCATACTTCATTTTATTCAACCAATGTTTGTCAAACACCCAACATGTACCAATACCATCTTCAAGTACTTGGGATCCATCAGTGAACAAAGCAGACCACAACTCCTGCCCTCTTGGCGTTTCCTTCTAGTGGGAGACATAGACAATGAAGAATAAACATAATAAATAAGTAAATGATAAAATAATATATTAGGACAGCAGAGATTCCAGGATTGGGATTACGATCGGGACAGGGAAGGTCTCTCAAGGCGGTGGAGAAACAGGCTAGGTGGGTTATTGGGAAGGGAGTGTTTCTGGCGGTAAGATTAAAAAAACAGCAGAGCCATAAACCAGGAGGCTGTGCATGTGTGTTCCAGAATCCACAAGCCGACTATGGGTGGAGTAGAGGAGGGAGAGAAGGGGAAATGGGAAAAATTCAGGGCATTAAAGAGCCAGATTGTGTGAAGCCTCATGGACCTCAGTAAGGACCTGGGCTTTTATCCTGAGTGAGGGGATGGCTCCTGGTGAACACAGGGTGACATACACCAACTGACATATTTTAAAAGCAAATTCTGGCTGCTGCCTGAAGATGAGATTGAAAATGGGGAAATAGAGATCCATGTTGTAGAAAGAGGGAGAGGTGAGAGGGGTTGGGATCTGCTATGAAGATGGAGCTGGCAAGGTTTGCTGATGAATTGAATATGGGGTGGGAGAAAAAGAGGGTCAGGGATGAGACCTCATCCTTTGGAATCTCTCTTAACCTCATAGGTTCCAGGTACATGAGCCCCCCTAATAGTTGGCTTTGTAATGTTAGGGAGTGTGAACAAACTGTCCTCGGTCTGGGGCTTTCTTGGAACAGCATGGTCTCGGCTCTGAGCTGAGGTGGATCCTGATGGTGTTGTAACCAGTGGCTGTCAGCTCACTGCTCCCTTGACAAGAACAGCAAGTTCTTGAAGGGGGATCTGGAGGCACATCTCCATGCCCATCACAGACGTAGACACACAAACACACATCATTATAGGCCTACCACTCTCTCCATGAGCCATCTTTAGAGCTACCAACTCACTTAGCAAGTATATAACCCAATGGTCACTACACATTGTTAGCTGTGAAAATCTTATGTCAGATTTTCCTGTGTGCAAGTCCAATACATGAAATAGTTTGGAAAAGGATTGCTAATCTCCCTCTGAGTGAAGCACAAAAGAGCTCTAGACCCTCAAAGACACTTTACTTTCTCTCATGAGGAGACATCCCCAGGGCTACAAGGCACGTAGCCATTCCAGACACTTTCCTGCCCTCAGTCCTGCACACTGTTGGGATCTCCTGACATTAAGGTGACCAGGAGAGAGTCAGCCACTGACCACATGGCTCACAGTCCAGCTCATTCATTACTGGTGTTAAGGGAAATCAGTAATTAGATGGGTTTCAGCTAACAAAAACAAAAACCAGAGTTACAGAACAGAAAGATGATAGAAGCAGAAGGAAAAACTAGGCAATGTAGGGACTATGAACTTCATTTTTCTTTTCTTGAGTGGGCTGCTGACAGACTGGCAGCTATCAGAGGCTGGTTCTGTCCTTGGGTTGTTAGATCGATCAGCAGTAAAAACAAATCAAATTCTTTTTTTTAAAAAAGATTTTATTTATTTAACAGAGAGAGAGGGAGAGCACAAGCAGGGGAAGCAGCAGGCAGAGGGAGAGAGAGAAGCAGGCTCCCAGCCAAGCAAGGTTCTGGAATGTGGGACTCCATCCCAGGACCCTGGGATCATGACCCAAGCCAAAGGAAGCCACCCAACCTACTGAGCCACCCAGGCGTCCACAAATCAAATTCTTTGTTGGATTGTCCAGGAGATCTTGAGACTTTAAATATGAAGTGTGTGAAAGGCTCTCTCTATCCATATCTGTCATGTCCTTAAAACCTTCATGTTTGGTTTTTATCATTTTCTGGCCAGAATTTCCCATACTGCTCCCTTGTGAGACACATGTATTGTCTTTTTTTTTTTTTTTTTGACAGACAGAGATCACAAGTAGGCAGAGAGGCAGGCAGAGAGAGAGAGGAGGAAGCAGGCTCCCTGCTGAGCAGAGACCCCGATGTGGGGCTTGATCCCAGGACCCTGAGATCATGACCTGAGCCGAAGGCAGCGGCTTAACCCACTGAGCCACCCAGGCACCCCTGTCATTCTTTTTTAAAATTATATTATGTTAGTCACCATACAGTACATCATTAGTTTTTTTTTGTTTTTTTTTTTTGTTTTTTTTTAAGATTTTATTTATTTTATTTGACAGACAGAGATCACCAGTAGGCAGAGAGGCAGGCAGAGAGAGAGAGGAAGGGAAGCAGGCTCTCCTGCTGAGCAGAGAGCCCGATGCGGGGCTCGATCCCAGGACCCTGGGATCATGACCCGAGCCGAAGGCAGCGGCTTTAACCCACTGAGCCACCCAGGCGCCCCCATCATTAGTTTTTGATGTAGTGTTCCATGATTCATTGTTTGTGTATAACACTCAGTGCTCCGTGTAATCCATGCCCTCCTTAATACCCATCACTAGACTCCCCCATTCCCCACACCCCTTCCCCTCTAAAACTCCCCACACCCCTTCCCCTCTAAAACTCTCAGTTTGATTACTGGAGCCCATAGTCTCTCATGGTTCCTCTCCCCCTCTGATTCCCCCCCCTTCATTTTTCCATTCCTTCTGATGTCCTCCATGCTATTCCTTATGTTCCACTTATGAGCGAAACCATACGATAAGTGTCTTCTCTGTTTGACTTATTTCACTCAGCATAGGTATTATCATTCTTCTCAAAATTTGTCAACTTAATGATTAAGAAAATGTGGCACAATATGGTTTAAGTTTTTTTTTTCTTTGATTAGTAATGAGACAGGACTTTTGTGTGTTTATCCTTGCATTTCTACTTAAGGAGTTGTCAGTTTATATTCCTTACCCATGAACCTACTCTATATTCAGAATTTTACTCATTGATTCTATAAACTTGTCATGCAATGAAGATGCTGACCTTTATTCTTGGCTTTGGATAAAGAGATTTCATTAGGCATTTGCCCTTGAATTCACATTGCTGTTTTTTTTTTTAATAATAAAATTATTACTTTTGAAGTCAAATTCTTTCTAATTTTTTGGTGATTTGTCTAATTATCTCTAGTTTTAGAAATATCTCCTCTCTACATACCTGTTGATACAACAGTTACACTTCAGAAAAGTGTGCAAAGATGGAAACACAGGGATGTTCATTTCAACGGTGTTTATAAAGACAAAAATAGGGTAAATAATCCACATATGCTTTTTCTAGCAGATCAGCATGCATTGGTCATCAAACTAAATGAATTGGTGCTTTTCCTCCAGTAAGAGAAAGATCCAGAACGTGAAAAAAAAATTACTAAAAATGTTTCAACAAAGTCTCTTTGATTTTCTACTTGATACAATGTTAAGTGAAAAGCAGATGTAACCTGAGCAACTTTGCTTGCTCTCAGTGGCTGGAGTTTCTTCCCTCCACTTCAAGGATCTGAGCATCGGTGAGCCCTCCCAACGGAAGACTCCTGTGCAAAACAGACTCATTGAAGGAGAGAGAATGACCACCTCATTGCTCCCAAGGGGTGAGCTATCAAGACTCTTTAATCACTGAAATAAATTACAAACCTAATGACACCTAATTACAAACTTCCCTTTCCCATTTTGGCCAAGAGAGGAGGAGTGGAAGGGTTACTTCCTCTTCCTCTAGATCTACATCATCCAGCAGGATTGGCATTAGCCATATGTGACAAGTGAGCATTTGGAATGAAGCTGGTGAGAGGAAATCACAATTGATGAGTGAGTGTTGCTACCTTGCTGTTAACTCCAGCCCATGGTTTCATTAGGGTTCACTCTGAGAAAGACAAATACTGCATGATCTCACTTACCTATAGAATCTAAAAGAGCCGAACTTATAAAAACCCATGTTAGATTGGTGATTCCAGAGGCTGGGGGCTGGGGGAAATGGGGAGATGTTGGTGAGAAGGTACAAACTTCCCATTATGAGACAAGAAAGTTCTGCAGATCCAGGGACAGCATGGTGACTACACGTAACAGTACATTATATTACATACTTAAAAACTGATAAGAAAATAAATCTTGAATGTTCCCACCATCAAAGAAAATAGTGATTATATGAGGCAATGTGTTAACTAGCCCTCTCCTGGTAATCATTTTGCAATATATACATGCACTGAATCATCACATTGGTTTTTTTTGTTTTGTTTTGTTTTTGTTTTTTTAAAGATTTTATTTATTTATTTGACAGACAGAGATCACAAGTAGGCAGAGAGGCAGGCAGAGAGAGAGGAGGAAGCAGGCTCCCTGCTGAGCAGACCACCTGATGTGGGGCTTGATCCCAGGACCCTGAGATCATGACCTTAGCCGAAGGCAGAGGCTTAACCCACTGAGCCACCCAGGCACCTCCCAAATCATCACATTGTACACCCCACTGCACGTCACAGCACTACACATCAATTGTAAATGAAGCTGTGAAAGAAAAGAAATCCAACTTCAGATGAGCTTTGACTATTACGAAGCAGCCTGTTACAAGATGCCGGGTAACAAGATTTTGGGCAAAGGGAACAGTAAACGTAATTGTGTACTTACATATGTGCATTCAGGAAGGTCTGGAAGGGAGTTAACCTAAATGGAAAGTCTTATTTCTATGAGAGTGGATTTGGGGTTGCACTGCTTACCCATCTGTGGGTAACAAAGCACAACACTTCATTCAACAATGAGCATTTATGGGACTTCGGTTTCTGAGGGTTAGCTGGGGGGTTTGCCAGTCTGGGTTCAGCTTGGTGAAGCGGCTCCCCTCCCCGTGGCCATCCTCCTCCTCATGTCCACTGGCCCCAACCCAGCCCTGTTCTCATGGTCATGGCAGAGGTGTAGTGTACAAGTGCCTTTCGTGTCTTTGATCTCTTCACATCCATGACTCAAAGCAAGTCACTGGGCCATGGCCAAGATCAAGATGTGAAGACACACAATCCATCCACTGGGATGTGGAGAAGGAGTAAATGTTTCTGAAGGATAATGTACTCTGGGTCTTACTTTTTTCTTTAGCCTTTTCTGTGTTGTCTAAATTATTTTAGTAAGCAGTGTGTATCACTTTAACATCGGGGGGAAAAAAGTAATAAAGCCATTCAATTTAAAACAAAAGAGAAGGGGCGCCTGGGTGGCTCAGTGGGTTAAAGCCTCTGCCTTCGGCTCAGGTCATGATCTCAGGGTCCTGGGATCAAGCCCCGCATCAGGCTATCTGCTCAGCAGGGAGCCTGCTTCCTCCTCTCTCTCTGCCTGCCTCTCTGCCTACTTGTGATCTCTGTCTGTCAAATAAATAAATAAAATCTTTCAAAAAAATTAAAAAATAAAACAAAAGAGAAGAGGAACATCTGGGGCTCAGTCGGTGGAGTCACCAACTCTTGACTTCGGCTTAGATCTTGATCTGCGGCTTGTGGGATCAAGCCCTGCTAGGCCTGCAGCTTGCTTGGGATTCTCTTTATCCCCCACTGCCCTTAACCACCTTGTGCACATGCTCTCTCTCTCTCTCTCTAAAAAAATAGAAATTTAATAAAAATTTAAAAAATAAATAAGTAAAAGAGAACAGAGCTTTCCAACTACTTATGTATATTTATTATGGTCTAGTTTTTGAAATTTTTTAATTCTTTAAGACTCTATCTATTTATTCATGAGAGGCAGAGAGAGAGAGAGAGCCAGAGGGAGAAGCAGGGTCCCTGCAGAGCAGGGAGCCCAACATGGAACTCAATCCCAGGACCCTGGGATCATGACCTGAGCCAAAGGTAGAAGCTTAACCGACTGAGCCCCCCAGGTGCCCTATTGTCTAGTTTTTATTTTATTTTTTTCTCCTTTTTTAAAAAAAGATTTTATTTATTTATTTGACAGACAGAGATCACAAGCAGGCAGAGAGGCAGGCAGAGAGAGATGGGGGTGGAAAGCGGGGCTCAATCCCAGAACACTGGGATCATGACCTGAGTCGAAGGCAGAGGCTTTAATCCACTGAGCCACCCAGGCGCCCCTATTGTCTAGTTTTTAAATGGTTACTTTTTTTGGTAAAACTTTTGTATGAGTTACTTAAGCCTGCCATAATGCATTATAAACCTCTGTCGTAGCTTCACCAGCTGCCTGCAACCTGTGGGGTTCCCTGGCCTGTTAGCCACATCACCCCGATCTACGCCTGTTTTCTCCTTGCCTCCTCCTCTGTGTCTCTGTCTTCAATTCTGTCTGTCTCATCCCTTTCTCTGCCTTTCTATTATAAAGAAACTCGTCATTGGATTTATGGCCCACTCAAATAATCCACAATGTTCTCCTCATTTCAAGATCCTTAAATTAATTACACCCACAATGTCCTTCTTCCAAACAAGGCAACAATCACAAGATCTGGGTATCAGAACACAGATGTATCTTTTGAGGGTCACCATTCAACCGGCTACACCTATCATATGTACTAATGATGATAAACTATACAACCACTGTTTCAAGAAAATGAACATTTGCCACTGCACCTAGGAAATAAAACATTAAAACTTTAGGGTGCCTGGGTGGCTCAGTGGGTTAAAGCCTCTGTCTTTGGCTCAGATCATGATCCCAGGGTCTTGGGATCGAGACCCACATCGGGCTCAGCAGGGAGCCTGCTTCCCCTCTCTCTCTCTCTGCCTGCCTCTCTACCTACTTGTGATCTCTGTCTGTCAAATAAATAAATAAAATCTTTAAAAAAAAACACTAAAACTTTAGAAATCCACTCTGTCCCTTTGTAATCATTTCTCTTGCATCTCCTGAGAAACAGCTTCCATTCTGAATTTTCTACTTATCATTCTCTTGCTCTTCTTTATAGTTTTCCCATATTTGTAGCCTTAGTAATTTAAGCTTTATGTGAACAGATTTCACTCGAACCAGCCTGTTCTTATTCCTCTTAATGTTTCCAACACCTGCCCGGTAGACTATTGTGTAGTGGTTAAGAGATCTAGCTCCATGCTCAGACATACCTCAATTCCAGTCTTGGCTCTGCAACGTCTGAGTTGGTGACCTCAACACCTTCACTTGAAAGCTGTAGATAATAATATAGCCTATCTCACAGAGCTGTTCCTAGAACTAAGCAAGGGTCTTGTATGCAGACCACTTAGCATACTTCTTGGCACATGGCATTCCATGATCATTAGCTAAAATAATAATAAATACAGCCATTATTATCTGCTGGTTCGTTACAAGATGCCATTTATTTTCTTTCTGCTTCCATGTCCCTTTCCCCAAATAGATTCCTGAGCAGAATGCCCTTGACCAAAATTCCTGGATACATTCAGAATGTAAATTGCATAGAGTCAGATGCTGGACTATTTGGCTGATTGCTATATCCTCAACACCTGACCCGGTGGCCGGCACATAGTAGGTATTCTATTAACATCTGTGTAAAAATAAACCGTGTCTCTAAATTCTCTATTTCCTAATCTCATTCAAAATAAGCTCTCCCCTCAAGAGCACAGCTTTCCCTAAAACACTCTCTCCAATGAAGAGGACACATTTGACTACCTCCTTTGAGTCTCACAGTCAGAAGGTAGGTCAATACCGCTTGCTTCTGAATACCACTTGACATCTGGAGCACAGACATAATAGGTGCTTTTAAACTGTCTCAGCTAAATTCCAACATTATGGGCATCCCCAAGTCAATCTCCATCAACTGTCTTTCTCTTGAGTATGATTATATATACCTATATTTTAATATGCCTAGTTATTTTGGATTTTGTCCTGGATATGACAAGTAACATATTGCAAAGACTCTGGATTCTGTAATGTTCTACTGAAGAATATCAATTTGTCTTGTTCTGTTTGTTTCAGGGAGCTGTTAACTTGGCTGAACTCAAATGCACAGCTCTGAAATCTTTCAGTGTTGTAGACTTACATAGCACCACATGGAGTTTCCTAGCACTTAAGTACTTCAGCAACAGGTGAGAAAATGGGACAGAGTTTATACAGAGATTTGGGACTTCCCCACTCTGGCTCTCACCTTTTGGAGACCCTATCACAGCTACCACCACACACTGTAATCACCCTGCTCTTTGTCCTGTGTTTCCTCACTCTGAAAATTTACAAAGTTTCTGCTTGGGTTTCAGCCATCCTCAAGGCATCGTCTCCACCCACCTTCAGGCCAAAAGATTCAATAACAGGAAACTCCCTTCTGACCTCCTTCAGTATCTACCTGCTTTGACCCACTCTCCAGTGATGTCAGGGAATCAGGTTTTTGTTTTGTTTTTAAGATTTTATTCTGAGTCAGGGGCGCCTGGGTGGCTCAGTGGGTTAAGCCGCTGCCTTCGGCTCAGGTCATGATCCCAGGTCCTGGGTTCGAGCCCCACATCGGGCTTTCTGCTCAGCAGGGAGCCTGCTTCCTCCTCTCTCTCTGCCTGCCTCTCTGCTTACTTGTGATTTCTCTCTGTCAGATAAATAAATAAAATCTTTAAAAAAAAAAGATTTTATTCTGAGTCGATAGCTGTTAATTTTCAGGATGCTTGATCCGGTAGGAGCTACTCAACCATTATCAGAATCAAAAACTCCCCAGAGTACTTCAGGAGTAGGACTCTCCACCCTCTCATAAAATCCTTCCTTTTTGGAGTCTTTCTCCTTTGTCTCTGTCTTCTGACAAACGTTTTCCCTCCCTTTCCTCCAAGACCTGCCCTGCTCCTGCAAGAAGGCACACCTGTGGGCATGCACTATCCCAAGAACCAGACAGAAAGAACCTTGACTTTCTTCTGTTCCTTGGCCTTCCCCTCCTGCCACTCACCCTGATCCTTGCTGTCATGTGAAACCTGAACACCAACACTTCACTCTGGCCAAACCCCTTGTTCTGCTCACTCCGCTTCACTGAGGTGACACAGCTTGGCCAGGTCTTTGGTTTAATGTTCCAAAGAATGCAAACATAACAGAAGGTCAAACATCCCTCCCATGGAGAGACCTGTTTTATTTTTATTTCCTTTATCACAACCGGAATCTTCTGTTCTAGGCTTACAAGAACCACAGGATTATCAGGAACAGTTTTCTGATGTCTCATAAAGAGAAGGGAGGACTTGGCCACCCAGCATGGTGGTTAAGAGCATGAAATCTAGAGTCAACAACACGAGGCCAGGCCCAGGTTCCACCCTGATCAGCCGTGGAGCCCAAAACAACTCACTCTCCCCTCTTTGGGCCTTGCTTCACACATCTGCAACTGGGGACGGTCAACCCGACCTCACCGGCTTGCTGTGAGGATTTTAGCAAGATCATGCCTGTAAAAACTTCACACAGTAACATCATGAGCTCACTGAATGCTACCATTGTCAGCAGTGCTAGTGTTTAAATCTGAACCAAGAAGGCTTACCTAAGATTCTCACCTGGGAAGGATTTGGAATTAATTACAGGTGGTTGGTTTCTCAACTCTGGGAATGTACTAAATGCCATGAGCTGTTTGCATTAAAAGGGGTAATTTTAAAAAAAGTTTTTATTTATTTATTTGACAAAGAGAGAGAGAGAGTGACAGCAAGAGAAAGAACACAGCAGGGGGAGTGGGAGAGGGAGAAGCAGGCTTCCTGCTGAGCAGGGAGCCTGATGCAGGGCTCCATCCCAAGACCCTGGGATCATGACCTGAGCTGAAGGCAGACTCTTTACCGACTGAGCTACCCAGGTGCCCCTAAAAGGGGTAATTTTTAAAGAAGTATTTCTTGATTTGTTTTTTTTAAATTTATGTATTTATTTCTTTGAGCTCCACACCAAACATGGGGCTTGAAATCACAACCCCAAGATCAGAACTTGCATGCTCTCCTGATGGAGCCAGCCAGCTGCCCCTTCACATCAACTAAAAAACAAAACAAACATTCTCATTTCGGAGAGGTCATAGATTTCAGCCACGCTTGCGGGCATGAGCCAGGTTTGTGGAGAGTTTCGGGTCAGGCGAGGAGGTGGAGGACAGCAAGCTGATTGATGAGGTTGGCACAGTGAACAGGGGCCTGGCCTGTGAGGCTCTCTCTGCCCTGCCCTCCGCTCCTCCCCCACCTGTGAACTTATCCTGCGAGACCCAGTTCCAACAACAATGACTCTAGGATGCCCTCCCAGCCCTCAGCCCCGAGTACTACACTATGACACATAATTACTAATGAGCATTCGTGGGGTCCTTGAGGACTTTGGTTGATCCGGGTCTGCTGTCCCGCTGGTCGGAGAAATCCCTAGAAGCAGGGACTGTGCCCAGTTCCCAACGTGTCCAAAGTGGAACTCATTATCTCCTTCCTCAAACCTGCTTCTGATCTGTGTCCCCAAACCGATAAATGACACCGCCATCTACCCCACACTGGGCTCCTCCCTCGCCTTGCCCCACACAGCCAGCACATAACCAGGTAAGAACTGGTTCTTCCTTCTGTCCCTTTCTCCAACCCATGCCTCCTCTCCATGCTCATGGCCCCGTCCTCTGTCCCCTGGAGCCTATGGAAGCCACTTCCGTGGCTCTGGACCTGTAGTCTCCTCTTCCCCATAAATCTCAGCAAGCTCTCCGAAACACAAATCTGGCCGGCTTGTTCCCCTGCCTAAGACCCTCTGGGGCTCCCCATCATCCTAGGACAGAGTCCACACTCCCCGCCCGGTCGCACAAGGTCCAGCAGGTCTGACTCCTGCTGATGGCTTCAGCCTCATCAGTGCACACGGCCTGGATCCTTCCACCCTCAGGATACCTGACCACGCTCCACTGTCTTGGCACTCAGGTTCCTCTGCCCACAAGTCTCCCTCCCCACTGTCCCCATCCTGCCTTGGAAAAACCCCTACGTGGCCCTCTAGTGGCTCAGCGTGAACTGACAAGCGTGAAGCAGGGGCTATTTCTGGGCCCCCCGCAGACACCTGCGCCTCTCTCCCGGCTCCCCCAGCCCAGCCCTCTGCCTGCGCCTTCTCACCCCAGCCCTGTGCCGGCTTCAGGAGGGCAGGGCTCAGGGTCACCCCTGTGTCCTCAGCATCCCTCAGCAAGGCTGGGACGGAGTGGCGGGGTGACAGCGCTGGGAGGATGACTGTCTTAAATGTGCTGAGTGGCTTAGGAGGCTGGGGGCGCTGTGGGAGGGAATTCTCTGAATGGACGTTTGCCTTGATCCGATAGGAGCTGACCCACCTCAGAATGCTCTCAGGACACACCTGTCCCATGCAGCCCTTTTCTGCCTGCTGTGACCCTTGAAAGCCCAGGGACACCACACCCTGACAAATAGGGAATTACTCGTGTTTTTAAGACGGGAAGTGGAGAGCTGGGCCAGGGCTGCATCTGAGCGCAGACAGACAGGCACCAGCAGATCGCAGCCACGTGTACACAGCGTGGCCCACGTGCCTACACACTACGCCAGCACACACACACACACACACAAAATATCTATCCACACAGCCATACCCAGTCACCAGCAGGACCTGCAAACAGATACGTGTGGATGCACAGTCAGATGTCAGGGCGGACACATGGACACTCACGTAGACGTCCTCCCACAGGCGTACTCCAAACCATGTACTCGGTTGCCCACAGACACAGACAGGGCCGTGCATTTGAGCACACCGGCCTGCGCACACCCACCCCCTTTCGTGGGCTCACACAGAGGGACATGTCTGGACACAAACAAGTATGGAGACCTGCTTACGCACAAACACTCCACAGACGGGAGTGTCATAAATCCATTTATCCACATGGACACGCCGACACGTACACGTGCTCTGATGTGCAGAGATCCCAAGCATGTGCCCGGAATGACACATAGACAGACGTATAAATAAGAAGATACACAACAGAGGCATCTAGGAAAACCCACTGCACACTCTGGCAGGAACAGAAAGACCCAGGAGCACACAAGAGAGCAGGAGGGCAGGCGGACTTGCAGGGAAGACAAAGAATAAAGAATAAGACAGTCAGATGCAAGGGGAGACACAGCTGATGGGCAAAGTGCTCTGGGGAGGAGAGGCAGACAGCCTGCGGGTCTATCCCTGATCCACCTTCCCCACCCACTGCCTACTCCACCGTCCCTCCAGAAGCCCGCCCCCAAGGTCCATGTCCCATTCTCAACTCCAGGGGGGGAAGGCTCAGCTGTGCCAAAGAAGGAAGGGCAGGTGGGGTGCCTGGGTGGCTCAGTGGGTTAAGCCTCTGCCTTAGGCTCGGGTCATGATCTAAGGGTCCTGGGATTGAGCCCCACATCGGGCTCTCTGCTCAGCAGGGAGCCTGCTCCCCCCCCCCCCCCCGTCTACTTGTGATCTCTCTATCAAATAAATAAAATCTTTTAAAAAAAAAAAAGAAGAAGAAGAAGAAGGGCAGGCAGGTTCCCACAAGGCTTTCTCTCCTTTCCTCCTTTCCCAAAGAAAAGTATTCAAAACTTGAGACCAGAGAATGTAAAATCCAGAACAGGATGTAGAGAACCCCATAGTCAAGTCCTTCTTCCTGAGGATTAAATAGGAACAGCTACTATTTGTTGACACTTTAAACCCATGAACCCACTGATCCTCCCATAATAAGCTAAGAAATAGCTCCTGTTAGCATTGGGACCAGGAGGCTCAGAGAAGTGAGGTGACCTGTTCAAGGTACCACAACAAAGAAGGGACAAAGGATTCCAATCCATGCCATAATCTGGCTCTTAATTGCTACGCAGGCTGGTCCTTAGGATTAGGGGCATTGATGGGTGCCACGCTTGTGCTAATATTCTAGCCCTCCTTTTCCCCCATTAAAACCAACAAGCATTCCTGGCCAAAGGACACAAACAAAACAAAAACCAGCTAACAACTCTCCTATCTCTGCCTTGCTCTCTGCTCTTTGTTCCCTTCCCAAAGGAATCCAGCTTAGAGGTCTAGAATCCTTGGAGCAACATGCCCATCCTGAGAGTGCCAACCTCTCCCACCTGCACTCGTCCTAAGTCAGAGTTGGCATCTGAGTGGATGGGGGCAGGTTTCCAACCATCAGATGCTGCCTCGTGCCCATCGAGGCCCCGATCAGGCCCACGGGAGACCAGTCCAGCTCCCACATGATGTTCATGTCAGAGCCGGCTGGGACCAACCTCTGAGCCACACAGCGTCAGCCCCAGTGGCCACCGGGGCCTGCTCGCAGACCCTCCTGCAGCCAGAAGTGGCTCTGTGAGTGTTCTCCTGGTCCACTTGCTTTCAATTCCAGCGTCCAGCGGGGGCGAGCCGATGCCAACGGCAGAAGCTGCTAGCGTATCACTGTGTCCAACGCCAATGCCAATCCCACACCACTCCTTGCTAAACTTGGGCTCCACTTGGCCCTCAGGATGGTCTAGGTCGGTCAGTGGAGGCAGGAGAGGACAGGGTTCAAGTCCCAGCTTCCTACCCGCTACCTGTGTGACCTCGAGCAAGTGGCCGTGGGGAGACCTGCTCTTCTGAACAGCGAAAGGGGTGTGCTGTGAGAGAGCCCCGTGCTAGAGGGGTTCCGTGGGGTCACATTCATGCACTGGCTCTTCAGTTAGGGCTCACCAAAGCCTAGTGCCCCACTGTTAAGGAAGAAGGTGACTGAGGGAAGGACAACAGGGCCACCATCTTTCCTCTCTCTCACTGTCAGCCTCCAGGGCCTGGCTCTCCCCCCACTCAGGAGTCTCTCCAAACCTCTCCCTGCCATGGCTCGCTCGTGCTGCCAGCAGCCCTGCCGAGCCCAGAGTCACCCCAAAGGGACCTCCCACGCCCTCACACTCTGCCTCCTCTTCTCGAGTGTCCCCTTTCCACTGGTGGGAAACCCAGCCCCAGAACGGGGGCGCAAGCGTGTGGAGCAGGAGATGCAGGAGCCCCTGCCCCCCTGTTCTCTGTCCTCAGTACTCTCACACACCAGACGGGGACCAATGGTAGCACTTCTACCAACAGCAACAATGGAAATGGTGAAGACCCCCCTAGGGGTCTGGGTAGGACTGGCGAGGCTCTCTGTCAGTTACAGCCCTTGAGACACTCGGGACTTCTTGGCACCATATGGGTGGATGTCTTTACTGTTTCCAAGTCCTGCCCAGGGCCTCTGGCACGGAGACCACAAGTTACCCTTCCTTCCTAAGAAAGGTTCCCCTTAAATGTGGCTCTGGACTTCTACCCCTTTCCCAACCACAGAGGGGCAGTGACACCGATCCTGACCTTGCTTTCAGGTCCCCGTGGGGATTCTGGGCACCAGAGGTGACACTGTGCCCAACGCAAAGGTAAGTCAAAGCCTGGGCAGGTGCTGACTCTTTGATCCTGCTGTCCCGTATACTTCTTCTGGGAACCCCGCATCACAGCTAGGGGTCCTCCCTTACCCCAAGACCCCCAAGTCAACTCCCTGGGATCTCACCTCCCAAGACCTTTAACTGTACATCCCTCCTCTGCAAAAAAAATCCTAAATCTATGACCATACATGCTGTCCCATTCCAACATTCTTAAACCCAGATCTCTGGATTCTTTTCTCCCAGGACACCCTAATCCATAATTTTGGGGCCACTTCCCACTCTGACCTCAAGTCCAAAGCTCAGGACTCTGAATCAATATCTTCCAAATCTTAAAGTTCAGGATTTGTCTACTGCTTCAGCCAAGTCCACAGACTGGGGGTGGCCCTTCCCGGGGCCCACTCTCTGTTCATCTCACTGAGATCTCCTCTTCCTGCCTTGGTGGTTTGTCCCAAGCTCAGCTGAGTCTGGGAGTGGGGGTAGGCAGGGACTATAGCTGGGAAATGAAATGGCACAATTAACAAACAAGACCAAAGTCCACTCTTCTCTCCCAGGTCATATAAAGGCAAACCACCCCAGCCAGCACCATCTGACCGTCTCTCCCAGGGCCACCATGCTGGCCTCAGGGCTGCTCCTCGTGGCTTTGCTGGCCTGCCTCACCATCATGGTCTTGATGTCTGTCTGGAGGCAGAGGAAGCTCTGGGGGAAGCTCCCTCCAGGACCCACCCCGTTGCCCTTCATCGGGAACTACCTGCAGCTGAACACAGAGCAGATGTACAACTCTCTCATGAAGGTGTCAGGACACGGGATGGGTGCAGTGGGGTGGGGCTGGGCGCTGGCTTGATTGAGCTGGGACTGAGTAGCAGGGGATGGGCAAGGTTGGACCAGAGTCTTCAGAGAGTGGAAATGTGCTGGTTGGGCTGCAGGGTCCCAGACAAGAAAGAGCAGATCTTGGGATGTCCAGCCCCTTGAGTATCAGAACCTGGGGGCAAGGCATGCAGTAGGTGAGGGCTGGGCACAGGCCGGCTCCCAGTGGGGGCCGCAGCCTCTAAGCCCCCCACCTCCATCAGATCAGTGAGCGCTATGGCCCGGTGTTCACGGTCCACCTGGGACCCCGGCGCATCGTGGTGCTGTGTGGACACGAGGCGGTGAAGGAGGCTCTGGTAGACCAGGCTGAGGAGTTCAGCGGGCGAGGCGGGCAGGCCACCTTCGACTGGCTCTTCAAAGGCTATGGTGAGGAGCTCCGGGTGGGGGCTCGTGCCCAGGCACACCTGATGGCCTCAGTTTCCCCACTGCTCTTCTCCTGACTCACCCACCTGAGCCTGTGGCTGAGTTCTACCCCTGTTCTCCTCTGTTCCTGTCCCTGGTTATTGTGGCCTCTCCTTTGTCTTCTCCAGCTTGGCTCAGGGTGTCTGCGTCCCTGTTTCCCCCTGCTTCTCGGCCCATCTCCCCATTCTCTCCCATGGATGCCTCTTCTTCCTCTGGGTCTGGGGGGGAGCTCCTGGGATTTCTGCCTTGGAACCCTCGTCCTCTGTCCCCATGTCCTTGTCTCTCTCCAGATTCTTTCCTTCCAACCCAGTCTATCTCTCTCAGTGTTTCTCTGACCCTCACTTGTCTCTCTGTCTCCCTTACCCCCCACCCCATTCCCCAACCCACCCTTCTCTGCTTCTGCTCTCTGTCCACCTCTGTCCCCGCCCCTCTCCGCCTCACCACACCCTATGCTCCCTCCCTAGGGGTGACATTCAGCAACGGGGAGCGTGCCAAGCAGCTCAGGCGCTTCTCCATCACCACGCTGCGGGACTTTGGAATGGGCAAGCGCGGCATTGAGGAGCGCATCCAGGAGGAGGCAGGCTTCCTCATCGAGGCTCTCCGGAGCACACAGGGTGAGCGGGGCTGGGAGTGAGCGAGAAGGAGGGATACACCAGCACGATGAGGGCTTTCTCCTCAAGGAAGGGGACTGGCTTGGGGGAAGGCATCAGGGTTCCAGGCTCTGGGTCTTGTTTTGGACGTCTGAGTTCTCACTCCAGTGCCCTCCTCCAATCCTCAAGCTGGCATGAGACAGCCCAGTTGACGCTCCCCCAAATCCTGTCTCTCCCCAACCCTATCCCATTCCCCAGGCGCCTTCATCGATCCCACCTTCTTCCTGAGCCGAACAGTGTCCAATGTCATCAGCTCCATTGTCTTTGGGGACCGCTTTGACTATGAGGACAAAGAGTTCCTGTCCCTGCTGCGTATGATGCTGGGAAGCTTCCAGTTCACAGCTACCCCTATGGGGCAGGTAACCTGTCCCAGTCTTTCTCTATAACACCCCTGCTACAATCCACCAGTTGCTTTCCCATGTGTCCCATGTGGACACAGGTGTCCCAAACTCCCACCTTCCTCTAGTAGGGTACCCTCAAAACCAGCCCCCACTTTCAGACAACCCAACAGCTGCATCAGAACCCAGGACCAGTGCCCAGTACTCAGTTTCCAAAGACACCTGAATATCTCAACAGTAGCTGCTCATGGGGAGAAGATGGAGAAGAAGGAGAGGGAGAAGGAGGAGGAGAAAGGGGAGGAGGACAAAGGGACAAAAGCTCCCAATTAAGATCCCCTAACTATCTAGACAATTGTCTCAAATTTGTGAAACCACATGACTGCTTAAATACCTAGACATGTGGCCCCAACGGAACCCTGCCTGAGTATCTGAACATGTAAATGTGTTCTCCAATCCAGCCTCACCCTAACACCCGAAACCCAGATACACAGCCCAGTCCTTCTCACCTATATTCTGGGACAGGGGCCCTCAGGCTTGACTCACGTGAAAACTTACATATCTCCTCCCATCAAGCCCCATATGAATCCTAAACACCTGGACAGATGCCTTTAAACCACTTCCTTCCTTACCCCAAGAAAGATCGCGCTCCCAACAGGACCTGCCTGCGAATATCTATCCTTCCCGGCCATTCTTCTTTCCCTTCCTCAGCTCTGTGAAATGTTCCATTCAGTGATGAAACACCTGCCTGGGCCACAGCAGCAGGCGTTTAAGGAGCTGCAGGGTCTGGAGGACTTCATAGCCAAGAAGGTGGAGCAGAACCAGCGCACCCTGGACCCCAACTCCCCGCGGGACTTCATCGACTCCTTCCTCATCCGCATGCGGGAGGTACAGCCCAGCGGCCAGTGCGGCAGCCCCAGAGTCAGGCAGACGGAAACCAGCTGGGATGGGGAGACCAGGGGCCCCTTCAGATCACCCCCATCGTGACAGCCTCACAATCTCACGTGTGATACCCGGGCTGCTCCGTCTACCAGCGCTTGCCACGGGCAGGACCTGCGTGTGCACCATAAGGCAACGCTTCCGCACCGTGCACTCGCCGTCAGTGTCCCTTTCCTTCTAAAGGGTCCTCCCTTAAAACAGTGACACCAGGGCTGACACTTAAAGGGCAGGGAGGTAGCCAGGGAGAGAGTGTGGGAAGGGCATTTGGCCAGAGCCAGACGCCCAAACAAAGCCCTGGCAGAACTAGGTTCTCTCTTCCCACCCCTGGTCTGGACCTAAGAGAGGTGCGTCCAGATGGAGAGACCCCGGCAGGGCTCTGAGGGCTGAGAGGAGGGGGCCTGGCCTGAAGCCCTCTCCCTGCAGGAGCAGAACAACCCCAACACGGAGTTCTACATGAAGAACCTGGTGCTGACCACCCTGAACCTCTTCTTTGCGGGCACTGAGACGGTCAGCACCACCCTGCGGTACGGCTTCCTGCTGCTCATGAAACATCCACACGTGGAGGGTAAGGCTGCGGGGATGGGGCCCTGGCCTGGTGGCCACACCACACTTCCTCTGAGCCCACTGCAATGTCCCCACCTTTCCCAGATGCCTGGAACCTCACCCATACCCTGCCATCCAGATGCTAGGTGATATTCTGCTGAGTGTTAGTTGGGTTTCACTGGCTGTTAAAATACCAAAAATGTGTGAACTGAGCTCCCATGCCGAGCCAAATGTATGTGAGACCACATACAGGTTGAGACCAGGTGAATAAGACACTGTCCCCAACAATGTTTATGGCCAACGTCTGTCTTGAATGGTCGACGCCCACATCACACATGGATGTACATATTTGGACTACTGTCGCCACCCTGAGACCCCCAGAAACCTAAACACATTCCCCTCCTCCCACAGCCAAACTCCATGAGGAGATGGACCGGGTGATCGGCAAGAACCGTCAGCCCAAGTTTGAAGACAGGGCCAAGATGCCCTACACAGAGGCGGTGATTCACGAGATCCAAAGATTTGGAGACATAATCCCCATGGGCCTGGCCCGCAGAGTCACCAAGGACACCAAGTTTCGAGAGTTCCTCTTCCCCAAGGTACTTTCCTATCCCTGCTAGGAGGACCTCCAACCTGCTCCCTGGGATCCAGCATCCCATGCCCCTTAGAAGCTTCCCAGCCGCTGTCCCACTGCCTCAATCAAACACTTCCTCAACCACCATGTCCCTTCAACCTTCCCACTCAGAGTTTCTTGAATCCAGTAGCTCCCCCAGAGCTCTTGCCACAGGGATTATGAACCCCATGTCCCCAGACGTCCTCTCTCAAAAGACATGACTTCATTTCTAGACCTCCTCCCTCAAGGACACGAGTCTCATGTCTCCCAAACATCCCGCCTAAGAGACACAAATCCAGTGTCTTTACAACCTCCTGTCTCTGGAAGCACGAACCCCCATGTCCTCTCCACCCCCACCGTGGGAGACATGAACTGCACATCCCCCACACCTTCTGTCCTAAGAGACACAGAACCTGTGTTCTTCAAACTTCCCTTCGCCCAAGACATAAGCCCCACGTCTGCATAGCTTCCTGTCTCCGACACACCAATCTCCTGTCTCCCAAAGCTCTTCCCTCCGTGGACCCACACTCCCACGCCTCCCCTTCCTCATCACCTAGGGCACCCCAATCGTCCCTCCAACCTCCATGCATTTTCAGCACACTGTGCCCCCATTCTGCCTTATCAAATAACCCCTCTCCTCCTTCCCAGGGCACCGAAGTGTTCCCCATGCTGGGCTCCGTGCTCAGAGACCCCAAGTTCTTCTCCAACCCCCAAGACTTCCACCCAGAGCACTTCCTGGATGAGAATGGGCAGTTTAAGAAGAGTGATGCTTTTGTGCCCTTCTCCATTGGTAAGAGACCACTGTCTGCGGCTAAGCCACCGCTCCCACCAACAGGGCCGTCTTCTCCTCAGCTCCCCTCTCTAAGGGGCAGTCTGATGCCTTTCTCCAGCTTGGAAGTCCTTCTCGTGATCGACCTCAGCTGCAACCCCTATAACTACTTGAGCTTCAGCAAAAGGATAAGGATGATCACACCTGTCTCAGGGATGGGGGAAATCAAAGCCCTTAGTGAGTCACAGATTTGTCCAGAGTCATTTAAATTCTTTAGATTCCTCAGTTGGAGGTGAGAGCCAGCAGCCAGATCTGAGTGTGCACCCGGAGGGAGGGGCGTCTAAACTTCCCATTGCTACAGCTAGCTCACCCCCGTCCCATGCACAAGGGAAACTGATGCTCAGAGAGGATTAGAGAGGTCTCTGAAAGTCTCTCGGGCCAGGCTCTTCCAGCCCCTCATTCCTGGGAGAAAGCATATGGGGGAGGGTAGTGGGGCAAGGGGCAGTGAGAGCGGGTCTCACCTCCAGCCCTACTCTTCTGTGTCTTCAGGAAAGCGCTACTGTTTTGGAGAAGGCCTGGCTAGAATGGAGCTCTTTCTCTTCCTCACCAACATCTTGCAGAACTTCCGCTTCAAGTCCCCGCAGCTGCCCCAAGACATCGACGTGTCCCCCAAGCTTGTGGGCTTAGCCACCATCCCACGAAGTTACACCCTGAGCTTCCAGCCTCGCTGAACAAGGGCAGCGAGAGCGCAGGGCTGGTTGGGGGAGCAAAGCTGAGGGAGGGGCAGCGGCAGGGCTGTCGCGAGGGGCGTGGTTTGGGGGGCGGGGCTAGCGGGAGGGAGGTGGGTTAGGGAAATAGGAGGGGCAAAGAGGATGGGAGAGGAAGATGACAGGAATGGGCTCTGCCTGTTCACCTTGGTAGAGGTAGATCCTTCAGAGGTGGGATGAGAGAAGGGAAATTATTTATTGAGCAAATATTCTCTGTCCTGTCCATGCTAAACGCGTTAACACGTTCACCTCGTCTAAGGCTCACAAACCGACGCAACAGGCAACAGTGTTTATGCCCATTTTGCAGGTGACAAATCTTAACTGATGCCCAAGGAATCTACAACGACGAAAACCTCCTAATAAATGAATATAGCAAGATCACTAAACATACCCAAAGTTTTTGTTGTGTTGTTTTTTCCGTACGCTAGCAATGAACCCTAGGAAATAAAAATGAAGAACACAATACCATTTATAGTCACTCAAGAAAGCGACATAGGTAACTATAAATCTACCAACACAGGCCCAGAACTTGTATGCTGAAAGCTTCCCACCACGGAAGAAAGAAGCAAATCACTTTTAAATAGACAACCTAAAGGTGCCTGGGTGGCTCAGTGGGTTAAAGCCTCTGCCTTCCACTCAGGTCATGATTTCAGGGTCCTGGGATCCAATCCGGGCATCGGGCTCTCTGCTCAGCGGGGAGCCTGCTTCCGCCTCTCTCTCTGCCTGCCTCTCTGCCTACTTGTGATCTCTGTCTGTCAAATAAATAAATAAAAATATTTTTTAAAAAGTAAGTAAATAAATAAATAGACAACCTAAATATCCATTGATAGATGAATGGATAAAAGAGGTGTGATATATACATACAGTGGAATATTATTCAGTTATAAAAGGAAAGGAAATCCTGCCAACACGGATGAACCTTGAGAATTTTATGTTAAGTTAAATAACCCAATCAGAGAAGAACAAATAATGTATGAATCCACTTGTGGACAAATCTAAAATAGTCAAACCCATAGAAGCAGAGAGTAGAACGGCGTTTGCCAGGGGCTAGAGGAAAGGGAAGAAGGGTGGGGGTTTGCTATTCAATGTGTCTAGTTTCCACTGTGGAAGTTGAGTAAGTTCTGTCTGTAATGATATTTTCCCCTCTGGCTACTTTCAGGATTTTTCTCTGTATCACCAGTTTTAATCAATTTGATTGTGGCGTACCTTGGTGTAGTTTTCTTTTCTTTCTTTTTTTTTTTTTAAAGATTTTATTTTTGTATTTTACAGACGGAGATCACAAGTAAGCAGGGGTCGGGGGAAGCAGGCTCCCTGCTGAGCAGAGAGCCCCATGGGGGGCACAATCCCAGGACCCTGAGATCATGACCTGAGCAGAAGGCAGAGGCTTTAACCCACTGAGCCACCCAGGCGCCCCAGAGGTGTAGTTTTCTTGATATGCCTTGTGCTTGAGGCTTACAGTGAGTTTTCACACCTCCTGTTCCTATTTCGGTATAAATGGCAGAAATCCAAGTGCTCATTTCTAGTAACTGTCCTTGGCATCCCTCAGGCAATATGTTGTGGAGTCCGCCTGTTTTGTTCCTTCTTAGTTTCTCCTTTTCCCAAATTCTCCTGTCACTTTTTTCTCCCTCCGTCACATCCCATTCAGCTGGCACATCTAGATAATTGGGCTGTGCTGTCTCCTCCATGGCTTTGCATGGATACAGGTGGGAATCCCTACTCCAGGGGCTGTGGGGGCCTCCACTCCTCCAGCGTTTTCTGAGTCACTCTGTTTCAAATCCACCACTCTCTGGCCTAGCTCTTCTCTTGTCTGACCAGTTCCCCATTCTGGTTCCGTTCCCAGAGTCAGCGGCTCAGAGCTGAGTAACCAAACCACACCCTGAATGTGGTCTTGACCCTTCGACAGAATGCTATAGGAACAGGAGGTGTGAAATCACACAGCCCTCGGGAGAAGACTGGAGGGGTGAGAGTGATCTTTTTCCACCCAGGACACTCTCTGTCCCTAGAAGTAGAGGGGAAAGTTCTAGTAATAGGTGGGACAGAAGCTGGATTCAGAAAAGGAGTCGGTGGACGTGCTATCTTTTCTGCCCCAGCCTTTTGCAGGAATCTAGTTCCTTCTGGGTGTGAGTTCATTGAAGGTTGCAAGTTTCTAGAAGGGAATTCTGCTTCTTTCTCGTGCTTGCCAGGGTGGGATTGGGTATTCTAGGAGCCGGACAGGTTTGGGGACCAGCTGAAGTTCTGCTTTCCTCCCTATCCTTGCCCGTCTATCTTGCTACTCACTAAATCAGAAGACGGGCTAAGGACTTGCACATGAACGAGTTTCCCAACTGGGTAAGCTGACGGTGAGCAGAGCTGGCTGCATTGTGTCGCACTGTTGACTACTGTTGCGTCTCTGATTTAGCTGACCTAAACTGAAAGTTCCACTACCTAATAGGCATTTCATGACAGGACTATGGTAACAGGGTCTCCTTAATGTGGTCCTGGACAATATGTCTTTGCCTGGGTTTATTTGTGTGGCTTGGAATGAAGCTGTGACTCATGCTAGACTCAGAGGAAAGATTATACCTCGTAGCTGATCAGTTGTATGTCCCAACCAGGCTCTGGCTCCACAGATAGAGCACTCAGAGGAAGGACTATACCCTGTGACCTGGGGATCCTTTGGGTGGCCACTCATAAAAGAACCATCTCTAGGGAGCTAAAAAAAAAAAAAAAAAAAGAGGAGAATATAGGGAATAAGTCACTATAGGCGCCATGCGGAGGGCCACACTCCTAAGAGTGGACTGCTCTCCAGAACCTTCACTGGGTCCTGTGCTGCTGCTGCCTGGGCCTCAGTCACAGCAGAGGTCCTGATCCTCTGGGTTATAGGGGAAAACGTCCAGTGCTCCCCTTTGCACAGCAAAGAGATTAATTCAAACCTGACTTAAGCATTATAAAGTAACCACTGCCGTGTTTCTTTATCCTTTCATCCATCAATGGGTATTTATTTCTTTTATGTATTTATTTTTTTAAATAATTTATTTATTCATTTGAGAGGGAGAGACAGAGAGTGCATGAGCAGGGGGAGCAGCAGAGGCAGAGGGAGAAGCAGGCTCCTGCTGAACAGGGAGCCCGACATGGGGCTTGATCCCAGGACCCTGAGATCATGACCTGAGTGGAAAGCAGATGCTTAACCCTCTGAGCCACCCAGGCACCCTGGTAGATCTATTGTTAATATTTTGAGGAACAGCCATTCTGTTTCCCACCGGGGCAGTAAGTTGGTAATTTACCAATTTACATTCACATCAGTGGTTGCTGTTCACAGGAGGAGAATGAGGCACAAACAAGTCAGCTGAAAGAGAGAGGGAGCAGGGGACGAGCGTAGAGAAGACTGTCGCCCCGAACGACTCCTCAGTCTCATATTTACTGGATATTAGACAGTAATTTAAAAAGGAGCCAAAGAAGGCTGCACATTAACCATATCCCTTGTAGATAAACAAGAAGGAATATGAGTTAGACACTGATTATAAGTTTTATAGATAAGCAAGAAGAGAGGCAGGATATGCCTGGTCAAGCAGTATAGAATTTATAGTTGAGCAAGAACATCCAAAGGGATCATCTAATTAGCCACGGGCGATCTCTGGAGAAGGGGAGATAACAGAAAAAAGAAGCAGGCGCTGTTCCTCCCTGAACCGGCCAGGCGTTCCCAGCCGCTGGATTTCAAGGACGTATATCGTCCTCTCCCCCAGAGGCCTGTTGCTAGTACATGTTTTTCTTAAGGCTATATTTAAGCATGCTTGTGTGACTGGTACGATTTCTTATAAGTTATACTTTAAGTCACACATTGTTCTGAGGGACGGTTACAAATGGTGCACAAGTGTTCCAACCCACATCATGACCAGTATTTGTTATCTCTTTTCTCTATGATAGCCGTAAGGTATGAAATTATATCACATTGTGGTTTTGGTTTGCATTTCTCTTATGAATAGGGATAATGAGGGGCGCCTGTGTGGCTCAGTGGGTTAAGCCTCTGCCTTTGGCTCAGGTCATGATCTCAGCATCCTGGGCTCGAGCCCCACATCAGGCTCTCTGCTCAGTGGGGAGCCTGCTTCCCCCTCTCTATCTGCCTGCCTCTCTGTCTACTTGTGATCTTTCTCTCTCTCTCTCTCTGTCAAATAAATAAATAAAATCTTTTTAAAAATGAATAAGGATATTGAGCACCTTTTCATATATCTGGTGGCAATTTGTATGTCTTTTTTTTTTTTTTTTTAGGTAAGCTCCACACCCAGCATGGAGCCTCACATGGGACTTGAACTCACAACACTGAGATCAAGACCTAAGGTGAGATCAAGGGTCAGATGCTTAACTGACTAAGCCACCCAGGTGTCCTTGTATGTCTTTTTTTGAATAATGTCTATTCATGTCCTCTGTCCAATTTTTTTTTAAAGATTTTATTTATTTATTTGACAGACAGAGATCACAAGTAGGCAGAGAGGCAGGCAGAGAGAGTGGGGGAGGCAGGCTCCCCGCTGAGCAGAAAGCCTGACGTGGGGCTTGATCCCAGGACCCTGGGACCACGACCCGAGCCGAAGGCAGAGGCTTAACCCACTGAGCCACCCAGGCACCCCCTCTGTCCAATTTTTAATCTGGTGGGTATTTTTTTGATTTGGGGGTTTGGGTTTTTTTGAGGGTTTTTTTGCTATTGAGTTGTGAGAGAGGCTGAATGACATTCCATGGTGTGTGTGTGTGTGTATCACATTTTCTTTATCCATTCACTGAATTATAAAGCAAAAATATACAAGTGGGAACACATCACTGAAAAATTTCTCCACGACAAATGAATAATCAACAAAATGAAAAGCAACCTTCAAAATGGGAGAAAATATGTGCAAACCAGTTACCTGATAAACAGTTAATATCCAAAATAGTTCCCCCACTTCAGGATCCGTGATCGTGCGTTATATTTAGTTGTAATGTCTTTTGTCTTCTTTAACCTGGAATAGACTTTCAGCTTTTGTCTCTCTTAACCTTGATATTTTCAATAGCAGAGAATAATTATTTTGGAAATTGTCCAGACTTCAATTTGGAGTTGCTTGATGTTTTCTTATGCATTTCTTCCAGCACAATTTTTAATCCTTTGGAAAGCAAAGCCTTTTTCAATAGACACTTAACATGGCATCGTACCAAAGCCTAACTTTGGTCTTCCATAAACTCTGCAGAAGTGAGCTTTGGAGAAATTCCTTGCAATTTCCAGTGTCTGTTGTCTCAGTTTCACGAGGCCCTATAGTCAAACCTTTACATACAGAATTATTAAATGCCACATGACAGGGTACCAGGGTGTCAAACTTGGTTGAGATTCTTACTTTTGGTTTTGGGTCCTGGTCTCGGAGTCAGGCTCTGTGCTCAACATGGAATCTGCTTCAGCTCCTTTGCTCATTCTTTTTCATTCTCTCTCTCTCCCAAATAAATAAATAAAATCTTCTTTTAAAAAAAGACTCCCTCCCCCTCCCCCTGTGCACTCTCTCCCTCTCTCTCTAATAAATAAATCTTTTTTTAAAAGACATATGCCTGTTCACAATGACCTCAAGCTAAGAGTACATTTTAGATCATCTGCAGCTAAGATTTTTGCCCCGTAATCTGTCTACAGACTTGGCTCACCTTGAAAAAAAAAAAAAAATCCGGGTGCCTGGATGGCTCAGTGGTTAAGTGTCTGCCTTCAGCTCAGCTCCTGATCCCAGGGTCCTGGGATCACATTCCTCATAGGGCTCGCTGCTCAGTGGGGAGTCTGCTTCTTCCTCTCCCTCTGCCCCTTCCCTCTGCTTGTGCTCATTCTCTCTCTCTCTCTCTCTCAAATAAATAAATAAAGTCTTTAAAATATATTTTATTTATTTCAACAGTCTTCTGTAGTTTTCACCGTACAGCCTTGGTACATGTGTTGTCAGATTTATACTTAAGTATTTTGGTTTTTTTTCAGTGACTAAAGTGTTATTGTGTTTTTAATTTTGATTACCTAAAATATATAGGAAAACAACAACAGAAAAAGACATTTGTATGTTCAGTGACCTTACTAAATTCATTTATTACGAGGATATTTTTTGTTCTTGTTGTAGATTCCTTGGGAATCAGTTAAGCTTTGTCACCTGAGAGATGGGCATGAGCACGTTCCCTGGCACATAGGTTTGTGACCACTAAGTGATAGAAGTGTGTGACGCTCTTAGCACAGAGCTGACGCAGAATTCGATACAATAAATAATAAGGTTGTTGTTGTTGTTATTATTATTATTAACAGTATAGTGTAAGGTTCTTCATCTTATCCCACCTCTTAAGCCTCTGCCTCTAGCAAGGTGAACAGACAAGACCCCATTCCTTTCCTCTTCCTCTCCCATTCACCTTGCCCATCCTATCCCTAAGCCACCTCCCTCCTACACGCCTCGCCCCGTCATTAACCCCGCCCCCATCCGTAGCCCCACCCCTGATCCCTCCCTCTACCTTGCTCTTCCTCCAGCCCTGCCCTAGCACAGCCCCCCTTCAGCGGGGCCGGAAGCTCATGGTGTAATTTCGTGGGATGGTAGCAAAGCCCACGTGTTTGGGGGACACGTCGATGTCTTGGGGCAGCTGCGGGGACTTGAAGCGGAAGTTCTGCAAGATGTTGGTGAGGAAGAGAAAGAGCTCCATTCTAGCCAGGCCTTCTCCAAAACAGTAGCGCTTTCCTGAAGACACAGAAGAGTAGGGCTGGAGGTGAGACCCGCTCTCACTGCCCCTTGCCCCACTACCCTCCCCCATATGCTTTCTCCCAGGAATGAGGGGCTGGAAGAGCCTGGCCCGAGAGACTTTCAGAGACCTCTCTAATCCTCTCTGAGCATCAGTTTCCCTTGTGCATGGGACGGGGGTGAGCTAGCTGTAGCAATGGGAAGTTTAGACGCCCCTCCCTCCGGGTGCACACTCAGATCTGGCTGCTGGCTCTCACCTCCAACTGAGGAATCTAAAGAATTTAAATGACTCTGGACAAATCTGTGACTCACTAAGGGCTTTGATTTCCCCCATCCCTGAGACAGGTGTGATCATCCTTATCCTTTTGCTGAAGCTCAAGTAGTTATAGGGGTTGCAGCTGAGGTCGATCACGAGAAGGACTTCCAAGCTGGAGAAAGGCATCAGACTGCCCCTTAGAGAGGGGAGCTGAGGAGAAGACGGCCCTGTTGGTGGGAGCGGTGGCTTAGCCGCAGACAGTGGTCTCTTACCAATGGAGAAGGGCACAAAAGCATCACTCTTCTTAAACTGCCCATTCTCATCCAGGAAGTGCTCTGGGTGGAAGTCTTGGGGGTTGGAGAAGAACTTGGGGTCTCTGAGCACGGAGCCCAGCATGGGGAACACTTCGGTGCCCTGGGAAGGAGGAGAGGGGTTATTTGATAAGGCAGAATGGGGGCACAGTGTGCTGAAAATGCATGGAGGTTGGAGGGACGATTGGGGTGCCCTAGGTGATGAGGAAGGGGAGGCGTGGGAGTGTGGGTCCACGGAGGGAAGAGCTTTGGGAGACAGGAGATTGGTGTGTCGGAGACAGGAAGCTATGCAGACGTGGGGCTTATGTCTTGGGCGAAGGGAAGTTTGAAGAACACAGGTTCTGTGTCTCTTAGGACAGAAGGTGTGGGGGATGTGCAGTTCATGTCTCCCACGGTGGGGGTGGAGAGGACATGGGGGTTCGTGCTTCCAGAGACAGGAGGTTGTAAAGACACTGGATTTGTGTCTCTTAGGCGGGATGTTTGGGAGACATGAGACTCGTGTCCTTGAGGGAGGAGGTCTAGAAATGAAGTCATGTCTTTTGAGAGAGGACGTCTGGGGACATGGGGTTCATAATCCCTGTGGCAAGAGCTCTGGGGGAGCTACTGGATTCAAGAAACTCTGAGTGGGAAGGTTGAAGGGACATGGTGGTTGAGGAAGTGTTTGATTGAGGCAGTGGGACAGCGGCTGGGAAGCTTCTAAGGGGCATGGGATGCTGGATCCCAGGGAGCAGGTTGGAGGTCCTCCTAGCAGGGATAGGAAAGTACCTTGGGGAAGAGGAACTCTCGAAACTTGGTGTCCTTGGTGACTCTGCGGGCCAGGCCCATGGGGATTATGTCTCCAAATCTTTGGATCTCGTGAATCACCGCCTCTGTGTAGGGCATCTTGGCCCTGTCTTCAAACTTGGGCTGACGGTTCTTGCCGATCACCCGGTCCATCTCCTCATGGAGTTTGGCTGTGGGAGGAGGGGAATGTGTTTAGGTTTCTGGGGGTCTCAGGGTGGCGACAGTAGTCCAAATATGTACATCCATGTGTGATGTGGGCGTCGACCATTCAAGACAGACGTTGGCCATAAACATTGTTGGGGACAGTGTCTTATTCACCTGGTCTCAACCTGTATGTGGTCTCACATACATTTGGCTCGGCATGGGAGCTCAGTTCACACATTTTTGGTATTTTAACAGCCAGTGAAACCCAACTAACACTCAGCAGAATATCACCTAGCATCTGGATGGCAGGGCATGGGTGAGGTTCCAGGCATCTGGGAAAGGTGGGGACATTGCAGTGGGCTCAGAGGAAGTGTGGTGTGGCCACCAGGCCAGGGCCCCATCCCCGCAGCCTTACCCTCCACGTGTGGATGTTTCATGAGCAGCAGGAAGCCGTACCGCAGGGTGGTGCTGACCGTCTCAGTGCCCGCAAAGAAGAGGTTCAGGGTGGTCAGCACCAGGTTCTTCATGTAGAACTCCGTGTTGGGGTTGTTCTGCTCCTGCAGGGAGAGGGCTTCAGGCCAGGCCCCCTCCTCTCAGCCCTCAGAGCCCTGCCGGGGTCTCTCCATCTGGACGCACCTCTCTTAGGTCCAGACCAGGGGTGGGAAGAGAGAACCTAGTTCTGCCAGGGCTTTGTTTGGGCGTCTGGCTCTGGCCAAATGCCCTTCCCACACTCTCTCCCTGGCTACCTCCCTGCCCTTTAAGTGTCAGCCCTGGTGTCACTGTTTTAAGGGAGGACCCTTTAGAAGGAAAGGGACACTGACGGCGAGTGCACGGTGCGGAAGCGTTGCCTTATGGTGCACACGCAGGTCCTGCCCGTGGCAAGCGCTGGTAGACGGAGCAGCCCGGGTATCACACGTGAGATTGTGAGGCTGTCACGATGGGGGTGATCTGAAGGGGCCCCTGGTCTCCCCATCCCAGCTGGTTTCCGTCTGCCTGACTCTGGGGCTGCCGCACTGGCCGCTGGGCTGTACCTCCCGCATGCGGATGAGGAAGGAGTCGATGAAGTCCCGCGGGGAGTTGGGGTCCAGGGTGCGCTGGTTCTGCTCCACCTTCTTGGCTATGAAGTCCTCCAGACCCTGCAGCTCCTTAAACGCCTGCTGCTGTGGCCCTGGCAGGTGTTTCATCACTGAGTAAAACATCTCATAGAGCTGAGGACAGGAGAGAAGAATGGCCGGGAAGGATAGATATTCGCGGGCAGGTCCTGCTGGGAGCAGGAAGTGGTTTAAAGGCATCTGTCCAGGTGTTTAGGATTCATATGGGGCTTGATGGGAGGAGATACGTAAGTTTTTAAGTGAGTTAGGCTTGAGGGCCCCTGTCCCAGAATATAGGTGAGAAGGACTGGGCTGTGTATCTGGGTTTCGGGTGTTCGGGTGAGGCTGGATTGGAGAACACGTCTAGGTGTTCAGATACTCAGATGCGGTTGAATTGGGAGACTCCTGTTCAGGGGTTGACCTGTTTTCTTCTACATAGGTGTTGAGGTATTCAATTGGGACGGGTGGGCAAGTGTGAGGTGGGGGAAAATAGCTGATCCTGTTTTAGATTTCACAGAGGTAATGGGGGCACTTCTGTAAGGGAGTCAGCTGGGTTGGGGGACACTCTTTGGGTGTTTGGGGAAACATCCATTCAGGTGTTTACATGTGGAGGGGTCTTCTTGGTTGGGGCACCTGTCCAGATGTTCAGGTATTCCATGGGGCTCTGTAGGGACACTTATCTAGGTGCCCAGTAGGCTGGTTTGGGACACCTAATGATTTTGGTGGGCTGTATTTTATAGCACCTGGGGCACCTGTATTCAGGAGGTGGGCTGAGGTGGTCACTTGTTCAGGTGTTAAGATACAAAGAGGTGGACTGTCTTCCTAGGGACCAGGAGGTCAGCTGGGATGAAACCAATGTCCAGGCAGCTTGGCTGGGCGGATTACATGTTCTTCCCTGCAGGCTCTGTCTGTTGTTTGTTTGGTCTGGTTTTTATTTTTTGGGTGGGGGGAGCATCTGTGGAGATATCCAGATGTCCTTGGAAAGTGGGTATTCTGGTATAAGTGTTCCACTGTTCACGAGTGGTTTTGATGGAGAGGAGGAGGATGGTAGCTCGGGGCACCTGTCTCCACATGGGAAAGCAATTGGTGGGTGGTGGTAGGGATGCTTTAGAGCGAGACTGGGATGGGTTACCTGTCCTGTAGATGTAGCTGTGAATTGGAAGCTTCCCAGCATCATACGCAGCAAGGACAGGAACTCTTTGTCCTCATAGTCAAAGCGGTCCCCAAAGACAATGGAGCTGATGACATTGGACACTGTTCGGCTCAGGAAGAAGGTGGGATCGATGAAGGCGCCTGGGGAATGGGATAGGGTTGGAGAGAGACAGGGATTTGGGGGAGCGTCAACTGGGCTGTCTCATGCCAGCTTGAAGGTTGGAGGAGGGCACTGGAGTGTGAACTCAGATGTCCAACACACGACCCAGAGCTTGGAACCCTGATGCCTTCCCCCAAGCCAGTCCCCTTCCTTGAGGAGAAAGCCCTCATCATGCTGGTGTATCCCTCCTTCTCACTCACTCCCAGCCCCGCTCACCCTGCGTGCCCCGGAGGGCCTCAATGAGGAAGCCTGCCTCCTCCTGGATGCGCTCCTCAATGCCGCGCTTGCCCACTCCGAAGTCCCGCAGCGTGGTGATGGAGAAGCGCCTGAGCTGCTTGGCGCGCTCCCCGTTGCTGAATGCCACACCTGGGGAGGGAGCATAGGGTGTGGTGAGGTGGGGAGGGGCGGGGACAGAGGTGGACAGACCTGACCGGATGGGGATGGCCGGAGTAGAAGGATGGATTGGGGACGGAGAGATAGGGAGAAATACAGCTCATGGTCAGAGAAACACTGAAAGAGATAGAGACCGGGTTGGAAGAAAAGAATCAGAAGGAGAGAGGCAAGTTAGATGCCAGAGAGACTGAGAGATGGAGACACATAAACAGAGAGAAAGAGGGAGGGGAGGGGAGGAGGAGTCTGATCTCTGTGGAGATCTGGGAAGTGGCAATAAAAAACATGAAGGATCCTAACGTGGAGCTGGAGAAAGAGAAAAATATGGAGAGAGAACAGAGAAGGTCTGGAGAGAGCAGAAACAAGATGAGATTCTCACACAGGGTAGAAAGAGGCAGACAGAGGGAGACAGAAGCTTGGGGAAGTCAGAAGCAGAGTAGTTGGAGGCAAGGATACGGGGACGGAGGACTTGGGATCCAAGATGGAAGAAGAGGAAGAGGCATCCATGGGAGAGAATGGGGAGATGGGCCGAGAAGCAGGGGGAACAGGGATGCAGACACCCTGAACCAAGCTACAGAAGACAAAGGAGAGGCCACAATAACCAGGGACAGAGGAGAACAGGGGTAGAACTCAGCCACAGGCTCAGGTGGGTGAGTCAGGAGAAGAGCAGTGGGGAAACTGAGGCCATCAGGTGTGCCTGGGCACGAGCCCCCACCCGGAGCTCCTCACCATAGCCTTTGAAGAGCCAGTCGAAGGTGGCCTGCTCGCCTCGCCCGCTGAACTCCTCAGCCTGGTCTACCAGAGCCTCCTTCACCGCCTCGTGTCCACACAGCACCACGATGCGCCGGGGTCCCAGGTGGACCGTGAACACCGGGCCATAGCGCTCACTGATCTGATGGAGGTGGGGGGCTTAGAGGCTGCGGCCCCCACTGGGAGCCGGCCTGTGCCCAGCCCTCACCTACTGCATGCCTTGCCCCCAGGTTCTGATACTCAAGGGGCTGGACATCCCAAGATCTGCTCTTTCTTGTCTGGGACCCTGCAGCCCAACCCGCACATTTCCACTCTCTGAAGACTCTGGTCCAACCTTGCCCATCCCCTGCTACTCAGTCCCAGCTCAATCAAGCCAGCGCCCAGCCCCACCCCACTGCACCCATCCCGTGTCCTGACACCTTCATGAGAGAGTTGTACATCTGCTCTGTGTTCAGCTGCAGGTAGTTCCCGATGAAGGGCAACGGGGTGGGTCCTGGAGGGAGCTTCCCCCAGAGCTTCCTCTGCCTCCAGACAGACATCAAGACCATGATGGTGAGGCAGGCCAGCAAAGCCACGAGGAGCAGCCCTGAGGCCAGCATGGTGGCCCTGGGAGAGACGGTCAGATGGTGCTGGCTGGGGTGGTTTGCCTTTATATGACCTGGGAGAGAAGAGTGGACTTTGGTCTTGTTTGTTAATTGTGCCATTTCATTTCCCAGCTATAGTCCCTGCCTACCCCCACTCCCAGACTCAGCTGAGCTTGGGACAAACCACCAAGGCAGGAAGAGGAGATCTCAGTGAGATGAACAGAGAGTGGGCCCCGGGAAGGGCCACCCCCAGTCTGTGGACTTGGCTGAAGCAGTAGACAAATCCTGAACTTTAAGATTTTGGAAGATATTGATTCAGAGTCCTGAGCTTTGGACTTGAGGTCAGAGTGGGAAGTGGCCCCAAAATTATGGATTAGGGTGTCCTGGGAGAAAAGAATCCAGAGATCTGGGTTTAAGAATGTTGGAATGGGACAGCATGTATGGTCATAGATTTAGGATTTTTTTTGCAGAGGAGGGATGTACAGTTAAAGGTCTTGGGAGGTGAGATCCCAGGGAGTTGACTTGGGGGTCTTGGGGTAAGGGAGGACCCCTAGCTGTGATGCGGGGTTCCCAGAAGAAGTATACGGGACAGCAGGATCAAAGAGTCAGCACCTGCCCAGGCTTTGACTTACCTTTGCGTTGGGCACAGTGTCACCTCTGGTGCCCAGAATCCCCACGGGGACCTGAAAGCAAGGTCAGGATCGGTGTCACTGCCCCTCTGTGGTTGGGAAAGGGGTAGAAGTCCAGAGCCACATTTAAGGGGAACCTTTCTTAGGAAGGAAGGGTAACTTGTGGTCTCCGTGCCAGAGGCCCTGGGCAGGACTTGGAAACAGTAAAGACATCCACCCATATGGTGCCAAGAAGTCCCGAGTGTCTCAAGGGCTGTAACTGACAGAGAGCCTCGCCAGTCCTACCCAGACCCCTAGGGGGGTCTTCACCATTTCCATTGTTGCTGTTGGTAGAAGTGCTACCATTGGTCCCCGTCTGGTGTGTGAGAGTACTGAGGACAGAGAACAGGGGGGCAGGGGCTCCTGCATCTCCTGCTCCACACGCTTGCGCCCCCGTTCTGGGGCTGGGTTTCCCACCAGTGGAAAGGGGACACTCGAGAAGAGGAGGCAGAGTGTGAGGGCGTGGGAGGTCCCTTTGGGGTGACTCTGGGCTCGGCAGGGCTGCTGGCAGCACGAGCGAGCCATGGCAGGGAGAGGTTTGGAGAGACTCCTGAGTGGGGGGAGAGCCAGGCCCTGGAGGCTGACAGTGAGAGAGAGGAAAGATGGTGGCCCTGTTGTCCTTCCCTCAGTCACCTTCTTCCTTAACAGTGAGGCACTAGGCTTTGGTGAGCCCTAACTGAAGAGCCAGTGCATGAATGTGACCCCACGGAACCCCTCTAGCACGGGGCTCTCTCACAGCACACCCCTTTCGCTGTTCAGAAGAGCAGGTCTCCCCACGGCCACTTGCTCGAGGTCACACAGGTAGCGGGTAGGAAGCTGGGACTTGAACCCTGTCCTCTCCTGCCTCCACTGACCGACCTAGACCATCCTGAGGGCCAAGTGGAGCCCAAGTTTAGCAAGGAGTGGTGTGGGATTGGCATTGGCGTTGGACACAGAGATACGCTAGCAACTTCTGCCGTTGGCATCGGCTCGCCCCCGCTGGACGCTGGAATTGAAAGCAAGTGGACCAGGAGAACACTCACAGAGCCACTTCTGGCTGCAGGAGGGTCTGCGAGCAGGCCCCGGTGGCCACTGGGGCTGACGCTGTGTGGCTCAGAGGTTGGTCCCAGCCGGCTCTGACATGAACATCATGTGGGAGCTGGACTGGTCTCCCGTGGGCCTGATCGGGGCCTCGATGGGCACGAGGCAGCATCTGATGGTTGGAAACCTGCCCCCATCCACTCAGATGCCAACTCTGACTTAGGACGAGTGCAGGTGGGAGAGGTTGGCACTCTCAGGATGGGCATGTTGCTCCAAGAACTTTGAGGTTCTAGACCTCTAAGCTGGATTCCTATAGGGAGGGAACGAAGAGCAGAAAGCGAAACAGAGATAGGAAAGTTTGTTGGTTTTTTTTTTTTTAAAGATTTTATTTATTTATTTGACAGAGAGAGATCACAAGTAGACGGAGAGGCAGGCAGAGAGAGGGGGGGGGGGGAAGCAGGCTCCCCGCCCAGCAGAGAGCCCGATGCGGGACTCGATCCCAGGACCATGAGATCATGACCCGAGCCGAAGGCAGCGGCTTAACCCACTGAGCCACCCAGGCGCCCCAGGAAAGTTTGTTGGTTTTAAAGGGAACAGAGGAGGGAAGGATTAGCACAGGCTTGGTGGCTATCAGTCCCTTTAATCCCAAACACCAGCCTACACCTGGGCTGGCAACAAGCCCATCCGTGCCCCGCTCCCCCCCCACTTCCCCTTGGTCTTCTTTGGCAAGGAGGGAGGTAGAATTTAGAGAGTTTGTTTGTCAGTGAAGTTGGCACCAACCAGGGTTGGAGCGTTCAGACAGGCTGTCATGAGCTGGGGAGAAGTAGGGCGTATGGCCGACAGAAGTACTTGGCAACAGAGGTCAAGTGTGCCTGATCTTGTTGGTAACTCTGGAAACTGGAGCGAGGCCAGCATCTGTCATCACATTCCTTCTCCCCCAGAGGCAGGAGTATGCCAGGCCAGCATGCAAACAGCGTGGGTGGGCATCAGTTTCCAGGGTGAGTTAGGGCAGCGCCCAGGAAAATCTCTTTCCCTCCCTGGGACTCAGTTTCCCTTTCTGGACAATGGAGCAGCAGTGAAGCACATAGTGAAGGCATGGATGAAATATCTTACTATTGCTTCATTGTTGGGGGACCTTGAACAGGTCACCTCACCTCTCTGACCCTCCTGAGGCCAAGGACAGGATGTACCTCTTAGCTTATTATGGGAGGAGTCATCGATTAATGGGTTTGAAGTACATGGCCATTAAGTGCCAAAAATGAGTAGCTGTTCCCGTTACTCTGTGGGATGATGAGTAAGGGATTCAGTAAGGGATTCTCTAAACCCCCTTCCAGATTTTACATTCTCTGGTCTAAAGCTCCAAATACTTTTCTTTGGGAAAGGAGGAAGGGAGAGAAAGCCTTGTGGGAACCTGCCTGCCCTTCCTTCTTTTTTTTTTTTTAAAGATTTTATTTATTTGACAGAGAGATCACAAGTAGGCAGAGAGGCAGACAAAGAGAGAGGGGGAAGCAGGCTCCCCTGCTGAGCAAAGAGCCCTGATCCCAGGACCCGGGGCTCAATCCCAGGACCCTGAGATCCCAGGACCCTGAGATCATGACCTGAACTGAAGGGAGAGGCTTAACCCACTGAGCCACCCAGACACCCCACCTGCCCTTTCTTCTTTGGCACAACTGAGCCTTCCCCCCGCTGGAGCTGAGAATGGAACATGGACCTTGGGGGCAGTCTTCTGGAGGGTCGGTAGAGTAGGCAGTGGGTGGGGAAGGAAGATCAGGGATAGACCCGCAGGCTGTCTGCCCCTCCCCCAGAGCACTTTGCCCATCAGCTGTGTCTCCCCTTGCATCTGACTGTCTTATTCTTTATTCTTTGTCTTCCCTGTAAGTCTGCCTGCCCTCCCACCCTCTTGTGTGCTTCTGGGTCTTTCTGTTCCTGCCAGCCTGTGTAGCGGGTTCTCCTAGATGCCTCTGTTGTGTATCTTCTTATTTATACGTCTATGTGTCATTCCGGGCACATGCTTGGGATCTCTGCACATCTGAGCACGTGTACATGTCGGCGTGTCCATGTGGATAAATGGATTTATGACACTCCCGTCTGTGGAGTGTTTGTGCATAAGCGGGTCTCCATACCTGTTTGTGTCCAGACATGTCCCTCTGTTTGAGCCCACAAAGGGGGGTGTGTGCGCAGGCCGGTGTGCTCAAATGCACAGCCGTGTCTGTGTCTGTGGGCAACCGAGTACATGGTTTGGAGTACGCCTGTGGGAGGACGTCTACGTGAGTGTCCATGTGTCCGCCCTGACATCTGACTGTGCGTCCACACGTATCTGTTTGCAGGTCCTGCTGGTGACTGGGTATGGCTGTGTGGATAGATATTTTGTGTGTGTGTGTGTGTGTGCTGGCGTAGTGTGTAGGCACGTGGGCCACGCTGTGTACACGTGGCTGCGATCTGCTGGTGCCTGTCTGTCTGCGCTCAGACGCAGCCCTGGCCCAGCTCTCCACTTCCCGTCTTAAAAACACGAGTAATTCCCTATTTGTCAGGGTGTGGTGTCCCTGGGCTTTCAAGGGTCACAGCAGGCAGAAAAGGGCTGCATGGGACAGGTGTGTCCTGAGAGCATTCTGAGGTGGGTCAGCTCCTATCGGATCAAGGCGAACGTCCATTCAGAGAATTCCCTCCCACAGCGCCCCCAGCCTCCTAAGCCACTCAGCACATTTAAGACAGTCATCCTCCCAGCGCTGTCACCCCGCCACTCCGTCCCAGCCTTGCTGAGGGATGCTGAGGACACAGGGGTGACCCTGAGCCCTGCCCTCCTGAAGCCGGCACAGGGCTGGGGTGAGAAGGTGCAGGCAGAGGGCTGGGCTGGGGGAGCCGGGAGAGAGGCGCAGGTGTCTGCGGGGGGGCCCAGAAATAGCCCCTGCTTCACGCTTGTCAGTTCACGCTGAGCCACTAGAGGGCCACGTAGGGGTTTTTCCAAGGCAGGATGGGGACAGTGGGGAGGGAGACTTGTGGGCAGAGGAACCTGAGTGCCAAGACAGTGGAGCGTGGTCAGGTATCCTGAGGGTGGAAGGATCCAGGCCGTGTGCACTGATGAGGCTGAAGCCATCAGCAGGAGTCAGACCTGCTGGACCTTGTGCGACCGGGTGGGGAGTGTGGACTCTGTCCTAGGATGATGGGGAGCCCCAGAGGGTCTTAGGCAGGGGAACAAGCCGGCCAGATTTGTGTTTCGGAGAGCTTGCTGAGATTTATGGGGAAGAGGAGACTACAGGTCCAGAGCCACGGAAGTGGCTTCCATAGGCTCCAGGGGACAGAGGACGGGGCCATGAGCATGGAGAGGAGGCATGGGTTGGAGAAAGGGACAGAAGGAAGAACCAGTTCTTACCTGGTTATGTGCTGGCTGTGTGGGGCAAGGCGAGGGAGGAGCCCAGTGTGGGGTAGATGGCGGTGTCATTTATCGGTTTGGGGACACAGATCAGAAGCAGGTTTGAGGAAGGAGATAATGAGTTCCACTTTGGACACGTTGGGAACTGGGCACAGTCCCTGCTTCTAGGGATTTCTCCGACCAGCGGGACAGCAGACCCGGATCAACCAAAGTCCTCAAGGACCCCACGAATGCTCATTAGTAATTATGTGTCATAGTGTAGTACTCGGGGCTGAGGGCTGGGAGGGCATCCTAGAGTCATTGTTGTTGGAACTGGGTCTTGCAGGATAAGTTCACAGGTGGGGGAGGAGCGGAGGGCAGGGCAGAGAGAGCCTCACAGGCCAGGCCCCTGTTCACTGTGCCAACCTCATCAATCAGCTTGCTGTCCTCCACCTCCTCGCCTGACCCGAAACTCTCCACAAACCTGGCTCATGCCCGCAAGCGTGGCTGAAATCTATGACCTCTCCGAAATGAGAATGTTTGTTTTGTTTTTTAGTTGATGTGAAGGGGCAGCTGGCTGGCTCCATCAGGAGAGCATGCAAGTTCTGATCTTGGGGTTGTGATTTCAAGCCCCATGTTTGGTGTGGAGCTCAAAGAAATAAATACATAAATTTAAAAAAAAACAAATCAAGAAATACTTCTTTAAAAATTACCCCTTTTAGGGGCACCTGGGTAGCTCAGTCGGTAAAGAGTCTGCCTTCAGCTCAGGTCATGATCCCAGGGTCTTGGGATGGAGCCCTGCATCAGGCTCCCTGCTCAGCAGGAAGCCTGCTTCTCCCTCTCCCACTCCCCCTGCTGTGTTCTTTCTCTTGCTGTCACTCTCTCTCTCTCTTTGTCAAATAAATAAATAAAAACTTTTTTTAAAATTACCCCTTTTAATGCAAACAGCTCATGGCATTTAGTACATTCCCAGAGTTGAGAAACCAACCACCTGTAATTAATTCCAAATCCTTCCCAGGTGAGAATCTTAGGTAAGCCTTCTTGGTTCAGATTTAAACACTAGCACTGCTGACAATGGTAGCATTCAGTGAGCTCATGATGTTACTGTGTGAAGTTTTTACAGGCATGATCTTGCTAAAATCCTCACAGCAAGCCGGTGAGGTCGGGTTGACCGTCCCCAGTTGCAGACGTGTGAAGCAAGGCCCAAAGAGGGGAGAGTGAGTTGTTTTGGGCTCCACGGCTGATCAGGGTGGAACCTGGACCTGGCCTCGTGTTGTTGACTCTAGATTTCATGCTCTTAACCACCATGCTGGGTGGCCAAGTCCTCCCTTCTCTTTATGAGACATCAGAAAACTGTTCCTGATAATCCTGTGGTTCTTGTAAGCCTAGAACAGAAGATTCCGGTTATGATAAAGGAAATAAAAATAAAACAGGTCTCTCCATGGGAGGGATGTTTGACCTTCTGTTATGTTTGCATTCTTTGGAACATTAAACCAAAGACGTAGCCAAGCTGTGTCACCTCAGTGAAGCAGAGAGTAGAACAAGGGGTTTGGCCAGAGTGAAGTGTTTGTGTTTGGGTTTCACATGACAGCAAGGACCAGGGTGAGTGGTGGGAGGGGAAGGCCAGAGAGCAGAAGAAAGTCAAGGTTCTTTCTGTCTGGTTGTTGGGACAGCGCATGCCCACAGGTGTGCCTTCTTGGAGGAGCAGGGCAGGTCTTGGAGGAAAGAGAGGGAGAACATTTGCCAGAAGACAAGGATGAGGAGAGAGACTCCAAAAAGGAAGGGTTTTATGAGAGGGTGGAGAGTCATACTCTAGAAGTGCTCTGGGGACTTTCGACTCTTAATGGTTGAAAATCTTGAAAATAACAGCTATCAACTCAGAATAAAATCTTTTAAAAAGGAGGACGCCTGGGTGACTCATTAGGTTAAGCAGTCTGCCTTCAGATCAGGTCATGATCCCAGGGTCCTGGGATCGAGCCCTGTGTCCGGCTCCTTGCTCATCCGGTGTCTGCTGCCCCCTCTCCCCCCGTCCCTGCTCGTGCTCTTCCTCTCTCTCGCTCTCTCTCTCTCTCAAATAAATAAATACAACCTTTTTTTTTTTTAAGACGTTTCATACCTTGCTGTTGGGAATGTACATTCAAACAATCCCTTTAGGAAACTGGCAGTTTACTAAAATGAAACACATTATTAATGAATGAGGCAGCAGCACCAGGGTGTATTCTAGGAGTGTTGAGTGCACATGTCCCACAAAAACCTAAGTACTAGAATGTTCACAACAGCGTTGGTCAAAACAGCGGAACACTGGAAACAACCTAAATGCCCAGTGGCTATAGAGTGGGTTAGTAAATAATAGCTATTGAGTAATTATCACCGATGTGAAAAAACCTAAGCACTGAAAGAAAACATTCCCATGCTGTGATTCCATATACGTGAATTTCAAAACTGGGCAACACAAATTTGTTAAGGTCGGGACAATCATTGCTTCGGGGTAAAAATGACTAGATGGGACACAGAAGAGTCTTCCAACGTATCAGATACAAATGTAGAAATTCTTCAAGCCCATTCATTCAATATCCGTGCCCATTACTACATGGAATTTATAATTATCAAAGGAAAAAAAGGCAAAAAATTGAACAGGAAATAGCAGGATATATACAAGAATGATAGTTTGTTTAAAGTAGCTTCCTGGGCCGCCTGGGTGGCTCAGTCATTCAGCAGCTGCTTTCAGCTCAGGTCATGATCTCTGGGTCCTGGGATCGAGCCCCGCATCAGGCTCTATGATCAATGGGGAGCCTGCTTTTCCCTCTCCCTCTACTGCTCCCCCTGCTAGTGTTCTCTTTTTCTCTCTCTGCCAAATAAATAAAATATTTTTTAAAAGTAAAAATAATAATAATAATAAAGTAGCTTCCTTAGGGAGCACGTGGCTGGCTCTGTCAGTAGAGCATGCAACTCTGATCTCAGGATGGTAAGTTGGGCACGGAACCTACTTCAAATAAATCAATAAAAATTTGGGGTGCCTGGGTGGTTCACTGGGGTAAAGCCTCTGCCTTCGGCTAAGGTCATGATCCCAGGGTCCTGGGATGGAGCCCCGCATCGGGCTCTCTGCTCAGCAGGAAGCCTGCTTCCCACTCTCTCTCTCTCTCTCTCTGCCTGCCTCTCTGCCTACTTGTGATCTCTGTCAAATAAATAAATAAAATCTTTTTTAAAATTTTTAAAAATTTAAAGTGGTTTCCTTTGGCTGAGGGGAGTTAAAGGTAGGAGGATAGGCTGGCGTAAGCCAATTTCACTCTCTATCGATTTACAGCTTTTGCATTTGGAAGCAAGTGAAGGTGTTACTTGTTCAAACAGAGTAAGTTAACAAACCTGGGCAGAGGGTATGTGTCTTTCCAAATGAAGGAAGGAGAAATGATTGGGCCAGCAGCCCAAGAGAACCTGGGTTGGTTGAGGGGGGTAGGAGGGGGGGCCCTTAGTGGAGTTCACATAGTCACAAGCAATGGTCATAGGGTTCTGATCGTCTTTAGGTTCTGTTTGAAGGGCTTCACATTCAGTGACTCACTTAATCCTCTCAACAATCCTTTGAAGCAAATACAACTATTATATCCCTCTTACAGATAATTAAACTACATCCCAGCTAACCCGAGTCATTTGCCCAAGAGAGAGTAGAGAGCAAGAGGCAGACCTGGGATTTGAGCCCAGACAGCTTGATCTCAGAGCTATGCCCTTAACTACATTGTTAGGCCTTCTCTCTTGACAGGCAACATAAATATACAATCCCAAAAATGAGCTTCTAGGGTTATGGCTCTTCTGCTTCATGTCACATGTTCAGAGGTGGTTCCAAAGTCCTGATGAGTGAAGATGAAGGCTCTTCTGCTTCCACCTGGCACTCTGCCTGGACCAGTTCCTTTTCCATCAACATGGATGCAAGGTGACCTACTACAGGTCCTCTTGCCCTCAAAGTGAGAGTCCCGCTGGGGTCCTTGGAGTCTTTTTATGGCAGCGGACTTAAACCAGACATATCCCAATCTATAAGAGGGGTTCTAAGAAAAATGAGCTTCGGGGCACATGGATGGCTCAGTCGGTTAAGCGTCTGTCTTTGGCTCAGGTCATGATCCTGGGGTCCTCGGATGGAGCCCTGTGTCAGTCTTGCTCAGCAGGGAGCCTACTTCTCCCCCTGCTTGTGTGCGCTTGCGCTCTCTCTCTTTCTGACAAATGAATAAACAAAATCTTTTCTAAAAAGGTAGAAAGAAAGAAAAATGAGCTTCAAAAGGGGAAAGGTTAGAACATCCTTGCGGGTCCCTTGATCCCTGGGCAAATTTATCTCATCCTAACCCACAGACCAGCTCTCCACCGAAGAAGAGATCTGCACTAGACACATTTTTATCCCTTATCAACATCCCTTCCTTTGAGAACTATGCCTCCGCCATTCCACTGGAAACTTGCTCAAGTTCCTGTGTGGTCTGGGTTGGAGAACAGGGGGGTGGGATCATGGTGCAGGCATGACCAATCACAGTCCCCCACTCCCTGCCACCACCAAGATTTCCTAAGAGATGGTCACCTGACCACTCAGATTTCTTCCTGAAACTTTTGCTTGAGCTTCTGGGGAAAGAGTTGCCCCTTCTTTAAAAACTAGAACCCTAAATACAACATATTTAGTCAGCTTAGACTAAGTTAGACAACACCGATAATTCAACAAGGGTACAGCACTCACACAAAGTCATGCTTGGTGCTAATTAGCTATAGATTTCCTTCACGTCCTCTTCGTTCGCTGGACCAACTGAAGAGGGAGCATCTACCTGGGACAGGCCAGTACCATGTGAGGGAAGAAAAGTAGCAAAGCAATGAGATGATCCTTAACGTTTATGCTTACCAACTCATTTTCACTCACAATTTACTCCCCAAAGCAAGTTAAGTGGGCAAACATGAAGTAGAAGGGCGAGAAATAGAATCTGCCCATTGGGCAAGGGCCAGTAGGGAAGGAATATAATCTGACAAAGACAAGGTAGGCCCAAGACTGTATAAGACCATCCTACAAGCACTTGGGGAAGGCCTAAAAGAGAACAAAGTCATACATAGACCAGTAGATCCAAAAGATTCAGTCATGTGAGGGTCCAGAAAACTCATCTCTCAGAGCACCTGAATCCAGACTCAGGACGAGTTAACAAATCACCATTTTTGCTAAGGTTGGTCTGAAGGGAGTCTCTACCACTTGCAACCAAAAAGTCCGGACCCAGGGCTTCTGGGGAGGTTTTTGTTTATCCCTGTCCTACACCTCTCCCAGGGATGAGGGATAATTCAACTCTGACTGTAATCTGTTCTAACATGAACAGGTATGACCACGGAGACACCTAGATGCAAGCAACTTCTCTTCCTCGTTCTCCCTAACGAGCCACGACTTGATACACAGAACCAGAGCTGTGGAGTAAGAACCTGTGAATCACCGGCTCTTTAAACCTTAGCATCATTCCTATCTAGAGACTCCATCAGAAGTTCCCCTAGAATGGCAGATCTCTCTCTGAAGAAGTTGGTATTTCTTCACAATGCCCATCAAAAATCCTTCCCACCACTTCTTATGATGAAGGAGTGGCTATCTTCGGCTTGATTCTGTAAACCCCGGGGCTCATCCCAGAGAAGGACATGTGATTGGCTGATTAGTCAGCAAGCAGGAGAGGATGGATGGGAAGAGGGAGGAACAATTAATCCTATAATAGCAGAGCTAACAGAGAAAGCAGGTGTGACCAGATTTCAGCAGAGGTGCTGGGCTGAATCATCTCAGAGACAGCTATGCTCCCCCGCTCATCTTTGACCGAACTGTCGCCGTGCCCAGCTCCAGAAAGTTGAACGGTGTCTCCCCATTTAGTGAAAATCTCAATTCACGACATTAGCTGGAAGGTTCAGAGCTACCTCAAGGTGGGGGAGGAAGAAGTGCTGGCTTCTTGCCCAGGACCGATCACCACACCCTATACTCTCCTAACTCCCGAAGTTGGCCACTGTTTCCCCTTCTGTGAAATGGGGAGGACCTCTGCCTCCTCACTCAGATGTCTTGCTTTTAGGTCAAAATGGAAACCAGATGGTCAAGGGCTTGGAAAACTGCCCATAGCTACAGGGATAAGAGCAATTAACACATACTGAGCGCCTCCCATCAAGAGCAGCCTTTTCAGTGTGTTTAATCCTTATGATGCCAAAAAGGAGATGTGGTGATTACCTTCATTGTACAATAACATGAAGCAGGAGGCGTCTAGGTGGTTCAGTCGGTTTAAGCATCTGCCTTCAGCTCAGGTCATGATCCCAGGATCCTGGGATCAAGTCTCACATCGGGATCTCTGCTTAGTGGGGCGCCTGCTTCTCCCTCTCTTCCCCTAATTCCTGCCCATGCACTCTCTCTCTCTGCCTTAAATAAATAAAATCTTTAAAAAAAGAAAATCTTGAAAACATTAAGAAAATAATAACATGAAGCAAATAAGGGCTAAGTAACTTGCTTGAGTCACACAGGGCCATCTGGCTTCAGGCTGCTTGCCCTTGTGCACCACACTATCTCAGGGATTCAGGCTCAATACTGGTTATCTGTTGGGTCAAATATGTCTCAGCAGCCCAGGTTCCTTCCTCCAGAGCCCTTTGACCTGAGACTCAAATATCATCTATATATGTCCTAAAAAATAGCAATCAGATAATAATAATCCCCAATTGTTGTGTGACTGTTTTGTCTTACCCATATAATACTAAAGATAAGGGTTGATAAGGGCTAACATTTATTGAACATGTCAGCAGACATAATAACCATTTTTCTTGCATGGTGTCCCACAGTTCATCTTTACAACAAGTTCGAAAGGAAGGGACAGTATCAGCGGTAATACTGGGAAGTGTCTAACGGCGGGCTTTCCGCAGGCGGGGTGGGGCAGATGTTCTGACTTCTAGCTGATTTCAAGCTATCAACTCAACATCAAGTCACCAGCCAGTGGAATTGTGAAGAGATGCACAGTGGCTCCCATGAGCTGGTACTGGCCCATTCCAGCACACCACGAGTTCACGTTCATTTTATAAAGAGAAAAGATAAGACTTCAGCAGGTGAAATGATTTGCTTAAACTTGCAGAACAAGTAAATAGTGAATTGTGTATTTGAACCAAAGCCATCTAGATGCAAAGCCAAGACTCTTTATCACTGTCCTGTACAGTCTCTCTAGGCTGGGTTCTTCCTTGGACCAGAGACAATCCATAAAGTTTATCCACCAGGAGGAATAAGCAGATTTATTCCCTAGAGAAACAGTTGCTCACTTGCTAGTGACCCCTAGCAGAGACTGAAGACCTGATGATGGAACGTTAGTGGAAATTTATAACAACTGCAAAACCAATCAAGCTATTGGAGATTTAGATAATCCAGATACAAAGTTTTGGGTCCCATCACCTATAAATGACCCAAACCAGCTAAGGTCCTGGTTGAGAGAAAAAGCATCATGAATTTTGGTCGTAGTAGAAAGAAATATACATATGAGGGCTGGGAGGAAATGGTGGCAAGGATGATTTGCCGAGACACCATGGTTTCCATGCATGGGGAAAGGGTTGAATTTTAACAAATTTGGGTGGGATGTTTCTGAGATGGCAGGAGTGCCATACTGGGGAGACCTAGTTGGGATAGCAAAATATATCATGGTGGGACAGGAAATTGATGACTTTAGAGCCCTTGATTCCTAATGACTATTATTCTCTTTTTGCTGGTGAGAAAATGGAGTCTGAAGGCATTGAATGACATAGCCACGATGACACAGCTAAAAAGTAGCCATACCCAGACTTGAATCAGATCTTTCTGATGCTTTCTTGCCCTTTCTCATTCTACACACAGGCAACAGAAAAGTCAAGTATGATGTAACTTAACCTCCAGAGCCCTGTGTGTTTCATAATACACCCTAGTTATCCAGTTCCAAACATTTTCAGATTTGTGTGAACAGCTTAGGTTCCATTTTCAGATGCTTTCCATGGGGGAGGGATGGGAGGGTAATGAGGAAACCCCAGATGCACGGTGTCTTGTTTCATAACAAGCACACTAGTAACACTGCCTCTTCAGACTATAACTATCCGCGTGCACCGTCTCTTGGGAAGAAGCTGGGAAACCTGTGACTCACACAATCTTCGAGGTACAGCACAAAGATCCATGAGACCTGGGAACCACAGTCTCAGTACCAGAGACTTGAAAAATTATAATCACTGTACACAGAATCATAGTCCCTTAAAAATAAAAACGTTCTAAGACGAACCTTCAGTAATTTCTCTTGGGGCGCCTGGGTGGCTCAGTGGGTTAAGCCTCTGCCTTCGGCTCAGCTCATGATCTCAGGGTCCTGGGATGGAGTCCCACATTGGGCTCTCTGCTCAGTGGGGAGCCTGCTTCCCGCTCTCTCTCTGCCTTCCTCTCTGCCTACTTGTGATTTCTGTCAAATAAATAAAATCTTAAAAAAAAATTTCTCTTAACTAATGTGATCGGAGATTCTAAGATGGGAAACAAATACATTCACACACCCCCTTTATTCAATTTGTTATTCCAGATACCTGCCTATTATTAACTAGAAATTTGGTAGCCCTATCTTGGGAACCCTTAATATCCTCCAAGACAGGCATCCAAACATTTCGGATTATGAATTTAGTCTAAAAAACAACCCTCATTCTCATCCTCTGCTAATGGATTGGTTCAACCGCTCAGCGTGACTTAACAATATCAGCTAAAATTATAAATATGCATTATCTGACTCAGCAATTCCTTATCTAATAGTTTATCCTACAGGTTTACCCAAATGTGTGCAAAATGACCTATGGGCAGGTTTATGTGTTGCCGCTTTGGGTCACAGTGAAAGACTGGAAATAACTGTGGTCCGATGACCGACCACACAAACTATGGAGCAACCATGCAATGGAGAGCTGTGTTGGGACCCCAGCAGAAAAGGTGAGTCACACACAAATGGGATCATTTCGAGTTTAATGAAAGGACTATTTCCAAAACTGAGGGAGAGCCAGCCCAGCGTGGTAGAATACCTGTAAACTAGCTACAGCGGGGCTGACCTTCATCCTTGCAGGTACAAAGGGAGGGGGCGGTTGCTGGAGCCCGACAAGACTTGTAGGAACAAAGAGGGCCAATAGAGGGGCGCCTGGGTGGCTCAGTGGGTTAAAGCCTCTGCCTTCAGCTCAGGTCATGATCTCAAGATCCTGGAATCGAGTTCCGAGTTGGGCTCTCTGCTCAGCCGGGATCCTGCTTCCCCCCTCCCTCTGTCTGCCTCTCTGCCTACTTGTGATCTCTGTCTGTCAAATAAATAAATAAAATCTTAAAAAAAAAAAAGAGGGCTAACAGGAGGCATGGCCAAAGCGAGTTACATGACCAAGCGTGCCAGTGGGGACAGGAATGTATAATCTCCTAAGGAAAGAACCAGTGGGAGGGAAGAAGTCATTTCAAAAATAGAGCAATCCACCATAAAGTAAGCCTCAGACTTCCAGTAGCTCTCCTCCCATCACCGGGATAATGCCTCTCAGACAGTAAAGTCAGAGAGAGGCAGGGTACCTGGGTGATGAGTTCAAGCCCCATACTGGGCTCCCTGCTGGGTGTCTATCAAGTTACCTAAAGGTAACTTGATAGATAGACAGATGGACAGGGAGACCAAGGAGTGCAAAGAGATTAAGAAAACCAGAGTCCTTCGAGACATCATATAAAGCCTGAATCCAGCCTATCTGCCTCTTCTTGGTTTGCCCCATAGCTCCCCAAAATAGATGCCCATTTTTGTTTAAACTAGTTTGAGTTAGATTTCTGCCACTTGTAACAGAAGCCTGAATCCCGGATCTTTGGGGGGAAAGATTTTGTCAAGCTGCTATATGCTTCCAGTAGTCTTGAGTGCCGACTCAACCCCCCCTTGAAAATCTCAGTTGATGAGGGACACCTGGATGTTTCAGTCGGTTAAGTGTTTACCTTCAGCTCAGGTCCTGATCCCAGGGTCCTGGGATCGAGTCCTGCATCTGTCTCCTTGCTCATTGGAGAGTCTGCTTCTCTCTCTGCCTGCTGGCCCCCCGCTGTGCATGTGCTCTCTCTGATAAATAAATAAAATCTTCAAAAAAAAAAAAGAGAGAGAGAAAAATCTCAACTCTTCCAAGGGAATCAGCTGTCTCCACTAAGAGACAGAAGTGAATGGCATCGTATTCTCCTAACATTTTCCATAGTTTGGAGATATACAGAAAGGTTGAAAGAATCATACAGTGAACCACTACCTAGATGCTATGGTCAGCATTACTCCACTTGCTTTATTACTCCACCTATCCGTCTGTACATTCTCTGATCCTTCCTCCGATTCATCTGGCTTTTGATACATTTCAAAATAGGTGGTAGACATCAGCGCACTTCCATTCATGAACTGTCATTTTGCAATTCTTCAAGATGAGACTTCCTTTGACACTTAGAAACAAATTTTAGTACTAGAATAAGCATCTGAGAATCTGACTCCCCAAATCTTAGCATCAGGGACATCCAAAATTCTAGATTCCAAGATTCTTCTTCATTCATCTTTACAGAGGACAACTATAGCTTCTCCTTGGTAGCAAGTCTCTTCTAAGAAAACGAGGTTTCTTTCCAACAGTCATCAGAAATCCTTCCTACTTACCGCTTGTGAGGAAGGGGATGCTTGGAACCAGCTTGGTTTGCTAATGCAGAGCTCTTGCAGAAGGGTTTGAGGCTGGCTGACTGCCACACATAAGGAGAGACAACAGAGAAGAAGGAATGAAGTTTAATCCCCCAAATCCCAAAGCTAACAGAGAACATGGTGTGACTACAAATAGTACCAGAGCAATGACCTCCATCCACCAACTTTCCAGACCTTCCTTGTCTGAACCCAGCCCATCCCTCCTGCACACTTTGGAAGGGCCACTCCCCACATAGCAGCTAAACCCAGCTTAGCTCTCCACTGAAATCCCAGGCATCTCTGGGGTTTAGGGGAGGGAAGAGTCAGGGAAGGCAGAAGTTGTAGGGATCTTTCCCAGGCTTTGCCATAAGTTCCTGTGTAATCTTGGTATGATGATGGCCATCGTTCCCTCCTTTGAAAGTCTTCCATAAAACCCAAAGTGTAACCAGATGGCCAAGAACTTGGAAACTGTCAATGGCTCCAGTAATCCTTAAGCATGTGCTCAATGTTCCCTACATGTCAAGCACTGTTCTAACTGCTTTTAAATTTTCAGTTGATCGAATCCTTACAACAACCCCAAGTTAGCTGCTGCTGTTATCTTCATTGTACAGATGAGTAAACAGAGGCACAGAGAAATTAAATAACTCCCCCAAGGCAGCCTGGCTCTAAAGTCCACACTCTCATTCACCACACTGTCCTGGGATAATACTGAGCCAAAGAAATCAGGTATAAGGTACATTCTGCAAGAACCCCTTTATAGAAAGAGTAAAAGTGGTGCCTGGGAGGCTCGGTTGGTTAAGCATCTGACACTTGATTTGTGATCAGGTCGTGATCTCAGGATCCTGAGGTTGAACCCCAGGGCAGGCTCCATGCTCAGCAGGGAATAAACTTGAGAGTATCTCTCTCCCTCTGCCCCTCCCCCTGCTTACATTCTAAATAAATAAATAAATAAATAAATAAATAAATAAAATCTTTAAAATAAATAAAAGCTAGTATCTTTTAAAAAAATAAAAAAATAAGGGGCGCCTGGGTGGCTCAGTGGGTTAAAGCTTCTGCCTTCGGCTCAGGTCATGATCTCAGGATCTTGGGATCGAGTCCCACCTAGGGCTCCCTGCTCAGCGGGGAGCCTGCTTCCCCCTCTCGCTCTGCCTGTCTCTCTGCCTACTTGTGATCTCTGTCAAATTAAAAAATAAAATCTTTTTTTAAAAAGTTTAAAAAAGTAAATAAAAATAAAAAAATAAGTCTCACAGGGCACAGAAGGGATAAATATCAAAGAATGGGAAAAAACATACCAGCCTAACATGCTCTGAAAGAAGTGTGGCTATGCTTCTACAGTCTAAAGTTGACATTATGGCAAAAGGAAATGTCAAAAGTGCAGAGATAAAAGAAATAAAACCAATGAATTGCTTAAGTAGCAGTTAGTAGAAATTTATTGTGCACACACCAGAAAGAGTTTGCAGACCAAGAGCAACCAAACTAAAACATAGAATGAGGCTCGGGGGTGTTATTGTTTCTATAAACCAGCTTATATAGTGAGAAAGCAGTGACTGTTTATTCTTCATGGTGATTGGTTATAATATTGGAGATTTCTTAGACGACTGAAAATTTTCTCTTTTTTTAAGATTTTACTCATTTAGGGGCGCCTGGGTGGCTCAGTGTGTTAAGCCTCTGCCTTCGGCTCAGCTCATGATCTCAGGGCCCTGGAATCGAGCCCCAAGTCGGGCTCTCTGCTCAGCAGGGAGCCTGCTTCCCTTCCTCTATCTCTGCCTGCCTCTGTGCCTACTTGTGATCTCTGTCTGTCAAATAAATAAATAAAATCTTTTTTAAAAAATATTTTATTTATTTATTTGAGAGGGAATGAGCACAAGTGGGGGGAGGGACAGAGGGAGAGAGAAAAGCAGAAACCGCACCCCCTACCCTGACTCCCCGAGCAGGGGGCCGGATGTGGGGCTTGATCCCAGAACACTGAGCCGAAGTCAGATGCTCAACTGACTGAACCACCCAGATGCCCATAAAGATTTTCTTACCTTATATCAACCTCAGGAAACAGGTCAAGTTTTGCACATCATTTCCAGAAGCGTAAGCAAGAAATGACCCAGGTCAAGTTAATCTTCCAAAATAAGCTACATGATACTTAGTTTTTAATAACTGCATTGGTTTTGTCTGGTTAGGGTGTTTTCAAGGCTGGTCTTCGTTTGTTTTTATTTTAACAAAATTATTAGGAACAACAGGAACATTGTGATAAAGGGAACAAGTGACCAAGAAAATACACAAATCCTGACACGTGACAATATAGCTCTAAATTACAAGATTTTAACTTACCCCAGCAGTAAGTTTGATAAGTCAAACAGATAAAAAATTAATAAAGATATAGAATATTTGAAAAAGATGATAGGTTGATCGAATTAACAACTGAGGATCCCTAAACTCTTCATTTGTGACTCCTCATTCCTTTCAATCCCACGTGAGGTTTTATAAATATTAGCCACAAACCAGGCCAAGACATAAATGTTGAGGAAATAATATCAAAGACAATACAGCCATTCGCAATGCAGAAAGAAAGAGAATGAGAGAGAGAGAGAAATCATCAACAATAAAGAGAAGATCAGGGGTGCCTGGGTGGCTCAGTGGGTTAAAGCCTCTGCCTTTAGGTCAGGTCATGATCCCAGGGTCCTGGGATCGAGCCCTGAATCGGGCTCTCTGCTCAGAAGGGAGCTTGCTTCCCCTACCCTTCTCTCTCTGCCTTCTCTGTCAAATAAATAAATAAAATATATTTTTTAAAAAATCAGCAGCTCTAATACTGACAATCACCCACTAGGTTCTGGCACAGTTGTACCTACTATCAAAGGCTGCTGATCAGTGACCATGCCAAGCAGTTGCAAAAACTTTTCCTACTGAAACTTTTAGTCTTGTTTTTTACCCCTCCTCTGTCTGCCCTTCAGTCTCCTTTCTCTCCAGTTCATGACTTTGCAGAGTTCACAAGTAGGCAGAAAGGCAGGCAGAGAGAGAGGAGGAAGCAGGCTCCCCGCTGAGCAGAGAGCCCGATGTGGGGCTCAATCCCAGGACCCTGAGATCATGACCTGAGCCGAAGGCAGAGGCTAAACCCACTGAGCCACCCAGACGCCCCCAGAGCAATGTGTTCTAAAAGGGAAAGGGAAGGAAATAAGAAACATAATAACAGCAATGAATGAAGCATTAAAACAATAAGAACTGTAGAGAGAATCTGTGAAATCAAACGCTACTCCTTTAAGAAGAAAAAAATGGTTTAACTTCTTGGAATAAGTGTGGTAAGCAGAATTCTAAAAATGATCCCGCAAGGACCAACACCTTCATATAATCTTCCCTTGAGTGTGGATGGGACGTGTGAATAGGATAGAATGTCAATCCCATGACTATGTTACATTATATGACAAAAGGGATTTTCCGGATGTAATTAGAGTACCAAATCCATTGATCTTGAGGTTAATCATAAAGTAAGATCATCCCAGGAGGGCCTGACCCAGCCAGGGGCTGAGACCTCCAAAGGGGCTGGGACCTTCCAACCAAGAATTAACAAACTCTTATAAACCAATTAAAAAAAAAAAAAGATTCAGAGACCGTCCTCAGTGCAGGAAACTGGGCCAACACACATGCTCAACTCAGCATCCAGCCAATTAGAGAAAAGTAAATGAAAGCAAGATAGAATTTACACTCATTGGATTAGCAAGATGTTATAACTCACGGGATCGGGGATTGAATGACAACACAGGGATCTTTCTTTACATACTGTCATGAGAGTATAAGCTAATTCAATTTCGCAGTGCCAAGTCCAAGCCAACAACCCCAGCTCTAGCCATCGACCCTAGAGAAATACAGCGGTGCGTGGGAGGTAACCCAGCCAAAATGCTAACTCCATGAGAGTAGGGTATGTTCGTCTGTTTTATTCTTTGCTCTATCTCCAGTGCCTAAGCTTAGTTGGTATTCAATTAATATTTGTTGATTCAGTTAATGAATGAACTAAAGACCTGGTGATACTGAGAAAGCTCGCTCTGGCTCCATAGAGAAGGCGAGGACAGATTAGAGGCAGGATGTACAGTAATACAGGTGGAAAGTGACACTGTAATCTATCATGGAGACCAGTTCAAGAGGAGTGACTGTCCCAGTGGTACCACTCAGTTCTTACCTGGTAAGCTCATCTCCTTCCTCCTCTGATCACGGATGGTCTGAGGGTCTCTGCCTCAGCACTCACCCAGGTGGTCCTTAAGCTCCTCTTTAGTAAACCGAGTGAAGCACTGTGTGCAGTGGGACTCATCACTCAGCAACCGTGTTCCAGGACCTAGGAAAAAAAGTCCAAGCTCCTCAGCCTGGCATTCAATGCCCTTTAATACGTACCATCCCCTACACTCAAATACTGACCACCCCCAGGCCACCAGCAAGAGATTTGGCCTCGGAGGGGACTGGGGGCTGAGAGCGGGTGCCCCCTCTCAGCTGGTTGACAGCCACCAACGGCCCAGCAGACAATAAGACATCCTCCCGACCTGCTCTGACTCTCTGTGACTCTCTCTTCTGAGATCTCCCGCCCCTGGGAGTATGTCTTCACCTGCCCCCCCCCGCACCCCATGCCATGTGAGAACCCCCCTCCCGGTGCCTTCCAGCTGTGCCTCTCTGACTCTTGCCCCTTGTTCCCAGCCAGCTCGCCTCCGGAATTCTGGGGCTTGCAGCTTCTCAGTGTTTTCCCCTCCTCGAAGTCCTTCAAGTGTTTTCCCCCGTGTTAGCTATCCCCTGCAATATCTGTGGTTGTTTGATTCTGCCTGTAACCTTCTTCCACATGCTTCTCCTTGGCTTTTTCCTCCCCTAATTGCTCTTTCTAGGGGAACTGGTTAGTGCTGTGTTCTCGTCTGCATTGATGTGCTTTCGGGAGGACAGAGGGTTCACCCCCTTCTGCTCCACTCAAATCTGCAGTTCCTTAAGTCTGTCTTTACTTCCTCAGCTCCCCCATCTCTGCTTCGAACCCCATGTCAACCCCATGTCAACCCCAGGTCAACTCTCCAGGTGTAGGACTGAATAAGGAAGCCACGTTCCCACTGCCTTTTATTTACCCTTTGCTTGCCAGAGGGAGGCTGAAGGGATAATGAAGGGCAGTGTCTGTGAGTCCCCAAGGTTGGAATGCAGAAGGCTCTGGATGGATGTGACTGTTCTTTTCTGCAGGGAGCTCCTGGTGCCCAGGAACAGAGGAGGGGGAGAGCAATTTCCTCTTTTTCTGCAGGAATCCAGATACTCATGTTAATAGAGAGGGCTTGGGATTTTCAGGTTCTAGAATGCAAAGATGCAAACACCTTCTTAACCTTTCCTGGGATGGCAGTGGGCTCTCAGAGCTGGATTGACCCTTGGTAGAACAGGAGGTTTCATTTTGCTCTGTTGCTGCCCCTGCCCTCCCCTGCCCCTGCCCTCAGGGAAGGGTCAGGACCGGGGCACAACCCAGCTGTAAGCTGACACTGCCGAAAACCACCCCAACCTCTTGTTTGGGATTCTCCCCCCACTTCCTTTCATCAGTGCCCCACCTGGGAAGAAGATATCTGTGCACCTTTACCTGGGCTTTGGGAGGTCCAGGAAGGACATTAAGAACAGTTCTCAGACACCAGGTTTTTATACCGTCAGGGGCTCTGCCAAGTATGTGACAAGCTTGAGTTCACAGAGCTCTCTCAACACCCCGATGGTGCAAAGAGACTCATACCCTCACTTGTTAGAGGAGGTCACTGGGGCTCACGGATCCAGGACCCATGGAAGGGACAAGGCAGAGCCGGGATTTATGCCCAGGTCTATCTGATTCCAGAGTCCATGCCTCTATAACGTCTGTTGGTTCACTAAACATTCCTTGAGCACCTACTATGAGCCAAGCCCCATGGACACAGCAGCAAGCTGACAGCTCAGGTCCTGCCCTCTTGTTACTTTCCAAGAGGGCAGAGGCTGTATACAGGTAAACACACATATATCCTGACATCAGGGAGCTGTGGGCACCTCAAGAAGATATAGCAATTCATGGCCGCAGAGGGATGGAGGTGCCTGTTTCCCATAAGGTGATCAGAAAGGCTTCTGTGAGGAGGAGAATTTGATGAGCTATCTGAATGAAGGAGTGAGCCATGCAGATGAGTTTGGAGAAGGGAGATGGCAGTCTGTGGAGCTAAACCCAGCATGCAGATTATTGTTTTTAATGGAAATATAGTTGGCACACAATGTGACATTAGTTCAGGGGTACCACAGAGTGGTGAACACAGCATGTTTTTATGCTATCGTGACTCCACTGCCCCTGCTGTACCTTTCATCCCCATGACTTATACCTGGAAGGCTGTACCTCCAACTCCCCTTAACCCATTAACCCTTCCCCCTCCCTTCTCTGGGAACAATCCCTTCCCTGTGTTTATGGGTCTGTTTTTGCTTTTGTTTTATTTTGTGTTTTATTTATTTAAGTAATCTCTACACCCAACATGGGGCTCGAACTCATGACCTTGAGAGGAAGAGTCACATGTTCTTCCAACCGAGCCAGTTGGGCCCCCCGCCGCCGTTGTGGTTTTCATTTGCATTTCCCTGATGATGAGTGACGTTGAGCATCTTTTCATGGGTCTATTGGCCACCTGGATGTCTTCCTTGGAGATATGTCTGTTTTGGTCCTCTGTCCATTTTTATCAGATTGTTGGCTTTTTTGATGTTCAGTTGTATAAGTACTTTATATGCTTTGGATATTAACCCCTTATCAGATATATAATTTGCAAATATCTTTTCCTATTACAGTAGGTTGCCTTTTTGCTTTGTTGATTTTCTTTGTTGTTTTGTTGGTTTTCTTCACTGTGCAAAAGCTTTTTATTTTGGTATAATCTCAATAGTTTATTTTGGTTTTTGTTGCCTTTGTCTTAGGAGATATACCTCGAAAAATATTGCTAAAGCAGATATCAAAGAGATTACTGCCTATGTTTCCTTCTAGGAGTTTTTTTTTTTTTTTTAGGGACTAACATACCCTTTTAATATGTTTTTAAATATTTTTAAGGTTTAAAAAGTGTTTAAAGTTTGTAGTTCCTAGTAGGAAAACATTATCTGAATGAATACCCTAATGGCAACAATTGTAGAATGTTTCAGTTGCATGGGGAGCAGAGGGGTAGGGATTCTCTTCACAGCACCCCAGCTTTCTTCATGAGAAGGTCGGAGGTACACTGATTTGTATTATTGCGACATCCATTAGGTGATCGAAGTTGCTTTTCCTTCAGCAAGGGCTTTATTTGTCATAAGGGCATTATGCTTGACCTCCAAATTTGGCTGACAATTTACTGATGAGATTCATAACCTTTGGGTTGCTCTGATATTTTGACATACTCGCTGGGTTCTGGGCCACATCCTGGAAGGCCACCATAACTTCTGGATCCTGCATGGCGGCAAGAACTTCCGGATCACTAAGAGTTTCATTGAGCCCAGGCATTCCCGCCATTCCAGGCATCCCCCCTGCCATTCCAGGCATTCCTCCAGGAAAAGTACCAGGCATTCCCCCAGGAAAGCCACCTGGGAAAGAGCCATACTGAGCTCCTGATTGTCGTCTGGCGTCTTCCTCCCTCTGGGCTCTCTCATGTTCTTCCCGAGCCTTCTTAACCCTTTCTATTCTTTCTTTGATCTCTCGCTCTTCACGTTTTCGCTCATATTTTCTCTGATGTTCAGCAATTTTCTGGGCCCTCGGTTGAACTTCTTTCAGCATTGCACTAGCATCTTCATCATAATCCAGTTTACAAGCAAGGGCAAGATCATGTGCTGCTTCTTCCCAATGGCCCAGAAGTCTATGTGCTTTCCCACGCCACTTATAAGGCTGAGCTGAATCAGGATTTATTTCAATAGCTCTGTCACAGTCTCGAATGGCAGCATTTGGCTTCTGTAATTTGATGAAGACACTGGCTCTCTTGGCATACAGAATGGCCAAGCGAGGATTTAGTTTGATGGCATCTGTGAACAAGTCAATGGTTTTCTGTAGTTCACCATCATTTAGGGCATCAATGGCAGCCACTTTTTTATCATTTGCCTGATCCATCATTTCCTCGGTTATCTCTACATTTTCATCTCCCATTTCTTGAGGGGCATCGGTATCTGGTTCAATCACACCTTCATTGTCAATTTCTAGATCACTCTCCTCACTTGATGGTTCATCTGTCTTTATGTTTTCCTCCGCCTTCTTACTATCTGGTTTTTCTTCCTTGATACTGTCTTCTGATTTAGTTTTATGAGTGGCAGGTGGTATTTTACCCCCCATGCTCTCCACCCACTCCCACAGGAAACGCATTTCCTCGGTGTGCAGAACGCTCGGATCCTGCTTACACATTTTCACGAAAGCCCGAAGCTCGCTCACTTTGCGGGGGTCCATGGTCCGGAGACAGTAGCAGGAGGCAGGCGCGGCTGAGGTTGCGACCGGATTCCAGGCGCGGGTACTAACAGCGTGATCGTGTGGAAGGGGTCCTTCTAGGAGTTTTATGAGGAGTCTTAAGTTGGGGTCCTAATCCATTTTGAGTTTATTTTTGTGTATGGTTTTGGAAAGTGGCCCAGTTTCATTCTTTTGCATGTAGATGTCCAGTATTCCCAAAACCACTTATGGAAGAGACTGTCTTTTCACCATTGTATATTCTTAGAATGTAAGTTTTTAAAAATCTTGTTTCACCTGATATTAGACAAGTCTTATCTCATAACCACATCCTCCCACCTTCTGATTCCTGTGAAAATCCAGAGCTGTGTCCTTTGGTGTCCCCCATCCTCACTCCCCCAAAAATGGCATCCAGTATGGCTTCTGTGCAGAGCAGCCCACTGGGTTTCCAACACTGAATGGTGCTGTCCAGGTGAGAGGTTCTGAAAAAAAGTCTCATCGACCATCCAGAGGAGCTTGGGGCCTGTAAGGAGTTCCTTTCCACCACAGGATGATGAAGCCTGTGCCAGGACATCTCTCCCCAAACTCTCTCTATTCCTTAACCTCCAAGCTAAAGGTACTTAGAAAGCATGTGACAGGAAACTCATTTCATTCGTTTAATCAATCAGCAGCTCTAAGGATGCCTGGGTGGCTCAGTCTGTTAAGTGTCTGCCTTCAACTCCGGTCATGATCCCAGGATCCTGGGATTGAGCCCCACATAGGGCTCTCTGCTCATCAGGGAGCCTGCTTCCTCCTCTCTCTCTTTCTCTGCCTGCCTGTCTGCCTACTTGTCTGTCAAATAAATAAATAAAATCTTTTTTTAAAAAATGAGCAGCTCTAACACTTGACAATCACCCACTAGGTTCTGGCACAGTCGTACCTACTATCAAAGGCTGCTGATCAGTACCCATGCCAAGCAGTTGCAAAAACTTTTCCTACTGAAACTTTTAGTCCTGTTTTTTACCCTTCCTCTGTCTGCCCTTCAGTCTCCTTTCTCTCCAGTTCATGACTTCGTAGATTTGAGGCTGCCCAAGATTTCCCCCAGCTCTTCCTGAAAGAACGGGTGGCACGTTCAGCAAATTAATTGACTGGCACATTTTTAAAGTTTCAGGGTTCATGAAAAGTTGAGGAATTGACATGAATGCCATTCAATATGTCATCCATACTGAATGCTGTGTGTTACGGAGTGGGGATGGAGGACCCCCAAAGGACACAGCTCTGGATTTTCAAAGGAAGTTGGGAGGATTTAGTTATAAGATAAACACCTGGTTGACTCAAAGCTCTCTTCTAAAACCATGCAAACCAAAAATTTCAACAGGGGCCTGAACCCACAACCTTGGGATCAAGACCTGGGCTGAGATCAAGAGTTGGACGATTAACAGAAGGAGCCACCCAGGCACCCCAGAACAAAAATCTTTTTTTATCTGCATTCTAAAACTTTCCTGTCTGGCTCAGTCAGGGGAGGGGAGTTGTAGCCTGTGACTCTTGATCTCTGGGTCATGAGTACAAGAGCCCACATGGGGTATAGAGATTACTTAAATAAATAGATTTTTTAAAATCCATTCTAGGGGTGCCTGGGTGGCTCAGTGGGTTAAGCCTCTGCCTTTGGCTCAGGTCATGATCTCAGGGTCCTGGGATGGAGCCCCACATTGGGCTTTCTGCTCAGCAGGGAGCCTGCTTCCCCCTCTCTCTCTGCCTGCCTCTTTGCCTACTCGTGATTTCTGCCTGTCAAATAAATAAACAAAATCTTTAAAAAATAAAATAAAATAAAAATAAAAATATCCCTTCTAGGGACGCCTGGGTGGCTCAGTGGGTTAAAGCCTCTGCTTTAGGCTTGGGTCATGATCTCAGGGTCCTGGGATTGAGCCCCATATCGGGCTCTCTGCCTCCCCCCGCCCCTCTCTGCCTGCCTCTCTGCCTACTTGTGATCTCTGTCTGTAAATAAATAAATAAAATCTTTTAAAAAAATATCCATTCTAAGAATACACAGTGGGGGATTTATAGATAATCATAATTTGGAGGAGCCTCAGAAAACACAAGTACTAAACACAAATGAGATTCTAGATGGCATCTTGGAATAGAAAAAGGACATTCATGGAAGAACGGATACACCTAAATGAAGTCTCCAGCCCGTAGTGTTGTACCAATGATGATTTCTTAGTTTGGCTCATCGTCCCATGATTTTGCAAGATGTTCTCATGCGAGAAACCTAGGTGAAGGGTAAGCAACTTCTCTGAACTTCAGAACGTATTTCAAAATCTGTAATTTTTTAAGACTCTTCAGCTAACTTGCCGTTTTTAATTTTTTTTAAGATTTTATTTATTTATTTGACAGAGATTACAAGTAGGCAGAGAGGTAGACAGAGAGAGAGGGAGGAAGCAGGCTCCCTGCTGAGCAGAGAGCCCAATGTGGGGCTCAATCCCAGGATCCCGGGATCATGACTTGAGCCAAAAGCAGAAGCTTAACCCACTGAGCCATCCAGGCGCCCCTAACCTGCCATTTTTTTTTAAAGATTTTATTTATTTGACAGAGAGAGATTACAAGTAGAGAGGCAGGCAGAGAGAGAGGGAGGGAAGCAGGGTCCCTGCTGAGCAGAGAGCCCGATGCGGGACTCGATCCCAGGACCCTGAGATCATGACCTGAGCCGAAGGCAGCGGCTTAACCCACTGAGCCACCCAGGCGCCCTAACCTGCCATTTTTAATCTTCCTTGGTACCTTTCCACCGCAGGAGAGCTTTTAGTCAGATAATAAAAGGGGCTTCTGAAACTCTTTAACATCATTTCCCTCATTAATTACCCTAAACCACAGCTCTTTGGTGTTGTAATTATGGATCACTCCTTTGTAACCTTGCCCTGAGACCCCTTCATAGTAGAATGGCTTATAGGCAAAAAGCAAGGCCACTCCTGGAACCTCTTAGAACCATCTAGCTTGCATCTAGGTCAAACTCTAATTTCAGTTTAGGCATCAGAGAGAGGGGTAGAGACCAGACATATGACTAAACATCCTACCATGTACAGGATAGCCCCCCCCACACACAAAGAATTATCCAGCCCAAACGTCAATAGTACCAAGGTTGAGAAACCCTACAACACAGCCCTCTCTACCCCATATTTTCTCTCTAGCAGGAGAGCTAGTCAGACTACAAGAAAAACTCAAAGCCCCTTAAAACCGTTTCTCATGCAGCGCCTGGGTGGCTCAGGGGGTTAAAGCCTCTGCCTTCGGCTCAGGTCATGATCTCAGGGTCCTGGGATGGAGCCTGCTCCCTGCCCCCACTCTCTCTCTGCCTGCCTCTCTGCCTACTTGTGGTCTCTGTCTGTCAAATAAATAAATAAAATATTTTTTAAAAAATCAAAAAAATAGCTTCTCATGAATGCCAGTTTCCCAGTGAGGCAGTCCCATCAGGACCCTCTCAACCCAGTTCTAGGGTCAGGGAAAAGTAACTTACAGGCTTCAGATGGGTTCAGTCTGCCCCTCCCTCAGAAGTAGGAGTAGATGCCAAGGGAAACTGGAGCTATCTAATCCCATAATCCAGCCTTCACCCCTCTTCCAGGTCCCACCCTAACCAGTCTCTCCGGGACTTAAACAAGAGCTTGGGCCCCACCTCCATCCTACCACGAGCCTGGGACCTGGAGTGTCAAGTTCCCCTGGACCTTCAAGCACTTCCTCCCACACCTCCATGGGAAAGATGGACACGGTGTATACCCACGGACCTCTGGGGGCACCCACGCTTCCACCTAGCCTCCCAGACCCTTGACCTCAGGGGCTCTTTCCCCTACCCTAACTCCTAGGACTGAAGTCCTAGCCTATATCCAGACTTTTACAACCTATCCTTCTGACCTGGCCAGTGTCTGGGGCAGGAACCTGGAGCGGACACAGCTGGTGGGGCTGAGCAGAGCAGGGGGAAGTCTGTGTAGGCAGAAGGCAGCAGGGGAGTCATTCAGATCTGAGGTCCAGGGGTGCTGGCTGGTTTGATCAGGAAAGCATGAGACTCTTGACTTCAGGGTTATGAGTTCGAGTCCCACATTGAGCATAGAGATTACTTAAAAATAAAATCACTTGGGTCATCTGGGTGGCTCAGTCACAAAAGCGTCGGACTCTTGATTTTGGCTCAGATCATGATCTCAGGGTCGTGAGATTGAGCCCCACATCAGGCTCCACAGTGAGTGTGGAGCCTGCTTGGGATTCTTTTTCTCCCTTTCCCTCTGCCCCTCCCTGCCCCACTCACATTCTCTCTGCTCTTTCTCTCTAAAATAAAATAAAATCTTAGAAAAAAAAAAACCCTAATCTGAGGTCCGTTCTCCACTTCCCCCAAATCCTCCCTCAGCCTCAGCCCCCTTCAGTCCTGCCCACTGTAGTGTGACTCATGGAGGCGTGTGACATAGAAAGAGAGTCCCAGAGAGCCAAGAAGAGACGGTGTCTGAGAAAGACTTACAGGGAGAGGGAACCAGAAAGAAAGAGAAAAAGCACAGTGAGAATTAGAGACAGAACAGAAGTTAGAGACCCAGAAAGGCAGAGGGTGAGAGAACAAGAGAGACAGAGACATAGAGACCAAAAGATCCAGAGGCAGAAGCAAAGTGAGACACACAGAATTTCAGAGACAAACCGCAAGAGACAGAGAATGGGAGAACTCCAGCCCAGAACAGAAAGGACCTTGCCTGGGGTCACATGACCCGTCAGGGGCAGAAATGAACTTGAACCCAGAGAAATAGAGCGAGTGCCCCAAACACCGAAAAGACCCTGCCCCAATCCCTGGCTCATTTTGCCGAGCCCCAAAACCCCAGATGAGACCCAAAACCAGACCCAAATGGCAAAAAAAAAAAAGGAAAAAATTGGGGGTGCCTGGATGGCTCAGTCAGGCAAGCCTCTAACTCTTGATTTCGGCTCAGGTCACGCTGGGGGTGGAACCTGCTCAGATACTCCCTCTCTCTCTCCCTTTCTCCGCGCTCCCACACCACCCCACCCCCGTGAATAAATAAATACAATCTTTAAAGAAAAGAATGGAAAAGATTTTGTCCTACTCCAGGGCAAATGGCCACCATCGACCACAAAAAAGAGGCCACTGGGGGGCTCCCAAGGGGTGGTAACCACTCCAGGCATCGCTCCAGCTGGCTGTGAGCCCTGAGCCACCACCCCGAAAGGTAAAGCAAGCAAATGGAAGGGATTAAAAGTCATTGGGAAAACTCGAGGCGGCGGGGGGGGGGGGGGGGGCAAGGGGTGTGGGCAGAGATGATTTAAGGGCAGCCCCCACCCCCCAGCCATCCGCAGAGCTGCAGGGCACTGACCTGGAGCAGATCACACTTCTGCTGCCCGGAAGCTCAGCAGGTAAAGGGCCAGGTGCAGGTCACAGAGGAGGATGGCTCTCAAGACAGGGCTCACCGGCTTCATCTCCCTTCAGTGGCTAGACTGCCTGGGATCTCCCTTATCATCTCCTCCGACGGTCCTTGAGGTCCCTGGGCTTGTCTTTCTGGGGCTTTCTCTGGCTCTGTGTTCATTCATTCACCCAGATTTTAGAGCCCAGAGCGGGGCTGGGCACCGGCTAGTACCAGCATTTACCCAGCAGGGGGCACCTCTCTCTGCACTGAGCCCCTGGGTTCAGAACCCCTGATTCTTTTCCCTCTGCTTCTGCTTCTGCCCTCTCTCTCTCAGTCTGTCTTGGTCCCTGTCTCTGCGCATCTCTGTGTAATGTTCCATGTGTGTGTGTCTGTGTGTCTGTCTCTGTGCATCTCTCCTTTGTGTCTGTCACTCTCTCTTTCCCTCAGTCTCTGTTTAGCTCTTTATTTCCTGCCCTTTCTCTTTCAGTGTCCGTCTGTATGTCTCTCAGGAAGCATGTGTCTCTCTGTCTCTCTAACTCTCTCTTCTGCCTTTCTCTAGTTCTCTGTCTTCATTTGTCTGTCTCTGGCCCTGTGTGTCTCTATCTCTGATCACTGTCCCTGTGTGAGATTTGGTCTATGATAGCTGATGACTGACAGACAGACAGATAGATAGAAGATAGGCGTACATTTTATAGATACTTAGATAGCTCGCTTGGTTTTTCCGTATCCCTCATTATCTCCACGTGTCTCTCTCTCTCTGTCTCTGTTCTGTTGCTGTCTCTCTCTCTGTCTCTGTTCTGTTGCTGTCTCTCTTACTATCGATCTCTCTGCATTTTGACTGTCTCTGCCTCTGCTGTCTGCCTCTCTCCGTGTGTGGCCTCTCTCCCTCCCTCCCCTCCTCCTCCTTTCTCTTCCCTCATTCCCTGGCCTTTCCCTCGTCCTGTCTCCTCTCTTCTCTTCACCTGCCCTCACTTCTAAGGTCTGGGGAAGGAAAGTCCCAGAAGATGCGGAGTGAAGGGATCCCACTCCATTCCCAGTCCTGCCCTTTCCCACTCTGCCCCCCAGATACCTGCGGCTGCTTTCACCATGGACTGTCTGAGCATAGCCATCTTGCTTGGGCTCCTGGCTCTCACCAGTCTGTTCCTGATCCTCAGTTCAAGGGGCAAGGGCCGGTTGCCCCCAGGCCCCAGGCCCCTCCCATTCCTGGGAAACCTGCTGCAGCTTCGCTCCCAAGACATGCTGACCTCTCTCACCAAGGTGCAGGGACCTAGGCTTGGAGGAGGGGGGAGGAACTGGGGGAGGGGGTCTCAGGGCCCCAGAAGCCCCTGTGACTTCTGTCTTCCTACCCCCAGCTGAGCAAGGAGTATGGCTGTGTGTACACGGTGCACCTGGGGCCCAGGCGCGTGGTGGTCCTCAGCGGGTACCAAGCTGTGAAGGAGGCCCTTGTGGACCAAGGGGAGGATTTTAGTGGTCGTGGTGACTACCCTGTCTTTTTCAACTTCACTAAGGGCAATGGTAAGCCTGTCTGCCATCTTCTCCATCCCAACACATTCCACACTGAGGGAGGGGATAAGGGTAGGAGACTGTCCTCCCAGATTTAGTGACACTCAGGGCTGCTGATCTCACCAATGACACTAGGTAGGATGGACCCAGACAGTGTTAGTTGGGTAGAGTCTGGTCCACCTTCCCCATCCCCACATCCCACCACCATCTTGAAATGCACTTCCACACCAATACCCGCTTCCATCCAATTCCAACCCCATTCTCATCCCAATCCCTACCTCTAGCCTAACCACATCACCAAATTTCCATCTCTGTCAAGCGGCCAAATTATCTGGCCCAGCCCACGTTACCCACCTCAACCTAGTCCTCGTCAACCCTACCTCCACGTTCCCCATTCCAACCTCAACTTCATCTTTATCTGCAACACTGATTCCTCTCCCTCCCTCCATTCCCATTATGAACCCCCTCCCAGTTCCCACGTTAAAATCTGTTACCAACCTCATCCTAACCCTTCGGTCAAACTGAACTCCACCATCATTCCCCTCCCCTGCCCCCATCTTCTATCTCAATCACCTATTGAGGTCTTCAGTACCTGGTTCCATTTTCAACCCTAATCAGACTACCATAAACAAAACCAACCTTGACACATATCTACCCAAGCCTAAGCCCAAGCTCAACCGCAGTCTACCAGTCCTTCCCATTCTACACAATTCCATTCCCATCAGCGACCTCAAACCCAATTTATCACGAGTCCCATAATCCCCCCTCATCCTCCGTCATCATCCCCATCCCAACCCAAACCCAGATCCACCCATCCAGCAACTCACATCAACTCCAAACCTCTTCTCTGTCTCAATATCCTGTCCCCCTTACAGTTGGAAATCACCTAGTCTTGTGGGTTTTCTTTTTTTTTAACATTAATCTTTTATTCAAAGGAAGCCATATGACAAGTCCCAGTAAATGACAAAGGAGAGATAGAAAGAGTAAGCTGGCAGAAAGTTGCAGAGATACTGAAGACTTGCTCCTTGGACTACTCTTCTCCCCCTAAAAAAGCCCTAGGGTTCTCCCCTGTCCCCTTGATTAGATGGGTCCCAGCTGCTCCAGAATTTGGAAGTAAAGAGCTTTGGCTAAAAGCAAAAACCCACCTATTGTGTATTAAAGATACTTTCCACCTTCATGTCCCCTTCCTGGGCTTGATCTTATGACCTCACCTGTCCAGGTAGAGGTGGCATGGACAAGTGGCTTCCTCTCTCTGACCCTGAGTTGGCTAGCATGAGAAAGTTTTTACAAGTCAATGAGATAATGCAGACAATAAAAGGCAATCACTGAGTTTTTTTTCTTCTTTAGCATCTAGTTCTCTGCTTGCTCCAGGGAAATCAGAGATAAACACACCAGAGACCTTAGCCTACTGTAGTCCCATCAACAGACTATGACCACCTACAGTGGTCAGGGCTGGGTGGGGGATGCTAGGGAAACTGTGGGAGCCCAGAGGAAACACCTGAGGCAGGCAGGGAGGGAGAGCCAGCAAGGGCTTCCTGGAGGAAAGGAGCTCTAAGTTGAGACCTAAAAGATGAAGGTCACCAGTCAGGAGCAGACAGAAGGTGAAGAGTGTTCTGGAAGAAGGACCAGCCTATGCAAAGACACTGAGAACAGGGAAAGAAGAGAACAGGGTCTTGTTCCTGTATGAGGTCCCAATGTCTCAGTGTTTATTTCTCTTGCTTTTCTTCCTTATTTGAGTTTTCATTAATTAATAAGGAATCATCAGCACCTCCCATGGGGTAAGCTCTGCGCTGGGCAATGCTAGAACACAATGATGACCAAGATAGCCCCTCCCTCCCTTCCTCCACTCCCACTCCCACCTTCACAGCCTAGCCATCAGGCTGTAATAATCCAGAGTGATCAGATCTGTGAGAGGGAAACAGAGGCAGAGTGATCAGGACTATGGTGACAAAGCCCAGGGCCCTGTGGTAGCTTAGAGATGGCACCTGACCCAGCCTGGAGGGTTGGGTAGAACTTCCCAGGAAGGGGATAGATTCCAAATTCTCAGTATCTCTTCCAGCAGACACCAGGAAAGGGGCCTCGGATGGCAGCAGTCTTGGGGACAAGTCATCAGTTAAGCTGTCCCCTCCCTCTCTCCAGGCATCGCCTTCTCCAACGGGGACCGGTGGAAGGTCCTGAGGAGGTTCTCTGTCCAGATTCTGCGGAACTTCGGGATGGGGAAGAGGAGCATTGAGGAGCGGATCCTGGAGGAAGGCAGTTTCCTGCTGGCAGAGCTAAGGAAAACTGAAGGTTGGGGTACCGGAACGTTAGTTGATACCCCTAACTCACACCCATCCTACCTAGTGGTCAGGACTGCCTTATAGTGTAGACACGAACTCAAAACCCTTGGAGGCTCCGCACTTGGCCCGAAGTGAGAGTGGCGCCCCCTGAAGGTGGATCGGCTTCCCGTGGGCGTTCCTGGAGGTTCGGCGACTGGATAGGGTGCGTGGTGCGTGGTGGCCGCTCTCTTGCGTTCTCTGTGTGGTATTTTTTAAAAAGGATTTATTTATCAGAGAGAGAGAGAGAGAGTGGGCAGGAAGGGGCAGAAAGAGAAACTCTTCAAGCCGACTCCCTGCTGAGTGCGGGGACTCACATGGGGCTCGATCTCCCAACCCTGAGATCAAGACCTAAGTGGAAACCCAAATTATGTCCATCTAACGCCAGACTCAGTTTCCTGGGCCATGCTGTTGTGGTGGTGGCTAATGTGTTATTTTCTGCCGTCTGTTTGGTCATCGGATCATTGGATATCAGATGTTGTGCTGCGTGCCATTGCCGGGTGAGGTCCTAGTGTTGTCAGGAGCCGATGCGATATCATACTGGGCCGCATATTGTATACATGTTGTTTTGTGTGGTGTGTGCTGTGTGTTGTATCATGAAGAATAGCCTGTTCCGTTGTTGGGTGGTGTTGTTATTGTGCGGAAGGATGTTGTGGGCTCTGTCCTGCCTGGTGTGTTGCCAAGGACTCGCGGGGTGCTACGCTCACTGCAGGTCAGGTGGCCAAGGACATTTCTTCTGTGCTGCAAGTCACCCTGGCATGGTTGGGTTGGATGTTGTGCGCTCTGGCGCCTCTCGGGGTCTGGAGTGTTGCACGATGCACCCTCTGACCCACTCTGCCCCTCATTCTCAGGCAAACCCTTCGACCCCACGTTTGTGCTCAGCCGCTCCGTGTCCAACATCATCTGCTCTGTGATCTTCGGCAGGCGCTTTGACTACGACGATGAGCGTCTGCTCACCATTATCCGCCTCATCAATGACAACTTCCAAATCATGAGCGGCCCCTGGGGAGAGGTCAGGACGCCGAGATCGGGCGGGACGGCGTGGGGGTTCTTCCAGTCCTGGGAAAGGGGAAACCGCGGGTGGGAGAGAAAGGATGTGATGGACTCTGTGTGGTCCCGCCCCTTCCCTCTGGCTCCGCCCCCGCGTCGCACCAAGCGGTCCAGCCAAGGTCGATCTCCCCACCCAGTTGCCACAGACACCCAGAGCCCCCGCCCCACCTCGGTCTCTCCAGAACCCAGCTGACCCACAAGACCCCAGCCTACCAGCTCCACCCCGACCTCACTGGCAACCCCCCCCCCACTCACCCAGACACACATTCTACCTGATCCTCCAAACCCCTCTCGCTCTCTCTCATCCCCAGTTGTACAACATCTTTCCGAGCCTCCTGGACTGGGTACCCGGGCCGCACCGACGCCTTTTCCAGAACTACGGGTGCATGAAGGACCTCATCGCCCGCAGCGTCCGCGACCACCAGGACTCCCTCGACCCCAACTCTCCCCGGGACTTCATTGATTGCTTCCTCAACAAGATGGCACAAGTAAGCCTGGGCTGGAAGTCTCATCTCTGGTCTGACTTGCCGCCCTCGCCGGAAACCAGCAAGGATCCCGGGTGCAGCGGGTTTGAGAATGATCTTCCTACAACTGGCGGGTGAAGTCGGAACACCTGGCTCGGCTCGGAACCCAGAGCCACTCGGGACCCACCGCTAATTAACAGCTCGTTAAGAAGTCCTTAAGGATCTGTTAACTGTGGGCGCTGCGGCAGAGATTTTCTCTACCCAGTCCTTCCACGCTCCCCAGCTTCCCCGGGGAAAGAAAGTTAAACAGAGGAAGGACTGAACGGACACACCCAGCAGGAGTCGCGCCCCTCTGTGGGGAGCGGGTCGCACAGACTCCGAGCCTGTGGTCAGTGTCTGGGCAGGATCTCCCTGCCCCGGGCTCATCTCCCCACCCCTCAACCCCCGCAGGAGAAGCAGGACCCGCACAGCCACTTCCACATGGATACCCTGCTGATGACCACACATAACCTGCTCTTTGGCGGCACCGAGACTGTGGGCACCACGCTGCGCCACGCCTTCCTTGTGCTCATGAAGTATCCAAAAGTGCAAGGTGCGCGCGCCCCAAGCCTGGCCCGGGGATCCTGCACACAGGGCCGCGGGGCACAACCTCTGAGCACTCGTGCCCCACGAGCCTCAACTCGCCTATGTCTCAGCCCCACCCACAACCATGGGCACGGCCCCGCCCAGCATGCCAGATAGCCCAGGCCTGCAGTTTACGCCCGAGACCCCCCACCCTCTAGCCAAGTCCACAAACCCACACTGAGGCCGACGCCATCCCCATGGCTCCCGCGGTCCACCAAGTCCGCCAGAACCTGGACCTCGCCCTCGTGGTCTTACTTTGCGATCCACCCCGACCCTGACCACACAGCGAGTCCCCATCTCACAGTAGACTAGAGCCTGGCCCCGAGGCTCACCAGCAGGGCCAGCCAGAAATCACCCGTCTGACCCTCACAGTCTGACCACCCGCCCACACAGCACAGTCTGGGACCCCACCTCTCCAAACCCCGCCTCTGGGCGGATCCCCGAACCCTGGACTCCAAGCACTGCCCCATCCCGGATCTCTCCGGGCTTTCCCACTACCCACCCACTCGACCTAAAACTCCATCCCGCCTGGTCTTCGAACGCCGCCGACCACAGTCCCATCCGGGGCCTGGATCCCAGGCAGCCCTTAAAGCCCCGCCCGCATAACCCCGCAAACCCCAAAATTTGGTTGCCCGTTACACCAACCAAATTTTTGTCCTCAGCTACGTCTCCCAAACCAACCCTTCCCTTCGAGGCTCCTGCTAACCATCACAGTAATCTCTGTATCCGCGCCCCTACTGGGAAACGTTGGCTGGACCCCGCCCACACATGCACACGCCTCTGCCCAGCCCAGTTGAGGCCGCCGGGACCCTTGACTAACGCTTCAGGCCCCACCTCCAGCCCGCGTACAGGAAGAGATCGACCGCGTAGTGGGTCGCGCGCGGCTGCCGGCGCTGGAGGACCGCGCGGCCATGCCTTATACAGATGCGGTGATCCACGAGGTGCAGCGCTTCGCAGACGTCATCCCCATGAACTTGCCGCACCGCGTCACTCGGGACACAGCCTTTCGCGGCTTCCTGATACCCAAGGTGTGCTGGGCACCTGGCAATGGAGGTCTGGCACACTAGGAAGAGGCATCCCCGACTTGCCAATGGCATCCGGGTCTCTAGCGAGGAGGATCCCAGTACCTGGAGACTTAGTGACTGGCATCCCAAGCCCTAACAACAGATATCTGAGGCTCTTAAATCCAGAACCTCAGAACCCTTCCCAGGACCCATTCAGTACTATAATGGACTGAACCTCAGACCCTTCCCCATGACAGTTCCCCTTCCTAGGACCCCTGTCCAGCATCCCCAGGGTCTAAGACTTCATCCTAGGGACGCCCTGTGCCTAAGCACGGTTCTGAAAGAACTCTCCCTATTCCTAGAAATCCCAAATCTGCTCTGACAAGGGGCGATATCCCCCATCCCTGTCAACACAGCTTCCAGCACCCATCACTTGGAACCCCATTTCCTGAATCCCTGCTGGAGTCCTAGGCTCCATGCCCATTTGTCAAGTCCCTGGGACCTCCAGTCCTGTGGAGTGGAAATTTCAGCTAAAGAATCTCCCAGATCTTCTACCACCACTGATTCTGCCTCCCCACTCACACAGGGCACGGATATCATCACCCTCCTTAACACAGTCCACTATGACCCCAGCCAGTTCCTGACGCCCCAGGAATTCAACCCTGAGCATTTTCTGGATGCTAATCAGTCCTTCAAGAAGAACCCTGCCTTCATGCCTTTCTCAGCAGGTGAGAGCCATGTGGACAAGAGTCAGGATCTTTGGGGTCCCATATTCCTACCTACATTCCTCATTCCACTCTTTAAACCCTCTCGTTTCTTCATCCCACCGCATCCTCAACTTTGGGTGTGCGGAGACATTTGTTCTCCCTCCCAGCTCTCTTCCTATAGGCAGATAAAAATCCTTGCGGAGGGAGGTGGGGAGGCAGGATATTAATTCAACTTGGAAGTGGTCACCGTCAGTATCTCCACTGTGTGGCGCAGGCGAGCAGTTCTCCTTTTCTTGGCTTTGGTCTTTACCCTGCTGAAAAAAAATCTTTCCTGTTTAACCCAGTAGCAGAAATAAAAAGGGAGGGAGGAATAATAATAAGTCATTTACCATATTGCCTACCGCGTACCAAGCTCTACTCTTAAGAAGACTTATTCGAGTGGTGGCTAAGAGTTCGGTTTTCCAGCCGGACCCCAGATCTGTCATTTCCTAGCTATAACGGTCTTGAATACCTTACTTCACCTCTCTGTGCCTCCACTTCCACATCTATAAAATGGAGAATGGAACATCTATAAAATGGAGAATGATATCATTCCAAGGCCCGTCTCTTGGAATTGTTAGGATTAAATTATATTATCAGTATAGGGCTTAGAGTAACATTTGACAGGCAATATGAACTATATGGCATTATATTCATATATTTTTTAAAGATTTTAAGGAGGAAGCAGGCTCCCCGCTGAGCAGAGTCCGATGTGGGGCTCGGACCCTGGGATCATAACCTGAGCTGAAGGGAGAGGCTTTAGCCCACTGAGCCACCCAGGTGCCCCATATTCTCATTTTTTTACCTGCACTTAGCATTCACAACAATCTAATGAGGCACTACTATCACCCCTACTCTTATTTTATTTTTATTTTATTTTAATCATCCCCATTTTATTTTGTTTTTATTTTTTTTAAGATTTTATTTATTTATTTGACAGACAGAGATCACAAGTAGGCAGAGAGCCAGGCAGGGGCGGGCGGGGGGGGGGGGGGGGAGCAGGCTCCCCGCCAAGCAGAGAGCCCAATGCCGGGCTTGATCCCAAGACGCTGGGATCATGACCTGAGCCGAAGGCAGAGGCTTAACCCACTGAGCCACCCAGGCGCCCCAATCATCCCCATTTGAAATACCCAGAAACTGACTTGCCCAAGATCGCAGAACTAGTAACAACAAAGCGGAATTCGAGTCCATGAACTTGTCCTTGTATCACCCGATCCTCTTTGGCCTCGGATTTACTTAAAACATTTTTCCCAGACCTTTTGACAGGCAGGCTCTGTGCCGTCTCCAATCATTAGCTTTGTATGCTTTTATCCGAGAATTTGCGACTGGACCCCCTCACCCCATCTTACCTCAACGCTGCTCCGCACCCTCCCCCCCACGCAGGTCGCCGACTGTGCCTGGGCGAGTCGCTGGCACGCATGGAGCTCTTCCTCTACCTCACCGCCATCCTGCAGAGCTTCTCGCTGCAGCCGCTGGGGGCGCCCGAGGACATCGACCTGACGCCGCTCAGCTCCGGGCTTGGCAACTTACCGCGGCCTTTCCAGCTGTGCCTGCGCCCGCGCTGACGCCACGCCCTTGCGGATTTCGCCAGTGAGCGGTGAGGCAGATTTTGGAGCTGGCTCGGTACCCCTGGTCGTTCCGCTGTGCAGCCCATCCCTCTCGCTCTCACGCTTGCTTCCCCGCACCTGTGCCTGCCGCCTGCCCATCCTCCGGTCCCCATCTTGACCTGGTCTGCGCCCTCAGAGGCAGAGAAACGCAAGGGGAAGGGGAAGAGCTTGCCTCTTCTATTGTGCACCCTTTGGGGGCCTGTTTTTACCTTTTTCTAATAAAGTATCTTTATAAAAGATTCAAACCTGCCTGGACTGAATTACAGGGAGGAGGGCAGCCCCCTGGGACGGGGAGAAGGAATGTCGGGCTGTAAAGGAGAGACTGAACTGACTAGTTCTACCCTCGCCCTTAGAGTGGCTAGAAACTGGGAGAAATTATTTCCTGGGGTAAGAGCTGGAGGACAGCTTGACGACAGAGAGGCAGAGAAACCAAGGCAGAGAAAAAGAAAGCCCCGAGATACACAGAACGAGTCTGCTAGAGATGTGGGTGCTGTACAGAGACGGAGATGGAAGCAGGGAGAACGGGACAGACCGGGAGACAGACAGAGACTGAAAAATGACACTAACACACAGTGCTTCCTATTCACTCTAAATGCCCCCATTTAAAACTCCCTATAGGACAAAAAAGCATTATATACTTTTTTAAAAAAATATTTTATTTATTGGACAGACAGAGATCACAAGTAGGCAGAGAGGCAGGTGGGAGGGGGCGGGAAGCAGGCTCCCCACTGAGCAGGGAGCCCGATGCAGGGATCGATCCCAGGACCCGGATATCATGACCTGAGCTGAAGGCAGAGGCTTAACCCACTGAGCCACCCAGGTGCCCCATTATATACTTTTAAAAAAAATGTTATCTATTTATTTAAGAAAGAGAGACAGCGAGAGAAAACATGAGTGGGGAGAAAGAGAAGCAGACTCCCCACTGAGCAGGGAGCCCAGCGTGAGGCTCTATCCCAGAACTCTGGGATCATGACCTGAGCAGAAGGCAGATGGTCAACGGACTGAGCCACCCAAGCGTCCCACCTTATACACTTTTAGAGACTTGGAGAGCTGAAATGACTTGGCCAAGATCACACAGTCGGAAGTGGGCAGGGCTGGGAACAGAACTCAGACTCCAACACTGTTCCCTTCCACGTCACAAGTCAGAGACACGGAGGAAAGCAGAGGGTACAGGCATGGAGAAATGGGGAGACAGCGAGAAGAGGAGAGACAAAGAAGGAAACAGAAATGGCCAGAGAAGGCCAGAGAGGAAGAGCAATGAAGAGTATCCCTTTGTCTTGCAGTTCTTCCCTTTGGGGTGGGGATAGCAGTCTGGGGCATGGGGCCTCCCAACCTGGGACTGGCTTTGTCAGCCTGACATCCTGCTGACAGAAGCTTTTCTCAATGAACTGGGCATCTTCAGCTCCATGGATCCAGGGCCAGAGGCAGGCAGAGCGGTGGTGGCCCCCCAGCCATGGGTGGAGGTGGCCCTGGCGAGCCTACCCTACCCTAAACGGGGTCTCCCCAAGGCCATCCAGAAGCTGGGACACGCTCTGCTGAGAATTATAGGCAGTCCCCACCAGGCGTCAGCTCCTTAATCCCTAAACTGTTGCCAGCACAAGCCAACCACAGAGTCTGCCCCAAGGGCCCAGGCAGGGACAAGGAGGTGGAGAGAGAGAGAAAGAGACTCCGAGGTCCTAAGGAAGAAATAGCAAAGAGCAAAGAGACATAGCAAAGAAATAGCAAAGAGGAACACATGGAAGTACTAAAAAAAGAGATGGAGAGAGATAGGAGAGATGGAGAGATGCAGAGAAACAGACGGGAGAGATCCTGAAAACCAAGACTGGGAGTGAGACAGAGAGACAGGGACGCACTGACAGGAAGGCAGAGACAGATGCCCGGAGAGAAGGAAGACAAGGAGATTCTAAAGCAGAGCTAGAAATTGAGAGGAACAGAGATGAAGAGAGACAGAGATCTGAGAATAGAAGGGAAAGGGAGCTAGAGAGACAGGAGCCTTAAAAAATGAGACACAAAGACAGACAAGGAGAGAGACAGTCACAAGGATTCAGCAAAAGAGAGCTGGAGGAAAACAGTCTGAGATAAAGACAGAAACAGAAATCAGGATAAAGAGAGTCATGCATTCGCTCTACAAATGTTTGCTGAGCACCCATTGTGTGCCGAGCACTGTTTTAGTGCTGGGGATACTGAAGCGAGCAGGACAAATGCCAGCTCTTGAAGAGACCCAGAGAGAGCGGCTCATCAGAGAGTCTGACAAAATGGGCTGGGTGGGACCCAGGGAGGGCACCCCCCACCAACCCCCCAGTGTCTTGTGGAGTCAGTGCCCTGGAAGCAGGGGCCCTGCCCTGAACCCACTGCCTGTCACCTGGGTTCCCAGACAAAGAAAGCCTGACAGATCCGGAGACCCAGGGCAGAGCCAGAGGGCAGAGCCAGAGGGCAGGGAAACAGGGAAGTGGGAGATGAAGGGAAAGCGAAACTGCGAGGGATACAGAAAAGAACAAAAGCAGGCAGAGTAAAACAGAGGTGGAAAGAGAGAGATGAACAAAGAAACAAGGAGGAAGATGCTGAGATGAAACAAAGATAAAACAGAGACAGAGACCCTGAGAGACACTCCCAGAAACAAGGCCAGTCCCAAAAGCTGTGCCGCCCCCACGCTCTCCCCAGGTCTGGGCCCTGTGCCAGGCACCTGGCGGAAGGCTGGATCTGGCCAGGCAGGGGTCCATGGGAGGGTGAGCCGCCTTTCTGAACAGTGTACAGGTACAGCATACACCATTTCAAGAGCAAGGGCATGGAAGTGACAAGGACTCAGGCGCCTGTCCCTGGGAATCACAAGCACAGGGCACAGGAGGGCCAGGCTAATGGGTGTATCACCAGGGGTGTTTTTAGAAGTGTATTTGGAAGTCAGGAATGTATTTAGGAATCCGAAGTTATAGGGTATGGCTTTCAGGGGGTCATGGGCGGCCAGGGGATTCAGAAATGCACACCTCTGGGCCAAGGAAGATGGACCCCAAGGACCCAAGGGCTCAGTAGGGTGCACCTGTCGGGCAGGTGTATTGACGTGGAAACGCTAGTGCAACAAAGCTGCCAAATGGGGCCGGCTGCGCCTGGCACGACAGCGACAGAGCTGGGGGCCTGGGTGGAGACCTTGGGTGGGGGAATCTGCAAAATGAGCGGCCATACCCACTCCTGGTTATCCGCCCAGCTCCACCCAAGACCCAAAGGGAATCAAATAAAGGCAAAGGGGGGCAGGCATGGACGATAGAGGGCACGATGGTCACGGGAGTCACAGCATTGCTGCTGCTGCTGGTCCTGCTGCTGGCCCTAGCCAGGCGGGGTTGGGGTGCCCAGGGCACTCAGACTCGGGGGACCCTACCCCCGGGGCCAACGCCACTCCCACTGCTGGGGAACCTGCTGCAGCTGGAGTCTGGACGCCTGGACGGAGCGCTCATGGAGGTAGCGCCCGACAGTGGGCTCGGGGGCTGGAAGTCCTGGTGCTCTGATTGAAGACAGCCTCGGGCTCCGACCCCTGAGTCCTGAGGAGGGTTGAGGGACCTGGAGCCCTGTGTTCCAGGAAAGGAGACTACGGGTGGAAGCTGGGAGCCTGGATATCTGCTTGAGAGAGGAGAGGGCCAATGGGGTTGACTTCCGGGCAGAGTCGACCGGGATCCCTCCCTCCCCACCCCACCCCTACTCCCCCCAGTCTGGGGTCCTCAGGGAGGAGGAGCCTAGAGTGAGAAGTTAGGTCGCGGGCAGCGGGGAAGGGGTCCCGAGAGGTCTGCTCTCCGGGTTCAAGGTGGGGAGGAGACCACCGACGGTCCAGACGCCTACTTCTGTGGGTGCAGAGGGCTCGGGCCCTGGTCTTGCAGATCCCGAGGGAAGAGGAAGCTGGGGGGCTGGACTCCTGCGGAGGAAGGAGGAAGGAGGTGGGGATCTGAACTCCTCCGTCAGTAATGAGGGGATGACATGGGGACTCTGGGTCGGAAAGAAGAGGGAGCTGGGGGCGGGGGCTCTAGGGTGGAGGAGGGGGTCAGGAGCCCCGACCAGGACCCGCTGAGCACCCGCTCCGCGTAGCTCTCTGGACACTGGGGCCCAGTGTTCACAGTGCGGCTGGGCCGGCGTCCTGCAGTGGTGCTGTGCGGCTACTCAGCGCTGCGGGACGCCTTAGTGCTGCAGGCGGATGCCTTCTCCGGCCGCAGGGCCATGGCTGTCTTCCAGCGCTTCACTAGCGGAAACGGTGAGTCCCAGGCGGCGGAATGCTGGCCGGACCACCCAGTTTGAGCGATAAGGGTCGGGGTCGGGAGATGGGGCGGGGCCGAACGAGGCCAGTGAAGGCAAAGAGCGAGAAGGTGGGGCGGAGCTAAAATGTAGAGGCCGAATTGGAGGGGCTGGTTCCTGGTGCAGCCAATAGAAGGAAGAGAAGAGCCCAAGAGCTCAAGCCAAAGCGAGCAAGCACTGGTCAGGGATGGAGACCAGCAGTGGTGGGGCCAACGCGTGGATAGGGCCGAGAAGGCTGGGGTTGCAGCCGAGAGCAACAGAAAGCAGCAGAATTGAAAGGTCGCGAGGAAGCCAGCTCCAAAACCCGACAGGGCCCGGATGGGGCGTGGCCAACTCCCCGGCCCGCCCCTTCTCTGCTCTCCCCTAGGCATCGTGTTTTCCAACGGGCCGCGCTGGTGGACGCTGCGCAATTTTGCGCTGGGAGCACTGAAGGAGTTCGGGCTGGGAACGCGGACCATAGAGGAGCGCATCCTGGAGGAGGCAGCTTGTCTGCTTGGCAAATTTCAAGCCACCATTGGTGCGACCTGGGAAAGGAGAGGGGCTTTTTGCGGCTGTGGCCAAAGATCAAGAAGGGGCAGGGCAGGGCGCCTGGCTAGCTCAGTAGGCAGAGCCAGCGACTGTCCATCGGGGTTGTAGGTTCCAGCCCCAGGTTTGGTGTAGAGAGAACTTAAAAATAAAATCTTTAAAAAGCGGCGGGGGGGGGGGGGGCGGGTTGGAAGGCATTTGTAGTGGAAAGAAGCCAGTAGGCCTAGCCACCACGTAAAGACCCCGTCCCGTTCCCCCTCCCAGGAGCGCCGTTCGACCCCCGACGGCTACTGGATAATGCTGTATCTAATTTGTATAATTATTTGTTCGGTGGTCTTCGGGAACCGCTATGGCTATGAGGACCCAGAGTTCCTGAGGCTCCTGGACCTCTTCCATGATAACTTCCGCATCATGAGTTCCAGATGGGGTGAGGTGAGAGGGCCAGACTCAGTCCCTCCCTCCTATGCCAAACCTAGAGTACACAGACCTACCAACCTTGGATCAGTCTTGGAAAGAGTTCTAGAACTTAGAACATCAAAGTCCTGGTGCAGTCTCCCTGCACTGGAACTAGTGCACTTGTTCAAGGTCCTGCTGCGGTCTTGTCCCCTTAGATGTACAACATTTTCCCCTCCCTCCTTGACTGGCTCCCAGGCCCGCACCACCGAATCTTTCGAAACTTCACGGAGCTTAGGGTCTTCATCTCTGAGCAAATCAAGCGGCACCAGCAGACGCGGCAGCCTGGGGAGCCCCGCAATTTCATCGATTGCTTCCTGGATCAGATGAGTAAGGTGCGGGTCCCTACTACCCTAAACCCCCCCAGGCAGCCACAACACCCATCTCTGTCCGCAGGAACAGGAAGACCCAGAGAGCCATTTCCAGGAGGAGACGTTGGTGATGACAACGCACAACCTCTTCTTCAGGGGCACTGAGACCACAAGCACCACTCTGCGCTATGGGCTCCTCATTCTGCTTAAGTACCCAGAGGTGGCAGGTCCTGGAGCTGGAAAGCCTGGAATGAGGCGGCTTGGGTGTGGGGATGGCTAGGGGCCCGGGAATGCACAGCTCACAGCCTCTGCCCGCCCCCAGCCAAAGTGCAGGCCGAGCTGGATGCAGTGGTAGGGCGGACACGCACCCCAAGGCTGGAGGACCATGAGCGCCTGCCCTACACCAACGCCGTGCTGCACGAGATCCAGCACTTCATCAGCGTGCTGCCGCTAGGGCTGCCCCGTGCCCTCACCCAGGACACCCACCTGCACGGCTACTTTTTGCCCAAGGTGCCCATGCATGGGGATTCTGTGCAGGCCTGGGAGCACCTTCAGCCGAAATCATCAGCCCTGAGCACGTGCAATGCTGAGTCACACAGCCCTGGGAGTAGGGAAAATAGGCCCACCTTCCCACTGGCTTTTAAATGGGGTCTTGGATAACTAACCAAGTCTACCGGGTAACCCCTGTGCACCCCCGCCCCCAGGGTACCTTTGTGATTCCTCTGCTCATATCTTCACACCGGGACCCCACCCAGTTCAAAGACCCAGAATGCTTCAACCCCACCAACTTCCTGGACAACAAGGGCAAGTTCCAGAGCAACGATGCCTTCATGCCCTTTGCCCCAGGGAAGGCCAGGAAGGGAGGAGACAAGGGGCAGGCCTGGGAGGGGTGTGGTTCCCACCCTGCATCCCCGTGTCCTCAGGAAAGCGGATGTGTCTGGGTGCAGGCCTGGCACGATCAGAGATCTTCCTCTTCTTCACCGCCATCCTCCAGCGGTTCTGCCTGCTCCCTGTGGGCAGCCGCGCCGACATCAACCTCACCCCACAGTGCACAGGCCTGGGCAACATCCCCCCAGCCTTCCAGCTCCGGCTGGTGGGCCGCTGAGCCCGACGGCTCACTGGCTCCCAGACCTCCCTACCCGCTTTGGTCAATAAAGGCCCCGAACCGCAGACAGGTCTCCTTACCAGTAAGAGGGAGCGGGAGAATCACGTTTGCAGCTCTGAGGTAACCTTTTATTTCTTTCTTGGCTGACAGGACTCTTCACGCCCGTGCTCCCCCTTGCACCTTTTCTCCTGCCCACGCAGCGGCGGCCTAGTCCGCAAGGTGCCACGGCCATAGGGGCTGGGGAGTCACTTCACATTCCAGGCTGGGAGAGTGGGGGGCTTGGGGATACTGTCCCCCCAACAAACCTTTGCCAGTAAGAGGCCGTGACATCCCCAACCCTCGATCCTGCATCCTGGTGGGATCCTGGTGGGAGGTGGCAATGCCTCCTTCCAACTCTCCACATCTGAGAGGAGCACAGCCAGACAGGGTGAGCCACAGGGCCCCAGCTCCAGCGATGGCAGCTCCCGATACTGGCTCCAGCCCAGGTCACAAGCCCAGCCCCTGTCCCAGGGCAGCAGACGTCTCTCCTCCTCCTTGGTCCTCAGCGTCAGAGGGAGCCCTCCACACCAGGCAGGACAGAGGCAAAGCTGGAAGCAGCAGCACTGGCCTAAAGGGCGCAGGCACCAAGGGTGGTGGGCTGCTGGGCCGGCAGCACGGGGCCAGAGGCTCTCCCGAAGTCAGGGCAAGCTGTCTGTCCATGCAGCTCTGGGGCTGGCCACTAGGTGGGCGTGGTTGGCTGTGACACAGGTACTTGGACACCTTTCTGTCCAGATGCTAGGGGTGAGATGAGAGGAGACAGGAGTCATCAGGGAAGGGACCCAGAGGCCAAGAAAAACACGGGAAGGAGGAGGAGAGGACCGCATGCTGAGGGTGCCAAAGGAGAGGGCTGTCTAGGGTAGAGGACAGAGGAGAGAAAAAAGGAGTTGCAAAATTTAGGAAGAGACTGAGGTGGGTAAGGGGACTTGAGGCCTTGTGACGTACATGGAATAGGAAGGGCTCGACAGAGGGGGTGCCATTTGGGAAGCAGGTACCTAGCTGATACTTGTCTTTGGCTGCTGCCCGCTCCTTAGCATCAAAATACCAGACAGTGATGGCGTACCTGGGGACCAGAGCAGCCCCAAAGGGCAGTTAGCAACACTTGTCTTCAATTCCAGCCACCACATCCACAGTGACACCACAGTTCACCCTTCTGAGCCTGGTTCTGTCCCACTTCGGCCCCTCTCAGCGCTTCACTTCCTAGCCACTCCTGGGGTCGGACAAGACTTTGCTGGCACAGAGCAGGAGACCTGAGCTCGTCCCCCCAAATACTGGTCATACCTGGTAGCATAGGCTGGTTTCACCTCATGGGGGTTCCGCCGATCAGACCAGAAAATGAGCAACCGATCGAAGAGGGGCTCAATGTTGGCAACCACAGGCCGGCCCTCAGGGAAGATCTGCAGCAGGCCGCCATGCACCTGAGGGCAGGCCAGAGGATGAGGCAAAAGATGGCAGATGCAAGGCCTGCAGCCGCTGCCTTGCACCCCCTGCCCCCTGGAGCCTGCTCTCTGGCGGCCGCACACATCCCTCCCTCCCACCACTCAGGCTCCCCGAGTGATGACAGCCAGATTCTGCATCACCATGGAGGCGGTCAGGAAGCTCCTGGAGACGGGAAATGGGATGGGGGGTGCTGCCACCACCAGGTCAGCTGGAGACAAGGTGGTGCCATTGCCAGCAAGAGGGAGCCAGCCAGCAGGCGGCACTGCACTGCCCAACTGTGGGCCCATATGAGAAACCGGAGAATGCCAGAAGCCCAAAATGGAGTGGATGCAGCCACCTCATCCTCCCTCCCACCCCAACCCTCACTCCCCCACGCCCTACCTTGACATCCCAGTTCTGATTCAGGTAATAGATACAGGTGACGCAGCGCCCGTCGCCGTGGGGATTGTCTACATGTCTCACATACCCCAGTCCGTTGCCTGGGTAACACGCCACCATGGCCTGACAGAGACAGGAGGGGGCTTAGACGGCAAGGCAGGGATATTTGGGGAGGCAGCCATTACCTCCTCTTTCTCACCCCTCCCAGCCCCTCGTCTCTCCCCAGACTCCTCCAAGGACTCTCGCCCAGACTTCCTTTTTTGTCAGCCAAGGAACCATCTACCAGAAACCTTAGCTCTTGGGGCGCGATAGCCCCCTCCCCACACACAGCCAGAGCCTTGGAACCCAGACAGCGCTCGATGAGTAACTGAGGGTTTGACTTTTTAAAGATAACCTGACTCCCTGCCCCAACCAGACCTTTCAGAATAAAACCAATTTACATGTTTCTGGTATGGAGGGATGTGGCCACACAGCCCTGCACCTGGGGTTCTTGACCTTGGCTTCAGCATGGAATCACCTGGGATGCTGATGCCCAGGCCCATCTCAACGGTTCAGAAATACTTGGTCTAAGGTGGAGCCTGGAATTTTTAAAGTTGCCCCAAATAACCGTAATGTTGAGAACAGCAATGCTGAGAACTGCTGCCCCTAACTACAAAAAAACCCCACTAGATAAATAGTGTTTCCTACACATATAAACAAGTATCAAAACCCCCACTGTGACTAGAATCTGAGCTCAAGGACAACCTGCTGGGTAGCCCCTGACAGTCCCATGACCTGAACGAGCCTCAATGGCCTCACCCGTTCAACAAGCTAATGAACGCCTCCTCTGCTTACAGACCTGGTGACTCCTGACTCCCCTGCAGACCGTGGCTTGTGTGTGTACAGGTCTAGCCCCAGGTTCTGACCTCCTCTCCCTGCTTGACCACGTGGAGGCCTCGGCTGTGTCTCATCAGGGAGCCACCAGAAAAGTGGATGTGGAGGGAGGGAAAGGGCCCACAAGTTCCTTCAGACCTAACTCCCAGGTTCAAGGCCCAGTGCTGCCACACCAGCAGTAACCTCAGGTGGGAGACTATGCTTCCTGTCTCAGGTTCCTCATCCATGAAATGGAGCTGATAAACTACTTCACAGGCAGTTGTGGGAATTCAGTAAGACAAATGTTTGGGAGGGCACCAAGCACAGTGCCTGTCACATGATGGAAAGTCAAAGGACAGGCTGAAATGACATTTTAAAAAAGAGTCCCCATCCTACCCTCATCTACTCAGGAGGGGTGTATAAGGCAAACAGGGGAGTACTGGCGTGCAGAATCTCCAGCTTGTGGACCATTCTGTCTTGACACCTTGGCCCGCACTTATTCCAGGCTCGAAACTGCCACCTGCTGCTCCCCACTAACACTCAGCTACACCCGTGGGCCACAGCACCGAAAAACAGCCCTAGGATGAACATTCCTGATCAAAAAGATGGGCATCTGCTGCCCAAACAGGAGGCTGGCCTAGCGCTCCCAAGCAGGCCAGGCTGACTCAATCCTCAGCCTTTTTCCAACATGGTACTCCCAAGGCTCTCCCCAGCATGAGCAGTCCACAGCTCTGCATTAAACGTGTGTGGACCCGAAGCACCCCAGCTCCCGCCCTGGGAAAGAGGCCAGGAGGCCTGCAGCTGGGTAAGGCCACCCAGCAGTGGAGAGCCTTGGAGGCACCGGGGCAAGACCTTGGCCCCCACAACCCCCAGGTTCAGGAGAACCTTCTCTATACTGATCACTCCCTGCAAATGGGTCAGTGCTCTGAGCAACCACCTCACTGGGAGAGAAAAAAGTAGCCATGCCCAGGGGGCCTGCAGTGACTCACTGCCCTCCCCAGAGAGAATCCAAGCAGAGACTGCTGGGTCTGCACAAGGGTGGGGACAGGGTCCAGGGCTGCAGCCTCTTGCCCACAGTCCACCTCCACACAGCGGCCAGAGACACTTTCCTCCAGCTCTTCACTGCTCAATCCCTTCAAGAACCCCCACCACGTCCCAAAGCCTCAGCCTCCAAGGCCACCAATCTCTGCTACCACTGCTTTACTCCGCTATAGCCTCTCAGGCCTCCTAACTGCTCTCTGACCAGGCCACGCTCATCCACAAGGCCTCTGCTCCTGCCTGGGACACACCTCCCCTGGTGCTCCTTGTTATTCACATCTCAGATCAAAGGACACCTTCAGTACTTCGGCTGAAGGCATCTCTGCTGATTTTTCCATATCCACCCCCCCCGCCCCCCCCCCCCCCCCGCCAGATGTGAGATCAGTCCGGATGCTTGTTTACCTAGTACTGGCCCAACAGGCAGTCTCGTGGAAGCCCCTGGGGCCAGGCGTGTCTCCCTAGTGCCCAGGCAGTAGCTGCTTACAGAAGCACTCTGGGTCTCCGGGCCTCCACTGCGTCCTGCCCTGCACACCCTCACACAGGGTTTCCCACCGTGCAGGCAGGGACAGTGTCTGTATTCTGGTGTGGAAGGGGAGTCATGCATGAAGCCTAGGCAGAGAAAGAGGCCCTTTAAACTCCCACCAATCCCTCCACATATACACCTTGGTGGGGAAGGCGGGGTATCCTCTGGCCCCAGAGAAGCACCTACTTCCTGCACCCACAAGGGAAAGGGACAACAAGCAGAATGACATAAAAGCCTGCTCCTCACCCTCCCATCTCAGAGAAGGGGCAGCTAGCATCACAGCCAGGAGACTAAAGAATTAAAGGCTATTAGTGACAATGTGCCAAAAGCCCCAACACCCACACCCATACACACATACACACAGTCCAGCAGAAACTGGGGACTGAGCCAATGACAGCAGGCCCCACCTCCAAGCTGCTCTTAAAGGGGCAACCAAGCCAGCCAGGACCTCCCTGTGATCCCCTATGGTTGTCCTTGATGCCAGCGGAGCCAACCCTCTCCCACCTGCAAGTCAGCAGAGCAGAGAGACTAGAGATAGCTGGGAGAACAGAACATAGGAGCTCCATTCCGGAGTGACCAACAGGCAGGTTGTGGCTGACTCCAGCCACACTGGTGATGTGTGCCCCGACCAACCTCTGTGACCACCCACCTCAGTACCCCACACTCTTATTTCAGAGCCTGGGGAGGGAGTCCAGAGGTTGCCTGTTGAAGGTGGGGAAGCCTGGAGCAGGTGTCTCATGGGTTTGGTGGGGGTGTCTAAGAGAACTCCAGTGACTGGGTTGTCTCCCCCGCCAGTCCTGACCTCCCAGGTCAACAGAAGTCACCCAGAGCTAAAATAGTCCCAGCCACCGCCCCCAGCCCCCAATCTTAGCCAAGGCCCTGGCCCAAACCACATCCAAGGCACCAAGGGGGAAACATCTGCTCAATCTACTTTGACCTCCCCGCCTAAAACTGCCAAACACTAGCTGGGAACTTAACTGATTTTCCTCTCCTGTGGATAAGCAAACTGAGGCTGAGGAAAGTGTGCCGCCATGGGCCATTCAGCTCTCCCACTCTCCCCTCACACTTCCTTCTGCGAGGATGAGTGACCTGGGGTGAAGATGCTGAGCCCCTTGAGGCCAGGGAGGCTCCCTCTTACCACTCCTGCCTGCACAGGAACAGAACACAGGGAAGGCCTCCTCTGACTCTCCAGCTATCAAGTAACAGAAGGCAGGGAGAAGTAGGACAAGTCCTAGCTGGATGGGGAGGATGCTGGCCTTGGCCCGATGGAGCCTGGGTCCCTGAGCCAGTTCCAGCTGGAGACAGAAGCTGTACAGAGGCAAAACCCAAGATGAGATCGGAGGGAGGAGGGAGGAGACATCAGGAGTGCAGCCACATGCCCCGAGCGAAGCAAACAGCCCTGCCATCAGCCAGTAATCACTGGTGTGCAGCAGGTACTCCCTGCGGGGGCCTTGGCCAAATGACACTTGTCCTGGACTCAAGGCCAGAGCCCTTTCACCCCTCTATGAAGAGAATTATTGTGTCAGAAGACCAAAAAGCCCCAAAAGACCACTGTCTTGTGGAGAGCTCCTGACCTAGGTTCTCGAACGGGGCTAAATGCTCAAGAGACACTGATGATTGCCCATAAACTAGACAAACGAGCATTTTTCTTAAAAAAGGATCTGTGGTTTCAGCAAATTCTCAAAAAAGCCCATGTCCCCCCCCCCACAAAAACTGGTTAACAACTACTGTAAAGCAAGAAAAAAAGAAACCAAGAAGAAACACAAAACAGAGAAAGAACAGGTCAGAAGGAACAAAAACACAGTGATGGACAGACAGGAAGGATACAGGACAAGCATCAGAATGGGGAAGCATACGAAAGATGAAGGACAGGACACCCCCACCCCCAGGGCAGCACACAGGCACCCAGGAAGCTGTCCAGGCCACGGATGGCACAGTATGGCACAGGGCAAAAAGCAGTCCAGCCCCAAGCCCGTGGGCAGCACCTCCTCCCTCAGCCTGGCACAGGTCTCACCAATGCCACCCTCCCCACTATGTCTCCTGCTTCTCCTGCCTGGGAGACTGAACGGACAGAACAGAGACAGGCCACTGAAAGGACAAGACGGAGAGATGAAAAGAAAGGCAAATGGGGAAAGAGAAAGCACACAGACCCCCAAAGTGCCCACCGTAAGGGAGAGCCCAAACCCAACTCTAGCACCGATACTTACTCCACCGGTGCTGCCTGCATCTTTCTGTGACCCCACAAGCCTACCTCCAAGGGCACTGATACTCAGAGCACCAGGTACCCCGAAGGCAGGCGCTGGGGGGGCCCCTCAAGGCCCTTGCGGCCTTACCTTGGTGCGCCCGTTGATGACGTAGCCACCCAGGCGTCCAGCGCAATGGCGGATCACAGCGTCCACGTGGGCCATGAGGACCCCGATGCTTCGGCAGCCAGGCTCATGACCTTCCACCCAGGCAATCTGGTCCCCACGAATGCTGCGCGGCGGGATAGCCCGCTGGCTCACCAGCTGCCCGTCGCGCAGGCGCCCACTCCGCTTCAGGGCCTCCACCTCAGCCAGCACACAGCCACCCAGTGCTGCCCCCAGGAAGCTGTCCTTGACACAGATGCCGTAGTACCGCATGCAGGGCACGATATAGTCAAGGGCCAGCCGCTCGGGTGCAGTGGGAAGCACCTCCTCCCTCGGCCCCGCGCTGGCCTCGCTGTTGCCACTGCCGCAGCCCATGTTGCCCTCCCCTTCAGCCTCTGCCTTCTGGTTCTCCTGCCTGGCCCAGGACCGCTTGCTGGGTGCTGGGGCATCCCCACCATCCTCTGCCCACTTCCGTTTGGGGGCCTCCGGCCGGGCCCCCTGGGCCGCCAGTCGCTGGCACCCCTTGGTGACCAGCGCTGCAGCGCCCTCACTCTGCAGCGGGCGCAGTTCACCACCACCCTGCCCGCCGAAGCCCTCCCGCAGAGGGCTAGCTGTCGTGGAGGTGGCTGTGGCCCTGGCGGTCCCACTCCCCGCCGAGGCCTCACCAGGTGCCCCTGGACGGTGGTAGGAAGGTAGCAGGGGACAGGGCAGGTAACTCTCCACCCCCATCTTGGCCCGACCAGGCTCCAAGGGCTCTGACGCAGAACCCGGCAACTGAGGGAGAGCCTGACTCAGGGGCTGCGGCTGGCACGAGCTGTCCATGGCAGCAGCGTCTTCATCCCCCGGGCATGGAGGGCACGGCCCGGGCCCATGGTGCCACCCTCCTCCGCCTCTGCCTCCTCCACTTGATGCAGCCCGGGGCCGGGGTGGCTGAGCCTGGCGTAGGGCAGGGTGAGGCAGGGCAGGCAGCAGAGGCTCTTCTCGTGCCCTGGGGGTGCTCGCTGGTCCCCAAGTCCTCTGCTGCCCCTAGGGGCTTGGGAAAGGACCTGTCAGGGTGGCTGAAGGGGGAGAGAGGAAAAAAAGGGAATGTGAGAAGAGCAAGAGGCACTCCGAGTGATGTGGGGTGAGGGGCAGCAGGGCAATAGGGAGGAAGACAGATTTGGCTACACAGTCCCCCAAAACCTGAGGCCACGATCATGGGAACTGTGGGGGGTAGTGCAATCAAGGAGCGAAGAGGCAGCGAGGGAAGCAGCAGTAGGAGTGAAGCTGGGGAGATGACCCAAAGACACAGAAGCGCGGTGGGGGCTGGAGGAGGGCATCCTCAGACAGACACATAGCCAACAGAAAGGACGCAGGAGAACTGAAGTAGGAAAGGAATGCCAGAGCAGTGGGGAGCGGGAGATCTGCCTGGGGATTCCAGAGACACACGGCGGGAACGGGGTGCTCCACAGAGCAAACCGGGGAGCCCAGAGACAAAGAGAATGAGGGGCCCAAAGACGGAAACTCCGACCGGGGAGAAGCTGGGAGGGCGGGCCTGAGACAGCCGGACAGAACGGGGCGGAAGGGTCAACCTAAGCCCAACGGGAGGAAGCCTGCCGGTGGCTGACACACACCCAGACGGAAGGGAGGGCCTAAGACAGACAGACAGACGGAAGGCAGCCGCGGGAGGAGGGTCCACGGCGACGGTGTGGGGGAAGGGCGGGGAAGGGTTCACGCACTCGGGGACAGGACGGGAGAAGGCGGCCCCTCCCAAGCCCCTTTGGTGCCGGCCTCGCCACTCGGGGCGCTGTAAGCGACGGAGACCGGGCCTACGGACCGCTCGCACCCAGCGCCCCCTTCCTCCCCTCCCCCTCCGCCGGCGCGCGCTCTCCGCCCCCACCCCCCCCAAACGGCCGGCACTCAATGTGCCCGGCGCGTTCCCTCCCCCACGCCCTACCCCCACCCTTCCCTTCCCGGGGTCGCCGCGTTCGGCCACGCCGGCCGGCGCGCGCCCCCATACTACGCCCGGCTCGCGCGCCTTCTTCGCCCCTTTCCTCCCCGAGCTCTCCTCACCGAGCTTTTTCCTCCGGCCTCGCCGCCGCCGTTTGTGCCAGCCGCCCTGCGCCGCACAGCGCGCCATACCCCGCCCCCACCTCCCGCGACGCTCCGCCCCCGCCTCACCCGGTGGGCACGTGACCGCGCCCGCGGAGGAGACCGTGCGTGCGCAGGCGCGAGGCGCGTGGGGCGGAGCAAGGAAGTTCAGAACATCCCCCCCACCTCCAGATAGGGGAAATGGGTCTGTCATTTGCATACTGCACTCCGCCCCTTATGGGCGAGGGGAAGAAGGCTGTTAGAAAGGGCTGGATCCGGGAAGGGTTGGGGGTAGTTCAGCGGTTAGGCCAAGCGACGTGGGAGGGATATGCAAATAGAGTTATTTGCATATGCCGGCCCACCCCATCAGAGTCCGGAGCGCCAGAGAATGACGTGTAGCGGGGCTGGACAGTGGCATGCAAATCATGTTATTTACATGGTCAGCCCCTCCTCGCAGCCCCAGAATAGAGCTGTGATAGGCCAATATCTGCGCAGTTAGTTTAAAAATGTATGTAAATACACACATTAGCAAGTAATTTACGTAAGTACTTAAGAAAGTGCGGAACATCCCTGATAGAGGAAGAGACCTAAAGGGATGCCACAGTATGACCCGTTCCACCCTTTCCTTTTGGGAAAAATTGTGGGAATCTGAATAAAGCAACCTAGGAAAGCCACGCCCGGTAAGCAGAGAAGACTTTTGTCTAACAGCCTCGGGTCTAAGAACATTTTGGGCGACCCAGCCGGGAAGAACTATGCAGATGAGGTTATTTAAATGCCGCGCTCCCTCCACCTTGGCCAGGTTTGGGGGAGGGGGTCAGGGGCTCAGACCTACCCTGTAGGTGGGCTAGTGCGGACTTGGGGATGGCAAAGAAGTTGGGGATGTCCTGAAGGGGTTGCACCTGTCCCTGGCAGGGCACTTGCGACTATCAGTTCACCAGGACACAAAGACAGACACTGAAGTATGCACAAGTAAGGGTTGCACAAAGGCCTACCCTACTCAGGGTTCACGGTCACACACAGCTGTATCAAGGGTGCCAAATTCACACAAGACAAACACAGACCTCAGGGCATAAACGCACAGTCACACGCAACAATCAGACACAGTCTGGGAACTTCCAGCATCAAACATGCATGGAGATCACCTAGAGGCCTGAATTTCCTTGGTCCCAAACAACACCAGCCTCATGGATACAGTCACCAAGGGCACAAAGTAGTCATGAGGAATGGTGTCACACACACAATCAGCACATATGCCTACAGACGCTGTCACACACGCATCACAGGACACCAGTGCTACACAGGTGGGCCTCCAGCATGCCTTAGCACAACACGGGCAGTTACAGATTCCCTCCACAGCACCACCTGAGTCACAGTGTCCCCCCAACACCACATCCAATCCAGAAACATGACCCCCACACACCATGACACGTGGTTCTTCCATCAGGGATCTCTTCTGTCTCCCCTCCCTCCCCATCACCCCAAAATAAGAGAGGCCAAGACACTGGTGTAAACAATGCTTTATGGGGTGGTGGGGACTGGACAGGCCTCCAGGCAATAAATAACACGTACTCGCAATGGCGGGGAGCTGGGGCCAAATGCCCTGATCTCAGGCTTTGGGAACTCTTCGAGTATGGTTAGGGGTTCTGGGGGGACGGGGATTAGCCAAGACAGAGGAAGCAGCAGCAGGTACGAATTCCCCCTTCCCCCGTGGCTCAGTCTTGCCCCTCAGCCAGGCCCCACCAGGCCAGGGAAGGGGGACAGGTGGCGGGGCAGCTTCTCTGGGGCCAGGACAGGTGAGGGGCTCAGCCTCCCAGGGCCTGGGTCTGGGCCCCGGCCCGAAGGGCAGGGTTGGTCCTGGAGAACGGATGAGCTGAAAAAAAAGCATGTGGTGAACTAAAGGGACCCTGGGTCTACCTGGCTAGTGTCTCTGTCTCATTTCTGGGTATCTTCCTGCCTTCCTATCTGTGTCCGTCTGTCCATACCTTTCTCCCTCTTCCAGAGTTTCTGCACTGTCCGATTTTGTGTTTCTCATCTGCTGGTAATTTGGGGCTGTCACTCTGAGGGTACCTGCATCTCCCTGTTTGTCTCAGAGGGCTGACCCCTGGAGTCTGCAGAGGGGTATCTCAGTATCTAAATTTCACGCCCCGCTCCCTTGTATCTCTGTGTCCCTCTGTGTTTCTGGACTGCCCTGGCTCATTCCAGTGTCTTCCAAACTGAGTGGACACCTTCGGTTAGTGCTTGTTGCTTCAGCTACAGATAGCATTACCCGGGAGCTTCTAGAAATCCGGAAAGCACTTCAGAATCTCTGGGGTGAGGCCCAGACATCAGAATTTTTTTAAGCTCTCCAGGTGATTTCAATGTGCAGCACTGCATTAGTGGGCTGGGAAATCAGTGTGATGGTCCTTGGCCAATGTTTCAATGAAACAGAATAAAATAGAAGATATCAGATATAATACTGACTATTTGATCCCTAGAGACACCAAGCAGTGGTGGGTGTCAGAGGCTGGGGGAAATGTTTAATGAGTACGGGGTTTCCTTAGGGCAACGAAAATGTTTTGGAATGTATTTTTGGAACGTTTTCATGGCTAACATATGCCATGTGAATTTCACCTCGACTGAAAACAAAAACAAAAACAAAGAATATTAGTGCTAGAAAAACATGTTTCAGCTTTGATGTGTGTGGAACTGTATCAGATCAAGACGTCTAAAATGTATCTTCTCTTGCAGAGTGCAGTCAAAAACGTTTGAAAAAGCACGGTCTTATTACATTTGATTCACTGAGAGCAAACCCTGAAAAGCACGCCATTCTGAGCCCTCAGGTGAAGAATACACACCCATCCATTCCTACAAAGCCCCAGCTCTTTCAAATAAACAGCCCTCATTTCTCAAGTCTTTAGGAAGCATCAGGCCCTGTGCTAAGGACTTTACATGAATTGATGTAATTAATCTTCTCAACACCCAAAGGAGGTAGGTACTATTATTAGCGCCATTTTACAGGTGAGAAAATGGAGAACCCAGAGTGTCTAAATAATTTGCCTAGGGCACATGAGTGGCTCAGTGGGTTAAGTGGTGCCTTCGGCTCAGGTCATGATCCCCGGGTCCTGGGATTGAACCTCGCATCAGGCTCCCTGCTCAGTGGGGAGCCTGCTTCTCCCTCTGCCTGCTGCTCTCCTTACTTGTGCTCTCTGTCAAATAAGTAAATAAAAATCTTTAAATTAAAAATAAATAAATAAATACATAAAGAATTTGCCCAGAGTCATGCAGGTAGGAAGCGACAGAGTCAGAGTTGAAAACCCAGGCACCCTGGTCTGGGATCTCTCACCTGTCACCTCCTTCCCTTCTCAGATGGGGAAGACAAACACAATAATGACTGAGTGTTCAGAGCTGAATGCTTTAAAACGTAGGGGGAGGGCGCCTGGGTGGCTCAGTGGGTTAAGCCGCTGCCTTCGGCTCAGGTCATGATCTCAGGGTCCTGGGATCGAGTCCCACATCGGGCTCTCTGCTCAGCAGGAAGCCTGCTTCCCTCTCTCTCTCTCTCTCTCTCTCTGCCTGCCTCTCCGTCTACTTGTGATCTCTGTCAAATAAATAAATAAAATCTTAAAAAAATAAAAATAAAAATAAAAAAATAAATAAAACGTAGGGGGCACCTGTGAGACCAGCCGGCTAGAGGTAGTGGTGGCCCCGGGTGGGAAGGTGACAAGGGTCTGGCAAAGACCAGATGACAAGGGGCAGTTGGTGAAAGAAAGGAGGTTGGAGGGGCATCTGGGTGGCTCAGTGGGTTAAAGCCTCTACCTTCGGCTCAGGTCATGGTCTCAGGGTCCTGGGATCGAGTCCTGCATCGGACTCTCTGTTCAGCGGAGAGCCTGCTTCCTCCTCTCTCCCTGCCTGCCTCTCTGACTACTTGTAATCTCTATCAAATAAATAAATAAAATCTTTAAGGAAAAAAAAAGAAAGAAAAAAGAAAGGAGGTTGGAGGACAGATACGCCCCAGCGGAGCCACAGCAGGTGCAGGGGTGTGGAAGGAAACAGGGCTGCCCAAAACACTCACCCTTGACTCCTCTCTCTCAAATGCCACATCCATTCATCAGGAAATCATGTTGGCTCTGCCTTCAAAGTATATCCAAGGTCTGTGCACTTTTCCCCACAGCCACCCTGGAGCCGCCAATGGCTGGAAGCAGGGGAGGCAGTGGGGGGGGGGGGGGGGCGTGGGGGGTTGTGAAGCTCAGGGCGAATTGGCAGGACATACACACTCTCGAAGAGGTGGGGATGGGACCTTATCCTGTAGGGCCTTGCAAGCCCAGCAAGGAGTGTGGACCAAGAATAGGGGAAGCATGGCTTCCTGGAGGAGGGGAAGGAGGGGGAGGAGGGAAGAGAGGGAAGGAACAGTGTTTCTGACAGAGGGAACAGCATGAACGAAGACCCAGAGAAAGGGGAAGAACTTCAGGTTGTCTGCAGAGGCCTGAGCGGTGGGGAGAGGTGTGAGTTGAGGCAGGTGAGGCTGGCGGGGCAAACACCAGGCTACGAGCTTCGGCTCTGTCCCATGGACCCTGGGAGCCATGGGTGGTTTTAAACAGGGGAGGGACAGGATCAGATTTGTGCTTTAGAAAGACCCAGTGGCTACATCAAGAGGGGGCAAGACTACAGAGACCAGGGAGGAAACAAACCTAGCCATGTCTCAGTCCCTCCTCTGCCTGTTCCCCCATCCTGTCCACCACTGTCTCTCAGCTTGACTCTGCAGTAGTCTCTCACTGGTCTCTCAGGAACCACTCCTGTCCACCCCCTCCTCTCTATATGTGGCCAGAGGGATCCTGGGAACAACTGAATTAGGTCCTGTCCCTTCTCTGCTCAGAGCCCTCCCATGGCTCCCATCCAGCTCAGGGTACAACCCAGAACCTCCTCATAGACAACAAGGCCCTATCCGATCTGTTTCCCCCCATACCTAACCTCATCTTCTCCCTCCCTCCCTCCCACCCCAAACACACACACATACTCTGCTCCAGCCACACTGGCCTCCATGGACTTCCTGATCCAGGCCAGGCATGCCCCTACCTCAGGCCCTTTGCACTGGCTGTTCTCTCTGCCTAGAACACTCATCCCCCAGGGACCCATATGAACCCCCCAGCTCCATTCCCCTCCTTAAGGTCTTTGGTCAAATGTCACCTTTTCAGTGAGGGTTTCCCTCATCATGGAATATCTCCTCTGCTCACCTCTTACCTACCCTGACTTTCCCTTTATTTTTCTCCACAGCTCTTATCTTCTTAACTACCACGTCATTTTCTCACGTGTCTTGCTTATTGCCTGTCTCCTCCCAAGAGCATGTTGGCTCCACAGGGGCAGGGACTGTTTGGCCCACTGCTTGAACAGGGCCTGGCACACAGCGGACACTCAATAAATATTTGCTGAATTAGGCATGGGTGGGTCAGAGATCCCAGGCAGAGAGCTGGTGGCAAGATGGAAAGGACGTCCCCAAGGCCAGGACAATGGCTCCTTTCACTCTACTGTTTTTGCCTCTTTCTCACTTTCTCTCATGGCCTCTCCTTTTCTGTGTCTCTGTCTCTGTTCAGCATTCCCCCCTGCCAGGACCCTACCCCTGCCGTCCCAGGGCCCCAGGCTCCCACCTGGCTCCGTGCACGTCTCAGCAGCCACATGGCTGAGGGGTGACGGCCTGGGCGCTCCGAGGCTGCCGCAGCTGGCGGAGGGAGGCATCCCCGTACTGAATGCCCGAGCCCATTCTCTCGGGGTCAAGCTCGCCTGGGAGGTGGGGGGCAGGGGAGAGGTCAGGACTGGCCCCCTGGAGACCTCTGGGCCCTGCCTTTCGCTCCCACTCCCACTCTGGGCAGTCAGGGGCCTCACCTGAGTCGATCTTGTTCAGGATGGTGCGGGCACACTTCAGGAAAGCCTCTTCCACGTTCTCACCCGTGAGGGCACTAGTCTCCAGGAACATTAGCTCTGGGGAGCAGGGTCTCAGTCAGTCCCCACCCTCCCCTTGACTCTGACTGACCACCTATTATTCTGCTCCTCAAGCATTCCACCTCTGCCCTCACTCCAGGCCCTTGCTCAGGCTGCTGTCCTGCCATGGAGGGCCCCCCTCCCCAGGTGATTCCGGCCTACATACCTCCTCCTCCAGAAAGTCCTCCCTGACCTCCCAGCATGATCAGGTGGCCTCCTAGCCCCCTGGGCTCCCACAGCCCCCTGTGCCTCCTCTATCCCAGCCCTGACCTCTCCGTAAAGGGTCCTGACTCCCTTCCTGCAAATGGTGGGCCCAGGGTGTCTTTACAGCTATGTTCCCAGCACCGCTAGGACAGGCCCAGGCCTACCATGGTCCACCCTTGAGCCACATGACAAGGCCTCACAGAAAGTAAGAGCCAGGACTCCAGCCCACATCTTTCAGATGGCAAAAAACCATCCTCCAAACCTGGAGGTTACCAACTGGAGGGACACGGACAGACCCTGAGCTTAGTAGATGTTTGGCCAACACAGAAGTTTTCAAATGAGTTTACACTCACACACCTTTGGATGTGGCTGTTGGTCCTGTCCATGCCCCTAAGGCTACTGCCTGCTAACTTGGAGTCTACCCTGTCCTCTTTCCCCTACTCACAAAACAGGCCAGTCTCCCCGGGTCATCGGAGTTTGCAACCTCCGCATTACGCCAACAGCCTGCACTTGTTGACAGCCATTAACCCAGGGCCCACTGCCTTGTCCAGGCAGTGCTGAGGGCTCCCCAGGGACCAATCCCCTAAACCAGCCTGTGCTATGCGGGCAGAAACACTGTGATTCCCACTCCCCAGGTAAGGAAAGACAGCTGATGTGCGGCAACACTTGAATCTGAACCCAGACCTCTCAGTGTCCACACTGCCCTGCTAGGCACAGCCACTGGGAGGCCCACGGGCCCCAGTGGACAGCCCCTGCTTCTCTCCTGAGGCCCCCTCCCCCGCTGGCCCACCACAGGGTCCTCACCGTTCTCCTGGGCAAAGCGAGAGGCCTCCAGGAAAGTGACCTCGCGCTCCGGGTCCAGGTCTTTCTTGTTGCCACAGAGGATGACCACGATGTTGGGGCTGGCCAGCGTGCGGGCGTCCGTCAGCCAAGCGGCCAGCGAGTTGTACGTCTCCCGGCTAAGGAGAAGGGAGAGAGGAGGAAGGGAGGCAGGCACAGGCTGGGGGTCCCGCCCAGCCCCGCCCCACCCTCTCCGGGCACCCACCTGGTGATGTCGTACACCAGCAGGGCTCCAGCCGCCCCTCGGTAGTAACTCCGCGTCACCGACCTGTGGGGCCAGGGGAACCCAGTCACCCCCGAGGCTGGGGTCTGCCCTGAGATTGCCCCCCTCTGCGGAGAGAGACTGGTGGTTCGGAGACCCCCCTTTACTGCTGGCCCATCCCCCCAAAGCTGGCGAGGGTCTGGTCTCAGCACAATTCCCTTCTCTGCTGCTCTCTTTGTTTCCCTCAATCTCTGCCTCTCTTAGTGGTCTGCCTGTCTTCGACTCTCTCTGTGTCTCTGTCTTTCTGTATCTCTTCACTGGTTTGTGTCTTTCCGTCTCTCTTACATGTGTGTCTCTCTCATTCCTGAAGGCTCTCTATCTCTGTCTGTCGCTCTGGCTCTGGTCCTCTCATCCTTGCTCTTAATTTCTCATGCATTCGCTCATTCCTCATTTCCTGCCATCTCCCCTTTGCCCAGTCCTGACCAAGTGCTCTGCAAGGACATCTGCTTGTCCCTCTTCTGCCCCGTCTCTGGGAGGCAATGGGCATTGGGGGGCCAATGGCCCGAATCTCTGTGTCACCTGTCTGGGTCTCCCTTGAACTTGGGCAGTCATTCCATAAGCATTAAGCCCAGCACAAGCTGTATATCCGTGGCCCTCTGTCTATCTCTCTTGCTCAGCAGATCAACACACCAATATTAACTTAGCAGCTACTTGGTGCTGGCCTGGGGCCACACCTCTCCATGGACTTGACTCCCTCATGTCCCTCCTCTCTGTCTCTGTTTCTCCAACTCGGGGTTTCCAGGCATCGACCACCTTGTCTGCAGACCTTTCCTGAAGACATACTGTGTGCTGAGCCCTACACAGTTCTCTCCCCTCTGCCACACACATCCATATCTCCATCTCTGTGTCTTCACCTGTCCTACCCTCCCTGTCTCTGGCTCTGACCTATTTCTCTCTGTGTCTCTTTATCACCCTTACCTTGCTCTTCTTCTGGGTCTCAGTCTTTCTCTGTCCCTTTCTGAGTGTACCTCTTTTCCAGTCTCCCTCTCTTTAGTCTCTCCCTTTCCACCTCACCCCATCGCCCCCACCCTGGGTGCCTCTCCCTGGGCACAAGTCTCCATCCCTCCAGCCATATGGGTTGATCAACTGCAGTCTCTCTAGGGTCTGTGGGTCTGTCCCTTCATTATGCTTCTTTCTCAACATCATTTTCCCGTACTATCCCTGCTCCCTCTCCAAGACTCTTGCTCTCTCTGGCTATAGGTACCTGTACTCAGTCTCCATTTCTCTTCCCCTGCCTTGCCTGCTCTCTCAATGGCTCTGTGTCAGATCTCCAAGTGACTGCACACACCTCTCTCTCTCCCTGTCTTGCTCTCTCATTTTCTCTCCTCTCTCCTCTGCCCCCCTCCCTTGGGAGCCCAGCCCACCTACCGAAACCGCTCCTGGCCGGCTGTGTCCCAAATCTGGAGCTTCACAGTTTTTCCACCCACGTTGACCACCCGAGATCCAAACTCCACGCCGATTGTGTGGTTGGAGTCCTGTTTGACTGGGAGTGGGAGGGAGAGAAGAGGCAGTGCAGGGGCTCAAAAGATTCCCTGTCCTCCCTGGCCTCCTCAGCCTGTACCAAACCATTCTCGTTGCTGGGGTGACTGAGGCTCAAGGAGGATCTAGCAAAGGCGAGGGCCAGGCAGCCAGCACTGGAATTGTACTTATGGCCAGCCCTGCCCCTGCCCCCGCCATGCCCACGCCCACAGTTCAGTGCTCCCAGGACCACTCCCAGAAACTCACACTTATTCTCAATGAACTGATGAAGGAGACATGATTTGCCAGTTCCTGCACTGCCAATCACCAGGAATTTGAAGAGGAAGTCTGAGCAGATGGAGCCAAGATCAGGGAAACCCATATGGAGAGAATGATACAGGGCAAAAAAATGGAAGCCAAGAGACCATCACAGTTACAAGGGGACAAAGAGACATACGCAGCAACAGAGCAACAGTAACAACGGTCACAGACAATTCTTACACAGCGCTTACCACATAAGAGGCACGGTTCTAAAGTTCTTCACTACCGCAAGCTCACTTATTCCTCAGAAAAACTCTATGAGGGAGGATACTAAAAAGTATCCCCATCTTCCAGATGAGGAAACTGAGGCCAGAAAGTTTAACTGGCTTCCCCAAGATGCCATAGCTGGGCAGAGCTGGGATCTGAATCAGGTCTACTGGCTCCAGAGTTCAAAAGTTTGGCTATTACCTAGTTAAAGCCTCTTGAAAGCCATCTTATGGAGGATATAGGCTTGCCCTTGCCCCTCACGACTTCACCCCCCACCACGGTGGCCTTCAGTCTATTCCCTGAAAATGGCAAGCTGGGTCCCACCTCAGGATCTTTGCACTTGTTCCCTCCACTTTTCCCTGCTTGTTGAAGGATCGTAGCTCCTTCTTACTCGTACTAGTGCTATTTCTACCGCACCCTGTCCTCCCTCCTCCTCTTCATCCATCCATCCATCCATCCTTCCAGATTTTTCAATTCTCGGTTCCTCCATCCCTCCCTCTGCCCCCACGCTCAAGTGTAAGCCCCGGCCCTTGCCACGAGTCCCTCCCACCACTTAATTCAAGGACAACTCATCCCCAACCCCACTGCAGACCTCTCAAGCCAGAGCAGTCCCAGGGTCCACAGCATCCCTTCGGGGTTCTCCCCGCCTACCATCCTCCAGCCCTGCCATTCATAAAGTCAGCCCCACCCCATCCACTCAGGCTCCGCCCCGACACATTAAGACCTACCCTTTTCCTCAAAGCCTGCGCAGGTCCATCAAGACTGGTTCCCTCAAATCCCGCCCCAGACCCGTTTAACCCACACACCAGACCCTCAGGCTCCGCCCAAATCGATGGAGCTCAGCCTCGGACCCACTAAACCCCTCCCAGCATCCACTAGGCCCTGCCCAATGCCAGACCCCGCCCCCTGGCACATAAGGCCCCGCCCCACTCCCCAAAGGCCGCATCCTCCCTGGGCCCAGACCGCAGACCCCAACTTCGGCCCACCACCCTCACCGTAGGTCTCGGCCATGACTCGGTCGCGGCCGCTTGGGGCCGCAATATGGCGCCGCGGCAGCGCCTGCTCCTCGGCTGGCAGCCGCTCCACTCCGGCTGCAGCCCCGGCTCCTTCCTACTCCCGGGGCCGGCGCCGCCACTTCCGCCTCCACCTCCCTACGGCAGGACCCGCTAGGGCTGAGGGATACCAGGCCACGCTTCCCAGAGGCAGGGATTGGTGAGCTCGACGGCCGGCAGGCGGGACAAAAGGCGAGGATTGGCGGCGCGAGAAGGGAGGGGCTAAAGGGGGAGGGACCAAGCGAGCGATTGGCGGAGCTAGTGGGAAGGGACCGTACAGAGATGCCTTGCCGACCTGAGAAACGGATTTGGTCAGGAGTACCGGTGCAGAGTCGAGACTCCGGATTGGGTAGGAGTGGGCTTGGGGGCGGGGACATGGCTGCAAAGAAGTGGGCATGGACAGCATCGACAGAAAGACCCTGAAGAACAGCGGATATTGAGCTGGCGAACGCTCTAACTGACCTCAAAGGCAAGAAAGAGGAAAACTCGGGGGTGGGGGAGATACGCGCAGACTAACCTCCCATATCCCTTTGCAAATGCCTCTGTTCTGTGATTTGTGTCTTCCTCATGGTCCGATTCGCTCATTCCCAATAGTCCAACTCCCTCTCGTTGGTCTAGAGAGGGCACTATGACCCGCAACCGAGCTGTGCAGGTTATTCTGCCTTCTCATTTGCTTGTGTGTGATATTTAAGTTTAGGAACCCACCTCCACTACCCAGCATGGAGCGAAGAGCTTTTAGTCAGTGGAATTCTGCCTAGCAACCACTGACGTTACCACGGTCAGGGGGCTGACTGGCTAAATTCAGGAGCCTGGGGAAACAATTTCTTTGTTACACCCCCCGCCCCATTAAGACCACAGAGATCCGCATATTGCACTTGGCTGGTATATTTGCATAAAGCCGGTAAGAAAAAAACAGCAGGGACAATGGTAGACTGAGCTCACTGGCAGTAGAAATCCCATTTCTGGAAAAGAGAAAGGAAAACAGTGGGGAGAAAACCAGCGGTCACACACACCACAAAGGATCTAGTGGTTTTAGCAAAGGCTGTGGCGGCAGGGGCCAGGTTTGGCCAAACGCGTGCAATGCAAATTAGCCCAGAGCCCCTTAATCTTTGCACCGCTCAATCTGACAGGGACTTAACAATCACTCCCCATTTTACAGAGGAGAAAACTGAGGCAGGGACTTTGTCCCAGCACACACAGCTATGCTGCCGGGGAACCAAAGGCAGGAGAATCTTTACTCATTATCCCAACCACAGGGTCCTCCCTCTGGATCCCCGCCAGCCCACAAGACACTCACATCTGTCTTCACATGGATTTTGCCAGGTTTCAGGGTCTGGTCCTCACGTACAACACTACTGGGGAAATAGCCCAGGCGAGCAGCTAAATCTCCATAGTAATCTCCCTGAACCTGGAGAGGAAAAATTCAAAGCCAGGTCTGGGAAGATGGCAAACTCATTCCTACTGAAGACCATAGCACTTTTCTTCTTCTGATCTCCAGATGGTTGGCTCCATCCCTGTCGCTCAGACCTCAGCTTACAGTCACTGCATAGCAGCCCTCCCCGACCACCCGAAGTAGCCACCCAGTCAATGTGTATTCTCAGAGGAGCACATATTTGCTGATATTTTTGGATGGCCTGTCTCCTTCTATTAGAATAAAAGGGATCATTCACTGTTGTATCTTCAGGGTCGGGAACAGAGCCTGGCACTATAGTGGGTGCCCCATGATTGCTCAACAAGGTAAACACCAAATAGATCACAATACCCCCTCTCCCCTGCCAAACTACTTCAGTCCACCCCCTCAAATTTTCCCTTTGGGTGGAAAATTAGGTCATACTCCCACCCCACCCCCATATCCTTTCCTCTTCTGTTCTCTGAAGACTCACACTGCCTCCCCAGAAGAGCCGCCCTCGGCCCTTCAGCTTGGAGAAGACATATACAACTTGGCCCCTGTGTATGGTCAAGAAACGGCAGTCGGGAGCCACGTAGTCCTGAAGGGCCACAGCCATGGAGATAGGGTCTGGGGAAGGAAGAGAAGGGAATGACAGCACCCTCCACACGGGCTGGCCACCCCAGCCCCCAGTCCCCAGCTCTTACAGCTGCATTCCTCATCAGCACACAGCTTGCGGTCAGCCAGCTTGGGCATGGCGCGGCCCCCGACACTGGGCCCCAGGAAGGCAGACAGCAGAATGATGACAACAAGGAACACTGGTGACCCAGCCATCATGGGCTCCGAGAAAGAAAGTGATCGAGGGGGAAATGGGGTCTCTAATTTCCTTATGCCCTCCCTCTCTCCAGCAACACAAGGAAACCTGTGTTCTCCATGCTTTCTCCGCCCTTAACTAGTCCCAAATTTTGCCCACAACATGGAGAGGCTGCTACCCAGCCAGAACCATTTCAAGGATAGGGTGAGGGCTGCCTGCCCAGGAAAATGCCCAGATAGGCCCAAAGCAGCCCAGGCCACTCCAAGTGCCAGCCACCCCCCACCCCCTCAACAATACAGGTTGAGATATTCAATTCCATCTTCTCTTAAGGCTGCTTGGGTACCTGGGCCCCTTCCACGAACAGAAACAGGGAGCTAGTACAGAAAACTACCTTGGAATTTCCTGTGCTTGAGGACAGAACAAGGCAGCCTTTTGATCGCCAGAAACAGACCCCACCCTCAAGGACCAAGTATTTTATGCTGGATCTTAAGGCTAGTAATGCCCTCCCATAATCACTATTTATCTTCCCAAGGCACTTCCTGACTGGGTGACCTGGGCTAAGCAATTTTTCTGAGAGCCTCGCCTACTCCTCTGTAAAATGGGGATCAGGAAAGCAAAGTCATTCAGAGTACTCAGCACATAATTTTTATCTTATTAACTCAAATGGACACTCTGCATCACCTTAAGAAGGCTGTTATAACCCCTTGCCATGGAAATGGCAGGGAGAGCCTTCAGAAACTTGCTCAAGGTTAGAGCCAGAAGCAGAAAGGCCAGATCTGGCTCTAGGCCCACACCCATCAGAGTGTGGAGCTGTGGAGCTGTCTGTTGCCCAAGGTCAGGAGAAAGTGGGGGGAGGGGGATCCGAACTCAAGTCTCAACCTCTAAAACTGTTTCCAATAGATCTCCGTGCCCAGGTCATTCTCCTGGGTGGCATCTCCCGTCCTCGAGCATTCTTACCTTTGGCCTCAAGTCCAAACTTTTGTGAGGGGGAAGTAAATTGGGCTTGGGGGTGGGGCAGAATTCATCAAGGTCAGAGCCTGGACCTCAGCCATCTCTGTGCCCTCCAATACCCAGCACCGCCACCATGGACAGGAGAAACTGCTCTGCTCCAAAGTCACGTCCAATGACCAGCCTTCCTTGATCACCTGAGACTGTTGCCAGCCCTACCACCCCAGCTGTCTTATCAGAACATAGTATTTGCAGTTGGCTTGTGTATTTCATTCACCACTGTGTCCTGTGCCGAGAACGGTAGGTACTCAGCAAGTCTTTGCTGAGTTTATAGTGTTTCCTGAGTGCCTGGCAGCAGTGGGTGTGTGTTTGGGGTAGTGGTGTGTACTGACAGTAAGGACCAAAGTACTAACATACAGGAACTCTTCCCTTTCAGGAGAAGAAAATGAAGCTTGGAGTCGGGACATCCACTGCTCCTGGGGAACAGCTAGGGAGTGCACCGGGCAGACAATAAAAACCAGGATCTGTGGTTGCCAGAGTGGTGGGCAAGATGTTTCCATTTGCCATCGGCAATAAAGACTTGCCTTAGTGGAGACAAGGATTCCTTTCTCCCTTCAGTCTTTCAGATCCTAAAGGAGAGAGACTGTATTTGGTGCTGTAAGTCTTTATCACTGCAAATGCTGATGTTCCTCTTTAATAGAAAAGAGCAGACAGAACAGAAGCAAGCTTGGGATGAGAGCCTCCACAGACAATGACCAGACAGTACTGAACACTGGCTTCAGATACTCATTTCTATGGTCAATTTTCTACTGGCAAATGATCTCGTTTTTCTATGTGCATGGCGTAAGAGTCTTAAGCAACACATGTATGTATTTTTTAGTCCATGAAAAAAATTGCCAGGGGTGTCTCATTAAGCATCTGATTTCATTCAGCTCCTAATCTCAGGACCCTGAGATCGAGGCCCAAGTTGGGCTCCCTACTCAGCTGTGAGTCTGCTTGTCCCTCTCCCTCTGTGCCCTCTCCCCATTCTCTCTCAAAAAAATAAATAAAATCTTAAAAAAATTTTTTTTCCAGATGAGGTGTGTAAGAGACTGCTGAAGAAGGTCCCTCCTTTGATCTCCCTTCTTACCCATAGCTTCAGCTGGGTTATGTGACTGTCCAATCAGAAATTCCTTTTCCTAGACTCCCCTGCAGCCCCGGGACTGGAGGGCATGGTTCAGCCACCTGGCCGAGGCTCCTGGCTGGCAGATTGCCAGCAGGGAAGATTAGCGCTGTTTGAAGTGGCCACACCCTTTGTGCCTGCCTGGTCAGTGGCTTCCCATGTGGGAAGGGCACTTCCACTCCTTCCTGAAGGCCGGACTGCACCTCAATCAGAGACCGCAAACCTCAACTCAAGTGTCTCAAGCCCAGGATACCTCTCCTTCTATCCTTCCAATGAGTTCCTGAGCATCCAGTTCCCTTCCTTTTTTTCCTGAAGTATCCAGCATGGTTTCTGGAGCCTGTCACATGACAGAAGCATTTTTTCTGAAGATTCAAAAAAGGAATAGAAAAACCTCTTTCTTGACACTCTTATCATGTTAGGAAAAAAACATACGAATCTACAAAATGAATAGTGTGCCCTTAAATTTAGGTGGCATCCTTGCATATAGTACACGACCTGCCCAACTGTACATGGCATTTGGGGTTTCCATTTCCAGCTCTGAATGCTCAAAGGAGACAAAAGAGGAATTTTTCCAAACTGGTAAAGATGCCTAAAGCTTAGACAAAGTTACTACACTATTCTGTGTTTCCCCAGGGTTGCAAACCCCAACATGCTAAGAGGTCCAAACACCCAGAATATTCTGATGTGTAAGAAAAGAAGGCACAGAGCATAAGAAAATAAAAACGACAAATGGTTGTGAAAAACCAAACCTCAAAAAAACCACTTTAATTCCGGCCTAACAGCGCCAGGTGCAATGTCTGGGGACAGACTCTGGGTACAACGCTGTGTGGCGACCACTCACTCACACACGGCTCTGAGAAGGCCCCCAAGGGGGACTTACCTTCAGGGGGCTGAGCCAAGGGGGGGGGAAGGGGTGGCCCCAGAACAGGGGGCAGGGGCAGGCAGGGGGAAAAGGTGCTACTTCTTGGCAAAGGAGATCTTCATGGCATTGTTCTGGGTGATCTTGAAACCCTGCAGTGCGTCCCGAGCGGCCCCTGCCTGGACCTCATTGTCAAACTCCACAAAGGCAATGTCATGCCGCCCAGGGACCAGTCGGACCTCCTTGAAGCCAGGGAACCTGAAAGAAGGGAACAGATCTCAGGGAGCCAGACTCGGCATCTCCCCCGAATGTTCTGGCATTGGGAGCGTAGAGGCCAGGGATGCTGCTGAACATCCCACAATGCACCACGGGCGATGATAATCCAGCCCCCAGATGCACACAGTGCGAAGTGGAGGAACCTCAACAGAAACAAGTACACGCAAGACAAACGTGTCATTTAGGGAAATATTTTAACGTGAACACCTATGCCTTTGTAACCTACAACTTAGATCAAGAAACAGGACACATGGGGCACCTGGGGGGCTTAGTCAGTTAAGCATCTGCCTTCAGCTCAGCTCATAATTCTGTGGTCCTGGGATCGAGCCCCAGATTGGTCTCCCTGCTCAGTGCCTGCTTCTCCCTCTGCCCCTCCCCCTGCTTGGGCTCTCTCTCTCTCTGCCTCAAAGTCTTTTAAAAATAAAAATAAATTCTTAAATTTAAAAAAAAAATAAATAATAAAAAAATAAAAATAAATTTTTAAAAAATTAAGAAAAAGAAACAGGAGGGGTGCCTGGGTGGCTCAGTGGGTTAAGCCTCTGCCTTTGGCTCAGGTCATGATCCCAGGGTCCTGGGATCGAGCCCCAAATAGGGCTCTCTGCTCAGCAGGGAGCCTGCTTCCCTTCCTCTCTCTCTGCCTGCCTCTCTGCCTACTTGTGATCTCTATCAAATAAATAAAATCTTAAAAAAAAAAAGAAAAAGAAAAAATAAAGAAACAGGACACTGCCCCCCCTCATGTCCTTCCCCAATCATAACCCACCCACCCTGTTCCGGGAATAACACTACCCTTTTTACGATCCACTGTTCCTCTCATTTCCCTGTTTTCTTCCTTAACTTCCTTCCCCATTGGGCAACCATGCTCACGGTTGCTGGGTACACTTTCTTCTGCCGCTGTTCTTACAAAGTACGTATTGTTTTACAGAAGGATATACGTGTGGTACTGTTTTTCTCTGTCTTACGGAGTTTCGCAAAATTCCCTGTCGGCACCGTCACAAAGAACCACTGCTCTGTTCCTCCGGCTTGCCCCAGAGCAGACCACAGCCGAGGAGCACGAGAGACCTCTCCCATCTCCCCAATTCCCCAGCAGCCTGAGAAATGAGGTCCATCCACACCACACCCCTTAGGACTTGTCTTTTTTTTTTTTTAAGATTCCATTTATCTATTTGACAGAGAGATTTATTTATTTGACAGGCAGAGAGGCAGGCAAGGGGGTGGGAAGCAGGCTCCCCTCCGAGCAGAGAGCCCAATGTGAGGCTCGATCCCAGGACCCCGAGACCACAACCTGAGCCGAAGGCAGAGGCTTGAGCCACCCAGGCGCCCAGAACTTGTCTTAAGAGGATCTTTAGGGGGCGCCTGGGGGCTCAGTTGGTTAAGCATCTGCCTTCGGCTCAGGTCATGATCCTGGAATCCCAGGATAGGGCTCCCTGCTCAGCAGAGTCTGCTTCTCCCTCTGACCCTCCCCTGCCTTGTGCTCTGGCTCTCTCTCTCAAATAAATAAAACCTTCCAACTGCTAGGTACCACCTCACCATTATTTTATATGCACCTAGCATTTTTCTGATTTAGAGACTGCAAAGTGGCGGCCCAGGGGCTCCCCCACCCCTCACGAAGTCAAAGAAGGTCCCACACTGCTATGCCCTAGGCTTGCCACTACTGCACCTCGTTGGCCATGGGCCTGGCCTCAGTTTCCACATTTTAGGCCTCCAGTCACTGTCCTGTCTGCAAATCCCAAGCTGGCTCAGGACACCACCAGCCTGGACATGGTGCTATCTCCTGGCCATTGCCCTCTGGCCTATGCCCAGCACCCAGCCCCACTTACTGGTTGAAAAGCATGGACAGCATGAGCTCGTTGGTCTCCTCGGGCAAGTTGGTAAGGAATAAGATGTGATTTGGTGGATTTTCTGAAAGCTGCAAGGGAGTGACAGAGCCATGAGTCTAGTGCAGGACCTACTGCCTTTCTGTTTCCCAGCACCGCCCTGCTTGAATTCTTTCTGAGCCCTTCACCTGACATCCCGGAGATTGCCTGTCTATACCGCCTTGCCCCCAGCAGGAAACAAGCCACAAAGAGCACTGCTGTAGCCATCGGCAGGCTCTCTGCAGTTCACCGAGTCTGACTAGGTTCTGGTCGCCCCTCCAGCCTCACCCTGACCACCTGAAGCTCTGCCCCCATAACCGAGCCCCCACCCATCCCTGTCCTTTCCCTTCGCACGTCCCAGCTATTTATGACACCCAGGAGGAGGAGACACTTACAGGCTGGGCAGGCGGCATCTGGCCCGGCATAAGCTGCTGTGGGGGCAGGGCCCCTGGCGGGATCTGGCCGGGAGCCAGGCCTGGGGGCGGGATCATGCCCGGAGGCGGCATGTAGGGAGGCTGGCCGGGCATGTGGTGCATGATGCGGGGTGCCTGGGTCATCGGGGGCATGCCCTACAGAGAGAGGACGGCAGGGCTGAGCGGGGCAGGTGTGACGTCAGCAGGAGGCAGAGAGGAACAGAGCTCATCGGGTGTGAAAGCCACCAAGCAGAGAGCCCAAGGCACCCATGGAGACAAAGGTCACCGGAAGGAAAATGGATGGAGCAAAACCTACATGAGCACAGGCTATACTTTTCCTTACAAAAACTCACCTGGGTGGGGGAAGACACCTGCAGAGAGAGGAACAGACAGTGGAAGGCAGAGTGGGAGGGGATGGGCAGGGCAGATGCGGATTGAGACAGGAGGCGTGGTGGGGAGAAGGGAGCCAGGCCGAGGGAGCATAACTCCCACCCCCAGAGGAGATGGGGCGGCCAGAGCGGGAACCACAGCTGAGGACTCAAAGGTGGACAAAAAGCTGGGTGCAGAAGAGGGGAGTGGGTCAGAGCAGGGAAGCGGGGCCGTAACACCACCCCACTGCTGAGGCCAGACAGAAAGGGAGCCGGCATCGGCGAAAGCCGGACAAACCACGTGTGACCCAAGCAGCAAAGCCAACGTGGAGACCCCAAAGTAAGGCGAAGACTTTTCTGAAGTAGTTTGTGCTTTTCTCCATTCTGTTTAGAAAACAGGATGTTTCTACTTCTCGGGCCCTCACAAAGGTCATGAAGAGATTTTCCTGTTTCCTTCTAGAAGCTTTATTGTTTAAGCTGTCACACTAAGGTCTATGATTCATCTCAAATTAACTTTCATAGCTGAGGTAAGACTAATACTTTGCCTCATAAATATGGACCAATTGGTCCAGCACTGTTTATTAGGGGGGAAAAAAAAGCCCATTTACCACTGGACCTTGTTGGAGCCTTTACAGGCTGAAAAAGCCTGTGTGGACCTTTTCTGGACCCTCTTCTGCAACCTGGTCCATCTTCCTCCCCAACATCACATTACCTTGATGACTGCAGTGCCCCCCCACCGTTTTATTCTCCTTTCCCGCCTTGCCTTGCCTTGCCTCTCCGCACACCTGTGGAAATGGACCGCCAATGTCCCCCAAATTCCTGCTGGCGTTTTGACTGGATTTGTGTTGCGTGTTAGACCAATCTGGAGGACTGGCATCTTAAGTTTTGAGTCTCCCATCCATTTGCTGAGTTCACCTCCCACTTCTCTCTGTGATAGTCTATACTTTTAGTGGGTGGTTTCTGCACACCTTTCGTTACTTTTAATCTTGAGGTATTTTCAAATTTGGAGTCTACTTGTTTGTTGCTAGCACAGAGAAATAAAACTGATTTCTTCCACACTGATCTACTCTCTGGCGAGCCTGCTAAATTAAATTCACTAATTAATCCAAAAAAGTTGGTTCGTGGCTTCCTCTTGATTTTCTGCACAGACATTAAGACACAGACAACAAGATCAAGGTCAAGGGGAGAAAGAAACTAAGGGACAGACACACAAGAGTAAGAAAGCTTCTGCAAAACAGTTAGACAAGCATGGAGGCACTTCCAAGTGCAGACATCACCCAGCTGTGCTATCCCTCAATGAGAGGCGAACAAGTTCTAGAAGGAAATGGAAAGGGAGCCAGAACCCCAAGGGGAGCCCTCCCTGCCCCGACTGTGCCCACATGCCAGGCCATAAGGCTAAGGCAGGCCTGATGGAGAGAGGGCAGCATCTCTTGGCCCTGGCTTACCGGAACAGGCCCCTGGACAGCCCCCACCACAGGGGTGGCTGCCCCACCCTGCACAGCCTTCTTGGCTGCTGGGGTTTCCTGGCTCTTGGGCTTCCTCTTCTCCCGCTTGCGGTCCCGCTCCACAAAGGTGCCCTTCATCTTAGCAATGATATCGGAGTCAGTCTTTGCATACTGAATGCGCTGCCAAACAGAGAGCAGAAGGGTGAAGAGTGTCGATCTCAAGGCCTAATTGCCTGGGTGCAAAAGCAGACCTTTACCAGAAGCTCAGTGAGTCCGGTTATTGAAATCGCACGGCCTCAACATCCTCATCTGAAAATGGGGACTGTGGAGATTTCCCACTTGAAAAGATGACCATAAGGCCTGAATGAGTTTCAGTGCTTGGAACAGTAGCTGGCACACAGTAAGTGGGTTGCTGGGATTTTGAAGGGAATATGGGACAGTACTGAGCATCGGGTCAAAGGCAGAAATCCGAGGAAACAGGGCCAGGATAGGAACATTATGCGGGGAAGGGGTGGTTCCAATCACACAAGAGTTCAGACCTCCAGAGGTGCTTGGGTGACTCAGTTGTTAAGCATCTGCCTTCGGCTTGAGTCATGATCCCAGAGTCCTGGGATCGAGCCCCACATCGGGCTCCCTGCTCGGCGGGAAGCTTGCTTCGTCCCCTCTCTCACTGTGTCTCTCTCTGTCAAATAAATAAAATCTTAAAAAAAAAAAATTAAAAAAAAGTTTACACCCGCAGGCTAAAGCTCATTCTCAGCAGATTATGGAGACCCTCTACTCTGGGGGTACAGCAATGAGCCCGTCAGACAAAGGCCCCACTCTCATGCTGTATGGAAAGAGAATGAACAAAAAGATTAAAAAGTGTCTGGCTCAGAGCATGTGACTCTCAATCTCAGGGTTGTGAGTTTAAGTCCCAGGTTGGGCATGGAGCCTATTTAAAAAAAAAAAAAAAAAAAAGATACGAATCAAAAATTTCAGAGTGTGGCTAAGAGAGGCCTCAGTGAAGTGACACTGGTGTAGAAAGGGAGGGAGGGAGGGAGGGAGATCTAAGGAGGGAGTGAGCAAATTTCACTGGTGTGCTGGAGGCAGCCCTGAGGCCACATGTGGAGAAGAGCCTGTGGGGAGCAGGGGTCCAAGCAGAGACCAGGAAAGCCATGGGAGAGGAGGAAGAAGCAGACCGCTGTGAAGGTTCCAAAGGCCAGACCGGCTTGACAGACTCCTGGACAGAACTCTACTGCCAGGGGGCGCCTGGGTGGCTCAGTGGGTTAAAGCCTCTGCCTTCAGCTCAGATCATGATCCCAGGGTCCTGAGATGGAGCCCCAGATGGGGCTCTCTGCTTAGCAGGGAGCCTGCTTCCCCCTCTCTCTCTGCCTGCCTCTCTGCCTACTTGTGATCTCTCTGTCAAATAAATAAAGTCTTTAAAAAAAAAAAAAAGTGTCTGAAATGCTCTAAGCAGTGATCTGGGGAGCAGGGGAGGAGGATTGACCCAGTAACATTATGGTCTTTATACTTCAAGAGCGAATTCCCAGCTGCCCCAGAAAAGCCATGTAAGATGCAGCAAATCTGGGCTCACGTCCAGAGGCGACAGCAGACAAACCAGTGCACCATCCACACAGAGGGGAAAGTTCCAGGCTACCTCACCGCTCCCGGGGCCCACTGTCTTCCACGGGAGGTGACCTGCCTGGGACCTGGACATACCAGCATTTGCTGTTCCCTCCCCAAGGGAGTTGGTTCAGGGAGGCATGTTCCCATCAGGTGAAACTCAGATGATAGAGGGATAAGGGAAAGGGCCCCAAGAACAAAAGATGGCTGCCAGCGATCCGATAGGAACACTAGTACAGGGCAGGCACTTTAAGCCATTCTCCACCTTAAAATGCAGCCCCCTGGCTGTGCACATGGTCTCTTAACCCCAATCTACCCATTTCAACCCATTCACGGCCCACACCTGGTCGGGGCTGAAGCTCCTGCACATGCAGTCTCCCCTAAACTCCGGCTTCTAATCCATGCTCCCCAACAGCCAGAGGCATCTCCCTAAACACTTCCAAGGCTCCCCAGCACCCCCACCCCATGCTCACCCTTCTCTCCAGCCAAACCAACTTGACCCACTCCCTCAACTGCAGATGCTCTCGGTTATCTAACACCTTCTTCACCGCCTTCCCTAGCTAGTCCTTCTCCTTTGAGCCTCACATCTAGAAAGCCTTCTCTGGACCCCCAGACTGGGTCAGGTGTGTCCCCTAAGCTCCCCAAGATCTGTGCACTTCCCCTATCCTGCTCCTGACTCCTCTGGGTCGTCCCTACCTGAGGTCTGCAAGGGCAGAGCTGGGGGCTCCCTCGGTCACTGGGTACCCCCTGCTGGCTCCAGCACAAAGAACAGTGAATGCTAACAAACAGCCAGAGAGACTCCCGACTTCAGGGGACCAGACTACAGGGGACCAGACTACGGGTGACAAGAGGTCCAGACCCACCCAGTCTGCCACAGCACTCACCATGGGCTTGTCGTAGAAGGGGAAACCCTGCATGGAGCGCAGGGCGTTGGTGGCACTGCTGACCTCCTTGAAGATGACAAAGGCCTGGCCCCTCATCTTCAGGCTTCGGGAAACTAGGATATCCAGGATCTGGCCAAACTGGGAGAAGATGGCATACAGGGACTTCTTCAGCTCTGCAGGGGGAAAAAGGAAAGGCCCATGGGTGACTGGAAGTCTTGGTACCTGTACTGGGGACTGAGATCCTTTTTCAGAGCCAAGTGAGGCCCAGAAGGAAAACCATCAGCCACCTGACACAATGTCACAGGTCAGGAACCCCTCAAGGGCCAGCAGTACGAGCAGCAGCCAAGAACACTGGGGTGAGTTGTGGGGGCTCCTCTGAGAGCACGGAGGGTACCGGTACCTCCTCCTGCTTGATGAACAGGAGACCCACGTAACAAAGGGCCTATGACAAATGCTCAATAAATGTGAGCATGCTTTTTCCGGTCACTGGCACCTTGACCCAGGTCTGGGTGAGGTAGCCCTGGCCAACTTCTCCAACCTCGTTCCCCCACACTCCACCCCACTCCCCCCCCACTCCCCTACTCCCAGTCACGCTGGCCTCACAGCCCTTTCCCAGGCCAGGACACGGATGCTGCCTCAGGACCTTTGCCCAGACCACTGCCTCCACCACAAAAACCTTTATCCTGTTGTGTCCACAGCTGTCTCCTTCTAGTCAACCAGGTCTCAGTAACAGTGTTCCCACTTCAGAGGCTTCCCCCTGACCATCCTGTTTTAATTAAGGTGCCCTGTTGCCACTCTCCCCACTCCTCATACCCTACTTGCTTTTCCTTTGAAGTCTTGCCCACCTCCTGACCTCGGATGTGCTTATTGGTTTAGTGATCCTTAACCACGAGCCCCTCCCACTTGTGTACTGCAATACTCCGTGCAGACTTTAGCGGCCACCCATCTCCAAAAACATTTGCATGAGTAAAGATACCATTATATGTTTTACGGAAAAAACTTCACCAAATTCTCATAACCACTTCAGGAGATAGTGACCGTAACAGTCTTAATTTTACTAAATGGAAACAGATGCTCAGAGGATTATCAGGGGCTCTGGAGTGCCCCGGAGGTACTGGGAAGCTACAGAGCGGCACCCAAGTCCATCTGAACCCCACACCACTGCATCTAACAAACAACCACACTTGACAGGGCACCTAGCTGGCTCAGCTGGCTGCACGTCTTTCTTCAGCTCAGGTCCTGATCCCAGAGTCCTAGGATCGAGCCCAGCATTGAGCTCCCTGCTTGGTGGGGAGCCTGCTTCTCCCTCTCCCACTCCCCTCACTTGTGTTCCCTCTCTCATTGTGTTTCTGTCAAATAAAATCTTTAAAAAAAAAAAAAAAAAGCCACTCCCCTGGAATCTGGGCCTCTCTCCCTTCTCCCCTCTTGCCCACTCAGGTTCAGTCTCCATACATCATCCTCACACCAGACTGTGTCCCTCGCCTGGCTCCCAGATGGCCTCAGGACAAAGTCTAACGGCCCACCGCCCACAAGAGGCCAGGAACCTTCAGTGTACTACTCACTGGAGGGTTCTCCCTGGACACAAGCCTCCGTCACACAAAACTAGTTGTTATTTCCAGAATGCCCCAGGGTCTCTTTGGCCGTTAGAAATCTGCCCATGTTGGTCCAGGTTCGGAACACTTTTCTCCCTCACCACAACATACACACAGCTTCCTCTACCTGGAAGGCTTCTCTGAGAAGGAACAAATGCCTCTGTCCAGGTGCCCCACTGGCTGGGCACCATACTCTAAGAGCACATACAGGGGACTTACATGGCTTGTCTGGTTTTCTTCGATGGTAACTTTATTGGCAACCTCAAACTTAATCCCAGCAAACTCCTTTGGTTCTCCCTGAGAATTTTCTTTTTTATTCGCCCTCCCCCAAGACTTTTCTTAAGGGGATAAGAGACAAATTTTACCCAGCCCTTACTAACAACTGGATACCATATAAAGAAGCACTGCATAGATGATGTTTGGCTCAGGTAATCCATGCAACGTCCATGCAAAGAAAAGTACCAGGACTTTGTTCAGTTTTCAGATATAGAAAATGAAATTCAATAAAGGTGATAAAGGAAATGGAAAAAAATACATCGAAGGTCAAGAATCGAGTTCTTGGGCGCCTGGGTGGCTCAGTGGGTTGGGCCGCTGCCTTCGGCTCAGGTCATGATCTCGGGGTCCTGGGATCGAGTCCCGCGTCGGGCTCTCTGCTTGGCGGGGAGCCTGCTTCCCTCTCTCTCTCTCTCTCTCTCTGCCTGCCTCTCTGCCTGCTTGTGATCTCTCTCTGTCAAGTAAATAAATAAAATCTTAAAAAAGAAAAAAAAAAGATTTAAAAAAAAAAAGAATCGAGTTCTTAAGCCGAATTCCACGCTGGTGGCCTCAACCCCTTTATCTTGCTGTGTGGCCTTGGGCAAGTCACATCACCCCTGAGTCTGGTTCCTAATCTGAGAAAAAGGTGTTACAGCTCCTTCCTGAAGGGCTGTTGGGAGAATTTAAAGTAGTAAAAATGTACATATCAGTACCCGATGATGGTGTTAGCAATGTTACTATAATTCCGTCTCCTTTTGGAAATCAGACACCTCCATCGTGGGCTGATCACTGAGAATACCACCGTGACCAAGACCATCCCAGCGCTTACCCTCATGGAGCTCCCAGATCAGTGCAGACAACCCCATAACAGCCCAGAACAATCAGGGCTTGAGAGGGACATGTCCAAGGCCTATGGGAAGTCAGGGGCAGGCACCTGAGTGGTAAGGGGACGCCAAAGGGTTCTTGGAGGAGTCCTGTGAGCTGAGACGTTCAGGGATGAACCACAGTGACCAGGTTAATGGCTAGAGCGTTAAGATGGACTGCAGGAGCGTTAAAGACACAAGGAGCAGCGTGTGCAAAGGCTGAAGGATTAACCGATAGTTTGGCTGGAGAAGGCGAAGGAAGAGACGTGAATGCGGGGGATGGAAGAAGGGGCCGGCTCCTGCGAGGTCACCTGGAGTCTGGACTATCCCCAGAACTCACCATCCTTCTTGATCTTCTCGTTGAGATTGTTGATATAAATAGTGTGGTTGGGGCGGGTCTCGGGAACTGCCATGGAGAGGTGCCGAAGTAGAGCTGAAAGAAGGAAAAAAGGTACCTTCAGCCCTGGGTTTCTCCAATTCCTCTGTCCCAAAGCGGGCTTAATGGGCTGCTCAGGGATCTTACTTCCAGGAAGAAGTGAGGAGAGGCGAGAAAGCTGCACAGCTCGGAAAACAAAGCGAAAGCGGGACCCCGCTTCTCCTCCCCGCGTGGTAGAGGGAACCCTCTAGAGGTCTACTACGAGTCCCAAGATGCTCTACGTGAACCAGTAGGCGGGGCGTCCTAAGTGGCGAACCCCATTGGCCTAGGAGCTCAAAGGGCGGCCCAAGAGAAAAACCCGGATGTAAGAGCCAGTTAAGTAAAGAGACGACTCTGAAACGCCCTAACCTCGCGCAGCGGGAAGATAGTTTCCTCACACGAGGCGCGAGAAGGCCCAGGAGGCGAACGCTCCCCTGGCCTGGCGTCGATGGCCGCCGTCGCCCAAGATTACTCACCTACAGAGCCGCAGCTCCTGCAAGTGTCGCCGCGTAGGTTTCTGAGCGTCGACTACAAAAGCTTCCTCTCCGGGTCCCGCCTTTGTCTTTCTGCAAGCCAATCCCGCGCAGAAACTCAGTAGCTTGACCAGTCAGAATCAATCTCGCCCCTGGGCCCAAATCTTGCCAATCAAAACGACATTTGGGTTCCCGCCTCGGTAGAAAAACCCCGCCCGACCCGTCCTGAGGGTCTAGGGACCAATCAGCGAAGGCCCACCCCCTCACGCGCTTCTGACCAATGGGGAAGCCGCTCGCCCTTGGGCAGCTTCCGGGGGCGGTCCTTTGAAAGACTCTCCAACACCCCCCCCCACGCCCCGCCTTCTCTCGTTACGTGGCTCTGTAGGGGTGGGCGCGAGTCGCGAGTCCCGCCACGTGATAAGGGATAATGTGTGCTGCGGTTGCCATTTTGCTGGAAGGGGAGGCGCGTTTACTTTTTGTCTCCGTCATTTATCCCGGCGGTATCGCGGTTCTTAGCGTCCTCTGATCTCTGAGCCTTCCCCAACCTAGAGAGCTTTTCCTTTCGCGCTCTGATTCCAGGACCTTCTCCACGACTAAGCCATCCTCCCTGCCAGGTGTCCTTTTGATGTCTTGACCTCTGTTTTATCAAGGTCAGCTCCAAGGTTCCGAATTCGGGCCTGGGATGTGAGGGGTTACGGAGCCTGAATTCTCTGGTCTTTAGCCCTGGGCTCCAAATTCCCGCCGTTTAGGCGCCCCACCCTAGAGCCAAGCCTTGATTCCCGAGTTTCTAAAACTCGCCTGGGATAATACAGTAACTCTTAATTAAATTCCTCTCCGAACCTTGCAACCCAGCCCCAAACCACAAATCTAGTTCCGGATAAGGGATCCGCCCTGTTAACCCCTGCTTCCATCGTTCCAAGTGTCAGTCCTTGTCCTTTCAGGCCCACTCTTCACCCAAGTTCTGGAACTCCACGCTAAAACTTTCAGAACGTCCATGCCTGCAACTAACTCATTTTTAGAGTATCCATCTGGCCCCGATTCTTGATATTCCAGCACTTGCATGTCATAGACCCCAAAATGACTTCTCAGTGTTCTCCCCTGGTAGACCCCCCAGCCCCTCCACAAACCCTTGTTCCCCAAACCCCCATCACTCCACTTCCTCTACCCCCAAATGTCCCCAATTTAGCTTTTCCACCTCCCTCAAGTCTCCAGGCCTCTATCCCCCCACCCCCACCCCCACTGCCACCTCCACCCCCTGTCAGGGGGCTGGCTCCTCCTCATGTCTTCGGCCTAGAGAAGAGCCAGCTCCTGAAGGAGGCCTTAGAGAAGGCCGGCGCAGTCCCCAGGAGCAGAGATGATGTGAAGAGGCTCCTGAAGCTGCACAAGGACCGGTAGGGTGTCACCGAACCACCTGTCCCCGGGTCATTTCAGCTGTCTTCTCTTGGGGTTTCCTATTTCCTCAAGGTCAAAAACCTCAGCTCCCTGCTTAGACCCATGCAGGGCACGCCTTCTGCAAAGAGGAGAAATCTTGCCCCCACAGGCACCTAGTCCAGGGGCAGGGACAGATCCCTCCCTCACCAGTGACAGCCCAAAGTGGTGAGAGCTATAGTAAGGGAGTCCCGGGGGTGGTCCTGGCCAGACCTGGGGGTTAGTGGGGACTGAGAGCTGTCCCAGCTGTGATGAGGAGAATTAACGCCTGTGCAGAGGCACAGGCTGAAATGAAGAGGCGTTCTTTTCCAGGATCTGCAAATATTTCTTCAACTGGATGGGGGAGGTGGAAAACGTGGAGTTCCACAGGTGGACAGGAGCTATGTCACACAGGGCAGGGGCACCGCGTGGAGGGAGGCAGACGATCCTGAGGGCAGCGGGAGCTGCAGAAGGGCTTTGCACAGAGAGGGAGGCTGCCTGTGGGGACTGGAGGTGGTGAGAGAGTCAGGGGGTCCAGGAGGAAGCTGGAGCCCCCAGAGATCCAGGTGGGAGAGGGCTAGATCCGGCCTGGGGCTGTGGTGACCTGGTATAACAAGGAGTGAGTTGCCCAGACTCACGGAAGAAACTTCCAGCTTTCTGGACAAGTTCATAATCCGTTTGGTTAGGACGTTTGTCGGGCACTATTCTCAGTGTGTTTAAGCATTTATTTCATTGGGTTAGTGATTCTGTAAGAGAGGAACTATGGTTATGTCATGTTCCCGATGAGTAAACTGAGGCTTATGAAGGTGGTTACTTCGCCACAGCACTTAGAGGAACCCAATCTGCACTCTGGCAGCAGGCCTCGGTGCCTTTAACCACTGTGCTGTGTTACCATCTTCCATCAGGACAATGCTTCAAACTGGGAACCGGGAGCTTTGGGGTTACCCCACCCCCACCAGCCTTGCTCTTTCACTGGCCTTGGAAGAGAAATACTGGATAAGCATGTTGCCCAGCCTCTCCTGAGTCCTGGGGCTGTATTGGCTCAAAATCCTATACAGGACTTCCCCAAGGGTGGGGCTGGGCAGGCCTGCAAGGGCTCATTATCCGGCTGATCTCTTAGGCTTGGAGTGTGGTCTTACATGGTTCTCCTCAAGGCTGGGTTAAGGGATTTTCATCCGCATTGAATAGGCTTGAGAAGGGGGAAAAAAAAATCACAGGAAGGGTTTGGGTAAACAGTCACCCGCCTTCAAAAAATTTCCTCTAATAAGTCCATTTTCCTGGCTCCAAGTTCCAAAGATTGTGTACATCTGTTCTTTGCCCCTACAACAACAGAGAGAAGGAGCAGGGAGCAGCAGGTAGAAGGAGGATTCCCACTGAGCAGATGAGGATGCGGAGGCTTGGGAAGGGACAAGTGGCTCATCAGGGGAGAGGGAAGTCAGCATCAGAGCCTCGAGCTGCCCTCCGGCCTTAGGACAGCCAGACCTGGGTTTCTCTCCCCATTCCTCAACACTCCACTTCCAATCGCACCTCAAGGCCAGGGGGTGGGGAGGTTGGGGGGTAGATCTAGGAGCTGAGCTGGTTCCTGTGCGACCTGAGCTGGTTCCCATGTGACCTGAGCTTGCTCTGATTCAGTTTCAGAAATGACTTACAATGGATCCTCTTCTGTGCAGACGTGCCGTCCCTCATCCAGGAAGGCCCTCAGTACGTGTGCTCTGATCTGGGACTCCCACCCCACTCTGCCTTTGCTGTGTGCTTCCTGAGGGCCACTCTGTAGGGAGGGAGGCATGGGTTTGTCCCAGGCATCTTGGAAGGAGGTGGAGGGGAGGGAAAGGGGGGCTGGAGGGTGGGGTCCTGGGTGCATACGCAGTGAACTGTTGGAATGAATGGGCAAGCGAGTAAGTAAGTGAATAGTCTTTATCTTGGACTCCACTTGGCACCTCCTCCTGGAAGCCCAGGTGACCTCTCTCCCCACCTTCCTGCCCTCCCTGCAGCCCACCAAGCCTGGGAAAAGGGAAACTCCCCCAGGACCAGCACAGCACACCAGTTCCTTACACTCCAGCTTCTGGGGACAGAGGGGGCTTGGTAAAGACATGACTTAGGGGTGGAGGGACTGGGCCTGTCTCTCCCCAGGTGCGGGTTGGTGGCTTTGTGGATGGCAGGCACACTCCTGGCACCACCCAGCGGCATCCCCTTGGAGAGACTTGTGGAGATAGCCATGAAGAGAGGCTACACGGCCCAGGGAGAGATGTTCTCTGGTGAGTTGGGGGCACGGTCTTAAGCCAGTCCTGCGAGGGGACCCTGTTCCAATCCTCTGGCCCTTCTCCCCCACCTAGTAGAATATTAGGAGGTGGACCCTGGAGGCAGGTTGTCTTCATTCCGAGCCCAGCTCTGCCCCCTCCTGCTGGGTGACAGTGGACAAGCAGCTTACCCTCTCTGTGCCTCATTTCCTGCATTTATCCAGAGAGGTGGCGGTTGCAGTGCTCATTAGAGGTGCTGATCCCCAGTTATCCCCTGGCTTGCAGCCAGGCACACAGTGATCCTTCTGTCTCTGTCACCCCTGCAGTGGCCGACATGGGCAAGCTGGCCCAGGAGGCACTGGGCTGCCAGGTGGAGCAGCTCCATGGTGGCCTGGGCGGTCCCAACAGAGCCCGCGTCCTGTGGCACCTTGTCTCTGGGCATCCCCTGCTCATCCCGTATCCCAGGGCCCTGAAGGGAGCTGGGTGGGGAGGGAGAAGGGTGGGTCCCAGGGCCACACTGCAGCTTTGGCCTTAACCCCATACACCAGCTACGATGAGGATTTCAACCACGAGCCGTGTCATAGGAAGGGCCACAAGGCCCACTGGGCAGTGAGCACAGGTGGGTCTCCCCTCCCATACTCCTGTGTGCTCCCCCTGTTTGTCCCCAGCACCCCCCCCAGCACCCCACACTCTCAGCCTGACACCGGCATGTCTCTTGTGCTCAGGGCAGGGACCAGGGCTGGCCTGTCCCCGTCCCCACAGGATACTTAGTTAGGGACCTGACAGGCAGCAGGTGCCTCAGTATCTGCCAATCAGGGTTTCCACAAACGGAAGCTCAGAGTACAAACTTTAGGATTTGGGCTCCATAGTGGGTCCAGCCACCTCCTGGCTCTGTGACTCTGGGCTTTCCTTCCTCCATCTGAAAATCTGGGCGATGGTAGCAAAGCATATAAAGGTCCGAATGGGGCAGGCACACTGCGTGTGTCAGTCAGCGTCAGCCTCAGTCGGCCTCAACATCCTCATTACCCCACCCCACCCCACCGCCTGCATGTTGGGTGGCCTGGGAGGCTGCCCCATGCCTGGGTCCGTGGCCTTGGCTCCTCTGAGCCTTCCTTTACTAGACAGCAGGAAACCACTGGGTGACAATGCCCACTCTGTTGAACGCCCCTTCCCCTCCCTGTGCTACTGGCCTGGGACCAGACACCGTAGGTCCAGTCCCAGCCCAGCTGTGTGCCCGCAGCCCCGCCAGCTACTCAGGGATGCATGGAGGCAGCACCCACACCTTCCGTGAAGGGCAGTGGGGGGAGCTCGATGAGTCCCGGCATGGAGTCAGCGCGCCCCCCCGCTCACAACTTCCCCCCTCTCTTCCCAGGGGTCCTGCTGGGCGTGCGGGCTGTGCCGCACCTCGGCTACTCTGAGGACCCCGAGCTGCCAGGTCTGTTTCACCCGGTGCCCACCACGCCCCACCAGCCACCAGCCCTGCCAGAAGAAGGCTCCGCAGGAGCCGTCTACCTTCTCTCCAAGCAGGGCAAGAGTTGGCATTACCAGCTGTGGGACTATAACCAGGTCCGGGACAGCAACCTCCAGCTGACGGACTTCTCACCCTCAAGGGCCGCCGACGGCCGGGCGTACATGGTACCTGCTGGCGGGGTGCGGGCCGGCCTCTGTGGCCAGGCCCTGCTGCTCAGACCACGGGACTCCAGCCCCTAGCCTGCCACAGCCCTGAGCCGGGCTGACGGGATCCCGGCCACAGCTTGGCTTTGTCACCATGAGAAGAGTGCCCCGGTTTCTCCCTTTGCAAGAGCTCACAGATGTGGGCCATGTTCCCCAGGACCTCTAGCCAGAGACCCTCCACGCAGAGGCCCTCTGCCACCCCAGTCCGTCTGGTCCCAGTCCCCTTCTCTCACGCCCACCCTGCAGTATCGGGCTTCTGATGCATGGCTGGGATCCAAGCCAGGAGCCAGTCAAACAAGCTCCCTCTCCAGGAAAGAGCTCACCGGAGGCGGAGGCGGCCTGTAGGTCCTGCCTGTCTGCCCCACCCTGATGTTGCATCCAGACATTTCTCTCTGGTGACCAGCCTCCTCTCTCTGGACACCTGCAGGAGCCTTCTCACCGCACCGCTTGCCGCCCCCCTGCGTCTGTTCCCATAGAGCCTAGGATGCCTTGCCTTTCAAAATACAAACCAGGTCTTACCACGTACCTCGGCAGAAGCTTCCAGCAGCTCCTTATTGCTCACAGGACAGGGATTAAACTCTCCCAGCCCCAGCTCATCTAGCCACACTGGCCTTCCAGGTCCCCAGAGTGTCCTACTCCCCTGCACCCAATCCTCTGCTAAGGATAACTCCTTAATTCTCTATTTCGGCTCATCTTCCTCTTAATTCTCTATTTTGGCTCATCTTCCTTGGGAAGACTCCCTAGCCTCAGGCATGGCTCCTTCCCCACCTTGCCTTCTGGCTTAGAAACACACAGAAAGTGCTAACATGTGCCAACCCCTTTGCCCATTTTAACTCCTCAGATTCTCCATGTAAGGAAGGGACTAGTTCTTCCTCCATTTTACAGGTAGAGAGACTGAGGCCCGGAGAAGTGTGTGAGGTCTGGCCTGAGGTCACGGCTGGCTAGTGGCAGGGCCAGGATGCAAACTGGTAGTTAGTCATTGTACAGATGTGGGTGGAGAAAGAGGTTCCTGATTGAACAAAGACCCATCGCTCCCACTCTGAAAGGGGAGGAGCAGGTCTGTCTTGGTCCCATGTACTCAGTGCCGGGCAAAGGGTCTTGTTTAGAGATGCTGTCCATTGCGGTGTTTCTCCCCTGAAGAGAGCACCCCCGCCCTCACGCCCCCCACCCCACACTGTCCGGTGTGCTGTCCTGGGAGGCCCTGAGGGCGCAGCCGGGAGCTGTCCCACTCATGAGTCTGTTCCCCACGTTGTCCAACACAGAGAGAGGTTAGAAGAGCAGCGGCCAGGTGAACTCAGACTGAATGATCCCATGACCCCACCCAGCACTGACAGTGAAACCGGGAGCCTGGAGCCCACACACCCCAGATGCGAAAGAAAAAAATCCACAAAGCTGATTCGGTGTGATTTATTGGGGCGTCGTCCTGGAGGGGAAAGTACACAAAGTGATTTTGCCTCCTGTTTCCCCAACACTGCCCCAGCTAACGACTACCTCCCGTATAAATAAGTATAAAGACGGTCAGTAGAAAAGAAGCACATCTCCTCGGGCCCGGAAGACACATTCGAGCTTCAGCTTAGGGAAGAGGGAGGTGCCTGGTTCCCTGCCTCAGAGGCCAGGAAGCCAAAGGTACAGGTGCAGGAGGAGGGGGATGGGATGGGCATCACATACGCTTGGTGCTGCCAGGGTCAGTGGGGTGGACCCGGTGGCACACTCGAGGCCACAGCCAGTGGCCCGACCTACCCTGCACCCGTGGAGGAAGGCAGCTCCGCTTCCCAAACCTGCTTTTCCATGGCTGAAAGCCCTTCCTGCCACAGGCCAGCTAGGAGCAAGGGAAAAAGGGTACGGGGTGGGAGGAGGAAGTCCCCAGGCTGAGGCCGGTGCCCAAGGAACAAGGTGGGGCTAGTCACAGTGGAGGCCCAGGAAGTGGCTATGGTCTCAGTCTGCAGGGGGTTGGCAGAGTTCTTTCTGGAGTGGGGAGGATCCTCATGGGGCCAGGAGAAGGCAGGACAGGGTGAACTGGGTCCCACCGGACAGCAGAGCGCTCAGACCAGCCCCATGTGGTGTCATACCCTCCCCAAGGTCTGTGGGTACTGGAGTGGCTCCTGGGGACAAGCAGATGGGGCCAGAACTCTCCTAGGCAGACAGGTGGCTCCTGCCTTTATTTGCAGGTGAAGGCTGGTTCTCCAGCGCACCAGCAATGAAACTGACCGTCCCCGGCCTCGGGGAGCCAGCCTACAGCCAGGAGGGGGCTGACAAGGAGGCAGTGATTACACTCATTCTTATAGCAACAGGCACCATGTCATGCCTGTGGCCAGTGGCATCTGAACTGTGTTCTGTCAGGGCTCGCGGTTCAGTTATGGTCTCCAGCAGCCCCTCAGAAAATTTCTGGGCTGGGCGGAAGACCCAGTCTGGTTCTGATGCACTGTGGGATGCAGCCATGTCACACCCCTGCTCCAGTCTTTAAAACCTCCGAATCATGGGAAGGGCCGGGCACTACCTGGTCTCCAAGGCCCTTCAGACCTTCCATCCGGTCTTGTGCGGTGTCCAATGCCACCTCTCCCATCCCCGTGGTCAGTGCCCCCATGGCCAATCTTGGGGCACCACCAGCCAGATAGGTACCAGCCAATAAATAAACCTGGCAGCGGGCAGGTGGGTCAACCCTGGGCTAGCCCCCGAAGGAGGCGGATCAAGTTGTCCAAACCCCAGAGGTACCCATCCTCGCGGTTGCCCTCGGCCCAGGGCAGTCGGTGGCTGAGTGTTTGGTGGTCAGGCAGGGCCACTGTTTTGCCGAAGTCAATCATCCAGACCCTGGCCAGGCCAGTGTGGTCATGCACGAAGAGGAGGGAGCTGCCCACCACCTGCAGGGAAAGAGCTCAGAGGTTAGAGGGAGGAGCAGGCACCGGCTTCAGGCCCCCTTCCCAAAAGGCAGCTGGGCAGGGTGCTTGACAGCATGAGCTCCGGAGCTGGGCTATCCGGGTTCTGATCCTGGCTCTGCTGCTGACTGGCTAGGTGGCCTTGGGCAGGCGACCTTAACCTCTGCGTGCTTGGGATCATAGTACATTTGCCTCGAAGGCTGCTGTGCCCATCACATGTGGGAATTCATCCACATAAGGCCCTTAGGACACCTGCTGGTATAGCAGATGGACCGCCAACGTGAGACTTTTCCACGCTGGGCTACAAACTCAGGTGCCTGCAGGACCTCGCATGGGTCCAGGGAGCCCAGCCAGCACTATGAAGCAGATAATGCCTCCCCCAGGAAAGAAGAGCTCAGCCTCCTCGGACTGCAGCTGGTGGTGATGTTCCCTCCACTGGAGAACGGTGATGATACTAACACCCTCCACCTCCCAACCTGCTGAGGTCACGGCAGCATCCCACGACGCCATGGGCTCACGAAGTGCCTCGTGGTGCTGGACACACAGCCCTTGGTAGTTGCTGGCATGGCAGCGGCAGGGTGGTGGTGGTTAAAATTAGAAACAACTTCCATTGCCTTCATGGGACTCTAGGTGTGCAAGGCCCTCTCCTTTTCTAGTCGGGTTTCAAACTGCACCGCTCCCAGAGAACCCAGGTGACTGGGCAGGTGCCACCGCCCCACTCTGTTTGGGTGTTGGCACATGGCGGACAGCCCAGTTGTTGCCACATCTCCCAACGGGCCGGGGAAACTGGCAGTCCCAACTTGGGTGTCAATTCTTGTTTTTTAGATGCTGGCAACTCATTTTTTAAAGTGGGTGAAAACGAACACAAGCACAGCAGAGATGAGATCCCCAGGCCTCCTCGTTGGGACTTGAACGTAGAGCCCAAGGCAGTGACGAGGACGATGAGGGTGACATTTGATGATAATGAACATGACAGTCATAGCGGGCACACACTGAGAGTGGACTATGGGTCCTGCTTCCATGCTTAATGGGCCATATCGTCACCCTACCCAGGAGGCAGGGGCTCTGTTAGCCCATCATGCCTGTATGGAGACATGTCCCAGGCACTGGAGGCTGAGGAGTGCAGACTGGGGTTCGAACCTGGAGGCCCAACTCCCAGATCAGGGATCTATTGGAAGTTGGGGATGCCAAGAAAAAGAAGTGAGGGGGACCTGAGTGGGGGTGGTAGAAGAGCTTGGAGAGAGGAGGGAGAGGACACGCAAATGCAGGGAGGTCATAACTTCCCAGACTTCCTGTGACAGCCCAGATAAATTGTTTCTAAAGAGACCAGGCTGCACAGGAGAGGGAAGGGGAAGAGCCACCAAACGGGAAGGCGGACACCAATAATTAGAAATAATTATGATAATTAAAATTACAAAGGAATTTTAAGAGCAAGAAGTTAGGGCACCTGGATTGGCTCAATCAGTTAAGTGTCTGCCTTGGGCTCAGGTCATGATCCCAGGGTCCTGGGATCAAGTCCCACATTGGGCTCCTTGCTCAGTGGGGAGCCTATTTCTCTCTCTCTCCCGCTGCCCTTCCCCCCTGCTCATGCTCCCTTTCTCTCAAATTAAACAAAAAACAAAAAACATTGTTTTCCCCCATGTTAGGAGGAAGCTGAGGCCCTAGAAGGTAAATCGTGTGCCCAGAGTCCAACAGCCTTCACTGCAGACCTCCTGGCTCAAGCCCACATTCCGAACTATCCCATCTCCCTGAAATCCCCTCTGTTGCCTGCCCTGAAGAGCAAACCCCAAAACGTGGGGGTTCCTCTTAATAGCTTTGCCCTGTAACTCTGTCAGCGGTTTCTGTTCGGTGCCACCCGGAGGCTGATGCCCCAACCCCCAACCCCACACAGGGCCTTCCGCTCCCAGGGCAGCTGGGGCTCGTACCTCATGGGTCTTGAAGAAGGGGGAGTTCTCCAGAGCCTCTCGGAGCTCTTCCAGGCGAGTCATGTACTTTCTCTGTGTGTGAGAGAGAGTTTCTTGGTTAGTACAGGGACTCTGGGTCCCCTTCCTACTGCCCCAAGGGAGCAGGCAAAACCTGGCCAGGATGGGATCAGGGGAGCCGCGTGGGGGAAATGGGAGGCAGGCAGAGGCTTGGCCGCCCCTGGGTGGCACAGAGCGGAGCGTGGCTGGGAGACTACATGAACACCCACAATTCTCAGCAGCTCCTCCAACCGAGGGGTGGAATCCGAGTCCCTTGAATCTGGGCTTGATCAGAGGACTTGCTCTGGCTGGTAAATCGGGGCAGAAATGATGGCGGCCACTCCGAGCCATCGAGACATCTTGTGTTTTTGCTGGTTCTCTGGGCCACCTGCTTACACCCTGAGAACATGCCCAGGCTCGCCTGCTGGAGCGTGAGAGACAAGCGGCCAAGTCATGAGCCGAGATGGTGAGCCCATCACCAGACACATGAGCAGGGCCCTCCCGGACCAGCCAGCTCTGGCCAAGCCACCAGCCGACCGCAGATGGTAAGCAAGGCAGGCCAGTGTCGGCCAACCCGGGCCTGGAGCAGACCATTGCCTTAGGAGCAATGATGGCAGCGGTGGTCTGCTTGTCTTAAGCTGCCAAATTCGGGGCATGGGTGTCCCGCTCACCAGAATGCCACGGTTCCCCTCCACGAAGTCCTCCAACACCTTTGTCACCTGCTCCATCTCCTGGGTCTTCTTGAAATTGGTGTTGCAGGTCCCATTGGCCTTCTGCAGGGCGAGGGGTGAAGAAGACACAGTGTCATAACTTTTCCTTCATGGGCTGACACTAAGCAGCCTCAGGCACCTCCCGGGACCACCTGCCTGTCCCCGGGCTCCTGGCCGCTCGGGAGGGGGAGACCGCTCGCCCACCAGGCCAGTTCCACCAAGGCCCACTCCAGAGCAACCAGTCCTTCCCAGTCTAACACTGAACCCCCTGGTTGACCCAGTCTAGCCAAGTGGACTTTGGAGAGGGCTGGGTCTGGCTTTGAACAGTGCCTCTGCTACTTCCAAGCTGGCGGCCTTCAGACAAGCTGCTTCCCCGGCCTCAGCCTCAGTTCCCACATCTGGAAAATGGGGACTCTATTGGTATTTACCACCTAAAGCCAGTATAAGGATTAGAGGAGACTGGATGGGTACAACGCATGGCACAGTGCCTGGTGCACAGTTAAAGAAGCACTCCGTAAATGAGACTAGTGTTATTATTATTTTTTTTTAATATCTGAGAGGGGCACAGAGAAGCCACTTGAGTCATTCTACCCCATTGTGCCAGGTGCTGTGTGGGTGCTGAGAACATGAAGGTAACAGGACAGACACATAGTCGGGTGAAGGAGGCAGGTATGGAATAAGATCATCACAAAGGGAAATAAGAATAATGAAGTAAAGATAGGGCCCTGATCTGGCACGATAGAAATCAAGGTGGGCTTCCTGGAGGAAGTGAAATTTAAAAGACTGGAGGTGGCTCAGTCTGTTGAGTGTCTGCCTTCAGCCGGATCATGATCCCAGAGTCCTAGGATCCAGCCCCATGTTGGGCTCTCTGCTCAGCGGGGAGTCTGCTTCTTCCTCTACCCCCTCCCTTGCTCATGATCTCTCTCTCAAATAAATAAATAAAATCTTTAAAAATAAAAAAACAGGGGCACCCAGATGGCTCAGTCATTAAGCATCTGCCTTTGGCTCGGGTCATGATCCAGGGTCCTGGGATTGAGCCCCATATCGGGCTCCCTGCTCAGCGGGAAGGCTGCTTCTCCCTCCTCCACTCCTCCTGCTTGTGTTCCCTCTCTCACTGTGTCTCCCTCTGTCAAATAAATAAATAAAAATAAAAAATAGGGGTGCCTGGGTGGCTCAGATGGTTAAGCATCTGCCTTTGGCTCAGGTCATGATCTCTGGGTCCTGGGATCAAGCCCCATACCAGGCTCCCTGCTCAGCAGGGAAATCTGCTTCTCCCTCTCCCTCTGCCCCTCCCCACCATGTGTGTGCGTGCGCTCTCTCTCAAATGAATTTTTAAAATTAAATTAAATTAAATTAAAAATAAAATGAGACAGAAAAATGACTGGGAGTCAATCAGGGGGACATGGGGTAAGAGCATGCGCAAAGGTCCTGTGGCAGGAAAGAGCGGGACTCTTTAAAGCAAATGAAACTGCTTTAGTGTGGCCTAAAGATAGATGAAGAGGAAGAGATTGGGGAGAGATGAGGCTAAACCCTAGAGCGCCCTCTAGGCCAGGGAACGTCTCTCGAGGAGACTAGGGAGCCATGGAAGGATTTTGAATAGGAGAATGAGCATCAGATGTACAACTCAGAAAGATGGCTCAGGCAAGGTTGTTGGGAAACGGGTACTCTCATGTGTCATTGGTGGGGTGCGAAATGGTCTTACTCCTGTGAAAGGAGTTTGACAATCTCTAGCCAAATTCCCAATGTACCTCATCTTCGACACCATGCCCCTGTTTCTGGGACTCTCATCTACAGCTTAACCCACCCACTTGCAAAGTGTCTTGTATATAAAGTGATTCACTGAGGTACTGTTTATAATGGCAAAAAGTGGAAACCCAGGTGGCCATCCGTAGGGGCCTGTATCTCATTCAGAGAGACCTATTACACAGCTGAGAAAGACAGGAAGGGAGAAAGGAAAAGAAAGGAAGGCAGGCAGGCAGACTTTCCATGGAAGGATATGGAAAATTCTCCAGGGCTACACTACCTTTTGTGTAAGAGGGGAGAAGGAAAATTCAGGATATGCAATTGCATTTGTTTGTATTTGCAGGAAGAAACAGAAGAAACCAGAAGGTGGTTCTCCAGAAGCAGGCAGGGGCGGAGGGGCAGAATGGGAAGGAGAGCAGCAGGGTCAGGAAAGAGATGCCCCCCCATACCCTTTTATATAATTCAGATTTTTAAACTGTGTGAATCCGTCTTCAAACAATTAGGTTTAATTTACACAAAAGGGAGAGGAAGAAGGAAAGAGAGAAAGCAAAAAGGAAAATCTTTCCCCATACAGGGAAGTAAGGATCCTTTCAGCGGCCATGTTAGATGCAGATCAGAGGGGGGTGATACAAGGACGCAGGAGCCCAGGCAGCCTAGGACAGGAGAGACCAGGGAGGTCGGTGGTAGGGTTGTGGGGGAAAGACCAGGGAGGCTGGACAGGGAGAGACCAGGGAGGCTAGTAGGGGAGAGACCAGGGAGGCTGGTGGGGGAGAGACCAGGGAGGCTGGGGTTGGGGGAGACCAGGGAAGCTGGTGGGGGAGACCAGGGAGGCTGGTGGTGGGGTTAGGGGGTAGACCAGAGAGGCTGGAGGTCGGGGGAGAGACAAGGGAGGCTGGGGTGAAGAGAGACCAGGGAGACTAGGAAGACTAGGTGGGAAAGATGGGTGGACTAGGGCAGGGCCATAGGGAGGGGAGCAGAGGGAATTAGGAGCTGCTCAGGGAAACAGGTAAACAAAACTTGGACACTGATAGGGGTGAGAGAGAAGCAGGACCTCCCTGAGCCCCTGTCTACTCATCTTCCACAGTCTCCCACTCTTTCTCCACATCCTGCTTCTCCCCAGCTTTCCCTGACACCCATGTTCCCCATGAGGCCCTGTCTCTGATCTAGTGCTCAGGCCTCTGGTGACAGGCAAGCAGCTCCTGGCCCTCACCTTGATGCCCTCAATCCGGAAGCCCAGAGTGGAGGTCGAGCTCACGGTCTCCCTCCACTGCATGTAGCGGGGCTTGGTGACAGCACCCTGGGCATGTTCCTCAGGGGTGGGGGCCCTGGGGTCCACAGCCACCATCTTCTCATACATGTCCTTCCGGGGCCGGGGCCTTTCTCGGGCCTTCACTAGCTCCTCCTCCAGGTAGGTCCTGGGACACAGAGGACGTGACAAAGAAAACTATGAGGAACAAAGACACAGGACATACTCTCTGATATCAAGACAAGTAATAAACCCACAGCATGGCACAAGAATAGACAACTAGATCGACGGACAGAAACAGAGTCTAAAAACAGATGCACACGTGTATATTCACCTGAACTACAATGAAGAAGGCCCAGCAATTCAGTGGGGAAAAGGAGGTCTTCTCAATAAACGACGCTGGGTCAACAGATTCGTGATATTGACATGGGGGGGATTTCAATCCCTACCTCACACCATGTATAAAGATTAATGCTAGATGGATCACAAAGCTAGATGTGAAAGTTCAAACAATAAAGCTTATAGAAGAAAACACAGGAGATCACACAATCTTGGAGTAGGCAGATTTCTTAAACACAAAGCTCCTAATCACAATGAAAAATGGCAAACTGGCCTGGATTAAAAGTGCTTCTGTTTATCTAAAGATACAATTAAGAGAGGGAAGTGGGGGATGTCTGAGTGGCTCAGTTGGTTGGGCATCCCCTGGCCCTTCACCTCGGCCCCACACCTGCCCCTCAACCTACCTGCTGCCCATCTTGCAGTCCATGATGGAGGGGCCCTCAAAATCTGCCAGGAGATCTTCCATCTGGTTGAAGGCCTGGCCATCCTGCTGCACCACGCCATAGTAGGTGGGCACAAAAGGCCGAAGGGGGTCACTCATCAGCTGCTCCAGGCTGCGCTGCTCACACTGACAGAAACGCTTGAGGATCCGACCGTCCTCTCCTGCCTGGAAGTTCCCTAGGAGCAGCACAGTGGACAAGAAGCTGGATCAGCCCGAGGATCTCCTCATCTCCCGGATGCATTGGATCGTGGCTTCCCTCCTCCTGCCTGACCCTTCTGAAGGGCTTTCTCTTCCTCCCCGCAACTGTCACAGTCTTGGCCTCGATGTGGCAAGGGCAGGACCTGCTGCTCCTTGTTCAGAGTCCTGTTCATAGCACGTTGTGTCCTCTTTTGTTTTGTCATTTTACATGGGGAGCTCGTGATCGGCTGTGGGAATTTTTGTGCAATCCGAGTGGAGGGCATGATGCTCCAGAGCAGATCTGCATTTGCTTTGGGATACCTGGGTGGCTCAGGTGGTTGAGCATCTGCCTTCAGCTTGGGTCATGATCTCAGGGTCCTGGGATTGAGCCCTGTATCAGGATCCTTGCTCTGCGAGAAGCCTGCTTCTCCCTCTCCTCCCTGCTCCTGTGCTCTCTCACTATCTCTCTCTGTCTCTCCAAGAAATAAAAAAATCTTAAAAAAAATTTTGGGGCACCTGGGTGGCTCAGTGGGTTAAGCCTCTGCCTTTGGCTCAGGTCATGATCTCAGGGTCCTGGGATCGAGTCCCACATCGGGAATCTCTGCTCAGCGGGGAGCCTGCTTCCTCCTCTCTCTCTCTCTGCCTGCCTCTCTGCCTACTTGTGATTTCTCTGTGTGTCAAATAAATAAAAACCTTCAAAAATTTTTTTAAAAAATTTGCATTTGCTTCTGCCTAGAGTTCCACAGTGCTAACACCTGGGACCAATTTAACTGTAGGGACGCCTGGGCGGCTCAGCTGGTTAAGCATCTGCCTTCAGCTCTGGTCATGATCTCAGGGTCCTGAGATCAAGTCCCCCATCAGGGTCCTTGCTCAGCTGGGAGCCTCCTTCTCCCTCTGCCTGCCTCTCCCCTTGCTTGTGCTCTCTCTCTATCTGACAAATAAATAAATAAAACCTAAAAAAAAAAAAAAAGTCTTCAAAAAGTTAAATGACAAATCTGGCATTTCCTGGCCCCTGCAGATTGTGTACAGATTAGAACTACGAATTCTTACTGAGGCAAAGTGTATTTTCAGACTATGTTCTCCAAAGATGGCTACAACAATAACTCCTGGCCCACAGGTTCTTCTAGAAATTCACCACTCCCCATCAAGAAGTGGAATCTAATTCTTCTTCTCCTCTTGAACCTGGGTAGGCTGATGACAGAAGCAACCCTGGGACTTCAGAGTCTAGGTCACAAGAGGAAAAGTGATTTCCACTCTGTGGGCAGAGACGCTTGCCTCTGCCGTCCTGAGCAGCTGGGGAAGAAAGTGGACTAGTCCGAGGCCACCATACTGTGAGGAAGCCCAAGCAGTGACACAGAGAAGCCACACGGAGACAGTCTCAGCTGAGAGCCAGCTGACAATCGATCGCAAGGCACAGGCATGAATGCATCTCAAAAGTTTCAGCCTTGGGTGCCTGGGTGGCTCGGTCATGAAGTGTCTGCCCTCAGCTCAGGTCATGATCCCAGGGTCCTGGGATCGAGCCCCACATCGGGCTCCCTGCTCAGCAGGAATCCTGCTTCTCCCTCTCCCACTCCCCCTGGTTGCGTTCCCTCTCTCACTAAGTCTCTCCCTGTCAAATAAATAAATAATATCTTTAAAATAAAGTTTCCACCCTGCTGTGTTTGAAAGAGTTGTCCTAGCTGGGTTCCCAGATACCATGAAGCAGCAACAGGCCGTCCCTGCCATGGTCCGTCTAGACTCCTGACCCCAAACCTGGGACTGCAATAAAATGGTCCTTTGATTCCACTAAGTCTTCTTTTAAGCACTCACTTCTGAGGGGTTTTTTTTTTTTTTTTTTTTTGGTATTTTAACTCAGCCAGAGTAATGAGAATGCAGAGAGATGGTGGTCCTGTGGCTGGGGGAGCCAGCCTTTTCAATGACAGATCTGGCAACAAACCAGGTAGGTAAGTCCCCTTCTTGTCTCCCTTTGATGGTGGACCCACCCCATTTGTCTAGTTCTCACCACTATTGTTTTTTTGTAAATAAAGTTTTATTGGAACACAGACACGCTCACGTGTTTATGCATTATCTGTAGCTGCGTTCATGCTGGGTAACAACAGTACTGAGTTGTTGTGACTGAGCCTATTTGGCCCACAGAACCTAACACATTTATTATCTTGCTCTTTTCAGAAACTGCTCTGTGCTGGGCATTGGGCTACTATCAGAGACATCATGCCAGGACCTGGGGAAAACCATCAGACCTGCTGTCTACGGAGGGCCTACTCTATCTGGCCATGAGGAGAGAACAAGGAAGGATTATTTCCATTTATAAGGGCCCACGCCTCAATCTCCATAGACATTTTGGTTTATCATTTTCTTAAATATCTGACTTTATTTTTATTTTACGCAGGCACCATGCCTAATGTGGGGCTTGAACTTACAACCCTGAGATTCAGAGTCGCATGCTCTACCGACTGAGCCAACCAGGTGGCCCGTGCATATACATTTTGATCTTAACCCTTTTGTTAAGCCAGCAAGGGAGGTATGGTGATCTCCATATCACAGGTGAGAAAACCAAGGCCTAGTAAGAGAACGTAACTGGCCCAGGGTCTCCCATATATAAAGCTTTGAGCCCAGGACCATTCTTCTCCCAGGGTTAGGATTTGCTCCCCCGGCACTGAGACAACAGCGAACAGCCTACAGTCCTGATGTATGGATGGCCCGACCCAGGCTTAAGCACGTCCCATACCAGCCTTGTGATGGGGAAACTGTCCTCAAGCCCATGTGACAGATGGGGCAAGCTGAGCTATGGAGAATGGCTCTGGAGCTTTCTTCCCCCAGCCCAGGCTTCTCTGCCCCCTGCCAGCGCCCACACCCCTGCTCTCACCAGCGTGTCCCGACAGCTGGACCCAAGGGTAGTGTTTTCGGAAGGAGACCATGAAGGGCGAGTATTTCAGAACTGTCTTCAGCTTCTTCCATGGTTTGTTCTGTGTGAGGCAGAGCAGGGTAGGGTCAGTGTCAAGGGCAGGGAGGGAAGGGGATAGGGTGCTGCACTGAGGGGAACCAGCTGGACTTTCCAGGGCCAGGGGGCTTCCTGGGATCGCTGCTCCCACGCTCACAGGGCTGAGCAACACCCACCACTTCAGCCACCTCGAGGTCCCCTAAAGACCTCAGCAAAGGTGGGGAAGAGTCTGTCCATTTTCTTCTGTCCTCAAAGAGTATAAATAGGCCAGATCTTGCTACAGTAACAAGCAGCCCCCCAAGTCTTCCCCTCCACAGACACACACCAAATACTTGGAAACCTCCCTTCTGTCCCAAAACCAAGTCAGACCTTCTGGAGAAGATGACAGAAGCAGGAGTTGGTGAGTGGAGGCAAAACCGCAGAGAAAAGACAGAAACAGAAGCAGGTGACAAGGTAATGACAGAGCCAGAGAGACAGGCACAGGACCCAGAGACTGGAACAGTCATGAGCACAGCTCACCAAATGGCTCCTGCCCTTCCCTGTTCCAGGGACATCCCTGCCATCCTGACCTTGGGTTTCTGACTTGCTTTGGCCAATGAAATGTGAGCAGAAGCGTGAAAGCCAGTACATGAGTTTCCGTGTCCTTTGCCCTGCTGTACAATGGGGTGGGGAGTGTGTAAAAAGAAACAGAAGCTTCCTCAGTCCTGGCCTTGAGTGAAGACAGCATGGAGCAGAGCTCCCTCACCCACCAGTGGCTCACAGTCCCTGTGCAGTGTGAACAAAAATAATCCCGTGTTGTTCCAGGTCACTAAGTTTGGGGGCTGTTTGTTACTACAGCAAACCCTGACCTAGCCTGACTAAGAGAGAGACAGGGCTGCCAAAAGACAAAGAAAGAAAATACAGAAAGACAGAAAGGGAGACATGGATACAAAGCAATGACCGGAAAGAAAGAGATAAGCAGAAGCAAAGAAAGAGAGAGAACAAGCAACATAAAACCAGTAAAGCGAACTGAAAACAAAGATTTATTTGTATCGGGTTGACTCAGCCAAGAGGTTCTTGGGACCGGGTCAGTGTCTGGTTCACAAGCATGAGCACGCGTGCACAGACACAAGAACACACTCTTTGCTCCAAGCACATGGCAGGCCCTAAAGCAAATGTTAGGACAAGGGGTCCTTTCCAGAGAAGGAAGCTGTGTGGCCCATCCCCCCACTACCCTGGGGTTAAAGCCATGTTCTCTCCCACCCGCTCAGAGCTCGGCCACCTGGCAGACATCTAACTGATGGTGGGAAGGTCATGCAGAGGCAGGGCGCTGGGACTGCAGGATTCAGGAATGGCTGTTCCTTCCACCCTCCAGCTGCCAGCCGTGGAGAGGAGGTGATTAATAAAGGTTCCTGTTTACTAAGCACCTGGAACATTCCAGGCACAATGAGAAAGACTCGGTGAGCCATAACCTACTTAATCCTACAAACACAACCCCAGGAGGATTGTTGTCTCTGTTACAGAGGAAACAGAGGCCCAGAGAGATGAAATCAGTTGCCTCAGTCACACAGCGCAGTGCTGGGGTTCCGACTCGGAACCCACCGCCCTGGGCTGACAAGCTAGACCCCTTCTGGACTATGAACTCTGAAGGCAGGGATTGGGGTTCTCATAGTTATGCCTATGTCCCCAGCCACAGTCTAGCACAAACAGCCGCTCCAAAAACATCGCTTGGACTAAAGAACATTAGTTGTATTAGCTGTTATGGTCTTTTTTTTTTTTTCCTTTTTCTTTTTTTTTTTTAATCATAAGCAGATTCAGTATCTTTTCTCTTTCTTAGACCTGATGGTTAATCCAGGTTTTCTCAGATGATTTCACGATGGTCTCCTCTTCCACGCCCCCTCTTCCAGGAAGCCCTCTCTGATACCCCAGGTGCAGCCAATCACACACGCCCCCACCCCGACCACGGTCTTCCACAACACTCGGCTTCCCCTATCCCAGCCCTGACCACTCCGTAGGGTGGTGGGTCTGTCTGGGATTTCAAAATGAAACAAGAAGGAAGCCAGGGTTTGTATTTTGGGCAGTGAGAGCAATGAGGGGGGGCAGGATGGTGTGCCCTTGGGCTTCACGGCAGTGGAGGGGGTCAAGAGGGAAGCAAGGAAGCTGAACGTGGGAAGCAGCCTGGAGACAGGAAGCTCTGAACAGAGGACTGAATTTCTGATCACTGTCTGGAAGGCCCTGGGGATCCATGGAAGGCACGGAAAGCAGGGAAGTTTCAAAAGTTGACCAAAAGTGGGTCTTGGAGGCAGATTCTGGAAGGATGAAGAAAAACTGGACACAGGGAGGTCTGAGAGGAAAGCAAGTGAGGGACAGATTGACCCATACGTCCCAGAGGCTGAAGTAACTGGGTTTTAAATTCAGCCAGAACTGAATTAGAATCCTGGCTCCAACCAGGCTTGACCGACCCTAAGCAAGTGGCTGAACTTCTTGAAACCAGTGTTCTCATCTATAAAGTGGACACGATAATAATCCCAATCTCAGAGCGCTGTTCTGAGGACTTGGGGTTAACACGTACATGACACCTAGAAAAGTGCCTGGTATTCCAAGGGTTTGAATCCCAGCTCTGTGTCTTCCAAACTGTGTGACCTTGGACAAGTGTCATGACCTGTCTGGGCCTCAGTTTCCTCATCTATAAAATGGGATTAATAATAGTCTCTACCTCATAGAGCTGCCATGAGGATTCAATGAGTTAATATGAGCAACGAGCTTAGTCCAGAGCTGCGCATAAATGAGTGCTAGCTGCTATTATTTTTTTTTTCCATTGTCTTCCAGATCAGCTGTCCTGAGATGCCAAGAATGTGAGAGAGTAGGTGGAGGGAACAGCGAAGGCATAAAGATCATAGAGTCAGCTCCTTTGCTCTGGGTGCAGGCAGGTCGAGGCAGGTCTGTCTCTACCTGTGGCCACACGTGTGAGCACGTTCCTAAGGAAGGCCTGGGGGGAGAGGGGGCCTCAGGGCAGGCTCCAGCCAGAGGCCCCAGGAGAGTGGTAAGACCCAGCAGACCAACCCACTTGAGGCTCTCACACCTGCCTTGGTGCTGACCCTCCCTGAACCTTTCCTGCCCAGCGCTCCTGATTCACCAGGGAAGAACCACACCCAAGCCGAGGATGTAAACAAGAGTCTGCAGGGTCCCCCATGCGGAGCTGGGGGGCAACCAGGAGACCAGAAGCTCCCTGGCTAAGCTGGGCATCCTTAGCATTTGGGGCTCACACAACCCTTCGAGAATCTGATAAAAGCGGGGGGCTCACTTTTTTATCACTCCCTACAAAAATGAATGGCTAAAGGGTGATGAAGGTTCGGGACCCCTTAAGACAGTCACAGGCCCTAGACTAAAAAATCAGAGGGGGGAAAAGTGCACCTTTTCTGTCCTTCTATATTAGAGCACTCCAGATTTTGAGGTTACATACTTTCTAGAAAATCCGAAGAAGTCATACACACTCGATGCAGAAATATGTGTGTACACACACAGACTCGCACGATCACACAATTTCAGGAATTCCTGGGCACCGCTAAGTCAACCAGCAGCTGTCCACTTTAGACACCAGTACCAGAGGCAGTGGGGGGAAGAGAAAAGGAAAGGATGAGGAGTGTGCCAGGAGTGGGTTGGTAACCCCAATGGTAGAGGGAGGAGGTTGACAGATGGAAGAGGCAGGTACCTTGAGATGAAATTGTTGGTGGGTACTAGAAAACTTCGAAAGCAAAGGCAAGGGGATGGGATAAGGGGTCTGGAGAGGTGTGGCTCAAGGGCAGGATGGTTCCCACTCACCCCAGACCTGTCCTCAGGGTCGCTGGCACCTCCACCCCCGGCCACCACATCATCCTCAGACTCGTCGAAAGAGGAGGCAGAGGAGAAGCCGCCACTGCCCCCCTCAGCCCGGGAGGGGGGTCCCACTGGCTGAGCCTCAGGCTCAGGTGTTTCAGGAGTGATGATGAGGCGGGGCACAGGGGTCAGGGAGCTACACTCCAGGTGAGAGTATAGGTGAGTCCCCAACTCCCCAGGTTCTGGTTCCTCTAATGGGCCATCCTGCTTGGACTCCCCCCAAAAACAGTCTGTCCCAGGTTCTGTCTGGGGTCCATGAATATCTTGTGTCTGAGCACCATCAGTGCCAGACCGTGTCCAGGAGCCAACAGTATCTTGCTGTGTTGGGAAATCTTCAGTGCCAACCTGCTTCCAGGCTGTTTTAGTATCCTGTTGTATCTGGGAGCCATCAGTGTACACTTCTTTCCAGGAGGCATCAGCACTCGATTCTGTTGAGGGACGGCCCCCCTCTGGTTGAGTCCGGAGGTTGGACCCGTTCTTGTGGGTCTGGACGTTATCAGCCCAGGTCTTGGCCCTCTCTGGTTGGGTCTGTGTCCCATGTATCTCTATCTCTGTCCAGGGCCCATCGACTCTGGGCTGCGTCCAGAGGCTGGCCCTCTCTGGCTGAGACTGGAGGCCAGACCTGTGTGGACCAGTCCAAAAGCCATCTGTCCCAGTTTCCGTCCAGGGACCGGCTGTCTCCAGCTCTGACCAGTGGCTGCTCCTTTCGGGACATGTCCGGAGGCTGGATACGTCTGGCTCCGTCTTTTGGCCCGGCAGCTCTGTCTCCACTCCCAGGCTAGCTGCTTCGGGCTCAACGTGTCCGTCTGTCCCCGGCTCAGGCCCGAGGCCGACCCTCTCGGGCTCGGTGTGGAGGCTGGGCCCCTCGATCCGGACCCGGGGCCCGCCCCCGTCGGGCCGCCCCGCCGGGCCTCCTGCGCCGGGCCCAGGTCGCTGCTGTCCCGGCTGCCGCCGCCGCCCCCCTCGCGGCGCCTCCAGCCCCATTCGGGCCGCTCCTGGCAGGGCCCCGGCCTCTGCCTCACTCAGGCTCCCCCGGCACGGGCAGCGCCTCATGCCCGCTCCCTAGATTCGGGCTTCGACCCGGCCCGGCCCCTCCTGCCCCTTTAAATCCCGCGAGGGGTGTGGCTGGGGAGCCCCGACTCGCGGGTTCCGGCCCGCGAAGTCCTGCCCGTCCGGCCGCGCAGGGGTTAACCGATACTCTGCCCCCCCAACCGGGAAAGCCCCGAGGCCCCGCCCCGGACGTGACGCCAGGGGGACGGGCCTTGCCTGGTGCCAGGAGGTTGGAGAGGTTGGTCCTGTTGGAGAGGTTCCTGTCCAAGAGCTCGAAACTGGTCGAGGTTGGGTGTGAGCCCCTGGTGTCCTGGCTGCGGGGCGGTGGGAACCCCTTCCTCGACCCCTGCAACTAATCCGACCTTCCTACACCCTCGAGTGACCAGTTTAGCCTTCCTGTAATCCTCAATGACGAGTCCAGCAGCGCTCCCATTCTTCCGATGGGGCGCGGACTGACTTTCAAAGACTTGGAATTCCTTTGGACCTGGCTTCAAGACTCGCCTCCACCACTGACTAGCCGTGTTACCTGCAGTGTGTGACTTACTTTCCCTCCCTCCTGCCCCAGCCCCAGGCTCAATGAGGATACATAATATTATTTTAGAAAACATGTGTTCGGGACGCCTGGGTGGCTCAGTTGGTTGGACGACTGCCTTCGGCTCAGGTCATGATCCTGGGAGTCCAGGGATCGAGTCCCGCATCGGGCTCCCAGCTCCATGGGGAGTCTGCTTCTCTCTCTGACCTTCTCCTCGCTCATGCTCTCTCTCACTGTCTCTCTCTCAAATAAATAAAATCTTTAAAAAAAAAAAAAGAAAAAAAAAAAAGAAAACGTGTGTTCAATGCCACAAGAGGCAGGCATTTTTACCAACAGGGGTATTGAGTTCCAGAGCCATGAAAGAATTTGTCTAAAGGTGAGGTTAGATGAGGGGCAAGCCAGGACCTTAACTCCGAAGCTAGGATGCCTGGCTTCAAATCTCAGCTTTAGCAGTCACTTCTGGGGTGCTCTTTCCTTGCAGACTTGTCTCCTCTGAGCCTGTTTTTTCATCTGCGAAAAAGGGATAGTGGGGGATAATTTCCTCACAGGAGAGTTATGGGAGTTTTATTAATTTACAACATTTACATCTGTTTACTTGCTTTGTGCCAGCTGCTGTACTTAACAGTTTATGCCCCAACTCTTGTGGGGTAGGGATCATCGTCATTCTTTGCACAAACAGGAAAACAAGGCACAGAAAGACAAAGCAGTGAGTCCAAGGTCATAAATCTAAGTTGTGTAGACTTGAACTCAGGCCCATGGTCCCTACAGGGCGATAGAACTTGCTTTTGAGGCTGGGGGTGTGAGAGAAAAAGCCGGAAGTTCAGAGTATTTTCTCTAAATGGGATCATGTCCTCCTCTACTCAGAGCCCTCAATGGTTCCCAACCCACAGAGTAAAAGCCATAGTCTTCCCTGTGACTCACTAACCCCTAAGTGATCTGCCTCTAGTTATATCCCAGACCTCCTCTCTTCTTTCCCCTTCACTAGCTATGCCTATCGGCCTCTTTGCTATTTCTCTGAGATATTTTCCACCACAGGGCCTTTGCACTGGTTGTTCTCTCTGCCTGGAATGTTTTCCCCTCTGATATTCCAATAGCTCCCTCCCTGTCTCAGGTCTCTGTTCAAATGTTACCTCCTCAGTTATCTCCTCAGTGAGGTCTTCCCTGACCATTCAAAAATCTGTTTAAACTCAGGTTAAAGCCTCTGCGTTCGGCTCAGGTCATGATCCCAGCGTCCTGGGATCAAGCCCCGCATCGGGCTCTCTGCTCAGTGGGGAGCCTGCTTCCTCCTCTCTCTCTTTGCCTGCTTCTCTGCCTACTTGTGATCTCTGTCTGTCAAATAAATAAATAAAATCTTAAAAAAGAAAAGCTCAAAATCTCTCCTCCTTGCCCCCCCTTTCCTGATTTATTTTTCTCTTTAATACATGTCACCTTATTAAATATAGTTATTTATTATTATTATTATTTTTAATTTTGGCCCTCATCAGAAGCCAGCACCAAGAGAGCAAATATTTTTGCCTGGATTTTCCTTGCTGTGTCCATTAGAAAGGTACATGCTAAGTGCTTACTACGAAATTTGGAAAGAATGACCTTTCCAAAAAAAATTTCTCTCATGTATAGAGCTCTTGTTCTGTACCAGGTCCTGTGAGAAGCTCGTTACAGACACTGTTTCACTGCACTTCTAATACTGAGCAAGACGACACCGCCCCATTTTACAGACGGAACACTGAGGCTCAGAAATCTGCCAGCCTCTATCCTTTGCTTGTAGCCTTTGATATGACCTCATAAAGGGAAAGCCTTGGCACCAGCCACAGTTCTATAGGGTTAATTATTGACATAGGTGCTTTTTTTTTTTTTTAAAGATTTTTATTTATTTGACAGAGAGAGAGAGATCACAAGTAGACAGAGAGGCAGGCAGAGAGAGAGAGGGGAGGAAGCAGGCTCCCTGCTGAGCAGAGAGCCCGATGCGGGGCTCAATCCCAGGACCTGGGATCATGACCCGAGCCGAAGGCAGAGGCCTTAACCCACTGAGCCACCCAGGCGCCCCGACATAGGTGCTTTTTATATATTTTTGCCCCCAAGGGTTTGTTGTCACCCGGCTCCTGAGTCAGACCCTTACGTGTAGAGGGTGACAGGGGGTGTTTTGTCCTGAAATTGAGTCATGGGGGGGGGGGGGCATTGGGCACAGGCCCAAGGCTCTAAAGTGAGTCATCTCTTCACAGACCAGTGAAGAATCATACAGGAGCCCTCTAACAAGTCACACAGGCTGGGAAGAAGTCCAGAAAGAGTTGGGGATCTTCTCAGGTCACAGCACAGAGACAGGGAGGTCTGACTTCTAACCAAAAGGGTTAGACAGTTGGGGATGGGGAAGGTTCTGTGAGGAAAGTGTCCCATCCCTCCTGTCACATCCTTCCTTCTCCCAAAGGTGGGAGAGATACCCCAGCAAGCTGCTTCTATTCCAGACTGTGAGGAGGGGTGAGTCAGCCTATTGTTGGGGGAGCAGGCTTTAGGCCCGCCTGCCCTATCCCCGCCCCGCAAACAGACACCCAGATGGGCTGGGAGCTGGTTTTCTGGGATGCTAGGGCTCCTGACTCAGCACTGGGAATCTTGGCTGAGTGTGTTCTGGGAAATGTCAGGCCTACAGGAAATAGAGGGCTCCCACTCACACCATCCCGCAGGTGGGCGGGGAGCGGAGAGAGAGCAGAGTGTATGAGAGAAAGGGGGGGGGGGGGCCAGCGTGCAAAGGGCTGAGTGTGAGGAGGTGTATGAGAGGGGGGCAGTTGGCAAGCAAGGCATGGGGGTTTATATGCGCGAGGGAAGAAGATGGGTGCCAGCATGTGGGTGTTTGAAGCAGAGGATTGATGTGCAAAGTGGAGGGGCTCCCGGAGCAAGGGATATGTTTGCTGGGAAGATGTGTGTTCAAAGGAAAGACGTCAGTCTGTTGGGGATAAAAATAAGAAAGTAGGTTGGCAAGATGTTCGCGTAGAGAAGAGATGCGGAGTTCGTAAGGGATGTTTGCAAAACGACGGTGTGGGGGGTAAAGAAAGGTCCGCCACGCACAAGGCACTCTGAAGTGCGGAGAAAGGCAGAAAACGGCACGCACGTGCGCGGCTCCCCGGTTGCCCCAACAATCCCAGCAAGCCCCAACGCCCACCTTCAGGCCACGCCCCTAGTCCCGCCCCTGATGCACAGCGGGGCAAGCTACGCGGCAGTCAGTGAGGTGCTACTCCGCCATTGGCTAGCTAACCGGAGGGGGCGGGTGTGCAGAGACTCCCGGAAGCGCGAGAGGCTCCCGCTTGTAGCGGACCCGGATCCTGGGAACAGTGGGTGCTTAGCAACGGGGGGAGGTGCCCAGTAATGGGAGGCTGGGGTGTGGGGGGTAGGAATTGTGGGTGCCTAGCAACAAAAAGGAAGGCAGTGCCTAGCAACGAGGGGGGCTCAGAGGAGTGGAGAGCTAGCCCTGGAGAATCTGTGGGTGTCTAGCAACGGGGGAGGACCCTAGCAACGGCGGGGAGTGGGACAGGGCGAAAGTGGGTTTTGGGAGGTGCGCAGAAAGAGCTATGGATTCCTAGCAACCAGAGAGGGAACCAGAAGAAACTGGGGGAACTATTAAACGGGAAAGGAAGTCTTTAGTGGGTGGGAATCTTAGGGTGGACACAGAGGAATGTGAGGGCCTAGCAAAGACGAGGGCAAAGCGGGGAAGTCAGTGCCAACCCCTACCGGAGTAATCCCCTTCTCCCCCAGGCGATGTGGCTGGAGGTGGGGGGCTTACTGCGGGGGACCTATGGACAGCTGGGACGGACTGTCGGTTTGTCTTGTGGGGCCTTGGGGCCTGGGCCCCACTGGTGGGTAAGAGCCTGAAGAGGTGTCTCCAAGGGGGAGAGTCTGGGGGAGGTTTTAGGGTGTAAAATGACAGGGAGGGCTCCAAAAGGGCCACGCAGATCCCATGTCCTCCACTCCTTACCAATATCCACTTTTCTTGCAGCGGCCATGTGGGGGTTCTCGGCCCCAAATGTTTCATAAGGATGGGCCTGGCAGAGGCCTGGGTGAGGAGGACATTCGCAGGATACGGGAGGCCCGGATCAGGAAGACACCCCGGCCCCAGGTATCATTGTCTCCCACCCATTCAGCAGCACCCCCTGAAGGCAGCTGGCCTCCCAAGCTTGGGGAAGGGCATGGTGGCAGGTTGGTTGGACTCCCTGGGTGCTATGCTCACCTTCCCACCCTCAGACCTTCTCCCCATTTCCCAGCTGAGCGACCGCTCTCGAGAACGCAAGGTGCCTGCTTCCCGCATCAGCCGCTTGGCCAACTTTGGGGGTAGGTGTGACTGTGGGAGATTGTAACCTAGATCAGAGGAGGCCACGTTTACAGAACGAAGCAAGGGGGAGAGGGTGAATCAGAGACAGGGAGAGGAGTGAGAGACGGAAAGAGAAGGAAGGCAAAGGCCTGCAAAGCCAAGAGAAAGAGAGAGGAAGGTAACATTTATTCGGCACATGGAATGTGCAAGGCCTCATGTACGCTCGATCTGTCTGTCCTGAATTTGATGTGTGTTAATTTCCACCGTATAGATGAGGAAACGGAGGCAAAGGGAAGTGAAGTGACTTGACCCCAGGTTATGCAGCAGGAGTTTTCAAACTTGAGGTCACAGTCTGCATGAAATAATTCAGGGGGTTGCAACCAGCATTAAAAAAGAATAGAATGGGGTGTCTGGGTGGCTCAGGGGGTTAAGCATCTGACTTTGGCTCAGGTGATGATCCCAGGGTCCTTGGATGGAGCCCCAGGCTTGGCTGGGAATCTGCTTCTCCGTCTTCCTCTACCCCTCCGCCTGCTTGTGCTCTGTCTCTCTCAAAGAAATAAAATCTTAAAAAGAAAAAATAGAAGGGAAAACATGGGTACACATGTGGAATAAAGGAAGTTCTTATTTCATGAAATATATGTATATATACTGTTACAATGCATATGTTTTCTTTAGTGTGGATCATGGTTCAAATTTTAAAGTTACTGATTCACAGTATAAAGAGGGAGTTAAATGCAGTGGGCAGAGCTTTGATATCAGGCTGTCCAGGGTTCCAGGGGTGATTCTGCTGCACTCTTGCTTTGTGACTCTGGACAAATTACTTAACTTCTCTGAGCCTCGGTTTCCTTTTTGCTTCTGTAAGGATAAAATGAGTTTATGCATCTAAGGCACCAGGGATGGTTCCCAGTGTGTAGCAAGCACCCAGAAAATGCCGCTATGATGATTTGCAGAGATGGTGACAGTGAAAGAGACAGAGACTCAAGATGTCTTTAGTGACAAAGAGACAGAGGAGGCAGAGGAAATCAAAGCCAGAGAGATAACATCAAAAGGACAGAGAGAGGAGGGCTGAACTGATATGCCAGGTGGAGGGAAGCAGAGAGACGGAGAAAACCCAACTTAGACAAGGAGAGGTGAGCATGAAGAAAAGTGTGAACAGAGAAATGGGAGTCATAGGAAGACAGAGACCCAGGGAGATAATTTCAGGGCTTTCTTACCCTTAGCTGCATGCTAGAATCATCCAGGATGCTTTAAAAAAATTATATACACACACACACACACACACACATATACGTATACATATATGTGTGTGTATATATATAATTTTTATATATGTATATATACATATTATTTATTTATTTATATATAAATTTACATATATATTTATTTATTTATTTATATATTTATATGTACATATATACATATATATATATAAATTCAAATTCTAAGGCTCATTTCAGACCATAAAACCTCAGCCTCCTATTTACCTGGGTGGGCCTTGTAGCTCCTCACATGACTCAGATGTACAGCCAGGGGTGAGAACCTCTGGCCCAGGAGACAGACGTGGACAGAGTGATGGAGAAAGAGGTAGCCGCACCTTGAAGGGAACCCCAAGCGGGGAGAGAGTAAGTAAGAGACAGAGTTGGGGACAGAGAGAACCAGAGAGTTGCCAGCAAAGAGCTGGGAGACAGGTTGCTTAGGGAGAGGCTGAGAGCAGGCGGGGGTCAGATGACAAGGCCCCGGGGGCAGGCAGGCACCCAGACTCCTCTCTCACTCCCCAGGACTGGCTGTGGGCTTGGGGCTGGGAGCATTGGCAGAGGTGGCCAAGAAGTCTCTGCTGGGAGGACGTCTACCATCAGGTGAGTGAGTGAATCACACTACTTGGGTTCAGATCCTGCCTTTGCTACGTGACCTGGGCTGAATGGCTTCACCTCTCCAAGCCCAGTTTTCTCATCTGGAAAATGGATGATCATGTACCCCTGTCTCAGGGTCATCATGAAGCTTCTGTCAGGGTCATGAGGAGCAGAAGCCTATTGTGTGTGAAAAAGAATTGGGAGTTGAGCTCCTAAAACTCAGAGCAGGAGAGGAAAGCTGAGAATAGGAGTGTCCAGGGGTGGGCAGTGTCTGTGGACAACAGAAACGGAAAGACATGAGTGGAGATTAGCACTGGTGGCTAAGATTTCCTAACAAGCCCACGTCCGGAAGCAAAAATGGGGTTGGATGTTTTGGATGAAAAAGAGACTAAGGCCATAGGAACTGACAAATGGAATGTGTGACCCATGATAGAATGGCAGCCTGAGAAAAAATGACTATCAAAGACTTTTGGGGACAACCAGGAACATCTGAATTTGGACTGAAGAGCAGATAGGAGAGAATTCGTGTTCATTTTTATAGGCACAGTGATGGCACTGTGATTGAGTAGGGGAATATCCTTATTTTTAGCACAGGTTGTATGCAACTGCATGTAAGTGGGCCCGTGAAAAATAAGGGCGAGTGTTTGGGCACATACACACAGATAAATTATGCAGGTGAGGCTGAAGGTGAACAGTTTGAATCGGGGGAAAAAACCAAAAAAGTTTGAACTGGATACGCGGGTGGAAACTGGAAACTGGGCATGTGACTTTTCTGTTCATTTTGGATTTTTATTCTCCCCAAAATAAAAAGGTGGGTGGAAGTGGAGGATTAGGCTTGAGGTAAGCCCAAACCAAGTCTGCCCCCTGCTCTGCCACCTCTGTGCTGTGTGACCCCCAGCCAGGCTCTGTACCTCTCTGAATGTCTTGCTTCCTCACCTTGAAAACTGAGGCATTGGTAGTTCTTACTTTTGGGCTCCTTGTGGGGATTCAGCCAGAGAAGCCACAGAGACACTTGGAATTCTGCTTTGCACAGAGTGAGCCCTAGCTAGATAAAGAGCTCAATAATTTTTTTATCAAATAAATAAAAGCTTAATAAACGCTTTATTGAATAATCCTATAATCTGCATGTCGAGCCAGGCACATCTCCTAAGCATATAGCTCAGTTCATTTTCACCAAGTGGATACATCTGTGTGCCCAGATCAGGAAACCTTGAGACAGCAGTTCGAAAACTTGGCCATCTCAGGATCCCTGCATACCCTTAAAACGTAGAAATAGATGAACAAAATATCTTACAGTCACACAGTGGGATACTGTTCAGCTAGAAAAGGGAATGATTCGGGGCGCCTGGGTGGCTCAGTGGGTTAAGGCCTCTGCCTTCGGCTCAGGTCATGATCCCAGAGTCCTGGGATCGAGCCCCACATCAGGCTCTCTGCTCAGCAGGGAGTCTGCTTCCTCCTCTCTCTCTGCCTACTTGTGATCTCTGTCTGTCAAATAAATAAGTAAAAATCTTTAAAAAAAAAAAAAAAGAAAGAAAGAAAAGGGAATGAAGTGCTGATCCCTGCTACAGTGTGGATGAATCTCGAAAACTATCCTAAAGAAGCCAGACACAATGGGACACATACTGTATGATTCCATTCATAGGAAATGTCCAGAACAAGTATATTCATAGAGAGTTCAGATTAATGGTTCCTGGGGATGCCGGAGCAGGTGGTTGGGAGAATGGGGGTGGGGGGGACTGGTAATAGATATGGGGTTTCTGTTGGGGCTGGAAAATGTTCCAAAATCGCCTGTGGTGATAGTTGTACAACTCTGAATGTCCTAGAAGCCGTTGAACTGTATGCCTTAAATTGGTGAGTTACACGGTTTGTGAATTACATGCCCATAAAAAATAGAATGAGGACCCCAAAGAACCTGGTTGTAGATTATATTTTGGGGTTATATTTATGGATATTTAGTGCATTCGAGGTTAAAGCAATTTTTTTTCTGTTTCAAGTTTTATTTAAATTTTAATTAGTTAACATATAGTGTAATATTAGTTTCAGGGGAAAAGATTTTTAGAACGCAAGAATACGCACACACGTGCATTCCATCAGCAATCAGAGCAATGGCATCATCCCAGGTCATGGAGTTTCTGGAAAACTCACTGAGCATTTATGGGAGAATGAGAGTAAAAACAGGCAAATAACATTCATATGATTATAAGAATAGTTTTGATCTCACAGAGCCTCCTGAAGGGTCTCGGGGACTCTCAGGGTTCCCGGAACCACACTTTGAGAATCACTGTCTCCTCCAGAAGCTCCTATCTGCCTTGTCTTGGCTACTCATCCCCACCAAGGGAAACCACTCTCTGGACTTCTGACCCCAAGATTAATTTTTTTTTAATTATTTATTTATTTATTTGACAGAAAGAGATTACAAGTAGGCAGAGAGGCAGGCAGAGAGAGAGGAGGAAGCAGGCTCCCTGCTGAGCAGAGAGCCCGATGTGGGGCTCGATCCCAGGACCCTGAGATCATGATCTGAGCCGAAGGCAGAGGCTTTAACCCACTGAGCCACCCAGGTGCCCCATCCCAAGATTAATTTTGACTGGTTTTGCTCTTTATACCAGTGTAATCAGAGAGCATGTCCTCATACCTGTCTGGCTGCATTTGCTCAACATTCTATCGGAGGGATGCCTCCGTATGGCTGTGGTTAGAGGGAGGTGGTTTATTCAGTGCTGTAGGAGACACTCTGTGACTCTCCCAGCATGCCTTTGTTCATTCTGTTGACAGTCATCGGGTTATTTCCAGCTGGGGACCATTATGAATAGTGCTGCTGTGAACCATCTTGGGATAACTGTCAGTGGACACACATCCGCCTTTTCCTGGGTACATACCTAGGAGAGAAATGACATTGGCTGTAGGCATGTGCTGTACTGGAAACTTCCCAAAGGATTTGACCCACGATGCTCATCAGCATTATGGGTGTTTAGGCTGCACCACATCCTTGCTAACACTTGGTATTGTCGGTTTCATTTTAGCCATCCTGGGGGTTTTGCAGTGATGCTATAATGACTTTTTCTGTGTGCGTAATACCAGTGATTATTCTCTCCACCCCAGAGAGCAGCTCCCGGCCAGGCTCCAGCCCTTTTCTGTCAGAGGCCAATGCCGAGCGGATTGTGCAGACCTTGTGTACAGTGCGGGGGGCTGCCCTCAAGGTTGGCCAAATGCTCAGCATCCAGGGTACGCCATGACCCTCGACCCCTACTCTTGACCTCACTCCTTCAGCACCCCCACCCACCTACAAGTTTTGACTTCAGATACCCCCACAGGGCCCCCCTCTCCTCCCTCACTGCTTCCCTCATTCCACCCCCCATCTCCCCAGATAACAGCTTCATCAGTCCTCAGCTGCAACGCATCTTTGAGCGCGTCCGCCAGAGCGCCGACTTCATGCCCCGCTGGCAGATGCTGGTGAGTGCCCAGTCAGGGAAGCCTGGTGAGGGAGGCGGGCTCCACCAGCCTGCCCCCGCAACCCCTGGCTTCCTTGCTGAAGCCTCAGTTTCCCCAGCTGTAAAATGGGCATCACTAAAGCACACATCTCAGAGAGTTGTTGAGTTGATGACATGAGAGAATGGCGTGGAGTGCTTCGTGCAGTCCCGGGCAGGCTCAGGGCTCCATCACGGCTGCCAAAGAGGTAGGGGTGCAGAGGTTAGGGGCCGGACTTTGTGCATGTCAAATCCTGGCTCTGCTGGGTCCTGCCTGCATAATCTCAGTCATGTGGTCTGACCTCTCGGTGCCTCAGTTACCTCATCTGTAACTGGCCATAGTGATAGGAACCCCTGCATTGTAGGGTTACATAAGTGAGTATTTGTAAAGCACTTGAAAAGGGCCCCTGACACACCACAAGTGACAGGCAAGTTCTGACTGTTATTAGTACTAGTTTTTTTTATTTTTTTAAGATTTTATTTATTTATTTGACAGAGAGAGAGACAGCGAGAGAGGGAACACAAGCAGGGGGAGCAGAAGAGGGAGAAGTAGGCTGCCTGGCAAGCGGGGAGCCCGATGTGGGACTTAATCCCAGGACCCTGGGATCATGACCTGAGCCAAAAAGAGCCACTTAACAACTGAGCCACCCGGGTGCCCCTATTACTAGTTATTTAAAAGATTTATTTACTTAAGAGAGAGAGCACACATGCGAGTGGGGCCAGTGGGGGAGGGGCGGAGGAGAGACAACTTCAAGCGGACTCTGCACTGAGCGCAGAGCCCGATGAGGGGCTCGATCTCATAGCCTGAGATTGAGACTTGAGCTGAAATCAAGAGTCAGACACTTCACTGACTGAGCAACCCAGGCACCCCAGTACTAGTTTTCTTAATTAAAAGCAATTGTGTCTGTAAGTAGGTTGGCACAGTCCCCGGCCCCAAGTAAGTGCCCAAGACACAAACTGTTCTAGTGACTGGGTGAGGGTGCAGAATCCTGATCGAGCTGCCTGCCTGCCTTCTGATCTCTCTGCTCACTGGCCCTGTGACCCTGGGTCATGACTGCCCCTCCCAGAGCCACCGTAGACAGGTTCCAGCCCATAAATCTCCCTGTTCTTAACTGCAACGATGATTGTTTCAACCACTGTCTGCAGAAAGTTCTCGAAGAGGAGCTTGGCAAGGACTGGCAGGCCAAGATAGCCTCTTTAGAGGAGGTGCCCTTTGCTGCAGCCTCAATCGGACAGGTGCACCAGGGCACACTGAGGGATGGGACGGAGGTGGCCGTGAAGATCCAGGTGAGTGGGGGAGGGGGGGCGGCAGGGGTGGGAGAGGGCACCCTGGGGTCCCAGAGGTGTGACTTCTGCCCTCTGTCCCTCCATGCTCACAGTACCCAGGCGTGGCCCAGAGCATCCAGAGTGATGTCCAGAACCTGCTGGCAGTGCTCAAGATGAGTGTGGCCCTGCCCGAGGGTGAGAGGCCACTCCACCCCTGACTGCGGGGAGGGACCCCCTGCAGGGAGAAAGGGGGCTGGATGGGGGTGGGGAGAGGCCAGCTGGGGGCAGGGTGTGCCCTCAGGTGTGAGCACGGGTGAATGTGCAAGTCCATGAGTGTGAGACAGAAAGAAGGGACACCCAGGCAGGGAGAGCCCAGACAGTCTGAATGTATGAGAAAAAGACAAACAGACATTCTGACGGACCCAGAGACAGAAGCCCACACTGAAATTCAGAAACAGACAGGGTGCCCAGGAGGGCCTGGAGGTCTGGAAAAGAGCCACAGAAGCAGGAAGGGGATGTAAGCGGGACCTTGTGTGTGTGTGTTGGGGAGGAAGGGAGCCTCCATGGAAGTAAGATTTTGAGGCCCTGAGAACAGTATGAGAAATTATGAAAAAGAGAGAGGGTCAGTGGCATGTGGGACTGTGAAAGAGATGCCTGGGGCCTGGCACATGTGCCTGAGAAAGAGACCCCAGAGGGGAGACTGCAGGAGAGGCCGCAGCTGTGTGAGGGACGGAGCGGAGGTGAGTGTGGGCAGATGATGTGGTAAAAGGCCTGGGGCAGAAGGCGTGAGGGACGGTGACAGACAGCGAGAGACATGAATGGCAAGAGAAGACATCCCTGAGTGGAAACGCCGGGTGGGGGGGGCTGTCATGATTGGGACAGGCTGTGGCCTTCCCTGCCCGACACGGCTGTCCCCTCAGGGCTGTTCGCTGAGCAGAGCCTGCGGGCCTTGCAGCAGGAGCTGGCTTGGGAGTGTGACTACCGTCATGAAGCGGCTTGTGCCCAGAGCTTCAGGTGAGCTGGGCCCCCTGAGGGCCGCCCAGGACCCCTAGCTCCCCTCCCGGGATGAGTGGGAAGTGGATCCTTCCACAGCCACTGGCAGCTGGAGGCCTGGGGTAGAGCCAGCAAACTCCTGTGTCTCTTCCATTTGCTCATCCCTCCTCCCTCCATTCACTTCTGGCTTGATTTATCCCCTGTGTCCTCTGTGAGCTTGGGCACATCACTTCCTCTCTCTTGTCAGTTTTCTCATCTGTCAAATGGGATGTACGACTACTACAGTCTGGTGGGGGAGATGGATTTGTCAGCAGGCATGAGATACCCTCACACCGATGGATGGACAAAGCATTAACAGTCTGACAGTGTCACCGGTGGGAGAGAACGGGGCTCCAGGTCATCTCTTATCTGCTGTGGGAAGGAGGAGGTTTTACCATCAGCATTTTGGAGAACAGTCTGGCCTCATTAAGACCCAGGATCCACATGTAACCCTGTAAACGCCCTCCTTGCTAAACAGATGTTGTAGGGACACTTAGGCTGGTGTACACCATCAGCCTTTTCCAGAACGCTCTGAGCAGCAGTTGCCCCAAACTAGACCCAACTGAAATCTATTGAATTCAGCAAGGTAGATAATAAATGACGGTCTGGGGCGCCTGGGTGGCTCAGTGGGTTAAGCCGCTGCCTTCGGCTCAGGTCATGATCTCAGGGTCCTGGGATCGAGTCCCGCATCGGGCTCTCTGCTCAGCAAGAAGCCTGCTTCCCTCTCTCTCTCTCTCTGCCTGCCTCTCCGTCTACTTGTGATCTCTCTCTCTGTCAAATAAATAAATAAATAATCTTTAAGAAAAAAAAATGACGGTCTGCTCACCAGCGGAATGTCATATAGCAGCGAAAATGAATGAACTCCATTACAGAGGAACAAAGCGGTTGTATCTTCGAAGCTTTGTGGTGTCCAGCAGTTAATTACACTCCAGGAGGTCCTCTGCTGCATGGCCTGTGGGTGCCCTGAGCCAAGGTCTGTAGATACGGAGCGAGAGAAGGGACGGCAGAGGGCGGTGATTCCGGGCATGGGCCCTGGACCCAGAAGTGGGATCCAGCCCCAGGTCAGCCCTTAACTGGCTGGGTGGCCTGAATCTGCACCCTCAGGAGAGCAGCATCCTCATAGGAGGGTGAGAGGGGGAAAGGGGATTGTGTTAATTAAATGCTTGGCTCAGGGCCTGGCCCAGGATGAGCAGTTTGAACATCAGAGATTTTACAAACAAGGACAAAAATACAAGCCCTGCAGTGGGACCCTGAAGAGAAGAGGATTAAGTGGGCTGGGCCAGGGCAGTCCTGTGGGGGATCTGGTAGCCCCGTTCCCTCCAGGATTTCCCAGTGCCCTTAGAATAAAACCTGGATCATTCCCCTGGCCCTCCCCAACCCCCTGCCCCCAGCCCCAGCCATCCCACAGGTCTCAGCCATGGATCTTGCTCATCTTCTTTGCCTCCCAAATCTTACAGTGACACACTGAACTCAGTCTATTATTGGTCTGTGTGTGTTTTTGTTAGAGTGTGGTCTCTGGTGTCTGGAGGGCGGGCCCAGAACTCACTCACTGCTCTGTCACCCCGCATTGTCCCATGCAGGGACAGACACAAAGAAGGAGTCAGTATTTTTTTCTTTTTAATTTATTTGACAGACAGGGATCACAAGTAGGCAGAGAGGCAGGCAGAGAGAGAGGGGCAAGCAGGCTCCCTGCTGAGCAGAGAGCCCGATGCGGGGCTCGATCCCAGGACCCTGGGATCATGACCTGAGCCGAAGGCAGACGCTTAACCCACTGACCAACCCAGGCGCCCCAGTATTTTTCTTTTTTCAAGATTTTATTTATTTATTTATTTATCGGGGAGAGAGAGAGAGAGAAAGAGAGCATGCATAAGCAGGGGGAGCAGCAGGTGGAGGGAGAAGCAGGCTCCCTGCCGAGCAGGGAGCCTGATGCGGGACCTGATCTCGGGACCCTGGGATCATGACCTGAGTCGAAGGCAGACGCTTAGCCAACTGAGACACCCAGGTGTCCCAAGAAGGAGTCAGTATTAACCAGTATTCAGAGTAATGCCTCCAAGGAGTGGCCAATGAATATTACTATGGACTTGGCGATTGGTAGGTATATCAGCAATTCTTTTTTGGGTTGGATTAATTAATAAGTTGATGAAAAAGTAATGTTCAGGGGCGCCTGGGTGGCTCAGTGGGTTAAGGCCTCTGCCTTTGGCTCAGGTCGTGATCCCAGGGTCCTGGGATCGAGCCCCGCTTCGGGATCTCTGCTTAGCAGGGAGCCTGCTTCCCCCACCCCCCGCCCCCCTGCCTGCCTCTCTGCCTACTTGTGATCTCTGTCTGTCAAATAAATAAATAAAATCTTTAAAAAAAAAAAAAAGGTCATCAAGCTTAATACATTGAGCTCTCTACTGGGGCACCAGAAAGTCATGGAAGTGTTCCCAGTAGGGAAATGGTAACTGGGGCTCCAGCGGCAGCCAGCTTAGGGGTAGGCACAGAGCAGCACTATGGAGATAATGTGGCGAATGAGTGAATGAAGTGTCTGAATGAATGTCAGTCTGGCCAGCTATTGGCCATCACTCAAGCTAGACAGGTGTGAGGAGGGAAGGCAAGACAGAGACTGTTCGAGCACTTCTCAGAGGAAGAGGAGGAGGCCTCAAGGTGGGCCACAGGGCCCTGAAGCATGAAGTCCTGTCCTTTCCCCTCCCTACTGACCCAGGCAGTTGTTGGCCGATGACCCTTTCTTCCGGGTACCAGCTGTGATTAAGGAGCTGTGCACAACACGGGTGCTGGGCATGGAGCTGGCCGGAGGGGTGCCCCTGGACCAGTGCCAGAGCTTGAGCCAGGACATCCGGAACCAGGTACAGGGGCTCGAGGGACAGTAGGGAGGGCGCTGCCCCTGGGCAGGGCTGGTAGGGCTGGCCAGGCCCACAATCCGCCTCCCGGCCAGAGAGAACTCTAGAGGGGCCGATGGGTCTGAGATGTCTGTTACTCCTCCCCACTGCAGATCTGCTTCCAGCTCCTGAGGCTGTGTCTGCGGGAGCTGTTCGAGTTCCGATTCATGCAGACAGACCCCAACTGGGCCAACTTCCTCTATGATGCCTCCAGCCACCAGGTCGGTTCCCTATGATGTGGCTCACGGTACATTAGCCGCTTTAAGAGACAGTTTCCTGTATTTCTGTAGCTCAGCCCAACAGTAGTTATGACCCACATGACAGGCTGGAGTGGCCCTCTTCCACATGGTGACTCAGGGACCCAGGCTCCTTCCCTTCTGTGATGGCACCATCCCCTAGGCCTTGAAATGCTCTCCTTCCAGTGAAGGGGGAAAGAGAGGTTAAGAGGGCAGCACCCTGCCTAATTGCTTTTGCCAGCAGTGACACATTGTCTCCCCCGCCGTCCCCTCCCGTACCATTCCGTTGGTAAAAACTGGTCACACGGCCTGGCTAGGTGCAAGGGACGCTGGGAAATGGAATCTCCGCTAGGCAATGGTTCCCTAGCGGCAACAGCTTTAGGAAGGCAGTTAGTCATCGCTACCACACCCATCATTCATTTAACACACCAACCATCTACTGCCTCTAGACAGTGATGCCAAGACATCCCTGATCGTCACCTTCTCAGAGTTCCCAATCCCATGGAGGGACCTGTGACCAGACAGTTATGACCGAGTAGTTAGTACCATGATGGGGAAGCACAGGTCGGAGTGGTCAGTGACAGGGGAGGCACAGGGGGCTGCGGGGAGCCAGGGAAATGGCTGACCTGGCACAGGGTAGGTGAGGTCAAGTAAGGCTTCTCGAAGGAAGTGCCATTAAAGTTGAAACGAGGGGCACCTGGGTGGTTTAGTGGGTTGAGTCTCTGCCTTCAGCTCAGGTGGTGATCTCGGGGTCCTGGGATTGAGCCTGGCATCGGGCTCTCTGCTCAGCAGGGAGCCTGCTTCCCTTCCTCTCTCTCTCTGCCTGCCTCTCTGCCTACTTGTGATCTCTGTCTGTCAAATAAATAAATAAAATCTTTATTAAAAAAAAAAAAGCGGAAACCAGAAAGATGAGAAGGGGACGGCCACCTGAAGAAAAGGGAAGAGTGTTCCCGGCAGAGGACACAGGGTAGCCAAAGGCCTGGGATAAGAGTTTGGATTGAAAGACTCAGTGAGCATGACTGCCAGACGGCTCTCTAACGTGGTCTGTATGCATCCCATCCCCGGAGGGATCTTTTGAAAACACAAACCTGGCTGAACTATCCCTTTCATAGCTCTGTGGCCATCTCAGGATCAAGTCTGAGCACTTTGCTGAGTGTGATGTGGCCCCACTGAGTCCCCAGCCTCAGTCTCTTGTCACCCCCTCCTTGCCAAGTGCACAGATAGTGTGTCCCTGCGAGGCTCACACCACAAGGAAATATTTTTGTAACTTGGGATGAGAGGGGCGGTGATACAAGTCCTGACATCAGTTTATTGTGTCTCAACAGGATCTTTTGTTTTAAAACCATAGAATAGAAGATACCAGTGTGTCACAGATGGGAGGGATCCATATTATTTCGGGATGCTATTGTTTGACCTTGTATTTGGGTGTGCCTGGGTACTGGTGCCCAAAAACAATGTGTATTTCTTTTTTTTTTCTTAAGATTTTATTTCTTTAATTGACAGAGACAGTGAGAGAGGGAACACAAATGGGGCATGTGAGAGGGACAACCAGGCTTCCGGCTGAGCAGGGAGCCCGATGTGGGACTTGATCCCAGGACCCTGGAATCATGACTTGAGCCAAAGGCAGACGCTTTATGACTGAGCCACCCAGGCACCCCTATAAGGTGTATTTCTTGCTGTGGGTTGTGATCAATAGTGTGAACTCCACTGCCCTAGAGAAACTCTTATACATGCACCCATCGGGCACTGTTTCTAATAGCAGAACCCAGAAACAACCACAGTGTCCACTGGCCAGATAAATATACTTTGATATGTTTACACGATGAAGTCCTTACACAGCAAGGAAAAAATGAATGAGCCAGGGCTGCACACAGCAACGGGGATAAGTTGCAAAACCATGTTGGGCACAAAGAATAAGCTGCAGGGTAACTATCATAAATACTGTTTATATGAAGTTTTAAAACACACATAGCATGCCTCCTTATTGTTCACAGGTGCACACATACGTAGAGAATGTAGACATGCACACATGGGAATTTCAGAAAATAATAGTTTAGTAATGATAATCTTGGGAAAGTGGTGACCCTGGAAGAGAGGACGGGGGAGGTCAGAGCAGGCCAGCGTCCATGGGAGGCTCCACCTGGTTTGGTAATATTGAACATTTTAAGTGGGCCGCTGGGATTTTTGGGTGTTCATTTTTTTCCCCACATATTTTATTATTCTTTTTAAAAAAGATTTTATTTATTTATTTGACAGACAGAGAGATTACAAGTAGGCAGAGAGGCAGGCAGAGGGGGTGGGGAAGCAGGCTCCCTGCTGAGCAAAGAGCCTGATGCAGGGCTTGATCCCAGGCTTAACCTACTGAGCCACCCAGGCGCCCCATATTTTATTATTCTTTAGATTTTTTTTTCTATGCCTAAAACATATTATTATAAAGATAGGATCAACAATATAAAAGCCAGTTCCCTTCAGTTTCATATGGGGGTGGATAAGAAGTGTGGAGATGGAAGGCCAGGAATCCAGAGGGTCAGCAGGGCGGGGACTCTGATGAGGGGCACAGTGTGGGGAATGGACCCGGGCCCCCCCCAACCTCAGTCGGTGGGGAGTGGTGGTGGACTCCCAGCATCCCTCTCACCATCCCTTGTCCCAGGTGACCCTGTTGGACTTCGGAGCAAGCCGGGAATTTGGGACTGAATTCACAGACCATTACATCGAGGTGAGTCCCCCCAACCCTGAGGTCTTTGAAGGGCCTCAAGCCCGATACTGAGGCGAGGGTGAGAAGGAGAAATACAGTATCTGGAATTAAGAAATCATATATAATAGTAATAGTAATAACAAATAAATAAAAAGCCCTTAATATAATGTCAGGTACTGTTTGAGGTGCTGTCCATGGGGTAACTGATTTAAACCACAGAGTAACTGTATGGGGTCAGGGCCATTTTTAAGCATTTTTTAAAATGTATTTATTTTGGGACACCTGGGTGGCTCAGTGGGTTAAATCCTCTGCCTTCGGTTTAGGTCATGATCTCAGGGTCTTGGGATTGAGCCCCGCATTGGGCTTTCTGCTCAGAGGGGAGCCTGCTTCCCTCTCTCTGCCTGCCTCTCTGCCTACTTGTGATCTCTGCCAAATAAATAAATAAAATCTTTAAAAAATATATTTATTTAAAAAAAATTATTTGAGAGAGAAGAGCACACGGGGACAGGTGCACAAGTTGGGGTAGGGGCAGAGGGAGATGTAGACTCCCCGCTGAGCAGAGAACCTGACGCAGGGCTCAATCCCAGGACCCTGAGATTATGACCTGAGCTGAAGGCAGAGGCTTAAACTGACTGAGCCACCCAAGTGCCTCGGGTTAGGACCATTTTTAGTCCCGCTTTACAGATGAAGTTACTAGAGCTCAGAGAGGTGAAATCACTTGCCCTAGGTGACAGCAGACCTGGGATTCAGACTCCGGGAGCCTGGGCCCAGAGCCCGTGTTCCCGAACCCTGACTAGCCCCTGATGGCCCACAGTGGCCATCCTGCCACCTCCCCACACCCCAGGCTGTCCCGGGCCTTCAGCCTCACACTCACATATCTCTCTGGCCGGCTGCTCCCTTAGGGGCAGCTTTCTCCTCAGGAACATCTGCTGCCTGTCCTTCCCACCCACCTAGCTAAGGCATCTCATTAATTTGTTGAGATGGACTAGTTGACGGGGGCCTGCTACTCGTTTACTCATCAGTTCCAGCATTCTCTGACACCCCCTTGTGCCCAGCCCTGTTCTGGGCAATACCAACCGGGTGACTAACCCAGCCTGGTCTCCTCCTTCACGGAGCTCACAGCCCAGGACAGGGAGAGACAGTAAGAACCCAGAGCGGCCAGGGCTGGAATGGAGGAGCACAGGAGATGGTGGGAGCCCAGAGGGGGAGCCTGGGCCAGCCTTGGGGGTCAGGGAGAGCTTCCTGGAGGAAGAGGCATCAGGACTGGGACCTGAGGGACGAGGAGACCAATCAGGAAGAGGCAAGGAGGGTATCCCCCACTGATAAACATACAAGGGCCAAGAGGAGAGAAGGGATATTCCCATTAGTGCAGCGCTTCTCAAACTTCAGTGTCCATGAGACACCCACCGGCCCCCCATGCCTGTTCAGTGCAGATCGTGCTCTGGAGTCCGGCCTAAGATGCTGCATTTCTAACACACTCCCAGCTGATGCCAGAACGACTGGTACAGGGACCACACTTTGAATAGTCAGTCCTCGAGGACCAAAAGGAAGTTCATTTCTGACTGGGCCAGCAGGTGCGGGGTGGAGCAGGAGCCCGCGACAAGGCTGGAGCCAAATCACTCTTGAGTCTGAAAAGCCATGCTGGGCACCTTGTACTTTATCCAGGTGCTGGGGGGACTCCCAGAAGGGATTTGAGCAGGGGAGGGACAGAATTAGAAAACTTCCTGAGACTGGGGGGCTGGGAGCCCAGGGAAGGGAGGAGAGGACAAGGCCCAGGGCTCTGGATTGGGGACTCAGGGTATGGTGGGGCCACCCCTGACATAGGGACAGGAAAGAGGAGCTGGCAGTCCCTACCCCCAACCTGTGCATACACACGTGTGCATATACATATGTATATGTGTGCATATATGTGCATACACCTGTGTATATACACGTGCACACATACACACAGAGGCTCCTTGGGCCCTTTCTCCCGGCCCCTTGAGGCACAAAGCCAAGGTCTTTCTCTCTGGGTGGGTGGGACATCTTGTGTGTCCCCCTAACCCCGCCCCCAGGCCTATTTGGCTCTCCTCTGGTCTCCCCAGCCTTTTCCAGTTTAAAAAAGCCCTGTCACATCAGTCCCCGAGGACCACAGGCCTGACAGATGGCCAGACAGGCTCGGGCAGGGGGAGCTGAGACAGACTGGAACTGTCAGATTGAATCCTGTATTCCCTTTCCTCCCGAGAAAGTGGTTAACGTTTTCCCTCCCGGCCTTGCTATTCCGTGAAGTAGGGACCTTACCATCCATCTGCTGATAGCGGTGGCTCCTCACGGTCATGGCTCCTCACCATCATGGCGGACCCTACACGTAGGCACAGCCCACCACACGCCGCAGACACCTCTTCCTGCCTCCCGACAGCCCCCCATGAGGACGATCCTCTCATCGTCCCAGCTCCAAAGATGAGGAAGTCGAGGGCCAAGGCTGAGTGCCTTGCCCCGAATCTCTCAGCCAGCAAGTGGCAGAGCTGGGATGGACCCCCCGCAGTCTGGCTCTCACTTCTGTCTGTCCGCGCCCTCAGCTCAACACCTGCTCTCCCCACGCGCCCCCATGGCTGGTGCTCCACGTGCTTCTTTGCCAAACAGGTTCACCAAGGGCCACCTGAATGCCAGGCCTCATGCTACAAGTCTGGCATCTCTGGGGTGCAAAGCCCAGCAGGAGACAGACATCAATCAGGCTGTTACAGAGATGGCCCAGTGGCCACCTCAGATGGAGTTCTGGGTCATGGTCACATCCTTGTCTAGTTGAGTGTTTGGACCACGAATAGCAGTTGACATTTATTTTCCTCCAGCTGTTTCACTGTGGTAGTTTCCAGGCAGGCTCTACATTCTAGGCCAAGTGGGAAAATCCCCTGACCACCCCCCTTACCCCCTTTCCATCCCTGCCAGGCTCTGGAACAGGCCCAAGGGAGGAGATACAGATAGGGGCAAGGTGAGGAGGGAGCGGCTTCTAGGGGAGAGGGCTTAAGTAGACCAGAATGTAGGGAGGGCCAGGCCAGTTTTCCAGAGCCCTCCTTGAACCCCACTCCCTTGGCCTTTGACCTCTACCAAACACCCATTTCCCCAGGTGGTGATGGCAGCAGCCAATGGAGACAGAGACCGGGTCCTGCAGAAATCCCGGGACCTCAGATTCCTCACAGGCTTTGAAACCAAGGTTGGAAACACTGGAGAGGGGTTGGGGACTGCTTATCTCTACTGGGGCGCTCTGGGGAGGAGTGGGGGGAATGAAGGCTGCTTCGCTACTCAGAAACCGGAAGGAAATGGGCCCCATTTATTCTAGAGGGAGGGAGTGGGGGGCTGCTGGTGGGTACTGGGGGTGGGGAAGTGGAGCTGTTTGTTCTAGAGAGATAGAGGGCTGCTTGTCTACTGAGGCTCTGAGAGGAAGTAAAAGGCCACTCTGGGGAGGCCTAGGGTCTCTAGAAGGAGGGGAGGCTGCTTACGACTCATCAGGGAGTGGGGGGCTTGTGTTTATAGTTGAGAGTACAAGGGAGACCAGGGGGTTTGTCCCTTGTGGGTTGAGAGGAGGCCCGTCCCTCCACCCTGCGTGCCTCTTGCTCCCCCCTATGCACAGGCATTCTCGGAGGCCCACGTGGAGGCAGTGATGATCCTGGGGGAACCCTTCGCCACCCCCGGCCCCTATGACTTTGGGGCTGGTGACACTGCCCGCCGAGTGCAGGGCCTCATCCCCGTGTTGCTGCGGCACCGGCTGCGCCCACCGCCTGAGGAGACCTACGCCCTGCACCGCAAGCTGGCAGGGGCTTTCCTGGCCTGTGCCCGCCTCCGCGCCCACATCGCTTGCCGGGATCTCTTCCAGGACACCTACCACCGCTACTGGGCCAGTCGCCAGGCGTAGCCGCTGGTTGCGGCCTCCTGACCAAAGGGGATGCCTGGTCAGACCCCTTAGACGGCCTCCATCCAGGGATTCTGGCCCCAAAGCAGGCCATGGAGGGGAGGTGGTGCTGTGATGCCTCCTTTCCATTCTCCTGCAGGTCGGGAGACCACCCCCTCCGGCTTCCCTGTCTTGCCTCACTCCTTTCCTGGGAGCTGGGGAACCCTTGGGCTAGGGAACTCCCAGCTTCACACCCCCATCTCCTGCTCTCCCCACTCCAAAGTTGGCATCCAGGAACTCTGCGCCAGGAATTAACTTATTTTTGTCCACATTTAAGAGCCTCAGGTCCCCTGCGCGCAGGCATGCAGATCCAGACTCCTGTAGATGGGGAGCCCCTCACCTCTGCCTCAGGTCTCCCACCGATCTGGCCAATGAAAGAGGAAGGGGGTTAGTGGAGGCAGCCCTCACCTTTGCTGCCCTCACCCCTCCACCAGCTGCGTTCTCCCCCTTCTTCCCAGCTCCCTCTTTTCTATGTGTTGGGGAGGGGGTAGGGGAGGGTGTTTGAAACTTCAGATGGAATAAAAGCGGCTCCCCTTCCCGGCTCTTTTCTCTGCGCTGGGAGAGGTGGGGGTGGAGGAGCTCTCAGCCTGCCTCCAGGTGCAGATGGCCAGCCCCCTCCCATCCTCTGGTCTGAAAGCCCCAGCCCAGCCTGGGCCATCTGTTGCCGGGATCCTCCTTCTACCCTTTCCCTCCCACCCGCCCCTCCTCCGGCCCCTCCCACACGTGCTGACCACCTGCTCGAAAGGCCGCGGCAGCTGAGAAGGCCTGCCCCCGCCCCACACACCTCCCGGGCTCCGCGCTCCCTCGCCTCGGCTCCCGGCAACCTCGCCTTTGCTAATGGACCGTAATGCCCCTGCCAGCTGCTTTGCCAAACCCACAGGACTGAGTGGGAGCGGGGGTGCAGTGATGGCCAGAACAGCACCCTGGTCCCAGCCCGGCACCCCCACCCCCGAAGCCGAACCGCTCGCACACTAGGACGCCAGGGTCTCTTCGTTCCCCCTCCCCTTCCTTGCAAAAAGTGCCTCGTCACCGCTTCTGCCCGCCCCCGCTGGGCTGGGAGAACCGTGGGGTTAGCTGGAAGATTTGGGTATGTGGGGCGGCAAAGAGCTTCCCGAAGCAACTCTTTCACAGACGTGGAACAGAAGGGGACCTGAGGTCAAGGTTCACGGAGGCGAAGAGAGCCCACGCCTGGTTAGGCCTAGGGTAAGGTCTCAACGAGGCTCACATGCTGGCTCAGTCCGGGACTGGCCAATGGGCGTGGCGGGGCGGTGGCCGCACCAGAGAAGGCGGGGTCATATCTGCGTATAGGCGGGGCCTGTAGGCCAGGGGGTGGGGCTTGAGCCGGCCGGGCGCCGGGCCGGGGCGGGGTTTTCTTGCATATCCCGAAGGCGGGGGGCCAATGGGCGGGGCCGGGGCGGGGAGCCGAGGCAGGAGGGTCGCTCCCCCGCCCCCGGAACGGAATCCTCCCGGGAGAGGAGCAGGCTCGCGCGCGTGCATCCCGCACCATCCCCCGGCCCCGGCCCGCGTCAGACCGAGCTGCCGCCGCCGCCACAGCAGCAGCAGCACGCTCGGGGATCCGGGCCCAGCTGGGGCCACGGGAGGCGGGGGCGCCCGGGCCCTGGATGTCCCGCAGCGCGGCGGCCAGCGTGAGAAGGGCGGGAGAGGGGGACTCGGGTGGGGGGCGGCGCCGCTGCTGATGTGGCGAAGGGTGGGAGGCGGCCGCGGCGCCCGGATGGAGAGAGGGTGCCAAGGGTGGGGAGGGTGGGCCTGGGTGGGGGTCCGGAACAGGCACCCTCTAAGCCAAAGCTTGAGAGACAGGGGTCCGGGGCACAGGCCCTCTCTTGACAAGGCCCTGGAGATAGAGATCTTGGACATAGACCTGCCCCTCAAAAGAAAAAAACAATCAAGGGCAGGGGGACAGATTCTAGGTACAACTCCCTGGGCAAGGCTTTAGGGTTGGGGTCCAGGACACAACCCCCACATTAGGCCAAGGCCTCCAGGAGGCCATTCCAGAGCAGACGCAATCCCTACTCCTCCCTGCCTGAGGTGGTCTCTGAGCACAACAACCCTCTAGGCAAGGTCTTGAGGATGGGGGTCCCTGGGCACAGCTCCCCCACCAAGCCAAGGCCTGGGGGGGTCGGATTCCAGGCACAGTCTGTACTCAGGCCTCAGAGACGTCCTGAGCACAGCATCCCCCCACAAATCTTTGGGCGGCGTCCCAGGAACAGCCCCTTCTCAAAACAAGCTCCCTGTTCCGGGGACTCCACCCCCCACCCAGCCTAAATAAAATAGGGAAATTTCAGGCAACCCCCAAAGGCTTGGTGAAGGATCCCTGGGGCTGCCCACTGTCTTGGAGCAGCCCCACCCGCAGACAATGCGCCGCCTCCCTCTCCTGGGTATGGCCCCCCAGGCTCCAAGGTTCAGGCTGGGGGTGGGGGGCGGCTCCCCAGGGACCAAGCACAGCCCTATCTGTCTGCAGCGACTGCGGGTGACGGCGGCTTTGTGTGTGGTACCTGGGGGGAAGGGGGAAAGCAAGGGATAGGGAGGTGGCTAAGAGTGTGACCCGGTGTTTGTGTGACTGTGGCTGTGGCTGTGGGTGTGCGCGCGTGTGCGCTAGAGCTGGGGACCAAGGAATCCTGTGCATGTGTCTGTGTTTTGTGCTTGTGGTTGTGTCTGGTAATGTGTGTGATGGTGTCTGTGACCCCGGCATTGGTGTGACTGTGTGTGTGTGTGTGTGTGTGGGTGTGTGTGTGTGTGAGACAGCTGCTCCTTATGCTGAACCCTGTACTTTTTAGTCTGTTTGAGTGTGCGTGTGCATGGTTGTAACTGTGTGGTTGGGTCTGTGATTACATCTTTTGTGACCCTAGGCGTGTGCTTTGGTAAATATCACTGGGTTGTGACAGTGTGTGTGTTGGGTCTGGGGTTGGGAGAATGTGTGGCCATTGACTAGCCGTGGGTGGAGTTGGGATGGTGGTACGTGGAGTTGTGTCTATGACTCTGGCCATGTGCTGCTCTCCCAGTGACTTGCGAATGTTTGTGGTTGCGTCTACAACTGATCGTATATGTGGGTCACACATACGTCTCTATGACACACAACTGTCCCTGCAACTCTGGGTGTGTAACTGCCATCGTATACGAAGACACCCCATGCCTGGTTGTGTGATGGCCCTGTGGCATGTAGGACAGCAATTGTGTGTCCATGGCCACATCTATGTATGTGACTTGGGTTGTAGAAAGGTCTCCATCTAGCTCTGTCGATACAAAGTGTGCACATTTATAGTTGTGTCTGCGTGTGATCTGGGTGACAGATTGGAGTAGGGGTCTGGACCCCTGACTGATTATTAATAGAGGGTTATTTTGTCATGTGTGACTCAAGCTCTACTTATGGCTGTGTGTGGTGGCACCAGGGAACTGTGTGTGTGGGGGGGGCAGATAGAGGTGATGGTGGCTTCTAGATTTGTGTCGGACCTGCACATCTGCGACCCTGGGTGATTATATGTCGTGGCCTATGGGAGTGCGCATTATATGTCATGGCCTATGGGAGTGCGCATGTCTATAGCCGTGTGGCTGGTGTGAGTGTCCCTGTCTATGTGTGCGTGCTGGACTGTGTTTCCATCTGGGTGGTTTGGTGACTGGGTGACTCTCCTGACTGCGTACATGGCTCTGTCAGGAACCGTGTCTTTTGGGTGGACGCAGCTATAAGCGCCATGTCCGGGTCACCGCATTTCTGAGTTCTGTCTCATCATCACTGTGTGCTTATGACGTGTGACACAGAAATTGCATGCCGATGTCTCCCTGTGTGAGATGCTGTGTGTCTGTCCACATGGCACTGTCATTGTATGTGGCCACAGGCTTCTTCTTCATGTGTTTGCATGAAGAGAAGCCATGTGTTGGTGAAGGGGTGACATGGTGCAGCCGGGTGGTGGAGGCACTGGGGGACTGTAGCATGGCTAGGGCATGTGGCTGGGTACTGGGACACCGATGCTGTGTGGCTTGGCACACACAGCCATTTCTGAAATGCATATGGCTGGGACTCTGAGTCAGCATCCATCTGGCCGTACCTGAGCCTGGCCATCCTGAGGGACAGTCGTCTCTGGGTGGTTCTGTGCATGTCTTCAGTGTGCGTGCCTGGTCCTCAACCAGGCACAGACTGTGGCCATCCGTGTCTCTGTCTGTGATTGGTCAGGGAGGGCTCTCCATGTAAGGGTGGCTGATATGGTGACCACATGTGTGTCCCTGTGACTGGGTGTGTGTGTGACTGTGATAGCACGTGACCCAAACAACATGTTGATGTGGCTGCTGCAGTTGGGGCCAGGAAGCTGTGGGTTGCCGTGTGCCTGGACATGAGGAGGCACCCGTGGCCATGGCTGAGGCTGGTAGTGTGGGACCGAATGTGTGGCCATGTGTCTGCATGCCCCCGTGACCACATGTCCTCGAACAGCAGCAGAGCCGCATGTGACAGGTGTGTGTGATGGGGACCCTGTCTGTGCTAGTGGGCGACCTCTGACCGGTGTGACTCCAGGGGCAGCGACGCAAGTGTGTCAGGCGGGGGCCTGAGGAGATCTCACTGGGAGTGAGCGCTGCTCTGGTGGGGGTGCCTGGGCCCGGCTGTCCATACGTGGCCGAGAAAACAAGGAAGGACCAAACATCCAGTAGCTGGTGTGACCGGGTGTTTATGGCCGTGCCTGGGCAGGCTGGGACTTGCTACTCACATGGACAGATGTCTGTGTCTGTGAACATGGATAGGATACCAGCTGGTGATAGTGGCTGCCGCCACTTTTGTGTGTCTGTGGGACCTGGTGTGTGCCCCTGCTGTGGTGTCTGCACAGACACATGTGTGGAGCTGTACCCAGGTGCTGGGGACAGCTGGAGACCTGAGTTGTGTGTGTGCATGCATGTGACCGTATGTTTATGTGCAGCCTGGACAGGTGTCTAGAGGTCAAGGCCACTCCCTCCTCACACCATCCCCTTGGGTACTGAGGGCCTCCTGAGGCCAGGACATCCCCAGCACATGCCCCCAGAAATGCACCAACTCATTCCTGGGCTCTTGCTACCAGGTGGCTGGTCTCCTTAGTAACAGTTGCTATGACAACTGGGGCTCTCATCAGGGAGCCTGAAATGGGGGGGGGGGTTGGCTGTTGTCCAAAGAGGTGGTGAGGTAGGGGACTGAGCCCCACCCCAAGCCAGTTTCTCACCTTCTCCTCCCTTCCTTGGGCAGGGCGGACCCAGGAGGCCTGAGCAGCATCTGCCCCCAGCCCCCTGTGGGGCCCCGGGGCCCCCCGAAACCTCCAGGACGGAGCCAGGTGAGTGACCAGCTGGGGCCAGGGCAACGGCTGAGTGTGTGCTTGGGTTTGGCTTTCACGACAGGAGGAACTGTCCCTGTGCTCACACGGGCTTCATCACACTCAGGAGTGGGCGCCCTCGAATGTCTTCCCTGCACACTCAGTGACCATCAGGCCCACCCTCGCAAATAACATGAATACACTCTCACAGACAACAACCTTGTGCTATCCCACATCTACCCAGATACTTGGTTGCATAGACACAGCCTCAGCACAACACTCATGAGCCCAGAGTCTCTGCAACAGCCACACTCTCTGACACACACACATATCCTCCCAGACAAAAGCCACAGACACACAGCCTCACCACCGACAGCACTCTTGGCCAGAGACAAAGACTCTCTGATAAGTCACAGGAACACACCGTCAGAGGTGACAGCCATGGAAGGCGGTAGCCACACTCTCACATGGACACACAGCTTCCAAGACAACAGTCAGGGACACACCCTTTTGAAGCCAAGAGCTTCATGCTCAGACACATCCCCACAGGCAGCATTCCCGACACACATTCCACAACCATCTCACACTTAGATAGCCTTCAGCAACAACCTTCCAGGACCTTCACTTACGGACAACAACTGCACTCTTGGACACTGACCCCCTCACAGACTGCATTCCCAGACACACACTTTCTCAGACAACCATTCTCAGACCTGTGGCCTTCTGTACACACAGTCTTCAGAAATACACACACTCACAATGGTTGCATGTTCAGATCTAGACACTGGAAATACACCAATTGCACACCTGCATGCGCACACACACACAGTCCCCATCTGCTGCTGGTGCTCTGTCCTAGTTGGCCCTCACGCTCCTGGGATTGTCAGGATGGCTTCTCAGTCAGTGAAGACTGTCTTAGTCAATGAAGACTGTCCCACCTCCACTCTCGCTCCTTCATCTGATGGTCGCAGGTGCACACCACCCCAGGGTCTCCTGTCTTCGACTAGACACAGCTGACAGAGGGGCAGATCTGAGGGGCATAGAGATGAGCCCCCAGCCCCCACACCCTCTGGCTTGGGTTCTGGACCTCAATCCCTGGATGTTCTGAGTCCCCCCCAAACCGAACCCAGGCAACTCAGAACTCTTGTGCTCTCTGACCATCTCATCCCCTGGCTTCCTACCCCTAAAACCCCTGGCCTCATGACCCGTGGCCCTTATGCCTTCTAAGCCCTGTGCCCTCCAGTGTCTTGACTCCCTTTTAGTTTGGATCCTCATACCTCTTGACTGTCACCTCCCTAATCTCCAGACTTCTAAAAGCTGTGATTCATGACCCTCCCCATCCCCGACCTCCATGTACCTTGGCCCCAAGTTTTTCTTCTGAAACGCCACTGCTTACTCTGGCATTACCCTGCCTTCCTGGTGTCCCCTGGCTGCTGCTGATGCACGTTCCCTGAATGCCATACCTCTGACCCAGTGACGCCCCCTACTGTAACCCAGATCCCATGTTATCTGACCCCATGTTCCCTGAGCACTCTATCCATCCTGCTGGAGCCCATGCCTCCAGCCACCGCCCTTGACCCGTGCCCCCGTCCTGTGTCACCAGAAGGGGCGGGCACCATGAATAAGTTACGGCAGAGCCTGAGACGGCGGAAACCAGCCTACGTGCCCGAGGCGTCGCGCCCCCACCAGTGGCAAGCGGACGAGGACGCTGTGCGCAAGGGCACGTGCAGCTTCCCAGTCCGGGTGAGTGGGCGGGGCCATGGGCGGACGCTGTGAGCTTCCGGGTCCCTGGTGTTGGGTGAGAGGGCTGAGGGCCTGTCCTATACAGAGGGATGGCTGAAGGTTCATCCTGCTAGAGCAGGACCCCACGGCCTGGGCCTGGGCCCTTCAAAGGCGGGATCAAAACCTCAACACATTCTCTTGTACCAGGAAGTTATTACCTGAGGAGTGAGGGGGTTACCTTCTTCCTATTAGTCACCCTATTCTGTGGGAGCTCACAATTTCCAAAAGGCACTGGACGACTTTTCACAACACATACTGCACCTCTGTGAGGGAGACCACAGGATTCAGGTTCAAATCCCACTCAGTCCCTTCCTGGTGAGGTGACCACAGCCGATGGTCACAAACCCTCCATTTTCTTTTTCCTTCTTCCAGAAGCAGACATGGAGTGTGAGGGGTCCATCTGGTGGTGTGGGAAACGTTGTGGGGCCGAAGAAGGGTAGGCGGCCAGTAAAGGTTGTTTTACTAACCTGCAGCTGTGGGCCCGCAGGGCGGCCACCTGGACCTGGCCCAGGGTCCTGAGTACTCGTCGCCCGAACCCTGCAAGAAAGCCCTCTAAGAGGCATGCACACTCGAGGCCAGTGCCTCCCTCCAGCTACTCAGCCCTGGCTTCATGCTGCTGGGGAAAATGCTGGGAAATAGAGCCATCCTAGCCACGGGGTGAGGGAGCTGGGGCGAGTGTACCCCAGCTCCCATCAGTTCATCAGTGGGCCAGTCCTGGGGCTCGCAGACACTGGGGCCCAAAGGGAAGAGGGTAACGTGTTAAGGCCCAAGAATAGAGGCAAGATGGGAATCGGTACTACCCGCCTCCTTCAGCAATCTCGTCTGTATGCCTGGGATGGGAGCAGAGTAGCCACCTCACGGGGCCGAGGTGCAGAGTGGATTAATACATATGATGGGCTAGGCGCATTGCAGGAGGGGTCGCAGCTGCTCAGGGCACACTGGGAAGGTACTGATTACTGTGCTGATTTCCTGTCCTCCCGTTTCCTCTCCCTCAAGTACCTGGGCCACGTGGAGGTGGAGGAGTCCCGGGGGATGCATGTGTGTGAAGATGCCGTGAAGAAGCTGAAGGCGGTGAGTGAGGCTGGAGCCGGGAAGGCACCCCCCCCCACCCCGGCTCAGACCCCAGGAGGCAGCCCTGACCAGGCCCTTTGTCCTCCTCCCCCACCCCAGATGGGCCGGAAGTCCGTGAAGTCTGTCCTTTGGGTGTCAGCTGACGGACTCCGAGTGGTGGATGACAAGACCAAGGTAGGAGGCCTGTGGGGGTAGGAGGGGGCACCGGTGGGCCCCTCGCCCCCCAACCCCACCGGCTTGAATCAGGACTTAGGACGCCTTCCCACCCACCTCCAGGATGTCCCTCCCTCCCGGGCCTTCCTAGACCATGTGCTCCCGCAACATCTTGGCACACCTCATAGTCCTAATTCAGGGCTGAGTCCTGCAGTTATCATGAGCTGGCACAGATGGTGGGTGTGAGCACAGGCTGCAGAGCAGAGCCTTAGCTCGGATCCCAGCTCCCCCACGCATCTGCTGGGTGACCCCGAGTATGAGATTTAACCCCTCGAGCCTCAGTTGCCTCATCTGTGAAATGTGGATAAACACGGACCCTGCCCTTAAATGAGAGGGTAGGCGCATGCCATGTAAAACGGTGCCTGGGGCAGCATACTTGCGCAGATCAGTGGATGTTAGCTGTTCTGGGTTTATTGTCATTGTTCCCGGCCAGAGGGGAGCCTCACGCGGCCCAGATCAGAGCATCTGTTTGCTCACCGTTGACTTCCCTGCCCGGAAACTGCCCAAGGAGGCAGCAGCACATGACAAGGGTTAGGTTAACAACTAAGCAGGATTGACATCTTTGCAGAGGCAGTTCCCTTGCCCCAAAAGACTATTCCCTGCCTTTTTGCCTAGTTAATACTTCTTCCAGGAAGCTTTTGATGTCTCCTGATCAAGTGGAATTGGGCACCTCCTTGTGGCTCCCATGGGTCCATGTGTCTCCCTCAATCCTGGCCCTGACCACTCGCCTGTGTCTTCTCTGGTGATGGGCCTTGAGTGCCTCGTTAACTGGGGAGCCCCATGGGAGCTGGGCCCACCTCTGTTTCAATCAGTGCGGGGTCCCTGCCCATTTAGGACAAGACAGAGAACAGACAATAAGGGAGCACTGAATGAATACAGGAAAGACCGTTCAAGTTCCTCTCCTGGTTTCCCCGGCCACCTTCCAGGACCTGCTGGTAGACCAGACCATCGAAAAGGTCTCCTTTTGTGCCCCTGACCGCAACCTGGACAAGGCTTTCTCCTACATCTGCCGGGATGGGACCACCCGCCGCTGGATCTGCCACTGTTTCCTGGCGCTCAAGGACTCTGTGAGTATCACCGGAGCTGGGAGGAAGCTGGCTGGCTGCTCTTTGGCGGGCTCAGGCCAGACACTCACCTTTCTTCTCCGTTCCCCGTGTCCTTTGCAGCTCCTAACTTAGAGGAGTACAGGGAGGCTGGAGAGGGTTAATACAAAGTGTCTGGAACGGTGCCTGGCACGTCAGAAGTGCTCAGGGATGCATTAATTATCATCCTCATTGTCCATAGTTGTGCATGTTTCTCTTATTTTTCTTTTTTATGAGGGTCACACGCATGTAAGTAACATGCACAGGTGTCCAGGGCACAACTCCATAAACTCTTGCTTACAAAAAACCCCCAGCTGGTTCCTCGGGCCCATCTCCGTGATAACCCCAGGGTACACACTCTTTTCAACCTCCATTCAATGTATCTGCGGTTCTTCATATATTTGGGACATCAGGGTCCCCTCTGAGAATCTGACAGAAGCCACAAATGGTCTGTCTTCTCAGAAACATTCTCATAGTTAGGATTCTGAAGCTGTGACGGAAAATCCCCAGCTGCCAGTCAGTTCAGGGAGATAGAAATTTGTTCCTGGCTTGTGTGAAAGATATCCAGAGGTAGGCAGTGCAGGATTGGGGTGGCTCTTCTCTTCCCATCAAGGGCTGCAGCTCCTTGATCTTGTCGTGGCACTGGAGTGTGGCTTCCACTCCATGACCCAAAATGGGTGCACATGCTCCAACTCTTGCATCTTCATTCCAGCTACCTAAAGGAGGGAGGCATGCAGAGGGGCAAACCCTCTCCTTTTGGGGAACTATGTAACAATTATATCCCATTGGTCAGCATGTAGTCATGTGGACATCTCTTGCCACAAAAGATATTAGAAAATTTCCTCTTTATTCTGCCCTATCCCCTGAACCCTGACCTCAGACCACACCCAACCTGGTAGGAAGGCATGGTCTCAGCTCCCTGCATTAGCCAGTGTTTTTTGGTGGCTGGCTGCAGAAACCAATCTGGCTGATTTAACTTCAAAATGTTATAATGGGGGGAAATCTTACAAAAAATCAAAGGGCAATCAGAGCATTAAGCATCAGGATAGTCAGGGAGCTGAGCAGCCTGGGGCACCACAGAGTGGACAGTTCCTTCCACTGCACTGCTGCAGAAATGAATCCAGCCTCTCTCTTTTTTTTTTTAAAGATTTATTTATTTATTTGACACACACACGCGCGTGTGCGTGCACACGCGCACACACACAGAGATCACTAGTAGGCAGAGAGGCATGCAGAGAAACAGTGGGGGGAAGCAGGCTCCCTGCTGAGCAGAGAGCCCAATTTGGGGCTCGATCCCAGGACTCTGAGACCATGACCTGAGCCCAAGGCGGAGGCTTAATACTGAGTCACCTAGGCGCCCCTGGGGTTAAAATTCTAACAAGAAGGCATGGGATTGGCCTGTCTTGGGTAAGACCTCCCCTTGGTCAGGGGAGGGTGGAGCACACAGATTGTCTTATCCAACATGCATGAGGAGCTCCCCAAAGGGAACTTGGGGTGCTGTTATCAAAAGCAAGGGGAATAGATACTGGGCAAGTAAAATAACACACATCCCTCTGAGATTTTCCCGGGATTCCTTCGTATTTCAGAAATCCTCACCCCAGGTGCCTGGGTGGCTCAGTTGGTTAAGCAACTGCCTTCGGGTCAGGTCACGGTCCCAGAGTCCTGGGATTAAGTCCCACATCAGGCTCCCAGCTCCACAGGGAGTCTGCTTCTCTCTCTGACCTTCTCCCCTCTCATGCTCTCTCTCACTGTCTCTCTCTCAAATAAATAAATAAAATCTTTTAAAAAAAAGAGAGAGAGAGAAAGAAATCCCCACCCCAAGGACTCTGGACTCCCAAAACTGCTCAGCACCCACAACCTCCTCTGTCATACACACAATCTCAGACGTCAAACCGGGGGTGGAAAACTAGCGTGAGAGTATCAGGATGAATTAGTGAGGATGGGTGAGTGCCTGCCAGGGGCTAGTATGGAGATATCAGAAACCCAGGGCCCTGAGCGACTGCAGATTTCCTGAGCAGAGTAGGCTAAGTTGTATCAGCTATCTGTTGCTGCGGAACAAATTGCCCCAATGTTTAGTGACTTAAAATGACTGTCATTTACTATCTCTCAGGTTTTGTAGGTCAGGAATTTGGACAAGGCTCAGCTGGGTGGTGCTGGCTCCAGGGTCTCCTGTGCTGTTATAGCGCAATGGTATTTGGAACTGTGACCCCAGAAGCCTGGCCGGATAGCCCCACTTTTCACGGATCTCAGGACCTCTTCACAAGGGCTCTCTGGCAGGGGGGTTCAGGAGAGCTGGACTTCTTCCGTGGTGGCGCTGGGCTCCAGTGTGAGTTCGAGAGAGGCAGAGCTCACACCTGCTTCGTCTTGGTCTTGGAAACCACACAGCCTTGCTTCTGTGGGATTGTGTTTGTCCAGGTGGTCGTAGAGGTCTTCCCAGGCTAAGGGGAGAGAACACAGACTTCACCTCTGATAGGGGAGTGCCAAAGTTCTGGAGGAGTGGGCAGGTGCCAGAAATTTGCTGTGGCTATTTATGGAAAACGCGGCTACACGGTTAGTGTGGGTTCAGTGTTATAACAACATAGCTGTGGGACATGAGGCCTGGGTGACTTTCCTCTTGGGGACTCAGTCTCCTCTTCCATGAAATGGAGGTGTTAGCAGTGGCTGCTCCCAGGTGTGTTGGGGAAGCATTTGTTAGGATCACACCCAGAAAGTTCTGAACAGAGTTGCATAACACTGGTTCAGTCACTAGGAACAGTTGCTATCATTTGAAAAGTACTTGGGTGGGGGTTGGTGCCTGGGTGGCTTAGTCAATCAGCTTCTGTCTTCAGCTCAGGTCATGATCCCAAGGTGGTGGGATCGAGTCCCGCAGGGGCTCCTAACTCAGTGGGGAGTCTGCTTCTCCCTCTCCCTTTGCCCCTCCCCTTCCTTGTGTGCTCACTCTTTGTCTCTCAAGTAAAATCTTGAAAAGTACTTGGGGGTGAGAATCAAAGCAAGAAAAGAGCAAGGCCATCTCTTCTGTGTAGAGAGCGTGACCTTCTCTGCTTTCCCTTCCACTTCTGAGCCACAGGTTTGAAGCATTAAGTGGTAGAACTCCCAGGATTCCCCAAGCATAACTTCACTTTTTGAGGTGCAATTCACATGAAATTGATCATATGAAAGCCCACACTGCAGTGGCATTTAGTAGGCTCTTAACCTTGTTCCTTCATCACCTCTCTCTAGTTGCCAATATCCTCATCGCTCCTAAAAGGGAGCTCAGACCCATTAAGCCATCATTCCCTGTGCCACACACCTTCCTCCCTGACGGCTAGTGGCTTTCTGTCTCTGTGGAGTTACCTCTCCTAGACAGTTCATATAAATTGAACCGTACGGTATGCGGTCTTTTACAGCTGGCTTCTTTCACTTAGCATCATGTTTTCAAGGCTCATCCTTGTAGCGCGAGTCCTTACTGTTTTATAGCTGAGTAATACTCCACTGTATGGATATATTACATGTTTATCTTTTCATCCTTTGACGGACATTTGGGTGGTTTCTACTTTTTGGATATTGTGAATAATGCTGTTATGGACATTGGTGTGCAAGTATTTGTTTGAATACCTGTTTCTAATACTTTGGGGTCCATACCTAGGAGCTGGATTGCTAAATCATATAGTAAATCTATGTTTAAAGTTTTGAGGAATTGCCAAGCTATTTCCCACAGAGGCTGCACCATTTTATATTCCCACTAGCAAAGTACAAGGGTTCCAGTTTCTCCACATCCTGGCTAGCACTTAATACTTTCCTTTTTTTTTTTTTTTTTAAATTATAGCCATCCTAGTAGGTGTGAAATGGTACCTGACTGTAGTTTTGGTTTTTTTTTAAGATTTTATTTATTTATTTGACAGAGAGATCACAAGTAGGCAGAGAGGCAGGCAGAGAGAAGGGGGAAAGCAGGCTCCCCATCGAGCAGAGAGCCCGATGTGGGGCTCGATCCCAGGACCCTGGAATCATGACCTGAGCTGAAGGCAAAGGCTTTAACCCACTGAGTCACCCAGGCACCCTCTGACTATAGTCTTGATTTGTATATCCCTACTGACTAAGGAGATTGAGACTCTTTTTTTTTTTTTAAGATTTTATTTATTTATTTGACAGACAGAGATCACAAGTAGGCAGAGAGGCAGGCAGAGAGAGAGAGAGGAAGGGAAGCAGGCTCCCCGCTGAGCAGAGAGCCCGATGCGGGGCTCGATCCCAGGACCCTGGGATCATGACCTGAGCTGAAGGCAGCGGCTTTAACCCACTGAGCCACCCAGGCACCCTCTGACTATAGTCTTGATTTGTATATCCCTACTGACTAAGGAGATTGAGACTCTTTTTATATGTTTATCGGCCATTTGTGTATCTTTGGAGAAATGTCTGTTTAAATTCTGTATCCATTTTTTTAAAAATTGGGTTGTCTTTTTATTGTTGAGTTGTAAGAACTTTTTATATATTCTGGATACTAGACACTTACCAGTTGTATGATTTGCAAAAATTTCCCCCAGTTGTCTTTTCACTTTCTTAGTAGTGTCCTTTGAGGTACAAATGTTTTTAATTTTGATGAAGTTCAGTTTATCTATTTTTTTCTTTTGTCCTTCATGCATTTGGTGTCACATCTAAGAATCCATTGCCAAATCTAAGATCATGAAGATTTACTCCATGTTTTATTCTAAGAGTTTTATAGTTTTAGCTCTTACATTTAGGACTTTAATCCATTATGAGTTAATTTTTGTAAATGGTGTGAAGTAGGGGTCCAACTTTATTTTTTCCATGTGGCTATTGTCCTAGCACCATTTGTTAACAGGACTCTTCTTTCCCCCATTGAAGTCTTGGTACCCTTACTGAAAATCAATTGACCATAGAGGTGTGGGTCAATATCGGGCTCTCAATTCTGTGTCATTGATCTATATGTTATCCTTACGGCAGTATCACATTATTCTGATTGCCGTAGCTTTGGAGTACTATTTAAATCAGAAAGTGTGAGTTCTTTTATGTTGTTCTTTTTCAAAATTACTTTGGCTCTTCTGGGTCCTTTGCAATTCCATGTGAATTTTAGGGTCAGCTTTTCTATTTCTGCAAGAATCTATTGGGATTTTTGTGAGGATGGCATTTTTTTTTTTTAAAGATTTTATTTATTTATTTGACAGAGAGAAATCACAAGTAAGCAGAGAGGCAGGCAGAGAGAGAGGAGGAAGCAGGCTCCCTGCTGACCAGAAAGCCCGATGTGGAGCTCGAACCCAGGACCTGGGATCATGACCTGAGCCGAAGGCAGCGGCCCAACCCACTGAGCCACCCAGGCGCCCCTGGATTGCATTGAATCTATAGACCACTTTGGAATAATTGCTGTCATTAACAGTATTAAATATCACAATCCATGAGCATGGGATGCATTTCCATTTATTTGGGTCTTCTTTACAGTGTGTGGTAGTTTTCAGCATACAGGTCTTTGACTTCCTTGGTTAAATTTATTCATAACCATTATTTTGGTTTTTTTTTTTTTTTTTTTTGAGAGAGAAAGAGCATAAACATGAACATGAATGGGGGGGGGAGACAGGAGGGAGAGACAGGGGGAGAGAGAGAGAGAATATTATAAGCAGGCTACACACCCAGCACAGAGCCTAACACGGGGCTCCATGTCACGGCCCTGAGATCATGATCTGAGCTGAAATCAAGAGTGGGATGCTTAACCGACTGAGCCACCCAGGCGTCCCATTTTATTTTAAATGCTATTGTAAGCGGGATTGTTGTAACTTCATTTTTGGACTATTCACTGTTAGCGTAGGTAGGTATAACTGATTTTTGTGTATTGACCTTGTATCCTGCAACTTTGCCAAATTCATTTATTATCACTAATAGTTCTTCTGTGGATTCTCTATGATTTTCTATATATAAGGTTATGGCATTTGTAAACAGAGGTAATGTTACTTTCCCCTTTCCAATTTGGATGCCTTTCTTCTTGTCCAATTACTCTAGAACTTCCAGCACAGTGTTGAATAGAGTGATGAAAATAGGCATCCTTGTCTTGTTCCTGTTCTTAGGGAAAAGCTTCCACTCTTTCAGCATTGAGTATGATGTTAGCTGTGACTTTTTATCAGGTTGAGGAAATTCCCTTCTATTCGAAGTTTGTTGATTTTTTTTTTTTTAATCATGAAATGGGGCTGGATTTTGTTAAATACTTTTTCAGCATTCATGGGGATGATCGTGTGGCTTTTTTCCATCCTTCTGTTAATGTGGTGTGTTACACTGATTGATTTTCGCAAGTTGAACCAACCTTGCATTCCTGGGATAAATTCACTGGATCATGGTGTGTAACCCTTTTCCTGTGCTGGTATTTTGTGGATGATTTCTGTCCCCAAGTTTAACAGGTGGCTGAGCATCTTAGTTAAGAAACAGAAGTTAGATCGATCTCATTCTCATGCTAACTTTGCCACTCGCTTATTGTTATGGGCGTGTTGACTAAGGCTGTTTCTTTGTCTGTAAAATGGGTTCGTAAGCACAGCCACCTCCTGGCATGATCGGGAGAGTCCCGCATGGACAGATACACTGAGACACCTGTGTGGTGTTTCCCTGTGCCTGGCTCTTGGGCTGGCTCCCTCTGCTGTATGCCTTGCATATTAGTTCATAGATAAATCCTCTAACAATCCGGTTCAGTGAGTGCTGTTAGGGCCCCCATTTTATAGACCAGGAGGCTTGGGCACTAAGAGGTGATGTGGATTTCTCGAGAAACACAGCTGGAAAGCAGGAAGCCAGCATCATCGTGGCCTTGCAGCCTCCCAAGTAGGCACTCAACAGGGCTGTTGTGTTCACCCCCAGCACTTTATGACAAAATGCTTTCAAGCACTCAGGGAAGCCAAAAGACTTGTATAACCAGTCACCTGGACACCCACCACCCAGATCCCGCCGTTAGGCATGTCTGCGCTTACTCTGGTGCTCATTTGTCCCATTTTTGATGCATTTCAAAGTTGCAGACATCAGAATGCTTCCCCCGGACACTTCAGTTTGCTGGCCCCACGGTAGAACGCATTCGTTTCCAGCTCCTTTTTTTTTTTTTTTTTGAAGTCAAATGCTTGCTGTGCACAGACCCAGGGGTGTTAACAACTGTACATACTCATGCAATCCAAACCACCATCAAGACCTAGAACATTCCTCTACCCCAGCCAATGCCTCCTGCCCCTTCCCAGTGAGTTCTCACCCCCGCCCCCTAAGGAACAACCAGGCTTCCAGCTTCTTTTGCCACAGATTAGTTTTACTGGTTCTCGAACTTCCTATTAAGGGAGCCATACGGCACTGCACTCTTGTTTCTGGCTTTTTTTTCTCTCCGAGCTGTCCTATTTCCCTCTGGGTGCAGATGCATTCTGAGGCTCCGGGCAGGCACGGATGCAGGGGACTGATCCAGGATCACCTGACACTGAGCTGGTGGCACCGGGGCTTCTGCCTCCAGCCGGCACAATGCCACCTCTTCAAGCCCGGCCTGACCCCTCTTCCCACAGGGGGAGAGGCTGAGCCATGCCGTGGGCTGTGCCTTCGCCGCCTGCCTGGAGCGGAAACAGCGGCGGGAGAAGGAATGCGGGGTCACAGCCGCCTTCGATGCCAGCCGCACCAGCTTCGCCCGCGAGGGCTCCTTCCGCCTGTCAGGTGGCGGGCGGCCCACCGAGCGAGAGGCCCCTGAAAAAAAGAAAGGTGGGTGCTGCGGGTGGGGCCTGGGGATCCATTCTGGGCGGGGGGTGGGGGAAAGCGACAGAGGCCGAGGGACCCCGCAATTTACAGAGCAGGGCACCAGCCACAAGGTTTGGCTATAGTTTACAGAGCTCACTTGTTTGGGCCATATTCGGCTGGCCAGAGATCCCAGCAAAACTGGGTTATCTGCTAACCCAGGGAGGTTCGGAAGCATTTCAAATAGTGGCTCAAGGCCAGTTACTGGGTTGTGAAGTCAGCGCGGTGGATTGTGGCCGGCACTGAAAAGAACTGAAATAGAAAAGAATAGAAATATCAGATTAGCTGAAAGTAGTAAGGGGAAGTGTAGTTTAATGATAATTTTAGTCCAGGCTGTGTATTTGCGTGCATGTGTCGGGGGGGACAGGTTACCGTGCAAAAGGTTTTGCTTACCCTGGGTTGCCGTCAACAAAAATATCAGTGGTCTCTAACATTACAGGTAAGTGGCAGGTACTTTGTAAATTCTAAAACAATGAGGCTTATTTATTTATTTATTTAGAGAGAAAGCGTAAGTGGGGGTATACTGAGGAAGAGATAGAATCCCAAGGAGGGGTGCCTCGGTGGCTCATTTGGGATTGAGCCCCACAACCAGATCCCTGCTCATTAGGGAATCTGCTTATCCCTCTCCCTCTGCCTCTCACCCCACTCGTGCTTGCCTGGGCACGCTCACTTGCTCTCTCCCAAATAAATTTTTTTTTAAAAGATTTTATTTGAGAGAGAACACAAGTGGGGGTTGGGGGAGAAGCAGAGGGAGAGGGAGAAGCAGACTCTCTGTGGAGCAGGGAGCCCAATAAGGGGCTTGATTCCAGGACCCTGAGATCATGACCTGAGGTGAAAGCAGACGTTTAATCTACTGAGCCACCCCGGTACCCCTCTCTCAAATAAAACCTTAAAAGAAAAAAAGAAGAACCCCAAGCAGACTCCACTGGGCTTGATCTCACAACCCAGAGATCATGACCTGAGCCAAAATCAAGAGTCAGGTACTTAACCGACTGAACCATTCAGGCACCCCTAAGACAGGTTTTTTAAAATATAAATGTATTGTGTTCTAAGTCACAGTATTTTTTTTTTTTTTTTTTTTTTTTTTTACTGTGGATTCTAGTTTTTAAATTTTTGGAAAACACTGCTTAGAATTTACAAAGAACTTACTGTGTGAAGCTGCTTCTCCCTCTGCCCCTCGCCCCCCGCTCATGCTTGCTCACTCTCATAAATAAATAAATCTAAAAAAATTGATCAGAAAGGGAAATAGAAGGTCTCAGAAGGGAAAACAGCAGAAGCAGTGAAGAAAGCCAGATTGGGGACAGAAAACTAGAGAGACCCAAAAGGTCAGGTTGGAGGAGGAATCCCCGAGGGCCCCCTGGGGCAGGCGGTACTGGTGTGGTGATAGTGAGGCATTTCAGGGCTCTGACCAGCCTGTCCTGGGGACAGGACAGAGTGGGTGAAGGCAGCAGCACTGGAAGATGATCAAGGGGGCTTGCTGGGAGAGGAGCAAATGCCTAGGCCTGGTATCTGACCGCCTGTCTCCCCATGTCTCCAGCAGAGGCAGCAGCTGCCCCAACTGCAGCTCCTGGCCCTGCGCAGCCTGGGCACGTGTCCCCGACACCGGCCACCACATCTCCCGGTGAGAAGGGTGAGGCGGGCACCCCAGTGGCTGCAGGAACCAGTGCAGCCGCCATCCCCCGACGCCACGCCCCGCTGGAACAGCTGGTTCGCCAGGGCTCCTTCCGCGGGTTCCCGGCACTCAGCCAGAAGAACTCCCCTTTCAAACGGCAGCTGAGCCTACGGCTGAACGAGCTGCCATCCACACTGCAGCGGCGCACAGACTTCCAGGTGAAGGGCACAGGTGAGCCCGGGGCTCAGCGGGAGGGAACATCGGGATCAGTACCATCCCTAGAGCACCAGAGACAGAAGAAGGGGTATAAGCCTTGATCGGTTAGCACTGTCTGCCATGGGAAAGAGAGGTGGAACATATTATGGTCGATTAGCAGCGTCTGCCGCCAACAAGGGGGGAGAGAGAGAGATTGATGAGCAGTGTCTACTATTGGCAAGGAAGAGCAGAAGGGTGGCACAAGCCATGATCAATTAGTAATGTCTGCTGTGGTTAGGGAAAGGGGAGAGGTGGCTTGTATCACAATCGATGAGCAAAGTGTGCCAGGGGCTTGGGAGAGGGGAGAAGCTGCCTAGATGCCACTGTCTGCTCAGGAGGAGGCTGAACCTCCCAAGCATTTATTGGCCACTGGAGCCATGAGATCTGGCTGGGTGAAGGATATGGGCTCAGGGGAAGGAGGATTGTGATGGATTAAGAATATCTGCTTGGAGAGCTCCTGGGTGGCTCAGTGGGTTAAGCCTCTGCCTTCAGCTCAGGTCATGATCCCAGGGTCCTGGGATCGAGCCCCGCATCGGGCTCTCTGCTCAGCAGGGAGCCTGCTCCCCCATCTCTCTCTCTCTCTGCCCGCCTCTCTGCCTACTTGTGATCTCTGTCAAATAAATAAATAAAATCTTAAAAAAAAAAAAAAGTCATGATCTAAAAAGCCAGGTCTGTGTGGGAAGAGAGGGAAGAGAGGTGGCTCTGTACTGTGTTCTGTCTGAGGGAGACAGGCAAGCGGGCTGCCTTTCCTCCCAGCTGTCTGTAAGTCACGTGGTCCGGCCCATGGTCCTGTTTCCATTTGCTAAATCGAGACACCCATCTCTTATGGCCTTGGGGATTGGCATGGAGGTGTTGCTCTGTGTCCTGAAGGCTGGGCTGCTCCCAAAGGTGACTGCTGGGCAGACGCCAGTGCTGGCTGAGAGTGAGACACATGCGCTCCCTGTCCCATATCGTACCACGGCCGTCACCCACCCCAGGGCTGGCACGCGCGCACTCTGTGGCTCCCCTTGATTTGGAAGCTTTGTGTGCCCGCAGGCAGTGGCGCGCTTGCTTGGGCGTGACCTGCCCCCCACCCCGCACTTTCAGCTCCATAGGAGTCACAGGGGCCACACACAGAAGTCACACACACTGGGAAGTCACAGAAGCTGGTGTTTTCATTAACATGCCCTTGGCCACGTACCCAGCTAACCCACGCAGACGTACACACACTCACAAGCCACACGCCCAGGATCACGCAGACTTGGAGGTCACAGCTCAGATTCACACGCAATTGTGAAAACACTCGTGGGTCACATGTGGGTATTGCATTGGCTCATGCTTGGTAATCACAAGATGCCACATGCCTAGATCCATTTGGTCACCGCAGAGTGGACCCATGACCCACACCCCATGACCCCAGAGGTCGTCAGAGGGGGCCACCTGAGGGCCTGGGCCCCTTGGCTGACCTCCACCCTTCCCTGACTTCCCAGTGCCCGAGATGGAGCCTCCGGGTGCCAGTGACAGTGACAGCATCAACGCTCTGTGCACACAGATCAGCTCGTCCTTCGCCAGCGCTGGAGCCCCAGCACCTGGGCCGCCACCAGCCGCAGCAGGTAAGCCCAGCCCGTCCCCTGTAGCGGCCACCCTGCAGCGCCCTCCCCGCAGCGCCCCGCCTGCAGGCCCCTGCTCCATCCAGACGCCGGGAACCTAGGAATCCCATGAGCTTAGAACCGTGGGTCATCTAAGGGCTAGGCGACCATCCCAGCTCCATGGAATCAATTTTGAGCCTTGGATCATCTTAGAATCCCAGGGTGATCTCAGAGCCATGGGTTCATCCTAGAACCACGGGGTCAACTTAGAACCACGGGATCCATTTTAAACCTTCCTGTCTCAGAACCGTAAAATTGAGAAACCCACAGTCTTAGGATCACAGGATATTAGAACCTCCAGATTCATAGCCACGAAGCCTTGGAATCACCTTAGAGCCATGAGCTTATCCTAGAACCACAGAAGCCCTCGGAAGTGCAGTATAAATTTAGAACTCTAGAATCTTCAAAAGCACAACCTTAAAACTAGTGAACCTCGCTATGTTGGAAATGTATGGGACCCCTCGACAAAGACTTACACCATCTTAGAATTTTAGCCTCCCAAAACGATACATTGTCAAAATAATCAGAACTAAGGGTGCTATCAAAAATATTTAGGAACAGGTTTGGCCCTGACCCATCAGAAGGGAAGCTGGGCTGGTGACAGTCAGTCTCGCCTATACTTTTCCATCTTAGGACCTGAGACTCTCAGAACTGTATTTTCTGAGCGCTCGGAACCATCCCGTGGTCCGGGATGGTTAAGCCGTTTGCCCCGAAGTCGACACAGGTAGTGAGTGGCAGGGCCCAACCCCCAGCCTAGGGTTCTCTCAACTGTCCCCTCTCCTCTCTCTAGGGACTTCTGCCTGGGGTGAGTCCTCCGCGCCCCCCTCAACTACCTTCCAGCCTGGGCACAAGCGGACCCCTTCGGAGGCCGAGAGGTGGCTGGAGGAGGTGTCCCAAGTGGCCAAGGCGCAGCAGCAGCAGCAGCAAGCGGCCTCCGTGCCCCCTGTGGCCCCCGCTCTGCAGCCCTTCCCTGGCCCCGTGGGGCCTTTCGATGCGGCACCCGCCCAGGTGGCCGTGTTCCTGCCACCCCCACACATGCAGCCCCCGTTTGTGCCCGCCTACCCGGGCTTGGGCTACCCGCCCATGCCCCGGGTGCCCGTGGTGGGCATCACCCCCTCACAGATGGTGGCCAACGCCTTCTGCTCTGCTGCCCAGCTCCAGCCCCAGCCCGCCACCCTGCTCGGGAAGGCTGGAGCCTTCCCACCCCCAGCCATGGCCACTGCCCCTGGGGGCCAGGCCCGCCCACGTCCCAATGGGGCACCGTGGCCCCCAGAGTCGGCCCCTGCCCCGGCCCCTGAGTTGGACCCCTTTGAGGCCCAGTGGGCAGCATTAGAAGGCAAACCGGCTGTTGAAAAACCTTCCAACCCCTTCTCCAGCGACCTGCAGAAGACCTTCGAGATTGAACTGTAGCTCCAGCTACCCTGCCTGTCCCAGCATCTCCTGGTGCCCCACATCTGGGCATGGAGGCCCAACCTCTCTCCCTAGTCCCACACCCTGGGGCTGCGCCCCCCAACATCCCCTCCAGCCCCTTGATCACCCCCCACAACCACTACAGAACTGACATTGTACGCCCAGATTGTGACAGGATGGAATTCAGGGATGGACCTGGCCTGGCTAAGGGACCCTTTTCACTACCAGACTTAGGCTGGCAATGCCCTTCCCCACCCCCACCCCCAAACACAGTGGGATGGCCACAGTCCCACTGAGTGCCCTCAGTTCAAGCGACATTTCCCAGTTTCTGTTGTTGATCTTCCACCTTCCAGTGTCGGGTGGGATGGAAAAGGGACGCCTGCCTCGGGGCTCTTCTGGGCCCACTAGGGCCCACCCCAAGTCTGGTCATCCCCTCCCATACACAGCACAAGCAAAGGGCTTCCCTCTGCCCACCTGCTGCGTTCACTGCCAATGCTGTGCTCACCCCGATCACCCCTCTCCTCCACTTGGGGGGCCCACATCTTCCCTGGGCCAAGGTCTCATGGGGGTGGGGGCCAAGTTGGGGGCCCAGGAGGCGGGGTAGGGGGAAGAGGAAGGAGATGCTCAGTTACCTCACGTCAGTGCCCGCTGGGGAGGGGTCCGGGACGAGGAGGCGGGGGCGCCTGGCGGGTACTTTTCTATCTTTTATTTCCAGATTTTTTTGTATCTAAACTTACAGATTTGTATTATACAAGGACAGCCAATAAAGGAAGAATATAATGACGCCCCTGGGGACAGCGGGGGTGTGTCGGGGCAAGGATGGTGCAGTAGCAGAGCCTTTTCTCCTGAGTCCTCTCCTAAAACGAGAGGGACCATAACCTCTGAGTCATAACATGGTAGGAGGGAATGCTGGCCCAGCATTTGAGAGGTTGGGTATTAAAGGGGACCCAAAATTAATCACCCTGATTTCTAATTCTTAACAGAGTCTGAACCAAAGAATTCAAAATATTATAATCTGCTTCTAATCAGTTCAGTATTGAAATGTCATTTTTGTATTTCTTAGTCGAGTATGGAAATTCTCAACCAGCTTTGGAACAGTAGATCTTTGAGCTGGAAAATTGGTCAATTTGCATTTTCTATAACTTAGGCCAAAGTGTCATCTGACACAGCAGCACGTTTTTTTAAGTCTCTCTCTTGTTTTTTGGGTCCCACACCCCATGGAGACCGGTTCTTCAGGGTGCTTCTCCCTTCACAGAAAACACAGATCTGGGGGTAACCCACTCACTTCCCCCCCAAGCTTCGGCTCTCAGAATAGACCTAACACCCCTGCCCTATCTGGGAACCTCCTCCCACCTAACCCGCGTGGGGCATCCCAACCCCACTGCCACCAAGGTCACTTCGCGGGGACCACCCAGCCCAGGCTGGTTCAGTGCCCCTTTTCCAGTTCTGTCTAGGAAGCTCTGCCCACCCTCACAGCGGCTCCCCGCGCCACCCCCCCCTCGGGGAACAGGCCACGTGAGCCCCTCCTCGTGCTTTCTGGAGGGTTCCGCCCCTCGCGATGCCTTCTCTCCAGGCACCAGGGAGGCCGCAAGGGCTCTTTTGGAACGTCCCACCAAAGGGCTAGTGCTTAGCGCCCCCCTGCTCTTGGGAAAGCTCCACAGGGCGCCGCAGCCCAGGGGTACCCCGCCCCCGAGCCGGGGGAACAGACCGCACCGCGCTGGCGCCCTGCGGCTCCCCGGGCCCCCGCGCCTCTCGCCGCCCCCTGCGCCGGGTCTCTGTGGAAACGTCCCCCACCGACAAACAGCCCCCGCCAGACCTCCGGCTCCCGCAAGGCTGCGGGGATCAGCGCGAGCGCGGGAGAGCACCGCCCCCTTGTGGCCCTGTCCTCGGCAAGCCGGACCAGGGCTCGGAAGGAGAGACCCGCAGGACCGACGCTAAGGCCAAAAAAGTGTTCAAGCACATACAAACACGCATGCGTGGATAAAAACAAAATTGGCGGCGCGGTCATGAACAACATTGTTCAGGCTCTGGTTCAGCCGTTTGCTCCTTCAGTAAATGCTCCCTGACTCCTCCCATCCCCCACGCCTCCCGCTCCTCCCTGAGCACCCTGCCCCACGCCTCCCCAGGTCTGGCCCCCCATCACAAGGACACTACGAAGGCGCACGCACCAGTTGGGGCTTTCCACGACGTCGCCTCTGTTCAATCACGAAGCAAAGTTAAATCACAACTCTAAAGCAGGTTCAGGATTCCAAGCTCAATGACACCTCACCATGTGATTAAACATGGCTTCTTACCCAGCGCACAGAGCGGGACAGAAGACAAGCCACACGACAAACAAGAGGACAGAAGGGGGCAGAAAGTGAATGGACCAAAAGCAAGGTCGAGGTCAACTCTTTGCACCTACTGGCCCCCCCCCCCCCCTTTTTTAAGATACTATCTATGTGAGAGAGATCATGAGAGGGGAGAGGTTCAGGGGGAGAAGCAGACTCCCTGCATCGGCAGCCTCCATCCCAGGACTCCCGGATCATGACCTGAGCCAAAGACACACGCTTAACCAACTGAGCTCCCAGGCGGCGGCACCTACTGCTTCTGATGTTCAAGCACAGAAGGGTCTCGGTTCTGTTCAGAGAGCAATTGGGAGAGTCTTTGGGAGGAGCTGCCTTTTTTTTTCTTTTTTTTCTTTTAAAGATTGTATTTATTTAACAGACAGAGAGAGCACAAGTAGGCAGAGAGACAGGCAGAGAGAGAGAGGAAGGGAAGCAGGCGCCCTGCTGAGCAGAGAGCCCGATGTGGGGCTCGATCCCAGGACCCTGGGATCATGACCTGAGCTGAAGGCAGAGGCTTTAAACCACTGAGCCACCCAGGCGCCCCTGCAGCTGCCTTGTTTAAGTGTCAAGACAGAGAGGAGTCAGGTCTGAAGAGTCTCAACAGTTTGCTGCCAAAATCCTATCTCTTTTAAAGGGATTTCATCGGTTTGGGGTCTCTGCTGACTTCCTCTGGTTCTGCTCGTTATCAAGTCTGGGTGTCAGCTGACGTTGGTCCCGGTGATATGTCCTAGCTGCGGTACCTTAACTGCTTGCGTCATTCCTTGACACAGGCTCCTGCTTGACATGAGAGACTCCATTTTGCTCTCTACACCCCCATCCCCTGGGCTGTCACTGTTGGCCTGTGAAGGCAAGGGACAAAGGCCATCTGGGTCACCACTGTAACTCCACAATCAGGGACACAGAGTAAGGCTCAGACGACCACCAAGGCACCCTCAACATTCTCCCTCAACACACATTTTGCTTTGTTTAATAGTTTTTTTTTAAGATTTTATTTTTTCATTTGACAGAGAGAGAGAGCAAGCATAAGCAAGAGGAGCAGCAGCAGGAGAGGGAGAAGCAGGCTCTCCTCTAAGCAGGAAGCCCCAAGTGGGGCTCGATCCCAAGACCCCAGGACCATAACCGGAGTCGAAGGAAGACATTTAACCATCTAAGCCATCCAGGCGCACCTATCCTAAAAAGATTTCTTGGGCCCCTTTGCAGCCACTCCCCATTCCCACAACCAGCCCCAGGCAGCCATTCATCTACTTTTCCTCACGTATATATTCTTTTCTCCCTTTTACATACATTTGCTGGATACCTGCTTCCATCAGATATTATGTGCTGAGAATACACAAAGACACACACAGGCTCTGGCCTCAGGGAAGTCAAAGTCCGGCTGGGGCAATGGCTAATGGGAAAATATGTCCATTTGCTCATTCATTCATTCAAAACTATTTAATGTTTACTGAGTACCTTCCATGTGCCACGTACTACCCTAGGATCTAGGGATAGAGCAGTGGCGGGAGGCGGGACAAAAATCCTGTTCTGCTGGAGGATATTTTAATGAGAGGCTAAAAATAAAGAAATCACCAAGTAGACGTATGAAACAATGCCTGGTGGAGTGTTATGAAGTTTTATGAAGAGAAATAAGCCAGTGGAAGGGATAGAAAATGATGGGGTGAGGGGCGCCTGGGTGGCTCAGTCAGTTAAGCATTGGAATCTGGGTTGTGGCTCAGGTTGTGACTTCAAGGTCCTGAGAGTGAGCCCCACATCTGAGCTTCTGCATCAGGGCTCCCTGCTCAGCAGGATTCTGCTTCTCCCTTTCCCTCTGCTCCTCCTCCCTGAGCTAGTGCGTGTGTGTGTGTGTGTGTGTGTGTGTGTACGCACTCTCTCTCATTCGCTCTCAAATAAATAAATAAAATCTTAAAAAAAAGAAAACTATCCCTCCCTCTCTCCCTCTGACCCTCCTCCCCCACACTGGTCTTGTGTTCTTTCTCTCTAAAATAAATAAATAGGGCGCCTGGGTGGCTCAGTGGCTTAAGCCTCCACCTTGAGCTCGGGTCATGATCTCAGGGTCCTGGGATCAAGTCCCGTATTGGGCTCTCTGCTCAGCACGGAGCTTGCTTCCCTCTCCCTCTCTCTCCCTGCCTCTCTACCTGCTTGTGATCTGTCTCTGTTAGATAAATAAATAAAATCTTCAAAAAATAACAAAATAAATAAATCTTTTTAAAGAGATTGATGGGGTATGATTTTAAGGTGTTCAGGGAGCATGTCTATGAGAAATAAACATTTGATCAGAGACCTGACCTATTTGATAATAAATATATATAATAAATTTTATAATAAAGTATTGAGCCCCGACGTCGGGGTGGCCCACACACTGGGGCACACTCTGCGCTCCTAGCCATCCCAGGTTTATACACGCCTTCTGAGCAGGTCTCAAGAGTTTGGTTTAGGGACCCCAGGGGAGGTCCCGGAGACATCATGTGGACAAAGTTCACATGATTTCCATAATATCAATATGTTCATTTAGCTTATTTCACTCATGGAACGTGTGCTTGTAAGTTCTCATATTTTGTTTATTTATTTTGAGGTAAGATTTCACTTTATTTTTATCTTTTTTTTTTTAAAGTAATCACTACACAGAATGTGGGGCTTGAACTCACAAGCCTGAGATCACAGGTTGCATGCTCTACTGACTGAGCCAGCCAGGGGCCCCAGGTTCTTGTGTGTAAAATTCTCTGTTTGGGGGCACCTGGGTGGCTCAGTCGGTTCGGCATCTGCCTTCGGCTCAGGTCGTGATCCTGATAAGGAAGCAAAAGGCTGGCTAAGGACAAAGCAGACACTGGCACCCTAGACCCCACACCCCTTGTGACATCTGTGACATTCCTCCAGAACTGCTGGCTGCCCTACAGGAAGGACAGATGGTTAACTGATAGAGATCACAATCCTGCAGGATAGGAGTCCCCCTCAGTTTGCAAATGCCCTTGTGACTTACAAGGAAGAGGCTTTCTTATCAACAGCCTAACTTCCAAAGACCCATAACTCAGTTCTGGAAGCCCTAACACTGCCCCCTCCCTGCCCATAAGACTGAAGGATCCTGAGGTGAAAGGAGCTGTAGGTCAAGCTGAGTTTCTTCTAAACCTAAAGTTCACTGACAAGGATGTGTGACAGGAGAAATGTGACATTCCACCAGGAAACTCCCAACTGTCTTCATGTTGGTACCTCGTTAGAGAAACAAACAAACAAAACACAGCTTGGCTTGACAATTACGAGGCCGCCAATATCCTGAAAGTCTTCTTTACCACATGTCAGCCCATCTGAACCCCTTTTGTCCTCACCTCCCCAACTCCCGAGTATATAATCAGCCACTCGGGGTCCCGGGGCAGCAGCTCGTCCTGCCCACGGGGCCTGTCCCCGTGCTTTAACAGAATCACCTTTTTGCACCAGAGACGTCTTAAGAATTCTTTCTTGGTCATTGGCTCCAGACCTCACTTATGTTCTAAAACTTCATCATTTGGCACCCAAACATGGGGCTTTGAGTCCTTACATCTGGACTCTGAGCCTGGGCGCAAAATCGGTGAGTACTTTCTTTCCTCTTCCCCTAGTCTCATTCCAGGCACCCTTCAAGAAGTGTGGTCTTTACGGAACACTTGCATGTCGATTGCTCAGGCTGTAACCATCTAGCCTGTGGCTACTCTACGGGGAGGAAAAGTCTGCCTTTTGGCTGGAAGTTAGTTTCCTGGTCAGAATGGTAGTAAGACCCAGAAACTTGATGCCCTCTCTTTATTTCTGTTTTTACACAAAGTTGTCTGTCTTGGGCACAGGGCAGCCACCTATGTCACTAGGACGGCTGCCAATCTTAAGACTCCTGTGTGAGGCTTCCTCCTGACTGATCCAATATGATCCCCTCCACATCCCTGGTCTAGCCACTTCTGCCCACAGGACCTCCACTGGGAGCCGGCCAAAACCAGTACATGACTGAATTAAAACCCAACTGGGGACCATTTCTAGGGAAGTTGGCTGTAAGGACCACATATGTTGGAATGTCGGTTAGACCATGATGGATTTCTATCTTTATGGTTTTCTTCCAATGTCCTCTATTAACTACTTGAAGCTACACAATTGGGTAATTTCCCCTTGTGAAACTTTTCTAGTATTTTCCATGGGTTGAAAGCGCCATGGCAATAACACAACTTCCAGAGTGTAGGACGACACAATATTTTAGTCCATTCACCAGGCACCCACCTGTAGCCTAGGATACGATGGGGAAGAGGAGGGCCGCTGGCACCCCTCCAGGGCCTTTTCCGGCAGGAACGGTGTCACAGGAAGGCAGGGATGGTGCTCAATAGTGATTTTCGTTGAGGGACGTCTCTGGTCACTTTTGACACCTGGAACCTCTGACGTATCCTGTATGGGATGCCACCCAGGAGTCGGGGGGGATTTTGGTAATGGACCTTCTTTTTCTAGGAACATGGGATCATCTTCTGTTCCCAAGGATTCTCCCTTGGGATGCCTTTTAACCCACTGGTATCAATTCGGCCTACAAGATTTAAGAAAGAAAAAAAATGAACTTCCTCTGTAACACTGAATGGCCTCAGTACTCCTTAGGAGGTGAGGAAAAGTGGCCCATAAATGGGACATTAAGTTTCAAGTCAATCTGTCAGTTAGACCTCTTCTGCAAGGAGAAGGGCAAATGGACTGAAATCCCGTATGTCCAAGGCTTTATGGCCCTAAATCAGGATCCGGACCTGCAGGCCTCTTGTAGAGTGTGTGTAACCCTCAACCAGGTTAACAACCCCCAGTGGATATGTTGGGTGAGGACTGTCTAACTAGGCTGATTCCTCTTAAAAACCTGGGATATTGGAGGAATTGGCAGCCAGTCCAAAGAAAGAGGATGTCTGCTCTGTTGCTATCCCTCCTCCTTATAAACCCCAAGACCCCTCTGCCCCCAGCCCAGCTGGACATACCAGGACGGGACTCCCTATCTTCCATTTAAGAATGTGATGCATCCTCTTAGGGAAGTCACTGATGGAGAAATGGACACAATTACGGTCCACGTCCCATTCTCCATGGCAGACCTGGCTCAGATAAAACAACCATTAGGACAGTATTCTGAAAACCCCTCTCGATTTATTGAGAGCTTTCAAGAAGTATCGATTGTGTTCGATTTGACCTGGCAGGATATATATATATATATCATTTTAACTCGTTGCGCCCGTGAGGGAAAGAGACAAATCTGGGAGGGAGCACAGGAGTTCATGACGAGCTGGCGATGGGAGGCAGGGATGGTTGCCTGGCCGGGGGTGCTGCTGTCCCTAGCACCAAACCACGCTGCAACTATCAGGAGGACAGTCCAGGGAGAGAAAAACGAGATCATATGATCACTGATAGAAGGAATGAAAAAAGTGTTCTCTAAACCTGTAAACTTTGATAAACTTCAGGAAGTCACACAAGGAACTGATGAGAATCCAGCTCTATTTCAGGGACGAGCGGTAGAGGCCATCCGGAAATATACAAATTTGGACCCAGACTCACCCGAGGGAGTCACCATACTAAATACGCATTTTATCTTTTAAGATTTTATTTATTTATTTGACAGACAGATATCACAAGCAGGCAGAGAGGCAGGCAGGGTGGGTGGGGAAGCAGGCTCCCTGCTGAGCAGAGAGCCGGATGCCAGGCTCCATTCCAGGACCCTGGGATCATGACCTGAGCCGAAGGCAGAGGCTTTAACCCACTGAGCCACCTAAGGCGCCCCTAAATACGCACTTTATAAGCCACTCAGCACCTGACATCTGCCAAAAACAAACTAAAATGGCTTTAGGCCCTTAAACTCCGATCCAGCGCCTCCTAGAAATAGTGACTGGAGGCTTTAATAATAGAGACATGGCCTTAAGGCAAGAAAAGGACTGGAGAACTAAACTGCAGGGTAAGATACAGGCTCAAATGATGGCTGCACCAGACTAACCAGGGGCAAAAGAAAAGGCCGGTAACAGAGAACTAGTTAAGTCCCCATGCTATACGTGTGGCCAGGTTGGACACTGGAGCAGAGAATGTCCAAACAAGCCCCCTCCACTAGGGCTGTGTCCTGTCTGTAAAGAAACAGGACAGGGGCACCTGGCTCAGTGGGTTAAGCCTCTGCCTTCGGCTCATGTCATGATCTCAGGGTCCTGGTATCGAGTCCCACATCAGGCTCACTGCTCAGCGGGGAGCCTGCTTCCCCCTCTCTGCCTGCTTGTGATCTCTCTGTCAAATAAATAAATGAAATCTTTAAAAAAAAAAAACCTTCCAATAAATACCTCTGCCCAAAAAGTTGAAATAATGTTACTTATCCATGCTCTTTAGTTGGCAAAAGGTCTAAAAATTAACATTTATACTGACTCTAAATATGCCTTCCTGGTACTACATGCCCATGGGGCTATTTGGAAGGAAAGGGGATTGTTATCAAGTCATAACTCCCCAAGCCAACATGGGCCTGAAATCATTACCCTTCTTGAGGCTGTACTCCTGCCCAAGGAGGTAGCATGATTCACCTCAAAGGACATCAAAAGGATAGGACCTTAGAATCTACAGGAATCATGAAACCAAAGAGGTAGCAAAACAGAAAAAGATATTAAGCCTTATGCCAGTCTTAGCTCCAATGGGGTCCATAATCCGCCAGTCTACTCAGATCAAGAGACTCACATAGCTCAGGAGCGAGGATATACTAAAACTACAGAGGACCGGCTTGTTAACAATGAGGGAAAAATCTTTATACCCAAAGATAATCAGTGGAAGTTAATACAGGGCCTACACCAAGCTACTCATTTGGGCAAAGACACTTTAAAACATTCAATTAAAAATATATTTGATGAGGGCGCCTGGGTGGCTCAGTGGGTTAAGCCTCTGCCTTCGGCTCATGTCATGATCTCAGGGTCCTGGGATCAAGCCCCACATCGGGCTCTCTGCTTGGCAGGGAGCCTGCTTCTTCCCCTTTTTCTCTCTCTGCCTGCCTCTCTGCCTACTTGTGATCTCTCTGTCTGTCAAATAAATAAATAAAATCTTTAAATATATATATATATATTTGAAGAAGTAAATTTAACAGCCACAATAAAACAGGTCTGCCGATCCCCTATTGTCTATACCCAAGTAAATCCGGAAGGCACGGCTCGCCCTCCTCCTCTCTTAAAACCAGTCCAAAGGCCTGGATCCTCTCCAGGAGAGGACAGACAACTTGATGTCACACAAAGGCCATCCTGCAAAGGCTCTAAGTTTCTATTAGTGTTGTTGATACCTTCACCAGATGGGTCGAGGCCTTTCCATGGAAAACTGAAAGAGCCATAGAAGTAACCAAGATTCTGTTGCAAGAGATTATCCCTAGATCTGGCCTTCCTCGATCTCTTCAAGGTGACAATGGTCCTTCTTTCACTGCTGAAATAACTCAACCCATCCCAAACCTTAAAAATTAAACATTTCTTGCATTCAGCCTGGCATCCACAATCCTCGGGGAAAGTAGAAAAGGCTAATCATAATTCAAAACGTCATCTTGCTACACTTGGTCTAGAAACCCAGGAAAACTGGGTTATTCTCTTGCCAGTAGGACTTCTCAGGATAAGAACTGCTCCAAAACAACCCCTAAGACTCAGCCCTTTTGAGTTATTGTACAGATAACCATTTCTTTCTGTAGATCTGTTATTAGATGCAGATTATAATGCTCTATTATTCAGTGGAAGCTGGTTTAATTAATAAATTACTCAATGAATCTACTAATCATCACTCCCAAAACCTGATTTAACTATAACTGAATGCCCACCCCATGTAAATCCCAGAGACATGGTTTATTTAAAAAATTGGAAGTTGGATACAGCAGAGAACTTAAATCCAGAATGGAAAGGCCCATATCAGGTCATACTATGTACTCCCACTGCGGTAAAGCTAGAAGGCCGCTCTTCGTGGCTTCATGTATCTAGAATAAAGCCTGCACCTCCTTCACAGGAACCCGGTGCTCAACCTAATGTGTCTTCTTCCTCCTGTGAACCCACAGAAGATCTCAAACTTCTCTTCAAGAGAAAAAGATTGTATATCTTCTCTTTGCTTTCCTTTCACCTATCTTAACGGACAGTTCCTTTCTACAGTGGGCACAGCGTTATGCTGAACTACAAAATCAAACGGGTTGTTGGATGTGTGGAATTTTGCCCATGTCAAGTACGTCTGGGTTACCCTGGTGGGTTTCCCCTTCACAGGGCACTGATTGGCACACTCTATAGGATTATATTTCAGATATAATATATAGAGATAGCATGTATCAGGATAAATCTATCACTAGTCAAGAAATTTCTTCCTGGCCCGTGATCAGTAAGAACTCACCAGGACATGACCAAACTTTTTCATATGCTCGAACTATTAAAATCTTAACTGACCTTACAAACCCACAAATTAATACCCACCAATCAGCACCCAAGCTACAAAACCCTACTTATCGCTATACTGAGGAGAGCATGTATCAAATCTGGGATCCATGTTTCTGGCTCACACCCACTATCAGACAGCTCAACCAAAAGGCAGTTTTATGCTGGGAGCAAAGAAATCCTACAGATGATACTTGGACAAGTAACACACGACATCTGGGATGGCTGTCCTTAGAAGCATGTTCCCAAATAATAGTACTCTGGGCTACTGACTGGTTTGCTCCTGATTGGGTAAGGCGATCTGGCATCAGATGGCCAGCACCAAGTGGAACCCACTGGGTATTTGGAACTAACCTGTAGCCCCGGCTTCCTCTGGGGTGGATAGGTCACTGCACCTTAGGTTTTGCTGGGATTCATGGACGCGTTACTAAAAACCATCACTACCAGGTCATGATCTCAAGGTCCTGGGATCGAGTCCTGCATTGGGCTCTCTGCTTGGCGGGGAGCCTGCTTCCTCTGCCTGCCTCTCTGCCTACTTGTGATCTCTCTCTCTCTGTCAAATAAATAAACAAAATCTTAAAAATAAATAAAAACCATCACTACTGCAACTAATCTCCCCAATTTAAAACAAAGATGGACACGATCTGCTTTTAAATGGTATGATCACTTAACATCCATTTTTGTTTCATCTGTAGGGCTAGAGGATGTCATCTGGCATGTAGAACCCCTTCATAAATGCGCCGTGAAGGCACTCAGTGATTCACTAAATAGCATTTCCTTACTTAATACGGAAGTCACATAGATGTGCAAGGCGATCCTACAGAACAGAATGGCCTTAGCTGTCCTAACAGCGCCGCACAGGTGCAATGATCAGAACAGAATGCCGTGTGTACATCCCAGATTATCACAAAAATGTCACAAGACTAATAAAAGATATGAATGCCCCAACTGGGGCTGTACAAAATCCTTCTCTCTCTCAGCGATTGGTTAAGTTCCTGGTTTAAAGGAGGATTATGGTCAATGATTAAAGACCTCTTTCCTGGGGGCGCCTGGGTGGCTCAGTGGGTTAAAGCCTCTGCCTTCGGCTCAGGTCATGATCTCAGGGTCCTGGGATCGAGCCCGGCATCGGGCTCTCTGCTTGGTGGGGAGCCTGGTTCCTCCTCTCTCTCTCTCTGCCTGCCTCTCTACCTCCTTGTGATCTCTGTCTGTCAAATGAATAAATAAAATCTTAAAAAAAAAAAAAGATCTCTTTCCTGGACTTCTCATTCTTTTTTTTTTTTTTTTAAGATTTTGTTTATTTATTTGGCAGAGAGAGAGATCACAAGTAGGCAGAGAGGCAGGCAGAGAGAGGGGGGAAGCAGGCTCCCCGCCGAGCAGAGAGCCTGATGCAGGGCTCGATTCCAGGACCCTGAGATCATGACCTGAGCTGAAGGCAGAGGCTTAACCCGCTGAGCCACCCAGGCACCCCTGGACTTCTCATTCTTATAGTCTTACTAATCTTAATGTGCTGCCTCCTTCAATGTTTCTCCACTTGGTGCTGAGACTCCGTGGCTACAATGACTTCATGTCATTCACATGATCCTGACCACCCACAGAGATAAGTTCTGTACTGTCACTGATGGATTCAGCTACCTCCATCTTCCGTAACTCCCCTACACATTCCCCAACTGACCAATGTTGACTCATAGGTAGGGACAGCTCGATGCCCCTATTCAACAGAGAAGTTACAGAAGAGAGACCTTCCACCTTCAAAAACCTTAAAGATTTAAGGGTCAAAATTGTTCAGGGGGGAAATGATGAGGGAACAGAAGGCAAGCTGAGGACAATGCAGAAAATGGCACCCTAACCGCCCCCCCATGGGATATTTGTGACATTCTTCAGGCATTCCTGGCTGCCCTAAAGGAAAAACAAATAGTTAACTTATAGAGATCACAATCCTGCAAGACCCGAGTCTCCCTCAGTTTGCAAATGTCCTCATGATTTGCAGGGAAGAGGCTTTCTTATCAATAGCCTAGTTTCCAAAGACCCATAACTCAGTTCCAAAAGCCCTAACACTGCCCTCCCCCGCCCCCGTAAGACTGAAGGAGGCTGAGGTGAAAGGAACGGTTGTTTCTTCTAAACCTAAAGCTCACTGAAAAGGATTTGTGACAGGAGAAATGTGACATTCCACCAGGAACTCCCAACTGTCTTCATGTTGGTACCTCGTTAGAGAACAAACAAACAAAAACACAGCTTGGGCTGACATTACGAGGCCGCCAATATCCTGAAAGTCTTCTTTACCACATGTCAGCCATCTGAACCCCTTTTGTCCTCACCTCCCCAACTCCCGAGTATATAATCAGCCACTCGGGGTCCGGGCAGCAGCTCGTCCTGCCCACGGGGCCTGTCCCGTGCTTTAACAGAATCACCTTTTTGCACCAGAGACGTCTTAAGAATTCTTTTCGTGGTCGTCGGCTCCAGACCTCACTTATATTCTAAAACTTCATCAATCCCAGGGTCCTCTATCAAGCCCCACATCAGGCTCCCTCCCTGCTCAGCATGGGAGTCTGCTTCTCCCTCTCTCTCTGCTTGCTCCCCCTACTTGTGGGTCCTTCTTGCTCTGTCAAGTAAATAAAATAAAAATCTTTTTTTTAATTTTCTGTTTTAAGTTCTAATATAATGAATATCAGTAATTGTAACCCCACATAAATAAAAGCTCTTTGGCATCCTTAGTACTCGTAAGAAAAGGATCCTGAGACTGAGAAAGTTCCAGAAGAGCTGCCCATAGCAAACCTTTCCCAAGTCACTGTGACAGTCACAAAATGATTCCACAAATTTCCAAATGTTGCCCAGCCACTGCTCCTGGGTGAGAATCACAGCCATTGGCTACAGAGAGTCAACAGAATTCTCTGTCCTTCTTCCTCTTACTTCTGTAAGAGGATGCTGAATTGGATTTTTCCAGGACCACCAGAATTGCTACTAAGTCCCCAAGATGGGGCCCAAAGTGTCCAACTACCCCATAGCTTAAGTTTAAGGTCTCCACAATTGGAACTAGCCACCTACCCAAAGAATTCACTGAGATGGTACAAGGCTGACCCACCTTCCAGCAACCCCCTTACCCCCCCCCCACCAAAAGATGGAGCAGAGTAAGGAAGTGCCAACCTGTTTGGAGACAATGGAAAAGGCAGAGTTCCCTAGAGTAACAAGACCTTTCTTTCCTTCATAAACTCTGAATCAGGTTTCAGCATAAGTTTTTTTATTTTTCCCCTCAAATATTTGCTATGAAAAAATTTAGGGGTGCCTGGATGGCTCACTCAGCTAAGTGGCCGACTCTTGGTTTTGGCTCAGGTCATGACCTCAGGGTTGTGGGATCGAGCCCCACTTCAGGCTCTGCACTCGGTTGGGAGTCTGCTGGAGATTCTCTCTCTTCTGCCTCTGCCCGCCCTCTCTCTCTAAAATAAAAAAATCTTTGAAAAATTTTTTTAAATCTATGGAAAAGTTGAGAGAATGGTACACAAACTCCCACATATCCTCTCGGTAGAATCAGGAGTGGCTAACATTCTATACTGTTTGCTTCCTCTCTCTCTTAGTACCCACACATGCTCATACACGTGACCTTTGCTGAACCATCCTGAGTGTTGGCTCCTAAAGACTTTATGTATTTTCTTTTTTTTTTAATTTTATTTTTTATAAACATATAATATATTTTTATCCCCAGGGGTACAGGTCTGTGAATCACCAGGTTTACACACTTCACAGCACTCACCATAGCACATACCCTCCCCAGTGTCCATAATCCCACCCCCCTCCCAATTCCCCTCCCCCCATCAACCCTCAGTTTGTTTTGTGAGATTAAGAGTCACTTATGGTTTGTCTCCCTCCCAATTTCATCTTGTTTCATTTACTCTTCTCCTACCCCCTTAACCCCACATGTTGCATCTCCTCTCCCTCATATCAGGGAGATCATATGATAGTTGTCTTTCTCCGATTGACTTATTTCACTAAGCATGATACCCTCTAGTTCCATCCACGTCGTCGCAAATGGCAAGATTTCATTTCTTTTGATGGCTGCATAGTATTCCATTGTGTATATATACCACATCTTCTTTATCCATTCCTCTGTTGATGGACATCTAGGTTCTTTCCATAGTTTGGCTATTGTAGACATTGCTGCTATAAACATTCGGGTGCACGTGCCCCTTCGGATCACTACGTTTGTATCTTTAGGGTAAATACCCAGCAGTGCAATTGCTGGGTCATAGGGTAGTTCTATTTTCAACATTTTGAGGAACCTCCATGCTGTTTTCCAGAGTGGTTGCACCAGCTTGCATTCCCACCAACAGTGTAGGAGGGTTCCCCTTTCTCCGCATCCTCACCAGCATCTGTCATTTCCTGACTTGTTAATTTTAGCCATTCTGACTGGTGTGAGGTGATATCTCATGGTGGTTTTGATTTGTATTTCCCTGATGCCGAGTGATGTGGAGCACTTTTTCATGTGTCTGCCGGCCATCTGAATGTCTTCTTTGCAGAAATGTCTGTTCATGTCCTCTGCCCATTTCTTGATTGGATTATTGTTCTTTGGGTGTTGAGTTTGCTAAGTTCTTTTTTTTTTTTTAAGATTTTATTTATTTATTTATTTTTTAAAGATTTTATTTATTTGTCAGAGAGAGAGAGGGAGAGAGCGAGCACAGGCAGACAGAGTGGCAGGCAGAGGCAGAGGGAGAAGCAGGCTCCCTGCTGAGCAAGGAGCCCGATGTGGGACTCGATCCCAGGACGCTGGGATCATGACCTGAGCCGAAGGCAGCTGCTTAACCAACTGAGCCACCCAGGCGTCCCAAGATTTTATTTATTTATTTGACAGAGAGAGATCACAAGTAGACGGAGAGGCAGGCAGAGAGAGAGAGAGAGGGAAGAAGGCTTCTTGCTGAGCAGAGAGCCCGATGCAGGACTCGATCCCAGGACCCTGAGATCATGACCTGAGCCGAAGGCAGAGGCTTTAACCCACTGAGCCACCCAGGCACCCCGAATCATTCCCTTTTCTAGCTGAACAGCTTTCTTTTTCAATATTCCTTTGGCTACTCGAGGTCTTTTCTGGTTCCATATAAATTTTAGGATTATTTGTTCCATTTCTTTGAAAAAAATGGATGGTACTTTGATAGGAATGCATTAAATGTGTAGATTGCTTTAGGTAGCATAGACATTTTCACAATATTTATTCTTCCAATCCAGGAGCATGGAACATTTTTCCATTTCTTTGTGTCTTCCTCAATTTCTTTCATGAGTACTTTATAGTTTTCTGTGTATAGATTCTTAGTCTCTTTGGTTAGGTTTATTCCTAGGTATCTTATAGTTTTGGGTGCAATTGTAAATGGGATGGACTCCTTAATTTCTCTTTCTTCTGTCTTGTTGTTGGTGTAGAGAAATGCAACTGATTTCTGTGCATTGATTTTATATCCTGACACTTTACTGAATTCCTGTACAAGTTCTAGCAGTTTTGGAGTGGAGTCTTTTGGGTTTTCCGACTTTATGTATTTTCTAAGCATAAGGATATTCACTCCCTGAATGACAATACCATTATTACACCCAAAACCATGAGCAATTCATTCCATACAAACTCGTGGTACCCAAGGCTCTGTTTTAAAATGAATGAAAATGAAGTACACCAGACTGATCAAGACAAATACCATAGGATTTCACTCACATGCAGATTCTAAAAAGCCAAAACGAATGAATAAAAAGCAGAATCCCACCTAGAAATACAAAGAACAAGGGGAGGGTTGCCAGAGGGGAGAGGCTGGGGGGGGGGTGGGCAAATAGGTGAAGGGGCGTGGGAGGTACAGACTTCAAGTTACCGGCTGAGTAAGTCCTGGGGATAAAAGATACAGCATAGGGAATGTAGCCAATGATATTGTAATAACGCTGTAACGTGACAGACGGTAACTACACCCGTAGCAAGCATAGGGTAATCGTTAGAGAGGCGGAATCACTATAGTGTAAACACCTGAAGCTAATGGAACATTGTGTGCCAACCAAACTCAAGAAAAACTTCAATAAAAACAAAATGCATGACAATGAGAAAAGCAGTAGAGAGTCTGGTGAAAATGTCATTAAGGTTCCCCCACAGCCTTTATCCAGCAGGGGGTGGGGGAGAAAGAAAGAAAAAGAAATTAACATGGATATTAGATGGGGCCAGTAGTTGTAAAACAAAAGGAAACTCATGTTTTGATCCCCAGGCACTGAGACTTCTCAATAAACGATTTCCATTTGGAATTGGGACTTGGACACCATGATCCCAGGGGATGGTACTGGGCACAGTTGGGACAGAGGTGGGTTTTAAATTAGTACCAAGATGAGCCAGATTGTAATTTCCCAATTTTGGCTGTAACAAGGTTTCCTATCCCGCATATTTCCCGAGAACCTTGATGCCCCTCTCTTTGAGAAGTGAGGATTGTATGCCCTCTCTCTTTTTTTTTTTTAAGATTTTATTTATTTATTTGAGAGAGAGAGAGACAGTGAGAGAGAGCATGAGCTAGGAGAAGGTCAGAGAGAGAAGCAGACTCCCTGTGGAGCTGGGAGCCCGATGCGGGACTAGATCCCAGGACTCCAGGATCATGACCTGAGCCAAAGGCAGTTGTCCAACCAACTGAGCCACCCAGGCGTCCCTGTATGCCCTCTCTTTTGACTCTTTTGTGAAACACTCACCCATTGGAGGCTGAGCTGCAGGGTCAGAATTCTAAATGCCCCGGGACCACCACCCTGTGAGGAAGCCCAAACTAATCTACGTGGAGAGACCACGTGAGGAGAGAGAGCCGCCCCCCACCCCGGCCCCCAGCTGTTTCTCTGTCCCGGCTTCAGCCACCCACTGATTGCAACCATATGAGATCCCCAGGCAGAACTGCCCTTCTGGATCCTTCCCCCAAATCTGACCACAGACATGGTGAGAGAGAACAGGCTGAATCTTGGTTTAAGCCATTATGTTTTTGGAGTGATTTGTTACCCAGCAGTAGTTAACTAGAAAGAAGGTGGAGTGCAGAAAATAAGTAGCTTGCGGAGAACTGTAGCCTCCAGAGCTGAACATGATCATATCAATGATAGCAATAGCTGATAACATTTTAAGTGTTTTTGTGTCTGAGCACCATTTTAAGTGCTTGGCATTAGCCACCTTATTAATCTGCACAGCAACCCTAGGAGGAGAGCGTCATTATTATCTCCGTCTCACAGATGGGAAACAGAGCACAGAAGACAACGGAAATTAGCTAAAAAGGGGAATTTGAACCCCCCGCTATAGCTTCAGCAGCTGGGGTTAACCACTCATCTTGCCAAAGAGGAACATGTGACTTGGCTCTGCCAATCTGGGCATTCTGCTCCCAACTCCCAGGCCACAGTGATTGGCTGTGAGATGGGCATGTGACGAGAGCTGCAGTGTCATGTGACCTCGGCCAGCCAGTCAGAGTCAGCCTCATCACTTTGGCAGGGCAAGCTGAGTCTGAGGTGCTCTGTTTTACCTTCGGAATAGGAAGGCGGTGTCTGGTGGCCGGAGGGCTGCTGGCAGCCATCTTGGGAGCTGCCACAGAGAAAGATGGGGGCGGAATGAGGGGAAAAAAATGGGGTCGTTGGTGACAATGCTGAACTATTGTCTCAGCTTTAGATGTGGCCAACCAAGGGGTGGATTTTCCAGTTAAAGTTCCCTTTGTAGCATAAGCCATTTGAGTCAGCTTTTCTGTTATTTGCATGAGGCTAATCAAAATATTTAACCACCAGTGGGGAGCCTGGGTGGCTCAGTGGGTTAAGCCGCTGCCTTCAGCTCAGGTCATGATCTCAGGGTCTTGGGATCGAGCCCCACATCAGGCTCTCTGCTCAGCGGGGAGCCTGCTTCCCCGCTGCCTCTCTGCCTACTTGTGATCTCTCTCTCAAATAAATAAAATCTTTTAAAAAAATATTTAACAACCAGTGCTTTGGGCACTGAGAAGTCAGTGTGGTTCACTGCTGTGCAAGACAGTGACACTTCTCTTGCTGCATTGTGGAGAGGTCTGGGACGCTCTGGGGAAGGGACCAGGGCAGCTGGAGTGGTCATGGTGACGGACATTTGCGGGCCTCAAGGCAGCGTAATTTACCAACCAAAGCAAGTACTTTAGTATCTCAGCCACCGACACAGCGAGACAGTCCAGGCTGACTGTTCCGCTTTCCTTGCTGACTGATACAACCCCCTTTTGACATAAACTAGTGTGAATGGATTTCTGTTTCCTGCAAGTGGAAAAAAAGACATCCTTTCATGAACCTGAGTCATGAATCAAACCTTTAGGAAATAACAAATAGCAGTGAGATCTCAGTGTAACCGAATGAGGTCATTTCAGCTTCGGGTCAGGCAGAAACTCTACCGGGATTCTGACGGAGCTGCCAGAGTCCGCACCCTTTGGCCCAGGAATCCCGCTTCTGGGACGTACAAGGATGTGGATCGCGGCATTATTTATAATGGGAGGAAATTGGAAACAGCTTCAATGTCTGGCAACGCTGCCTCGTTGAGTAAACATTGTGCAAACATTAGAAATTGTGTTTATACAAAGATGTTTTAACAGGGGAACAGCTTACGTTTTAAGAAGGGAAAAAGTGGGCTTTATAAACAATTCGCTCACAGAGTTATGTAAAACACAGACACTGACACACACATTTTCTTAAAGCCTGAATAAAATAGAAAAGACTCAATGAAAATACATTAACCTGTTAACTACAATAGTGTCGTGGGGTTTGCAGGCAATGGATCTTTGTCTTTCTAGTTTTCCATATTTTCCAAACTCTGCTTAAGGGACAGCAAACTTTTTTTTTTTTTTTTAAAGAAATGTTAACTATTGGGGCGCCTGGGTGGCTCAGTGGGTTAAAGCCTCTACCTTTGGCTCAGGTCATGATTTCAGGGTCCTGGAATAGAGCCCCGCATCCGGCTCTCTGCTCAGCGGGGAGCCTGCTTCCCCTCCTCTCTCTCTGCCTGCCTCTCTGCCTACTTGTGATCTCTCTCTGTCAAATAAATAAATAAATAAATAAATAAATAAATAAATAAATAAATAAATAAATGAATGAAATGTTAACTATTATTATATTTAAGATTTTATTTTTAAGTAATCTCTACACTCAAGGTGGGGCTGGAATTCACAACCCCAAGATCGAGAGCTGGTCTCTCCACAAACTGAGCCAGCCAGGTGACCTGAAACTCTTCTTTATTTTTCAAAATTGTAACTGAGATCATGAACATCTGCAGATAAAGCAAAACAAAACAAAAACAGAGAGACAGTAAACCCACACAGGCCCATCACCCAGCTTCAAGAACCATCAACATTCTACCATTTCATCCTCTTTCCCCTCCCCATTGTTTCCAATACTTAAAAAAACAAAAACAAAAACAAAAAACCAGACATTACATTCACTTAAATGATACAATGAGCATCGAAAAGGGGGAGGGGTATATTTCCTTACATAGCTACAATGCCTAATCACATCTAACAAAATTAACATGTTTTTAAAAGTTTATTTATTTGTTTATAGTAATTTCTGCCCCTAATGTGGGGCTCAAACACTGGACCCCATGATCAAGAGTAGCTTGCTCTTCTAGCTGAGCCAACCAGGCACTCCAATACATTTCTTTTTTTTTTTTTTTTTTAAGATTTTATTTATTTGTCAGAGAGAGAGAGAGGAGAGCGAGCGAGCACAGGCAGACAGAATGGCAGGCAGAGGGAGAAGCAGGCTCCCCGCCAAGCAAGGAGCCCGATGTGGGACTCGATTCCAGGACGCTGGGATCATGACCTGAGCCGAAGGCAGCTGCTTAACCAACTGAGCCACCCAGGCGTCCCTCCAATACATTTCTTACAGCCAATCCTTATCTGGCTCCATTCACTGTACTTGTTCTTAATTGTTGTTGTTTGAACGAGTTTTATTCCCCAAGGTGGGCCCGAACACAGAACCTCAAGGTCAAGAGTCACACCCCTGTTCTTGCTTGTTTGTTTGTTTTTATATTCTTATTTACACACAGTGAAAGTCAAGTGACTGTGTGTGTGTGCGTGTGTGTACAGTTCTATGAGTTTTGACAACTACAGAGTCATGTTAATGACCAGCAAAAGCAAGATTTGGGGCACTTCTAACTCCAAAATGCCCCTGGGCTTTGTAGTCAAGTGTGTTTGATTTTTATGTTTCTGTACTTTTTTTTTTCCTAATGGAAGAGAAGGCAATAATCAGAGGTGATTTAAGCCCTGAACTTACTTAATAAGATTTCCAACCATGGGGTTAGGTAGGAGACCTGGGCTCCCGTCCCCACTCTCTCCAGCTTGGGGCCTTCCTCTCTCTGGGCCTCAGTTTCCCATCAGTTAGGTGGGTGCTCTGAGGACCCAGTGAGTTAGGAAGGTTCTCAGGAAGCTCTCAGTGACGGGAGATGGAGGGCGGGGGTGGTCTGACCTACTCTCCCTTCTTTAAACACAGCCCCCTAGACTGAGTCATCTGGTCCAGGCACGAGGCCTGCGCAGACCAGCCCGCACTCCTTGGCCCCTCCCCTTTCTCTCCCCGAAGCCAACCAGACACTGTGTTCTGCGGTTCCTGCTGTTAATGAGACTCTCAGCCGGCGGGGACCCCAGTGCCTGTGCCACCTGGGCCCCAGCCTGGCCTACAGCCTTCCCTGTTTCCCCTGGAACCCGCTCCTCCTCCCCCCTTCCTAAATCACACCACACCCTGCGTGATATCCAACAGGATATCACAGAGGCCTGCCAAATGCCCTAGTGCCCTGTATGACAAAATTATTTCCAGTAATAATCAGAAAATGAAACGAACAATATTAATGGCAACAAAAAAATGCAGAGTGAACATTTTCTTTTCTTGAACCTCATATATATAAAATCATGCCAGTAGAAAAAGCATTTAAAAATAAACATTACAGTACAAAAAAGAAAAAAAAAGCACTATTAATTATTCAAAGTTTATGGCAAGATTCAAAGTTTGAACTTGGGTCCTTTGGTTACAGTAATGTAACCAAATGATGTAATAAAGTTTTATGTAAATAACTGAGTTTTTTTCCTTTTGGAAGAGAGCGAGATTGGGAGGGAGGGAGACAGAAAAAGAGAGAGAGAGAGAGAGAGAGAACTCATACAAAGAAGCAGGTTGCATTTCCAATGGCTGCCTACTTTACAGTAAAGGCACAGCTCTGAGTCCCATCTTCCGGACACAGGGCTCTGAGCACTAGGGGGCGCCCTCCAAACCCACCCACCCCCGCCCCGCCCCGAGCCCAGGAGTTAGGACAATGGCTTCGGAGAAACCTTACCTCCTGGGCCTTGGCTCCCTCCAGAAGCTGCAACCCTCCGGTTCGCACCTCCAGTTACGCGCTGGCCAGCCCTGACTGCCCAGAGTTCTCTGCGGGGCCTGCCTTGAACCTGAGCAGGGAGATGGGCTTAGCAAAGCGGAGGGTGGTGCTGGGGGGACGGGGTTGGAACTGAGACGGCGGGCAGGTGTGTGGATATAAGAGTTCTGGTAGTGGGAGAGAAAGGCCTGAGAACTGAAAATGGCCTGCTTCCTAAGCTGGGCGGTGGGAAGAAGGAGGTTCATTTCATTTTTTTTTTAACCATCTATTTAAGTAGACACACGTGCGAAACAGTACAATCTATAAGTGTACAGCGGGGTGAGTTTTCGCCAACTGAGGTCATTCTCACTGTGGATCCCCCGTGTGACTATACCTACTTTATTTATCCCCTCTCCGTTAGGAATGAGGGAGTCAGCCAAAGGGAAAGAGTTCTCCAGGCAGACAGAATAGTCAGTGCAAAGGTCCTGAGGTGAGAACATGTTTGGTATTTTAGAGGACCAATAAGGAGATAAGCAGGGTTAGAGAGGACCAAGCAAGGGAGGTGGGGTGGGTAGATGAGGTCAGACAGTGCGAAAGAAGCCAATGGTGCCCAGTCTTAAGGGCGGCAGTGGTGAGTCTAGCTTTTACTCAGAGTGAAATGGGGCTGAGGGAAGTTTCTGAGCAGGGGAGGGACCTGATCTGACTTGGGTATCCAGAGTCCCACTAACTGTGTGAGGGAAGAGAGCCCAGGGGCAGGGGCAGGACGGGGAAGAGGGAGGGAGTGGGTAGAAGCAGTGGAGGTAGCCAGAAATGTGTAGACACAGAATACACTTTTGTGTATATGATTAGGGATATATTTTATTGACTTCTGCCATCTTATTTTGTGATTCTGTTGTCCCCACCTTTGCTATGTATTCCACTCCCTCTAATGTAGGCTTCTTTGAAGTGGCTAGCTGCATATTTGGCTTGGTTTTGTCTTACCTATTTTTTGCCTTTCTTTTCCTTCCATTAATTTGCAATTTATGCATTCTTTGTATTTTTTTAATAGTAATACTTTGCAATTTGGAGTTGCAATGAATTTCAATCCTTACACTTCGTGTACACTTTAAAAAATCAGATCTGAAGTTTAATGAAGAGTTTAATCATTATAACAGACGCTATTTGGGTCACGACCCCCAGTCCCTAGACCAAAGGCTGGAACTGGCCCTGAGTGTTTACTGAGGATTGTGCGAGCACCGGCCACCAGGGGGCACGAGCGGTTTGGGGTGCACCGGCGCGCAGCGACCGTCAGGGGGCGCGGGGGCGCTCGTCCCGTGAATGCCTTCACCACTCGGACTGTTTTCCTCCCGACATTCCAAACGAGAACGCGTTGATCCTCGATTTGTGCCAACGGCCTCATAACGCTGGTTCTGAGGATTAGTGCGCGGGATACAGGCAGGATAAAGGCTAGATCTTCGATACACCGTCCGGGCCCCAGGGGGTGGGATGAGAGGGAAGCTGGAATTCGACCTCAAAGTTTTCCAGCACTGTTGGCCACCACTGTCCCCATTCCTGGGACATTTATACCGCAAGGCGGTCGTGGGAGGAAATGGGATGAACATGGGCTTCCAGACAGAGGTGTCTGAGGGAAGGACAATATAGAAATTGCCTACGTTTGTGTGTTTCTCTTCTGTGATGTTCAGAGCTTCAACGGATTCTCAAAGGGACCTATAAACCCCCAACACAGACTGTTTGGAACCCTATCTCTTCCTCCAGGAAGCTTTCCCTGATGCTCTCTCAGACTGGGTCAGGTGCATTCTCTGGGTATCCACAGCCTCTGATCTTACCCCAGCTGGGTCCTGACCCCTCTACCAGTGCCTCTGCTATCCCAGAATGGATTGCCAGCCCCCTCCACCCCTGGGCCCCCGGCCGGCTCAGTCAGTTAACTGTCTGCCTTCAACTTGGGTCATGATCCCAAGGTTCTAAGGTTGAGCCCCACACCAGACTCTGCTCTCAGTGCGTAGTTTGCTTCTCCCTCTGCCCCTCCCCACCTCTCTCTGTGCCAAATAAATAAATAAAAATCTTAAAAAAAGAAAATTAAAAGACCCTAACACTGCTACGTGGGTGAAGAATGACTCAGGCAGAGACTTCCGTTCTGTTTTGTTTTGGTGCCAATGAGCCCTTCCACTCCCAACCGTTCCCTGTACCCTAAGCTTATGATTTGCCAGGCTGTTTTTTGCCCTTTTTGTGGTAAGAATTTTGGACTCTCCCGACCACCACCATCACCACTAACACCATCATGGCCAGAAAATAGGCAGGGGTCACTGGGGTAGGGAGGCCTGTGTGGGACACTTCAGCATAACACACACAGCCATTGTCACTTCCACATGTCCCTGAACAGGCCACCCACCAGGACAGCCACTCCCTGCTCCTAGGAGGTCCAGGTCTCCTCCGTTCATCCCTCCAGGGACTCCAGCCCCCACCACCTCCCAAGTCCCACAATAGCTTTTGACTTTGGGGAGTAGGGGAAATCTAGGGCCCCCTCTAGCTGAGAAAAGAAGAAGCCCTCTGAGCAAGGCCCCACACGGCAGGGGTGGAGGGTGGGGAGAGGGGAATCTCTCCTGAGATTAGAGAGATAGGAAAAAATACAGACACAGAGAATATGTCCCTGTGTCATAGAGAAAACGAAGCAGAAAGACAAGAGCCAGAGAGAAAAGAGAGTCAGAGAGAAAAAGACATAGGAGGAGAAAGATACATAGGCAGACAGAAGCGGAAGGTACAAAATAGGTGTTTTTTAATTGAAAATTTTTATAAAAAGGAGAGGGAACGTGAAGGCGCTCAGGGCTAGTCCCAGGGCCCCACAGCGTCAGTAGGAGGGTCTGAGGATGGCAGGAGCAGTGAAGGGCATCCCTCTTTCCATCGGTTCATGCTTCGTGTGTCCCTCCTTGCTGGCCCTCAGGCACCCCCTGCTCATGAATACAAGCAGGCAGGAGGGTGTATGGCAGGGACCTGCGTGCTCAGGCATGGAGCGAATGGCCTGGAGCCACAAAGGCTCAGGCCCGTGGCCTGGCAGGAGTGCAGTGGTGTGGCTGGTGCGAGGGTGCAAATCCTGGGCGGCAGATACAGCGGAAGGAGCCATCAGTGTTGACACAGCGTGCGTTGACACAGAGCGGGGAGGCTGCCTCAGCCTCGTCACACTCGTTGATGTCTGCAGAAGGAGGTACAGGGAGCGCTGCTCAGGCTTCGGGACCCTAGAACCCACTTGTCTGGCCCCTGGGGCTCCTGAGGCAAAGGGGTGCAAATGCTGAGCCTCCTACTTGGAGTCAATTGTGGCCACTACCACCTGCTGGCTGTGTGAGCCTGGGCAGGTGGCTTAACCTCTCTGTGCCTCAGCTTTGTGTTCTGTGAGATGGGGACGGTAGCCCTTAGGTCACTAGGTTTTTGTTAGGAAAATAATACTGATAATGATATCACAACAACCAATGCTTACTCTATACCAGACATTGTTTAAAGCACATTACGTGTACTTATCCCCCTAATAACCCTATGAGGTAGGTACCGTGATCCCGTTGCCATACGGGCAAACTGAGGCCCAGCCTGGGAAAGCTCCTTGCCCAATATCACACAACAAGCCCCCTTTCTGCCCAGCGAGTTCTCAGGCCAGCTCTCACAGTCTGAGTTCTCAGTCCCCTGCTATTTCTTGGCTGTGAGTCCTTGGGACACTCAGTCCTCTTTTCTGAGCCTTGGTTTACACACAGGCCTCAGTGTCACTGTCAATCAGTACTGATGATGGTCACAACTCTATGAAATGGGTTCTACAACTATTGCTCATTTTTTGAATGCGAAAAACTAAAGGGCCAATGACCTGTCCAGGGTCACACAGCACATTGCTAGACTGAGCCTGAGGTCTGTCCAACTCCCCCAGCGTCCTTGTCTATAACCACTTTGCCTTACTGCTCCCTGAACTAGGCAGCCCTGACTCATATTCCCATTCTACAGAGGAGAAGAGGGAAGCTCTCCGAAGAGGTCAAGCAAATCGCCCCAGGTAGGACCGGGAGATCGCATCTGCAGGATTCTTCAGGATGCCTCGATCCTGCTTCAAGCCCAGCCCCCCTGAGGTCCTCGCAGCCTGACCTCAGCTTCTGCGGGCAAGCCCCATCCCTGTGCGGGAGCTCCTTCCTGTTCCCTGTGATCTGGCCGGACCCCTTGACATCTCCGACTCCCCCCACCCCTGCTCGAGTCAGGGCATCCACCCTCTCCCGGCGCGTGCTGGCTCTGGCCGCCCCTCACCGACGCAGGCCATGCGGGTCATGTCCAGGCGGTAACCACTGAAGCAGTCGCAGGTGAAGCCCTCGGGGACACGCACGCAGCGGCCGTGGGCACAGCCGTCCAAGATCCCGCACTCCTCCGCTTCCAGTCCCTCGTAGGGCCCAGACAGGGTGCCTGCAGAGAAGGCGGGGACTCCGGGGTTGTTGTTGGTGGGGGGATGGTCTCAGCCTCCCATCCCTCGAACCCCCACCGTGGGGCAGCACCCCGCCCGGGTATCCTCTTCTAAACTGTGCATCCCGCTCGGGGGCTCTGGGGGGCGCTGTGGGGCCAAGTTTCCCTCGATCTGCTCTCCTGCGGTCCTCACCTCTTGGTCTGCTGGTGTTTCTCCCTCTTCACGGCTCTCCGTAGCTCTCTCCGACTGTATCTGTGTTTTCCCATCTCTCTCAGCCAATGCCTCCCAGACACCGCCCCCCCCCCCCCCCCCGCTTCTCTGGGTTTCTGGATCTCATGCTCTTTCTCTCCCTCTTCCCTGTCTCCATCTCTCTGCACCCCTAACTCCCCATTTCAGTCTCCATCTCTCGGCCGCAGTGCTCACCAGGATAGCCTCCACCTTCAGGTGACTCCTCAGGCTCTGGGAAGGAGCCACGCGTGTCACGGGACCGATAGCGCCAGCGGCTGCCTGGGCCAGGTGGCGCGGCAGCCTCAGAGTCACTGTAGGGGCCGCCATCGTCCTCAAAGTCGGGCATGTCGAAGGGTGGTGCTCCGTACGGGGCCTCCCGGCGGGCGAAGGGCCCAGGAGGAGGTGGGTAGGGGTCGTAGGGTAGCACGGCTGGCGGGTACAGTTCGGGCCCATAGGGAAGGCCCTGGTAGGGTGGACCTAGGTCAGGGCCATATTCATAAGGGAGTCCAAAGCCACCTGGCCGCGGGGGACCGTATGCAGGGGGGCGCAGCACATTACACAGGGCCTCAAAGTCATCTGTAAACAGGAGCCAAGCCTCATGGTTAGCCCAGGCTAGCCTCAGCACCCACCATTCATGTCCTAGTGTGGAAAGAGGAGCCCAGAGAAGTGAGGAGGGCCTGGGGCTGAGGCATGGGAGGGGCCTCAAAGGAGGGGGCTGGGATCCCTCGGTCAGGATCAGGGGTTCTGGAGCTAGGATTAGGCGGCTGAGGGCTGAGACTGGGATTCCAAGTTGCTGGCATCAAGAGTACTAAGGACAACTGCTGGTAGGAATCAGGGTCCAAGTGCTGGAATTTGGGGGGACCCCTGGGATCTTGGACTAGGGGCCTAGAGAAATAAAATGGAAGGTGTTTTAGGGACCAGAGCTGGGGAGTCCCAGGAACTGGGGGCCTGAGGGGCCAGGATGTATAGGAAGGGATCTGAGCCAGGGGAGCTGGAGGTCTGAGGACCAAGGACTAGGGTTTTGGGCCTGGGGTTGTGTTCCCAAGGGCTAAGGATTGGGGGATTCAGGGGTTTTAAGAGCCAAGCTTTGGGGGTCTCTGGGATTGTGTGCTGGGGTCTTAGGCACCTGGAAGTGAGTGTCCAGTACACTGTGGTCTGTGGGCCAGGATGGTGGGGTCAGGCCTAAGGGCAGAGGATCTGGAAGGAGGGGTCTCATGGGCTGTCTGGGCCCCTGGGTGTGGCCCAGGCAGGTGGCAGTACCTGAGTCCTGGGCGGGGCAAAGGGCACAGTCCATGCCCCAGGCCTCGCCATAGAGGCAGCAGCACTCTGTGTAAGTGGCCTGGCGGTCCAGCCGAGGGCGACTACACACGAGGTCAGCTCCTACTTCCTGCCAGCACACTCCCAGGTTGTCATCTGAGGGCAGAGACAGCGTGCATCAGGGTGGGACAGGCAGGATGGGGTCCTCCCAAACACTGGAGCAACCCAGCCACCTGGTGCCTAACACCAGATGCTTCTCCTTAGCTGTGATCTGCCTCCCAGAGGCCCTCTGAGGTAGCTCCTGGGCTTGGTCTGAAATGAGGCAGTCGTAGAGGAGGTAGGGTCTGAGACGGTTCTCTCCACGCCCAGCCTCTGAAGGGCAGTTGCTTTTTATATCTGAGCATTGTTTGAATGGAGTCCCAGGGTGTTTAGGGGGTGAGGGGTGGGGGGAAATGTAAGAACAGGGTGTGGAAGGAGAAGAGAGCTTAGGTCAGTGGGCAAAAAGAAAGGACCCAAAGAGATAGAGACAAATACATCCCAAGAATCAGAGACTCCAAGAAAAACTGGAAAGCAAAGATGCAGAGAGAGGGAAAGAGAGAAATGAAAAGAAACAGACCTAGAAAGACCCCAAGAGTGGCAGAAATTCCGGAAAGCCCAGAGAGGTGGAAAGAGACAGAGACACACAGGGAAATCATCACAGGAAGCGCGGCTTCAGCGCTTAGTAAAACCAGGTCCCATAACAGAAATAAAATTCCCCATAGCCACCAATCGCCGGCGCACCCAGTGTGCCGAAAGGAAGCCGGGGCCCCGGGGCTATAATCAACGTGCAGATACACGTGGCCAGCCAGTGGCAGGCTCCCTGGGACCTCTGATTTCGGGAGAACCCCCGGACACCACGCCAGTTGGCCTGTAGGGGCCTCAGACAACCGCGAGGAAATGGGGTTAGAGTTAGGGGCGTGAGGGGGCGGGGCCGAGCGTTGGCGCGGGCCCCCGCGGGGCGCGAGGTGGAGCCAGGGGCAGGACGAGGGGGCGGGACGAGGGGGCGGGACGGGCGGATCTGGGGGCTGGGCTACCGAGGCTCTGGCTCTCGTTGGAGACGCAGCGGCGTCGGGAGCCGTCCAGCACCAGCGGGGGCTCGCAGGTGCAGTGGTAAGAACCCACGGTGTTAACGCAGCTGCCGCCCTCACACGCAGGCTCTTCGTCCGAGCACTCGTCGTTATCTAAGGGAGGCGTGGAGGGAGTGGTTAGGAAGCAGCCCTTGATCCTTTCCCACTTGCCCAGCGCGTTGACAGTGATAGATGGAGTCTAGACTCCAGGAAGGATTTCCTGCTGGCGGTGGCCACATTCCAGAGAGGGACTGGTGGGGTAGACGGTCGGGGAAGTGGGGAGGGGAGTGGAGGGGAGGGGGCTCGTACCGACGCACTCCAGTCGCTGGGCATGGTAGTAGTAGCCGTTGCTGCAGTAACATGAGTAGCCTGGGGCCGTGTTCACGCACACGCCGCTCTTGCACACCTGGTCTCGGAAGAGCTGGCACTCGTCCACGTCTGCGGGAAGGATGGTCAGAGGCGCGCCCCACACCAGGCGAGAGAAGGGGGCGGGCCAGGGCGTAGGGCGGCTGGATGTGGGGAATGGGTGGCTCCGAGGCTTGACCCGGGAAGAGAGGGACCGAAAGGTGGCGACAGAGACCCAGAGGTAGACAGACAGGGAAAGGCGGAGAGAGCATGGGGTGTGGGGGAGTGGGGGAGACAGAGAACCAGTGAGAGATAGAGATGAGAGATGTGAACAGACCCAGCGGGTGAGACTGAGCTGGGCCTGGGGGCTGAGGAGGATTTGGGGTTGAAGTCTGGCCTTACCCCTCCGTAGGCTCAGGTCTCCACTCGGTGCCAGATAGCCCCGGCCATGGGGACATAGTGACTGGTACTCCACTGCACACAGACACAAGGCTGAGCACAGATGCGCTACACCCAGCCCCTGCCCTGGGTCCTGGGCTTACTCTTGCCCCTGGGGGCCACCCTTCATCACCCAAGTTTTCAAGCCCCCTGCCTTTGTGCTCACCTCTTGGCCTCATGCCCACCTGGCTGGCAGCTCACCCTTGCCCTTACAGTTCCCAGTACCCCAGTCCATGTCCCAGTGCATCTGCTGTCCCAGTCCCATGCCCCCCTCTCTCGACCCAAACCCTCAGCCCTCCATCCACCCTGTAGCCCCTGCCCACCTGTCTCAGTGCTGGGGCATTGCTGGATGCGGCAGCCGCTGCCCCAGCCCTCACCCACGGTGCAGCAGCACTCTTGCCACGTCACATTCCGTGCCAGGATGTTGTCACAGGCATCCGGGGCTGCCGTGTCAAAGTAGCACTCCCGGCGCCCGCTGCCTGCAGGGCCCTGCCTGGGTGGGCTGGGCCGGCGGGGCGGGGATGGCGGAGGTGGCCGGGCAGGCAGACCCGGGCTGGCAGGAGCCTGGGGCTGTGGGCCTGGGAATGTGCCTAGGGAAGCAAGGGGCTAATTTAGCCCAGTGTGGGCTGAGCCTCCCACCCCGATATTATAGATGAGGAAACTGAGGCAGAACCCAACTCCACACCTCTCCCCATCTGTCCTCATCCATTCTCACTCCCTGTTGTTTCTCCATCTCTTGCCTCCCCAGTTCACACCCTGCTAGGTGTCTGGCCCATGGCCCAGGGGCAGTTTGGGAAGCAGGGGCAGGAGGGGGGTGTCTCTGGCCTCCTTTTTATCTCCTGGGTCCTCAGATCCAATGCATTCTAAACAGGCCCCAGAGTCTTTCCAGACCTAGCCTTAGGCCTGGACACATCTCTCTCTTCCACCAGGCAGCCCACAGCCTGGCCACCAGCCTCTTGCCTTCTGCCACCCACCCTCCCTTCCTCTCCCACAGCCCCCTGCCTTGGTCTAGTCCTCTCCTCTCCTGCCCAGGTCCCTGGCCCAACCTGCTCTCTAGGGTCCCAGCCCCTAGTGTCACCCACTCCAGTCCACCTTCACAGGGCAGCTGGAGGGAGGTTTTAAAATCTGATTATACCTCTCTCCCACTCAAAACCCTCCCATGGGTGCCATAGTGCCCTCCGGAAAGGCCAACCTCCCAAAGATGGTAAATCAGTGCGATCCGGCACTGCATCCCTTCTGTGGCCTCGTTTCTCCCCACCCCTTCCCTTGCTCTGTACAGCATGCCACCTTGAACTTATTTTTGGTCCTCAAAAGGTCAGGTCCTCGCTTGCCTTGCCAGGCCTTTGCCCTTGCTGTATCCTCTGCCCAGAATGCCCTCCCTCACCCACTTCACCTGGCTTATTTCTACTCATCCTACTGCTCTCAGTTTAGACCTCCCTTTCTATAGGAAGCTGTCTCTGACTTTCATCTCAGGCTGGGGTAGGTACCTCCTCCAGATTCCCATAATCCCCTACCCTTGCCCCGGCACAGCCTTGTTCCCTCTGGCCTGGGTTTCCTCCTTCCAGCCCTGATTTCTCTGGCTGTCACTATCTGGTGATATCTCTGCCTGTCCCTTCTGGTCTGTGAGCCCCTTAAAGACAGAGTGGTCTCAAAAAAAAAAAAAAAAAAAAAAAAGACAGAGTGGTCTCTCCTCATCACTGCTATGTCCCTAGGACCTAGAATAGGGCCTAAACACAGTGGATGCCCTGTTAACATTTGTTGAATGAGAGAATCTGGTATAGAGTTAGGGACAGGGCTGACACCGAGTCCCACCACCTGTGTTAACCCATGTGTTTTGATTTTTTTATTGTTATTTTTTTTTAAAGATTTTATTTATTTATTTGACAGAGAGAGATCACAAGTAGACGGAGAGGCAGGCAGAGAGAGAGAGAGGGAAGCAGGCTTCTTGCTGAGCAGAGTGCCCGATGTGGGACTCGATCCCAGGACCCTGAGATCATGACCTGAGCCGAAGGCAGCGGCTTAACCCACTGAGCCACCCAGGCGCCCAATTGTTATTTAAAACAGCATTTAACATGGCAACTGTCTGTGCCTGGAATGGTTAGATCACATCATTTTTCTGTGAGCCCTGCAGCCATCAGTTAAATAGACTCATCAGTCTTACCAACAGAAGTCCGCGGGGGAACACAACGTCCAGTCATGGGGTCAAACTCCTCAGGGCTGGTAGGACAGACACAGAGGAAGGAGCCTTCAACATTCTCACACAGGGCAGCTCCGCACACACGCTGTAGCGTTTCACATTCATTCACGTCTGTGAGCAAGAGACAAAGGAGAGGGTCAACGGTTGTAAATGTCTGTGATTCCAAAGCTCTAAAAGTCTGAAATACCCAAATGTAATGGGTATTTTTAACGACTCAGACCCCATCATTTACTTCTCTTTGGGGGACAAACCCTGGCTTTCCCTTGGGAGCCTTCTGCTCCTCCATTTTCAACTCATGTATTTTTGAGTACGGTTAAATCTACTCCGAGTGGACCCGAGTTCCAGGCATGGCCGACCAGGTTACTGCATTTCTCTGGTTCAGAGAGATGGGTGGTGGCCAAGCTGGGGCAGTCAATGCCAGTCCTGGGACTTTTGCTAGGAATATTAAGAATGAGCCTCCCTCTTTAGCGTTGGGGTTACCAAGCTAAGGATGTTAGCCTGGAGGTGCTAGGGCCTTCTTTGTCATTGTGAAGTGTCTGCCTGAAAATAAATACAACAGGGCTGAGAGGAGGAGACAGCTAGCCTTGTTAGAATCCCTGGATCCAAGTGTGCCTCAAGTTAAACATTTTCTAGGACTTCACCGTTTTAATTCTCTTCAAAGAAATAAAGCACACAGGGTGCCTGGGTGGCTCAGTCGGTTAAGCATCGGACTCTTGATCTCAGCTCAGGTCTTGATTTCAGGGTTGTGAGTTCAAGCCCCACATTGGCTCAGCATAGAGCCCACTTTAAAAAAAAATATATATATATATATATGCACAAAAAACTAGGATTCGTGCAACTCACTGTATGTAAATTGAACCTCAAGTGAAAATATCTGGAAACTCCTACTGGACTCTGGTTAATGCTATACATACTTTAGAATTTAGGGAGAAATGTACTGATGCCTGTGATTTAATTTTAAACCAATCCTAGAGAGAAGATGAATTACAGACAGGTAGGTGAGCCAAGAAGTAAATAAAAGAATGATAATGGAATATAGATCATGGGCATGTGGACATTCATTCTAGAGGTCTTTCAATTTTCTGTACATTTAGATATTTTCCTCACAAAATGTTGGGAAAAGAGAAAATGTTTATGTGCACTTAAGATTAGTGTGCATTAAAAAAAAAGATTAGTGTGCATTTTACACACTTTACACATGTATTTTTTTAAGCCCTCCCCAAACAAGATCTGAATGAACAGGGTTTCTGTTGCTTGCAACCAAAAGGAGTCCTGACCAATATGGAAATAATGTATATTCCAAGTCTAAGTTCCACAGGCCCAGTGTGTGTGTGTTTATACTGATTTACAGCAAATGTGAACTCAGAGCTGTTTGGGTCTGCAGAGGGGAGCAGGGCCTGACCAACCTCTTCCCCACCCTGTGGACCCATCCACCCCCTGGAGCCCCGTACCCACGCAGTGACGCCCGTCCCTGGCCCCCTCGTATCCCTGGTCACAGAGGCACTGGAAGGAGCCGGGCAGGTTCTGGCACACAGCGTGGGCCCCGCAGAAGGACCGATTCCGGCATTCGTCCACATCTGCAACCACCAGACAGTCAGGCCCTTGCTGGACTTTCCTTCCCCTCCACATCTCACCCAAAGCTGGACGGACACCTACCCTGGCATCCGCCCCCTGGCGTGGGCTGATAGCCAGGGTCACAGGCTGGTGTGCAGCGGTAGGAGCCAGGAGTGTTCTCACAGCGCTGGGCTCCACAAATCGCTGAGCCATATTCTTGGCACTCATCAACATCTGCAAAAAAAGTGGTGTGGGTGGAGGGGAGGGGAGTCACAGGACCGGATTCACAAGATCCTGATGCTGTTTCCAGTTCCCGTGGCTGAGAAGTCTCTATAAATCTGGTATTCTAGGAGTCTGAGCTTCTAAAGACTCTTAAGTTCTTACTGCCATTTCTCACAGTCCAAATGGTCCCACCTCAGGGCCTTTGCACTCACGGTTCCCTCCGTCAGAAACACTTTTCCCTCAACTCTCTGCATGGCTCCCTCTCTCACTTCACTCAAGTGTCAAGGTCGAGCCCTCCTAGCACCCCTTCCCCCACCGTTCTATCATCTATGTCCATTTATCCTGCTCTATTTTCCTTCTTAAACTTGATATATTATCCATGTGTCTCTTGGCATACCAACAGTCACCTCCCTAGACTACAAACTCCACCATGCTGGGACTTGTCTCTGTCTGGCTCTTGCCACCTCCCCCCCAGCCCTGTATCCCCAAGGTGTAGAACTGTGCCCGACACCCAGTAGGTGCCCCCAAAGTGTTTGCTGAATGAACCTTGAATCTATTTGTGTATTTACTGCCTATCTCTCCCCACCCCCTCCCATCCCCCATCAGCTCCATGAGGGCTGGGACTTTGTTTGACTCGATGCCTGTTGCACCCCCCAGTGCATGACACACAGGTGTTTAATGAATTCTTGTGGAATTCGAATGAGGTACCCTGAAACTAGGCTTCCACAGATCAGAGGTCTGCTAGCCAGAGAGCCCAAGTCATTTCATTTGCTCCCCCAATCCTCCCACCTCACCTCCACGAGAAAATGCAAGGGCACACTGGTGGCTTATTTCCACCACAGAGATGTGAGACACGGTTAAGTGCACGGGCTGGGGGCTCCTTCGCTCCCCTCAAGTCCCGAAGGCCGAGTGCTCCTCCTCAAGTCCCCAAGAGAGCTGACTCCAGCAACTTGTCCTAGGGGCAGGGGTGGGGAAGGAGAGTAGTCTCACCGTCACAGGTGCCCTCAGGGCCCGCGTGGTAGCCAGGGTCGCAGTCTCGGACACAGCGGTAGGAACCCGGGGAATTCTCACAACGCTGGGACCCACACAGGGCAGGGCCCCGCTCGCGACATTCGTCCACGTCTGAGGAAGGAGGCACAGCAGTCAAATGGGGGAAGCAGGGGAGTCTGGGAGGCAAAGGAGAACAGGTGAGCGAGTTAAGGAAGGCAGTAGAGAGAACGGGGGTGGGGGGGGGGCGGGTAGGGAGGAAGCAGCGGAGGAGAGCCTAATGGGAGAGAAGGGGAGGTAGGAGAGAAGGGGCAGGGATCCGGCCGGGGGCGCCTCTCACCGAGGCAGGAGGCGAGGTCTGGGCCGGCGCGATGTCCGGGAGGACAGACGCACTCGAAGGAGCCGTCGGTGTTGGTACAGATGCCACTCTGGCAGAGGTCCTCCTCGCTGCACTCGTCCACGTCTGAGGGACCACGTTCGAAACCGCCGCCCACCGCCGCCCACCTCCGCCGCTTAGCATTGCAGGCCCCGCCCCTCTGCCCCTTGCCCCGCCCCTCTGACTGAGGCCTCCTACTCTTTTCCCCGCCCGTCTTGGGCTCCTCCTTTCTCTGCAAGCCCCTCCCTCCCGACGGGTTCAGGCCCCGCCCTCTCCAATCACGGCACACCTTGCTCCGACTCCGCCCCTTTCCCCTCCAAACCCCGCCCCTCCCTGATCGCCACCAGGAGGCTCCACACGCCCGGCTTTGAAGCTTTGCGACCTCAGTCCTAAAATTCAGACTCCGCCTTCCGCGCTCTCCTAGTCCTGATTTTCTTGGTGTAAGCCCACCCTTTCCCGGTCCAGACCCAGCCTGGGTACCGACCGAGGCAAGAGGCTCCACGGGGTCCGGGCCGGTAGCCGGGGGCGCAAGTGCAGGCAAAGGAGCCGTCGGTGTTGAGGCACTCGCCATGGGGGAAACAGAAGTCGCCCTCTAGGCACTCGTTCACGTCTAGGGTACAGGGAGAGATGGGACTCGGGGGTCGTCGCCCAAGGAGCAACTCCGCCCGCAAGCCCCACCCACAGCCTGCCAGACCAGCTTCCACCTCTCCAACAGCGTTTGCCGAGGAACGCAGACCCCTGGATTCCCAAGTTCTCCGACCCCTCTCCGCCCTCTCCCCTGCCCTACCCACCTGCGCAGGGCCCAGGCCGACCAGAGGGCGCGCGGTAGCCCGGCTCGCAGCTGCAGCGGAAGGAGCCTTCGGTGTTGGTGCAGTGGCCATGGGGGCCGCAGGAAGCACCCAAGCTGCACTCGTCCACATCTGTGGGAACGCAAGTTTCAGAAGAGGTCTGGTCTAGGGACACTGCAAGGATCCCCTTGGGGCTGAGGGGTCTTGAGCAGTTGGTGGGTAGTGTCTCAGGTTGGATAGGAGGTGAAGGCTCTGTGGCAGAAGTGAGTGGGGTACACCAAGATTCTGTGATTCTAGGGACCATAATCCTGTGAATCTGGATTTCTGGGAATTCCCTGTGCTAGGATCCTGGAGTCAGGGAGGGACTCTGGACTAGGACTGGGGTCAGAAATTAATTAGGTTAAGAGGCCAGGTATTACAAGCCAGGAGCACTGGATGGCATTCTGCTGAATCAGGGGTCAGAGTCAGTAATTGGCATCTGAGACCAGTTCGGATCGGGGTGAGAGTCAGGGTCCAGAATTCTGCCTCTAGTCAGGGTCAGGTCAGGGATCATGAACCCAATCAGTCCCCAGGGAAGGAATTCTGGGAATGGGCAGGGGCAGTGAGAGACAGGATCAAAGGTCACAGAAAGCCAGGGGTTATGGCAGGAGTTATGGCTAGGTTAAATGTCACAGTCAGTTTCAGGGGTCACAGGTCACATTCAGGGTCAAGGGACAGTCAGGATTAAAAGGGTTACAACTGCTTATCAGGGTTGTAGGGAGTGTTTATCAGCAGGGGTAATGGTTAGAGTCAAATGTCACAGCCAAGTTGAGGGTTCATGGGTTAGATGTCACATTCAGGGTCAAGTTTCATGGTCCAGATCAGGAATTGCAATACAGGTCAAAGGCCCATAAACTAGGTCAAGAGTCACAGTCAGACTCTAGGGGTCATGGTCCAGGGAACTGAGGTCCAGGTTAGAAGGGTATGGATCACGATGCAGGTCTAAGGTCATAGCCGGGGCTTGGTCTCACCAGCGCATCGGCCATGGTGCAGGTGGTGGCCAGCAGGACAGGCCCTACACTGGAAGGAGCCGGGTGAGTTCACACACTCCTGCCCAGGACAGGCCAGGTGATTCTCACACTCATCCACATCTGGGGGGCAGGGAAGAAGGTGGCCTTGAAGGAGCAGCCCAGAGCCCGCCTCACCCATCCACACTCCTCCCTCCCTCCCCGGCCTCACCCTCGCACTCTGAGCCGGCAGCATTGGGTTGGAAGCCCGTGGGGCAGACACACTGGAAGCCACCTTCTGTGTTCTCGCACCGGCCATAGGCGCAGGGTGGTGGGCTACGGGCACACTCATCCACGTCTGGGGGAGAGGGGACCAGTGGGACTGAGAAAGGGGCCTGGACCCAATCATCCCCATTGCTTTCACCATCTACTCCGACATTCCGGGCTGGAGGCAGGCTTCTGGACTTTGCCCAGGCTCATCCCACTCCCAGAACAGACTCCTTTCCTGGACCCCCATCAATGGTCTCTCCAGCTGCCATGGGGAAGCTAGGACCCCACGTAGGAGGTCTACGTGCTGCTCTCCCCACCTCAGGGTGGTCCCCTCCCCAGACAAGCACATGAGTCATTCCAAAAGGGAGGAGGAACGCAGGGCACCCTCATATTCAGAGAAAGCGGAGAAGACTCTGGAGTCAAACCCCCCCACCCTCTCCGTACCTCCACTCCTGTGCCCCTGCTCTCCATCACCAACCCCCACCACCCTATCTCTCTACTCCCCAACCATGTCTCTCTCCAGTCCCCACAGCCAGTGGCTGTGGAATGGACTTGGGACCCAACACCCTCACCTTGGCATGGGGCCCCTGGCCCTCGGGAGCGGAATCCAGCAGGGCAGGCACAGTGGAAGGAGCCCGCTGTGTTGTCACAGCGGCCTGGCCCGCAGGGCGGTGGCTCTTGGGCACACTCATCCACATCTTCTTCACACGCCGAGCCCCGGAAGCCAGCCGGGCAAACACAGCGGAAAGAGCCGGACAGGTTCTCACAGACCCCTCTGCCACAAAGGCCCGGGCTCTGCGTGCACTCGTCCACATCTGCCCAGGGCAAGGGGCCAGCCAGAGTCACACCTTTATGCCCCCCCACGCCCCACCCCCGAGATCTGCTCTGCCTCCCTGACTTCCAACACGTTCACTATCCCCTCTCCATCATTCTGCCTCCCTGTCCCATCACTCTGCCTCCTTGTCTGCCTCATTCTACCTCCTCTTCTCTGTTATTCAAATTCTCCGTCCTCCATCCCTCTACCTTCTCAATCCCTAAGCTTCCAGTCGCCCTCCTAGAACTCTAGTCCCCATCAATTGGTCTCTTTCTGCACTATTGGTTATTCTACCCGCTTCCCCCATAACTGACATCTCCATCTTCCATCCTTCTGCTTCTCCAACTTCCATGACTCAGCTTTTCTGTTTCTGACCACTCGGCCTCTCCATCTCCATGTCAGTCTACCTCTACAGCCATCAGGCTGCCTCCCTGGCTCTTAGAACCTGGCCCCTCCGTCTCGCAGCAATCAGTCTCCCCCTGCCTCATTGCTCAGTTTCTCCATCCCTCATCACTGCTGCTCTACCCTTCCCCCCACACCCCCTTCCCCTCAGTCCCTCCCAGTTCCTCACCCTGGCAGCCGGCACCGTGGGGAGCCGCCTGGTACCCAGCGGGGCACACGCACAGGAAGCTGCCTGGCGTGTTCTCGCAGCGCCCGCGGTCACACGGCGGCGGCACGCGGTGGCACTCGTCCACATCTGCAGGCACCAACCCGGAGGTTGAGGCTGGGGCAGACACTCCCCCTCACTCCCCCCACGCCCGCCTTCAGAGGGCTCAGGGAGGATGGGAGGTGGAGAGGGCAGGGGCGGAGCCAAACTTGGGCCGGTGCCACACTGGGGCGGGAGCCAGCGTCAGTAGGACAGCCCGGAGTGGGTAGGTTTAAGGCGTAGGCGGGGAAGGCGGGAGGAGGGCAGGTGAGAGGGAGGACCAGACGACGACTGGGGACCCGGCCAGGGCAGAGGCGGGGAGAAGATCAGCGAGGGGGGCAATGTGGGGAGGGCAGGACCTGGGCAGGGCTAGGGCGGGAAGGGCAGCTTTGGGGACCGAACAAAGGGAAGGCAGGAGCGAGGGAAAGGGCGCTGCGGGGTGAGGACGGGGCAGAGGTGCGGCAGGATGGGAATCGTGGCTCGTGGTCAGGAGATAGGATGCGGCGGGTGTAGGACACGGGCGGAGCCGGGGGGAGGGCGGGAGCCCGTAGGGAACATGGAGGGGGCGGGGCCAGGGGAGGAGCGGAGCGGGACTGGGTCCGGGAGAGAAGCCGGGCGGTTGTACAGCAGGGACCCGCCCCGACGGGAAGAGCCGGCTGGGCGGCGAAGAGGCAGTGGTGGGGCCGAAGGGAGAGCGGGAGCAGATCGCGGGGGCGGGGTGGGGGACGGGAGCAGAAGCGTGGGGAACCGCGGGACGGAGGGAACTGCTGGAGGGCGACCCGGGCAGGGGTGGGGCCTGAAGCTGGGCGGGGCGGATTTCTCACCCAAGCACTCCGCAGCCCGCGGGCCCGCTCTGTAGCCCTGGCCACACACGCAATGGAAGCTGCCTGGCGTGTTTTCACAGCGCCCGGGGGCACAGGGCGGGGGCACGCGACGACACTCGTCCACGTCTGAGGGCATAGACGGGGCTGGTCAGGAGGCGATTGGCAGAGCCCCCCACCCCGCCCCGCCTCCGTCCACCCCCACTGCCAGACTCACCAATGCAGTGTGTGCCCTGCGGGCTGAGCCGGAAACCGGAGTCGCACGCGCAGGTGTAGCCGCTGGGCCGCGGGATGCAGCGTCCCGGGCCACAGACCTGGGGATTGCGCTGACACACGCCGGGCGAGGAACCTGGGCGGGGGGTGGGTGGGGGGTCCAGACAGCCAGGGTTCCTCCATCTCTGAATCCTCTGTCCCCTTCATCCCAGTACAATCCCCTCCGATGCTCTGCCTAAGGCACCCTCATGGATGTCCCTCCGCAAGTCCGCTTCTGAGCTCAGAGAGGTTAAATGACTTGCTTAATTGACAGAGAACTTGAACCCAGGCCTGTATGACACCAGCTCCTAATGTTACTCAACACTTGCCCGTCGAAACCTTTCTCTCTTCTCACCCGTTCCTTAACTCCTCCTGCTGTAACATCCCTATCCTGAGATCTTCACCTTGGAGCTCCCCGGTGGAATCCCCACCTGTAATACCCCCATCGATGCCCTCGATTCCTTCTACTGCACCTGATTCAGGGATCTCAGGACCAGACCAGGCAGGGATGCTGGGCAGGGGAAGCTCAGGGCCCGGCCTGTGCTCAGGTGGGAGTTCTGGACGGCGGGTGGGCAGAAAGCCTGGCAAAGAAGGGGTACCAGTAAATGGAGACCTAGATTTGGGTGTCCCCCCTCCTCTCTCTCCTCTTTTCCTTATGAGGCTGAGGCCTCCCCTTGGAGATGGCATCTCCTCCTCCAGAAGCCAGCTCACCTGTGGGTGGCCTAGGGGTGGAGGGTGGAGCCCGGTGGCTCAGGGACACTCGGGGTGGCTCCTGGCCCAGGGGTCTGGTGTTGTAGCGGAGGTCAGAGGCCGAGTAGTGGTAGCCAGGGCCAGCAGGGCAGATCTCCCGAAAACCCTCTGGGAACAAGAAAGGGAGGGAGAGAGACAGAACGTGAAAGTAGGAGGGAATGAGAAGAGGAGTCTAGAATCTGACCTTGACTGGGGGCAGGGCTTGGCTTTAGGTGTGGGTCAGGGGTTTGGGTTGGATGCTGGTTCGGGGTAGTATCCTGGCCAAAGAATGGGACATCTCAGAGGCTAAGGGTGCGACCAAGGGTGTTTTTCCTTATTTGGTATAGGGACAGGGACAAGGGTTGAGAGTGGAATCTGGTTTAGTCTGTGGAAGGGTCTGGCTTTAAGCAAAAGGCAGACTGCCGGGGAAGTGTCTCAGGAAAGGGGGTGTCTGGGGTGGAGCCCAAGAAGGAGCCTAGGCTGAAGGCAGGGTCTCAGGAACTTCGGGCTTGGCCAAAGTTTGGGGGCACGGTTGGGCAAGGAGCATATCCAAAGGGCTAGGTGCTGTCAAATTGGGCGGGGACTCAGGGGTGTGTCTCAGGGGTGGGTGTGGCCAAAGGTGGGGTGGGGCCGGGCCCGAGTCCAGTCTGAGGATCTCAGGGGCCGGGGGCGTGGCCAAGGCTAGGGCCCGGGGGCGGGGCCTAGAGTAGGCACCAAGTTAGTCAAGTCTAACGATAGGCCAAGGCCGGAGGCGCTCACCTGAGCCGAAGGGTGGGCAGAGCTGGCAGCCTCGACCCCAGGCTTTGCCCACGCGGCTACAGCAGCAGATCTGCTTGGTGATGTTGCGCAGAATGGGCAGCGAGCAGCCACCGTCGCGGAGCACGCGGAAGCAGGGCCCTTTGGCCTCTGAGATCACGTGCTGGGCTGCGGTGGGGGTGAAAATTATTCAGGGCGGGCTTGGCAGTGTAGCGGAAGTAGGGGATCTGGGAGACAGGAGGATAGCCCCCGGGAGGGTTTAATGGGTGTAAAGGCCATTAAGAGGTCTAAGAGGGTCTGAAGGAGAGGTGAGGGGTCTGGAGGTCTGAGAAAGGCCTGAGGCCTGTGGAGGGAATGAGGGAATCTGAGAAGGATCTCGGGGTCTGCAGAAGGTCTGATGGTGGAGGGAGACGAAGGGATTCGGGGCCTGAGCAGAGCTGAAGAAAATCTGAAGATCTGAAAGGATACAGACCTAAAGGTTTGAAGAGTTCTTAGAGGGGCTAAAGAAGGTCTCGGGAGTCTGAGGGTGTGTAAAAGTCTGAGACGTTCTGAGGGGTGTAATAAGAGTGACCGGGGGGAGTCTGGGAGGACCTGGGGAGTCTAAGGGAATTAAGGCCCAGGGATGCTCTGGAATGGGTCTGAGGGCTGGGAGGACAGACTCGGGATACAGCCTCAGCCCCCTCCCGGTGGCTCACAGATACAGCTGCTGCGGGATGAGTCGTGCAGGAAGCCGTCGGGGCACACGCACGTGTACCCGCCGTGCGTGTTCGCGCACTCCCCGTGTTGGCAGCGCCCACCGGTAGCGCACTCATCCACATCTGCCAGGAATGCCGTAGTCTCAGTAGCTTCAGGGACGAGCTCCCTGCCGGCCCAGCTCATAGAGCCAAGCCCTTCCCACTCCCGCCCCGTGCCCCCCCCCACCCCCGAGCTTACCTTGGCAGGACCCATTAACCCTTTGAAAGCCGGTTGGACACGGTCCATCTGGGGTGCCTACTCGGTCTGAAATCCCTGTGGAGAGGAGAGAGGGGTGGGCCAGGGGCGGGCGGAGCGAAAATAGGTGGGCGGGGACAAAAGAGGGATGGGAGGGGTTAAAGGATGTTGGGAGCGGCTTGAGTGCGGCTTGAGCGCAGCAAGAGCCTTAGGTAGGAGGTGGGAGAGAAGGCAACGTGGGAGGCTCCAGAAATGCATGAGTGGGGCCGTGGCATAAAGGTGGGGTGAGAAGAGAGTAGCCTAAGTCAGAAAGCGGAGTGGGCGGTCCCAGAGCGGTATGGATAGTCTAGACTGGAAATGATCCCCACAGCTGGGCAGGTGTGGCTTGATTTTGTGAACACGGTTTGTCTGTGAGCAGAGTACCAGGAGTCACGGGGTTATCACCTCTCCCCAGCTCCAAGCACCTCAGGGACGTCCTGGGGCTTACCCAGGTGTTCCGAGCATGACTGACAGTCGTGAACGCCCCAGGCCAAGCCTGCCCCTCTGCAGCACACCTCCTGAGTCCGGAGCCCGGGCAGCGGGGACGCACACTGCGGAAAAGTGTTGGGTGAGCGCACCCCATCGTGGTGGCACGCTCCGGGCCCCTCCCCACCCGCCTCGTCTCACTTCGCCTCCGCGCAGCTCCCGAAAGCAGTAACCGAAGCCGGAGGCATCCGAATAGCTGTCCTCGCGCGGCGCGCTCTGTGCCAGCACCGTGTAGGGCGCCGCCGCCTCCGCCCGCGCCGCCGCCTCCGCCCGTGCCACTGCCTCGGCGTCCGCCTCCTCCCAAGAGCCGGACACACGCTCCACCTGGTGCACCACCACGGACGCCTCCTGAGGGTGCTCTACGTGGACGCTCACCATGGACGCCACGCCTGGAGGGAGGCACGGCAGGGCAAAGGGGTGTCGCCACGGGTTCTTACGGACTGGGACTAGGAATGGGGAGAAGGGCGCGCTGGAGAAGGGTACTCAGGGGAAGGCAGGAAAGATGAGGGTCAGAGAAACGGCGAGATAGTGAACAGATGGGGCCGAGGGGACCCGGGCCTCATTTTCCTCACCGTGCTCGTCGTCGCGGTGATTGGCCAGTGGCATGGTGTACACCGAGCGGGTGAGGCCCGGCATGGCTGGGGCCGGTGGCCGGGCGCCCGAGGAATGCAGCTGGCAGAACTTGCCAGCGAAGTCCGGGGGACAGAGGCAGCGGTCAGGCTTCACGCACACACCGCCGTTGTGACAGATCAAGGGACACAGGACTGGGGGGAGAGAGAGGCTAGCTCAGACCTTAACGTTATACTCAAAGTATGACCTCGTTGTAAGTCGCTCCGCCTTGAGCTGTCTTATTTCACCCCTACCAACCCTGGCCACCTGCGCTGGCTGGGTCCGTCGTCCAGCCCTTTGGTATAGCTCCGCCCCCTGGATCAGGTCCCCAGGCCCTTCCGCTCTTCATTCACTCTCAGGTCACTCCGCCCTTCCTCTCCAGTCCCACTTTGAGGCCGGGTCCAGGCGTTCCAGCACCACCCAGACAGCGCTGTCCCCGCCCATTGGTTCAGCCCGGACCACTCTCGCTTTTTCCTAAGCAGTTAGCCCCGCCCATCTAATCATCTGGCTGGGTCTTTAGTTACGCAGGCCCCGCGCTGGTCTCTTCCATTGACTAAATCGACATTTTGGCCACCTCCCTGGCACCACTCCCGTCGCCCAACTCTGTCTCTTTACCATTCTAGGCACACGCACATCCCGTCTGCAGAGGTCCACGACACTCAGATTCCGTCTACTGGCTGGGCATCCCCTTCTAAGCTATTCGCCCACATCACCTTCTATCCACCGGATTCTAAAACCTCGGCTGTCAAGGTGTTTAACCAGCTGCCTTTAGCCCCGCCCACCCGCCTTTCCTCACGCCGATTTCCCCCAGCTCACGCTCCTCCCGCCCCACCTCCCTGGCTATTTGGGCGTCCTAGCCCCACCCACCGCGCTTTGTCTCCGCCCACGTCCCCTCCCGGCTCTGGCTGCAGAGTTCTCGCTCTGCCTTCCCGCCTCCTGTAGCCCCGGGGCGGGGCCGCGACGGGGACGCGCCTTCCCTCCCCTCTGCGCGCCCTCGCTGGGCCCCTGGCCACCTCTGGGCGGGGCACTGCCAGCTGTGCGGCGGGGTAAACAAAGAGAGGGGTGCGGCGGGGGTAGGGCGGCGGCTCCGCATTCCGGACCCTTGGGGAGCCCCGAGTCCTCTGAGCCAAAGAAGGCCGGACGTATCCTGAGAGGGCACCCCTCCCTTTCTCCCCTGGGGCTGCAGAGAACAGCTGGAGACAGCTGTGCGGAGGGAGGAAGGGGGCAGGCGGCTGGGGCCGTCCAGGAAGGCGTGTGTGGGATTCTGAGCCACACAGTGGAGAGGGGAAAAGCAGAGAGGGAGACCCTTCTGTTCAGAAGGGTAGAGACTGGGCTCCTGGAAGGAGATGAGATAGAGTGCAGTGCTCTGGGATTCAAAGATGGCTCAAGACTTCTAGAATGGAAAGAGAGCCTAGTTCAGAGGAAACTGAAGCTCCCTTTCATTAGAAGTCTGTTAAATTCTTTTGGGGAGAGTTACCTAGAAAACAGGACTCTAGTGCCTTCTGGGGGACAGCCAAATTGAGGGTGCTGAGAACAGTTTACATGGAGAAGTGGGATTCCCTGGGAGTCCCCAGCACACAGGAGCCTCAACTGTCTGAAGATTCTTAGATACTGTGGATCCCCCATCCCTTCCCAGCTCAGGGATTAGGTGCCCAAGTTTTTGGATTAATGGCTGCATAGAGGGCACAGTGTTTGCAGAGTCTTCTTGTGAGAACCAGCTGATTAAGAGCAGTTCTGGGGTTCTCTGAAGACAGATGGATCAGAAGTTCCTGGGGGAGGGGTCAGCTGGAAAAGCAGGGCTTGGAAAGACAGGAATCGGGAATCTGATGGCACTCAGCTGGAAATACAAGAGAATGGTGTCTTTTGTGGAAAGAGAATTCAGTGAGGGAATGGAGTTATTGCTGTACAGGGTTTGTAATCTGGGGTTTCTCTGAGAAGTAGGGAGGAGTAGCTGAGGGACAATACTACAGAGTTCTCTGGTGAGGGGCACAGTTTGGGGGGATTACATCAGAAGAATGGGAGGGAACTTTACTGGAGGGGCTGGTCTCTGGAGTCTGTTGATGGGGTGGGGAGGAGGCTTAGGGTCTGAAGGCTGAGATGCTGAGCTCCCCTACTTAAGGGAGTCGGGCCGTGACTCCAGAGTGCCCTAATAAGGGTCCTTAATTGAGTAGCAAGAGAAACTTAACTAGGAATCACGGTTCCAGAATAGGAGGGGTCTCTGGTGGTGGTCATGGTAATCCAGCTAGGTCTCAGGACATTTTCCAGCCTCCACCGGCATTTCTCCACCTTTTCTCCACCGCACCACCCAGCTCCCTTGGGGCTCCCACACCCCGGATGGCTGGTTACATGGGTACAGCCAACTCCATGCCCCATGCCTCTGGAGGAATAAGGAGTTGAGGACATCGGGGTCCTGCCAGGGTCAGCCCCCCTTCACATGCCCCTCCTGAGCCTCCAGGGGCTTGGCACCCGCCTGGGCACGGCGCCTGGGCATGGCGCCTGGCACGGGCGCGTTGGGGCTGGGCCGGGAGTCAGTGTAGGAAGGAGGGAGGGAGGGGAGGAGGGAGGGAGTGGCAGCGGGCGGGGGCTGAGGCGGGAGATGAGCTCACGCCGGCCAGGGCTGGATTGGCTGGGGGCCAGGCTGGGCGAGTTCTCAGAGCCAGGGGCCCCCACTCCCCACTCTAGAGGGCCTCTGAGGTTGGGGGCAGGTAGGCCCCGACCCTGAGAGCCCGCCCATTCCGGCATCCTGGGGCCAACAGGTGGCTGGCCCTCCCCACCTCACCTGACAGGGGGTGGGGGGTGGGGGTGGGGGTGGGGGGGGTGGGATTGCTTCCTACCGTAGGGGTGCCCGGAGAACACCCTCCTGTCCCCTCTGCCCTCCAGGGGGCGCCCCTTCCTCCAGGCCTCCTATCTGGATTTCTCTCCCACGTGGGACCTTTGCAACTCAGTGGCCTGCAGAGACCCTTTCAGGGACCCTTTCCCTCTCAGCTCTTGGGATCAACTTTCCTCATCCCAATACCCCTCTTCACAGGCATTCTCACCTAGGACTTTAATAATGCCTCCCACCCAAGAATGAAACTGGGACACCCCTCAGGGCCCTGAAGCCCTCCCTTGGTCTCCAGGGATTCCTTACAACCTCAGAATTGGGGCCCCCTTCCCCCAAGCTCCAGGCCCCTCAGTTCTGGTATCTCCCGCTTTAACTCAGAGGCATGAAAGCTGGCCCCAGTCCCCTCACGTGGGACGCCACAGGTCCCTGAGAATCCTCATTGCTTGCAAAATCGGGACTCTCGGGGCTCAACTCCAAACTCCAGGAATTTAAGTCCCCCTTCCTTAAATACCCCAGGGATTCCCCAGAACTCCTGCATACCGAATCTGGGCTCCCTCTCCCTGGGGGACTGTCTCGCCCATCCCCGGGGACCCTCCTCCCCCAGGGAACCCCTCCCCCGGGACCACCACCCCGCACTCACAGGCGCGGAAGCCGGGTCCCCCCGGGGCCGCCCCGCCGGGCGCGCCGCTGTCCACGCTGGTGGCGTTGCGGGGCGCGCAGGTCGGGGTACAGCGGGAACCGGTGGGGCCATGGACGCAGCGCAGGCCGCACACGGCCGGGGTGAAGCGCACGCGGAGGCGCTCTCGGGGCCGGCCCAGCACGGGCTGCGGTCCGAGCAGCGCCAGCAGCACCAATAGCGACACCCGCGCGCCGCCCGCCATGGCTGCAGCGCCGCGCTCCGCCGCGCCGCCGCCCCAGCCCGCTCGAGGGGCCCGGCCGCGCCCGCCCGCCTGCGGGGGAGGGCGGCCGCGCCCCCGCTCAGGCCCCCCCCTCCCCACCACTCCCTCCCCGGCGGCCGCGCGGGGGCGCGTGGGGCTGGGCGCGCAGCCAGAGGCGCGCAGGCTGGGCGCTAGACTCACAGGGGGGAGGGGGGCGCCCCGTCTGCCCCCGCCTCGCAACAACAAGTGAATGGGGCCCGCAAAGGAGCGGCCGGGAAGGGAACAGGTGGGGGCGGGCCGGTTTCCCCCTAGACAGGGCTGAATCCATAAAGAGGAAAAGAGTAGTGGGGGCCACATTTGGGGAGGCCGGTAAAGGCTGATTCCCCGCCCTAGACACACAGAAGGAGGCTTCATCTGGATAGGGGGCTGTCATGGCACATCTGGGCAGCCAGGTGGCCCATCTGGGGGAGAGAAGAAGGGTCGGTGCACCTGGGAACGTGAAGGAATTGGGGGTCTAGATTGTGGGCAGGACGCTGGCGGGGTGGGGGGCACATCTGAGGATGCAGTCACATCTGGCCAGGACCCCCCACACCTGGTAGGAGAAGTCAGAATGGACAAGAGCGAACGGTGGATTGAGGCTGTGGGCGGGGGGGTCCTCACATCTGGCCGGATGCCCACATCTGGAAGACTTTAGGGAGAAGGGGACACATCTGGGCTGAAGGCCACAGCAGGGGAGGGGGGGGACTTTAGAGGGTAGTTGAGACCAGGGGGTGTGCTAGCCCAGGGGCCGAGCGCTGGAGTGGGAGGAGGGCAAAGGGAGGGTCGGGGAAGCAGGGGGAGGCCTTTGGCTCCTGGCCGGCCCACAATTTTGGGCATTCGGTGACCGGGCAGGCGCCAACCCGCACAATCGCTTTTGTTGTCTGGGCTAGTTCGGCTGCGCTCTCTGCCGGGACAGCGCCCCCCTCTTTGGCCGCAGGGAGCCCGGACGCCTGGCTTCCCGGCCCCACCCCCGCGGGTCAGCGCCTCTGGCCAGCGTCTGGTCCTGTCCCGGGCTCACCTCGCGCGGCGGGACGCCAGGGTCCCTAGAGGGTCAGTATCCTGGGGGCCTGGGGGGCGGGGGGCTGAGCTACAATGGGGGGCAGCTAGGCGGCGGCTGGACCGTGGGAACCAGACGGCTTTATCTGGCCCGGAACCCACCACCCTGCCCCCCGCCAGAGGAAGGGCGGATGTTCTTACCCTGGGTCTGGCCTGCAGGGGCGCGCTGTTGGGGCCTCCTTCTCAGCAGTGCCCGGCCCCCCGGCCCCCGGGGCCGCCTTCGTCTCAGCAGAGCTCTGGCCTCCTGCAGCCTGGGTAGGAGAGGGCCAAAGAGACAAACGAGGTTAGGTGGACACTCCCTCCCCCCTAGACCCCCTTCCCCCTCAGCTGGAAGGGGCCTTCTGTGCCAGGAGATCTCCCAGTAGCTGCTCTCCAACCGCGCCCCCCCCCATCCCTTTCCAGGGACCAGACCTTGAGGGTTCTCCACAGGCTTGGGGAGAAATGGAGGCAAAGATGGGGGGGGGATGGAGATGAGGAATGGAGAAAGAGGAGAGAAGACAGAGGCAGAAAGAGAGACAGAGAGAGTCAAAGACACACAGAGGATAATGATAGGAGAAACTGAGACAGAAATGGAAAAGAACACATACAGACAGAGGGCATGGAGACAGGGGCAGAGAAATGGAGAATGAAAGACACAGAGGATGGGATAGGTGAGAAAAGGAGAGCTAGAAACAGCAAATCAAGTTGAGAGAGAGAGACAGGGAAGGGAGAAGAGACACAGGGAGCAGAGAGAAAGGTGTGTGGGGAATAGTGGCGGAGCTGGGAGCTCCCCAGCGTCTGGGCAGGGAGGGATTGCACACTCATGTCAATGGCTGCCAGTTGAGGGACACCTGTCTCTTCCTCACGCTGGGACTGGGGCTCGGCAGCACCAGGGGCACGGGGGTCAGGCACTGCAGAGGGCCTGCACACTTTTCGGGCGGGCAGCTCTGGACCCTGCAGGAGGCTTCGGAGACAGCCAGGGACTAAGTGGAGAAGGAGGGGACCAAGTCTTTCTTTCCACCAAGTGCATCCAGCATTCCAGCTGGGAGGCAGGGTGGGGAAGGGAGACCCCACCCCTGTGCTCTTACACTCCCTACCCATATCCCACCTAAAAGAACCCACCTCTGAGGCAGCGACTTCTCCTGGGCGACCGGCCTGTGCAGCACCGACAAGCAGCAAGACTATAAACAGGGGTGGAAGTCACTCAGGCCCCAGTTCTCTAAGACTCCCCAGAGAGGGAAACAAGGGGTAGGGGAGAGAAAGCCAAGAGAAGGCTTGAGAGCACTCGAAATAGATGTTTGATCAGTCTGAAGCACCATGCTGGAAGCCTCAGTTTCCCCATCTGAACCCTGGAAGGCAAATTGGCATAAACTCTCCAGGGATGGAGGTCACAGCAACCCGACTTTTACTTATTTTCTGAAGTGTTTAGTTGTAAAGTCTCATTGGTAAGGACATTTTAAAGTCTTTTTTTTTTTTTAATGTTTTTTTTTTTAAAGACGCAAAGAGGGTTTCTAAGCTCGTTTCCAAGCCCCGGACTGTCTGGGAATCTAGAACCCCGCCCTCCCCGCTCATCCCTGTCTTTGACTCAGCCGTCATCCCGAGCAAGGCCGGCAGGTGGCGCCACTTCCACAGGCCTCCGCAGCTGGGAAGGGAGGTCCTCTTTTGACTGTGGGTCCAGCAGGGTGCTGAGGTGGAGGGGGTTACCGAAGGAACCACAGCCCAGAACTGGGAATCCCAAGGCCTGAGTTCTAGACCGTTCCTGCCTTTCCACGAGCTGTGTCTTTGAGCCAGCATCTCCTGGTCTTTGGGCCTCAGTTTCACGCTTGACCAGGAGGGAGGAGTCGTTCTTCGAGAAATCTCTGCGCCCAGAGGGTCTCAGATTCTGGATAGCGGAGTCCTCAGCTCCAGCGCAAGTGCGTCGCAACCAGGGGGCCCCCCAGACAAATCCATTATCCAGGCTAAGGGGGACGAGAGACGAGGACGCGCGCGCAGGCCCCGAGAAAAGGGCGGTGAGGAGATGCTGTGAAGGGGACGTCGGGCGCACGGACTCTTTCCAGACGGGTGGGGCCCAGTGAGGGAAGAGAACGCCCGGATGGGAGCCTCCGGGACCCCCGATATTGCCGTTATCCCTCCCGCCTTTTCTCCGGGTTAACCCCTTCCCGGCCCCGCCCCCGGCGCGTCTCAGGTTACTAAACGCATTCGCAGAGACCGAGGCGGGAGCGGAGCCCGGGGCCTTTGTAACCGAGCGCTGGGCCGCAGGGCTGGGGGTGGGAGTGCTGGGCAGACTGCTTTCTTCGATCTCGTCACCCGTAGACAGGAAGAATAGCTATAAACCCCAAATCTATAGGAAATTTTGGATCGCATGCCGCGAAATCACAGGTCCCTCATTCAAGCCCGGGATCCTCAAATTCTAGGAAACCAGAGCATCCCCAATCCTCATGAAATCCGAGGAACCTCCTCCGCACAAACGCCCCTTGCAAGCTCCTCGGCCATCAAGCCCGAAGTCCACGGCTTCCTAAGTTATTAGGAAAATCCAAGAGTCCCTTTTAATTCATCCAGACGTTCCCAAACCCTAGAAAACCAGGGCATCTCAACCCCACCATAGAGTCCCTTCATAACCTCCGCTACTCCTGTTCCTTCCAAGCACCCAAGAAGCTTGGGGAACTCCATCCCATCTGAAGGGCCCCACCCATCTATCATCGTGGGAAAACTCAAAACTCCATCCCCATCGAAGCTAGGACCCTTCGTCGAAAAGACCCTAGAATTCCCTGGGGGCATATTCTCCATCTACCACACCAGCGGCGAATCCCTCGCCTCCAAATTTCAGTACTCCCCGATTCTAAGCCATGCAAAATAGAGGGTCCTAATAAATCCAAGGGCTCTTGCTCTTTCATCACTACCAACGAAACACAGGGTTCGTCATCCCCCTAAATCCGCAAGTCCTGGTGCTTCCGGACAGCCAGACTTATTGGGTGGAGGGGGCACAAGGAAGAAGGGGTTGCAGCGGGGCTTACCCGGCCGGGCGGCCCGGGATCCCCGCAACCTCGACGGCCTCGCTGGGGTTGGGGCTGGGGCTGGCGGCGGAGACGGTGGCTGCGAAGACCGGCAGCAGCAGCACCAGCAGAAGCGGGCGGCGGCCGCTGGGGCCAGGCCGCAGCATCGTGTCCGGCGTGGAGTCCTGCTCCAGGCGGGCAGTCTGTCCAGCGGGTCCGGCTCGGCGCGGCCCCGCCCCCCGCCCCCGCCCGAGGCCGACTCATTTTCTCCACAGTCCCGGCCGGGGCTGCGAACTTCCCGCCAATCGGAGCCCGATGCCGCCAGGGGGCGCTGCCCGCTTGGCCAATCGGAAGGCGGCAGGGGAGGGGCTAAGAGGGACAGGTGCCGGGCGGGGGGCGCTGGGGTCCGGAGTTCTCAGTGCTGGAGGGGAAATCGGGAGTCAGGTGCCGACTCCGGAAGGAGAAGCTGAGGAGTGGAGATGCTGGGACACCCCGCCCCCACGGCTGGGAGGGATGCGTAGGCAGTGGGTAGGGTCCCCTAAACTAGACTCTCGTGCACAGGCCTCATTCCTCGTTCAGTTGTGGGAGAATTTAATCTGAATTTGCTCCCTGACTGGGATAAACGCCGGAAGCCCCCAGAAGTGTCCACTTCTCATGCGGGGGGGGGGGGGGGGGGGGGCGGGGCGGGGAGTGCTAATCCTACAGTAGGCCCCAAGTCTGGACCCTCTGAGGCCCCAGGCCCACTCTGTACCTTCCCAAAGGATTTCCTTTTCTCAAAGTCCTGTGGTTCAAGGGTTCCAGGTCCAACAAGCAAAAGCTTGTTCCTCAGAAGGCTGTAGCTTCTGTCCCTCATAGGACCCAGGCTCCACCGCTGACCCCCAGACTTGGCTCCCAGAGAGCTTTTCTTCATACACCTCTTCTCCACCGCTGCCCCGAGAGGTTATTAGACTCTCTTTCTCTAACTTGAGCCTTTATAAAGATTCCCAAGAGTGTACCTCCCAACTGACACTCCCTTTGGAAAATTCCAGTCCTCTCCCCTCCTAGGGTCCTCTACCGTCCTTCTGGAGCCCCAAGCCACAGGGGGCCTTAGGCCCCACCTGCACTCTCTTTAGGGAGTTCCAGGCTCCAAGCCTTGCTTACAGCGCCCCCCCACACGTGGTAGGTCTCAAGCCCAGCCCCTTCCCTTCATTATAAATTCAAGGCCCCACTCTTTGTCTTCGCAATTACACATCCCACCTTTCTTGTCCTAAAGTCACCGCCCCCCACCCCCACCACCTTCAGATCTGGCTCCCCACTTGCCCCCTTCTCCTCTGAGTTTCAGGTCACTGTCCTTCCCACAGCAAATTCACGCGCAGCCCTATACTTAGCATCCCAAGCGCCACCCCTTTCATGTCTGCCCCGCCTCGGGGTGGGGGTGGGGGGTCCCAGGCCCCAACCCTGGAGGCAGTTTGAGTCTTAAGATTTCCAGTTCTGGAAACTTAGCTCCGCCCCCAGTGGGTCACTGGCTCCACTCCCACAGGATAGGAGGCCACGGGCCCTGACCATATAGGGCCCATCCTAGACTAAGAATATCAACCGATCCAGCTTCATCCTCACCACCCCCCCAATCCAGCTCCTTCTTCCAGTGGAGGGTGTGCAGGATGGGTGGGCACCCCTCACCCGCCCCCCATTACAGCGAGGCACCCCGGTAACTCACACAGCCACACGCACACTGTTACTGCCACCTACAGCAATCCATGCCTCCATCCCACACTGACAGCCAGAATCTGGGCCCACCCGCCATTCAGGGACACGCAGCTCTTTAGAGCAGTAACAGCGACACTCGGGCCCCACTCGCGGGCATCCATGGGCAGTCCTAGCATGATGATGGAGTGCCTGACGGCCCACTGAATTTGTGCTGTGTCCCTGTTTTTGTGAAGCCCCCGAAATCTGGTTAACATGGCCCGGCAGGACAAAGTGTCCTGACAAAAGCCCCCCCCACCCCTTGCCCTCCTCCTCACCTCCTACCCAGTGGCTGGAGCATTTGCTGGGGGCGCTGCCGAAATTTCTCCCTTCTGCCTGGGAGCCGGGGCATCTTCAATGCTTGTTGCTAGGCAACAGCCTCTGGCTCACCACTACAACTTCCGGGATGGTGTTGGCTTCCCATCCCCCTGCCTCTGGATTCCCCCAGGCTTCCAATCCCTCCCTGACAGTGCCAGTATCTCCCAGGGTCGTTTCTATGTCATCTCTTGGATCCTGATCTGCTTTCAACCCTTCAGAATCCCTCAGAGTTCTAGAGCCACGGTATTCTGGAAGCTTCCTTGCATCATGTGCTCACACCCAGGGTTTTATCCCTAGTATTAACAAACAGACAAAAATCTCCTTAGCGTTCCAGATTTTTTGATTCTCTCTCTCTCAGTTCTAGAATCACCAGCATTCCAGAAACACAAGTGTTCTGGATTCCCTGGCAAGGAAAAACTATCTCAATATTCTAGATCTGGGAGCATTATAAAACATCCCACCTTCTAGATGCTTGCACATCCTAACATTCTTGACTTCCTAACATGCAAACACCCCCAGGATTCTGAATGTCCCGACATGTAAAAACATTTCCAGAGTCTGAGATTTGCAGGTATTCCAGAACACTCACATTTTAGAATCACTCGTCTCCCAATCATATTTTAGATTCTCTGCTAGTCCAGATCCTCCTGCCATTATGGATTTCTCGGAATGCCAACAAATCCTTTAGTGGTCTAGAAAAGCTGACATTCCAGAATGCCCCTAGGCTCTAGATTTTCTAGTACTCCAGATTGCTTTCTGTCCTAGAATTGTCAGCATTCCAGAAACTCTGGCATACAAAATAGTCCTACAAGTGTAGATTCATATGTATTCTAGAACACTCCCCTATTCTAGAATCATTGACTTCCAGGTCCTTTTGCCAAGAAACCTCTACAGACTGCATTCTCTGAAATGAGGGGGAGAACCCTAATGCTGTTCATCCACTAGCATTCTAGAAGATTCCCTTACATTCTGGACCCCTCTCCACTGTTACAGAAACTCTGGCATTCCAGAAACTCTGGGATTCTCAAATTAGCAATATTCTAAAACCCCTTGTCCCGAGTCTGGCCCCTCTCCTCTTCATTGGTCCAAGGAAAAGAGGCAGAAAACTTTCCTGAGAAGTTGCCATAGGAATAAGTATTATTTGGGGGAAAACCTCAAGGATATTAAGCTGGAGTGAGTGGAATGGGTCCCACATAACTTCTCTGGTTGGGGCAGGAAAGGGATGAGACTGGGCAGCCAGGGATGTGGGCAAGGTGTTGGCCATGGCTAGGTTTAGGGTACAAATGTTAAGGATGTGGCAATTGTCTAGCCAACATCTGTGTTTCTGTTGACCTGCAGCCATGCATCCCCGCTTGTTGGAACAGTACCCTGATTCACCTTTCAGGAACTCCTCCTCCCGTTGGAGGGGAGGAATGATCTCACCTCCTGGCTTGTGAGGGCACCGGACCCTTGGAACAGTGGAAGGCCTCCATCACATGGGGCATAGTGATTGGTTCAGGGGTAGTCATCTGACTATATTCGAGCCAGTAAGAATAGGCATGTGATTTTTTTTGCTGATGCTGGAGAGGAAAAAAGTTGCTAAGGAGGTACCTGGAGTCATCTTGGCACCCAGAGGGGAAAACCTGACTGAGAATGATGCATCCAGAGGCAAGCAAAGCCAAAAGATGGAAAGACATTCTGTTTTTGAATCCCTGGATCCAACTATGCCTGAAGCCAGGGGTAAACGACTATGTTCCCCTTCTTCGCTTAAACCGAAAGACAGCCAGAAGTTCTTGAATCTATAGCCAGACATCTGGTTGGTCCCCATATCTCTCCCACCCTTTCCCTGGGGGTCCCCAAACCTTCTAAGAATGTCAGCAAGGTTGGGGTGCCTGGGTGGCTCAGTGAGTTAAGCCTCTGCCTTTGGCTGGGGTCATGATCTCAGGGTCCTGGGATGGAGCCCCAATCAGCAGGGAGCCTGCTTTCCCCTCTCTCTCTGCCTGCTGCTCTGCCTACTTGTGAACTCTCTGTGTCAAAAAAAAAAAAAAAAAAAAAGAATGGGCAAGGTGTTGGCAGTGAGAACTTTATCAGGGGAGGGTGGCTTTGGCTCCAGAAAAGGGGGGGGGCAGTGGGGGCTTAGTAACAGTGACCATTCCAAGGAGGCCCTGGCCCTGAACCCAGGGCTCTGACAGGAAGCAGGGAGGCACCAGAGACCCCCCAACCCCCCACCCCCAGGATCTGGGTATCCAAAGGCACCATGGTAGCTGTGCTCAGAAGGAAGTTTCATTGAGCTTCACCTTGGGGGGTGCAAGGGGGGCTCCCAGACCCGTGGCGGGTCGAGGGGCTGGTGTTGGTGGCCGGCGGGGCTCTGGCCCAGCCCGCACCAGTTCTTGGCAGCGTTCCACGAAGTTACCTGCCCCACGACGCCGGGCCTCAGCCTGTGGGGGGCTCGGGCTCCCGCGACGGCCAGACAAGGAGGTGTTGCTGGAGGCCAAGTGAAGACTGGGTGGGCGGGGGGCGGTGATGAGGGTCAGGGTGGGTCATCCTGGGCTGGTGAGGGGTTGCTGCTCACCAGCAACCCCCTTCCCCCCACCCCACGGCCCTATTGGGCCCCCTCCCCCACTGCACAAAGGGGAAGTGGAGTCTGGCCTACCTGGTGACAGAGGTGCGGGGGGAGGGGCTGCGGAGGGAGCTCCTGGAGGCAGACACGGGCGCCAGCTCACACTGCTCCAGCTGCTGCATCAGCTCTTCCTCGGTCAGGCCACCGGCTGGAGGGCACAGAAGTGGGTCGGGGGGCAAGACAAGGATCACTGGGCAAGGGACGAGGGTCATGTGCAAGGGCTGAGTTCAGGATGGGAGAAAAAAGGCAGAGGTCCAGGAACAGGGGGTCAGAAGCTAAGAGGGCAGCAGGGTGGACACCCTGAGGCAAGGTAGGGTTCAAAGGCAGAGGAAAGGGGTCAGAGGCCAAGGGCTTGGGGAGGGAGACTGATGAAGGGGGTTGAGGAGAGGGGCTGGAGTGGGGACTGGGGGGTTCTGGGCCAGCACTGAGGTGGGGCAGGGAGTACCAGGGGCCTGGCCGAGGCCGTCCATGGCGGTGGTGAGGTCCCACATGGCCAGGCTGCCGTTGGCCTGGCCGGTGAGCAAGTAGCGCCGGGGCCGAGAGCCAAGCCGCCGGGAGCCCTCACACTCGAGCACCGTAAAGGCGGTGGTGGGGGAGCCGTCCACGGAGCGCACGGAGCACACCCTGAGACAGAGGGGAGGGGGTCACCCTGGCCGTGGCTAGTCGTCTTGTCCTTACACCCTTCCAGGGCCTCAGACCCCACCGTTATGGCCTCAGTTCCTGCCTTTGCAACCACCATCCCAAGGCTCCTTATCCAACCCCCCCAACCCCCACCCCGTGCTCTCTCTCGGGGTGCTGCTGCCTCAGGTGGGATTCTCCCCCACATCGGCTGCTCTCCCCTGGTCCCACTGCAGGGAAGGCCTGAGTCATCCTGGGCACCTCCCTCATCTCCTATTGTTCCCCCCAACCAGTCCCCTCCGCCTCCAGCATCTCTCCCAGGGCCCCCTCCTCCCCTCCTGTCTGACCCAGTTGAGCGCTGCCTGCTCAGGCCAGGCACCTGTCCCTGCCTCCTCCCTGGGCTTTGTGGCTCCTAGCCAACCTCCAGTTCAGCACCCCCCGCAGTGACCATGGCTCCCCAGCGCCAACCTCCAGTTCAGCCCCCGCAGTGGCCACGGCTCCCCAGCATGCGTTCCAGGCAATCTCTCTCCACTCTTCCACCGGACTTCCCTGCACCGACCCCCGCAACCTGGCTACTGCTCTAGCCCCCAGACCATGCTGCACCCCACTGGATGTCCTATTTGGTCACTTCTAGCCTTGAGAACCTCAGGGCTTCCTCCTCAAGAAAAGCCTCACAAACCCCCTTCCCAGGTTAGGGCGAGCACCCCCTTGGGGCTCCTACAGTGGCCCGCAGCCCGCACCCCACCCCCTGGCCCAGACACCCGTGCCTGTGCCCCCTGCCCCCGCACCAGGCCCTGATCACCCTGGGCCACCTGCCTGACGTCCAGCACAGGCACCTGGGGTTTCTCCTGCGTCACCGCCACCCATACGTGTCACCCCTTTGCTTCCTCCAGCCCCCGAACCCAGGCCAGGCCTCGGGCTCCCTCCTAGCCCTTGCTCCTTCAAGGGTCCCTCAGCTATGACCCCACTTTTGGCCTCCATGCCCCAGCTGTTATCTTGCCTTCTCCTCTGACCACTCCCCACACCCTTTTTGATGGGATGGTCCTCACCTCTGACCAGTGGATGAAAGACGCACAAAGAGCTGGCTGGCACTTGGCACCACCTTCTGGATGAACACTTGCTGGTCATCCCGCTCGCCATAGGGGCCTGTGCCAGGATGGGGTGGGGGAGTCAGGGCGAGCAGGGGTCCCTGGGACTCCAGACTGCCAGGCTCTGCCTCCTTCCCTGGGGATGAGACCCTCCCAGGACCCTAGGTCCCCATTCCCAGGTTTCTGGAATTGGGTGAGCTCAGAAAGGGCCGGGGGTTAGCAACAGTTAGTGGAGTTCAGGGATGCGGGGTGGGGGGGCCCACGTCAGGGGGCAGTCAGAGGACACAAGGGGATAACAGAATTCAACGGGGTGGGGGGTGGCGGGAAGAGAATGGAGGTCTACCAGGCTGGGGAAGGGGCCAATGGCGGCCAGTGGGGGTCAGGCAGGGCGCATGGGGCCAGGGGCCAGGGGCTGGTAGGCACCAATGTCATTGCCGGCGCTGCAGCCGCCATGCCCGTCGGCCGACTCCAGTGCCAGGATCTTGAAGGAAGCGAGCGGGGTGGAGCCGGGCTGGGTGGAAATCATGCCCCGGAAGCGAGTCACGGACCACGTGCGCACATGGTTGTTGTCGGCACAGACTGAGGAGCAAGGGGGTGGGCAGCAGGTCAGGTCAGCTATGGCATCCCCACCACCCCATACTCCCGAGCCCCAGGAGGAACCCCACGAAGGTGTCCCGATGCGGGCCGCTACGAATTCCTCCCCTTTAGAGAATGCCCCAGAACACCAAAGGGTTAAAAATCCTCTTGGCTCTGCCTCCAGAATCATTCCAGAGCTTGATCTCACCTAACCCCGTCACTGTCCCCACCCTGGTCCTGTCCATCGTCACTTCCTCCTCCCTGGCTCCCTGCTCCTGTCCTGCCCCCAGGGTCTGTCCCCACATGTAGCCAGAGGGACCCTGTGAACACATGGTCCTCCTTTGCTCACAGCATTCCTTCCAGAGACTCCTTCCCAGTCAGGGTCAAGTACAAAGTCCTGCATGGCTCTGTCGCCCTCACCACTCCAGGCACAGGGGCTCCCTGCTCCCCCCTCAGATCCATCCATCACCCTCCCAGCTCAAGAGTCTTTGCAATGCCTGTTCCCTCTGCTGGAACGGCTGTCCCCATCAAGCTGCCCTGCCCACTCCTTCATTTCAGCTCCAGACTCCTTCCCCAGTAACCCCACTGTGCTCTGGCCATGCACACGGCTCTGCTTTTTTATTCTTGGTCTTCATCACTGCTTGTTGGTGGTTTCTATTCTGATGTATTTATCATTTGCCATCCCCAGCAGAATATATGCTCCCCAGGGGTAGGGATTTGGCCTGTCTCGTCCATCACTGTATGCCCGGTGCCTGGCCCACGACAGGTGCTCCAGCAATGTTTGCGGACTGGGTGAATTACTCGCTCTTGCCTGGATGGGTCCCTTTATAGGATTCTCCCACTTCTGCAATTACTGTTCCAGGTTAAAATTCTCTCTGCCACTCCCGGGTTTCACACTCCCTTCTGGGCCACCATCCTGCAGGGAGACGGGCGGTGGGGGCAGCCCAGCGAGGCCCACCTGAGATGAGGTGCTTCTCCGAGAGCATGATCTTGGTGACAGGGCTGCGGTGCACAGTGAAGGTCTGGAAAAGCTGGGGCCCTGAGCCCACGGTTTCAGGGTGCTGGACGATGACCCGCACGCCCCCAGAGCTGGTGCCATAGGCGATCTCAATCCAGTTCCCACTGTCACCTGGGGAGGGGCCAAGGACGAAGAGAGGGACCAATCAGAGAGAGAGAGAGAAGCAGAGACAGAAAACAAGAGAGAGACAGAGACAGAGCTCATATAAGAAAATAGAGTAACAGGGAGGCAAAGGGAACCAAGAAACTAGATCTCGGAGAGGGCTATAATGACCGACAGACACAGAGGGAGATGGGGTTACAGAGCAAAAGACTGAAAAACAGAGACATATAAGCAGACGGACAGCAAGACAAGAAAATGCAACCAGGTGTCTGAGGGACTGCCCACCGTCACCACCTTCCAGAGGGGAATGATTATTTTGCAATGGTTGGAGACTTAATGGACCATCTTAAGGAATGTGGGTAGGTAAAACGTGGTTTCTGTATTTTGTGCAGTGGCTCAAAACCTTGGATTAGGATTGTGCACAGTCACCCAGATGGACATTAAGCCTAAGGCAGGGTGGGCAAAAGGAAGGGGACAAGTGACATATACACCCAGGCCCATTTCTGCGATTTCAAAGCCTGCTGACAACACCCATCTTGTAAGGACACAAACAAATAGAGAGAGAAATGACAGTATGGTGGCACGCGGTGCAGTGGGGGCTGGGGAAGAAAGGAATAAATACATGAAATCAGCAAGGGGCCCTCTGTGGAGGAAAAGTGATGCCAGGTGGGAAGTTATGTGTGTTACTCATTTACTGCTGCTGGGGAAAAAAAATGAACTGTGAGCCTTACCTCACACCATACATAAAAGGTAATGGGAAAGGCAGCAGAAACCTGTGTATAAAAAGTTAAAACTGGGGACGCCTGGGTGGCTCAGTGCGTTAAGCCTCTGCCCTCAGCTCAGGTCATGATCTCAGGGTCCTGGGATTGAGCCCCGCATTGGGCTCTCTGCTCAGCAGGGAGCCTGCTTCCCCCTCTCTCTCTGCCTACCTCTCCCCCTACTTGTGATCTCTGTCTGTCGAATAAATAAATAAAACCTTAAAAAAAAAAAAAAAAAAAAGCTAAAACTGCAAAGCCTCTAGGAGAAAGTAGAGGGGAAACCTTCACAATCTGGGAACAGGCCAGGACTCAAGATCCAGAAAGCACTCCCCATGGAAATAAATAAATAAATAAATAAATAAATAAATAAATAAATTTATCCATTATACTAGGTGAAAAAAGCCAGATTGTTATGGTCCCGTGTCCCGTGTACATGAAATGTCCAGAATCAGCCAATCCACAGAAGCAGAAAGTAAATTAGGTCTCCAGGGGCTGTCAAGAGGGAGAACAGGGTATGACGGCTAACGAGTTCAGGGTTCATTTTTCAAGTGATAAAAATCCTGTTCAGGAATGACACGGTAGTGATGTGCGCACAACAGTGTGAATTTCCTAAAAATCACTGAAGTGCACACTTTACAATGGGGAATGCTCCGCTAGGTGAATCACAGCTCAAAACAAACAAACAAACAAACAAAAAGGAACCTATTGCTCTGGATTTGAAGTCAAGAAACCACAACAGAAAACTGCCCGAGTACAAGAACTAGAAAACGTGCACCTTCTTTATGAGCGCATAGGCGTCATGCCCTAAATGCAGAGGTGAAAAAAATACCCAAACGTGAACTACTAGTGGCCAGTTCTGCCCCCCAGTTGGAGGAGTCTGCCATGGTGCAGCCCCTGAAAGAGTGTTTTCATACAAGTGGTGCCCAGTGAGTGTTTGATGAATGACTAAACGAGAGTTGAATCTCCCTCCCCGCCCCCACCCACCCCTGCCCCCAGGCAAATCTCACTGGGTCAAGCTACGTAAGTGGTGGGGAGCCAGCGGGGGGCAGGGGTTGATGGCAGAGCGGGGAGCCCATCAGAGCTTACTGGTTTTGGGGGTGAGGTAGACACTGAGGGCTGTGACTCCATCCTCTGCTGGGTCCCGGTAGAGCTCACTGACAAGGAGATCGTTGTCCTTCATGCGCAGGGGAAACTTCTGCACATCTGGGGTGGGTGGGGAGGGTTGGGTGGGGTTGTTCAAGCCACCCAGGCTTTCCCCTCCTTTTCTGCTTCCCCAGGAAGGTTCTGGGGCATGAAGGGGGGCTGGCTGCTGCTTACCCACGTAGTAGATGGAGCCGTTGTCGCAGCCCAGGAGAAGGAAGGAACCCGCCGCGTCGTAGCTGGTGATGGGTTGTACCTCCTGGACCTGAGCACAGGCAGGACTGGCTGTGGTTGGGGGCCGGGCACAGCAACCCTCAGGGCATCCGCCCCCCCAACTCCAGAACCCTCCCAGGGTTTCTAGGCCTGCTTCTCTCCAGCCTTACCTGCTCCAGGCCTATCTCCATCTGTGTCTCTCCATCTCTAGAAATCTCTGAGTCAGCGCCTCTCTCTTGGCCTCTCTTTGACTCTGCCTTTCTGGCTTTTTCTAGTCCCCTCTGTCTATCTCTCTGTATCCCTTCACGTACCACACCACCCTTCCCTCTGTCTACCCTTCCCGCATTGGTGGTTCAGTGGTAGAATTCTCGCCTGCCTCTGTCTACCCTTCCCGCTCTCTGTCCCCTCTTTCTGACTTCCTCTACTTCCTCTTCTATTTGTCTGTTTCCCTCTATCTCTGTCTGTCCCTCCCAAACACATTGGACAGGAGAAAGCCACACTGGAGATGTATTTTTCTTTCCATTTAGACAGGGTTTGGAAGGGTGAAGAGGGAATGACAGACATTTGCACATCTCCCTCTGGGTTTCTGCCTCCTACAGCGTCTGCACTCACCCGCTCCCCTGTTCAGTGCCTGGAGAATCCACTCTCCTCCTTCGCAAATCCATCATCTTTCCTGTCAGCTTGGCAGCCCCTCTTCAGAAGGCCTCCCTGATCTGACATCCCTTAGGCCTTTCTCCTGCCAGCACTCCCACCAGGATCTGGCCCAACACTGGGTTCTCTGGCTCTCTCCAGGAGGGGCAGAGCAGAAAGGCACCCCTCCCTGGGTCTGTATGGTCTGGACACCTGGGAAAGAGGCAGCCAGTCCAGCCAGCACCCTGACCTGCCAGTGCTTGGTGACGGCATTCCACACCCCGATGCGCCCCGTGTGGCTTGTGGCAATGAGCTGGTTCCCAACGAAGAATAAGGCCTCCACGGGCACCCCCAGATGGAAGACGCCTGCAGAGGGCAAGGAGCACTTAGCCGGACCCCGCTTCATGAGGGAGAAGGGAGGGGTCAGGAAGAATTCCAAGGCCGGGAGGCTTCAGCTGGGCGGTGGAATCTTTACAGGATAGAGGATTCCAGCAGGAATTACAGAGGATTATACAAGCCAGATTCTTGATGGGGCGTGGAATTCTAACACGGTGGAGATTTTCAACAAGGCAAATAGAGATTTTTTTTTTTCCAAATAGAGATTTCTAATGGGAATACCGATTCTAACAGGCCCTGGGATTCTAAAGGCATGGAGATCTAACAAGGCAGGGAATTCTGACAGAGGGGAGGATCGTATGTGAGTGGATTTTTCTACAAGCCGAGGCATTCTAACAGGATACGGAATTCTAAAGGGTAGGAACATCTTAATAATGCAAATAATCTTTATGGGTGTGCAAACTGTATGTGGTGGGTTGTTTGAACGGGCCACAGGGTTCCAGTGGGGTAGAGAATTCTAAGGGACCAGAGGTTGAAGTATAATTCTAAAGGGCAGGAGGTTCTGGAAAAGTCCTGGTATCCTACCTATCTCAGAGCCACCGCCTTCAGCCTGGAGAGCCCACAGCAGGATCTCACTGCCTGTGGCCGCTGCCACCATCTTGTCATGCTCACCCAAAGCCCCACCAAGCACCCGGGCCGTGAGCGCCAGTCGCTCAATGGGCCAGTCCAGACGTGGACTGGAAAACACCAGCTGCCAGCCAGAGGCTTCCTTGAGCCTGGGGGATGGGGGGATATCATCAACGGTCACCGTGACCCCTCCCCCACAATCCACAGGGCTGGAGCCTCGGGCCACCACCCTCCCTGAGCACCTGTAGCAGACAAGAAACTGGGTATAAGCCACAGCGATCCAGTTGTGATGCCCACACACCAGGCGCACCATCCCCGGCTCCTCCGGAAGCCCTTGAGGGGGTGGGAAGAACGGGGATCAGGACAGGGTCAGGGTCGCAGGGGTCCCACTAGCTGCCTCAGTCTCCCATCGGACAGCAACGTACCCGAAGGGGAGGGCGGGGCTCTCTCATCCAGCATGCGGCCCAGCAGCCCCGCATTGCCCAGGTTGGGGGGCATGGTGTTGCTGCGTCGAACGGGGGCTGGGCGTCCCCCTGACTGCTGGGGCCCCACTAGGCTGTGCCGGTTACGCCGCTTCACTGGGAACACTATGGCAGGGACAAGAGCAGAGTGACAATAATGGTAACAATTGTACTAATGGCCACATCGTGAGCACTTAAAGTATGCCAGATACTCACTTCCCCCCAGGTAGGGCAGAGTCTCCCGGGGAAAAGATTTTAGGTGGTGTGGGGACACTGCATTCAATGACACTGAATCACACAGCAAGTTACTCCCTTTTGGGTTCCTGCCCTCACAGGCTGCCTTTTCAGTGTTTGCTGATCTGGTTTTTTTTTTTTTTTTTTTAATATTTTATTTATGTATTTGACAGAGATCACAAGTAGGCAGAGAGGCAGGCAGAGAGAGAGAGAGAGAGAGGGAAGCAAGCTCCCTGCTGAGCAGAGAGCCTGATGTGGGCTCGATCCCAGGACCCTGGGATCATGACCTGAGCCGAAGGCAGAGGCTTTAACCCACTGAGCCACCCAGGCGTCCCATTGCTGATCTGTTTTAACAAATGGAAGCATAGGGCGCCTGGGTGGCTCCACCAGTTAAGCAGTCTGCCCCTCCCCCTGCTTGTGCTTGCTCTCTGTCTCTCTCATTTGCTCCTTCTGTCAAATAAATAAAATCTTAAAAAAAAAAAAAAAGAAATGGAAGCCTATCTTCTTGGCAGGCAACAGCATCACAACACTGGTATTTGGGGGGGTTTCATTTTCACGTTTACTTATTCATGGCATAAAGGCAATGATATAAAACTCCTATGTAAGATGACTCTTGTGCCAGGCACTGTGGTTGGCTCAGCTGGGAGGGCGCGGGACTCTTGATCTCAGGTTTGTGAGTCTGAGCCCCATGTGGGGCGTAAAGATTACTTAAATCAATAAATAAACTTTAAACATTGACTTTTTAAAAACAACACAGTAAAACTAAGTTAAAAAAACAAGAGATCTGGGACGCCTGGGTGGCTCAGTTGGTTAAGCAGCTGCCTTCGGCTCAGGTCACGATCCCAGCGTCCTGGGATCGAGTCCCACATCGGGCTCCTTGCTTGGCAGCGAGCCTGCTTCTCCCTCTGCCTCTGCCTGCCACTCTGTCTGCCTGTGCTCACTCTCGCTTCTCTCTCTGTGACAAACAAATAAATAAAATCTTTAAAAAAAAAAAAAAAAAACAAGAGATCTTCGCATTTGGCAAATTTCATGAAGGTCGGTATTAACTGAGGTTAGGGAAATAGTCATAAATCAAATTTCCCCATTTTGTTCCTTCTACTCATCAGCAAAGCCTAGTGGACTGCAGTTCCTGATAACCACTGGGGCATATTTTCTATGCCAGTGGGGCAACCAATCCAAGGTCCCATGGTGATTATAGCCAATAACTCCCCTTTTCTCCCTTCCATGCAAAGGACCCCAGTCCTTCCTAAGCTTCCCCACAGGGAAATCAAACCTGGACTAAAACCCCCTTCAGATTTAAGGCATATTTCTGAGTCTCCGTGGGGCTAGCTGGACTCCACTGCCTCACTGGAAAGGCTGTTTCCTACTTCCTTTCCATCAGTCTGGCCTGTGATATAGGACTACAATTCCCATAGTGTGTCAGGGCTCCCAGCACAGGCTCCCAAGGGCTGTGACCTTATGGGAAATGTAGTCTTTAGTCCACCCTCCCTTCCCTCCATCCTTTAGTTGTGCCCACCTGGTGGAGGCAGGTAACCGTTGAAGAGTACGTTTCCACAAGAAGACCGGTCCAACTCCTCCCGCAGTTGCAGGCGGCGAACTGAGGCGGAATAACTCAAAAGCTGGGACTTGGAGAGTACTAAAGCAGATCCTATCCTTCTTCCCTAGCTCATTCTCCACCACTCCCCCTGAGACCCAGGACCAATTCCAGTGCTCTCAGCTCTAACCCAACCTTCCTTCAGGAGAGTGGGGAGAGGGAGCATCAGGAGAGCTGGGGGTCGTTTTCTGTGCAATGAGGATCTAATGGGGTCCCCACTTACCCAGAGGAGTGAGCCCATAGAACTGGGCTTCGTGGAGGAGGCTGGAACCGTGGACACCCCTGGGTAGCAGAATTGACTAAGAGTCAGAGTCTGGGGAGTGGGAATGGGTAGTGAATTCTGAGCGGGAAGTTTTCAAAACTGCCCAGAGAATCCCAAGAGGTGGTAAATTTTGACTGGATCAAGATTCTAAGCCGTGATGATATACATGGGCAATGAAAATGGGTGTGTGTGTCCGTGTGTGTGTGTGTGTGTGTGTGTGTGTGTGTGTGTTTGGAGTAAATTCTAAGGACGCGATTTAAATAGGATGGAAGCGCTTAAGTGAACATTCTGAGGGGAAGAAGGTGAAGACGGTGGGGTCCCTTTGCCCCCATGCAAACCTGGGGTCCAACTCTTTGGTGCGCAGGAAGTTGAGGATGGGGGCGAAGACGGTGGGGTCCCTGTCGATGAAGATCTGCGGGAAGGGAGGCAGAGAATGGATGGGGCAAAGAGCGCGACTTGAGCGGGTGTCCTGTCCCTCCTCCTACCCACGCTGCCCCGTTTCAGGTCTGTGCCCTACTCACGGCTCCGGTCTCATCTTTCAGTGTTGAGATGCGTCCGCTCAGAAGACTGCAGGGAGGGGACACAGAGCAGGTGTCACAGGCCACGGTGTGGGTGTGTGGGGGGCGGTGGGGAGGGTGAGTGGGGGAATTAGGGTTCCCCATACTGTTTCTTCCCGACCACCCACAGCCCGCCCCAAACTCACTCTCCCGATCACCTGGAGAAGAAGGAGTCTGGGATCCAGGTGAGAGTCTGACGAGAGGTACTGAATCTAAGCGAGGGAAAGTAAGCAGACGCGAGGGGTTGGAGGAAGGGTAAGGAATGCGGCTCCTTACCCCAAGGCGTCAGTCCAGGCACTCGCGCCTTCAGAAAGAGGCGGAGCAATCCCTGATGGACAAGTATTCCCCTCAGGAGAGGTGGGTACTCCCATTCCGCTCTCCGCCCCCGGGTTGAGGGGTCTCAGGAATCTCCTACACTCACCTCTTGCCTCCCACGTTCAGATGAATCACCTCCCCGGGAGTCCCCCGACCTGGGACCCCCTCGGCTGCAGGAGCCGTGGCTGCCATGGCCCCCGGGCGAGCCAGCCGGCCAGCACCCGCTTCCGGGTCTGTACTCGGGCCCCGCCCCCATCGCCTGCTCATTGGCCTGGAAACTCCGGAGCCGCCGGCGATTGGACAAAGAGCTCACCCGTCGCTGTTAAATTCTCCGCCTCCTTAAAGGGACTCTCCTTTCCTGTGCTGGACGGGGCGTACCGCAAGGCCCCTTTGGGGAAGTTTAGCTACATTCCGCTATCCTTCTGGTTCCCATTTTAAGAATCGAATCTAGGTGTTTCGTCGGGGACTTGTGTTTAGATCCCTAAATAAGTACACACGGAGAGGATATCTAAATGTTCTCTGCAGTCAGCCTTTCCCTGCGCCGCCCCCTCCACTCCACCCCACACAACCTCCCAGGCACCGCCCATGAAACGCGAACAAACCCGCATAGACCGTCAAAGCCAAAGGATTTATTATAGGTACATACAGTGTGCGCCTGCCACACCGCCCCACACCCCCGGGCCCCAGCGGCTCCTCCAGGAGGCCATGGGGGCTGCCTACAACCTGGTTCCCCCACTCCCTAGGGAGGTGCTCCTGCCAGAAGCATGCGGGGGGGGGGGGGGGGGAGGGCTTCCCCTCGCCCCTCCCCTCACAAAGTGGCCTTTACAGCTGGAGGGGGGAGGCGAGAGGAAGACGGTTTTGAGCTTTGACGCCCCTCCCATTAAAAGCCTTCGCGGATGCGGGGCGGGGGAGGAGAAGGTTGACGTTTTGCAAAAATAAACTAAGTCAGGAATTAACCGCATGGCTCTGAGACGGCGGAGTGCAGGGGCCAAGCCCCTGCACTCCCCCTACCCAGACCGAGATCAAGGCAGCATTGGAAGTGAGGTAAAGGCGGGGAGGAGGCGTCCCCTCCCCACCCCCTAGCACCCTGGATGGTCCAGGGGACCTCACCAGCGGCCCCGTGCCCATCCCTAGGGCGGAGGGTGGGGGCAGGAATTATCGCCCCTACCACCCCAGCTTCTTGGGGCAAGATCCGGAGATCCGGGCAGGGGGCTTGGCTCAACTGGCCCCTTTACCCCGCCCCCCCCAACTCAGTTATTGCATAAAAATAATGGAGCCCCAGCACCTGGGGTGGGGTGGCGAGCAGGAAGGGGCCGAGATATGGCTATAGGGGCAGCAATCCCCCCACCACTTCCTGGAGTGCAGAAGTCCCCTCCTTTCCAGTGGCCATCTTGGCGCGTCCGTCCGCAGTGTCGGTGGAACTAGGGGCTCCCGCCCCTGCGGAAGAGAAAGTGTCTTTGTGCCCACAGTGCAGAGAGAAGGGGCGGGGATTGTGTCAGGCCCAGGGGCTGGGAAGTCACTTCCGGCGTCCGCTGGCCCTGCGCTCCCCTGCCTCTCGCTTAGGGTTGCCCTCGTCTGTGGAGGACGTGGTGGGTAGTGTCTGTCCCCAGCGGGCGATCTCAGCGTGTTCTCCCACGGAAGCGGCCACAGCCTCCAGCCAGCCGTTCATCTCCTCCTGGAGAGAGAAATAGGGCACAGAGTCCGGACTTGGCAGAAGGGAGACTGAGTAATAGATGGGCCTGGAATGGGACCGCCCTCTGAACATCAGTTTTCCAATCTTATGTCGGTTAATCATAATAATGCAAACAGTTACGATAGCCCTTAATAGGTGCCAGGCTCTATTCTAAGTGCTCCTGTGGATTGAGTCACTTAATCTTAGGCAATAGAATTATATTCCCACTATAGAGATAAACAACAAAAAAACAGTAACATCAGCAGACATTTCCAGAGCACTGACATTCACCAGGCCACAGAAGTGGCTCTGTATGTATCATCTTACTTCTCACAAGAACCCTAGAATGGAAAACTATTTTTATTCCCATTTTAAAAATAAGAAGGCATGGATGGAGAGAATATAGGCCTATCCCAGAGCTTCTTGTAAGGATGAATAACAAGCATTATGATTTTCAACGTCTCTTTAAACCACCACCATGCCTGCTCCTCCTCCCCTGACCTCACTCCTTAGCCCCAGTCCCAAGGTTCATCCTCAGCCAACTCCTCCCCTCCCACAGGCCAGCTGGGGTCCAGCCTTGTGCCGTCCCCACGTGGGTCCCTGTCCTGGCTCCCTTCCCCTAGTCTACCCTGCATATTACCAGGGAGATCTTATACATCACTGTAAACTCCACCACCCCCTCCCCAATCTTGCTCAAAATTCTGCCATGGCTCCCCAGTGCCCTTAGGACAAACTCCAACCTCCTCCAAATGGCCCACAATGCTCTGTGAGATCCAGCCCCTGGGAACCTTCCTGGGATCCTTCTTCTTTGAACCCTTCACCAGCACAGTTAATGCTTTGCATTTCTGCACCTCTGGTTCTCTGCCCTTGGCAGTTCTCTCTGCTTATACCATCCCTTTTTAGCTAACTCCCACCTCTTATCTGTCTGGTGTCCTCTCAGAGGCTGAGGCAAGGAGGTTGGACTTTGTTCTGGGGTCTCCAGGCAGCCTTCCCATTCCTTGTTCCCTCTCCCTATATAGGTTAGGAACTTCCTCTGGGTTCTCACTCCCAGTGGGCTTTCCCGTCACAGCCTGGTGACTCTGGTTTGTGTTTCTGGCTCACAGCTGCATTGCTCTGGGCCAGGAACCAGTTAACCAGGTAGTTCTTGAGGTCCGGATAGGGAAGAGAAAGGACCAGATCTCACCTCATCTTTAGCCTGGAGCAAAAACTCACTGCCATCCTGGGTCCTGTAGGAGGGGACAACAGGACTTGGAGAATCTGGGGCAAGGGCCCAGCCCACCCGTCCACCAGCTAGCCTCCAGGGGAGCAGGGTATTGCTGGGAGGGGGAAGTTGGGCCTCGGATCCCTCCCTCCTGCCCATTGGGGGGCTCACTGGAGCTTGAAGACGTGCTTCTTTTTCTTGTAGTCACTAGCCACCTCACTGGTGGCCTTGTGCAGGCTGAGCAGTGGCTCCCCGCCGTGTGTGCCCCCAGACGCCGGGCCCTTGGCGTCCTTGTAGAAGCCCAGCTCCCCCTTGCTGAGCACGCAGTACAGGCTCACCCACGACCTGGGGCGACGATATGGGGCTCAAGGCAGAGTCACAGCACTCTGCCTGGGAACTCTTCATTAACACACTTCATGGCTGAAAAGGCCTGACCCTTCCTTGCTCTGGGCCTTTGTCTTAGTCGGGCCCTATGTCTGGGATCTATTCCTATGTCTGTTCCTGAGCTGAGGGGAGAATCTAAGACTCCCGGTTCCAAGCCTGCTGGGGTAGCCCTTCCATATCCGCCCCCCCACCCCATGCTGAAATTTCCCAAAGACAAGACTTTAGCTATCTTCTCCATAAGCCTTTGCTTGGGCATGTTCCTTGCCACTCCTCCCTGCCACCATGGAACCCCCTGAAAGGAGATCTATTGGTCCAGTGTATGGAATGAGGAATTCCTGTCTCCCTGTTGAGCCAAGACCTAAGCGGAGGAGCGAGTCTCTTGAGAGTGAAATACACCGAAGGTGCCTCTATTACCACCTTGGCCTTGCCGCAAGGAAGAAAGTCTGCCTCATGGCAAAATTTCAACCTGTTCCTTCCATTTCACATATATCTAGGCCTCCATCTGCTCGTTGGTCAGCGCTTCCCATTTTGGCTGCACCTCTCCCCAGATTCTACCTCCCAATTAAAAGTCTTGGACAAACATGAGCTGGGCTCTCTTTGGATATCTACATGTGCCCCAGACCTCAGACCTCGGGCTCTGCCCCTTTTCAGACCTTTTCCGCCCACTCCAACAATTTGAAATTTCGAGGGTGGCCCCACCCCATTCATTGGTTGGATGACCTCTCCAGGCTCCACCTCACAAGCCATTGGAACTATGTAGACTGGACCCCATAATCCAACTTTCTCTAATTTCTAGTTAACTCCTGAATTTATTGCTATGAGTTTGGATTGCAGCTTATTTGCACTCGGAACGTTTCCTTCCGATCCAGCTCCCACCTAAGCTCCACCCCCTCGCCCACTGGACACTCTAAGTTTAGGTCCCGCGCCTCCAGTTCATAGATTTGAGCGCTTGATGTTAACCCCGCCCCCTCGAGGCCCCTCCTACTCCCACCACCCGTTAGATTCCCTGAAGTTTAGTACCACCCCCCCTCCTCAAGGCCCCATCTAGTCACTTATTGGATACTCTGAGCTTGGGACCCGCCTTCCAAAACCCCGCCCACACGCTCACCGGTTGGACGACTTGCGGTTAGCGTCGAGCTCGCGCTTGCGCAGCAGGAAGCCCTCGTGCTGTACTGTGTGAGTGGGCGGTGGCGGAGGCACGGGGGCGGAGCCGCCCTGGGCCGGGGCGGAGCGCGAGCGCCGGCTTCCCCCGCCCTCACCACCCTCTCTGGGCCGCGGCCGCCGTCGCGGCTTGGGCCGGTCACGCGCCCGCGGCCGGTCCGGCCGAGGTGTCCGCTCGGGCGGCTCAAGCCCGTTGGGCAGGCGGCCTGGGGGAAGCTCGCGAGGCTGAGGCAGCGACGGCTGTGTGAAGGGAGGGGGAAGAGGGGTGCTGTCCATAGGGGGCTGTTGGGGCCATCTCTCAGGGGGATTCATGGGTCTAGGGGTCCCATCTGTCTTGGAGGCGAGTATGGGAGGACCTCAGGGCTGGAGGCTTAACTTTTAGGGGCCCCACCGGTGTTGGGAGTGAGACTGTCAGGACTCCTAGATTTGGAATCGCTCTCAAGGTTGGGGAGGAAAGCACTAGATCTACAGAAGTGGGGATGCGGGGAGGTTGATGTCCCAGTTGTCTGTAGGAGGAATCTGGGACTTTGTGTGTGTGTGTGTGTCTGTGACGATATCTGAGACCCCAGAAGAGATGTGGGAAGAGTGTGCAGTCTGTGTGTAGAGGGGGGTAGGAGTCTCCTTAGGCTGCTGGCCTTCTCTTTCTAAAGGAGAAATTTTCAGATTGTGGGAGGCATCTGGGGGATCTCCCCATCATCCCCTGAGAATCTCTGCAGGGCTCAGATTTGGGGAAAGCAGGTCTAGGCATTGGTGCTTCTGGGTCCTGACACCTGCTGGTGGTTGGAGAGGGTTCCCCATACCCCTGCCCCCCATCCTGAGGCTCAACTTACCCCAACAGGGAGCCCTGGGCCTGCTTCTTTCTCCTGCAGCTGCTCCACAATGTCAGCTAGGGTGGCCTTCCTGGGAGGGGGAGGCCAAAAGACCCAATGGAACTGGGATGCCCTCTCCCAGGGACCAGCCTGGTTGGCTGGAGGCGCCTGAGATGCAAGGCCCCTGGTCGCTTGGGCAAGCTGCCTTTCTGAGATGTACACCATAGATAATTGGGCCATGTCTGGCAACTGCTCATGATATACAAAATTAAAAAGGAGTCAAGAAGTCATTGTCTCCAAACATATCTGACCAAATGCCTCTTTCTGGGGACACAGCCGGTTGGCTCAATCCGCTCCTCACACTGGTTAACACTGAGGTCTGAAAGGCCTGGGTTCCAGTCCTGCTTCACCCAAACTGAGTGATTTGGCCTTTCTGAGCCTCCACAAAATGGAGATGACAGCAGCTCCCTGTTGAGAAAGACTACGATGAAAAGTCTTATCTCTGCTCAGGGAGAAGATGGTCCCACCACTAGCCCAGTAGAGAAACTGAGGTGCAGAGAGGACAAAATTCCTGCCCAGGCCACCTAGCTGTGAGACAAGGGGCAACCCTCCTAATCCCTTTCAGCCCCAGCTTACCCCTCTGCAAAACGCGTACCATGACAGTATCTGAAGCAGTTCTGAACCTTGTAAGCCCTGTCCATTGGGTCGGGTCTGCGTGGCTCCAGGTACTCTGCATCCCCTTTCCCTCACTCCCCGGGGCACACGGGGGCCTCACCCCTTGGCCAGCTCTCCTCTGGTTGGCATCTCCTGCTCGCTGGACTCCTGCCTCTCCAACCGCCTCTCTCGCCGCTCGCGCCGCCGCTCCATCTGCTCGTAGCGGCCCAGAGTGAGGCTGTGTGCCGCCTCGTGCTCCGCAGACTCCTGCCGCTCTGGCCGACGCCTCCGCGAAGCCTCCTCGGATTGATCGGCGGTGTCCTGTCGCTCCGGTCGCCGCCTCCTGGGCAGCTCCTCAGCGCGATCAGCTGACTCCTGGCGCTCTGGCCGCGGCCGGACCTGCTCCGCCACCGGGAGGGTCCCCGGGGTCTCTGCCACATCCTCTGGTACCGAAGGCGGGGCCAGGGGCTCCACCCTCCCCGGGATCTCCGGCAGCCGGTCGATGCGCGGCTGGAGGCGCTCAGGCTTGAGCTCCTGGCGCACGTACCCCACGCGGGTCCGCACCTCCGCCGACAGTGTGTCCGAGGCCCGGCGAGCCAGGGGCTCCAGGCCCCTCTCGTAGCCCCCTGGCCGCAGGAGGGGCGCTGCTTTGGCCGCCAGTTCCGTGGGGTCTCCAAAGAACTTGCGCCCCAGCAGAGGGGTGGGGGGCTGCTTGCTCTGCTCCGCCTTGAGTTTCTCTATCTGGGAACGGAGGGCCAGGGTCAGGTAGAGGGGCGTGTGTGTGTTTTGGGGGGGGTGGTCTGGGAAGACCCCTGTGGGTTGTCTGCCTTCCTGCACAGTTTAGTAGTTTCTATTACTGAAAAAGTAAGGTTGTGCGGGCCTGAACCCATGCTTTTTCCCTGCTGGGAACTTAATTCCTATTTTCCTTGGCATATAGTGTTAAGAATTGCCTAAATCCGCGGTGCCTGGGTGGCTCAGTGGGTTAAGGCCTCTGCCTTCTTCTCAGATCATGATCTCAGGGTCCTGCAATCAAACCCTCATTGGGTTCTTTCCTCATCGGAGAGCCTGCTTCCTCCTCTCTCGCTCTCTCTCTCTCTCTGCCTACTTGTGATCTGTCAAATACAGGAAGCCTGCTTCTCCCTCTCCCACTCCCCTCCCCCTGCTTGTGTTCCCTCTTTTGCTGTGTCTGTGTCAAATAAATAAAATCTTAAAAAAAAAAAAATCGCCTAAGCCTAAATCATCACTTTCTCTAGGTGCCTTTCTGACTCCATCACCTCCTTCCTGAATGTCCCCCCAACCCAGGACCTCCTCTCATTCTTCAAGTCTCAGATCAGAGCTCCCCAAACCAAGACAAATGCTTCTGGGCTCCCACAGCCCCCTGTGTTTCCCCCATCCCAGCCCTGTCACTGTCTGTCACTGTCTGGTGACAAGGGTGTTCCCCCTTCCCCCACTGGACTGGGAGCCCAGTAAGAATCTGTCTCAGCCTCAGACCAGTGCCGAGTCACACATAGAGGGATGGGTATGGGGGTGGCTGGGGCAGGATCTGGGGTGCTGACCGTGGTCAGGCGCCGCAGGGAGCTGAACCTTTCTTCCCAGGCGGCAGCTGCTTTGCGGAAGGCCTCATGTCTCCGGATAAGCTGTTCCACCTCATCCACGCTGCTGCCCAGCTCCCGGCTCTGCAGGATTGGCTCTTGGGCTGTCAGCCAGGCATCGGCCACCACGGCCTCCTGGGCAAATTGGTGCACTTCCAGCACTGAGGGGAGACATCAGGGTTGTAAGAGTGATGGGGGCCCTTCACAGGGCGCTGGCTGTCTTCTCTCGCCCTCCACACCCTCTGGCTTTCTGTATCCCAGCCCTGGCCATTCTGGGTTCTGCAGGACTGAGGGCGGGCTGGGGGGATTTCTGAGGTCATTGGCTTCTCCCCTGGGTGTCTGCCTCTAGGTATTTAATGGCAAGGCGTTCCTCCTGTCCACTCTCCCAGGCCTTCTGTTTGCGGTGGGGCACCCACGAGTGGTGTGCAAAGCAGGCTGTGTCACCCTCTAGGCCTTTCCAAACATGCTGGATGGAGCGTGTCCCTGTGCCCTTGAGCCCCGTGTGTCCGGGTCCCCACTCACTCTGCTGCAGCCATTCCCAATGGCGGTCCCACTTGTCTGACACCTCTTCCTTTCTGGTTCCCAGCTTGTCCAGCTGTGCCTGGATCTGCGAGTGGCGCATGGGTAGGAAAGGTGTCAAGGGGGGGGCTCCCACAGCAATGGGCACGGAGGGCAGAGGGGGACCCCCCAGCGCCCCTGCCCACCTCATCAGCCATGGCACTCTTGTTGAGCAGCAGAGAGCGCCCGAGCTCCTGGCAGGCCGTCAGCTCGGGCACCCGGGCCTCCAGCTCCGTCTTCAGGCCCTGGTGGTAGTTCATGAGCACCTCCACTGAAGACACATCCCTGTGGTGGTGGTGGTGGTGGTGGTCGGGGGTGGGGGGGGGGGGAATCTGAGTCTCAGGTAGCCGCCCCCGGCCGCCATGACAGATGCAACTTCCGGGGAGCCCAATTCCCTGAGCATCTTAGGACAGGACACCCACCTTCTCGGAGCAGGTTCTCAGGGATTCCAACTTTTGCTGAGGTGCTAGAATGTCACACTTTGATGATTCTAACCTCAGACTTCAAAGTCCATTTTTGTTCTCATTTTTTTGAAGCTATGCCTCTGAAGACCAGTCAGTGATCTGAGCATTCCACGTCTGTGCTAACCAAACGCTAGGTCGCCACTAGACACGGGTAAGAAACCCAGCCCTGGAAGTGTGGCTGGTCTGAACTGAAATGTGTGGAAATGTAGAGCACACACCGAATTTTGAGGACTGTAAAATATCTCAATACTTTTATGTTTTTTTTAATATTTTTAATTTTTCATAAAGTAAGCTCTACCCGCAGCATGAGGCTTGAACTCATGACCCCAAGATCAAGGGTGAGTCACATGCTCTACTGACTGAGCCAGGCAGGCACCTCTCAATAATCTGAATTTTGACTATATGTTGAAGTGATCATACTTGGGGCTTACAGGGTTAAATAAAATGAAGTGCTAAAATTAATTTTTGCTTGCTTCTTTGTACCCTTTTTTTGATGTGGTTACAAGAAAATCTTAAATTCTCTACGTGGCTCACATTTGTGGCTTGTGTTACATAACCACTGGACTGTTCTGAGCTCTCATGTGTCCGAAACAAATCCAAAATTCCTGAAGGTTCCACCAGTCAGCAAATATAGCTTTATAAGACTTACTATGTCCAAACTTCTTTTTTTTTAAATTCAAACTTATTTCTGAAGGTCCCACATTATAAGATGCCTACCTAAGACTTGGTATGTCTAGAATGATCTCTTTGATTCTCTCCTATTTCCTCAAAGTACTCTCCCCTGAAATTCTCCAGCTCAGTAAATTCACCCGTCATTCATCCATAACTCGTCTTTTCTTTTTTCTCTCAGCCCCTGAAGCTAATCCATCAGTCACACTGTATATTTATAACATTAAAGGACCCTGTGAAATGATGTGAAACCTGAGGTTTTGTTTTAAAAGAACTCAGTGAGGGGTGGCGGGGAGTCGGGGAGGATACGGATGAAAGAGGAAGGACCAGATATTGACGGATGTTTACTCTGCATGTAGGGGTAGGGGCTGTCATTCTACTGTTCTTGCTACTTCTGGGTATATTTGAAGTTTTTCAAAATGAAAAGATGTTAATTCCTAAAATGAATCACTTCTCCCTCTCTGTACAACCATCAGACTGCACCAAGCCACAAGCCACCCCACCTCTCACCAGGATTATAGCAATGGCCTCCTGGCTGGTCCACCTGTTTCTACCCTTTTCTCACCATACTCTTCCCACAAGGCATCTGGCGTGACCTTATGCTAAGCCCCCCACCTCACTCACTCCATCCAACCAAAAGGATGGTCTGGCTCTTCCTCAAGCATGCATGACCACAACCTACCTCGGGGTCTTTGCACTTGTTGGTCCCTCCATCTGGAAAGCCCTTCCCCCCAAAACTTTACCCAACTCACCATCACTTCATCAAGGTTTCCATGCCCACATCCCATCCTTGGAGAGGCCTTGCCCATGAGACCCACATCCCCTTTGTTTTATTTGCCTTCAGAGCACTTATTGCTGTCTGAAATAATGTTAGTTGCTTTTTAATTTATGGGTTACTTGTGCCCACCCTGCAGAATGTAAGCTGAACCAGGACAGCAGCTGGGCCTTGCTCCCCGTCTAGCACAGGGCGGGCATTTGGTAAGTATTTGCTGAGTAAATGAACTCAGGCAAGTCCCCACAGTCATGGAAATAATGCTCTGTGTCCACCACTCTCGAAATTTCCTGTCTTCCCAGACACACCACTGGCCTATGTTCCCCAGCCCTGCAGGCAGACAGGTTAGGGTTACCGGGCTGACAGAATGTGGGTGTAGGTTTAGTCCCCGAAAGCTCCCACATGATCTTTTCCTCCGCTGTAGCTGAATGTCACTCCCAGGGCCAAGTAATGGAAAGACCCTTGGTCCCCATCACTGTGGGAGAGTTCACATCAGACTGTCACATCAGCAATAAGTCCGTGCCCACTACTGGCTAGGTTAACCCACAAATAACAGCCCCACACGTCGCTGTCCCTATCCCAAGTTCAGCCCCCTCCCACTGGGAGGGCAGTGCAGGGCATCTGGGAAGGCCAGAAAGCAGGAGGATACCCTATGCTGTGAGTTGCCGGGGCCAGGCATGACAAGGGGTCCTAATACACATGAAGCATTTAGTACAGTGCCTGCCCCCCCCCCCGGTGCCCTCCAGGGGCCCCCCAGGTGTTGGCTGTTGTGATTTCTTATGGGCAGGGGACGGTTGACAGGCTGGGGGGTGGCAGGTAGGAAGCCCGCGGGGGGGGGGGGGCACCTGGGTTTGTCGGCTGATCCGATCTGGCTGGCGATGCCGTCCATCCAGGAAAGAAGGTCACGGGCCTGGCTGTGGAATCGCAGGGCGTCGGCCGTGGAGCTGACATGCAGGCGGGCGTCCTCACAGGCGGCCAGCAGCTCCTTCCAGCCCTGCAGCACCTCCTGTTCCCGGCTGGCTATGGCCTCCGCGTGCTCCCCCGCGTACACCGTCCGCAGCTGGGCTGCCCCCTCTTGGAGCTGCCGCACCTGCTGGGCAAGCCAGGTCCAGCCCCAGCCCCTCCGTAGGGTCCGGGCTCCGCCCTCCTTCCCCCATTGGCTGGCTGGGTGCGGGGAGCCTCGTGATCCCACAGCTGAGTCTCTCTCTTACCGCTATCTACTGCCCAGTTCCCTTCAAAATGGCTACTCAGTTCCTGTTGGGTCCCCGGCTCAATTTGTTGGTTGTACCACGTGCGTTCTAGCAGACCCATTGCTCACTGGTTCAACTGCCTTATTTCTTTTGGAGTGACCGCCCTCTTTCTATGAGACCCGCCACCTAATCCCTGTCAGTCTCTCTGCCCGATTCCTAACAGTCAGCTGGATGGTTCCCATAAAGATGATTGTCCCGTTTTCTGCTTTCTGCTGGACCCGCAGCCCAATTTCCCTGGTTGGGCCATGGGAGCTCTATTCCGGCCCACAGCCTCCTTTCCATCTGATTTCTCAGATCCGCCTCCCAACTCCTGTCAGATTCACAGCCCGATTTCTTTTGGCTCTCTTACCATGTCCATTAAAATCCACCCCCATCGAATCTCTTGCAGGAAGATCATATCATTTCCATCAGAGGCCTGCTATCTAATCTCTATCTGCCCCACGCCACGTGTCTCTGAAGCCTCCGAAATTTCCTTTAGGCTCTCCATCTGGATTTGGATAAGATTCCCTTCACAGTTTCTGGGAGAAGCCCTGCCCAGTCTCCACTGGAAACAGTGTCCCATTTCTATCAGACATACTCAGCCACATTTTCCGGACACTGTCTGACTTCTGGGCACCATGCAATCAGTGGGTTTTCTACCTGCCCCATCATCTTGCTTCTGCCTGTTCTCTGGTCTGTTTTCACCTGCTCCACTGTCTAATTTCCATCTGCTCTGTTGCCCAGCACCCCTCGGCCATGCCACCCAGGCCCTCCCACCTCCCCCCTCGGCCGCCGGCACCCCACCTGGGACACAAGGAGCTGCAGATCATGCTCAAAAGCACGCAGGGTCCGCTGCATGGAGCTGGCACTGGGTCTCGGCTCAGGCGGGGCAGTCAGACGGGGCAGCCGCCTCCGCTTTTCCTCGATCTGTCCCTGCAGCTCTCGGGCATCGCTGAAGAACTTATGCAGCTCCCGAGAGGCGGCCAGCAGCTGGGCCCGAGTGCCCATAAGCTCCAGCAGCTCAGCCCAGGCCTCATTCAGCCCATCCTTCCACTCGGCCATGGTGGCTGCCGCCGTGTGGCCGCACTCGATCAGCTCATCCACCATCTGGTTCACGGCCGCCAGCCGCTCCCGCCCTGCGGTGCCCGTCTCATTGGCGAACTCTGAGAATTTCTCCTGCAGCACCTGCCCCCGCCAGGGTACATGGCATGGGCAAAGGTCCTGTGCACCCAAGCCCCCTCCAGCCTGCCATTTTGTAGCAGGTAAGAGTAATAATAATCATGCTGACCATGGCGGTCATGATATAAAGGGGAAGTGCTCCCGCTGTAGCTATAACAGTAACAAGAAAAATAAGCACATGATAGTAACTAACACTTCCTAAGCACTTCAAACTATGGCGAATCTTGGGGCTCCCAGAAGAGCCAGGAGGTGGGGGCTGTTATTATCCTCACATTATGGCTGGGGAAACTGAGGCCAGAGAAGCTTCGTTGCATATGCAGTAGTATTAATATTATTACCGGCGAAGCTCACCGTGACATGCTCAAAGTCCTGGCCAAGCTCGGGCGAGCCGGCCACCACCTCCTTCTCCGCGATCCAGTGCTCGAGCTCGTCCACCTGCCGGCTGAGCTGGTAGAGCCAATACTGCTGTTCCAGGCCCACCCTGCGTTCCTCCCCCAGCTCCTTGAGTGCCACGTACAGACGGTCCACTTGAGACTGCCGGCGGCTGATCTGCTCGCTGATGGGGGACAGGGAGGGGCAGGGACGGAGCCCCCTGAGACTTCCAGCACAGAGCTGAGACACCCCCCCCGGACACCCCCTGTTGGGGTAAGGCTGTGTGTCTGTCCTCTCATCCTTCAGTTCAGACTCCTTCATGGGGGCCTCTGTTTTCTGCAAGGCTTTGATTCAGTGAACCCAATACTTGCAGCTGAGCACTCTGGGAAAACTTTGCTTCCCTAAGCTTGACAAGTTCAAGGCTCCCTCTTCCCCCAGTCTCTCTGTGTCCCATTCCCTACCCCTCCAGTGGCCTGGGTGGGGCTGCTGACTCCCTACTTGGGTCCCCAGCCAGCCCATCTCAGCTCCAGGCCATCTCCTGGCTTTGGAGGACAGAGGTCTAGCCCTGTGCCCCCTCTCAGGTCTCACCCCTAGCCCAGGACTCCCAGATATGGCCCCTACTCCTGGCCTCAGGGAGGCCCCATACTAGAAGGTATCCGGCTATGCCCAATCACAGCACTCCCAGCTATTCCGTCCTCCCAGACACTGCATAGGAAAGGACCCTTCCCTGTCCTGAGCTCTTCCTTCTCTCCTCAGTCTGAGACATCATCTCCCCATACCCTTGGTCCCATCCTCTCAGCATCCCTGGGCACCGCCCCTCCATTCGCAGCCCCACCCACATGCTGAAATCCCAGGGCTCCAGCTCCTGGCAGTGAGCGCCCCTCCCACTCCAACGTCCAATTGGGGCGTGTCCCAATTTCCAATAGTGAAGCTTCAGATCCTTCCCGACCCTTCCTTAAGAACTGGCCCCGCCCCTGCCTGGCCCCAATCCCTCCTCCCCACCCGCCCACCTGTCCGGGTGCCCCATCTCCAACAGCGCCCGGCACTGGCGCGACAGCTGCGCGATGCTTTCCTCGTAGTTCTCCACGCCCTGCTCCAGCTGCAGGTGCTTCTTGAGCAGCTGCAGGGTGCTCTGTTCGTCCTGGGGGCACACGGCGCCCGCGATGAGGCGGCAGCGGCCGGCCCCCGGCTCCAGCGCCCCCAGGCCCCCCACACCCCCAGCCCGGGCGCACCTTGCCCTTGTCCTCACTCATCATGAGCAGCTCCTGCTCGCCCAGCCACGCCTCCACCTCGGCCACGTCGAAGTAGTACTGCTCCACCTGGAAGGCGGCGTCCAGCACCTGCTGCCGCCGCTCGGCCGCCTCCCGCAGTCCGGCCCAGGCGCCCTGCAGCTGCTCCTGGCCGCGACGCACGGCCTCCGCCTCAGGGCTGCGCAGTGATGCCAGCGCGCCCGCGCGCTCCAGCACCTCCTCCAGCCGTGGCCCGTGCGCCTGGATCTCTCGCCGCAGGCCCTGGGGATGGGAGGTGGGAGTGTGGTGGAGAGGAGCATTCCGAGGCCCCGGGGATCGGGGTAGCCCGCGTGCGCCTCGGAGACTGGCACATTCCACCAAGGGAACCCGCCACTGATCGCCCCGATGCAGCAGGCACCGCCAAGGCAGTTCGCTGTTCCTAGCTCACTCACAAACCCCTGCTGCAGGTGGCAAAACGGACACGGAGAGCAGCAGTTCATCGCCTGGGAACAAGCAGTTAGTAAGGGGAGGACAGGATTTGAACACAGCAAGCAGGCTCCAGACACTGTGCTCTCAACCAAGATGCCTGGTGGTGTAAGATACCCTCTAATGGCTGAAAGGACTGAGAATCAGGCTGCTGGGGGGCAGTGCGCATGTATCTCCTGTGCAGTGAGGTGTGCACGTCTTTGGGGGTACAGTTCAACACGTTCATGCGCGGGTACAACGTGCCCAGGTCGAGATATGAAACATTTCCATCAGCCCAAAAGGTTCCCTCTACCAGCCCTGGACTTGGCACACACCTTACTTAGCTTCTCCTGTGCCTCAGTTTCCTCAACTTGCAAACAGAGGTGCTAAGGGGCGACCCTGAGTGCCTGCCACCTGCCAGGCACTTGGCTAAACAAGGGCTTTGCAGGATGTGGCCACTCCTCCAGTCCTCACTGCCCCTCCAGTACTCTGTCTCACTTTACAGACGGGGAAACTGAGGTACAGAGAGCTTAAGGAACTTGCCAACTTCCCAGACTGCCCTGTGGCTGGTGGGAGGGGGTGCTTAATGTCCACCTCATGGGGCTGTTGTGCCTTGGAGGACTCAGAGCTGAGCAGGCATACAGTAGGTGCTCAGTCAGTACTAGCTGCTGTTAGCCCTCCATGGGCTCAGAAGCATCCAGCACTCCTGCGCACACACAGGGCCCCCACCCCCACCGCAGTGATAAGCGTGAAGTGCACTTGAGCACTTCTGTCAACAATGAAAAGGATGGGCCAGTCCTAATAGTCCTCAACACTGACAACAGTCATGAGAGTTTTCTGGGGTCTCTGGGTGGCTCAGTCTGTTAAGCATCTGTCTTTTGGCTCAGTCATAACCTCAGGGTCCTGGGATAGAGCCCAGGATGAGCGCAGTTGGCTTCTCACTCTCCCTCTGCCTCGTGCCCTGCTCGTGCACATGTGTGCGCCTCTCGCAAATAAATTAATAAAATCTTAAAAAAAAAAAAAACCACAGCCAAGAGTGTTTTCAGCAAAATAGAAAAATGAAAGTTAAAAAAAAAACACAAAATCCTCCTGCCTCTTAAAGAACTCCATCTGGGGCAGCATGGTCACAAACCTTGAGAATCATTTGTAAGCCCACCTCCTTACCATCCTCCAGTGTCTGTTCTCCCAGCTCACATTTTTTGGTAAAGGAGAGTAATGAGAAGACCTACCTGATAAGGTCATTGTGGGGATTAAATTTTCAAAGACCCACACATAACCCCCTACCTGTGTACCTGGCACACAGTAAGTCTTTAATTAATCTGTAATTATTAGTATTAGTATTATTCATTCCTCTCTCATGCATCTTACACTGGGTTTGGTGAATGAGCGGGTTCACCCAAAAAGTTCCTCTGCTAAGGGATTTGAAAACCACTGCTCTAGACCAACTCTCTGCTTTTTTAGATGTGGAACTGAGGCCCAGGGAGGGGAACAGAGATCCAGAGATCTTAGGGGCTCAAGAGCTCCCCTTCCATGAGTGGAACGGACACTATTAGGAGTCAAGGTTCTTTCGCTGATCATCTCTGTCCTTTCTCTCTGTGGGTGGTTTGAGTTCTTACTTGTTGTTGCTTTTCCTTTTCCAATAAGCTATTCTCCTTACTGTTTCTCACAGGACCCTGACTTTCCTCCGGGGAACCCCGTCTCCATCTCAGCTCAGGTAATTAAGTGAAGGCTGACACCACCAAGAGTGGCCCCTGAGCCACCATGATTAGTTCAGGGATGGGCATAGGACTCAAGTTGAGCCCATAGGAGTTATTCCTGGGACTACTGCTGAAATTATTGAAAGGGAAAGAGAGAGAGGGAGAAATCCCCTTCAGTTCTGCTGGTGGGATGTACACTTGAATCTGTTAGAGGTCTTTCACTATCAAGAGAGGAGAGAGTTGACCTGAGACCAAAGCTAACACAGAAATACACACACACACACACACACACACACACACACACACACACACAAATGGAGTTGCAAGATTCATGACATCATGGAAGGACCTGGATGCAGCTATGCCTGCTGTCCACACTCTTCTCAATCACAAGAGCCAACAAATTTTGGTTTTAACCACTTTGAGCTGTTTTTTCCTCACTTGTCTCCGAATGTGCCCTAACCCACATCCTCCCTCTGGCTCTGCTCACCTGGTTCTTTTTGATGTACTGCTGGACAGCCTGTAAGCCACTGCCTCGCTCCGTCTGCATGGCCAGTGGCAGTCGCTCCTGGACCCATGCCTGGAAAGGATGCAGGGAGCAAGTCAAGGGGAGAATGCACCCAAAGACCACTGCATCTCAATTAAACTGTAAGCCACACCACACAGGCTTGCTTACCTCTGTCTTTGGCACGGGAAGGTCTTGAGTCCTGCAACTCCCTTCCCTCTCCCTCAGCAGGCTAATGGGGACTCTTCCTTCATGTCTCAACTCAAGACATCCCCTCCTCTAGGAAACCCTCCCTGACTTTGGCCCATTGCCTCCTCTCGGCTCCCCCAGCCTCCTAAACTTCCTCATAACAGCCCAACCCACCCTGAGTTGTCACTGTCGGGAGGTAAGTGCCTTTTCCCCTTCGGATTCTTGAACCTTCTATGGGTAGGAATGGGATCTGTCTTGGTCCCCCTGTGACCCCAGCATCATCCAAGTACAGAGCTTGACCCATAAGGATCAAGCGAATGAACAAATTAGTGAGTGAAAGAATGAATGAGCAGATCAGGAAGCGAGTGACTAAATGAGGAATGAATGAGGGATGAGTGAATAACAAACAGCAGTAAGTCAGTGGAGGAAAGAATGAAGATGAGTCAATGAATAAACCAATGAATGAATGAAAGTGAGTAAATGTGGAAAAAGTGAATGAATGAATGAACGAATGAATGAGTGGATAAGTGAAGGAGCAAATGAGTAAGGGAGGGAAGGACTGGATGACTGAGTCTAGCCTCGGGTCAAGGGGAAGGTCTCCCAGTGGGTCAGGGGGAAGGTCTCCCAGCCAGCTCCGCCCTTGAACTCGCCAAGGTCCCACGGTCCCACCCTCACTCCCAACCTCCACGCCCCGCGGGCCCGGGGCTCTCCCGCCGCCTCCCATCCCATCCCAGCCGCTGCAACCATCTCCTCCGCTTTACCCCGGCCTCGCCCCAGTCCCCGCACCCCTCCTCACCAGCTCATCGTCAAGGTCGTGCGCCACCTGGTGCAGCTCCTTAGAGGCGAGCAGCAGGCGGCGGCGCTCCTGCAAGGGCTCGAGCAGGCGCACCAGGCGCTCGCCCACCGCGTTCTGCCGCTCGCCCACCAGCTCCTTGCTGGCCGGCTCCAGCGGCAGGGCGGCGGTCTGCGCCTGCAACTCTCCCACCTCGCGGTACCACTCCTCCACCTGCGACTCCATCGACTGTGGGGACAGGGGCACAGTCAAAGGGCTCCATCCTCCCTCCCAGTCCTGCTCTGGCTCCCCAGTGCCTTTATGGTGAGAGCCAAACCCTTCGCCAGGGCGCACCATTTCCAACTAGGCCCCTACCCAATCCCCTCCAGAAGCTCTAGGCTCCTCCCTGATACCGCCACAGGCTAAACTACTCCTGCCTCAGGGCCTTCGCCTTTTCTATTCCCTCTATCTGGCATGCTCTTCCTTGTCAATTAGATTTCAGCTCAAACATTACCTTCTCACAGCAGCTTACCTGGCCCGTTGGGCTAAAGTGACCCATTCATTCATTCATTCGTTCATTCTCAGAACGACCTTTCAAATTTGGTGATATCCCTGTTTTACAGGGGTGGAAACTGAGGTCCAGAGAAGTTAGGTAATTTGTCCAAAGAGTCAACCTTTCCAAATGTCATAAATATGAAGTTATAGTGATTTAAGTGGTGCGTATGCCATAGGGATAAACACAGAGTGCAAAATCAGACCCAAATACCCTGGAGAATTCATGCATTTTATAGATGCCATTTCAAATCCCCAAGGAAAAGATGGATTATTCAATGAGTGGTCACGGGCCAATTTAGCTGGATCCCTTCCTCCCTCTTTATGCTGAAAACAATTCCAGATGGATTAAAGACTTAAATGGAATAAGTAAATCCATAAGGCACAGAAGAAAACCTGGGCAAATGCTTTTATAATCTTAGGATGGAGAAAATCTTTCCAGCCAAAAAAAAAAAAAAATCATAAAGGGAAAGATTTATAAATTTGGCCACATGAAATACTTTTGCATCAACCAAAACTCCTAGATGTAATGAGAAGGCAAATGACAACCTGAAAAAAATATTTAACATAACTCCTATTATTAGAACAAGGAGTTAGTTTCTTTGACAATCAAGGAATTCCCTTTATTCTGCTTCCTCTGTCTCCACTTACCACCATCAGTCAATTCTGTCTTGTGGCTTTTCTGTTGGTATCCTGCTTCTAGAATGGGAGCTTTTTTTTTTTTTAGAATGGGAGCTTTTTGAGGGCAGGGTTTGTGCCGGTTGACCTCAGTATTCCTGAGCACATAGAACAGTGTCTGGCATGTAATAGGTCTTTGGTTGTGACTCGATCAACGCACAGATGAATGTCACTGGCAAAGAAAAAGACTGCCCCCGTGTGAACATGCACCTCTCCCAGTGAACAGGCAACACACAGAAATAAAAATAAGCACAAGGGGTGCCTGGGTGGCTCAGTCATTAAGCGTCTGCCTTCGGCTCAGGTTGTGATCCTGGGGTCTTGGGATCAAGCCCACATCAGGCTCCCCGTTGAGCGGGGAGCCTGCTTCTCCCTCTCCCACTCCCCTTGCTTGTGCTCCCTCTCTTGCTATCTCTCTCTCTGTCAAATAAGTAAATAAAATCTTAAAAAAAAAAAGCATGAAGAAGAGATGCCTAGTCTCACTAATCAGCAGGAAAATACAAATCAAAACAAGGTACCCTTTCTTGTTCACCATATTGGCAACCATGTATAAGACAGATAATATCTATTATTAGCAAAGATGCAGGGAGATGGGCAGGCACACTCAGCCGCTGTCAGCCAGTGGTGGTATGAATTAGCAGAGCCTTTTTGGAAGGCAATTTGGCAGATCCTATCAAAATGCAAAAAAGTTCATATACTTTGACCCAGCACTTGCACTTCCACTTCTAGGAATATAACTAAAGAAATACTGGCTCATGTGCATAAAGATGTTTGCCCAAGGATCACACTGTAAGCAGAGTTTATAATGGGAAGCAACTGGAAACAAACATGATGCCCACCAAGAGTGAAATGGTTAAACAAATCCGCATCAGTATGGAATAATGGCCAAGACTTGCTGTTAAGAGAAAAAAACAACTTAGAACATACAGCTGAATATATTATATTTGTCATGGGTTGTGCATGCATAAAAATTCCCTGGAATAAACAAGAAATTAGTCACAGATGGTACCTATGGGCAGGGGAGGGAACTCAGTGAATGGGGACAGGGGTGAAGGAGAGACTTATCACATAGGATTCTTAATAAAGTGTTTGATGTCTGAGCCATAAAATGTAATTATTAAAAATTTTAAATTAAACATTACAAATTAAAATTATTCAAAAACCACATAGGTAGTTAGGAAATGCACAGAAAGAGGGGCTAGCAGGATGCACACTAAATCTTAACTGAGGTTCCTTTTGGGGTGCGGGGACTGGAGGTGCAGTTAAGGGAGACTTTACGTTTCACTGAAGACTTCTACATTAGTAAGATCTTTAACCAAAAGAATATAATTATGTATTACTTGTGTGACTCGAAACAGAGGGGGTAAAAGCCATAAAAGAAAACAACATTACAATAATGAAATTAAGTGGTAACAGATCAGAGCAAATGACTGCAACTCAATAGTCAAAATCCAAGAACCGAGTGAAGACGTTCTTCCAAGTTTCTGCAGCCCAGAACTGTTGTTTTTGCCAGCTTACGGTCCATCCCTTCTCCGCAGCACCTCTATTGACCCTCTCACACCTAAGCTCTGAAGCGACTAAGAAAACCCTAGAGCTCCAAGGGCGGCCACATGAGCCAAGATAGCCAATCAAAACACTGAAACCACCCTGGCTTGGGGGGTGGGGTGGGTAAGAGATAGCATGTGACCTAAGATCAGCCAATGAAAGCCCACCTTCTAAACCTTATTTATTTATTTATTTATTTTTTTAAGTAGGCACCACACTGACCGTGGAGCCCAGTCTGGGGTTTGAACTCATCACCTGAACTCAAGACCTGAGCTGAGCTGACAGGTCATGATGATGGAGTCCCAGGATCGAGTCCTACATCAGGCTCCCAACTCCATGGGGAGTCTGCTTCTCCCTCTGACATTCTCCTTGCTCATGCTCTCTCTCTCTCTCAAATAAATAAATTAATTAAATATTAAAAAAAAAAGATTTAAGACCTGAGCTGAGATCAAGAGTTGTACATTTAACCCACTGAGCCACCCAGGCGCCCCAAACGCTTCCCTCTTTTGCAGGAAAAGTGTGTGACTCAGGAGGGTACTCTCTTTCCATTGGGGTTCCTCAGTTGGTAGAACATAGGCCTGGTGTGGGGTGGAGTTGCCGACTTGCCAACTTGCTCCCGACAACGAGGCCAACAGAGAGAAAAGCAATGCCCAGAAACGAAGACAGATTGCTGAGGAGGACATAATTTGAGGAACTGATCCAGCCATGCCTGAAGCCGCCTACTGCGTGGGTTTTTCAGCAAAGTGAGCCAAGAACCTCCCCATTACCCTAAGTCATTGTGGCTTGAAGTCCTATGAACTGCACCCCAAAGAGTTCCAGATGATACAGTTCACAATCCGTAGGAGTCATGAAAATGGATAAAAACAAACGTTTTAACAAGCCAAAAGCAGATAAAAGGAATTTTCAAAAGGCACAATTACAAGCTGCAGAAATCAAAGAAAAATAAAAGAGTCACTCCAAAACCTTTTTCACTAGGCAAATCAGTGCACCAATGCGTAGAAAATCAAAATGCATTCAAATCCTGGCAACTCTTAAACATAATCTGAAATGCTACTAAGTTCCAGTTCTCTGCTAGATGAAAACCTCTCCATAACATGCCCACAAGAGCCGTGTGACCCGAGATGGAATAATTCCAGGACTAACACTTTTCTACTTCTGCAAGAATGCCATGTTTTGAACACCCACTTAATGTGGATCCTTCCTTGCAAACATGAGCAAAGGAAACAGAAGGACGGTGGTCATTAAATGTACAAAGAGATGTTCCACCTCATTCAATGTTAAGGGAAATGCAAATTAAAATAACTTTAAGACAGGGGCGCCTGGGTGGGTCAGTTGGTTAAGTGTCTGCCTTTGGCTCGGATCATGATCCCAAGGTCCTGGGATCGAGCCCCTCATCGGACTCCCTGTTCGGCAGGGAATCTGCTTCTCCCTCGCCCTCTCCCTCTCCCTGCCCCTTATTCGTGCTCTCTTTCTCTCTCAAATAAATAAAATCTTAAAAAAATAAAATAACTGCAAAACAGTATGTTTCACTTCTCAGATTAGCAGAAGTGAGAAAGCTTGACCATGCTTAAGGATGGGGGCCACTTGGGGAGAGGATCCCTATAACATGCAGGGGTGTCCACAGCCTTTTTACGGCAATATCTCTCAAAAAGTTTAATGTGCACACCTTTGGGCCCACAAATTGTATTTGGAGGACTCTTTCCTTTCCTTTCTTTTTAGATTTTGTTTATCTATTTGAGAGAGAGAGAGAGAACACAAGCAGGGAGGGGAGCAGAAGGAGAGGGAGCAGATCCCCTGCTGAACAAGGAGCCTGAGGCAGGGCTCGATCCCAGGACCCTGGGATCATGACCAGAGCTGAAGGCAGATGCTTAACGGAGGCATCCACCCAGGTGCCCCTGGAAGGCTCTTTTCAACAGAAGTATTTACACATAGGCTCAAATGCATATGGATGGGGATGTCTACTGTGGTGCTATTTACACTAGTGGAAGATTAGAAACAGCCCAGACATCTCTCAACAGAGGGCTGGTTAAAGAGAGACTCTTGAGTCACCCCATGGAATATCATGCAACCAGGAGATCCATCCATTCTTGGACAAGGAAGGATACCTGGTCCAGCGAAAAGGGCAAGCGTCCGCATGGTCTGTCCCGATGTCACATGAATGTGTGCATATGCATGGAAGATTTCCAGGACATAGAAGAAACTGTGACAAGAATGACACCCCCACGGGGTGACTGAGGGGGGTGCTCACTCAGTTAAGCGCCTGTCCTTGGCTCAGGTCATGATCTCAGAGTTCTGGGATCAAGCCCTGCATTGGGCTCCCTGCTCAGCAGGAAGCCTGCTTCCCCCTCTCCCTCTGCCCCAGTTCGTGCTCTCTCTCTCTCAATAAATAAAAATCTTAAAAAAAAGAAAGGAAGGAAGGAAGGAAGGAAGGAAGGAAGGAAGGAAGGAAGGAAGGAAGAAAAACACCCTGGGAAGTGGGACCATGTATGTGTGTGTGGAGAGGAAAGAAAGTCTTTTCACTTTTCACATGATATTTCTTACCATAACAACAATACTAGGTAACTCATCCTGGTGCCTGCCCCAAGCCAGCCAGTGCTCTGAGCACTGGACTAGGAATAATTTACGTAATCCTCACAGCATAAGGGGCTGGGGGAAGATGGGGATGTTTATTTCGTTCATGGTTGGATCCCAGCGCCTGGCCCTGTGCCTGGCACAGAGTAGGTCTCTGTAAATGTGCGCTTACTGCCTTTGTTGGACTGATCCCCAGGCTGGTGTGTTGGGCCGTATTAGATATTAAGAATTGTCGGGGCACCTGGGTGGCTCAGTGGGTTAAAGCCTCAGCCTTCAGCTCAGGTCATGATCCCAGGGCCTTGGGATCGAGCCCCACATCAGGCTCTCTGCTCAGCAGGGAGCCTGCTTCCTCCTCTCTCTCTCTCGTGTTCTCTGTCAAATAAATAAATAAAATATTTAAAAAAAAAAGAAATTAAGAATTGTCAAAAATTAAACCAGCTTTACACACATCAAAACCAGAGTAGCCACGAAGTACTGACACATTCTACCGCAAGGATAACTCTTGAAAACATTGCTCAGGAAAAGAAGCCAGACACCGAGGACCACATATTGTATGATTCCATTTATATGAAATGTCCGAAATGGGCAAATCTATAGTCAAAGAGAAGATGCGTAGAAGGAGTTAACTGGTAGAGGGAGGCTAATGGGAATGGCATTTGGAGGGGTGGGGTGATTTGCAAATACATGAAAACCACTGACTTTTACACATTAAAAGTATATTTTATGGTATGGAATTAAATCTTAATTTTGTGAAAAGACATTAAATGTAAGAAAAAAAAAAAGCAAAAGCAGAAGAGCCCACTTGGGAAAAAGCCTCAGTCACTAGCCACGTGGTAGGTAGGAATACACAAGCTTTGACCCCCAGATCATTCTCATCCCTACTTGCTGCTTTCCCATTTTCCGGTTGGGGAAACTGAGACTCAGAAGAGCAGTCCCAGGTCCAGAGTAAAGACTGCCACAGCCACAATTTGAATCACAAAATCCTAGCGGCTCTCAGTCACTCTGCTTCTCTAGAATGGAGGCTCAGAAAGGAGGGGTCACTTGCCCTGGGTGCGCAGCAGTGGGATGGGAGGGCTTCAAACCCTGGCTCTGCCGCTCCTGTACCCCGATTCTCCCCATAGGCTGCACTGAGCTCAGGAAGACATATGACACAAAGAATGGGGGGGGGGGTGTTTCCTTAGCCAGAGAAAGTGCCTTGCTTGGGGTAGGGGGAGCTTTCAGGGGTGAAGTAGGTGGTAAGGAGTCCCCAGGGACCCAGCCCAGCAGCTGCAAAGCCTCCAGTGCATTTTCCCCTGGCTGGGCCCCCTCTGATGGCAGGAGACCAGCTTCCCCCACCCGCCCCAGGCAGGAGCCTGTGGCTGAGCCAGACCAGCTGGTCAGGCCCCTGAGGACTGGCAAGCGGGGGCCTGGAACACCACCATCTGGTCCCTGGGCCAGGAAGGCCAGTTGGCTAGGAGGCTCTGAGAGCGGACTCGGGGTCACATGGCCTCCATCTCAGGTGGGCTCCTAGGAAGCCTGCTGCAGTGGTTGGGGCAGAGGACACAGGAGAGGACCCAGGAGGGCACAGGGATCAAGGGACAGAGGCGGAGATGAAGAATGGAAACAAAAAGAGAGTGAGAAAGTAAGAGAAGCAGAGACACACAGGAGATGGCAACTCGCAGAGTTTCCACACAGAGGATCTCGGGGACCAGGACGGAGAGACAGGCCCAGAGAGAGGCCAAGGGGGCAGACCACTCACAGATCCACACCCCTTCTGCCTGAACCAGCCTGCTTCAGCCCAGCAGGGCCCCAGGGCCGGAGGGGTGCGGCAGCCAGGAAATTTGCTGGCTGGATGGCAGCCGCCCGCCCTCCTGCCTGTGCCCAGCATCTGAGCTCTCAGGCGGCCCTGGGGGACAGCAGGGGCCTTGGGCAGCCCCTCCCCTCCCCAACGGCAGCTCGGGAGGCCCAGCTGGGCTCCATCTGGGGGCCGAGCCTACGGAGACACTCCCTGCCCCCTCGGGCTCCCTCTGCTGGGGAAAGTCCTGTGCTGGGGCCTGCCCCTGCCTCCCATCTCTGTGTGACCCCCAGCCAGACCCTTGTCTCCGCTGGGCCTCGGCCTCGCCCTAGAACAACGCTTCAACAGGGCTTCCTTCTGTGGGGAGGGAAGAACAGGAGGCCCCCAGTCCTCCCTCCAAAACCTAAACGCCCAGAGGAAAGAGGGATGTTCAAGCTCACTGGTCACCGGAAAAAATACAAATGCAAACAACCCATGCATGAGAAAAATCAGACTGAGAAAAATCTAAAATGTCTGACAATACAGGTGCTGGCGAGTATGGGCAGAAACAGGAACTCTCACAGGCGGAGAGAGCATTAACTGGCAGAAGACTTCGGGCAAGCTATTTGGCAAGATCATGTGAACTGAAGGCCCTTCTAACTTTTGGCACCCTATTAACATTTCATATATCACCCCCCGAAATAATTTTTTAAATATTTTTATTTATTTATTTGATACAGAGAGAAAGACACAGTGAGAGAGGGAACACAAGCAGGGGGAGCAGGAGAGGAAGAAGCAGGCTTCCCGCTGAGCAGGGAGCCCGATGTGGGCTCCTGGGATCATGACTGGAACCAAAGGCAGACACTTAACCAATGGAGCCTCCCAGGCGCCCCACAGATCCTCATCTCTTGAGAGCTCACCATATCCCCAACATCTTTCCAAGGGGTCTGCAAGGTTCCAACTATTTTATAAGAATACCAAGGCGCTGGGGCGCCTGGGTGGCTCAATGGGTTAAGCTCTGGTCATGGTCTCAGGGTCCTGGGATCAAGCCCCGAGTCTGGCTCTCTGCTTGGCAGAGAGCCTGCTTCCCCCTCTCTCTCTGCCTGCCTTTCTGCCTACTTGCGATCTCTCGCTCTGTCAAATAAGTAGATTAAAAATCTTAAAAAAAAATACCAAGGCACTATTTGTCTTTATTCTCATTCTCTCCCAAGGGTATAGTGTGGTTTTGTGGGGACCCTATGACTCATGCTTTTGCCACAGAAAACAGAACATGTGCAGAAGCAAAGGTAAGAATCTTCTAGTAGGGGCACCTGGGTGGCTCAGTGGGTTAAGCCTCTGCCTTCAGCTCAGATCATGATCTCAGGATCCTGGGATCATCTCAGGGTCCTGGGATCGAGGCCCAAATGGGGGGGGGGTGTCTCTGCTCAGCAGGGAGCCTGCTTCCTCCTCTCTATCTCTGTCTGCCTGCTTGTGACATCTCTCTCTGTCAAATAAATAAATAAAATCTTAAAAAAAAAAAAAAAAAGAATCTTCTAGTAAGCCAGACATGAAAGAGTTGCAGTACTGGAAACAGTGCCAATCTCCTAATTTTTTTTTTTTTTTTTGGCTTGGAAAAGAGTTATTCTTCATAAAAGAATGCTCTGGGGTTAATATAAAAAATGGATTTATTATCGTTGTTTTTATGTGAGTCATTTATTTGTTTTAGTGCAGTAAATATTGATAGGTAAAATGCACCAGAACCAAAGCTCTTTGGGGATTGCCATGATTTCTAATTGTGGAAAGGTGTCCTGGAGACCACATATGGGGGCTGCTGCTGTGTATAAAGCAATGACATCACTGGCATCAGATTCAGCTCCCTGTGTCTCTTTGCTCCTTTGCCTGTCCCCCCGACCAGAACGTGAGCCCTGTGAAGGCTGTAGGTTCGGGTCACTTTTGCCCACTGCTGCTCTCCAGCACCAAGAAAAGCGCCTGGCATACAGTCCATGCTCAGTGAACACTCGCCGCGTGAATGTATGGATTCTAATCAACGTCTTTAGGCTTTGATTATTAGCTAACTTTTTTTTCTTTTTTTCTTCTTCCCCCCCAGACCCTATGCCAAACCCTCTAGCAGTGTAACTATGCAGGGGGCATGTCCAAAGCAGCGGTGAAAAGTCAAGAGTCCTGGATTTGAATCCAGGCTCTTCACCTGCTCCCCTGGGCCAGTAAGTTCGCCTCCTGGAGGCTCCATTCCCCGTCATGGTCAGGCGGCGTGCCTGGCCTCGGAGGCAGGAGCTGCTACACCTCGAGAGGGGATAAGCAACATCTGCTTCCGAGCCTCCAGACAGTCGTGTCAAACGATCAGATCCCGAGCACTGACCAGCGGCCAGCTAGGAGCCGAGACCATGCAGACCCTACGTCTATCCTCCAAGCCCTCCTCGCATCCTAAGGGAGCCGCCGGCTTGCTGTATGTCCTTGGGCCAGGTGCTTTACCTTCTGTGCCTCACTTTCCCCATTGGTAAAATGGGGGATAGTCACTGGACCAATCTCAGGGTTGCTGGAAGGAAGAGTTACCATTAAATGGGTTCCCTCGGAACCCCCTTTCTGCTCTTCCAGCCCTTCTAACACATCTGAAACAAATCCCTCTATGAAATCCCCTCTGTGTGCAATACCTTGACTCAGGCTCCCCGGGGGCACACAGAGGCCCTGTCGGGGTCAGCCAGGCCATACCTGTAGCTTCTTGAGCTGGCTGTTGACGGTGGCCAGGTCCCCGCCAGGATCCACGTCCTGCAGCTGGCTCTCCATGTGAAGGAGTTTCTTGTCCAGCTCAGCGAAGCTCTGCACCAGCTGGTCGGCCTTGCTGGCCTCAAAGAGCTGCCTCGCCTTGGCCTGGGTGGTGCTCTCCAGTTCAGCCCAGCACTGCCGGATCTCCCCCAGCTTTTTCCGCACCGAGGCCGCCAGCTCTGGCTTCTCTTGCATCAGTTGCTGGCCCTCCTGCCCCAGACAGGTGGGAGACAGGAAGGGAGTGGGAGGGGGGCAGGTGGTGGGGAGGGACAGAGAAGTATGGGGGCAATGGGACACAGGGAGAGACATGGAGACAGAGACAGGCCCAGAGATGGAAGGAACCAACACATGGGAAGAAGGATGAGACAAGAGATGGACAGACATAGAGTGAGGGACACAGGGACATGCCCATCAAGTCAGAAACATGGGAAGAGGCCCAAAGAAAGACAGATGAGAGAGAGACAGAGAGAGAGAGAGATGGAGACAGAAGAAATGGGGGGAGAGCAAAAGAAGCAAAAAGAATGAACTTCAGTTAAACTCAAAGATTGACTTTGCCCCCTGCCACCATTTATAGGGCATCAATGGGTCAGGAGAGAGGAGGTACTGAAGGCTGTAGGTCTAGGGCTCTAACAAGAGTAGGGATCAGTTTTGGGGGTTGAGGCTGGGTTCCTCCAAGACTCAAGTCAAGCTCCTTGGTGGTCTAGAGCTACATATGGTACAGTACACATTAAAAATAACAATACCAAAGCAATTACGTTCCTAGGTGCCTGGCCTTGTATTAAGGACTTTATATGTATGACTTAAGAGCCCACGGAAGTAGCAATGTTCATTGTTTCCTTATCTAATTTTCTTTCTTTAAAGTTTTATTTATTTAAGTAATCTCTGCACCCAACACAGGGCTTGAACTCACGACCCCGAGATCAAGAGTCAAATGCTCTTCTGACTGAGCCAGCCAGGCACCCCTATTTCCTTATTTTTAAAGCAGAGGAAACTGTGGCTCAAAGAGGTTAGCACAATTCGCCAAGGCTGGTAATAGGCATAGACACAATTAAAACCCAGGGTTGCATGAATCCAAAGTTCACATTAACCCTGGGTCTCCCAGGATGGCTCCAGCCTGTCTACTTGACCTTCCAGCCTAGGTGTGCCATGTGGAGTGGGGGAATTTAGAGGAAGGGTAAAATATTTAACAACCAGACGGGTATGGGCACCATGCAGAAGAGATGCGAGCCATTTTACAGATGGCAAAACTGAAGCTCAAAGAGGTTACAAGAATTGCTCACGGCCCCATGGCGAGGAGCAGATGTGGAAATGATCTGTTAAGGGTTCAGAGGGGTAGGAAGGGCAGGACACCAGTGGTGGGTTCTGGAACTGAGATGTGGGTGCCCTGGAGGCCTCCAGCACCTGACACAGGCAGAGGGACGCTCTACATCCTCACCCTCTCGATCTTCTCCAGCCACTCCTTATTCTGAGCCAGCTCGGCCATGAATGCCTGGTGCCGGAGCCATCTCTTATGCAGCTTGTGGCCGTCTTCCCTCGTGCCATCCCGTGCCATTAGCATTTTCTCATGGATCCAGCCATCCAGCTGTGCAGGACAGGGAGAGGAGCACAGCTGATTCCCCCAGCCTGGCACAGTACCCCTATCCATTCCAGAACATCCCAGATTCAAAGCTTAGGCTGCTAGATTTAGGGGGAGGTTGGAAGGAAGGGATGGAAGAAGCTTTACAAGTACTGTCTTTGTTGGGGGGTGGGGGGAGGCATTCAGGCTTTCTTCTAGGTGGTGGAGGATGGATGGGCATCCCCCAGAATGCCCAATCTCTTAGTTGCCCCATCCTCAGGGCTGCCCTTCTCAACTCCTCATAAGCCCCCAAAGGCACAGCTTCTGAGCCAGTCAGCCTCCTCCCTCCCAGGGACAAATCAACCCTCCAAAACTAGACCTCCAGCTAATTTAGCTAACTTCCAATTTAGCCCTTGCCTCCCACGCCATTTTCCCAACAGCAACACTTTGACCCTTCCATCTAGTCTTAGCCACCTCCAATAAGGACCAATTCAAGATTCTCAAACCATTCCCAAAGGTATCAAATGAAGCCCATAGCTAGTGCTAACCTCCCAATATGGCCAGTTGAACCCCTAAACAACTTCCCAACTAGAGCCTAGTCTAATTCCCTCCAAACCAACCCTCCAATCTGGGGTAAACCCATCCCCCACAACTCATATCCAGCTTCCCTAATGAGCCCACAGGACTTCCCATGTTCAGCCCTGGGACTCCAAGACTGCAGTCCCCAAACCATGACTAGTTCTAGCCCCCAGACAAAGCCAACCTCCTAAATGTAAGCAACAGGGCCACCTTCTGGCTCCTCAAACGAGCCAACCCCCAAATCTAGCCCCAGACTCCTCAACAGGATCAGACAGAACCTTCCTATGCCAGCCCCCTTCCCAAACTAAAGCCAGTTCTATTTCCCCCACTGGCCAGCAAGAGTAGTCATCCAAAATGCAAGCACAAAATAGCCCCCCCCCCCCGCTTACTGTCCTGAGCAGGACCAATCACAAGGTTGCCTTCTGAGCCCCCCTCAAGACTTGTCCCCCAAGCCGGAATCTCCCTACCCACTCGTGACCAAACCTGGCACCTGGGACATTTTGCTCCTCCCCCTTCCCCCCCCACCCCCAAGTCACAAGATCCTCTTCTTCCCTCCTGCAAAAAAAAAAAAAAAAAAAAAAAAAAAAGACTCTAGCTCCATCTGAGAGGCAAATGCAGTCATAACCAAGGACAAATCCTGAGCGGGCCAAACCCCACCCTGTGTCTCTGGAGCATGTGCTCCCTAGGGGTCCAGGTCAGCTTCAGACTCCGTCATACACACAAGCGCGCACACACACACAGACACACATGAGCCAAGTCAAATGCTGAACCCTCCAACTCAATTCACAGGTTTCTGACATACAGGGAAGAGCTCGCCAATGGCAGCCACAGCGTACAGTGAAGGCAAAGCCCCTAAAGGAGACGGTACTTCGTCATCAAGATAAAGTACCCCCAAAGTGACTGACCCCCATCACCGAAGGCAAAGCTAGAGTCCTGAACAACCAAGGAAACAGCCCTCAAAATCAGAGCCTCCAAACCCAGAACATATCCAAGTCCCTCATCGCCCAAAGCCGACCCCCGCAAAAGTGATTCGCTCCCATCATTTAAAGCTAATACAGATCGCGCAAGAACCAAGGAAGATACCCTTCAAAAGGTTGAGAGCCCCCAGCCCCGGGGCAAAAAATCATATCCCCAGTTACCCAGAGGAGAGCGCCCTAGAGAGGATGAGACCTCCCTCAACCCCCTGGCAAATCCAGACTACCTCCGGAGTAGCTTCAGAAGTCCCCCTTTTCCGCTTCCCTTCCCTGGGACCCGTCCCCTCAGTCCCGCCCGCACCAGCACCGCGGACAGCTCCCAGCTTCGCTGCCCCTTCCCAGGGCTGGGGTCCCTGCGCAGGTCCGGCCCACCCCTGCGCCGTCCGCGCCCCTCCTTTCCGCGGCCTCAGCGGGCGAGCACGCGCTCGAGCCCCCTCCCCCGCATGCCTCGGCGGGGACGCGCGTCAGCCCCCTCCTCTGGGCGCCCGGGGGACCTGAAGTGGCGGCGGCGTTGGCGGAGCGTCCCTGCGGCGGGCGGGCTCTCGCCCCTCCACTGCGACGGCCGTGGCAGCAGCGGTGGCGACCGCTGAGACTCTCGCGGACGCGCGCCCCCGCCCCCGCCCCCGCGCCGCGGCAGCGCGCCCGCCCGCGCGCGCCCCCTGCCTGCCTCCGTGCCCGCCTCCTTGCCCGGTCTCTGCTGGCGGGGCGGGGCGGGGGGGGGGTGGCGCGGGTAGTGAAGGAGGATTCAGCACCTCCCTAAAGCATAGGGGGTGGGGGGTGGTTCTGCGCCATCTCAGATTATTGCTACTTGGTCCAGAAAAATCTCATAGGAGGGAGAAGGAGCTCCTGGACCTAATGGAAGGGCAGGAGGGAGGGGGACCCTGGGACCTGGGCTACCTCAGCTTTGTGAAGTACGGAATGGGGTGGACTCCTAAACCATCTCTAATGAGAAGGGACTCAGATTCCTGGCTATCTCAGGAATATAGATACCGGATATGGGAGGGGTCCTAGAACATCTCATAAGATGTTCTGCCAGATGGACTTATAAAATGGGACTGCCAGAATAATCTCCTTGGGAAGGAGGGAGACAGGGTGTTCCTAGGCCTATCTCTAGTGGGCTTGAGTCCCAGACCTAATGGGCTTGAGTTATGTGGAGGTGGGCGGTATGGAGGCCCTTGTCCATTTCATATGTGGAGAGAACCATTTCCCGTGGCGGGTCACGTGGAGGGTGTCAAACTATCTTTAATAGGAAGAATTGGAGCCTGTTTCTGAGCCATCTTTGGGGGAAACTTGGGCACTGGATCGTTATGAAGGGGGGTGGTGATGATCCTGGGCAGACGGATGAGGCCGGGATCATCTCTGGGGGTTACAAAAATGTTCCCTGGGCCATCTCTAATGGGACGTTCTTTTATGTGGTCCAGAACAGTTTCTATGGAATGCAGGGGAAAGGTGTGTGTGTGTGGGGGGGGGGGGGGGGTAGCATGCCTCCTGAACCGTCTCTAATGGGGAAGAAATCCTGAGCCATCTCAGGATTTGGGGAGATCCTTCCAGATGTGTAGGTCATCTCTAAAGGGGTAAAACTTGATTCCTAGACACTTTTAAAGGGGTGAAGGCTTGTTTCTGGACCGTCTCTAATCGAAGTTGCGCTCTGGGCAGCTGGTCTACCCACGCCGACCCTGCCCGTCTCTCAATACTCTCCCCAGCAAGGCGGTTCTCACAAATCTCCTGAGAGAAAGGTGAGATCACCGCACCTTCCTGCGGACCCGTAGGCGTGAACGTGCGCCGTTGCCAGGGGCGCCCAGGGCCCCTCCCTCTTCCCCTGGCGAGACAGGAGGCGGGGGTTGCGGAGTTTGCGCACTGAGGCTGGAACCCGTGCGCCTCCTGGCGGCTCCGAGTGAACATCACTTCACGACCCACTTAGACGGGGCGTCCCCGCCCCAGGAGCCTCAGTCCTGGAGCACTTCCCTCCCTAGGAAAGAAGTCATTGGCCCCGCACAGCTGGAGGTCCTACCTCGTGGCAGTCTCGGAGGAAATGCTGCAGCCCAAGTTGGTCGTGTAGCTTCTGCATCCATTGCTGGGCCCGTAGTTGGTTTTCTTGGCTCCTGGGGATGGGGAGAGAGGGGCTGGGGCAAGCCTGGGGGTGGGGGTGGGGGGACACTGGTGGAGGACTGTGCGGGCATTGGGCTTGTCAGGGCTAGGAACCGGGGGCATATGTAACTGTGAGGAAGAGGAAAAAGTAAGGTGGGGATGGGGGGATAGGGAAGGACACATTGGTGAGGGCAGAGCCAGGGATGAGCCAGAGAGGGGCAGAGGGAGACAGAGAGAGCAAGAGAGAGGGAGAGAGAGAATGGGAGAGACAGACAGAGACCTGGAAAAAAATACAGACACTGAGAAAGAGTGACAGAGACACAAGCCCAGAGAGATAAGAGATTTGCAGAGTAGCGATACCAAGAGACAGTAACTTAGAAATCAAGAGACATCTAGAGAGAAAAAGAGAACAGGAGGGGGAGACAGACTCAGAGAGAGAGAGAGAGAGAGAGAGAGGGGTGCAGAGGCCTGCAGAAAGACAGATAAACACACAGACACAAGACCAGAGACAGGGAGAAACAGACCTCAAGAGGAAGTGATTGATAGAGACCTCCAGACAGACAAAGAGAAGGAAACCCAGGGAGAGAAAAAAATAAGAAAGAAATGCATCAGGGTAGTGCCAGACAGACAGAGAGACCAAGAGCAGTAAACAAGGAGAGAGAGAGAGAAGAAGGCAGATGGAGGGAAAGTGACAGAGTCGGGGCAGGGACAACAGGGAGAGGAAAAGGCAGAGAGGTGGCAAGATGATACCGGTAAAACACAGCTAGCCAGATGGGAGGGTACAGCAGAGCTGGAGAAAGGGAAAAGAGTAGGGCACAGGCAAAGAGGGTGGGCAGGTGCACTGGCAAGCAGGGTCAGACCTTTGGCCTGAGTGAACTGGCCCGGCTGGACCCAAGCCCCGCCACCCCGGAGCCAGCAAGGACCGCAGCCCCAGGCAGCCTGGCCTCCTGCCCACAGTACAAAGTGCCCAAGAGTCCTGGTGGAGGGAGCTGGGGACATCCCATTTTCCTTTGCCTTGAACAAGCCATTCCCACCTCAGGCCCTTGGCCCTGGCTGCTCCCACAGCTGGGAAAGCTCTTCCCGCCTCCCATCATCTACTTAAATACCACCTTCTTAGTGAGGCCCCTCCTGATTGCTCTCCAACACTTATGGCTTTCTTTTATTCTTTAATTTTCTCTCTCACACTTAGCAGTGCTATATATTACTTATTTGTCTTGTCTGTCTTCCCCACTAGGATGCCATTCCACCAGGGCAGGAATCTCTGTCTGTTTTGGTCACAGATGTATCCTCAATGCCTAGATAAAGAGCCTTGCACACATCAGGTGCTCAGTTTACATTTCTTGAATGAACAAACGAATGAATGAATGAGACATAAGGCAGAGGGAAAGAGAGATGACAGAAGCTAAGGTAAAGTGTTTGGGAAGACAGAGAAGAGAGCAGAAGAGAGCACAGAGTCCGAAAGAGGCAGATGGAGGGAGAGAAAAACAGGGAGAGGCACAGAAGGAAATGGAGACACAGAGATATACAGATAAATGGAGTCAAAGAGGGAGAGAGGTCACCAAACACCAGGGGCACAGCTGGAAGGAGGAACAGGACAAACCAGAGACAAACAAGCAAAATAGTAATTCCCTTCTGCCCAGACTCAGCTCAGGAGCCAGGAAATAGGAAATGCCTCTGAAATTGAACTGACATAATTCCCTCCAGGTCTTTACCAGCCTTCTTGCAAGCATCAGTCCTAGGATTGAGGAAAATCCCTCTTTTCCGGGAGGACGGAGGACAAGAAAACAACAGTGGTCACATCCTTCATATCCAGGCTGGGTCACTTCCTGGCTGTGACCCTGGGTAAGTCAGTTCCCCTAACTGAGCCCCTAGACTGCTGGAGAAAGGGAAGAGAGTAGGGCACATACAGGAAGGGGCCAGGTTCCAGGTCGGGGAGACATGTGGAGGGACTAAGTGACTGGCCCTCAATTCCAAGGTTGAGGGGTAGAGCTGGGACTAGCATCTGAGCCACAGCCTCCAGCGAATGGATGTTTTTTGACTTCCAGAGGGTAGGAAACCTGTCTCTAGACAGACAAACGGCGGCCTGGGAGTGAAGGGGGCAGGGACTGGGACTGTCTCTGTTCCTGCTATGTTCCCAGCCTCACCCAGCACAAGCTTAGGGCAAATGCCCCCCTCGGGGCTCCCACAACCCTCTGTATTTCTTCCATCCCGGTCCTGACCATTCCAGGCCGTCCTTGTCAGACAGCATGTGAGCTCTGTGAGGGCAGGAATCGTGTGCTGTCCTGGTCACTGCTGCATGCCCAGAATTGGCCCCCACAGGGCCTGGAACAGGGTATGGACTCAGTACCTGTTTAATTAGCTGAATAAATAATAGAATGAAAGGAGCAATTAATGACAGGAAAGGAAGGAAGGAAGAGGAATCACAGAATGAGCAGTCCTCCAGGCTTCACCTCTTCATTCTGCAGAGCCTGGCATACAGCAGGTACTCAAGAAATGTGGGGCAGGGCGCCTGGGGGGCTCAGTGGGTAAAGCATCTGCTTTAGGCTCAGGTCATGATCCTGGGATCCTGGGATGGAGCCCCACATCAGGGTTCCCTGCTCAGCAGGGAGTCAGCTTCTCCCTCTGTCCCTCCCCTCTGCTCATGCTCTTTTTCCTTCTCACTCTCTCTCAAATAAATAAATGAAATCTTAATTTAAAAAAAAAAGGGGGGGTAAAGGAAGGACAGGTCTAGGCCTGGCACTGGGAGCCCCAGCTCACAAGTTTACACCCTCAGGACCAGACTCCCCATGAAAGTTCCCCTTAGAAAATTCCAGCCTTGATGAATTTAGGGGAAAAGGACCCCTGAGCCCCAGACAGAGGAAGGGCTGGGGTCTCTGGGCTGTGGATGGTGGTGGAAAGTCCAGGCATGTTTTCCATCAGGATGGAAGGACAGAAAGAGGGGCACTGGGCCATCGTTGATTCACCCCAAGAGTCAGAAACAGCGATGATGATAGAAATCAGCCTGAAAGAGGCCCTATGAGAGGCTCTACTTGAGGGCTGGGATTTGGGCAGGGAGGCCAGTAGGGAGTAGTGTTTTGCTCGGAGCTTAGAAGAGTGCCTGGCACACAGTGGCTATTCAGTAAATGTCTTTGCCTAATTAGTGCAAGGACAGACAAGAGACAGGGCAGTGGTGAGACAGATGGTGGCTGTATCATGTGAAGGAGGCATGAAAGGGACACAGAAACACACGCGCTCTGTGTGCTTCCAAGGGAACAGGGCCTCTGGGGCCTGCCCGAGGAGCTCAGTCACCGTTTCGGAAAACCCAGCACACCAGGGCGCAGCATCCCATCTGGAAAGCTAGAACAGAACCTGTGTCTAGCCTTTAGCTGCTGGATCTGGGGACCAGCACAGCAGGGGGTGGGCATCTAAGAAAAGAAGGTCACATTTTCACCACCTGTCCAGCTACGTGGGGCTGAGGGCCGGCTTGGCAGAAAAACTTCCCTGTGTATCCCAAAAAGGGTTTCCCACCACCAGTTAGTCACCTTTTCACAAAACATCAAGTTACATCAAATCTAAGCCAGCATGGAATTAAAGGGACACTGGAGAGAGGGCAGAGAAGCGGAAATGCAGATGGAAAGGTGAGGAGCCCTGACTGCTCCCTCCCTCCCCTGTGCCCCCAACCAGGGACCTACTTCTCCAGCAGCCGGGTCACAGCCTCCTGGGCCTGCTCCCCGTAGACGTTGCCCTGTCTCAGGAGGCCCTCGGCCGCCTGCACGGCCACCTGCATCTTTTGCTGGTTCAGCTCCATCGTGGTGAGAAAATCCCGGTGTCTCTTGAGCGCCTCCTCCACTGTCTCCACGGTGCCCGGGAGCTCTGGACCCGACAGTGCCATCTCCTGGGGAGAGGGGAGGGTGGAGAGGGAGGGGTGGTGCTCAGGTCAGCCCTGCTCAGTTCCAGGACTTGGGAGATGCTGCCAGCCTGGCATGCCACCTCCCTCTGTCTTCCCCACCTTGCTCACCGTGCTCTAGCATCAAACCTGCCAGACAGGAGCCCACCTCCAGGCCTTTGCCCATGCCAGGCCCTCTGCCTGGCAGTCCCTCCCTCCAGATATCCCCCCAGCTTGGCTCCTTCACTTTCTTCAGGTCTCTGACCATCTTCCCCAAAATACCACCCTCCACCCCAGCCAGATCCCCTCATCCTGCTTTATTATTTTTCATAGCGTACACCCAACATGATATTATGTTTGTATGCATTTACTTGTTCATCCTCTTCTCCCCGCTACACACACACACACACACACACTAGAAGGCCAGCTGCATGAAGGTGGGATTTTGTGTTTTGTTTCCTAAAACTAGTACCTGGCACAGAGGACGCATTCGGTAAAGATTTAGTTAATCCATGAAGTCTGAACTGGGTGCTGGGTAACCTCAAGAAGTTCTTTCCCTCTCAGAGGTTAGTTTTCTAACTGGTAAAACAGGGGGTTCAGAGAGGTTCTCTTAAGGCCCCCTCCACTCCCATATTCAGTAGCCTCAGAATTCCAGGGGCTCCCTGTCTGTCCCCCCCCCCAGATAATCCTCAAACTGGGTGAGCTTTCTCTGAGATAACCAGCATAGGTGGTCACCCTTTCTAAAATGATGTCTAAAGCTTGTGGGTACTCTTGGACAATCTGAGAACAGGATGTTCTACCTTGTCCAAATCCTCAAACTTGCTTCCCATCCCAGAATGACCTCCAGCCGGATCAGCTGTTCCCAGATACCCACAGCACTTTGCTTGATTTCTTAAACCATACACAGTTGGTTCCCCTCTGCAGAAAGCATGCAAATTGCTTTCCCCAAAGGTAAGATTATCTGCTCATTTGGGCACCCACAACCACATAATCCACAATCAACTGCTAATACGGATAACCTCTGAGCCTGAATTACCTATTTCCATAATCTTGATTCTCCATCATCCACCCCAAGATCTTTGAAGTCCTTTAACCATCACCAATCAACCTGGCGATCTTGTTTCCTTCCAGACAATTCACAAACCCAGGGAAGTCACTGCAATGTGTATCCAAGTGCTTTACTCACTTGGGATAGTCCACAAACTGTCAGCCAGCCGCCTGGGATAACACACCAGTCTGCCCATCATAATCCTCAAATCCTGTTACGCACACGCCCGCACGTGTTCACACCGGCTGATCCACAAACCAGCCATCCGTCCCAGATACCCTCCCCATGCCCGCGGACCTCGGAGCCACGAACCCGATGACCACTGCAAACACCGCTCCGTACATCTCCCTGTCGCTGCGAGCCCCCGCGGCCTCAAGCCCCCACCGCGCGAACCCCGAGGCGGCCACCTGGTTGTGGAGCACCGCGCAAGCCTGGCGCAGGTCGCGCAGAAAGAGCTGGTAGACGTGTGCCTGCACCAGGGCCTCCCTGCGTGCCTCCCACAAGCCGAGCAGCTTGTGCCAGCCAAGTTCCAGGTGTGGGAGCCACTCGTCGAGCGCCAGGCCCGGGCCCAGCTCGGCGCCATCCGCCGCCAGCAGCGCCTCGCTGGCTGCCACGATGCGCGCGTAGTCCTCCTCGCGCTGGTCCACTTCCTCCTTGAGTGCAGCGTGGCGAGCCAGCAGCGCATCCGCCTCTTCCAGGCTGCCCGGCAGGGGCCCCTCGACGCCGCCCGCCGCCTCCTGGGCGCGCACCAGCCAGTCCAAGAAAGCGTCCAGGTCGTGCAGGAAGCGCTGCAGGCGCCCAGCCGCGGCCACCGCCTGGCCGCACGCCTGAGCCGCGCTGGCCAGCGCGCCCCACTCAGCGCCCAGTTCTTCCGCACCCTGGTGCAGCCGCGCCGCCTGGGCCGGGAAGCGCACGGCCAGCAGGGCGGCCTCCTCCTGGAGGGCCGCCTGGCGGGGCTCCAGCGCTTGTAGGGCCGCCTCCAGGCCGCTCAGGCGCCACTGCAGGGCGCCGCCCGCTCTGGGCGCGCTCTCCACCGCCCTCCGCTTCTCGCGCACCTGGGCGCGCACTTCGGCCACCTCCAACACGTGGTTCTCCACCAGCAGTACGGCGCTCATTTCCTCTTTGCGCTGTTCCACCAGCTCCACGATGCGGTTCCACCTGCCCGGGGCGGGGAGGAGGGTAAGAAGGGCGGCTTGAGGAGGACAGGGACTCCTCCCGGGCCTGGGGGACCCACGGACCTGGGATAGAACCGGGCCACTGTGTGACTTTGGAAAGTCACTTTATCTCGCAGAGCCCCGACTTCTGCCTGTGTAAAATAAAACCCTACAAGGCACACTTGCTTAGAGCAGCAGTTCTCAAAATGTAATCTGAGCGAGGTCAAAACCATCTTTATAATAGTGCTAAGATGCTATTTGCCTTTTCTCTCCTATTCTGTCCCCAGAGTCCAGTGTAATTCTCAGAGGTAGCATGGCCAAGAATGAACGCAGGAGCACACCCCAGAGCTCAGCTGCCTTCTCAACCAGAGAGCAAAGAGATCTGCAAAAATGCAACACAAAGCCACTCTTCTCACTATATTTTTTGTGTTGAAAAGTAGTTATTTTTCATTAAAAAAAAAACACACCAAAAACATTAGTGACATTAACATCTTGGGTTTATGATTGTGATTTTATTTTTTTATTTCTATTTTTTTTTCAGGAAGGCATATGTTTATTAAATCTTATCTAGCCAGGCATATGATTGTGATTTTTTAAAAAGATTTTATTTATTTGACAGAGAGCGACAGCGAGAGAGGAAACACAAGCAGGGGAAATGGGAAAGGAAGAAGCAGGCTCCCCGCTGATCAGGGAGCCCAATGCCAGACTTGATCCCAGGCTCCTGGGATCATGACCTGAGCTGAAGGCAGATGCTTAACCACTGAGCCACCCAGGCGCCCCATGATTGTGATTTTAAAATGACTTAATAGTTTTACATTTCTCAGTATCAGTTTACAACATAGTAAATATTGATAGATACAACCCACAAAAACAAGCTCTTTGGGGTTCCTAACAGTTTTTAAGAGGGATGTTGAGCCCAGAGTGTAAGACGTGCTGGCTTACAACGTCAGATACGATACTGGGTCCAGCAAATAGAAACTGAGCATGTCCCATGAGCCAGGGGCTGAGGATCAAACCGTGGAAGGGCAAATGTATTCTATACCAAAATAAGTTAATGGGGGAAAAATTATGTATTGCTCTGTGCCCTTGGTCAAGTGATGATACTTCTCTGGTTCTCAGTTCCCCTTCATAGGCTGTGTGTGGTCCAAGCTGGACTGCCTGGAGTCAAAGCTGACCTGTCTGCCCTTTGGTAAGTAATCCTCCCTGTTCCTCAGTTTCCCTATCAGTAAAATGGACGCAATCATAGCACAGCACCTACCTCATGGGTGTTGTGAGAGTCCAATGAATTATGATTTATGAAGTGGGTCAAACAGGACTTGTGCTCTACTTGTGCAACCACAATTTGGGGGAGCATATCAAACTCTTTTCTGCCTCAGCTGTGCTCCCTGCCTGAAATGCTCTGTACCCTCCAGTCCCTTCCTGTGTGTGGCTGGCTCCTTCTCATCCCCTTTGAGGGCCCTGCTCAAAATGTCATGGCTGACCACAAGATCTAAAATCACCTCCAGGCCCCTGGTTATGTTCTATCAGGTCACAAGAATTCTCTAAGGATCTTGTTCATTTATTAGTTTATTTGTTCACTGTCTCTCTGTCCCCTCCAGAATGGACATGCCACAGGGCAGAGATTAGGACTCTGAAATCAGAAGAACCCAAGTTCAGGGGCGCCTGGGTGGTTCAGATGGTTAAGTGTCTGACTCTTGATTTTGGCTCAGGTCATGGTCTCAGGGTGATGGATTGAGCCCCGCATTGGGCTCTGTGCTGGGGACGGAGCCTGCTTACGATTCTCTCTCCCTCCACCCTGTCTCATGCTCTCTCTCTCTTTAAAAAAAAAAAAAGAAAAGAGGGGCACTTAGATGGCTCAGTCAGTTGAGCCACTGCCTTCAGCTCAGGTCATGATCCCAGCGTCCTGAGATCAAGTCCTGCATCGGGCTCCTTGCTCAGCAGGGAGCCTGCTTCTCTGCCTCTGCCTGCCACTCTGCCTGCTTGTGTGTGTGCGTGCGCGCGCGCACTCATGCGCGCGCACTCTCTCTCTCTCTGTCTGACAAATAAATAAATAAATAAAATCTTAAAAAAAGAAAAAAAAAGGACCCAAGTTCAAGCTCTGCTTTGGCCAGATTCACCATGTGACCTTGGGCAAATTATTTCCTTCTGATCCACACTTTCCTCATCTGGAAAATGGGGATAATGTCCATTTCAGTGAGTGTTTAATGATATGTGGCTAAAGCACTTGGCCTATACCTTTACTAATCAGCAAATCGTTATTGTTATTATCATTTAAGGCCCTGATGCTTTGAGATTGCCAAGAGTAGAGAGGTTTTAAAATCCCTGGTTACTGGAATGTTACAGCACAGTAGTTAAAAATAGTCTTTGGAGTCAGACAAATTCAACTTCACATCCCGGCTTGAGCCTGTAATTTGCTGTGTGACCTCAGGCCAGTGTCTTCACATCTCTGAGCCCCTGCTTCCCCCTCTCTAACATGGGGCAATTTGTGCCCCATAGGGTTGCTGAGAAGACTCAGTCTAAGTGCTCAAGACCCCGGCTCCGGATTCAGACAGAACTGTCATCATAGGTTGTTAAGCAGCAGTTCTCAAAATGCATCGCAGGTTTGACTCCTACTTATCGGATTGAGTAATCATGTTATGGATTTCACCTCCCTGGATCGGTGTCTTCATCTAAGAACCCTACCCACGTTGGAAGCTGGTAGTATTCTAAAGAGAAAGATACTACTTTGTTACCATTTTTAAAGAGTTCTGAATGCTGGAAACTTTACTATGGAAATTGGGATATTGGAAGATAAAACCAGGCACATGAAGTGCTTAGAAAAATTCCTGGCAGAGAGTAGATCCTCAATGAGTCGTTTCTATACAAGTAAACTAATAACCCACTAAAATATATTATATCCTCATTTTATCACATCATCACTAACACCGGGTATTACCATGTTCCCCCAAGATTTTGCTGATTTCCTAGGTAGTCATTACCACCTCAGGGAGTCGAAATTGCACATTCTTGATTTCTGACAGTTGAGTAAATGAGGAAAAGAATGATGGAAAGAACAGGTAGGGACTGGTGTGAGACCCCAGGCCCCGCCTACCTGCTGTTAAGGTGGTCCTGGCAGGAGCGCACCTCATCTGAACTGGGGTGGCCTCCTTCCACCAGCTCCTGGACTGTGTGGTTCACATCCAGGACACGGCCCATCAGACTGTTCATCTCCTGGTCCAGACTCTCAAATCTGTAGGAGGAAGATGGTCCTGCTCAGGTAGGCCTGGACCCCGGGGACCTGCCCACCTCTTGGCCTTCTTCTGCATTTCCTTCTAACTCTTAGCTAACTCCCTTAGCTTTCCTTCCCACCTTGCCTGGGCCATCCCATCCATCCGCACAGTCTCAGTTCTCATGACCCTGGTCTCATGACCCCCACATCTCTCTGTGCAGCCTCAACTACGTTCCTTTGGAACATGTCTGCAACCTCAAAGCTGCTGGACTCCTCCACGGGGCTCCTCCCAGCCACTGTGACTCAAACCAGCATCAGTACCTTCCCCCAAATTTGGTTTTCCCCTGGGTCCCCATCTCAGGGGCAGCCCCACCATCCCCTAGGCCACAGCTCTGGGTCCTGTTTTGGACAATGGCCCTCCCCAGACTCTTCACCCCCATGGCCTCTCCACTTGGCCTCCTAGCCTGGTCCAGTCCTGTCCCCTCCCACCCGGGGCCCCACCTGAGGCCCCTTTTTGGGCTCCCAGCCACCATTCTCAACTGCTCCAACACACCCTCTACGTGGCACCCAGGGAGATCTTTTTAAAGCTGAGCATAGCCCTCCCCCTTTTAAAACAGTGCCCAAAACTGTGGCTTGGGTAATTGCGGGCACAATAAGGATAGGGACCAGGCCTCTGTGTCAGTGATGGCCAGCAAAAGACCTAGAACACAGCGACAGCTCAGTAAGTATCAAGTGAACGAATGAATGGATGAATAAAAGGGATCTACCACTAATTTCTCATTTACTAAGTCAGCCACAGAGAAGTCAGTAACTCACATATCAAGTATCAAGGGGTGGCTAAGTGCTATGAAGAAACATTAAGCAGGGTAATGATGGAAGAGAAGGTGACAGGGTTGAGCTACTTCATGAGCTAGGGAGGTGACAACTATGCAGGAACTGTGGCAGTCCCAGGGGAGGGGCCAGGCTGGGGTGTCTCCAGAGAAGCTTCAGTTAACTTACCGTCAGGTGAATATAAGCCTCATAATAATAGCAAACGCCCGGGAAATGCTCCCTGCACCCTAACATTTGCGAAGTGTCCTACAAGTACTCATTACATGTCACCCGCGAGGTGGGGACTACCATCCTTCCCCTGGAACCCCCAGCTGAGCGGAAGTGAGAACTGCTGAACCAAGGAAGGCAAGACTGCGTGAACCGAGGAAGGGGCCCCCTCTCGCAAAGTCCCACGAGGGCGTGCTCACCGGTGCTGCACCACCTCGACGTCGTCGAGCGAATCGGGCACGCGCATGGCCAGCAGCCATTGCTCCTTCTCACCGATCCACAGCTCGCACGCGTGCACTTCGCCAAACATACGGTAGACGGCCAGGGCGTCCCGCAGCCACTGGCGCCGCAGCGCGGCCACCTCGGTCACCTCGGCGAACAACTGCTCCGCCTCCACCACGCGCACCTGCAGTGCCACCACCAGCGGCCCGGCGCCGCTGGCTCCCCCCAGGGTCGCCAACTGACGCCGCAGGCCACCTACGGGCCCGCGATGCGCCTCCACCTCCCCAGTGAGCGCGCGGTGCTGACGGGCCAGGCGGCGGCTGGACGCCTCGTCGTGGCCGAAGTCGCCCGCGGCAGCGAGGCGGTAGGCGTCGCGAAGCCAGTCCAGGAGCCCGTCAAGGTCAGCGCCGAACTGGTGCAGTGCACGCGCCTCCTGCAGCCGCCGCTCGCGCCGGGCCGCCGCCTCTTCCAGCCGCTGCCAGCGCCGCCGGGCGCTCGCCGCGCGCTCCGCCAGGCCCGCCAGATGCACCGTCTCGGCGCCCGGGCCCACGGCGCCGCCAGCAGCAGCCAGCTCCTCGCCGCGCCGCAGGGCCTGCTGCAGCAGCGCCCGCCGCCCGCCTAGCTCGCCCTGCAGAATCTTGTGCTGTGCTAGGAGGCGCGCGGTGCTGGACAGGTCGTGCGCGCCGCCCGCCGTGCCCCCCGCGCCCGCTACCCCGCCGCCGCCACCGCCACCCGCTGCCTCGAGGAGGCGCTCCTTGTCGCGGGCCCAGCTCTCCGCCTCCTCCAGCTCCTGCAGCAGCGCCCACAGGCTCCGCGAGGCCTCCAGCTCCGCGCGCCGTCGCGCCGCCTGGTCCCGAAGCTCCGCCAGACAGCCATGTACGTGGTTCACGCGGTTGCAGATGACCTGCGGGTCGCAGGGCTGGTAGCCTGGGCCGGGAGAAGGTGAGGATCACCGGTTACGCACGGGCCAGGGGGCGCCCGAGAGCCACCTGCCCTGTCCTTGTCCAGACAGGGTTCATCAGGTGCCAGGGTGCGCGTCCCCTCCCCCAAGCAGCCTTTCGGGACACGCTCTCTGGAGCAGGCGCCTTCTCCGATTCCCCGAGGCTTTTCTGCTTCCCCTATCCCAGACCTGACCCCTCTGCCTGTGCCTACCCCCCACGTGCATCCTGGCACTGACCCCTGTGGTCTATCATTGCCTGTATGTTACCCTCACAGGACTGGGAGCCCCATGAGGGCAGGGCCCGAGGCTGTCTCCGTCACACTGTGTCCCCACCATTGCCCAGCACTGGGTGGAGCCCAGAGCAGTACCTAATTAAAATGGTGACTTATTATTGATTGAATGATGGGTGGAAACTGAGATTCAGAGAATCCTAGAATCTGTATGTTTTAGGGTAAATTATGTTTCCTTCAGGACTGGACCAAATGAGACATCTCTATTCTTTTTATTTTTATTTTAAGTAATCTCTACACCCAACATGGGGCTTGAACTTACAACCTGGAGATCAAGAGTTGCATGCTTGACCCTCTGAGCCAACCAGGCAATTGGAAACGTCTCTGTTCTTAAACCACCTTCTGGGTTCCCCCTCTCATCCTCTGTTGCCTTATCTCTTAACTCCAAGGATGACCTGAACTCCCTTTTTTCTCCAAATAGTTTGCCTTCCTCCCACACCTCTGGTTTGTGATGAGAGAATTGTGAAATTAACTTAATGGCTCATAGGCAGCATTCCTTTAATGGAATAGAATAGAACGGATAGAAAATATCAGGATGTCACACACAGGACAAGGTGAAGCATTGTTTCACAAAACCTTTTTGCCTGTGTGTGCATGCGTGTGTGTGTGAACTCTGGGTCAGGAGGTAAACGTATTTCTTACTGGGTCAAAACACTGTAAGAGACACTGCCCTAGATGGACCGCGCCATTTCTGGAATTCTGGACATTCACTGAAATTGACCTGAATACCAAGGCATCCAACTGAGTAATCAACAGCAACAGGCATCTGTGTATCCAGACCTGACTCTGGCCCTGGCCCAGTGTCGCTTCAACCTCACAGCCATCCTCTGGGGCAGTATCTTTATTAGCCCCATCTTATAGATGAAGAAACTGAGCTTTGGAGAGGGAAGCTACTTGCCCAGGATCAGCTAAGAAGTAGCAGATCAGGAGGCCAAATCTCTGGACCACATATCAGGCAGTGCAGCCTCCCATCACCATGACAACACCCCCCCACAAACACACACACATAGGCCTCTTTGCTGTTTGTGTGGCCACTGGCTGCTACCAGGCACCAATATCTCATAAGGAGAAGACAGAGGGAGCTTCCTGGGGTAAACATCCATAAGGAGGAGTGTCTCCTGCTGGGTCTCCTCACTTGCTAGGATGTAAACACAGGGCTGAATGATCCCAGATTTATACCACAAGGGGAGAGATGGCCCAACAGTGACACAAACATAGACACTACAGTGAGAGAGATGGAGTCTTAGAAGCATCATTGGACAGTACCTGGATCCAGCCATGCCTGAAGCCAAACTTGCCCCTCTCTGGACATTTCCATGACTCTCCTTTTCTCCTTAAGAGAACTGATATTTCTGGGGTGCCTGGGTGGCTCAGTGGGTTAAAGCATCTGCCTTCAGCTCAGCTCATGATCTCAGGGTCCTGGGATCGAGCCCCGCATCAGGCTCTCTGCTCGGCGGGGAGCCTGCTTCCCCTCCTCTCTCTCTGCCTGCCTCTCTGGCTACTTGTGATCTGTCTGTCAAATAAATAAATAAAATCTTTTTTTTTTTTTTTTTAGATTTTATTTATTTATCAGAGAGAGAGAGGGAGAGAGAGCGAGCACAGGCAGACAGAATGGCAGGCAGAGGCAGAGGGAGAAGCAGGCTCCCTGCCAAGCAAGGAGCCCGATGTGGGACTCGATCCCAGGATGCTGGGATCATGACCTGAGCCGAAGGCAGCTGCTTAACCAATTGAGCCACCCAGGCGTCCCTAAATAAATAAAATCTTAAAAAAAAAGAAAGAAAGAAAGAAAAAGAGAACTGATATTTCTGTCAGTTCCTGCCAAACAGGTCCTGACTATATATTACCTTACACAGTCTTTTTATGGTATTCACTGACCTATAGCTGTGAAGGGCTTAGCACAAAATAAGTGCTCGATAAGAATGTACCTATTACTGCAGAATCTCAAAGCAGGAAAAAGTCATGTGGTCTAACCTCCACTCCATGTAATAGTTTCCCCCATGATATCCCCAATGGAGTGTGATCCTATTTTGTGCTTGGTTGCCTTCAAAGACAGGGAGCTCACTCCTTCCTACTGTCTCTTAGGAGTCATTCTGTTTCTACAGGCACCAGCCCTGACAGTCTCCACCCCCACCCCCAGGGCCCAAACTCACCCTGCAGCTGAGAGAAGCGCAGGGCAGCAGCGTTGAGCGCCTCTACCCGCTCGCTCTGGGCCGCGATGTCCCCCTCTAGCAGTCCATGCTTCTGCAATAGGTCCTCGGCCTCCACCAGGTGCTGCCCGCATTCGCGGGACAGCAGCTGAGCCTACCAGAGGGGGCAGCACTGAGCACATGCTTGGCATCCGCGACAGGCCGGTCCCACCCCTGCACTGTCCCGTCACTCTTCTACTCCTCCAGCCCATCTCTTGAACTCTGATCTCCGTCTCAGTCTCCTTGTCCCTGTCAGCATCTCTCTCTCTCTCTCCGACTCTCTCCAGCTCCCTGACAACCCTTGCAGTGACTATGGCCCTCCTTCTCCCTCCCGGCCCTCCACGCCCACCCTCGGCCCCTGGGCCCGCCTACCTGCATCTCCTCCATCCAGTCCACCATATACACCATCTCCTGGAAGACCTTCTGCAGGGCTAGGTTCTGCTCGAGCCGCGTCCGCCGGGCCCCCACCAGCCCGGTCAACAGGGCCCACTGACGCAGGACGCTATCACGCTGGGCCTCCACGCGCCGGGCGTCGTGGTAGCCTTCCGCCGCCAGGGCGTGGGCCAGCTCGGCCACGCCCTGCACCCGTTCCTCATAGGCCGCAATGTCGGCCTCGATGGCCTCGTGCTTCTTCATGGCGGCCTCCACCGCCGGCAGCTCATACCCGAAGTTGTCCTGGGGCGGGGCAGGGCAGACACTTACCCATGTTGCCCCAGCCATCCACCTGTTACCCTGCCCCTGCCCCCAGCATCCCCAGTTACCCTGGAGACCAGCCCCACGTCTCCATCACATTTCTAGCCTGAAACTCGTCACCCAGGAAACAGTCCCCATCCTACCATTGCCCTAGAGACTAGGGACCAGGCCTACTGTATCCTGTTACAGGAGACTGAGTCTATCCTCCCGAGTTACCCTGGACACCAGACACAACCTCTTCTGTCACTAAGAGTCTAATTAAATACTCTCCCTATTTCTGAAGAGACTAATTCTGTCCTCTTTAGTTACCCTGGAGACCAACCTAACTCTCCTGTTACCTTGGAGATTAGGCCCACTCCCCTCCCCCACTGCTCACTTAGGAGACCAGTTCTCCCTTCCCACCCTCATTTGCCACCTAGGAGACTAATCCAACACTTCTCTGTTGCTTTGGAGATCGAATCTCCCTCTCTGGTCCCAGGGTCACCAGCCCTGCCCTCCCTCCTTCTCCCCCCGAACAAAGCCCTGCATGCAGTACCTGGGAGACCAGGCGCTGGTTCTCATTCAGCCAGCTCTCCCTCATAGCAACCTTGTGGTCAAACCTCTGGGCCAGTAGTTCCAGCTTCTCCTGCCTGATCAGCTCAGCCCGCAGAGCAGCCTCCCGTTCGTGCTCTGCCTTCTCCAGCTGGCCCCATGCCTAGGGAGACAGGAGGAAGCAGTCAGACCCCAACACCACCCCACATTTTAATGGCCCTGGCTTCTCTGTCTGAAGTGACTCAAAGCAGCACCTTTGTGTAAACTGGGGAAAAAAATTGCTCCTTCATGACACTTCCCTGCTGGAAAATTGTCAGGATGAATATCCAGTCCGTGGTATCTACAATGTAGATGGCTGCCTTGAACAGTGCACAGCCTACACACCCGCACAGAGCAACCCTGCCTCTCCCCGACATTCTCAGCCTCACCTTGTCAATATCCCAGATGCCACAGCCCTCCCGAGGCACAAAGAGGCGACGATTACAGGCACGCAGTTTGCTCTGGATGCTGAAGAGCAGCACCTCCAGGTTCCCCTTCTCCTGAAACCTGAAGGGGCTGGAGCTCAGGAACCCCGCCCCCACACCACCACTTGCCACCCTCTCTCCTGAGTTGGGCCTCACTTGACTGGCTTCTCCAGGGTGCAGTAGGCTGTGAAAGCCTGAAGCTGCTGCTGCACTCCACTCAGTGAGTTGGCAAACTTCTGGTTGCTGATGAGGCCGACTGTGCGGTGGATCCAGGCCAGCAGCTCAGCCGCCAGCTCCTCATAGCGCTCAATGATCTTCCCCACCTCCAACACCTGGTCCAGGACCTGACCCGGCAAAGGAAGCTGGGGTCAGCCTCATCCCAGATACGCCTCCAGGTGGTTCCCAAGCTCCCACCCACCCCATCCCTAGGCTCCCAAACCTTCCCGATCCTCTTCCCCTCCACAGCCAGGGCCTTCATCTTGGAGAAATAGTGGTAGAAAGAGACCACATAGGTGATGATGGACTTCTCATCGGGAGCCTCCATGTTCACATCTAGGGGTTAAAAGAGAGTGGGGGAGCGTGATGGTGAGCATTCTGACATGGATCGGGCAGAGGGAGGGGGAACCCACTCTTACTAGCTGTGTGACCAAGATAACTAACCTCTCTGTTTCTTAATTTTAATTTTCTTAATTTTTGTATCTGCCAAATGGGGATCTGCCTCATGGGATTAAACAGTATCTGACACATGCAAGCCACCACAGAGAAACGACCCATAATTATTTCACACCATTCTGCCATCTGCCTCAGGGCTTTTGCACATGCTGTTTTCACTAGGTAGAACAATGTCCCCTCTTTGTGTGCCTAGCTCCCTTTCATCCTCCAGGTCTCAACTCAACTTACATTTCTTCAGATAAGCCTCCCTGTTCAGCATGTGTAGAGTTGGTTATCCCTGTTAGTCTTCCTCATGGCATCTTATCACTGCCTCCTGGATGTTATAATTTGCACTTAAATATTCATGTGATCATGTCCTTAGCTTGACTTTAAGCACCAGGAGGACAAAGGCTATGCCTTTTTTTTTTTTTTTTAAGATGTGTTTATTTTTCTGAGAGTGAGAGGGAGAGCACATGTGCAAGTGAATGTGAGCGAGGGGAGGGGCAGAGGGAGAGAGAATCCTCAAGCAAACTCCCCACTGATCGCAGAGCCCTAGGTGGGCCCTGATCCCGTGACCCTGAGATCATGACCTGAGCTGAAATCAAGAGTTGCACACTCAACTGACTGAGCCACCCAGGTGGCCCTATGGCTGTCTTTTTTCACCATTGTCTCAGTCATGCCCAGCACAGAGTAGGAACTCCATAAATATTTATGAAGTATATAAGTGATGTAGGAGATCAGAGGTCAAGGACATGGGCTTTGTAGGCAGCATGTGCTTAAATCCCTATTCAACCACTTCTTCATGTGTGTCATTAGGAAACAGAGCTCACTTCTCTGAGTCTCAGTTTCCCCAGTGTAACAGGAAGGATAATCACAGCGCCTGCCACCTGGGAGCACCATAAGTATTAGAAAGACTAGCCTGGCACAGAGGAGAAACTTCACGAATTCCGATTGTCATTTCGATTTGCCCACTGAATGCACAATATTACACTTGGCCTTTACTCTTCACCAACTCCTGAAACCAAGAGCCACCAAACACCTTCTATATGCCAGGCCCTGAGCACAGAATCCAGCTATCACAAGTCCCATTTGCCGGTTTGCTGTGTGACCCTGGGCAAGGGACTCCACCTCTCTGAGCCTTCATTTCTATCCCTTTAAAAACAGGATGGATAAGTTCTATCCAACCAGGTCAGTGTGAGGATGAGGGGAGAAATTTCCATTAAATTCCCGGCCCTGGGCTTGGCACAGAGTAGATGCTCAGAGAAGGGGAACAGCTGTTACTCCAGAGATTGGGGGACTGGTGTTGGCATGATCATGGATGAGGAGCAAGGCCAAAGTCAGGGGATGGGGATCATGTTGGGGGCAGGCTTTGCTTTGGGGCTGGGACTGGAGTCAGGGAGGGAGAGGGGGTTGGGCTTGAGGGGAGCTAACTCAGGAGGGGGTTGGGAAGGGGAGGGGGTTCAGCTGGAGACAGGAAGGGGGATGAGGCTGAAGTTGGAGATGGAGATGCCAAAGGAAGGGACAGGAAGATGGGGAGATGGAGGGATTGGAGATGAGGAAGGGGAGAGGGTGGGAGGGAGCTGGGACTTGGAAGACTTGGGTTCCTACGGTGTTGCAGCAGGATGGAGTGGAGTTTGAGATGGCACTGGGGTCGGGAGTCCCCCCAAGAGGAAGTCTAGCTGGGGCCGTGCAGGGCTTACCCTCAGGGTCCAGCAGACGTGTCAGCCCCAGGTGCTGCTCAGCCGTGCGGAAGGCTCTCTGCAGGTTGTAGTTGGCGTTGGACTTGATGAGTTTGCTGAAGTCCACGAGATCGGGCCTGGGCAGGGGCACAGAGCGGGCAGGCAGCAGGCAGGCTCCAGGGCCAGTGGGCAAGGGGGCAGAAAGACGTCCTCATCTGAGCCCCACACACAGCGAGGGGCAGGAGGGGCGCCCCCTGGGCCCAGAGAAACCTGTGTGTGCTGGTGCATGTCTGTGCATTTATCTGAGGCTGTGAGAACAGCATGAGAGCATGTGCATGACTGCATTCACAAGACTTACATGTCTACTTGGGTGTGTTTCTAAACAGTAGCACACAGCAGTTCGAAGTGTGAGGTCTACAGTCGGTCTACTGGGCCCAAACCCCATCTCAGCCACTTCCTGGCTGTCATGCTGGGTAAGTTATTTTGTCTCTCTGTGCCTCAGTTCTCTTCTCTATAAAATGGGGATAATACTAGTATCTGCTTCATGGGCTCACTGAATATTAAGTGACTTATTGGAAAGCACTGAGAACCATGGTGGGTACAAAGGAAGCGCTCAGTAAATGTTGCCATCGGGTAGAGCTGGTGGGTTTCTGGCTGTGGAGGTGGGGCTGGGTGTCCCCATGTATATGAGTGTGTATGTGTGACAGGCAAGGCTTGAGAGTGAACACGTGTCTATAGCAGAAAAAGCTGGGGTTCCACTCCCACCACACCAGAGCAAGTCCTTCCCGGGCTCTGGCCCTCAGTTTCCCTAATCTGCCATGTGTATGATCACGATGTGGGTGCAGTTTGTCTGGATGCCAACCCCTCAGCCAATTCAGCACCAGGCGTAGGGGTGTGAAAATGGGTGAAAGGCATTAGGGTGGCTCTGGGGCTCATCTAGAGGAAGGACTTGCTGAGAGGGGGGCCCCCACGCACACACCAGAGAGGACAGCCCCTGGGGAAGTGAGCTCTCCACCCTGGGGGCATCGAAGCAGCAGGCGCAAGCCGTGTATGCGCACGAGTGTGTGTATACACATCCGTGTGAGGGCACGTGTGTTTCCACGTGTACACAGAGTACATGGCCTGAACTAAGTTGGGAAGATAGGGGGTGTGTGCCTTGTGCAAGTGTGAAGGGCATGTGTGTGAAGGGATGGGTCCTCAAGTCTACATGGGTCGTCTACATGCACATGTATGCGGGCTTATACCCATAGGACTCAGGGTAGAGGGCAGGGCAGGGTGGGGCTGGGCAGTACCTGTGCCGGTGAATGAGAGCATTGAAGGCCAAGCCATCCCGCCAGCTGGTGGTGAAATTCTGGATGTTAACCTCAGGGTAACTGGCAGCATGGAAGGGAGAGACAGAGGCAGAGAAGGAGACAGTCAGGAGGAAAAAATGGGAGGGAGAAAGAGACAGAGACAGAGATGGATGGATGGGTGGGTGGATAGACAATAGATAGATCGATCAATTGATCAATTGATCCATTGAGGCAGGGAGATGGAAAGACAGAGAGAGAGAGGGAGAGAAAACAAGATATAGACAGAGACGGGGAAAGAAAGGAGGGAGGGGAGGAGCCAGGAGGAGTGAGAGAAGCGGGAGGGAGAGATAAGAACAAGGAAAAGCGGACAAAGAGGTAAACACAAGACACCAGGAAAGACAGCACTACAAGAGAGCCCACCAGCCCCAGAAGGCTGAACATCAGAGAAAGCCCAGTCTCCGTCCATACCTGCCTCCCCTTCCTCCCCGGGGCAGCTCTCCAGAGGGCGCCCAAGTTCCAGGCCACACCCCTCCCACAGGACAGAGCACTGGGCGTCCTGGGGACCTCCCAACAGAGCCTGCACAGTTCCCTTCTCAGCCCCAGCAAAGGTCCCCAGAAGCTGGAACTTCTTTCTGGATCTGCCTAAGCCCCAGGGTGGACCCTCTTAAGCTGAAGGGTGGTTGCTTTCAGGGTCAGGGGGGTGGCCACAGCTCAGGAACAGGGCTGGGGTATCCAAACAGCTGCACATGAGGCCTCTGGAGGTGGGGGGGACGGAGGGGAGCAAGCTGGGGGCAGTCAACATCAATGTTGGCAGTCTCCAACATTGCTTTCTGGGGAGCCCGAGTTCTAAATTTGAACCAGGCCTTCCAGATTGTTACATGGGTTTATTGTCAAGGTCAGAAGAGTGGATGTATTTTATCCAGCAGTTCATTAACTTCAGACGCAACTTTTGACACTAAGGACTTGGGCTGCCCCCTTGCATTCCTGTCCCAGAAGGAACCCTCCAGATTAGGTTAGGGCCCTGTCTGCCTGGTGGGGGCATCACGTGGGGAGTGTGCTTACCCAGCTGTCTTCATCTGACACCACAGGAGCAAGGCGTCCTTGGCTGAGCGGGTCTCTCTGTTGTCCTCAGTCTCGATTTTGATTACCTGAATCTGTGAGGATACAAAACGGCTGCTGGGACCAGGAGGGCATGAGCCTGGGAGACACCGGCAGACCCCTTTTGGGGGGTTTGGGGGGTGGCAGGTGACAGAAGAGATGGGAGAGGGAGCTTCGGGCTGGGGCTGGGGGTTCAGGAGTGTGAGAGTGGGACCTGGGGTGGGCTGGGACATCTACAGATGGGAGAGGCAGTTGTGGATTACGGTGTCAGTTTCAGGGATGTCTCCAAACTTTGGCATCTGGCTCACTTCCTGATCCAAGGCACCATCATTTCTGGGCCTGGGCTAGTGCAGTCACCTCCATGCTGGTGTCTCTGCTCCTCCCCCACAATCTGTTCTCACGGCAGAGAGGGACCCTTGAGCCCCCAGATCCGATCACATGCCTCCCTCCCATCCTCGAGACCCTCAGTGGGTCTCACTCACGGCAAAAGTAAACTTCCCCTTGTTATGTCTCTGACCTCATCTTCAACAGCCTACTCTGCTCTGTCTTAGAGACCTGCTGTCCTCTTTATTAAATCACCAGTGTCCTTCCGTCTCAGGGCCTTTGCACTGCCTGTTCCTTCCCTCAGGGGCCCACATGGCTCCACCCCAACTTGAGGTCTTGATTCATTGGTCACCTCTCAGTGAGGTCTTCACAAACCACTTGATTTTTTTTTTTTAAAGATCTTATTTATTTGTCAGAGAGAGAGCACAAGCAGGAGGAGAAGCAGGCAAAGAAAGAAGCAGGCTCCCCACTTAGGAAGGAGCCCTATATGGGACTTGATCCCAGGACCCTGGAATCATGACCAGAGCTGAAGGCAGATTCTTAAGTGACTGAGCCACCCAGGCATCCTTATGTCTATCTTCTTGATAAAACTCTCTAATTTCTCCCCATCTCAAACAGAATAAAATCAAAACTGCTAATCTCAGATCACCTAGGCCCTGTCAACCCTTCTGACCTCATCTCCTTCCTGGCTCCCCCTTGCCTCCCATTCTCTAGCCACAGTGGCCCTCCTATACCTCTGGCATTCCAGCTCCTTCCCAACTTAGTCAGGGCCTTTGCACATGCTGTGCCTCTGGCCTGGAATGCTTTCTTCCTTCATCTTCATGTCATGTAGCCATCAGCTTCCCAGAGAGCCCTTCTCTGACCATTGAGTCTAAACTCTCAGCATCATCAACCTGATGTTTTGTATTTCTTTTACTGCTTTATCATAATCTTTTCTGCATAACTCTTACCTAGAGCTGATCCTTTTCTCATCCATCTCTTGTTCTATGTATTTAAGGGTTTCTTTACTGTCTGTCTCCCCCACCACAATGTAAGCTCCATAGAGGCAGAAAATTTTTTGGTTAAAAAAAAGGAGAAGAAAAGAAAATTTGTTGGTTTTGTTTCTGAACTAAAGCAAAACTGCCTGGATTTGAATTCCAGCTCCACTCCCTAGATGTGTGACCTTGGACATATTACTTCACCTCTCTGGGCTTCACTTTCCTTATGGTAAAACATAATAAATAGTACCTAATTTATGGGGTTGTTGGGCTTTTAAATGCTTAGAACAGTGCCTAGAACAGAGTAAAAAATATGTAAATGATCATAGTGATGGTGATGATAATGATATTATTTTTATTTTAAAGATTTTATTTATTTATTTGTCAGAGAGAGAGAGAGTGAGCACAGGCAGACAGAGTGGCAGAGGAAGAAGCAGACTCCCTGCGGAGCAAGGAGCCCGATTCGGGACTTGATCCCAGGACGCTGGGATCATGACCTGAGCTGAAGGCAGCTGCTTAACCAACTGAGCCACCCAGGCGTCCCAGATAATGATATTATTTTTATCATCATGTTCACCCCCTCCCCACCATGGGGATTGGGGTTCCTGGATCGTATTGGAAAAATTTTTGGAATGAATAAGTGGGGGGAGTGAATGGGGGACGCCCTCCTAAGGCCACACGATGGGGAGCAGACCGGGCCGGGGTCACTTGGGGATCACCTGGAAGCGCAGGATGATGGTCCAGACTAGCCCCAAGGTCAGCCGGTGGTTCCCATCCACAATGTCATGCGACCCCACGTTTTCCAGGTGCACGCGCTGCTCCTTCAGAAACTGCAGCGCCTTGTCCACGTTTTCCAGCGAGTGGATCCTCATGCGACCGCGCGTGGGTCTTGGCTAGGGTGGCAGGGGCGTTGGGGGGCGGCCTGGCCAAGAACACTGGGCCCTCGGCCTCACCCCTTCCAAAGAGGCAGGCCCCATAGCCACGCCCCCTGGGTGCCCAAGCTCAGGCCACGCCCCCGCAGTCTTTTTGAGGACCAGGGACCCCATCCTTTTAAAAGAAGCCCTGCCCCTTCCTGAAGCCAGACGCTTTCTTTTCTTTTCTTTTCTTTTTTTTTTTTTGGCCAGACCCTTTCTTAAGAGCCCGTTCCCTTCTAGGCTCATTCTAATTCCTGTTTCCACCCATTTAACCGAAGCTCCTCCTCCGACCTGATACACACCTCTTATCAAGCCAGTAACCCTACTCCCGCCCCTCCCCATGGAGGTCTGCCCCAGGCCACCTTGGTTTGGCCACTGGATCCTTGGTCACACACCCACCCCCAACCCCACCCCACCTCCCCGCGCCTCCCTCTCTCAGGTCCTTGCCAAGAGCCTCGCCCATTTCCCCCAGGTCTCTCCTCGTTTACAGCGCTAGCATTTCCAGTGGCCTTTGTTTCTATTCTCTAGCCAGGCCATTTAGGATTTCTGAGCTCCTTTACTAAATCTCTAGTTCCGTCAGAATCCCACCCTTTGCGATGAAGCCTCATCCACGCCCAGAAATACAACAGCAACCGATACCACAAGCCAAACTCACACCAGAGTTCTGTCTGGTGCCCCAGATTTCCATGACCTAGGCCTCCCCTTCCGATGACAACCGCACCCTCACCCATCGACACACTGCAACAGGGTCCTGCCCCTATTTTATAACCCTCGGTCTTGCTGCGGCGCTATGCAGGCCAGCCCCCTCTAATAAAGCCCCTCCCTTCTCCGATAGCCCCACCCCTTCCAACAGAGCTCCTCCGCACCCCATGCCCAGGGGCGACAGGAACCACCGCCTTCACCTTCCACCGAATCCCCACTTCCGTTCCCAGCCACGCCCCCAGGCTCACTCAAGCCCACCTCTGGGCCATAGCCCCACCCACCTGAGTACGGAGGCCGCAAACCCGCGGGGCCTTCTTGGATGTTCCAGGTATTCGTTAGCCAGACCCTGTGATAACCCAGCCCCTCTCCCAGGGTCGCGGCCTTCCCCCAGGCCCTCAGGTCCCCTCACCAGCTGCTCTCCGGACAGCACTTCCAAGAGCCGCGTGAGCACAAAGCCGTCGCGGAGGTCGGCGTAGAGGTCCACGATGTGGCAGCCGACTCGGGCGAGGTGCGAGTTCACCCACTTGGTGAAGGTCTTCTTCTGCACCGCCTCGCGCTCATCTGAAAGACGGGCTCTGAGGAGCTCCCGAATCCCCAGTACCTCCCCCTTGCAGCTTCTCCCCAGCCCTCCACTCGGGCCCAAACGCTGTTTCGGCCCAGTTTGCAACAATCAGGGCTTTGCACAAACCCTTCTGCCCACCTGGAGACAGGTCCTTTAAAGCTTTGCACAAACCCTTCGCTGCCCATCTGGAGACAGGTCCTTTAAAGCTTTCCTGAGATACCACTTCCCGCAAGAAGTCTTCCTGGACTCTCATCCAGTTGGCCCTGTTCATTTTGTCAATCAATAATTGAGCACCTACTATGTTCTAGGCTCTGAATACAAACAGGCCTTCCCTCCCAGAGCTCAGTTTGCTGGGGGCACAGATACTACACTAGGGAGCTCTGGAAAGTTAAGGAGGGGGTGGGGCAGAATGCGAGTTGTGTTGTGCCGTGGAGAGTGGGGAGGGTAGGTCAGAGATCGCAAGAATGGCAGCTCAGGGGGGGAGACTGGGGAAGCCATTCTGGAGAGAGAGGACAAGTGGAGAGGGCAGAAGCTGGGAATGGGAGAAGGGGACATACTGAAGAGTTAGTCACAGATGAAAAAAATAAGACTTGGCACTGGCCAGGTGTGAGGGATGAAGAGGAAGGAATATGCTAGTAAGAATTCACCCTGAGGACAGGAACCATGTCACACACACACCCGAACCCCCACCCTGTGGTAGTTGGACTGCCAGCTGGACCCTGAGTTTCCCACATCCCTAGGGCACAGAGTAGGAAAGCCACTGCCAACAGGAGGGGGTGGAGGAATCTGTGCAGCTGCTCAACTGCTGACTCACTGACAAAGACATTGCTTGGGAACCTCTCCTACTACCTTTTCTTTTTTAAGTAGGCTCCACCAAGGGGCACCTGGATGGCTCAGCTGGTTAGGTAGCCTCCTCGACCAAGCCCAACACGGGACTCGAACTCACTACCCTCAGGTCAAAACCTGAGCTGAGATCAAGTGTGAGACAGTCAACTGAGCCACCCAAGTGCCCATCCTTTTTTTTTTTAACAACAGCTTTATTGTGAACTATAATTCCCATACTATAAAATTCACCCTTTCAAAGCGTAAATTCAGTGAGTTTTAGTATTTTCACAGGATTGTGCAACCTGCATCATCATCTAATATCAGAACATTTTCATCCCTCCAAGAAAAAAACCCTGTGCCCAGGAGCAGTCGCTCCCCATTCCCCCTTCTCCCAGCCCTAGGAAACTATTATTCTATTTTCTGTCTCTATGGATTTACCTATTCTGGGCATTTCATATCAATGGAATCATACAATATATGACCTTTTCGGTGTCTGGCTTCTTTCGCTTAGTGTCATGTTCTCAAGGTTCGTCCGTGTTGTGGCGTGTGTCAGTACTTTATTTCTTTTTGACGGCTAAATAATAGCCATTCCATGGACAGCCTGCATTTTACTCATCTATTCTCCTGCGGATGGACATTGGGGTTGTTTCCACTTTGTGGCAATTATGGATAATGCGGCTATGAACATTTGGGTACCTACGTCTTTGTGTGGACACATGTTTTCAGTTATCTTGAGTATATACCTGGGAGTGAAATACTTGGGCTCTATGTTAACTCTATGGTTAACCTTTAAAAAAAAATTATTATTTACTTATGAGAGAGAGCACACACAGACAGCGGGAAGACAGAGGGAGAGAGAGAGACAGAATACCAAGTAGGCTCCCTGCTCAACCCAGAGCCCAATGAGGGGAGGTGGGGCTCAATCTTAGGACCCTGAGATCATGCCATAAGCTGAAATCGAGAGTCAGATGCTCAACTGACCAAGCCACCCAGGCGCCTCTAGGATTAACCTTTTGAAGAACTGCCAGACTGTTTTCCAAAGTGGCAGCACCATTTTACATTCCCACCAGCAATGGACGAGGGTCCCAGTGTCCCCACATCCTCACCGCTCCTTGCTATTTCCTATCTGATCATGGCCATTAGAGTGGTATGAACCGGTCTCTTAATGTGGTTCTGATTTGCATTTCCCTGGTGACTAATGATGGTGAACCTCTTCTCATGTGTTTATTGGCCATTTGTGTATCTTCCTTGGAGAGTCGTCTATGCAAATCCTTTGCCCATTTTTAAATTGGGTGAATCTTTTTATTTATTTTTAATTTTTAATTTTTATTTATTTATTTGACAGAGAGAGCACACACAAGCAGGGGGAGCAGCAGGCAGGGGGAGAAGGAAAAGCAGGTTCTCCGTTGAGCAGGGAGCCTAATGCAGGACTCGATCCCAGGACCCTGGAATCATGACCTGAGCCAAAGGCAGATGCTTAACCGACTGAGCCACACAGGTGCCCCTATTTTTTATTTTTTAAAAAGGATTTTATTTATTTCCTTGAGAGAGAGAGAGAGAACAAGCCAAGGAGGGGCAGAGAGAGAGGGACAAGCAGACTCTATGCTGAGTACGGAGCCTGACGTGGGGCTTGACCCCATCACCCATGCGATCATGACCTGAGCTGAATGAAACCAAAAGCTGGACACTTAACAACTGAGCCACCCAGGCGCCCCTCAGTGAGTCTTTTTATCATCTGTACTTTCTCTGCAACTTTGTGTGGATCTATGATTATTTCCCAATTTAAAGTGTTACCAGATCAGGAAGCTACTACCTGGCCTTCCTTTCTCTTCCCCCGACTCCCACAGGCTTGAAAACAAGGTCCACAGGGCACAGAAGAAGGTTGACTGCTTGGACCAGAGCCTCCCCTGCCCATGAGGCTGCTCGTGTCAGAATTATCCAGGAGGGAGACATAAACCTCTATCTCCTTTTAGGCGTTGCATTGCTGGGTCTGTTGCAATGGCTCAGGGGCACGGTATGCATTTCATTACTAAATAACTTAATTATTATACTTCTAAGTTTCCTATTAGTGCAGGAAGCAAGATTTGAATAGCCAGTCTGTTTCCCTTTTTAACTGTTTGAAATCTCTCAATAATTTATTTTTTCAAAAAATTTACCTTTTGTGGGGCGCCTGGATAGCTCAGTGGGTTAAGCCTCTGCCTTCGGCTCAGGTCATGATCTTAGGGTCCTGGGATCGAGTCCCACATTGGGAGCTCTGCTCTGCAGGGAGCCTGCTTCCTCCTCTCTCTCTGCCTGCCTCTCTGCCTACTTGTGATCTCTCTCTCTGTCAAATAAATAAATAAAATCTTTTAAAAAAATTTACCTTTTGTAATATTTTTTTTAAAGATTTTATTTATTTATTTGACAGAGAGAAATCACAAGTAGGCAGAGAGGCAGGCAGAGAGAGAGGAGGAAGCAGGCTCCCCGCTGAGCAGAAAGCCCGATGCGGGGCTCGAACCCAGGACCTGGGATCATGACCTGAGCCGAAGGCAGCGGCTTAACCCACTGAGCCACCCAGGTGCCCCTGTAATATTTTTTATAAAGATTTTATTTATTTATTCATTTATGAGAGATAGAGCACGAACAAGCAAGTAGAGGGGAGGAGCAGAGGGAGAGGGCCAAGCAGACTCCCTACTGAGCTCGGAACCAGACACGCGGCTCGATCCCACCACCCAGAAATCATGACCTGAATTGAAATCAAGAGTCAGATGCTTAACAACTGAGCCACCCAGGTGCCCCATGATATTATTTTTGTTATTAAGTAAACTCTACCCCCAACATGGGGCTCGAACTCGTGACCCGGAGATCAAGAGTCTCATGCTGCACTAACTGAGCCAGGCAAACGCCCTTTTTGTAATATTAAATACTGCATGTGATTCTGGCAGTGAAAACATACGTACATTGCTAGAAAATATCCACTGACTGTCCTGTTTTTTGTTTTGTTTTGTTTTGTTTTTTAACTTTAAACAAGATCTTGAATGTTTACTTCTCATTTGAAAGTAAATACGCAGGGGTGCCTGGGTGGCTCAGTGGGTTGGGCCTCTGCCTTCAGCTCAGGTCATGATCTCAGGGTCCTGCATCGGGCCCTCTGCTCTGTGGGGAGCCTGCTTCTCCCTCTCTCTCTGCCTGCCTCTCTGCCTACTTGTGATCTCTCTCTCTCTGTCAAATAAATAAATGAAACCTTTAAAAAAAATAAAAGAAAGTGAGTATGCAGAAATTAATAGTAAATCCATAAGAAATATCGTGTTTATTTAAATTACTTGTTTATTTTAAATTACTTGTTTATCTTGTTTATTTTAATTAATTATTGGGGGGCACCTGGGTGGCTCATTCAGTTAAGTATCTGCCTTCGGCTCAGATCATGATCCCAGGGTCCTGGGATGGAACCCCGCATCAGGCTCCCTGCTCAGCAGAGATCGTGCTTCTCCCTCTCCCTCTGCTACTCCCCCTGCTTGTGTTCTCTCTCTCTGTCAAATAAATAAATAAACTCTATAAAAAAAAAGAAACAAAACAGTGTGGGTGGGGCACCTGGGTGGCTCAGTCAATTAAGCTTTGGACTCTTGGTTTCAGCTCAGATCCTGGATCTCACCAGCTGTGAGATCAGCCCTACAGTAGGCTGCACGCTCAGCGGGGAGTCAGCTTGAAGATTCAATCCCTCTGCCCCTCCCCCCACTCGCATGCGTGCTCACTTTCTCTCAAATAAATATTTTTCTTTTTTTAAGATTTTATTTCTTTCTTTGTTTACTTATTTATTTATTTGACAGAGAAAGCACAAGCAGGGGGAGCAACAGAGGGAGAGGGAGAAGCAGGGAGCCAGATACGGGACTCAATCCCAGGACCCTGGGGTCATGACCTGAGCCGAAGGCAGATGCTTAACCTACTGAACCACCCAGGTGCCCCTAAATAAAGAAACCTTAAATTAAGGAAGAAAAAGAAAAAAGAAAAACCACAGTGGAGGTGAAACCAGGTATGTCCCCAAGTGCCCCTTCTAACCTCAGATGACACTGAATGTTTACCGTGCTGGTGAGTGTGTTTGTCTACCATGCCCCTCGGGTGCCTGCCTCTACTGTTCTGCACGTGCTCTGGGCCCGGGGAGACTGCCTGTGGGGTTGTTACTAATGAGCTCTGCAGCGCTCAAAGGCCTCAGACCCTGTGTTGGGTTTGGCTAGCAGGAGATTAGAGGAGAAGGGGGTAGCACACCTGGGTGGCTCAGCCGGTTGAGTGTCTGACTCTTGAGTTGGGCTCAGGTCAGGTCATGATCTCAGGGTCCTGAGATCGAGCCCTGAGCCGCGAGTTGGGGTCTGCGCTCAGCTGAGAGTCTCCTTGAGATTCTCCCTCTCTCTCTGCATGGTCTCTCTCGATCACACAAGTAAATAAATTAAATTTAAAAAAAAAAGAGGAGAAAGGAAGGGCTGAGAGATTTATTCCCTCCCTGCTTACATCAGCACCTGGTTCCTCTCTCTAAACCCCCAAGTTGGGAGCCCTCACCACTCCCTGCCCTGCCCCAGTCCCTGGGGTGTCCACTGGCCTTGTAGGTTCCCATAGCCTTGGCCACACCTCTGTAATTAGTCCCTTCATTAAGTTCTCCTCAATTTTACCCCCTTGAGGGGAGCCATCTGCTTTCTGCCGCGACTCTAGCTGTCCAAACCAAATGACAACCGTCCTACCCCTGCCATTGTGTTCATAATAAGTTGTCATTTTTTTATATAACTATTTTTTAAGATTGCATTTATTTATTTGGCAGAGGAAGGAGAAGTGTTTTTGCTGAGCAGGAAGCCTGACACGGAACTCAATCTTAGGACCCTGAGATCATGCCCTGAGCCCAAGGTAGACGCTTAACCAACCGCACCACCCAGGCGTCCCGTGAGTTGTCATTTATATGTCTTCTCTGCTGTGGTAGTCACTAGTCAGAGGCAAAACACATTTCCTTAGAATAAGGTTTCAACATATTCTTCTCTTTCATACACTGAGACTTTAACAGAGCTGAGGAATAACTAACTATGCTTTTATCCATTGTGGGTTAAGGGGAAAGGCTATAGCGACACTTAGCATGTCAATGATGTTTGGCTACTGGTCTGAGAAAAGTTAGGAAGCCATGAGTAGTGGTGGAAATGTGCCTGCTGGTGGGAGTTACACACTGGGGCAGCCATCTTGGAAGCCATCAGAGTCAAATGAAATTAGGGCAAACCCTCATGACAGAGCAGTTATTTCCCTGTGCTTAAGTCCTATAAACTTTTCCATGCTGGTTTATAGGGAGGATGGAGGAGGATGTCCAATGCAATGTTATTTGGGGGGTAGGGGGTAGGGGCAGGTTGGGGGTTCGAGAAATCCTTGTTGTCTATCACTGGGAAAATTGGATACGGTGAGTTCATACTATAGCCTCCATGTAGCAGTTACAAGCAGTAAAGTTGATGCACACACCGCACACATGGCTGAGCCTTTCCTTTTTTTGAGATTTTTATTTTATTTTACTTGAGAGAGAGAGAGGGCACAAGTGGGGAGTGGCAGAGGGAGAAGGAAGAGAGAATCCCAAGCATACTCCATGCTCAATGGGGAGCCTGTCCCAGGGTTTGATCCCAGGACCCTGAGATCATGACCCAAACTGAAATCAAGAGTCAGACTCTTAACCAACTGAGCCCCCCAGGTGCCCCCACATGGCTGAGTCTTAAGGCATAGTGCTGAATGGGGAAACAATGCAAAAACTGCAATCTTAGGGCATCTGGCTGGCTCAGTGGGTAGAGCATGGGACTCTTGATCTCAGCGTTGGGAGTTCAAGCCCCATGCTGGGCATAGAGCTTACTTAAAAACAAAAACCTGCGATCTAGAATATGCTAAAACCTTCACCAGTTAGCAATGTTTGCATGCACAAATTCATGTACATAGAACTCTCGGATTTTTAACCTTGAAATTGCAGTTCAGTTAGGGAAAAGAAAGTCTTTTCAATAAATGAAATGGAGTTGACTGGATTTGCATGTGGCAAAAATAAGAACCTTGACTGATACTCCACACTGTACACAGTAATAAATACAGTAAATATCAGCTGGTTTATAAGTCTAAATGTGAAAGGATCAAATAAGACCTTTAGAAGAAAACATCAAAAAATATCACCAGGGGTGCCTGGGTGGCTCAGTGGGTTTAGCCTCTGTCTTCAGCTCAGGTCATGGTCTCAGGGTCCTGGGATCGAGCCCCACATCGGGCTCTCTGCTCAGCGGGGAGCCTGCTTCCTGCCCCCTGTCTGCCTGCTTCTCTGCCTACTTGTGATCTCTGTCAAATAAATAAATAAAATCTTAAAAGAAAAAAAAAGGTTTCCTTAAAAAAAAAATCTCTATGACCTTGAAGTAAGCAAAGATTTCTTCAAACACTAAGTGTTAGCCACACAGGAAATAATTATTAATGATTTGATTAGACTATATTTAAATTAAGAAATACTGTACATTGGGGAGCCTGGGTGGCTCAGTCAGTTAAGCCTCTGCCTTCCGTGTTAGGTCATGATCTCGGAGTCCTAGGATCAAAGCCCACATTATCGGGCTCCCTGCTCAGCAGGGAATCTGGTTCCTCCTCTCCTGCCCCTCCCCCTTCTCGTGCTCTCCCTCTCTCAAATAAATAAATAAAATCTTAAAAAAAAAAAAAAAGAAACACTGGTCATCAAGAGGCAACCTTAAAAGAATAAAAAGACAAGCCACACAGTGGGAGAAAATATTCACAACACATCTATCTGACAAAGGACTTGTACCCAGGATATAAAAGAATTCCCATAAAACAATGAGAAAAAGGTAGGAAAATTAAAATACAAATAGGCAAACGACTTGACCAGGCACTTCACAGGAAGCTATCCAAATAGTCAGTAAATGTATGAAGAGCGGGGTGCCTGGGTGGCTCAGTGGGTTAAGCCTCTGCCAGGGTCCTGGGATCTAGCCCTGTATCAGGCTCTCTGCTCAGCAAGGAGCCTGCTTCCTCCTCTCTCTCTGCCTGCCTCTCTGTCTACTTGTGATCTCTGTCTGTCAAATAAATATATAAAATCTTTAAAAACAAAACAAAACATATGAAAAGCCAGTCAACTTCACTAGTTGTTATTAGTGACCAGGAAAATGTAAATTAAAACCACGATGGAATGCACACCCATCAGAATGGCTAAAATAAAAAAGACTGACCATCCCAAGGCTTGGAGGTACAGTAAGTGAATCCCTCATACACAGCTGGTGGGAATACAAAATGACACAAACTGGCAGTTTCCACTCAAGTTTGATATACACCTACCCTATGACCCAACACTTTCCCTCCTGGGTGGAAATGAAGGCTTACGCCCACCAAAAAGCTACTGTAGTAGAACATTTAAAGAAGCAACAGTTTGTAATAGTTTGAAATACCGGGAATTACGGGTTTGCAATAGTTTAGCTTGGGATAACCCTAAAAGAGGAGTAACCCCAATCCTCATCAACCTGTAAATGGATAAACTATGGCACAGTCACACTGTAGAATACTATACAGCAATGAAAAGGGAGACCCAACAAGGACAGAGAGACACGGTTGAATCTTATCAGCGCAGTGGTGAGTGAATGAAGCCAGACACAAAGGGGTACATGCTTTAGGATTCTATTCATATGAAGTTCAAACACCAGCCTAACCAGGGTGTGCTCTTAGAAGTTAGCATAGTGTTTACTCTTATGATGTAGTGAGAGAGGCAGCCCAAGGAGGGCTTCCCTGGGGCAGTCATATTCTGTTTCCTTATCTGGGGATTGGTTACCAGAGGGTGCTCACCTGTGTAAATGCTGGACACTCACGATTTATCTGCCTTTTTGTGTGCATGTCATACTTCAATGAACAGTTAAAATATACGTATACATGCACACTAATTAGCAATGCACATTTTGCAAAATCATCGGCATGCAAAGATAATCATTTGCATTAAAACTATCAGAATGGGGGCGCCTGGGTGGCTCAGTGGGTTAAGTCTCTGCCTTCAGCTCAGGTCATGATCTCAGGGTCCTGGGATCGAGTCTCGCATCAGGCTCTCTGCTCAGCGGGGAGCCCGCTTCCTCCTCTCTCTCTCTCTGCCTGCCTCTCTGCCTACTTGTGATCTCTTTCTGTCAAATAAATAAATAAAATCTTAAAAAAAAAAAGCTATCAGAATGGGGGGGGGCCTGGATGTTTCAGTCGATTAAGTGACTGACTCTTAATTTCAGCTCAGGTCTTCATCTCAGGGTGGTGGGATCGAACCCCACAGTGGTCTCTGTGTTGAGTGTGGAGCCGGCCTGGGGTTCTTTCTCCCTCTCTCTCTGCCCCTCCTCCAACCCCGCTAGATCACATGCATGCATGTTCTCTCTCTAAAAAAAAAAATAAAAATAAGCAGATAGACTGTTCTTCAAACAAACAAACAAATGATTAGAATGGTTGCCCATAGGGGAGAAGGCATTGGTGTGAGATGTGGGAATAGGGGCACCTGGATGGCTCAGTTGGTAGAACACAAGAGTTTTCATCTTGGGATTTTGAGTTCAAGCCCCACGTTGGGCATAGAGGTTCCTTTTTTAAAAATGTTAAAAAGCAAAGAGAGTAAATGAACAGATGAAGAGGAGGAGAGGATCCTCCCATAGACTGATAAGGACAACAAGCCACAAACTGGGGAACATCATTAAGGGAACTCTCTTGAGCATGGGGTCCAGACAATTTTCTCAAACGTGTTCCTACAAAAGCATGTTACTCAGGACTCTGCTCAAAGGTTTGGACTTATAGTTTGAATAAAGAAAAAGCATGAGAGAAAAACTATAAGGAAACGGATGCAAAAGAAAATGCACCCTAACGATCTATGTCACAATGTAAGGATTTTGAGCAGCAACATCATTTAAACAGCATAAACAGCATCCTGAAGTTACTTTAAGCTGAATCTTTTTTTAAAAGATTTTATTGATTGGGGCACCTGGGTGGCTCAGTGGGTTAAAGCCTCTGCCTTTGGCTCAGGTCATGATCTCAGGGTCCTGGGATCAAGCCCTGCATCAGGCTCTCTGCTCAGCAGGGAGCCTGCTCCCCACACCCCCACCTGCCTCTCTGCCTATGTGATCTCTGTCTGTCAAATAAATCAATAAAATCTTTTTAAAAAAAAGATTTTATTGATTTATTTGAGAAAGAGTGAGCATGGGCTGGGTGAAGAGACAGAGGGAGAGAGAAAAGCAGACTCCCTGTCGAGCAGGGAGTCCGACAAAGGGCTCAATCCCAGGACCCTGGGATCATGAACTGAGCTGAAGGCAGACGCTTAACAACTGAGCCACCCAGGCGCCCCAAGCTGACTGTTAACTGATTTTGCACTTTGGTTCTGGAGTCCAGTATAACGTGTTTTAGTTTTAGAGAACTGTAGGCATGAGAGACAGAAACAGAGTTGTGGGTTTGTTGCATTTAGGAAAATTATAGATATAATAATTTAAGTAGACACAGGGAGTGTATGAGAATTTTTTTTTTTCTTACAGGGAACCAATTATTTCCCTGGACTGGATGTTTATCTGTCTGTAGTATTTGGCACTGATGTTCTTCTCAGATGCGAAGAGTCCTTGATCCCCACATTACCACATTCCACCTCTGCTTAAACTCTTACCATAGCTCTCCAGTCCCCTCACACCCTGCATGGTGGCTTATAGGGTCCTCAGGCTCTGACTCCCACTGCCTCCTTTCTCACTGTCATTTCCTCATTACTTCGATCTAGCCACTCCCAAGTTTTGAAGGTCTTACATATGCTGTTCCCTCTGCCTGGAATACTCTTCTACTCTCCACCCCAGAGTTCACTATTATTCATCCTTTTGGGGCTCATCTTCGGTACCTCCTCCTCCAGGAAGCCCTCTGGCTTCCTCCAGGGCAGTCCCCTGGACTGAAGCAGGGGCGTCATCTGTGCTTTCCCTTCCCAGACCATCCAGGCCCTGACCACTCAGGGTCATCACTCTCTGGCTGGATCTAACTCTCTCAGTGGCCTGGGAGCCCTAGGGGCTGGCTCAGTCACCATCATGTCCCTCATATTGTCCAACACAGGTCAGGCACAGAGCAGGCACTGAATAAATATTTTGTGGATGAGATCATAGTTTTTAAGGCTCAAAGAGTCTGATACTATGTGTTTTTTTTTAGATTTTTATTTATTTTATTTGACAGACAGAGATCACAAGTAGGCAGAGGCAGGCAGAGAGGGAGGAAGGGAAGCAGGCTCCCTGCTGAGCAGAAAGCCCGATGCGATAGGGGGCTTGATCCCAGGACCCCGGGATCATGACCTGAGCCAAAGGCAGAGGCATTAACCCACTGAGCCACGCAGATGCCCTGTCTGATACTATGATTTTAAGTTTCTGAAAATACATTTTATACCATTCTAGTTTCTCAATCACAGGAAGCTGGCAATCTGTTAATTAATATTAGTTCAGACTTTGTGGCACATACAGATTTTTTTTTTCAATTGGGAAATTCTGGATAAACATCACAGCTAGCAATCTGGGGCCCACGTTTCCCCATGGCTGGTGCTGGTGTTCAGGGCACTGCTTTCCAGCTGACCGTGATCCCCAGTCTACTCTTTCATTCCTGTCACCTGTTGCCCAGATGCCCTCGAGTTGGACATCACTGTTCAAAATCTTAAAATTATGAAGTTCCAAGAATCTTAGTAGCAAAGATCCCATGATTGTCAAATGTTGAGTTACTAAAATTCTTGAGATTCTCAGGGAACTGATTCCAACCTTAGGGTTTTAAGATTTCATGATTACTACAATCTATAGTTTCTGTTTCTAACATTCTGCATTCCCAAGATAACAAAGGTCCCAAGGGTCTAATATTTTAAAGGCTTAAGGCTAATGATTATGGAGTTACATGGCCCTGAGGGTTCTTGGGGTCTTTGCTCATAGTTTTGATTTGCTTTTCATATTTATTTATTTTAAAGATTTTATTTATTTATTTGTCAGAGAGAGAGCACACAGGTTGGGGTAGTGGCAGGCAGAGAGAAACAGACTCCTCGCTGAGCAAGGAGCCCAACACCACAGGGCTCCATCCCAGTTCCCTGGGATCATGACCTGAGCCGAAGGCAGATGCTTAACCTCATTTCTAAAGGCCTCAAGTTGGAAGAATCCCTGAGCATGACATTCCAAGGTCCAAAAATCTAGTATTTCAACATCTTGAGATTCTAAGGAAGTATGCTTATAAAATCCCACATTTCTGAACTCTACTTTTCTAAGGCAGCCCTGCCCTAGCCAGTATCCACCAGCCACATGTGGCTATTTAAATTTAAATTAATTAAAACGAAATACAGTTAAAAATTCGGTCCCTCAAGAAGCACTGGCCACACTTCAAGTGCTTACAGCCACAAGTACTAGTGGTTAGTGGTTCATATATTGGACATCACAGATAGAGAACGTTTTCCTGTCACCGAGAAACGTTCCATTCATTGGATGCTGCTGGTCTAGAGATTCACATGCAAAGGGTCTGTGACTCTTTCCCATCCTCCAGGCCACCAAGGTGACTGAGGAGGTACCCAGACACCAGCCCAACAGCCTCTTCCCCTCCCCTCCCTTCTCCCTCTCACCCAGCCCTCCTCCAGGTACCTGCCAAGGCCTTGATCCGGGAGCACTCAAAGAGCGATGCGGCCGCTGTGGAGGCTGCTGGTTGCTCCCGCTCCCAGCCGCGATCAGGACTCTCCCAGCGGGCTGCAGGGTTATTGTTGTTGGGGGCCGGGAGGCCCTCCATGTTGTCCACTTCCCCTGGAACCTGCGCCATCGGGGAAGGTGACGCCTGGGGAGGAGCAGAGGCTCATTAGGCTAGAAACAGAGCCTGAGCTCAGAGGTCCTGCTTCTAATAGTTTCCCTGTCTTTCAAGTAGACAGACTACTACTGACAGTCACTTTCACCCAGGCCACTTCTCAGGGCGGTGGCAAAGCACCCAGCTTAGCACTCGGCGCAGGGTAGGGGCTCACCAAACTGTCCCTGTATTATTGTTAAAACGATGACACTGTTATCAGTAGAACTCTCCAATGCAGTAAGAACAAGAATTAACATTTATCGAGCATTTGTGCTGTCCCCAGGACTTTATATGCATTATCTTATTTAATTCCCACAAGTTTAATTCCCTAAAGATAGGCTAGTCTTTGGCCTATTTTAGAGAGGAGGTCGCAAAGCTAGTGGGGGGCCAGAGTTCAAATGCAGGTACTGTGATCAAATGATTGCATTAAACAGCCCTAATTTTTCATCCTTATAACCTTGTCCTTTGCCATATAATTCCTGACCGTTCTTCTACGGTAGGGATGGGGAAATCAGAGGAGTGTCCCCTGACAACCTTGACTCTGGGTTTGGCCCCATGACTAGCTTTGATCAACAGGATTAGGGGGAAATGCCAGCGAATTCTGAGCCTAAAACTCAGGAGACCACATGTTTTTGCTTGTGCTTGATTGTGAGGGTGAGGAAAACGTTGTTGGCATAGTCCTGGTCTAAGGGCCCAGTCACTAAAGCCAAGGCCAGCTATAGCCACCAACACCGCTCCCAACACCACATCCCACACATAAGCATAAGGCCAGCTGAGCCAGCCTAAGTCACTGACCTCAGACTTGATGGTTAAATAAATGCTCAGTGTTTTAAGACACTGAGTTTGGGGGTGGTTCCTTAGGCAGCATTATTGTGGCAACAGCAAGCTGACATATTGTCGGATCCAGAGCTAGGCTCTAGAACACTGCCAGATTGCAAATATGAAATTTAAGGGGGTGGGAGACATCAGATACATCTCCTCCTCCCTCCAGGCTCCCTGATTCCAAGACTAAGAAAGGAGGGAATGGTGGGGAGATCACTGTCCTTCTCAAAAACTCAGACATTTGACAACTCAGATTGTAGGAAAGCAGGGCCCAGGTCTTGGTCAGAGTAGTGGAGGTTGTCCCTTTTGGTGGACACTGCAAAATTCCCTGTTATTCTTCTCTCCTTCCGTGGAAAGCTGTAAGTCGGCGCATGGCTGCTACTTACCACCTGTGCGACCTTGGCCAGTCACTTCCTCTCTCTAGGCCTCAGTTTGTTCATCTGTAAAACGGTAATGGTAACAGTGCCCATTTCCTAGGGATGTTTGTAGATGAAATGAGTTAATAATGCAGGGAACATGGTATCTGGTTCATGCAAGCCCTTGATACATGGTCCTTGCTATTATTATTCCTCTGGTCACATATCTTGGCAAACCAAAGTACCTGTGTTGGAGTCAGACAGACATGAGTTCAAGCCCTGCTTTATTTCCGCTTTAACTTGGTCTCTCTGCCTCAGTTTCTCTCCCTGTTAAAACAGCTGTTTCCTCGGTGGAGGATACTTGGGGATGGGGAGGTACTTAACACTTGGTGAGCTGTCAGCTCCAGGAAGAGCCCTAGCCATTACCCAATTGAATGGAGAAGGAAGGGAGAAAAGGGAGATGGGGGAGGTGGAGAGAGGTGTCCTGCGGCCCCAGCAAAGGCTCGAGGCTGGGGGTGGGAAAAAAATCGATGCTTTAACCATTCCAAGGCCGTGTCTCTCTCTCCCTGCAGTCTAGTCACTGCTCGCAAGGAGGGGGCCTGGGAAGGACAAGGCCCAGGTGGAAGACCCACGCATGGCGCGGAGACTGGATGGGCTGAGGGGTGGGGGTGCATTCTGCCCTGGACCCGTCCCCTCCTCCAGCCGGGGGGACCCTAGGGGCTCAGGCCATGCCCACAGCGCGCGGGGGAGGGATGCTGGGCAGGTGGGGAGATGCTGCAGGGAGGGGCTATCACCCCACGCCGCTCACCTGGGCCCGCAGCCGCCGGTGCCGCTGTCTCCGCTGCTCGCAGAGCCCGACCACCCTCCCTGTCGGCGTCCGTGGCCCGGCCCGGCCCGGCTCCGCTCGGCCCCGCCGGCCCCGCCGCTCGACCAGATCCGCATGCGCCGCCGCCGCCGCTGCCGCGCCTCCCCCGCTCGCGCGGCCGCAGCGCTCGGCGCGCCCCCGGGACCCCCTCCCGCCCGCGGTCCCCCGCCGCCTCGGCCGCCTGCAGCGCTGGCCCACGCGCGGTCACACACCGAGTCACAGCACTCGCGGGGCCAGAGGTAGCGTCACCCACAGCCACGCACCCTCACGGGGTCACACACTCCCACACTGGCACACACACACACACAGGGTCACATACAGCGTCGCAAACATGACCCACAGCCACACACTCACACAGTATCACCCCCTACGGTGTCACACAGAGTCAAACATTCAAACTCAGACGCAGTCACACGCTCACATGGGGTCCCACACTGGCACAGTGCCCGACAGCCTCACACATAGTGACACACTCGAATAGTGCCGCCACCACCCACGCTGTGTCACACACAAGCATGCAAATGTCATACACTGTCGCACACTGCCATGGGGTCACAAGCAGTCACAAGCAGGCCACACACAGCTTCGCAATCACACAGTGTCACACACATTTTTACACACTCAAACTTGTCACATCAGTCACACACGTGTCACACATCCTGTAACTGTCACACACTCATACGTCATGCAGTCACAAGAAGTCACAAATAGCATCACAAGAACGGTTAATACCCACAGTCACACACTCAAATAGCGTCACGGTCATACATCCCAACATGATACGTGGGGTGTCATACACTGTCACTGTCTAACAGTCACACACTCCCATAAAACACATCTCACACATGTTCCACACCAAATCCCCCAGCTTCATGGATGCATACAGCATCACAGACAGACACAGTGTCATCCGTAGTGGCACCACAAGGTCACAAAAGAACATCATGAAGGCTTGCCACACGTGGTGTCACATGCGGTCTCATAATGTAACATAGTGCTACACACAGAGGTTAGCACATGGTGTCACCCACGAACTTGCTCTCCCTTGGGGTTACTCACAGTCCCAGAGTCACACACGGGCACATATACACACAGTTACAGGGTCACACCCTCCCTCCCTCACTTTCTTCCCTGCAGCTTCCAGAAAGCCTTTGGGCACAGTGCGAACCCCAGGTCAGCGTCAGGCCCTAGGAGAGGGGGAGTGAGCTAGGCGAGGCAGGTGGGCGGAGCCCGAGTTTCGCCCCGCCTCCGGCTGGAGCGCAGAGGCAGGGCACCAGGCCCACCCACGCTCCTCCCAGTTGGCCAGATACAGCCACGCCTCCCAGCCTAAGTGACAGGCGGAGAGAACGGTGCCGGGCGGCAGGCAGAGGCGTGCAGCCTACTACGTCCCGCCCGCCGCGTTCTTCCTGGCTAGAGGCGTGGCCTGTTTGGCCCAGAGGAAGCTGAGGCGTGGCCTTCTGTCCCTGCCCCGCCCCCTCTCTCCCGCCTGAGAAGGACTGAGAGGGCGGCCAGGCAGCCAGTAGATTCCCGGTTCCCGCGCGTCGTGCAACTCCGTGGCCTCGCACCCCCACGACTCCGCAGAATGGCCGTCAAGAAGATTGCCATCTTCGGCGCCACGGGCAGGACCGGGCTCACCACGCTGGCGCAGGCGGTGCAAGCAGGCATGAGCTGGGGTGGGCGGGGGATGTCAACGGGGTGCACGTGCAGCGCATTAGGAAGGGGCCTCCTGAGGCTGGTTGGGCCATCAGTGCTTTGGTTTGTGACCTAGGGGCAAAGCAGGTGGCGACGGGGACAGAAGTGGGGGATGCTGTGAGATCCAATTTTATGTGAGTCCAAGGACTAGGAATTGGCCCTGGGAGGCAAGGGGGGACTCCAGTGACAGGTTTAAATACAATGCTCTTAGGAAACGTTGTTATTGTAGTTTTGGTGGTTGTTAGCACACCCAGCGAAGGCTTCCTCAGCCAGCAGCGGGTTGCCTCTCAGCGCCTACCGATCTTCCCCAGTGTTAAATCCTCACCGCCCTCAGAACCAGTATCACTTCACTTGACAGAGGAGAAAACTGAGGCGCAGAGAGTGGCTTGCCCAATATCAGACCGCTGGAAAGTGGTGGTGCTGGGATTTGAACCCAGCCTGTCCTCTTAACTGCCAACAAAAGTCCACGGGCTCCTGGCCGGGGCACCAAGGCTGGAAGTGGGGGGGCCGGTTGCTGGGAGCACCTAATGAAAAGAGCATAGCAGAGACATAGGTGAAGACTTGGGCTCTGGTCGTGGAAAAGTGGGTGAGAGCTAGAAATTCACAGTTGTCTCAAGGAAGGGGATAAGCACCCGGCAGCCTCCCTGCCTCCACCATCCAGACTTCACCAACCCCCAGTGGGGCCTGGGACTTCCAGATATAGGGCCCCACCCTTGCTGGTCTCAGTGACTCTGAAGATATTAGCTATCTGGGTGCCCCCAAAGGGGTGGAGGCTGCTAGGATCCCACTCTGATGTCTCATAGCCCAGCCCACCCTCTGCACACTCTGCCTGAGAGTTCCTTGTCAGGCCCACTGCTCACCCCTTCTCCAAAAAGACCTAGTGAGGATCTTGATTTGTGGGGAGGGTGGAAAGAAATTTGTGGATAAGCATTTCTGGGGGAGGAAGTAAGAGGGAGAAGTTTAGAGGTGCTGAGTCACCAGGAGGATCTGGATTCCCATGTGACTCCCTTACCCTTAATCCTGAATCCCATGAACTGCGTTTGTCCGCCCTGCTGGGCACCATTGGGACTGCACCCCCAGGTAATTGAGAGCTGAGGCCTGCCTTCTCACTGTGGCTCTGACAAGTCTCTTCAGAGCCACAGTGAACCCCTGAGCCTCACTGTCCCCATCAGAAGAGCTTGACTGGATTGGGACTTTATTTACCTCAGTGATTCTATGAGGCTCATTCTAGCCTGCCGGCATACCAATCCCAGCTCTAACACTTACCGTCTACATAGTCAAATGCCTTATCATCTGGGTGCCTGGATAGCTGGAAAGTGGGAATAAAACTAGTAGTGCTTGCTCCTGGGCGCTTGCAATGATTAAATGAGATAATATATGCAAAATGTGCAGAACCATGTTCAGTATATAGTTGGTGCTCAGTAAGCCTTCTGTAGGCTAAGTGAACTCATAGTCATGTGAACCTGGCTTAGTTGCCTAAAATTGCCTCAATTTCTCCATCTTCAAAATGGGCAGATAATACCTTTTAGGGTTGTTGCAATCTGGTGCTTTTCAAACTGTGGGTGACCGCGAGTTCTGAAATATACTTAGTTGGTCACAAAGGTGTCAGAGTGTATCGCATGTTGAATATTGGTGTTATGAACCTTCTTTCAGTTACCTATGCATGGATTTGTATATACTGGGTTAGGCTTTGATATTCATTTTGTACTGAGGATTGAGATCAAAGAAGCCTAAAAGGGGCATGATCTCTGTAACGTACTCTCAGATTGTTAGGAAAAAAAATGTGTGTTTATGTATAAATGTATTTATATATATATGTATACAATTATATATGTTATGTATTATACACACACACACAGAAAGATAAAGCAAAAGCAAGCATGAGAATTGAGGTCTTGCAACTTTCCGAGGTGTCTAAATTTATTTCAAAATAAAAAATTAAGAGAAAAATATCAAGTAAGGGATTTGTAAAAAAAAAAAAAAAAAGAAGAAGAAGAAGGAAGAAGTTTGGAAGTACCATCCAAATGCTCTGTTTTCTAAAGGGTAAAAATCTGTAAATTCTAAAACACTGCTGTTTGGTATAGTGGCCACTGATCACATGAGGCTATTGAAATTTTCATTTAAATGTGGGTTGTTTTAAAAAAATTTTTTGGAAAAAAAAATACCATTCGTCCATAGAAAGAGCTTAGCACAGCACTTGGCCGGTAAGAGGTTCTCCATAAATGTCACTAATCAGCAAAAATAGAACACTAATGGGCACCCTTGTACTGAGCCTGTGTCCAAGTTCTCACTCTCCAGGAGGACATTTTTCTCCCCCAGAATACCCGGAATTTACTAGGGTCCGTTTTAACCATTGGTAGTTAACCAATGCCTACATTGGCTCCCCCATGTGTATGAGTACAGCACAGGTTTTGTGTCATTCCCTTAAGAAAGGTGGTCACACGGGATGGGGATACTGGGATTTATCGTTTTCACGCTAGAGGGGAGACTGGGGGAGACTGGGGTCCAATCAGGGAAGGTGTTTCCTGTGATTCCTCAGCTAGTAAGTGGCAGAGTTGGAACCTAGGTCCATAGGAGCAGTAAAGCCTGCACTTTTGTGTTTACCAAACCCCAGGGAGATGGTGGCAAATATGACGATGTCCCCAGAACTGCAGGGCCATTGATTTACTCCAGGGCAGTGTAAGTGACAGAGGACCATGGCAGAGGACACCCAAGTAGCCGGTGGCCCCGGGGAAAGAAGAAGGGTGCTCAAGGCAGAGGGGGCAGCACGTGCAAAGGCCAGGAGGCAGGAAACAACATGATGGATTTGGGGAACTGAAAGAGGTGCAGTGGGTGAAGAGGGCAGTGGGTCCAGCACAGGCTGGAGAGGAGAGGCCAGACCCCGAGGGACTGGAAGGCTGTCATGAGGAGCATAGACTTTATCTCAGGGCACTGTGGGGAAGGGCATCATGGGAGGGATACGAGCAGGAGGGGACTTCAGTGTAACTGTGGAAAGCTCTGCCTGGCTGCCATGTGGAATACGGATGGGAGGGGGTGAGACAGGGGCCAGGAACCCAGGGAGGCCTAGACCAGGACAGGAAATAACATTCTTTTTTTTTTTTTAAGGGTTTATTTATTTTTTTGACAGAGAGAAAGAGCGCACAAGCAGGGCAAGCAGCAGAGAGAGAGAGAGAATCAGGCTCCCTGCTGATCAGGAACTCTGACACAGGACTAGATCCCAGGACACTGAGATCATGACCCGAGCTGAAGGCGGACTCTTAACTGACTGAGCCACCCAGGCCCCCAGGAAATAACATTCTGAGATGATTAAAAATTGCGGGAACAGCTAGCAGATCACTCATTCCTGTGCCAGGCACTCCCCTAAACTTTTCATTTGTCTTAGCTTCATACTTTTTTTTTTTTTGAACATTTTATTTATTTGAGGGGCGCCTAGATGGCTCATTGGGTTAAGCCTCTGCCTTCAGCTCAGGTCATGATCCCAGGGTCCTGGGATCGTGCCCCGCATAGGGCTCTCCTGCTCAGCGGGGAGCCTGCTTCCCCCGCCCTCTGCCTGCCTCTCTGCCTACTTGTGATCTCTGTCTGTCAAATAAATAAATAAAATATTTTTTAAAAAAGACTTTATTTATTTGAGAGAGAAAGAGAATGAGAGAGAGAGGGAAAGAGAGAGAGAGAGCATGAGACGGGGGAGGGTCAGAGGGAGAAGCAGACTCCCTACCCAGCAGGGAGCCCAGTGCGGGACTCGATCCCTGGACTCCTAGGACCATGACCTGAGCTGAAGACGGCAGCTGCTTACCAACTGAGCCACCCCAGGTGCCCAAGTTTCATACTTTTATAACAGCTTTGTTTGTTCAGATTTCCTTCACATCCCATATAATTCACCCACTTGAAGTATACAACTTAGTGCTTTCTGGCCTAATCACAGAGTTGTGCAGACATCATCCCAATTAATTTAGAACATTTTCATCACCCCCAAAAGAAATACCTAGGAGTCACCACCACCCCCCATTTTTCTTCTCAACCTCTCCCCCAGCTGTGGGCAACTACTCATCTACTTTCTGTTTGTATGGATTTGCCTGTTCTGGACATTCTGAATAAATGGAATCCTACACAGGGATGCCTGGGTGGCTCAGCTGGTTAAGCGGCTGCCTTCGGCTTGGGTCATGATCCCAGCATCCTGGGATCGAGTCCCACATCAGGCTCCTTGCTCAGCAGGGAGCTTGCTTCTCCCTCTGCCTGCCGCTCTCCCTGCCTGTGCTCTCTCTCTCTCTGACAAATAAATAAAAATAAAATCTTTAAATGGAATCCTACACTATCTGGTTCTTTGTGCCTGGCTTTTTTCACTTAGCAAAAAACATTTTTTCAAGGTGTATCTATGTTGTAGCATGTGTCAGTATGTCCTTTCTTTCCATCATTGGATACTGTTATGTACATTGTATGGATAGACCACATTTTATTTATCCATGTGGTTGAGGGACATTTCCACTTCGGGCTATTGTGAATAATGCCTCTGTGGACTTTGACCTACTAATTTTTTTTTTAAATATATATGTACATATTTTTTTAAAGATTTTATTTATTTATTTGACAGATAGAGAGATCACAAATAGGCAGAGAGGCAGGCAGAGAGAGAGGGAGAAGCAGGCTCCCTGCCGAGCAGAGAACCCAACGCGGGGCTCGATCCCAGGACCCTGAGATCATGACCCGAGCCCAAGGCAGAGGGTTAACCCACTGAGCCACCCAGGCGCCCCTGACCTACTAATTTTTATGTGAACGTATGTCTTCAGTTCCCTTGTGCATATACTTGGAGTGGAAAGGGTGAGTCATCTGGTAACTTCATGTATTTTTGTTGTTGTTGTTTTTGTTTTTGAAGATTTTATTTATGTATTTGACACAGAGAGAGAGATATCACAAGTAAGCAGAAAGGCAGGTGGCGGGAAGGGGGGGAGGAGGGCGGCAGGAAGCAGGCTCCCTGCTGAGCAGAGAGCCCAATGCGGGGCTCCATCCCAGGACCCTGAGATCATGACCTGAGCAGAAGGCAGAGGCTTTAACCCACTGAGCCACCCAGTCACCCCAGATAACTCCATTTTTATTCTTTAGAGGAACTACCAGACTTTTCCAAAGCAGCTGCATCATCAGCACACCCAAAAGTAGTGTATGAGGGTTTCAATTTCTCATGTGTGCACCAATTTTAATGTCTGTCTTTTTTTATTACCCATTCTAGTGGGTGTGGAGTTGTATCTCAGTGGTTTTGATTTGCATTTGCATTGCATGATGTTGAGTGTCTTTCCACATATTTATTGGCCATTTGTGTATCTTCCTTGGAGAAGTCTCTATTTGGATATTTTGCCCAATTTTTAATTGGGTTGTTTATCTTTTTATTTCTGAGGTGTAGAAGTTCTTTATATATCTTAAATACAAGTTCCTTATCAGATGTATGACTTGCAAAAGTTTCCTCCCATTCTATGGATTATCTTTTCATTTTCTTGACGGTGTCCTTGAAGCACACAAGTTTTTAATTTTGATGATGTCAGTGTGTCTGTGTTTTCTTCTGTGGCTTGTGTTTTTCATGTCATAGCTAGGAAACTATTGCCTGATCCAAAGTCACAAAGATTTACAGCTGTTTTTTTTTTTTTTTTTTTTTTCCTAAGATTTTTTTTTATGGTTTTAGCTCTTACATTTAGGTCTGTGGTCATTTTGAGTTAATTTTCATATATGGTGTGAGGTAGGGATCTGACTTCATTCTTTTTATAGATGGATATCCAGTTGCCCCAGCATCATTTGTTGAAAAGATTGGGGCGCCTGGGTGGTTCAATGGGTTAAAGCCTCTGCGGCTCAGGTCATGATCCCAGGGTCCTGGGATCAAGCCCTGCATCAGGCTCTCTGCTCAGCAGGGAGCCTGCTTCCCCCTCTCTCTCTCCCTGCCTCTCTGCCTACTTGTGACCTTTCTCTCTCTGTGTCAAGTAAATAAATAAAATATTTAAAAAAAGAAAAGAAAAGACAAGACTATTCTTTCCCCCGTTGAATTGTCCCAGCACACTTGCCAAAAATCACCTGACCACGTTAAGCCTTTCGATACATTATTGAAATCTACATTAACCCGGTAAGGTAGAGACTATTATTAGTGTGCCTTTATAAATGAAGGCCCTAAGGCCAAGAGAGGCTAAGTGACTTGCCCCTTGTCATACAGCTAGCTAGTGGTGGGGCCGCAGTTCAAACCCAGTGTTACTTTGAGCGTTAAATGAATTAATGTATGTGAAAAGTTGTATAAATATTATCCTTATTATCAACATCTTTGCCCCAGAGTGTTCAAATCTCCCATCATTTTATTTATTTATTTATTTATTTATTTATTTATTTATTTTAAACATGTTGGGTTTTTTCCTTTTTTTATTATTTTTTAAGACTTTATTTATTTATTTGACAGAGAGAGAGAAAGCACAAGTAGGCAGAGCGGCAGTAGAGGGTGAGGGAGAAGCAGGCTCCTCACTGAGCAGAGAGCCCCATGGAGGGCTCGATCCCAGGACTTTGGGATCATGACCAGAGCTGAAGGCAGATGCTTAACCAACTGAGCCACCCAGGGATCCCTTTGTTGCATTTCTGTTTCAAACATGCACAAGACATCCTCTTCCCAGTGTCCAGTAATGTTTAGCACATGGTGGACCTCTCAGTCATAGTAGTAATACCTGTTTTCTTGCATGCCACTTCTCTATAAACTCTCACTAGGGTTACAGGCAGGTCTGCGAGGAGGTCAAAGGCCTTTGTCAAATAGGTTACAGGGTTGGGCAGCGAGGTCTGCTGTGAGGTGTGAGCATCGGCACTGGGGCTTGGGGTCCCTGTCCTTGTCCCAGCTGTCCGGCATGGTGGCAGCAGCGTGGGGGGGGGGCTCTGCTATCCCACATGTGATCCTTTCCCGTCATTGTTTTTGAGAAATACATGAGGACAGAAGTGGAACAATGTTGTTTTTCCCTTTCTCGTTTTCCAAATAATTAAGTACTTCACGTGTTTCAGTTCTTTGTGGTCCATATTGGTTTGGATAAATCATATTATCCCTGATTTTTCCTGTGAGCTGTCTCAGTCAGCTCAGGCGCCTGTAACAAAATACCATTGACTGGTGACTTCAATGATAAACATTTATTTCTCATAGTTCTGGCGACTGAGAAGTCCAAGATAAGGTATCAATAGATCTGGCTTCTGGTGAGGACCCTCTTCCAGGATTCCAGACAGCTGACTTCTTGCTGTGCCTCACCTGGTGAACAGAGAGTGCTGGTCTCTCTTCCACTTTCTTTTTATTTATTTCTTTCCTTATTTTTCTTTCTTTCTTTTTTTTTTTTTTCTTTAAGATTTTATTTTGGGGCACCTGGGTGGCTCACTCGGCTAAGCGTCTGCCTTCAGCTCAGGTCATGATATCAGGTCCTGGGATCGAGTCCCACATGGGGCTCCTTGCTCAGTGGGGAGCCTGCTTCTCCCTCTGCCTGCTGTTCCTCCTGCTTGTGCACTCTCTGACTCTTGTCAAATAAATAAAATCTTTAAAATATATATAAAATGGATGTATATGTGTGGGGACATAGAGTTACTCAACCAAGATGGTATGTCCATTTTAATGACCACTTAGACTGAGCCCAGACCTTCAGAAGTAAGCCTGGAGGACTAATCGCATCACTGGGCAACCTTTGGGCAACTCATGTTTTCCTCTATACCTCAGTTTCCTCCAGGACCAAGGATAGGTGGCATAGACCACTGGGATGCTAGGCTTTAACCCTGTAGTTGCTGGAGAGTGGAGCAGTCTGGGAGTGCTGCGGGAGGCCCTTGGAGGCAGGTTGTTTACAAACTGGCATGAAGGTATTGCCACCTCACAGGGGGCCTGGGGGGTGATTTGGGGGTTTGTGGCACCCTCTAGGACCCAGCTCCTAGAGCCTGGGGGTGCCAGTCCACAAGCCTACTGACGTGCCTTTCTGTCCTTCTTTGCCCACAGGTTATGAGGTGACAGTGCTGGTGCGGGACGCCTCCAGGCTGCCCCCAGAGGGGCCCCAGCCGGCTCACGTGGTAGTGGGTGATGTTCTCCATGCGGCCGATGTAGACAAGACTGTTGCTGGGCAGGATGCCGTCATCGTGCTGCTGGGCACCCGCAATGACCTCAGTACTGGGCCCCCCCTCTGCCCACGGCCCACCCCTGGGCCTCGGCCCCCAGCACCACCCCCGCCCCCGGCCCCACCCCTGCCACCCCTGCCACCACCGCCGCCTGCTAGTGACAGCCACTCTCTGTCCCCTCTAAGGTCCTACCACAGTTATGTCCGAGGGCGCCCGGAACATTGTGGCGGCCATGAAGGCCCATGGCGTGGACAAGGTCGTGGCGTGCACCTCGGGTGGGTGGTGGGGTCATAGGGATGGGACTGAAGGGTTGGGTGGGGGTAGGTCCTGGACAGGCAGCCAAGGGGCTTCTGCAAGGTGGCATTGGAGCCATCCCAAGTTACTCTGCATTTGTTGAGCACTAACTGTGTGCATGAACCTTGCTGGGTGATGCTAGGGACACAGTGGTGACCAATACATCCCTGGGCTCTGTACTCCTGGGTCTCGTAGGTGGAAAGGAAGTGGTGAACAGCCCCATTGCCGCACAGTGGTAGGCCCCAGAAGTTGGGGCCAAGGTGGAGCAACACAGGCAGAGGGAAAAGGGCCAGAACAGGAGAAACCCTGAGGTGGCCCCTGACCCAGCCCGGGAGGAGGGCAGGGAGAGCCTCCTGCAGGAAAGGACAGAGCCTGGCTTACGCGGACCAGGTCTGTCCTCTCACAGAGTTCCCCCATTTATGAGGAGAGGGACATTAAACAAATGCTTGCCTCAAATCGTCCAAAGGACAGGGTGTAACAGGGACAGCTAAAGCGAACAGCATTTACTGAGCACTGACCATGTGCTAGGCACCATCTGAGGCCTTAGGGACGAATGCCACTTAATCCTCACCAAATTCTGAGTATCTACACTCACAGAGGCACATGCTAGGTGCTCAGTTAACAGAAGCAGTTCTTATGCCCTGTTGCATGGAAGGCGGAGGAAGCCCAGGGAGGCCCACCAGCTGTGCTGCGTTCATACAGATCATGGCTGGCTGTGTCTCCACGGTCTCCATGCCTTGCCCCTGTGTTTCATCCTCCCCAGGAAGGGAAGCGACCTGGGGTGGGGGGCAGAGGGATCAGTAGGTGCAAAGGCTCTGAGGTGGGAGCATGGCGGGGGCAGAGTATGTGAAAGGGAGTGTCGGGTGGGCAGACCAGGGAGGAAGCAGATAGGTAACTGGACAGGAGCAGGTGGGGAGAGATGTGATCAGCCCTTGGGTGGCCGTCAGGAAGCCAGGAGGCTGGGCCAAATGCAAGGCCGTGGAGAGCCCCTGTAGGGTTTTGTTCTGGCCTAAGGCTGGCAGGCTGTGTGGCCTGGGCAGTCTGTGTTCAAGCTTTGGCTCACCATGCCCTGTGTTCCCTCCACCCCAGCCTTCCTTCTGTGGGACCCAACCAAGGTGCCCCCACGACTGCAGGACGTGACTGATGACCATATCCGGATGCACAAGGTGCTGCAGGAATCGGGCCTGAAGTACGTGGCCGTGATGCCACCACACATAGGTGAGTGGGTCTGGGACCTGGTGGCAGGGTCACCACCAGCTCGCCCCCTCCTTTCTGCAGGGGAGGTCCGCCAGGGCTTCCCCAGCCGGTCTAAAATTGCAGGCCTTCCCCTTTCACTTTCTCTTCTCTGTCTTGCTTGCTTTTGTCTCCTTTCTGACACCTTTTTGCCTCGCTCTGTTGAACCAACCACCCCAAGTTCAGAAATGTAAAACAACGCTTATTTATTATTATTATTATTATTTGAAGTGAGTTACTGGGGTTAACCCATCTTCAAGGGAAGGGGACTTCCCTTTCACCACACAGAGCATATCATTCCTTTCTTTTTTTTTTTTTAAGATTTTATTTATTTATTTATTTGACAGAGAGAGCTCACACACAAGTAGGCAGAGCGGCAGGCAGAGAGAGAGGAGCAGACTCCCCGCTGAGCAGGGATGCGGGGCTCCATCCCAGGACCCTGGGATCATGACCTGAGCTGAAGGCAGACACTTAACCTACTGAGCCACCCAGGCGCCCCATATCATTCCTTTACTTACCTTATTTAGTGTGTGCCTCTATCACTAGGATGTTAACTCTTTGAAGGCAGGGATTTTGTCTAATTTCAATCACAGCTGTATTCCCACTGCCCAGAACAGGGCTCAGCATATAGTAGACACTCAGTAAATATTTGTCTGATGAATTAATCCAGAGGAACCATACTTCCCAGTGGCATTGTGGAGAGGATCAAAAACTATACCTACTATACCTACCTACATCCTCTTTTCCTCTCCCAGGTCTGGAATCCTCCTTGAGACACACACAGAGTCAGACTCGGGGAGACATTCATTCAATTACTCATTCATTTCACAAATGTCTCTTGAATACAGAGTGTGTGCCCTTGTGACACAGTCACAACATGAGCAGGGGGCAACAGAGAGAGGGAGAAGCAGACTCCCTGCTGAGCAGGGCACCTGACACAGGGCTCGATCCCAGGACCTCTAGATCATGACCTGAGCTGAAGGCAGGTACTTAACCTGCTTAGCCACCCAGGCGCCCCTGCTTTGAGCAGTTCTACTTTGCCCTCTGCCTCCTGGGACCCCTGACAGGAGGAGGCCTGCACACATTCTAGAGGGTCAAATAAAGTTCAGTGTTTAGGTTCAGTTCAGGGCCCTCCTGGGACCAGAATCCTAAGCTTTGACTCAGTGGCAGTGGTGAGGCTGCAGGGTGAAGCTGGGTCAAAATCCCAGTCCTGGCACCAGGTGGACCTCGGGCCCATGGCCTCTGGCCTTGGTTTTGTCGTCTCTGTATTACAGAGTACGTATTACAGAGTGTCTGTGCATATCTTGATCTCCCGGGTTTGAAGTGAAACCCAAAGATATCATGCCTCAAAAGTATTGAACACATAGTACCATTCTAAAAAAAGGGAGGGGGGGTAAATATATCTATTTAAATATATGTATGTTAAAAATGGGGGTATATATGTATAAATTATACATATTTTAAACTTTTTTTCTGAAAAAAAAAAACCCAAGAATTTTTTTTTTTTAAGAAATTTTTAAAAATTAGGGGCACCTGGGTGGCTTAGTGGGTTAAGCCTCTGCCTTCAGCTCAGGTCATGATCTCAGGGTCCTGGGATCAAGTCCCACATCGGGCTCTTTGCTCGGCAGGAAACCTGCTTCCCTCTCTCTCTCTCTCTGCCTGCCTCTCCGTCTACTTGTGATCTCTCTCTGTCAAATAAATAAAATCTTTAAAAAAAAATTTTTTTTTTTAAAGAAATTTTTAAAAATTAAAAAAAAATTTTTTTTCTGGCTGAACCATTTGAGAGTACGGTCCAGACCTTGTCACACTCCACTCCTAGGACATCAGTAGGCATCTCCCAAGAAGAAAAGTCTTCGGGAATGACCCTCTGTACCTATAGTGCACCAAGGGAATGGATCTTAACTCTTACCACGTCATTTAGTGTCCATGCCATAGTCGATAATCAGATTTTTGCGGGCGCCTAGCTGGCTCAGTGGGTTAAGCCTCGCCTTCAGCTCAGGTCATGACCTCAGGGTCCTGGGATCGAGCCCCACATCGGGTTCTCTGCTCATCAGGGAGCCTGCTTCCCCCTCTCTCTGCCTGCCTCTCTGCCTACTGGTGATCTCTCTCTCTCTCTGTGTCAGATAAATAAATAAAATCTTTTAAAAAAAGTGTTCAGATTTCTCCAACCGTCAAGAATTATTGGAATGCCTGATGGCTCAGTTGGAAGAGCTGCAATTCTTGATCTTGGGGTTGTGGGTTCAAGCCCCACATTGGGGCAGAGATTACTTATTTGGGTGCAGAGATTACTTAAAAGTAAAATCCTTAAAAAATGTAAAATATATATATACTTCAGTGTTCCGTCCCTACAAAATCAGGATCCAACCAAGGATCATGGGTTGTGTGCTATGTCACCTTGAATCTGGAACAATCCTCCATCTCTTTTTTGAAATATGTCTCATAAAATTAACCAAGCCGGGTATCTTTCTAAATATCCCATGTTCTGGATTTCTCTGCTTGTTTTCTCTCAGGCTCAGATTAAACACTGTTGGCAGGAATGCCGCTTGAGAGAGGGTGTATGTTTTTTCGTGCACATGGTTCCAGGTTGCCCCTGCACCGGTAGGCTGAGTTCAGTTCCTCAGTTAAGTTGGTCACTGTCAGAGTTTTTTAACTATCATAGTGGAGCCAACAGATGCCCCCTAAAGGCCAGGTTATGCCTCCAGATGTAAGGACCCAGAGCAAATCTAGCCTTTGCCACTGGGAAGTTACCCTTTGCAAGCCTGGGGTTGACTTTCTCTCCTGCGGATTCAGTTTGCTCATGGGTAGCATTGAGTTATTAACCGTTCCTAGCCTAGTCCCTGCTTTTTTTCTCTCCTTGTAACATATTGTCTATTTTACTCTCTTATTTGTTGCCTTTTCCCAGGGAACCTCTGCATGCAAAGGGCAGGGGTTCTTGTATGTTTCTTCCCTTGCTGGTTGCTCAGCACCTGATTCCTAATAGGCCATCAATAAGGATTTGTCTAATGAATGAAGTAAGGGGTATAGACTGGCGTCCTCCATGTTTGTAAGGGTTTCATACATCATTGACTTTTACACCTTCTGGGCTGGGGATGCTGTAAGCACTCAGGAGTGATCATGTGCTGTGGAGAGGGGAAAAGACATGGGCTTCACCCATCCCGTGTCCTTACCTTGCAGGAGACCAGCCGCTGACAGGGGCCTACACGGTGACCCTGGACGGACGAGGGCCCTCCAGGGTCATCTCCAAACACGACTTGGGCCACTTCATGCTGAGCTGCCTCACCACCGATAAGTACGACGGGCACAACACCTACCCCTCCCACCAGTATGACTAGGGCTGTGACCCTGTCTGGGAGGACAGCATTCTGGGAAATGGAGAACAGAGGAAAGGAGTAAATAAACCTTGAGCCAAGAGCTTCAAATTATTCTACAAGAACCAACTCTTGTGACTCTTCCTCTGTCTGGCTTTGTGTGGGTGATTCGGGGTCTCTATCTGCCTCGGGGAAGGTTTTCATTCATGTATTTGTCTGGCTCCGTGCTAGAGACCAGGTGAGGAGTGTGAAGACCCAGGGGTGACCTGAGCTTCACAGATCTCACAGTCCAGGGAGGAAGACACCCTGGCCTGTGAATGACAACCCAGAGAGGCCACAGCTCTGAAGAAGGAAGCCCAGATGGCTGAGAGAACTATCTGACCAAGCTTGGGGAGCAAAGAAGTTAATAATACTCCTCCGCTCAGAGGGGAGAAGTGGTCGGCCCCAAGAGGCTGTTACATGGAAGCTAAACCAGGCAGAATCATTATAAAAAGGTTGAGCTTTATTCTGAGGTTCTGTGTAAGGAGTGGAGCAGGAGAGAGGTGGGGAGTGGGCACAGTCAGATTTGTGTTTTATAAAGCTGCCCTTGGCTGCTAGGTCAAGGGATACCAAGACAGAGGCCTTGAGCCAGACAAGAGAGTGGGCGTGAGCGGAGTGGACAGTCCATGACGGGGGTGGGGGGGTAGAGATGGAGGAAGAAGCAAAGAGCTAGAACCTGGAGACAGGGTTACAGTGGGGCCACTCTAACATGAAGGGGAGTGCAGGGGGGGCTGGAAAAGGGGCAGGTTTGGGAGGGGGAAGAATGACCCCTTCCTAATCATGTCCCTCTTTGATATCTACTGTCCCCTGCCCTTGTTCCCCAGAGGCACCTTTCCCACCTCTGAGTGAGCCACTCCTCCCTCCCTATCTCCAGCCTCCCCCAACCCTACCTACCCACCCAACACCTTTTCCTTTCCCCTCCAAAAAAAAAAAAAAAAAAAAAAAAAATCAATTCCATTCCTATATTGTTTCTGCAAGCAGCAGGATGACTGGTTGACAAATTCCAACCAATGAGAACTGGTCTGAAGAAATGATCGACAAATTCCAACCGAATTCCAACCGATGAGAACTGGACTCTCTTCAGAGACTTAAAGCTCCCCCGTCCTCTTGGTGAAACTTGTGGGGGTGGGGTACGACTGGTTCAGGCTTTGGGGCAGTAGCCCTGTTTTGCTGTTTTTTGTTTTGTTTTGTTTTATGCCCTCTTGCTCTTTCTGTCATATTGGGCATTTACAAAACTTCACTCAGTGCCTTCCTTGTGTCCAGCCATGTGCTAGGTAACGCTATGGACCAAGTCCCGGTTGGTACCTGCCCTCCGGGGGGGGGCCCGCAGTCCCAACCGCGAGTGCACACAGGGCCAGGAATGGGAGGCATGGGCAGAGGGGTCAGGGCCAGGACAGGGGAAGCCCAGGACACTAAGGCAGCCCATAGTGGTACTTCACCCATTCTGGAGCGTCAAGGAAGAACGGAGGGTGCATTTTCAGGATGGGGAAACAAGTTTAAAGATCCAGAGGCCGTCTACCGTCATTTTTGAGTATTGCTATGGTACATAAAAGACTGGGGATTAGGCAGGAAGAAAACAAAAATCTCAGCGTTTATGGCGGCGGCAGGCACGTAAAGTCATTTTGTGAAAACTGAAATTCAATCACTGTGGCCGGATCCTGGGGAGCCAGGAGGAGTGTGCATCAGGCCAGACGGTAAAGGGCTTTGTGGCAAAAGGGGAGGAGCTGGGACTTTGTCCCCGGGGCAGTAGCGAGCAAGGAATGAGTTCCCAGCAGTGGAGGTGGCATCCTGCCTGAGAGGAAGGACGGGGCTCCGGGAGGAGGGGTGCTGGAGAGACCACCCAGGACTTGCAGAGAAATCCTGAGGATTAAGAAAGGGGCCGCGGGGTACAGAGCGGGCCGGAGCTGGGGGGCCGGGCAGGAAGACAGGAAGCCGGCTGCGATCGCCCAGGCAACGTAGGCCGCGCCGAACCATTGGCTGGTCTTCAGCGGCGTCATCCTTCGCCCCGCAGCGTCCGCCCTCGGAACGCCGGGGGCGCGGCCTCCGCCGGGGCTCAGCCCCACCGGCCCGGAAAGCGGGGTGGGGAGGGGCGTGCCAAGCAGCCTCGCCCCGCCCCCGCTACCCCTGGGCCGACGGGCGTCCTCACCTGGTATAAAAGTATCGCAGAGAGCAATGCTGACGATTTTGGAGCGAGGACAGTGGCTGAGTTGAAGGAAACGGTTCTGACGTCCTCGCCACGCTCCACCCTCGAGACGTGGCCCCGCCCCCGGGCGAGTCGGAATCCTTTAAAAGGTCCGGGGAGTAAGGAAAGGGAGGGCGGGTCGGGCGTCTCCTGGCTACAAGCCGGTGGCTCCACCCAGCCAATCCTTGCCCCGCGGCGGGCAGGACTCCAGCCAATCGCGGCTCGCGATTCGGCCCCGGGGCGGAGCTGGGTGGGCCGGAGGCCAAACCGAGAGGCCCTGGGGAGGTGAGTGAGTCTCCTACTCGGCGCTGGTGGGTCGTAAAGCTGCGGACGTTCCAGGACTTGGTCACTGCGAACCTGGCAGCTAAGGTGAGAGAGAGAGTGAAGCCACCCGGCTTGAGATTTGCCCTGGGTTAGGGGAAGTGGAGGCGCGCCCCCCGAGAGTTGTGGAGGCGGGGTCTGGGCGTGGGTAGGGGGTGCAGATAAGGGTGACTGATGGGGTTGGTGGGGTTTGGGGACTGGAGGCTGAATTCGAGATCCCGGACTGAAGACGAAGTTGGTAGGGCAGGATCTTCAAGTGGACGGAGTTTGAAGCTGGGACATGGGGTGTTTGGAGAAGCGAGAGAACCAAGGAAGGAACTTTTGGGGCAGGAAATCTGAAGATTGGGACAATTCGCGTCTCCCGTGCGGGTTGAATTCGGGGCTCCAGTGTTCTGGAAAAGGTGTGAGGGGTTGGGGCTGGGATTCTGGGCATTTGGAAAAGCGAGAGAACTACGTGCAAGGAATATTGGTGAGAGAAACGCAGTGGAGGAGAGGAGGTGCTGGGGAGAATCCCATGTTCAGGTCTTGGAGTCAGAGGGAGAGTTGGGGGGTGAAGTCGAAAGGCGTTTGAAAGATGGGAGAATAGGAGAAAGTTGACGGCTGAGGGTATCAAAATTAGGCTCCCGAATGGAGTAGATCGGAGCGCATTTGTAGTTTTTGAGCGATGTGTTGGGGCCTGGGTCTGTGGACCCGAGAGCAGTTTGAGGGAAGAATCTGGGGCCTTCTTGGGGTCCGAAGGACCAGGAGAAAGCAGTTGTAGGGCCGGAGTCTGGGGTGGGGGAGGGGAGTTCCAGGCGTGGAGCTCAGACCCGCCGCCCTAGAGGCAGCAGAGGGCGGGGCTCGGCAGGCGCCCGGCAGCTGGACGTCCGGGTTCCCTTCCCCCACCTGCCCCGGGTCCTGTGCGCATGCCCTAGGGGAGGGCGGGGGAGGGTGCTCCCTCCGGCGTGCAGAGCCCTCTGGGGATTGTAGTGCACGCTCAACGTTAGCGAGCGTGCCAGGCAGCTCTTGGCCCACATTTCCCAGAAGCCTCTGGGCTAAATTGTTGCCTGGCTGGATTCTGACTGGAGTTCCATGGAGGGGGCGGAGCCTGGCAGGAGTTGAGTTTTAGCAAATTTTCTTGTGGGGTGCGCTTTGGGGGAGGCCGAAGGAGTAGAAGAGGGAAGGAGGGAGGCTCCTTCCCAGCTTTTGGGTGTGCTTCCAGTGGGTTAGGAAGAGGACATGGAAAGAAATATACTCCCCGGGATGCCTGGGAGGCTTAGTCGCTTAAGCGGTTACCTTCTGCTAGGGTCACGATCCCGGGGTCCTGGGATGGACCTCGCTTACAGCTCCGCACTCGGTGGGGGGGTCTGCTTCTCCCACTCCCTTTGCCCTTCCCTTCCACTTGCGCGCTCTCTCTCGAAAATAAATAAATACAATCTTTAAAAAGAAGATACACTTCCTGTGAAAGAAGAGTCTCAACAAATAGGTGTCTTAACGGGGCTCCAAGTGGCTTGAATATAATAGGCCGTCAATAGATAAAAATATTGAATGAATTGGTGCGCCTGGGTGGCTCAGTGGGTTAAAGCCTCTGCCTTCGGCTCAGGTCATGATCCCGGGGTCCTGGGATCGAGCCCCATATCGGGCTCTCTGCTCTGCAGGGAGCCTGCTTCCTCCTCTCTCTCTCTCTGCCTGCCTCTCTGCCTACTTGTGATCTCTGTCTGTCAAATAAATAAATAAAATCTTTAAAAAAAAAATTGAATGAATAAATGGCAATTAAATTCTTGTTTGTTAAGGTTAACTGTAGGTGGGCCCCATGCATATTTTACAGGTGGGATCTCCTTGAGCATATGGTGAGAAATTTTACAGTCCTCATTTTACAGATGGGGAAACTGAGACCTGATAAAAAAAACCGAGAGGCGGGTGGGGTTATGGATATTGGGGAGGGTATGTGCTATGGTGAGTGTTGTGAAGTGTGTAAACCTGGCGATTCGCAGACCTGTACCCCTGGGGATAAAAATATATGTTTATAAAGCTGTAAAAAAAAAAAAAAAGAAAAGAAAAAAGAAAGGATGAATACCCAAGTTTTGTAGCAACATGGACGGGACTGGAAGAGATTATGCTGAGTGAAATAAGTCAAGCAGAGAGAGTCAATTATCATATGGTTTCACTTATTTGTGGAGCATAACAAATAGCATGGAGGACAAGGGGAGATGGAGAGGAGAAGGGAGTTGAGGGAAATTGGAAGGAGAGGTGAACCATGAGAGACTATGGACTCTGAAAAACGATCTGAGAATTTTGAAGGGGTGGGGGGTGGGAGGTTGGGGGCACCAGGTGGTGGGTATTGTAGAGGGCACGGATTGCATGGAGCACTGGGTGTGGTGCAAAAATAATATTGTTATGCTGAAAAAATAAAAAAATTATTAAAAAAAAAAAAAACGAGAGGCGGTATCACATAACTTACAAGGATCAAACAGCTGAGCAGTGTCAAAGGTAGAATTTATTTTTTTTTTTAAAGATTTTATTTATTTATTTGACAGAGAGAAATCACAAGTAGGCAGAGAGGCAGGCAGAGAGAGAGGAGGAAGCAGGCTCCCTGCCGAGCAGAAAGCCCGATGTGGGGCTCGAACCCAGGACCTGGGATCATGACCTGAGCCGAAGGCAGCGGCTTAACCCACTGAGCCACCCAGGCGCCCCCAAAGGTAGAATTTAAACCAAGTTTCCTGCCTCAAGGCCAGGTCCCCATACTCCACACCTGTTATATGTAACACTTTTGAAGAAATTAGTATTGTGTCTCAAGGAGACAAATTGACTATTCCAGGCCACACAGGCAAGTAAGTGGAATGCAAACCCAGCTATGTGTCTGTCCAGATCTAGTTTTCTCCTCCGCAGCCCTGTGGGATTCCTCCTATGTCCATTTTATAGATTTGGGATTTGGACTAGCCCTGCTATGTCTGACTTGTTCCTCTTCTCTCTTCAGGGCACCATGGTAGGAGGTTTGAAGAGGAAACACTCGGATTTGGAGGAGGAAGAGGAGGTTGAGAAGTGGGACTGGAGTTCAGCAGGCCTGCGGAGCTACCAGCAAGCCCTGCTTCGAATCTCCTTAGACAAAGTCCAGCGAAGCCTGGGCCCCCGAGCCCCGAGCCTACGCAGGCATGTCCTCATACACAATACCCTCCAGCAGCTCCAGGCTGCCCTTTGCCTGGCTCCAGCACCCACCCTGCCCCCTGAGCCCCTATTCCTGGGCGAGGAGGACTTCTCCCTGTCAGCCACCATCGGTTCTATTCTCAGGGAACTGGAGACGTCCATGGACGAGACGGAGCCCCCTCAGAATCCAGTGGCTCCCCCAGGTCCCCAGAATGAAGTGCTGCCCCAGCCCGATCCAGTCTTCTTAGAAGCTCTGAGCTCCCGGTACCTGGGGGACTCTGGTCTGGATGACTTCTTTCTGGACATTGACACATCAGCTGTGGAGAAGGAGCCTGCCCTGGCCCCCCCAGAGCCTCCTCACAACCTCTTCTGTGCCCCAGGGTCCTGGGAGTGGAATGAACTAGATCACATTATGGAAATCATTCTGGGATCCTAAAACTTTGGGGGCTCTTTCCTCATCTCAGCCTCGGTGGGCTGGATCCCTGGATGCCACTGTGTGTGTGTATGTGTGTTTTGGTGGGGTCTCTAAGCCGTGACTGTGGCCTCCTCTCCTCCCATTTCAGGGTTCCACAAACCATCTTGCATGTGTGTGTGGGTCTGGTTATCGCAGCCTTCTGTGAAGGTGGGTCTTCCTGAATTAATTTATCTGTTCCAAATGCCTTAACATGACTCTGTTTCTGGGAGTCTGATTTCCCGCTTCCCACATTGCTTCTGCCTTTCCCTCCAGTTCCTACTCCCCTTGTGACCACTGGGGCCTCAGGGAAGATAAATCTGGGCCTGTCAGAGGATGACAGGGATGTGCTGCCTGGTTACTATGGGAACTCAGACTTTGCTTCTTGCACCTCAAGGGAGCAGGAAGGGCCGGCCTCCTCCTCCAAGGTTGAACCCCACCTCTTTGGCAAGACCCCATCCCAGCAGTCTCCTGATTCATAACCAGGCCGGACCACGTGCAATAGGGTGGAAACCAAACCGCTCCATGCCCCGTTATTTAAAAGAAAGGCGGGTTTTGTGGTGGGTTTTGTTTGTTTTTTGCTTGTTTGTAATGACTTTTTTGTTGTTGTTGTTTTTTTAATAAAAGTATTTTGGAAGGGCTGGTGTTGCCTGAAGTTTCTAAACCTCAGCGGGTCAGTGGGAGGGACCCCAGGCACCTGCACCCCTTACCTGCCAAAGCGGGGGTGGCATATTATTAAATGTAATAACTACTGAGTACTTAAGAGTACTATTCTATCTACTTTGTTTGAATTAAGTCATTTAATCTTAATGGTTATATAGAATTTTGTTAACAGGCTTTACATAGGAGGAACCTCAAGTTCAGAGGGGATGAATCACTTGCTCCCGGTCACACTGCAAGAAAAGCAACGACCATGGGGCACCTGAGTACCTCAGTTGGTTAAGCAACTGTCTTCAGGTCATGAACCTGGGGTCCTAGGATCGAGTTCTACTCAGCTGGGAGCCTGCTTCTCCCTCTGACCCTCTCCCCTCTCATGCTGTTTCTCAATCTCTCTCAGATACATAAACAAATATAATATTTTTTTAAAAAAGCAAGAACCAGGGAGCAAGGACCCAAAACTAAGTTTGGCCTCCAGCCACTGGTTCTTTTTTTTTTTTTTTTTAAGATTTTATTTATTTGACACACACATCACAAGTAGGCAGAGAGGCAGGCAGAGAGAGAGAGGGAAGCAGGCTCCCCACTGAGCAGAGAGCCTGATGTGGGACTCGATCCCAGGACCCTGAGATCATGACCTGAGCCAAAGGCAGAGGTTCAACCCACTGAGCCACCCAGGCGCCCCAGCCACTGGTTCTTAACTATTTGTGTCTTTGCTACTTGGTAAACTTAGATTGCCAGCCACATGGATGCATACAGGAGGAGAAACAGTACCATGAATTACCAAAAGGATAGGTCACTCTTAGCGCTTAAAAAGTCACCCCTTTCATTGTATGCAATGTATTGCTGAGGCCCAAAGGGTAAGGAAGATGCCCCAAAATAGCATTAAGTGTAGATCTTTCTAGGGGCGCCTGGGTGGCTCAACTGGTTAGGTGTCTGCCTGCAGCTCAGTTCATGATCTTGGGGTCCTGGGACCAAGCTGAGGTGCTCCCTGCTCAGCAGGGAGCCTACTTCCCCCTCCTACCCTTCCTTCTGCTGTGTGCTCTCACTCTTCTCTCAAAAAAAAAAAAAAAAAAATCTTTTTGAAAACACTTTTTTTTTTTAAAGATTTTATTTATTTATTTGACAGATGGAGATCACAAGTAGGCAGCGAGGCAGGCAGAGAGAGAGGAGGAGGAAGCAGGCTCCCTGCTGAGCAGAGAGCCCGATGTGGGGCTCGATCCCAGGACCCTGGGACCACGACCCAAGCCAAAAGCAGAGGCCTTAACCCACTGAGCCACCCGGGTGCCCCTGAAAAAACATTTTAAAAAAAGATCTAGAAAACTGTTGACCAGGCTGAAGTTAAAGTACTAAGGATTTATTTGGGAGGTACAAGCCCAGGCTGGTGAGTAGAGAGAAGAGGGGAGGTCCAGGAAGATGGAATGTGAAGTACTGCTGCCCTGGCTAGGCCTGCAAAGACATTTGAAAGCTCACCAGGTGAGTTTACACAGCATTAGGGACTTTTCTGGAAGGTTTGCAAAGAGGAACCACATCAGGGTGGAGTCCACAGGCCAGGAAAGGAGGGGAATTTTGCCTGTGCTTTCTGACCTAAAGCCAAGATTCTCTCCCTAAGAGGGGCTTTGCATCTAAAAGCAAAAAATAAAATACACACACACACACACACACACACACACACGTGAAAGTGAGGTAGCTGACCAATGGGTGCCAATCAAGAGAGAGGAGATGGTCATGAGAACCTCAAGGCACATGTTTCACATCTCAATATGGATGCCCACTGGATCAGGTCTTACCCCTACTTAAAACTCTCAGTGACCTCACACCCAGAATAAAACCCAAACTTCTGTAAGACCCGGCAATCTTGCTCCTAACTTTGCAGTTTAATCTTCCACTATTCCTCACCTCAAGTCACACAGGTCTCATTTGACCTCAAGCTCATATACCCCAGGGCCTTTGCTCTTGTCAATGGCCCAGAGGACATTTCTCCTACAGCTTCACTGATCCAAATGTCCCCTTCTCAGATCTCCAGGTGCACCATCCCCCCACCACCCTCTATTTGATTTTCTTAGTAGCACCTATTCTATCTCAAGTTATTTATTACCTATTTATGGTTAGGCTTCAGGTCTATTAGCACTGGGAGAGGGAGGGGTTTTGTTGGTCTTACCCCAGCTGTATGTCCCAGTACACAGAACTATGCTCAGTGCAGGTGTGCACTCAAAAACAAACTTTTTGTTTTCCTATTGAAAAAATGAACTCCCACCCTCCCTCTTACCTCTCTGAATTCATCTTCCTCACACTACCACTCTCCAGTTCTTTGAACACACCAGCATGTCCCAACCTCAGGCCTCCAGGAGTACCCACCTCACCCAGCGATTGTGTAACCCGTGAAAAGGAGGACCCAATGTACCCTAAGGATTCCAATAATTGCTTACATTTATTGGCTGCCTATTGTGGGCCTGGTGCTCCTCCAGTCATGGGAATAAAATAGCTCCTGCTGTCACACAGCAATGCATTTGGGGAAGGCTGAAATATACACAAAAATAAGTAAAATGTGCTGTCCATCAGGAGGTGATAAATGCTGTAGAGAAAAAGAAAGCAGTTAAGTGGTGGGGCATTGTTACTTCAATGGGATGGCCAGAGAAGGCCTCACTGACAAGGTGACATTTGAGTTAAGACCTGAAGGAGGTGAGAAGTGAGTCATTATCAGTTGGGGGGGGGGCTGAGGAGGGGGATCCATCCTGGTAGAGGTAACAGCTAGTGCAAAGGCCCTGAGGTCAGAACATGAGTGGAATGTTTGCAGAACCCTGAAGAGGTCAGTGTACCTGGAGCAGAGTGTACAAGAACAGAGAGCATCTTACGAGATGAGGTGAACAAGATGGGTGTCCCACGGGAATGAGTGAGCTTTACCGAATTTGATGGAAGCCATGGAAGGCTGCTGAGCAGAGGAGAGATGAGCCCTGACTCACCTTTTACTAGGCCCTCTTTGCCTTACAGAAATCCGAGTGAAAAGGAATCCTGTAGCTTGCTAGTACCACAATGAGGACAGTATAAGGAATACCCCCACTTTCCAGATAAACAGGCTAACAGAGGCCCAGATCCTGCCCGGTTAAAGAACTGATGAGAGAAGTGTAAAAAGGCTGGCCCGCAGACGAACCGGGCCTGAGGACAGAGTCCACCTTCCCCAAACTGCTCTCTTCGGGCCTGCAGGGGTGGGGGTGCTGGGAGGTGGTGGTGTGGATGGGGCGCGGCCGTCGTGGGGCGTGGCCGGCGAGGCAGGCCCCTCCCACCTGCCCGACTGCACCCCCACCCGGAGCTAGCCGGGCGGTGGAATACGCCGGAGGCGACGGCGGTGGCGGGAGCCTGCCCGGCGCCTGCTCCCTCCCCAGAGGCCGGGTGGGGCGGCAGGCTGGGGCGGCCTGCTGGGGGCGGGGCGCTTCCCTCCCCCACCCCAATCCCCTGCGGGCGGAGGCTCCTCCCCAGGCCTGCTGGCCCCAAAGGCTTGCTTCTGGTTTCATTTCCCAAAGCTTGACCTCTCTCCCTCTCCCTTCCCCCCCAGCCCTTTGAATTCCTGGCTCCTTCTGCACTTTCTGGTCTCAGCTCCAGGGTCACCTCCTCAGGGACGCTCTCCTGGACCACCCTGGCACAGGCCTCCGTATTATCCCGTCCTATTTTGTTTTCTTCAAGGCACCGAAGAGAGGTCGACATTATCTTCTTCGTTTATTCATTTTCCAGGGTCTCAAACCACTCGGAATAAAACATAACGTTCTCTAAACGGCCCGAAAGCTTCTCCGACCGCCCCCTCCGCAACATACAGTCCAGCTACACTGGCCTCGCTGCCCCGCAGACTCCGTCCTGGAGGCCTTTGCATTGGCCCTTCCCTGTGGCTGGAGCATTCTTCTACCAGAGCTTTACTACTTCTCTCATTTCATCAGGTCTACTCTGGGAACTTTCTACCAGTATCAGCACCCGCCCAGTCTACCGCACGCCCTTTCATTTCTCTCCTTTCGCTCTGCTTTATTCTTTTACTTTTCACTTGTCACCTTCTAAAATACGAAATTATTTATTATATAAAGTGTATTGTCCACCCCCCCATCAGGGATTTTTATATAATTACTGCCCTATCTGGCGCAGAGGTGTTCGATCCATGAATGTTTTTGTTGTCATACTTCTTTTCTCTGTTTACCCCCTCCCCTGATCCATGAAAAGAGAGACCACTGTGTGAGACTTATCCAGCGCTGTACCCCTAGTGTCTACAACGTCGTCCATGATATAGTAGGTGCTCAATAAACACATTTTGATCAAATTCTTGAGGTTCCTATGAATCTCCAGCATGTGATCTGGAGCAAGCCACTTTTTTTCCTAGGCCATAAGGATAGGTTATGGGGGAAATTATGTGAATTTGCCTGGGAGGGGCTTGGTTTTAATTAGCATTTTACCCTCTTTTTATTAATTAAAAAATTTTTTTTAATTAAGCATATAGAAAAGATAGGGGCAGGGGTGCCTGGGTGGCTCAGTCAGTTGAGTGTCTGCCTTCTGCTCAGGTCATGATCCTGGGGTCCTGGGATGGAGCTCCCTCTTCACTGAGTCACCCAGGCCTCACCCCCTCCTCCCGCCCCGTGCCACAAATATCTTTTGTAGCTGTCTCCTCTTCCCCAAATCAGGATTCATTGAGAGTTCATGTGCTTATTTAGTCGTAATAAAGAAATTATATAGTAACTTTCATTCCAGAAATTTCCCCATTACTAAACCCACCAATCCCTTTTTCTGTTTTCTCAAAATGAATTTTTGGTGGAACAGCCCAGTTGTACTTGTAGATGTCCCACATTCTGTATTTGTCTGTGTTCACGTTTAATTTGTTCCTCTCTGTTTTCTGGAAACTGAAGCTCAGGTCTGGAGGCTTCACGAGATTCAGCCTATGAAATTTAACAGGGAGACCCCAAAGGGAATGTTGTATACTTCCTAACGCATCACATGGGGTGGTACCCAGTGTCGGGGTGTCCCATGATTGTGGGTGCAGGGTTTCCTTACATGGTTAAGATGGTGAGCAGCACATCTCCCCATCATAAAAGGCTACTTGTCTCTTGGCAGTTAGCAAGCAACCTGTGGGGGAATGCCTTGGAGCCTGCCGAGATCCTGTTAACCTTTTACCCTAAGGTTTGAATGAACATCCATTGATAACTGCTGCCTGAATCAACTAATATAGTTAGAATTTTCTGGAGCTTACTTTGGCCAGGAGCTTTACTCCCGACAGTTCTTCCCACAACTCCAGAAGTTAGCAAATGAGCTACTTGGAGAAGCTAAGTCCCATTGTCAGTTTATCAGACAAGTGATAAATTCCTGTCTACCTATATCCCACTCTGTGCGTCCCCCCCACCTAATTGCCTGTGCCATAACCACAACAGCTATTACTACCAACAAAAGAACATGTTGTGCACCATTCTGAGCATTTTGTGCAATTATTCTTGTTTTTAAGATTTTATTTATCTGAGAGAGAGAGAGCGCCTGCGCACAAGCAGGGGGAGCGGCCGGCAGAGGGAGAGACAAGCAGGCTTCCAGCTGAGCAGGGAGCCCAATGGAGGGCTCCATCCCAGAACCCTGGGATCATGACCTGAGCCGAAGGCAGACGCTGAACCGACTAAGCCACCCAGGCGCCCCCAATTATTATTTTTTCTTTTTTCTTTTAGATCTTATTTTTAAGTAATCTCTACACCAAACGCAGGCTTGAACTCAGAACTCGGAGATCAAGGGTCCCATGCTCCTCCGACTGGGCCAGTCTGGCGCCCCTGTGCGATTATTCTTTTTAATCCTCAAAATAATCTCATTTTAAAAAGATGAGGAACCGGAGACTCTAGGGGATTAAAACACTTGTCCAAAGTCGCAGAGCTACTTAGGGAATGGAGCCCGGGATGTGACTCCCGTGGCTCCACTCCTAACTCCGCCCGCTCCTCCTCCCCCTCCTGTAACCGCCATTGAGTCCAGCTGCCCGGCCTCTATTTGCTCAGTGTGCTACAGGGCTCTTATAGACACAACCTTCTTTTAAATTTTCTAACTCTCAAAACATAGGCAAGAAGATGCCCATTTAACAGAGTCTGTATGGCTCAGAGGGGTCCAAGCATTTTTCCAAGATAGCACACCCAGTGAGCGGTCAGAATGTGAACCCATGCCTACCCGGCTTAGAGTGCAGACCCCTGTTAGGGTTAGGTCTGCAAGGAGCTCAGTTGCTGGGTTTTGCCAAGTGTGTGGGCAGGTGTGCGGACCCGCACCTCGAGAAGCAAGAAACACCGGGCCCCTTGCCCGCCGCCCAACTGTCCCGCGGCAAAAAAAAAAAAGCCAACCCACCTGGCCGGGTACCCTCACGCAGTCGCTGGGCATGCGCCCTGAAACCTCCTCTCCCTTCGAGCCTTCCTTTTACAGGCTCCGCCCATCACCGTCCCAGGCCAATCCCCGGGTGGAAGGCGGGGCCACTACAGGAGTGGGCGGTAGTTAAGGGGAGTCAGGAGCCCCGAGTCGTGCGCCGGAGTCAGAACTGCGTCTCCCGACCCAGGCGTCGGTTGCTGAAGGAGAGCGAGCGAGCGATGCTGCCGTCGCCGCTTCCTGATTGGTTGCGCGTGGATCCCTCTTCGTTCTGATTGGCAGCGGGTCAGCTAGGTATGTAAATGAAGTAAAGGGGCCTGAGGAGAGAAGGGAGACCCGCGGCGGGGTCGTTTGGGAGGTTCGATCCCCGGGTCCGCCGGTGAGCACCGGGGCTGCCTGGCATCAAGATGCGCGGGCTCCTAAGTGCCGCCCGGCCGGGCTGGGTGAATCACGCCGCAGCCCGGGAAGGGGGCGGAGGCGCCGGCTCTCTGGCTCCGGCTGCGTGACTCACCCGCCCCCGCCGCTTCGGGAGGAGCCGCCTCCACTGCCTGCCGGAAGCGAGCACGGGCCGAGAGGGCAGAAGAGCCCTCCGGGGATCCCGGCCCGCACGACCCTGGGAGGCAGGCAGGAATGACAGGCAGGACGTGGGGGCAGTGTCGATGTTCCCGGGGTCGGAGGGGCCGGAATCCCCGGGGAAAGCCGTCCTGGCGCCGCTAGGGGGCGCCGGGACCAGGGGGAGGAGTCCGGGTGGGGGCTGAATTCCTGCGGTCCTGGACTCCCGGGTCTTCGGGGAAGGAGGCAAGAACCCTTTTGAGTAGTGTGAGGGGGTCAGTCTTAATGTCCTGTTGGCCAAGGGCTCGGGGACTGGACCCTGCAAGCTACCAAACTTGCTTTTTAGCAAGTTGGGCCCGGGGTCCGGAACCCCAGGGGCCCCTACCCCGGGGTGTGGGTTTTTAAAAGTTCTCTCAGTGACCCTCGGTGCCCGTCAGGATTTCCCAGCAAGCTCTGTCTACTCTGCCTCCCAAATAAATCCTGAATCAACCAACTTTCTTCCAAGTCCACTGCCAACCACCTTCTTCAAGCCACCATCATCACCCGCCCCAGGGTGCAGTAGCCTCTGAATGGAGCTCGGGACCACGTTCTTCTCCGGTTTCCCTTCCTTCCTGCATCATCTTCCTCAAAGCAGCTTAGGGGGATCTTCTGGAAACCTTACCAGTTCACAACGCCACCGTATTCCCTGATCAAAATCCTTCAATGACCCAGTGCAGTCCAAACTCTGCCTCTGCTTGTTCTCCAAACCCCGTCCCATCCTGCGTCACTCTGTGCGCTGACAACACTGGAGCTTTTTATTTTATTTTATTTTATTTTTATTTTAAGTTCAAATTCATCCAGCCTCCAAGTCTTTCTTTGCCTTTGTTGTTGTTCTTTCTTACCTGAATGCTTTCCCCTTGGTTCTTCCTTGGCTGACTCCTGCTTGAGGGCTCAGCTCAAATATCACCTCCTCCCAGGAGCCTTCCCAGACCACTCTCTAGAGAACCTGTTAGTATCTTCCTAGCACCATCTGTACATTTCCTGTCTTTATTTGTCTGATGGGTGGTAGACACTCAATAAATGTCAAACTATGTGAAACAGCTGCTTTCCCGGGGTTAAAAAAAATTTCCTGAATATTGGGTGCTTCACCTGGTTCGCTAAAGAAATATACTAGCTATTCAGGGTACTTGTTAATCAGAAGAGTTACAATGTATTAGGCACTGTTGTAAGTTATTTTTGTATATTACCACATTGATTCCATAAAACAACTCTTTGAAGTAGATAACTATTATCATTCGTATCTTAAAGTTTCCCTAAGAAAGCAGAGGCTCAGGAAATTAAATGGCCTGCCCAAGATCACACCTGCACATCAGTTATCAGAGCCTGGGTTTGAACTTCACGTTGACTTTCTATAACGAATGACTGACTCCTCCCTCCCTGCAGATGATGCTGAGCAAAGGTCTGAAGCGCAAGCGGGAGGAGGAGCAGGAGAAGGAAACCCTGGCAGTGGACACCTGGTGGCTGGATCCCAGCCTCCCTGCTGCGGCCCAGGCCCCCCCACCCGCCACCTCCAGTTCCCTCTTTGACCTTTCGGTGCTCAAGCTCCACCACAGCCTACGGCAGAGCGAGCCGGACCTGCGGCACCTGGTTCTGGTAGTGAACACGCTGAGGCGCGTCCAGGCATCCATGGCCCCCGAGGCGACCCTGCCACCTGTGCCCAGCCCCTCTGCGGCCCCTTGTGTGGCTGACAGCCTGCTGGCCAGCTCCGATGCCGCCCTCTCAGCCTCCATGGCCAGCCTGCTGGAGGACCTCAGCCATATCGAGGGCCTGAGCCAGGCCCCCCAGCCCTTGGTGGACGAGGGGCCCCCAGGCCGCCCCGCCGGGGGTTCCCCACCCAGCCTGGGTGCCTTGGACCTGCTGGGCCCGGCCACTGGCTGTCTGCTGGACGATGAGCTCGAGGGCCTGTTTGAGGACATTGACACCTCTATGTATGACAGTGAACTTTGGGCACCAGCCTCCGAGGCCCTCAAACCTGGCCCTGAGGATGGACCTGGCAAGGAGGAGGCTCTGGAACTGGATGAGGCCGAGTTGGACTACCTCCTGGACGTGTTGGTGGGCACGCAGGCCCTGGAGCGGCCACCGGGTCCGGGGCGCTGATGCCCACAGCAGGGATGGTAGTCTGGTGTCCCAACTGAGCCTGGTGGCCAGACCAGCTCTCCTCTGAAAGACATAGCTGGCTTCCCTAGAACAGAGAGAGAGAGGCTTTGGAGAGAAGAATCCAGTCCTGAGCAACTCCACCTCTATCCTCTTGTCTAGGACTCATGAGGGGAGGCTGGGGGAGGCTGGGATTGGCCGTGGGGGTGGGAGGACAGGGCCTGGTGGCTGGAAGATGATTTGGACCAGGCCCTGTGCTGGACTGAAACCCCAGGGGCTGGAGCCTGGGAGTCTTTTCCCTGATGTGGGAAGAGACCACACCATTCTGTGGAAATTAAAACCAGTCCTGGGAAATTTCAAGTCTGTGTGCTTTGTATCTGGGCTAAGGGCGACATAGTAACTTCCAGCATTTAGTGAGCAGGGAACTGGGCACCTGGCACAGTGCTAACCCTTGCCATCCCCCGAACAAGATGGGCATGATTACTATCCCCACTTGACAGCCCAGAAACCTGAAGCTCCAAGAGGTCATCCCTTGAGGACGTGGGTTTCAGACCATGAACTTCACTGCTTTATATCCGTCTGAGAAGCAGATGGATTAGCTCTGGTAACTGGAGAAAACTCCCCAGAAGTACTCGGCCAGGTTTCTCTGGTGTGCCCAGTGGGTACATAATGAGGGGGGCGGGAGCCAGGCCACTTGAATCTACCTCTGTGTCTTGGGGCTGGGGGCAAAAGGGAGCTTTCAGAATGAGCCAGAAAGAAAAGCCCAAAGCTGGAGGCTGGACAGAGCCTCCGGAAAGAGCATGGAGAGCCAGCTCTCCAGAAACAGGGGGAAAGACAAGGAGACTCCAGCAAGTTAAAAAAAAAAAAAAAAAAAAAAAAAATTCCCTCGGGAACTCAAATCTGCATTTGGGCAGAGGATAGGGCAACTTGGAGGGGGGCTGCGAAATAAAGCCACCCGGTTTAGTGGCGTGACCGCAAGGCAGGCGGTCCTGCTTTCCTCCTAGAAGAAACCCAGGTCCCCGCGAGCCGGGGCCACCTGCCCGACTGCTTAGGTGATCGGGCTGGCCTGAACGCCGGGTGTCTGCGCCGCCCCCGCGGTCCAGCCGCATTCCTGGCCGGGCTGGGAGGGGCCGCACACTCAGAGGCCTGGCACGGGACCCAGGCGGCGTCCTTCCTGGCGGCCGTGGGGGCAGGGCAGCGCCCGGGGTGCGGCGGGGGGAGGAGCACAGTGAAAGCTGCGGGGGGCGGAAGCAGGCGGGTGGGGGTGGGGGCCGGGAGGAGCAGAGGGCCGGACGGTGACCTCCAGGCCCACTGGGCCTCGAGTGGGGAAGACGCCGGTGAGGGGACATCAAAATCGTTGGGCCCCAGGGCCTACCCTCCGGCCGGAAGCTCCAGGGAGGCTGAAGCTGGGGTGGAACAGGGGAAGGCGGGCAGCTTCGGCGGCCCCTTGGGCCGGGAAGGGGCGGGCAGAGCGGAGCTTCCTGGAGGAGGAGAGGAAGTCGTGCCCATTTCTGGAAGTGGCTGAGGCGGCCCACGGAGGCGGAGTGGAAATGGCCCGAAGCGAGCTGGGGCGGTGGCTGAGGGTCTTCCGGGTGCCTGACTCCAACACCTGGAGACTCAGTGGGACTCAGTGGGACTCAGACTCAGTTTTGATCCGGACCCAGACCTTGGGAGTTCGGGTGTTGGGCTCAGCAATGCCCTCTGGTGCTCAGTCTGAGGGTCTGAGATGCCACTGCCTTAGGTTCCCTTGAGGTCTGTCCAGTGGTCAAGGAGTCCCCCAGTGTGGGGTCAGCAGTGCGCTATGTTTAGGACACTCTGGGAGCCTGTTTCTGATGTCTCTGTGTGCCAAATTGGGGGATAATCTGTGATACATGCTGGTGCAGACAGCCACCCATCTGTCAATGATGCTCCCATCTGCCCTGGTGCCGCTTGGCCAGCGATGCCCCCTTCTCCCCAGAGCCTCTGCAGACAGTTGCACAGGTTGTGCACTAAACATAAACACCATATTTAAGGGGCTACCATGCATGTTTCAGGCACCATTCATTTACATATTTACTACAACAGTTTCCTAGCAGATGGAGGTCAAGTGCCTTGGGGAAGGGGCAGGCCTTTTGCATAAAAGCACCATATGGGCTAGATCAGTACTAGTCCCTTCCCTCTGGTACCCTCAGGTTTATGAGCAGCTCAAGCCTGAGGGCCTACGCCACTCTCCCCTTGTCTGATCCCAGATGATTGTGCAGGCTCCCTGGCTCAAGTGTGCCCCTCCGCCCTCAGGCTCAACCCCAAGAGGCCACAGGTCCTCAGCCAGCAGATTCCAGGGCCCACACCATTCCTAGCTGAGCCACCAGCCCTGGCACTGGTTTTTCACAGAGCCTCTGTGTGCTCCCACCAGGACACTCCCCAGGCTGGCTCCCCTCCAGGGACATTCACGGGGACCCCCTCCCATGACACACACATCCTCTCCCCTTGGACACCTGAGATCTGTCCTCCTCCTTCCCTCCTTCCCTTCATTCCTTCTCTCATTCAGCAAAGATTTATGAGTAACAACTGTGTGCCTGGCCCGAAGTAAAAGGCAAACCATGTCTGTCCTCTGCTCCGGACCCTCCGAATTTATCTCAATCCTCTGAGATCCGAACTCTGCCCCTTCCAAGCCTCACCTTCCACCCCTGTCCCATTCACACACTGAGTGAACCCTTATGGAACACCTACAATGCCGGCTGCGGAAATCCAATGATGCTTAGTCAATGATTATTGACCCAATGAGACCTTGAGCAGACATGATGTTTGAAAGCCAGACCATCTGCCTTTGAACTTTGCTTTGGGGGCGCCTGGGTGGCTCAATGGGTTAAAGCCTCTGCCTTCGGCTCAGGTCATGATCCCAGGGTCCTGGGATCGAGCCCCACATCGGGCTCTCTGCTCAGCTTCCTCCTCTCTCTCTGCCTGCCTCTCTACTGACTTGTAATCTCTGTCAAATAAATAAGAAGGGAGTTTTCTCCTTGAAAAAAAAAAAAAAAGAAAAAAAAAAAAAAGAAACTTTGCTTGGCCGTTCTGCGGCTGTGTGACCCCAGGAGAGGCACTTCACCTCTCTGGGCCTCGGGAGCTCATCTGTAAAGTGGAACAGCAACAGTGCCCACCTCCAAGGGCTGTGGTTCCGGGGAGGGGGCTGTCCCAGGCAGAGGGAAGAGCACAAGCAAGGGCTAGGATGAGAGGCACCCTACAACATTTTCAGGGATCTGGAAGCTCTGGGTTTGGCTGGAAAGAGGGAGGAGCAGTGAGGCAAATCATGGGGCTGGAGGAGTCTGCAGGGGGCCAGTGCACAAGGGGCCCTGGGTGAGGGGCTTTACTGCTAAGGCATGAGGGAGTCAGGAAGTGCAGGGATCCCTCTGGCTGCCACGTGGATGTGGTGGCTCAGAGATGAGACTGAAGGCTGGTAGCCTTGAGGGGAGGCTGGGAAGGGACATCACACCCCTGGCAGGGTGGTTGGGAGGACGGGGAGAGGTGTTTAGCAAGCCAGGAGGACAGGTTCTGGAATTGATGAGACTCAATGGGGCAGGGGCCTAGGATGAGGCCCAGGGTTCTAACCAGGGAACTGGGGTGGGGGGAGACTGTGGGGCTGCACTGGGATGGTGACTGGGGGGACAAGCAGGTCTAGGGTTGATGCTAAAGCCAGAGAGGGACACAGGGGATGCGAAAGGCTGGGGGAGGGGGAACCAGGAGAAAGCATCCGGATTGCTGGGCCAGTGGGATTGGAGCTTGGAAGGGAGGGTAGGAGGCTGGAGCAGGTAGAGAGGATGGGAGGGAGGAATGGAGAAATCAGCTGCTCTGTTGGGGACCCAGCCGCCACTTGGCTCCTAGTGGGTGGGAGAGGGTTGTCCCTGAAGATAAGCTTCGACCTCTTCCCCCTCCCCACCTCGTCCCACAGGATGTCCTGTGTTTACTGAGGTGACCTTGGCCGGAACCGGGATACTGGTGCCACCCCCTAAACTCTACTTCCCATGGCCACACCCCCCTGGGGGAGGGAAAGGGAGAGAACGCAGAGCGACCGAGAAAGAGAGAGACAGAGACAAGGAATGAGGACAGAGAGAGGAACAGAGTGGTAGAGAGACACACAGACAGACACACCCTTCATGACAAAGAAGCTTCCTTTACCCGCTGTAGGGTGACCACAAAACACAGCCAACAGGGCAAAAGGCTGAATGCTTGTTCCCAGTCTCAGGGCCCACGTTCAAGGGTTCCTGTGCTCTGAGACACAGAGAGAGACAGAAGAGCGCTGTACCAGCCTCCCTTGTCCGGCTGACCCCGAGCAGAGAGGTGGATTTTCTTCCCAACTCTAGCCTGGCCTGTAGTCAGATTTTCCCACCTCGACTACTTAAAACTCCACAGACTCTGCCCTTCCTGAAGGCACAAGGCAAGCAAGGACCTTAGGATGAAGTGTCAGCCCCTCCTCACAAGCGCTGCCCAACATGGGCCTCCCCTCAGCTTCCCCTCACTCCTTCCCATTCACCGATTTCTCAAAGGGGCCCCTGTCACAGGCTGTTCCCTCTCCCTGAAACCCAGTCATTGATCCACCACCTGCCCAGCAGCCTTGCATGAACGCCTATGTATCTTTTAGGTGCTGGCTTAAATGCCACTTCCTCCAGAAAGCCCTCCCTGCCCTTTCTGATAGTCCCAGAGTGCAAGGCTCCTCTTGCAGACCTAGATATGTCCCTCATACTCCTTAAGTCAGTGTACTCATTTCACTGAGCACTTCTTGAATGCCTGCTCCCATACCACCCCCCCCCCAAGCTGTGAGCCTTGTGAAGCCGCAGTCATGGTCACTTCTGTGATATAGCCCAGGGATGGATACAGAAGAGGTGTCTGCAAATAGCTGCTGAATAAATGTATAAAATAGGAGGAGATATAAGCAAGGCGCATATTTGGCCCTGGGGACGCAGTCATTAACGAGGACTCAGCTCTCAACTTCTAGAAATTTCACATGTGCTGAGCTCTCTCTGGATTCAGGTCCTGTGCACAGGCTATTCCCTCTGCCCGTAAAACTGTTCTCCACATTCTCTTGCCTGGTTCCTGTGGGTCATCCAAATCTCAGTTCACATGTCTCCTCCTCCAGGAAGCCTTCCCTGACCTCCCTTGCAAGGCTGGAGCAGGCACCTTTCCTGGGCTCCCCCATCAAGGCCCTGACATTTCTGCCCATGACTCTCTCATCACAATCGTCACCATTCTGGGTCTGTCTCCCTGTTAGACTATGAACTCCGCAAAAACAGGCCCCGGCTGTCCAAGTCACACTGTGTCCTCGGCACCATCCAGCATAGGGTTGGACACCAGACCAGGTGCTCACGGACTGCTGACCTTGGATAAAGACCGTTGCCTTTCTCCCTTCTGGTACTTTGCCTGCATTTGCCCCTCTCCCTGGTAGCCCCTTCCTACACATTTTTTTTTTTAACCTGGCTCCCTCCTTCTCAACCAATCAGTTTGACTTCACATGTCATGTCTTCCAGAAATCCTTCCCTGAGCCTGCCCCCCAGGGTAAATTTAGGTCTGTCGGTGTCCCCAGTGCCCGGCAAAGAGGCTGCCGCTAAGGGCTTGTGTTTGTTGAGTGAATAAACGAACACATGAATGGTTGAATGGATCAATGAGAGAGACAGAGAGAGTTCGCCAGGGTGAGGGTCTCCTCAGGCCCGTCAGCCGCCCTGATCACACTGTTCCTTGCACTCTTCCCAGGAGAAGGGTTCTGGCAGGGACCTGGCCACACCCCAACCCTTGGTGGCTGCCAGGCCTGGAAGGCATTTCCCAAAGCTCAGCACATTCCTGCCTTCCCTGGCGGCTGAGAGTGGGCCGGGGGCATTTTGGAGAGAAGGGGGGAGGACCCTAGCATTCTGGGATCCTGCCAGCCTGTGCTTGATCCCTGTGCCCTCGGGAGTAGGCCCCAAACTCTCGGTGCGGGGTGGGGTACAGGTCCCCAGAGGGGCTGGGGGGCTGGTGCGAGGAGCAAGGTTGACAACTGAGGTGAAGGCCTGGTGGCCGTGTCTGGCTGGACAATGGGACAGAAGCTGCTGACGCGTGCTTTGGGGGTAATCCCCGGTTTCATCCCAGCTCTGGCCCCAGGCCGGGGCTCAGAGAGCTGGGAGCATCGGAGCCAGCGGCCGGTGGGCGCGAAGGGCATGTGGGGGTACTTGTGCTCCTTTTGCCGCCCCCCGGGGTCTGGTGAGTCAGGGCAGGCTGGGGTTGGGGGTCAGGGGATCAGGGTGAGGCCTGGTGGCCTTGGTTCGGGACTTGAGCAGGTCTGGGTTCAAAGCCTGTTGTTACCAGTGACTTGCTGCAGGCGACCTTGGGTGTCACTGTCTCTGAGCCTCCTTGTCTGTTATATGAAGAGGACAGAAGAGAGTTGCAGGGTCTCTGGGGCCCCGCAGAAGTGGGGTTGAACCCCAGCTCTACCACTTCCTGGCTGGGTAGCTAAATACTGGGTGTAATGTGCTCACCTTGAACCCTGGATCCTGGGAGCAGAGCTCAGGGTGCCCAGTATAGTACTTAGCCCACGACAGATGTACCCTCAACATGGAAACTCCATGAAACAGAGAAGTGGGGCTCCTCTGTGCCCAGTCTCACTCAGGCCTAAAGATCCCCCCACACAGCGACAAGTCTAGCCAGACCCCTAATTTGTGTGAATAATAATGCAAAATTCTTAGAAGTGGCCTCACTTGATGCCAGGCTCTTAGCCTCTTTTAACTCCTGTCATCTTTGCAGCAACCCCATGAGGTGGGCATTTTTATTATCCCTATTTTAGAGATGAAGAAGAAGAGGCCCAGGAAGATGCTGTCAGGCAGCCGGCAAGTGACTAGGCTAGGATTTGAATCCAAATGGACAGAAAGAGGGAGCGGTAGGACTTTATTTTAGGGGCCCCAGGAACCAGCAGGACCGTGCCTGGGTCTGGAACCAGGACATAATGCTAGTCGGGTGGTCAGCCTCCAAGTGCCGGCAATGACTGCAGGTCTCTGGAACAGAGGCTCCAGCAGAGGTCTTCAGCCCAGGCCAGGGCAGCAGCTGTCTCTGTCCTACGCCAGCCTAGGCTCCCCACCCCCTTCCCCCGTGCATGTAGCTGGGAGAGGGGGGATGTTTGTTTACCCACCACCCACTCCCTGGTGATGTCATGCCTCAGCAGCCAATGGCTGGGGGTCTCCCCCCACTTCTCCCCTCCCTATTCCTTTTCCCCCCCAGCCTGGGGCTGGGGCTGAGTAGACAGACCGGGAGCTCTCGAGGTGTCTGGAGGCCCAGTGGTAAGAGATCAGCCGGTCTTACCCCATCCTTGGCAATGGCCGAGAAGCCATGGGAATGAGACCTAGGGTCCTGGGAAGTGCTGGGAGGTGCTGGGAGGACACTTGGGGGGCTTCAGAGGTAGTGTGGTATAGGAGATAAAGGCACAGACTTCGGAGCCAGACCCTAGGTTCAAATCCCCAAATTCCTCTCTTTCTGGCTATGCGGTCTTGGGAATGATACTGCACCCTTTGTCCCTCTGCTATCCCACCTGTGAAATGGGCTGACAGAGGCCTCTTCACAGGGCTGGTGTGAGAGTAGATGAGTTGCTGCTTCCAGAGAACTGGGGCAGGATGCCTAGGCCGGGGCTGGCTTTTTGGTGCTTGGAATAGGGTGCTGGGGATCTTGGTGGTAGGAGGCCAGTGCCTGAGCTGGATGTTGTCGCTCACCCAGAGTTCCCCTTGGGTGAGAGAGAAAGTCTGATGAGCAAGAGCTGGATATGAGACAGCCCACCACCATTACTTGAGCACTTACTGTATACTGGCTGTATACTGTATACTGGCTCCGTTTCGCAGATGAAACCGAGTCCCTGAAAGGTGAAATACCTCGCCCAGGTGTTCATACCTGAGATGTGCTGGAGCAGGGACGGAGTGAGGCTGCTGCTAGGCCACTGTCCGAACAGAATGTCTAGGGACCCAGACAAGTCAGGTTAACTCCTGTTAACTGCTGAGGGCACCCCATCATTGGCGATTGGGGAAGCTGAGGCTCTGGATGGGGAGTGTTCTCATATAGGGTTGGCACCAGCCATGGGGAGAAGAGGGTGCCAAATGGGGGATCCCTTAGCAGGTCCTGCTCAGCTGAAGGGCCCAGGGCCCAAATGACAGGCCCTCCCCCAGCCTGCTCTGAGGGAAACCAGTGACATCTTAAATGGGACTCTCGGTCACACCTTCCTCAGGGAGGTATTTTGAGGATGTAATGAGCCAAGGTGGGCAAGGATCTTTGTGTATCGTAAGTGCTCAAGAAATGGGGACTCAGGAGAATTCTGGAAGCTGAGGAATGTACCACGGCAGGGCCACAGGACCCACTCAAGAATAGCTGTGGGCATCTGGAGGGTCCCGCCTGACCTTCAGTCACCAGGGGTACCCCTTTAGAAGATCTTCCCCTAATACAGTCAGGGACCACCAGGAACCTTCCCCCACTTGTCCTTCTCCCATCCTCCCCACCTAATGGGATGGGCAGAGCTGGGAACAGAGAGTGCCTGGGGTGTATTTGGGGGGGCTTCCTTCCGAAGCCACTCCTACCCAACCCCAGGAGCTGGGTATATGGCTCAGGAAGGGCACAGATGGGCTAAATATAACCTGGGCTCAGCAGGGAGGAGGGAGGAGGGCAAGCTCTCTTGCTCCCGCCCTGGCTAAGCTTCCTGTGCCAGCCTTTGGGTGTGACCCTTGCTGCCCTGGCCTGAGACAGGGAACTGGCAGGCCAGGAGAGCCTCCCTTCCATCTCCACTACCTCCTACAAGTATCAGGCTCTCCCACCTCCCACTCAGGATGCTATGTGGTGTCAGGGACTCAGTTTTTCAGACCTGGGTTCAAGTCCCAACTCTGCCACTGTGGTGTCTTTTTTTTTTTTTTTTTTAAGATTTTATTTATTTATTTGACAGAGAGAGATCACAAGTAGGCAGAGAGGCAGGCAGAAAGAGAGAGAGGAGGAAGCAGGCTCCCTGCTGAGATCCCAGGACCCTAAGATCATGACCTGAGCTGAAGGCAGAGGCTTTAACCCACTGAGCCACCCAGGCACCCCTGCCACTGTGGTGTCTTAACCCTCATTTATTCATCAGTAAAATGGGGTACCAAGGCCACATCTATAAAGTGCCTGCCCAGCCCATGTTTGGCCAAGGAGTTACCTTTAAAAATGCCTGTTTGGGGCACCCTCAATCCCCCACCTCCCTTCCCAGCCCAGCCCCTGCCCCAGTTCTTTTGCTGCTTGGGGCTTCTCCAGTGCTCAGAGCCACCAATGAAAGTTCAGGTCCAGAGTTGGGGTCAAGGTCAGGGTCTTGGCTGTGTGACCCTAGACAGGTCACTTCCCCTCTTTCAGCCTCAGTTTCCAACCCTAAAACAACCACCATATTCAGGGTGATTCAGAGACCTAGGGGGATCCGCACTGGGGCTAGTCTGTAGGAAATGCCACAGATGTGGGACCTGGAGCAGCTGAGGTCTCAGAGGGGAGACTGGGGAAGGCCACAGAGACCAGGACTCCTAGGAGGGCCAGGGAGAAGCCCTCTGGTACTGTGGGGTCCCTGCCAGTGGAGTGGGTACAGCTGGACCATTGAGGGGTCCCTGTGTCCTCTATCCTGGCCAGTGGTGGGCTATGAAGGGCCATTGTGTGGCTGGGGGTGGGTGGGCAGGGGTGGAATGTGACTGGGCACAGCAGATGGGCCATTGTTTGAGGGAATGTGCCGCGTGAGGCCTGACCTTTCCCGGTAGAGTGGGGGTTGGAGGGTTGGCATGCCAGGTGGGGGCTGGGAGGACAAGGCCAGCGTCGGTCAAGGGGGAGGGAATGTGGAGAGACAGTATCCATGCCCTTTTCCCCAGAAAAGCCTGTTGGGGAGGAGGCATGGGAATCCCAGTTCTGCCTCCTTCTCACTGGGCTGTGTGACTTTATGCGAGATTCTTGGCCTCTCTGAGGAGCTGTGGGTTTTCCGCAGGGAGGAGGCGGAGCACAGGACTGACAAAGAATAACCGCTCAGTACCCATTAGTTACCACCACCTGTAGAAAAGTCTGGAACTCTCAGATAAGTTCAAATCCTGGCTCAGCCACTCATGACCATTTGTGGTTGTCCTTCTCCCAGCCTCAGGTGTCTTCTCTGTAATGGGCTCGAAAACTCTCTTGACCTCACAAGAGTGTTCTGAGGTTTAGGGGCAATGAATGACCCTTGTGGGACATTTGTCACAAGATCAGGACCACAGGAAGTGCTCAGTAATAATAATAGGGCTTCTGAAGCCCCTCCATGTGCCCAGCATTTTGTATTTACCCACTTCTTTGACATAGTAGGTGCTGTTCTTCTCCCCATTTAACAGATGAGGAAGCTGAGGCCCAAAGAGGTGAGGTGATTGGCCCTCAGGGAGGACAGGGGAGTGGTTAGGATTGTTTTATGGTGAATTTGGCTCTCTCGGTCGACCCAGGTGGTTGGCGCAGGGGCTCTACTCTCAGGTAGTCCTAGGAGTCAGCTCTGGCTTTACTTTACTGTTTGTTGGCCAATAAAGGTGTTCTAGGCCTCAGTTCCTCCCCCCCCCCCAACCCTGCACTGTGGGGATGGGATCCTGACAGAGCGCAGGAAGCATCCGGCACTCAGGAAGCAATGGGTGGGGGGTGCCTGGGTGGCTCAGTGGGTTAAATCCTCTGCCTTCAGCTCAGGTCATGATCCCAGGGTCCTGGGATCGAGCCCCACATTTCTCCTCTTTCTCTGCCTGCTTGTGATCTCTGTCTGTCAAATAAATTTTAAAAATCTTAAAAAAAAAAAAAAAAAAAGGAAGCAATGGGTGGGGTTAGCTGATGGTAATGCTCACGTTCTTCTTCTCAGAGCCCCGGACCCAGGAGGCCCAAGGAGCTGGCCGTGACCCTGAGGTGAGCATTGGCCGGTGCCACATGCCCCCCCCTCCCCGCCAATCCCTCCCCGGCCTGCTTGGAGCCTCATGCCCTGGTCTCTTCCTGACAGGTAGCAAGACCCCAGAGGAAGGGTGTGAGCCCTGCAGAGGACTGTGCCTGTGCTACACCCCAGGCTGGGCTCCTGTTAGGCGGGGGTGCCTGTGCCCAGGCAGCGGTGAGAGGAAGGGGTGGGGGGCCCTTCTCCTGTTCTGATACCCGTCTTGGCCTCTCCCTCCACACCTGGCTTCCTCCTCGCCACTCTCCTGGCCTCAAGCTTCCCTTCCTGTCCCCCACAGGCTCAGAGGCAGCTGCTCCATGCAGAGCTAAAGCTGGTTCTGCAGCAGAAGGGAGAGAGGAAGCAGGAGCCTGGGGCTCCGGTGACTCCCAGCTGTGCCATGGAGGCCAGGAGCCGGAGCGCTGAGGTGAGCACTCACATGCCCTGCAAGGGGAACCTGGGGGCGGGGGGCGGGTAGGGGGCACAGACTGAGGCAGCAAGAAGACACTTCCTGGTTTCTCTGTGCCTCAGTCTCCCCATCCGTGAAATAGAAATAGTGACAGTGCCTATTTTATAGGTCACTGGGAGGAAAAGAATTTGAACATATGGAAAGTGCTTAGCAGTGCCTGGTACAAACTGAGAGTCCAAGCAGCGAATTCATTGGGGGCTTAACGGAGTTATATTAATAACGGGCTAAAGAAAATTGGGCAGAAACTTTTTGTTGGAAGAGGCAGGCTGCTATGGGGGTTAAATACGTGAGCTTTGAGCTCCTGGGCTTAAATGCCAACCCCCCACTTTGGTTGTGCAGCTCCAAACAGGGGACCTGACCTCTCAAACCCTGTTTTCCCATTGGTGAAATGGGACAACGGTCACTGTTATGACGCTAGAGGACCCGCATTGACCGCTTTCTACAGGATGCTAGGCACAGAGTGGGTCTACTTTTCCCGGAGCCAAGCTGAAGCCGAGGGGTGGCAGACCGGGGGGAAGGCCAAGGAGGTCACTCACTGCCTCCAGGATGGCCTAGGGGCTCTGAGGTCACAGACGGGGGTTTAAGCCCAGCTGCTTAACTCTGCTGTGTGGCATTAGGCAAATCACTCCTCTTCTCTTTACCTTTGTGTCTGTCCGTGCTGTGGGGAGGATAAAATGAGATGCTGTAGGTAAAATGCTTAGCCCAGGGCCTTGGGGAGGTGGTCATGTTCCTGCTGTTCCCAGCTGCCTCTACAACTCTTCTCACCTCCTCTCAACATGCTCCTCCTAGCCCTCTAGTCCCAGGGCCACTGCCAGCCTCGACCTGCTGCCCTAACCCTCTCCAAGCCCTGGGCTCAACTCCAATCTACCCAGTCCCGATGCCCCGCCCATTACAGCATCCTCGGATCCCTGTTGCTTCAGGTCTCAGCTCACAGGGACTCCTTCCGTAAACCCATGTCACCCATGGACCCAGAGAAGGCAAAGTTCTCCCCCAGAAACACACAGCAGATTGAGTTCCTAGACCGGTGTGGAACTGGGGTCTCTCACGGCCTCTTCTAAATCCCGGATGTGAATCCCGACGGGCGCTGCTGGGCCAGGGCCAGGACAGCACCATTTACAGTGAATACCAGGAATGCCATGTCTGCTGGTCCACTACTCATCACCCACGCACCCCTCTTCTTCACTGGATTCCCTCTCCCAAAGGCGTTATGCAGATCTTGGGGTCACAGAGTCCACAATAGGGCATAGTCTCACACGCGTTCAGGCCTCTGAAGAGCCCGGTCTCACCCTCCCCACTTCATCCTGCACCACTTAAAGATCCAGCACTTTCCTCGGAAGCCCATCCTCACCCCAGCCCTTGCTGGGCTGTTTTTAAAGCCTTTTTCCATACCTCAGTCCCACCCTATGGATCCCCGCCTTACCTTCCTGTATTACTCTCTTGCCACACCCCTCCCAGATTTTTGGCCCCTCCTCTGTGGCCTGAGCTCTACCTGCGCGAGCGGTCTGTTCACAAGCCCAACCCCTAGCCTCGCCCCCGAACTGGTCCCGCCCCCGAGGACAGAGCCCGCCCTATCAGGCCCTCCCCTCTCGCACATGCCCCCCGCTCCCCCCGCCTCGCTACTCCGCTTCTCGTCTATAACCCCGCCCCTTCGACCCCGGCCCCAGGGCTCCGGCCGACAGCAGTGGACCCAGCCGTTGAGCCTTGCCGCTGGTGCGAGAGAGCAGGCGGCCCTCGCGCTTCCTCAAAGGGAAGATGTCGGAGTGGGTGGGCCCGCACGGCCGGCCAGAGCCGCGCTCAGGGTCGTGTAACTGGAGGACCCTTTTAAGAGCCACTTTTAAGCGCGATGCCGGACTCTGGGCGAGGTCCGGCACCAGCGCCCCATGGCGACCCCTCGCTGCCCTCCGCAGGAGCTGAGGCGGGCGGAGTTGGTGGAGATCATCGTGGAGACCGAGGCGCAGACCGGGGTCAGCGGTATCAACGTAGCAGGCGGCGGCAAGGAGGGAATCTTTGTCCGCGAGCTTCGGGAGGACTCGCCCGCGGCCAGGAGCCTCAGCCTGCAGGAAGGTGGGCGGTCCGGGAGCGTGCGGCGGGGCCTTTCCGAGGCGGCGCCTTTTGGAGGCGGCGGGGTTAGGAGTGCGCCCCAGGTCCCGGGCGTGGCCTGCTCCCAGGAGGCGGGGAGAGTGGCTTGGGGCGGGGCTTTGTGTGTCCGCCTGGCAGTGGCTAAGAGCGGGCTCTGGAGGCTCATAGTGTCGGTTTGACTTCGAGATCTGCAGCTAGCTTGTGATCTTATGTGCCTTGGGTTTTCCATCTCGAAAATGGGAATAATTCTAGTACTCACCTCGCAGGGTTATTACGTGGATCAAGTGAGTCAGTAGTTGAAAATGCTTAGCGCATAGCTAAGTGGCACACAGTAAGCACCGTGTAAGCACTAGTTATTATTTTTGTTTTTGGGCCTGGAGAAAAGAGGTGGAGTTAACTTGGAGGGAATCTTAGTAAGTAAGGGATATTTTAAGTGACATGGATGAAGCCGATGTGATTTATTCATGCAACAACTATTTACTAAGTGCCTTCTATTTCCAGATACGATTCTAGGTGCTTGGGCTACTACAGTGAACAAAACAGAACACACTCTCTGCATTTATGCTTACTTTCTAGAAGGGAGAGATATATTTGACCAAAATATGTAAAACACATAGTAAACTAGAAGGCATTGTGTGCTGTGCGTGCCTGTAGGACAGTTGTATTTTTAAATAGAGTGAGGCAGGAAGGGAGGAAAGGCCTGGTGGAGGGAAGGGAGTGAGCTGTATGGCCATCTGGTTTTCAGAGGGCTTCATAGGCCATGGTGAGAATTTTGGCTTTTAATCTGGGAAGGTTGTGAGTGGGACAGCACAGAACTCCCTGCTTGTGCATGTACTCTCTCTCAAACAAGTAAAATCTTTAAAACGTTTTTATTTTTATATTTTTATTTTTTAAGATTTTTATTTATTTGACACAGAAGAGAAAGCACAGGCAGGAGGAGTAGCAGGCAGAGGGAGAGGGAGAGGGAGAAGCAGACTCCCCACTGAGCAGGGAGCCGGATATAGGGCTCAATCCCAGGACCCTGGGATCATGACCCAAGCCAAAGGCAGCTGCTTAACCATCTGAGCCACCCAGGCGCCCTAAGACGGTTTTTTTTTTTTTTTAACTTTATTTGAAAGAGTGAGAACTAGCAGGGGTGGGGGAAGGAGCAGAGGAAGAGGGAGAAGCAGATTCCCCAATGATCAGAGAGCCTGATGTGGACTCAATCCCAGGATCCTGGGATCATGACCTGAGCCAAAAGCAGATGCTTAACCAAGTGAGCCAACCAGGTGCCCCAAGATAACTTTAAATAAATAAGTACACACACACACACACACACACACACACACACACACACAGCCTACTCTGATTATCCAGGTAAGACATGGTGATGTTCAGACACAAAACAGTGTTAATGGGCATGAAGAGAAAGGTTTGGATTCTGGATATATTTTATTTTATTTATTATTATTTTTTTCTGGATATATTTTAAAGGAGGAGCCTTCAGGACTGGATATGGGGTGTGATGAAAAGAGAAGGGTCAAGGATGTGTCCAGGGATTCTTGACCTGAGGTTGGAGTTGCTAGTTCCACAAAAGGGCAACACTGGGGCTGGAGCTTGTTCGGAGTAAGGCCAGAACAGTTTGGATCTGTCAAGTGAAGGATATCTGTTGGATGCCATGGTGAAGCTGTGGAGGGGGAAGTGGATATATGAGTCTAGAATGGAAGGGAGAGTGCTGGACTGGAGAAATGGACTTGGGAGTTGTCAGCCCATTTATGGTCTTTAAACTCCTAATCTGTGGGGCGCCTGGGTGGCTCAGTGGGTTAAAGCCTCTGCCTTCGGCTCAGGTCATGATCCCAGGGTCCTGGGATCGAGCCCCGCATCGGGCTCTCTGCTCGGCGGGGAGCCTGCTTCCTCCTCTCTCTCTGCCTGCCTGTCTGCCTACTTGTGATCTGTCTGTCAAATAAATAAATAAAATATTTAAAAAAAATAAAATAAACTCCTAATCTGGGTGAGCTTCCTAAAGGGGTGAATATAGCATGGAGATAGAGATGAGAAGGGGCCCAAGGCCTGAGCTCTGGTGTGTCATTAAGAGATCCAGGAGGTGGGGAGGCTGAGAAGAAACCTCCAGGAGGTTCTAGAGGGTGTGTCTTACCCTGGAACCCAAGCCAGACAAATGAATGAAGGAGAGAGTCATGTTAGGTCGAAGTCTGTGAGGTCCCCTCAAATCAAGTCTGGGACTTGATCACTGGGCTTAGCTATACAGACGTATGGGACCTTGAGAGGGGCCATTCAAGTTTCTGGAAATGGGTGTCAGAAGTGTGGTTGGAGACATGGAAAGTGATGCAGCTAGACGACTCAGTGCATTTGTCATTAAGGTGAACAGATAAATGGAGCAGGAGCTCCAGGAGTGAGGTCAAGATAACTTTTCCTATGGGGCAAATAATGGTATGTTGTATGCATATGGGGATAACACAGAAGAAAGGGACAAATTGGTGATGCGGGGAGAGAGGGGAGAACTGCTGGAGGATGTCCCTGAGAAGGTGGTGGAAAGGCTGACCTGAGTTGGAAGTGGGGACAGTTCATCCTTAGAAATAGGTGGAGAGTGGAGTGAATAGCCACAGGAACTGGGGGGTGAGTATGGCGTGGAAGATTCTGGAAGGTCTGATTCTGTCCTCTCAGTAAACAAAGTCAGTGTCTTAAAATGTGAGAATAGGGGAGTGCATGAGTGGCTCCACTGGCTAAATTTCTGCCTTGGGGTCAGGTCATGATCACAGAGTTTTGAGATCAAGCCCTGAGTCCATCCAGCTCCCTGGTCAGCAGGGACTCTGTTTCTCCCTCTCCCTCTGCCCCTCTGCCCACTTACTTGTGTGCTTTCTTGCTCTCTTAAATAAATGAACAAAATCTTTAAAAAATAAAATAAAATGTGAGAATGGGGAGGGTGTCTGGATGGCTCAGTAGTCTGGGCGGGGTGGGGGGGGGTGTCTGTCCTCCACTCAGGTCATGATCCCAGCGTCTTAGGATCAAGGTCCACATGGGGCTCCCTGCCCAACGGAGAGCCTGTTTTTCATTCTCCTCCCTGCTTGTTCTCTCTGTTGCTATCTCTGTCTCTCTCTCTCAAATAAATAAATAAAATCTTTATAATAAATAAAGTAAAATGTGAGAATGGGGGAGGGAAGTGGAAAGGCAATGGGTGTGGCTTGGATGGGAGGGGATTTGTTTGGCAGGGGCGGGGCTAAGGCCATGGGGCGGGGCTTCACCTGAGCCTGTCTGGATCTCAAACTGGGAGGACTTCGCTTCTCAAGTCTGTACTGGGGGCTGGGGCGGGGAGGATAGGCGGGGCCAAGGTTTGGGGCCCGCCAGCCTTGCTGAGGTCGCTCCAGGGAAGTGGGTGGAACCAGGCCTAGGTGGAGCCAGCAGATGCCCACGCCCTGCCCACGTCCACCTTGCCTACAGGAGACCAACTACTGAGCGCCCGTGTGTTCTTCGAGAACTTCAAGTACGAGGACGCACTACGTCTGCTGCAATGTGCCGAGCCTTACAAGGTCTCCTTCTGCCTGAAGCGCACTGTGCCCACGGGGGACCTGGCGCTGCGGCCTGGCACCGTGGCCGGCTACGAGATCAAGGGCCCACGGGCCAAGGTGGCCAAGCTGGTACGCGTGCTTAGCCCGGCGCCGGCTCTGGACTGCCCCAGCGATCCAGTCTCTGCGCCCTGAGCCCTACTCTTCCACACCGTGGGTCGTCTTATCACTAACCCAACGCTAATCCCACTGTCCGCCTTCTGTTCTCTACCCCTAAACTCCTCCCTGGGGAGGGGGACCCACCTGTCTCAGACCAGGGCCTTTACCCACTTTGGAGAGCTATTAGCTCTAGGCTTGCCAGTAGTCCTGCACCAGGGAACTCCAAACCAGCAAGGCCAGGTTCAAGCCTGAGTGCTGCTAACTTACTGCTGAGTGACCCTGGACCAGTTTCTTTCCCTTTCTGGGCCTCAGTTTCCCCATCTCTAGAATGAAGGTATTGGGGAAAATCCTGGATGAGGACCTAGCAGTCTTGGGTCCCAGTTCCTACACTCCTGTTGACTCATTGTCAGCTGCTAAATGAATGTCTGTGCCTTACGGGGGCAGTAATTGTGAAATGACAGGAAGGAAGTGGGGCTGGTGTTTTGGGGACAAGATGCTTCATCCAACACATCCCCAGCCTGGTGCAATGCCAGATGGGGTTCCCCCTGTCTTCCCCGAGCCTCCCACTGTCCCACCGCCTCCCGCATCTCTCCTCTCTCCCCAGAACATCCAGAGTCTGTCCCCCGTGAAGAAGAAGAAGATGGTGATGCCCGGGGCCCTGGGGGCCCCTGCAGACCTGGCCCCTGTTGACGTCGAATTCTCCTTTCCCAAGTTCTCCCGTCTGCGTCGGGGCCTCAAAGCCGAGGCTCCCAAGGGTCCCGTCCCAGCTGCCCCAGCCCGCCGGCGCCTCCAGCTGCCTCGGCTGCGCGTCCGAGAAGTGGCAGAAGAGGCCCAGGCAGCCCGGCTGGCCGCTGCTGCTCCTCCCCCAAGGAAAGCCAAAGTGGAGGCTGAGGTGGCAGCAGGAGCTCGTTTCACAGCCCCCCAGGTGGAGCTGGTTGGGCCCCGGCTGCCAGGCGCCGAGGTCGGTGTCCCCCAGGTCTCAGCCCCCAAGGGACTGGGAGAGGTGGCTCTCCACCTGCCAAGCCTTGGACTAGGAGCCCCCACTGCCCCTGCTGTGGAGCCCGTGGCCCTAGGGATTCAGGTCCCCCAAGTGGAGCTGCCCACCTTACCATCGCTCCCCACTCTGCCCACACTTCCCTGCCTGGAAACCCGGGAAGGGGCTGCGGCCGTGACGGTGCCCACTCTGGATGTGGCAGCGCCTGCCATAGGGGTGGACCTGGCCTTGCCAGGTGTGGAGGTGGAGGCCCGGGGAGAGGCACCTGAGGTGGCCCTGAAGATGCCCCGCCTCAGTTTCCCCCGATTCGGGACTCGAGCAAAGGAAGTCGCCGAGGCCAAGTTGGCCAAGGGCAGCCCCGAGGCCAGGGTGAAGGGGCCCAGACTTCGGATGCCCACCTTTGGGCTTTCGCTCCTGGAGCCCCGGCCTACTGCTGCCGAAGCTGCTGTCGAGAGCAAGCTGAAGCTGCCCACCATCAAGATGCCCTCGTTTGGCCTTGGGGTCTCGGCCCCTGAGGTCAAGGTGCCCAAAGGGCCTGAGGTGAAGCTCCCGAAGGTGCCGGAGATGGCCGTGCCAGAGGTGCGGCTCCCCGACGTTCAGCTCCCCAAAGTCCCCGAGATGAAGCTCCCAAAGGTGCCAGAGATGGCCGTGCCCGAGGTGAGGCTCCCCGATGTTCAGCTCCCTAAAGTCCCCGAGATGAAGCTCCCCGAGATGAAGCTCCCGAAGGTGCCAGAGATGGCCGTGCCCGAGGTGCGGCTCCCCGACGTGCAGCTCCCCAAAGTCCCCGAGATGAAGCTCCCGAAGGTGCCAGAGATGGCCGTGCCCGAGGTGCGGCTCCCCGACGTGCAGCTCCCCAAAGTCCCCGAGATGAAGCTCCCCGAGATGAAGCTCCCGAAGGTGCCAGAGATGGCCGTGCCCGAGGTGCGGCTCCCCGACGTGCAGCTCCCCAAAGTCCCCGAGATGAAGCTCCCCGAGATGAAGCTCCCGAAGGTGCCAGAGATGGCCGTGCCCGAGGTGCGGCTCCCCGACGTGCAGCTCCCCAAAGTCCCCGAGATGAAGCTCCCCGAGATGAAGCTCCCGAAGGTGCCAGAGATGGCCGTGCCAGATGTGCAACTCCCAGAGGTAGGCCTCCCCAAAGTGTCAGAGATGAAGCTCCCAAAGGTGCCGGAGATGGCCGTGCCCGAGGTGCGGCTCCCCGACGTGCAGCTGCCGAAAGTCCCTGAGATGAAGCTCCCCGAGATGAAGCTCCCTGAGATGAAACTGCCAGAGATAAAACTCCCCAAGGTGCCTGAGATGGCTGTGCCCGAGGTCCACCTCCCGGAGGTGCAGCTGCCAAAGGTGTCAGAGATTCGACTGCCAGAAATGCAGGTGCCCAAGGTCCCAGAGGTGCATCTTCCAAAGGCGCCCGAGGTGAAGCTGCCCAAGGCTCCGGAGGTGCAGCTAAAAGCCGAGCAGGCAGAGGGGATGGAATTTGGCTTCAAGATGCCCAAGATGACCATGCCCAAGCTAGGGAGGGCAGAGTCTCCATCGCAAAGCAAGGCAGGCGAGGCAGGGGCTGAGGTCTCTGGGAAGCGGGTGACACTGCCCTGTCTGCAGCCAGAGGTAGGTCCCGAGGCTCGTGTGGGCGTCCCCACTCTCACACTGCCCTCCGTGGAGCTAGACCTGCCGAGGGCCCTCAGCCTGGAGGGGCAGGTCCCAGCAGCCGAAGTGGGCAAGGTGGAGCGGGCAGAGGGCCCTGGGGTGGCCGCAGGGGTCGGGGAAGTGGCCTTCCGAATGCCCTCTGTTGAAATCGTCACGCCACAGTTGCCTACTGTGGAAGTAGAGGAGGGGCGGCTCGAGGTGATGGAGATGAAAGTCAAGCCCTCCTCCAAGTTCTCCCTGCCCAAGTTTGGACTCTCGGGGCCCAAGGTGGCCAAGGCAGAGGCTGAGGGGGCTGGGCGAGCCACCAAGCTGAAGGTGTCCAAGTTCGCCATCTCACTCCCCAAGGCCCGAGCGGGGACTGAGGCTGAAGTGAAAGGGGCCGGGGAGGCAGGCCTGCTGCCTGCCCTCGATCTATCCATCCCGCAGCTCAGCCTGGACGCCCGTCTGCCCACAGGCAAGGTGGAGGTGGCAGGGGCTGACGTCAAGGTCAAGGGGCCGAGGTTTGTCCTGCCCAAGTTTGGGGTCAGGGGCCGGGATGCTGAGGCAGGAGAACTAGCGCCAGGGGTGGCCGAGTTGGAGGGCAAGGGCTGGGGTTGGGATGGGAAGGTGAAGATGCCCAAGTTGAAGATGCCCTCCTTTGGGCTGGCTCGGGGGAAGGAAGCTGAAATCCAGGGTGGGCGTGTCAGCCCAGGAGAAAAGCCCGAGTCCGTGGCTGGGCAGCTTAAGATCCCTGAGGTGGAGCTGGTCACCCTGGGGGCCCAGGAGGAAGGGAGGGCTGAGGGGGTAGTAGCTGTCAGTGGCTTACGGCTCTCAGGCCCCCAAGTGTCCATGACCAGGCCGGCAGGCACTGAGGGCAAGGAGGGGGCGCTGAGGATGCCCCTGGGCATCTCCCTGCCCCAGGTCGAGCTGTCTGGCTTCGGGGAGGCTGGCCTGGGCACCACCACTGGGCCACAGGTCAAGGGTGCAGCCCCATCAGTGGAGGGTGCAGCAGGCTACAGGGTCCAGGTGCCTCAGGTGACTTTGTCTCTGCCTGGAGCCCAGGTGGCAGGTGGCGAGCTGTTGGTAGGTGAGGGTGTCTTCAAGATGCCTGCTGTGTCGGTGCCCCAGGTTGAGCTGGACGTGGGGCTGGGCCGAGACGCGCAGCTGGGTGAGGCAGCCACAGGCGAGGGGGGCTTGAGCCTGAAGATGCCCACACTGGGGGCCAGAGCTGAGGCTGGGGAAGAGGGGTCTGGAGACCAGTCCCCAGGGGCCGAGCGCACCTTCCACCTCTCACTACCCGACGTCGAGATCTCCCCACCCACCGTGGGCAGCCATGCTGAGTACCAGGTGGCAGAGGGCGACGGGGAGGCCGGACACAAGCTCAAGGTGCGGCTGCCCCGATTTGGCCTGGTTCGGGCCAAGGAAGGCGTTGAAGAGGGTGAGAAGACCAAGAGCCCCAAACTCAGGCTGCCACGAGTGGGCTTCAGCCAGAGCGAGGCAGTCCCTGGGGAGAGCTCCCCCAGCCCTGAGGAGGAAGAGGAGGAGGGTGGCGGGGAAGGGGCCTCTGGGCGCCGAGGCAGAGTCCGGGTCCGCTTGCCCCGTGTGGGCCTGGCCACCTCGTCTAAGGCCTCTCGGGGCCAGGAGGGCGAGGCAGCCCCCAAGTCCCCTGGTGGGGAGAAGTCACCCAAGTTCCGCTTCCCCCGGGTGTCCCTAAGCCCCAAGGCCCGGAGTGGGAGTGGGGACCAGGAAGAGGGTGGATTCCGGGTTCGGCTGCCCAGTGTGGGGTTTTCAGAGACAGGGGCTCCAGGCCCTGCCAGGATGGAGGGGGCTCAGGCTGCTGTCGTCTAAAGTCCCAGAGCAGAGGGAACGTCCCCTCCCATTCCCTATTCCTGCCTCCTTCTTGTTTTGTGTGTGAGATAACTAGCACTAACCCCTCAGAGGGCCGGGAGGTGGCTGACTGACCGGGACCGGGCCAGGGAGGCCTCATGCCTGGCTCACTGGCAGGAGGGCCTGTATCTTGCCGAACCATGTGAATAAAATAATCCAGAGGTAGCCTTGTGTTGGGTTTCTTGTGTGTGTGTGTGTGTGTGTGTGTGTGTGTGGCGGAGGAACAGGGGAGGGTGGAGAGGGTGCAGGGAAAGAGGTCCCCAAGGAGGGGGCCTGCTGGAGCCTGGCCTGAGGAGGGCCTCTGTTGGCAGACACCGGGCCACCCCAGGTCTGAAGAGAGTCAGGAAAGATTAGCAGTGGGTCCTGCCCTAGCCATTCAGAACTCCCCAGGGCCTCTGAGCCAGATCCCTAGGCTGAGGCCTCTCCCACCAGGACCTCCCTGGGGGGCCCTGAGAGAGCAGCACAATTGCTACGCATGTGACCTCTGCTGGCCACCTTCTCCTCGACAAGGCCACCTCCACATCCCGGGGATTGCTTTCCTGTCTGGCTTGTTTGACTGCCCCATCCGGCCCGGCCCCACCCAGGAAGGCCCCTCCTGCTCCCTCTCCAGGCTCCAGTCCTCTTAGGACTAGGTCCCAGCATCCTCAGCTCCCATCAGGGCTGGCTGGGCCTTGGCTCCCAGGGACCCATTCCCACGCAGGTCCTAAGCCCCCGCCAAGGAGCTCCAGACTCCCCCGCATCTCTCTGCGGTGGCCCAGGCTGGGACAAAAAGATACTCTGTCCAGTCCCAAGTGTCCCCCTGACGCCCCAGTATCCGTCTGTCTGCTCTCCTCACATCCAGCCATGCCCTTGAGTTGTCACACACCACTGGCTTACTCTAGTATCTTCTCCATTAAAGCTGACCTCCCCTGGGTCACCACCTGGTCACGTGCTTTCTCTTCATCCCCACCAGACATGGCAGGAGTGACTTATACCTCTGGTGCACACTCTTTGCCCAGCCCTCCCCTCCCCCCACTTGGTGTTTCCCTCCCACTACGGCTGACCTGTCAGTGTCTATGGTGACTTCTCTATGGCCATGCTGAGGGCTTCCTCTGTCTCTCTTGTCCTGACTTCTCAGGGTCCCTTTCTCCTTTCTAAACACTCTCTTCTCTCTTCCCCACTCCTCTCTCTCCTCATGCCCGTTGGGCCCTCAGGACTCTTGTGAGGCCCTCAGCCACCTCCACCCCGTCCCCAGGCCATGTCACCCTCCCTGTGGTCCACATGGGAACCTAGTGTCCCTTGAGTGCCCCCGCTGGACGTGGCAGTGGTTCGGAGCTTGGGTCTAGAGTCAGACTGCTTGGGGTCAAAGCCTGTCGCTGGCACCCAACTGGGTGGCCTTCGGCATTTTTTCAACTTCTTTGCATCTTTTCTCTTCCATAAATGTTGCTATTAAAATGTATGTTTAAGGGACGCCTGGGTGGCTCAGTTGGTTGGACGACTGCTTTCGGCTCAGGTCATGATCCTGGAGTCCCGGGATCGAGTCCCGCATCGGGCTCCCAGCTCCACGGGGAGTCTGCTTCTCCCTCTGACCTTCTCCTCGTTCATGCTCTCTCTCACTGCCTCTCTCTCAAATAAATAAATAAAATATTTTTAAAAATGTATGTTTAAGGACGGGTTAAGGCTTCTAAAGCACTCCAGACTTGTCTAACCTGACATCAGCATCTGCTCCCCTAAGGTGTTCCTTATCCATGTCCCTGTTCCAGGGACCATCCCTGAGCCCTGGGCCTTGTTCTGGATGGTTCCCTCGCCCCCACCAAACTATCGGTCCTATAGCCTGCCCTCCTGGCTGCCAGTCTCATACACCAGCCTCCCCGCCGCACTCCCTGCTCCAGGGTCCAGGCCTCCACTCTTGTCCCCTCTGATCCACTCTTATTTGCTCGATAGCTTTCTGACATTTAAATCTGACCCTGTACTTTCTTGCTCAGAGCCCTTCTGTGGCTCCCCAGGGCCCTCAGAGAGATGAGTCCAAACTCCTTAGCCTGGCATTCAAGACCTTTTACCAGCTGGCCTGGCTTGAGCGGCACCCCTCCCCCCATGGCATCCACGGGTAGGGGCAGGTGTTTGCTCACATGGGGACACACACACACACACACACACACACACACACACACCCCAAGCTCTTCACCTCTGTTTAAAAATGTCCCAGTTCCCCCTGCCAGAAGTCCGGGATTGGACTTCCTTCTCTGTCGACCCTTCACCTGGCCAGCCCCTCCAGGATTCCGACGCTGGGGTGGGGGAGGGGGCTCCACCGGCCACCCCACCCCCCATTCCAGCCTGGGGCTCAGGTCTCCAACAACAGAACCAGAGCCACTCAGCAACGCTGGAACCCATTCGGGGGGGCCTGGGGCCCCTGGTCCCAAGCCAGGAGGGCTTCGGGGGAGGGGTGTGGCCCCTGGCGGACTGGCAGTGTGGCCCAGGGGGCTGGGGGGTGCCAGGGAGGTGGGCGTGAACCTTGAAGCGGGAGGCACGAGTGCGGTTCTCTTTCCCCCGCTGGGGGGGCCTTGGAGCCGGTGGCGGGCCGGAAGCCTTCGAAGGCAGAGCCTGTGGGGCGGGGGCGGTGGCAGGGCTGCGCCTGGGGGCCGGGGCACTATGGCCACCATCCAGTCTGAGACCGACTGCTATGACATCATCGAGGTGTTGGGCAAGGGCACCTTTGGGGAGGTGGCCAAGGGCTGGCGGCGAAGCACGGGGGAGATGGTGGCCATCAAGATCCTCAAGAATGACGCCTACCGCAACCGCATCATCAAGAACGAGCTGAAGCTGCTGCGGTGTATGCGGGGCCTGGACCCCGAGGAGGCCCACGTCATCCGCTTCCTCGAGTTCTTCCATGACGCCCTCAAGTTCTACCTGGTCTTCGAGCTGCTGGAGCAAAACCTGTTCGAATTCCAGAAGGAGAACAACTTCGCACCCCTGCCTGCCCGCCACATCCGCACAGTTACCCTGCAGGTGCTCAGAGCCCTGGCCCGGCTCAAGGAGCTGGCGATCATCCATGCCGATCTCAAGCCCGAGAACATCATGCTGGTGGACCAGACCCGCTGCCCCTTCAGGGTCAAGGTGAGTGGGGCAGCCCCAGTATGGCCATATCCCTCTTCCTCGTCTTCTCCGAGCTTCCCCCAGCCCTGGACACTCTCCTGTTGCTAAGGTCTCCCGTGTCCCCCACTCCCAGCCTTGAATGTCTCCCCTTCCCTGCCCATGATGCCTCTCCCCACCTCCTGGCCCTAAAATCCTCCCCACCTCCCTGTCCCAATACTGACATCCTCTCTGTCCCAGACCCGAGACCTGACCTTCCTTCTCCAATTCATAGTCCAGCTCCTCTGGCCTGGTCCTGTCTATGTGGGGCTCACATTCTAGGAGGGGGGGGGAACACAGTTGCTAAGATAAATTAGTCAAATGTGGTATGTGAGTGAGAAGGAGAAAAAATAAAGCATAGAGGAGGAGGATGTGGGTGGGGTGTTGATTGGGGGTGGCAGTGGTGACCGAAATTGTAGACATGGCAGTCAGGGAGACCTGGTTGAGATGACATTTGAGGAAGGTCCCAAAGGAGGGAGGTAGTCATGTAGACATCTGGGGAAAAGCATCTGGGGAGAAGGAAGAGTTCATGCAAAGGCCCTGAGGTAGGAGTGATCTGAGTATATGTGTTTGAGAAGCACCCAGGAGGTCAGGGTGAGAAGAGAGAGGAATGGGACCAGGGAGGTCACAGGCTGGGACACACAGGGCCTCGAGGGCCACAATGAGGACTGGTTTTATTCCATGTAAGATGGGGCCACAGGAGGCTTCTGAGCAGACAGAGATCATGATTCAGCTCAGGTGTTGCCAGGGTCCCTCTGGCTTCGTGAGAGCAACAGCCTGTGAGGGTCAGGAGCAGGAGGGCAGTGAGGGGTGGCTGCTCCCCACCAAGTGGGAAGCCCGGATGCGGGGATGGAGTCAGGGTAGTGGGAGGAAGGGACACAGTGGGTTCTAGGTAAGGACAGGATTTGCTGACTGATCTTATGTGAGGTATAAGAGAGGACTTGATTGGAGAGGAGAGCCTGATGGCCCGAGTGACTGGAAGGATGGAGGCGCCATTCTTCGTCACAGGCAGTTTGTTCATTAACAAATATTTCCTGGGGACTCCGGGTGGCTCAGATGGTTAAGCGTCTGCCTTGGGCTCAGATCATGATCTCCAGGTCCTGGGATCGAGCCCCATGTTGGGGGGTGGGGGGGGGGGTCTTGGCTCAGCGGGGAGCCTGCTTCTCCCTCTGCCTCTACTGCTCCCCCTGCTGTGCTCTCTCTGTCTCTGTCTCCCTCTCTCAAATGAATACGTAAAATCATTTTTTTTAAAGATTTTATTTATTTGACAGACAGATCACAAGTAGGCAGAGAGGCAGGCAGAGAGAGGGGGGAGGGGAAGCAGGCTCCCCACTGAGCAGAGAGCCCAACACGGGGCTCAATCCCAGGACCCTGGGATCATGACCTGAGCTGAAGGCAGATGCTTTAACTCACTGAGGCACCCAGGCACCCCTGAATACATAAAAATCTTTAAACAAAAACCAAACACTTACTGACCTCCTCTGGACCTGACCCAGGACCTGACCCTGTGTTGGGCACACAGAAGCACCTCTTATGCATGTCACAAGCTCCCTGGGCTCCCCCAACCAGCCCCAGCTCCTCTGCCCTGGACCCCCACCTGTGTCCCCCATCCCAGCCCTGGCCCCTCTGTCCACTTCTGAGCTTGTCACTGTCTGGTGAAGGGTCTGGACCAGGAGTGGGCGGGGCTGTGAAGGCAGGACCAGGTCAGTTGTGGCCACTACGGTGTCCTCAGCATCTCCCGGCACAGTGCGGGGGCGGAGTCAATGCGAAATGAAAGAGTCACAGGGAGAGAGGCAGGCAGGAAAAGGCAGGTCATTTTGCCCTAGGAAATGGAAGGACAGAGCCCCAAGGAAGGAAAGACTCCCACAAACACAGCAGAAGGCAGACAGGATGCATCCACAGCACCTGGCCAGCATTGGCCCTCCTTCCTGTGTCTGTGGAACAGATGAATGAACGGATCCCATGGCCGCCAAGTGCCCCAGGGCCCTCATGCTCTCAGATTCAGGCCTTTGCCACCCACACTCAGAGTGCAGGTTAATAACCCTCCCATCATCCCACCTTCTGCAGACAGAACACGAGGATGGCTGAATGAAAAGCAGAGAAACTCAGAGGGGGAAACTGAGGAAGGGGTCCAGAGAGTCTTGGAGATTCAGAGTGAAAGTAGCACAGGGCGCCTCCCAGTGGCATCAGGAGAGAAAGATTTTCAGCCTTCCCCTCCGGGTGCCTAATGATGAAGACGGAATAGGGTGGGGCTTCCTGGAGGTGTCTTCCCAGCAGGTGACATCGAGGTAGAGACAGAGAGAGATGAGAGACACCAGGAACAGGCAAGCAATGAAGAGGCAAAGAAAGAGAGAGTGATACAAAAAAGAGGTGGAAGGAAAGAGCATGCCAGGGACATAAGCCCCCTCATTCATTCATTCATTCTCTCCTGATTGCGCCCCTAACTGTGTGCCGGGCACTGTTATAGGCACCTAGGGATGCAACAGTGAACTGACAAAATCCCCAGACTGGCGTCCTAGCTGGGTAGAGAGACAATGAACTTGACTGAATGGTAAAACATATAGGATGTGAAATGGTGTTAAGAGTTCTGGGGGCACCTGGGTGGCTCAGTGAGTTAAAGCCTCTGCCTTTGGCTCAGGTCATGATCCTGGGGTCCTGGGATCGAGCCCCCACATCGGGCTCTCTGCTCAGCAGGGAGCCTGCTTCCTCCTCTCTCTCTGCCTGCTTCTCTGCCTACTTGTGATCTCTGTCTGTCAAATAAATAAAAAATCTTAAAAAAAAAAAAACTTTAAAGAGTTCTGGAGAAAAATGGGAGCCTGGGTGGCTCAGTGGGTTAAGCCTCTGCCTTTGGCTCAGGTTATGATCTCAAGGTCCTGGGATCGAGCCCTGTTGGGCTCTGCTCGGCAGGGAGCCTGCTTCCCCCTCTTCCTCTTCCTGCCTCTCTGCCTATTTGTGATCTCTCTCTCTCTCTCTCTCTGTGGCAAATACATAAAGTCTTAAAAAAAAAAAGTTCTGGAGAAAAGCAGGGATCCAGGAAGGGGGATAGGAACCATGGGGGATGGTGTTTTTTTATAGGATGGCCAGGGGAGGTCTCACTGAGTTGACTTTTGAGACCTGAGATGAGTGACCCATGTGGACACCTGGGGGAAGAGATGCCAGGCAGAGGGAACAGCTAGTGCAAAGGCCCTGCGCTAGGAATGCATCTGGCTTGTTCAAGGGACAGTGAGACACCTGTGCGAGAGGGGAAGCAGGAGGAGCTGAAGCCAGAGAGGTGATGGGCGATGGCCAGATTGCTCGAGCCTTGGGGGCCACCATGGGAAAGTTGACTTTTATCATAGGATGATAAAGCCATGGAGGGATTCTGAGCAGGGGAAGGATGTGATCGGACTCAGGCGCTCACAGGATCCCTCAGTGGTGTGCATATGACCAGTGAACTGCGGTGCAGAGGGGAGGAGCAGGGAGCCCATCGAGGAGGCCCCCACATCGGCCTCAGTGGGAGATGCCCCAGGACAGGGTGGCGTGGGGTAGAGGGGAGCCTCCTGGGGATAGGGAAGCTGCCCAGTCTGGATCCGTTCAGAAGGTGGAGCCGACAAGATTTGCTGATGGACAAGGTGTGGAGTGAAAGACGAAGAGAGGGGTCCTAAAGGCATACGTTCTAGAGGTTAGAAACAGAGAGACAAACACACAAAACCAGAGACAGAGGCGAGCGAAGACAGTGACATAAACAAGAGATAAGGACTCACAGACACAGTGACAGTCAGATGGCAGGGGCAGAAAGACACTGGTCAGAGCCACAGGGGAGACCTTGATCGGTCGTCCCCGGCCCCTCCCCCAACCCCCACTGCCGGCAGGTGATCGACTTCGGTTCAGCCAGCATTTTCAGCGAGGTGCGCTATGTCAAAGAGCCATATATCCAGTCGCGCTTCTACCGGGCCCCCGAGATCCTGCTAGGGCTGCCCTTCTGCGAGAAGGTGGATGTGTGGTCCCTGGGCTGCGTCATGGCCGAGCTGCACCTGGGCTGGCCCCTCTACCCAGGCAACAACGAGTACGACCAGGTGCGCTACATCTGTGAGACCCAGGGCTTGCCCAAGCCCCACCTGCTGCACGCCGCCCGCAAGGCGCACCACTTCTTTAAGCGCAACCCACACCCTGATGCCAGCAACCCCTGGCAGCTCAAGTCCTCTGCCGACTACCTGGCTGAGACCAAGGTAAGCTGAGGTGGGTGGGGGAGGGGGGGAGGGTATGGGGCAGGCAGGGTGAGGGCTGGTCATGTGGGGTCTGCTTCATCGAGAAAAAAAATCTAGGCTAGACCTCAGAGAGGACTTGGAGATTAGAGGGTCGGCTCAAATCACAGCAAGTGACAGCAAGAGAGATGTGGGTGAGACCCAAGGTGGCACTGGAAGTATATGGCGGCTGCTCTGAGTTTCCTGGCAAAGGGGGGTCGACAAGCTAGTGTAGCAAGCTGGTTGGACCACCTGGAGGCCTGGCTGGCTGGGCTTGGTGGTGTGGCACCCAGCAGCAGGAAGGATCTGGATTTGACTCCAAGGAGGGACTAGAGGTTGAGGGATGGTGGCTGGTTGGGGCTGCACCCATGGCTCTGGAGAGGACTGGAGGTCTGAGGGAGAAGTGAAACTTGGCTCAGTGAGACTCTGGGTGAGATGGCAGGAAGACCAAAGGGCCCACTCTGGTAGGTTTCCTGTAGCAGCAGGAGGGTGCTGGGTCAGATGAGAGGGGTTCTGGCCATAGGGAGTGGGTGTGGCCCTCCCCGCAGCAAGAGAGCTCCAGGTCAGATCCTGGGCAGAACTGGAAGTCTAGGTTTGGGTGTGTGGGCTTTACAGCCGCAAGAGAGTCCCGGACAAGACTGGAGGGCAGACTGGAAGCTGGGGGCGGGGATGGCGTGGTCATACGTGGGCCCCACAGCAGGAGCCCGAGGGCCCGGACTCAGTGTCAGCCCCGTGCCCACCCCCCCATGTCCCAGCAGGTGCGCCCCCTGGAGCGCCGCAAGTACATGCTCAAGTCACTGGACCAGATCGAGACCGTGAATGGCGGCGGAGCAGCCAGCCGGCTGACCTTCCCGGACCGCGAGGCGCTGGCGGAGCTCGCCGACCTCAAGAGCATGGTGGAGCTGATCAAACGCATGCTGACGTGGGAGTCGCATGAGCGCATCAGCCCCAGCGCCGCCCTGCGCCACCCCTTCGTGTCCATGCAGCAGCTGCGCAGCGCCCACGAGACCACCCGCTACTACCAGCTCTCGCTGCGCGGCTGCCGCCTCTCGCTGCAGGTGGAAGGCAAGCCGCCCACGCCCGGCGTGGCAGCCGTGGAGGACGGGCCCCCCTACTACCGGCTGGCCGAGGAGGAGGAGGCCGTGGGCATAGGCAGCATGGTGGGCAGCGGGCCCTTCTTCTGCGAGGAGAAGGCACCAGGCATGCAGAGGGCCATCGATCAGCTGGACGACCTGAGTCTGCAGGAGGTGGGATGCGGGCTATGGGGCGAGACCCGAGCCGACGTGGTTCCTGACATGCTGGCCCCACTCAAGGCAGCCGCCACTGGCCGCCGGGTGCCCGACTCGGGCCCCGAGCCCATCCTGGCTTTCTACGGCAGCCGCCTGGCGGGTCGCCACAAGGCCCGCAAGCCACCCACAGGCTCCAAGTCTGACTCCAACTTCAGCAACCTCATCCGGCTGAGCCAGGCCTCCCCCGAGGACGAGGGACCGTGCCGGGGCAGTGGCTGGGCCGAAGGAGAGCGCCGCGGGGCCTCGGCCGAGCCGCCCAGCCTCCCACAGCGGGATGGGGATGGACCAGACGTCAAGGATATGACCATGGATGCTGATGTAAGCCCAGTGGGCCTGTAGGCTGTGGGTGGTTCTGGGATCAGGGCCTCCCCGAGCTCCAAGATGGTGGGTACAGGCTGCAGCTGGCTCAGGGTTCAACACATACGAGTCCCCTCTCAGGATGTGACAAGGTTCGGCAAACACTAACCCACACTCAGAATATGATTAGGATTTGCTATGGCTCAGCATATAGTAACCCGTACTCAGGATGTAACATTCAGCACATACTTACCCACCCTTACAAGGTGGTGAGGCTCAGCACACACTGATCACTTCAGGATAGAAGGCTCAGCACACACTAACCCACATTCAAGATAGAAGGCTCAGCACACACTAACCCACATTCAAGATAGAAGGCTCAGCACACACTAACCCATATTCAGGATAGAAGGTTCAGCACACACTAATCCACCTTCCTGATGTATAGAAAGTCAGAATGCGTTAATCCCCCTATTGGAAGTGATAAAGGCCCAGCACTCAGAACAAGGCCTTAGCAGGGGCTTACCCACCTCAAAAAGAAATGACAAAGCCTCAGAGACCCTAATAGTACCTCAGAACACATTAAGGTTTCTGCACACACTGTTTGAGCCGCTAAGTTGCATTTGGGATCTACAAAATCGCCCTGGGGAAGTGACAAGGGTTCAGCTGGGACTGGAGAAGAGTCCAGGAGGGGCAGGCTGGTGGTTCCCAGGGTCGGGGGCTCCTTGGCTGATGGTCCTTTCTTCTTCCTAACAGAGGCCAGGCCCTGAGCTCTTTGACCCCAGCAGCTGCCCTGGGGAATGGCTGAATGAGCCAGACTGGACCCTGGAGGGTGTCAGGGGGCCACGGGCTCAGGGGCTCCCAGCCCGCCACGCTCGCCCGCATGGTCCCTCCCGGACCACCAGCTTTCTGCAGCACGTCAGTGGGCACCACTGATGGTGACCCCACTCCTGCCCATCACTGGGGGCTGTGCTAGTGGGGCTGGCATCCCCTCCTGAGAAGCCATTTCCTGAACCCACAAATTATTCTTACAGAAAGATAGTTATCCAGAAATCCCCCAATACCCTCGCCCGTGGTGCATGCCAGCACATACCCCCTGAACACAGGAGGGCCTTGGGGTCTGGCCCGTCGCCTCCCCCTCCCCCCCAGGCCAAAGGGACACAGGAAGGGGGCTGCCCCCACTGGCCCTGAGCATGCCCTCGGCCCTGCTGCCCTTGCCCATTTCAATAAAGAACTGTTCAGCAGCCCCGCCTGAGGCCTGGACTGGAGCTGGGGAGGGGTTCGGGTTGGCCGCCCAGGGCTCTGCTCTCTGATGCTGCGCCCCGTTGGCCCCTGGCTCAGGATGGAGGCTGGGCTGCCATCGCACTGTGAGGGACAGGCTGACCCATCCCCTGAATATGCTAAGCATTTGGCACGTGAGGATCCATCCTCAGAACGTTCCCGGTGTTCAGCAGGTGCCAATCCGAGCTTGCCCAATACCAAGGTCTCATCTGTCGACCTGCCCTTGCCACGTGTATAGGCTTGGCATGCCCACACCGCTGCTTGGGTCATGGCTACGTGTAAATTCCTGTGGCGGCCATCAGTTTATGCTTGGTGCACCCTGAGGTGTTTGGACCTGCGAGGCCACCCTTGGGAGCCGGTGATGGTCCGGCACGTCCCCATCTAGGAACGTGCCAAGTGTGTGGTGCTCGCTACCCTGTGCTGGCTGTGCGAGGCTCAGCTCATGCCAGGCCGTGTGGTCACACGCTACATGCTCAGCACATACTGGCTCATGGGCATCGCGCACATGGGGCTCAGCACACGCCAGTCCCATGCTGTGTGCTCAGCACATGCCAAATCCATGCTAAGGGCCCAGCACGTGCTGTGGCCTCAGGACCTGCCAAACCACGCTGGTAATACGCTGAGGTTTCTGCCAACACCAGGTCTCCAAGAGAGGGGCATGCTGGCTGTGTCCTACCCGACGCCCCACTTCACATCACTCAGGTCCGGCATGGGCTGTACAGACAAGTTATTTACTTCTTATTATAACCTGGAGCCCTCTTTGCCCTGGAAAGGGGGGTGGGCCAGGGGGCCAGGCCCAGCATGCACCCCCATTTCTTTGGGGGCTGATCCCTCCCCCAGCTGGGCTGGGTCCCGGGGCCACAGCATCAGGCCAGCAGGGACCGAGATAGAGGTGGGAGAGCAGGGGAGAGAGCCAGTGGAGCCACGATGGGGCACACAGAAGCAGGGGCACGGGGACAGGGGCCAGGACCCAGGACATCTGGGTCCACGGGGGCCGTGCAGGCCTCAGCCTGTCTGCCGGACCAGGGCCTCACAGCAGGCGACAGGCATTGCCCACACTGTCGGCTGAGGTGTCAAGGTCATGGCTGTATGGGGAGTCCCAGTCCCTCAGGAAAACCGCCTCCAGCTGGCTCCTCAGGCCGCCCCGCCCATTCTGCGTCACCAGTAGCGAGGTGCCCGCCGTCTCCGTAAAGTAGCTGCCAGACCAGTTGGAGGTTCCTGGGTGGGGGTGACGGCGGGGGTGGGGGGGCGGTCAGAGAGTCAGAGCCCAGAGCTGTGCTCTGCTTCCCCTCCTGCCCCCTGGGGGCGCTTGGGACACTCACCGATGTAGGTGGCCCGTTCGGTCACCATGTACTTATTGTGGTTGACGCGGGCGTACGGGATTCGGGCCTGGCTCTCATCCGCAGGGACCACGAAGAGTTTCTGAGGGGCGGGCAGAAAAGGAAGGAGCGTGAGCTGCAGGGTGGGGGTGCAGAAGGCCTGGGATCTGGGCTGGGGTATCAGTAACACTCGCTGAAAGGGAAGACCCAGCTGCCTCCCTTGTCATTCCTTCTCGTGTGGCTCCTATCCGTCCCTTAGGTCTCGCCTCAGATGTCCCCTTTTCCAGAAAGTCCTCTTCGACCCCCTCCCCCAGGCTGGGGTAGAAGCTTCCTCTGAGTCCCCCTATTCTGGCCACGATGCCACCTCCGTCAGGGCCCTGCCCCTCTCCTTGGGCCCCACCATCCTGGCCCGACTCGGGATCTCCCAGTCACGGCATGGCCCCATCCCTCAGGGTCAGCCCTCTCAGGTGACAGGTGAGCTCCACGAGGGCTGCGCCTTCAGTATCATCCGGCACTAGGGCTGGGGGCTGGGTGTGTGGTGGGTGCTTACCACCTGGACATCGGAGTGGGTGTGGTTGTCACGCAGGGCAGCCAGGGAGAGCAGGAAGGCCCGCATGGACGGCTCAGAGTGTCCCCAGCAGCTGATCAGCAGGCGAACCTTGACACCCCGCTCATAGGCAGCCCGCCGGAGCCCATCGTCGATGGCGGGCCAGAACCTTGGGGACAGGGGTGGAGGATTTGGAGGGCAGCTTTACTTAAGGCCTTCCCCTGAGCTTCAGGGAGCCTACTCTAGCTTCTAGGCACCCTTAATCCCCAAGACTGCCCTACTCCTGGCTCCCAGTCCTGCCCCCAAGCCACTCATCCTGCCTCCAGCCCATACCCCCGGCCCCGCCCCCAACCCCAGGATTCTCAGCCTTTTCTCTGTCCCCACTTTCTGTCTCAAGGGTTTAGACCCCCTCTCCCTGTCTCCTCTGCCTCTCCTTGTGGCTTCCCACCATCTGTCCCTTTGCCTTGGTCCTGCCTGCTTTCTGGCCTGGTCACTCCCTCTCCTGCCCCTGGTGGGTCCCTTCCCTGAGCCCCATTCGCGAGGCCGCTGTACCTGCGCGGGTGGGAGAACTCCATGGTCGGCAGGTAGTTCATGACCGCGACGTAGATAAAACTCCGGGCATTGTCCACTACGTTGAGCAGAGCCTTCAGATCTGGGGTGCGGCCACTGGGACACAGTGGTGGGGGTGCACTCTGGGGGGTGAGGGGACAGTCAAGACATGTGCCTGCTAAGGGTGCCGTCATCGTGGACCCTACAAATGCAGTTTGTCTCAAGCCGGTCCTGTGGGTTTCACTGAATCCTACAGCCTCCATGAAGGGGGGGTAATTGCCATATCCATTTTACAGGCAAGGGAGCTGAGGCTCAGAGAGGGTTAGTGGCTTGCCTAAGGTCACACAGCTGACAAATGGAGGCAGGATTTGCACCCAGGCTGCTTGGTTCCAGAATGTTTGCTCTAACACAGGGGTTCTAGACATAAGGACTCTGGTCCAGCAGCAACGGCATCATCTAGAACTTGTTAAATTTGCAAATTTTGGGCCTTCACTGCACACTGCCTACTGAACCAGGGTGCAGGGGTGGGGCTCAGGAATCTGGGTTTTAACCAGCCCTCCTCATGCTTCTGAGGCATGTTCAGGTTTAAGGACTTCTCCTGTAATCATCCGTGTCCCCGACTTGCTCACAGCCCATACAGATGACACTCCTTATGTGCCATTCGACACCAGGCCCTTTACCCGCTTCCCTCCCTCCTCGTGACAGATGGAGCAAACTCAAGTTCTGAAGGGGAAGTGGCCGTGGGGGAACCCTTAGCCTTCTGTGCGAGACCAATGGAGAAAAGGACCCCAATGAACCACGTGTCCCTGCGCCCAGGCCTTTCTGGGGCCCTCCCCAATGACTCTCGGGTTGGCCAGGTGACTGGCACAGAAGGGGATGGAAGGGGACCCAGACGGGCCACCCCAAATGGGGGCGATATCCAAGAGCTGCAAACAACAGTGCCTTGCCTCAGAGCTCAGTATCTGCCACAGGCAAGAGAACTTTCCATGGTGGCAGAAACGTTCTACGGCTGCACCATTCAACATGGCAGCTGTCTGCTCCCTGGGCCTACTCAGCACCTGAAACGTACGTCTGTGCAGTTCCGGAACTGAACTTTGAGCAATGTTTAATTTCAACTGACTTGTAAGGGCAAAGACCCGAATGTAGCTATACTGGACTGCTTGATAATGCAGGGCTCCCCTAGGGGCTCAGTGTGCATAAACCCCAGCTGGACTTCCCCATTAGCCCTAAAGGTTGCAGATAATCTTGACAGCCACCATGGAGAAGACACTGAGGCCTGGGGAGATTGGGACATAGCCTTGGCCCCAGACCAAGCAGACTGAACAGAAGTGAGGGGTCGGGACCCTCTTCCTGGCCCCCTTCCCACATCACCAGGTGGGGCTGGACAGAGACCGTGAGTGGCCCAGCCCCTCCCCCTAACGACTCACCGCCAAGTAGGCCAGAGCAGGGGTTCCATTGAGGCAGATCTCCATTGGTGTCTCCTGATTGTAGCGGGTGTCATAGGGCCGGGGCCAGGTGGCCGGGATGGAGCTGCCCGCCTGGCCCAGGTACCAGTAGGCCTCGAAGATCTTGGTCAGGTCTCGAGCTAGGCAGCTGCAGTTGTACATGACCACTCCTAGCTCCTTGACCTGTGGGAGGGCGGTGCTGAGCCTTTGGGTGGTGGCCTGGCGCCCACGGGTGACATGAACACCTACAGCCTCCTGCCCCTCTTCCTGTCCCTGGCCCCTCAATCTCCCCCTATCTTATCTGTCCCTCAGGCCCTTGTCCCCCTACCCCTGCCACCACCACTGGAACTAAGTCCTGGAATGGGCATGAACTTGACTCGAGGCTAAAGTCTTGCCAACTTTTGATGAAAGTCATTTGGTTATTCTAAAGAGCCAGGTTTCTTGAACCTTCGCATATGCTGTTACTTCTACCTTCCACAGAACAAGCTCCTACTCATTCTTAGGTCTCGGCTGACAGCCTCCTCCTCCAGGAAGCCTCTCGGACTGCCCCACCCATGTCAGGCATTCCTCTGGGCTTTTACATTCCCTTGGGTTTCCCTCAAGTCTGTCTCTGGTGACACTGGACCAGGAAGGTAGGCACTGGGGATGTCTTAGCTGTGGCTCTGTCTTCAGCATCTCCTCACAAGAGCTGGTTAGATTAGGGGCTCGGGAAATATTTGTTGAGTTTATAAATGATCACTGCCTAAGCTGTACCTTCTTTCCTGTCTTGTGCCAATCCTGCTTCAAGTGTCCTGTGAGTTGTCACCTCCTTTGGAAGACATTTTCTGGTACTCTGGCCTGGGTCCCCCATCCTGGCCCTGTCCCTGGTGACCAGCCCGTCACCACACTGGACTGGCAGTTCCCATTGCTTACCACCATGTCCTCAGCATCCCCGGGGACAGGCTTGGGCTTAGAGCAGGTACTCAAGGAACTGAATAATGAAGGGCCAATCAGTGGACAGGGCCTTGAATGCCTTGCAGTGGGGCTGGCAGCCGTCATCAGGGATCAGAGCAAACCCCAGGATTCTAAGAGCAGGGGAAGGCTGGACTTGGGGGTAGGCACCCCAAAGAGATGCAAGTCGCTGTATTCGCCATATTCCCATAGAAACAGCTGAGTCATCAGGGCACTGAAGCCCCCAACTGCCAGGATGAGGACCAGCAGGACGCAACGGGCTTTCTGGGTTGCAGGGGCGGCAATGAGCCAGCCCATGCGGGAGGGAGGAAGTAAGCCACTTCAGAGACTGGCCAGAGAAGACTCTGGGATTGAAGAGTGGTGCGGGTGGAGGCTGGGGGCCCCATGGGGCAGGGAGCCATCATGGAGGACAGCTGGGCAGGGTGCAGCCAGACCTGGGTCAGGGAGCGCCAGTCCATGTTGGCACTGCCGATATAGAAGTGGGTCTGGTCCACCACCCAGAACTTGGTGTGCAGGACGCCATGGGTCAGCTTCTGCATATCCACCATGCGTACCTGGGCACCTAGGACAAACAGTGCATCAGGACCGGCCCAGGGGCCAAGCCCCGCCTCCCAGCAACCCCCACCCCCCCGCCCTGCCTCCGCTGTCCGGCCCAGCTCACCACTTTGCAGCAGCGCCTGCAGGTCGGCCTGTGGCTGGGGCCCATTGGGCTTGCTCACAGTAATGCGGACCTTCACACCTTGAGGGGCCAGGGTCTGTAGCTGCCGGAGGACCTCCTCACCCTGCAGAGAGGATAGCTTCTGAGGGGCTGGGCCGGCCAGCTCTCTAACCCCAGGTAGCCCCCCTACCCCAAAAAGTCTGTTTTCCTATTGGGTCCCAATTTGCAATCAGGAGTGAACAGGCTTTCCACTAGTCAGCACGCTGAGGGATGGCTTCACAGGCTCTTAAAACTTCTCATCTCTTTTAATTACTGGGGCTCTGGGCCCTGCCAGGGCCTTCTGGCCACTCCTGTTCTGCCAGGGACCTTCCCAAGATCCTGCCTTGGAAGCATCAATGCCCGGCACTGCAGGGGCCTTCAAGCACCTTGCAGGATATTGGGAGGCATGGCACAGGCTGGAGGGGCCAGGAAGGTACAGCTGAGGCTTGATGAGGCCAATAACAGTCAAGGGTTCCCTGTCTCCTCCTGTGACCCGGCCCCATTCTAAGCTCCTACTTCTCTGAACTCACTGATTTCTCACCACTCTCATGGATGGGGCAGGGCTGAATATAATCCCCAGGGTGCGGAGGAGAAAATGGGGCACTGGAGAACTGAGGAGCAACGTGGGATTTGAACTCACTCACTGGTTCCCTATGGCCATGCTTGATGCTTTGAGCCACTCCAGTGGGACCCAGCAGGGAGTGGGCGCTCCTATCATTTTTACTTCTGTAATTATTTTTTTTTTTTTAGGCAGTGCTCAAGAAGACCCACAGTTTTACTAAATGTTAATCCCACTTCCAACAAAAAGAGATAGCAGGGGGAAGATAAAAGGAGGGACAAATTCAGCATGTTTTGCAAGGAAGAGGTTAGTTTTCTGTTTTTTTAAAAGCACGCCTGTACATTGTCACGAGGATATAGAGCGAATGCTCTGACCGTGTCAGATGCTGCGTGGGGGTCTGCACGGATGGGCCTATTTTCTTCTCAGAAGGGCAATTGCTATGTATTGGCCCCATTCTACAGATCAGGAAACTGAGGGCTGAGGGGGTGAGGCAACCTCCCCAAGGTCACACAGCTGGGCAGTGGCAGGCTGGCTTGAGGCTGGGCTGTTATTCACTCTGCTCCTTCCATTTCTTTGGATGACAGGGTTTGGGGCAGCTTGTGGGGGAGTGACATCAGTCAGCCTAATCCCTTGTAGGCAAACCCACAACCTGACATTCAGAGGCTTCCAGATGACCATGACAAACGCCTCCGGTCCAGGGGACCATGTGAAGACAGTTGCTTTCAATCACCTGTGTCCCACTCGCTGTGTGAGACGTGCCCACCCATGTCCCGGGCTGCCAGGGTGCCCTCTTCACTCCCTCACCACCCCTCATCCTCCCCCGCCGCCACCAGCCAGGGCCCAGGTTACCAGGTACCTGCTGGGCAGAGGGCTCCTGAGTATGGGTGTCGTTGTTGGTGAGAGTCCAGTAGAAGGAGGCGATGTCCAGAGTGCTGTGAGCACCGGCGAGCAGGCCCAGCCAGGCCTGGCTGGTGGAGGGGTTGCCCGTGGAGGCATTGGGGAAGTCTAGACCTTCGGGAATGCTCTCTACCAGCACTGCTCTGGGGGGTAAGGGAGGGTGGTATCAGCCACAGGGGGCCAGAGACAACCGGCTGGAACCTGTGTCTGCCCACAGAGGATGGAAGATGATATTGTCTGTGTGTGCCCATATTCAAGACTCTGTGTGTCTGTGCATCTGTCTGTCCAGACATACAGAAGGAAGACCACGTATGTAGACACCTATGTATGTGTGTGTGTATGTGTCTGTCCACAAATGTGATGGAAGATGCTGTGTCTGTGTGTGCCTGTCTGTTCACAGATCTGGACAGAAGATGATGCTGCGGGTGTCATGGGAACAGTGTTGGGGGAAGGGACTGCGGATGGAGGGAAGCCCCTGTGACAGGGCACTTGGGCGGCTTTGATCACCTCCCACTGGCACAGGGAGTGGGTGTGGCTCCGTGCAGGCCCTGCCCAGTGTGTAAGTGTCCTCATGGGAAGCTTGAGACGGCTCCTCCCCAACCCTCCAAGGTCCCCCTCCCCAACTTACTCGCAGGGGTCATAGCAGGGGGCTGGGCGCTGGTTGGGTCCAAAGAGATGCAAGTCGCCGTATTCCCATAGAAACAGCTGAGTCATCAGGGCACCGAAGCCCACAACTGCCAGGATGAGGACTAGCAGGACCCAACGGGCTTTCTGGGGGGAGGAGGAGGAGGCGGCGATGAGCCAGCCCGTGGCAGGCAGCCCAGCCCATGCTGGAGACAGGCAGGGGGTGGTGGTGGGCTCCTACCTTCTCTGCAGCCTTCCAAGCCTCGATCTCGTTCATGGGCAGCTCGCTGGCAGGTTCCTCCGCTGGAACCTTCAGCTGGGGGATGGGGATGGTAGAGGGTTGAAAGGGCAGCTTGACGGGGTGTCTGCCCTCCACTGCACCCAGCCCCATCCCACTGGGCTCCTACCCAGGTCCACCTACCTCCTGGTACATCAGTTTAGGCTTCATCTTGCCAGGTAGCAGGAGGACACGCCAAGACCAGGCAGGAAAGTGGGTGTGTCAGGGTCTCCAAACTGTGGGGAACAAAAGCTGGCACTGTGGGGATGCTCTGGGCTTTAGGGGAACATCACGGAAACCAGATTAGTCTTGGGCTCATGGGATCCACTGGGTCTCCTTGTCTGCAATCACGGGGGCCACTGGCATGGGGCCCGCCACCCCAAAAGAAGGAAGCTGACCGCTGGTCAGCAGGGATTTCGAAATCCCTCAAGGTCTAACATCTAGCTTTCTTCCCATCAGTCTATGCTGCCCACCCTGCCCCCCTGAGCGCCCACGCGGCTCCTCATTAACGCTCGTGCTGCTCATTAGCATCTTCGCTTCTCTGAGCGCTCATCTAGACATTCCCCAAAAGACAACTGTGGATGGGGTCAGCGGAGCCCCATATCTTTGCCTGGCTTTTCACCACCCGGAGACCACCCAGGGAGCATTTTCCAGGTGGCTGCCCTGCCATCACCCACAGATACCCACCAGACAGGTCAAGCTGGGAGCCCGCGACTATCGGGGCCTCACCACCAGTCCCCAGCCCATCCCCCTAGCCGTCTTCCTCCACCTTACCCCGGAGGGGACTCAGCCTTACCCCGCTGGCGGCAGCTGCTACCTCCGCGGGGCCCCAGCTACTGCCCCAACAGGCTGAGCAGGGGCGGGAGGAGGGAGGGGGCGGGGCCAGACGGAGCTCCGCCCGCTGCAGCGGGGAGTCTGCGCACTGCGCAGGCCGCCTCTGCTCACCGCAGGGAAAAGGGGGGCCGGGGTACCCCAGATACGGTCGCGTCAACCTAGTCCGGGTGGGTAGAGTACGTGGCTGGGGGATGGGCTTTGCCACCCCTCCATCCCCCCACAGAGCCCCAGTGTGGGGCAGGGAGGCCGCAGGTAAAGAGAAAAAGGAACCCCACGTCTTTCTTGTCTACAAACCTTGTGAATTTTTGTACCATGGGCATGTATTACCTAGTCAAAAATAAATAAATAAAATTAATCGTTAAAAAACGTATAAAGGAAATGTCAACTATACTCAAAAATAATTTTTTTAAAAAGCCTTATAAAATAAAATGGAGACCTCAGGGTTGAAGGATATGATTTCTAGGTGAAGAGAATAAAATCAGCAGAAGACAACCCAAGCTACGGGGTGAGGGGAAGAGCAAGGTGGCAGAAGGAGAGGGTGGGTTTCCTGTTGGAGTCTGTTTGGATAATAGTATTTGATTTCTTTTAAAAAGCCGACTGATATTTTGATAGGGATTTAAAAATTTTGGTTTCTGAAGTCCAGGCTCTGGCTGGAAGGATAAACAAGATTTGCCATTTCCCATCTCGTATCTCCCAAGAAGAATTTAAGACCACCGCTGGAGGGGCGCCTGGGTGGCTCAGAGGGTTAAGCCTCTGCCTTCGGCTTGGGTCATGGTCTCGGGTTCTTGGGATGAGCCCCACTTCGGGTTCTCTGCTCAGCGGGGAGCCTGCTTCCCCCTCTCTCTCTGCCTGTCTGCCTACTTGTGATCTCTGTCAAATAAATTAAAAAAAAAAAAAAAAAGACCACCGCTGGAGAAATGAATCGAAGAACTCTTCCACACCCACCTTACCCAGTAAAAAAGGAGGGCACGCTCTCCCCTCCGTCCACGCAGGAAGTCAACAGATAAATGCAGAAAAGGTTTGGATCACTGAGAGAAGCAACAGCGTCAGAAGTGGTTGCCTCGAGACTGGGGTCTGGGGTGGATGAGGACTGCTTTTTTTTGCACGCCTATTTTCTTTTTTAAAATTGTGCAATATAAGCGACTTACAGAAAAGCAGAGAAAAAAAAATCTCTGCAGATTAAAGAATAATTATAAAGCCAACACAGGTGTCGCCACGTCCCACCGGCATGCGCAGGCATTACCGTGATTTTAAAAAAGAAGGGCGAAAAAAAAAGAAAATTCCAAAAGGGAGCTAGGTTCTCTCCTCACAGGAAGATCCAGCCTAGATCTTAAAGGAGAATTTGGAAACCCCTTCCCCCACAAAGTCGGATCCCAGATTGGCAAGGGGAGAGCAGAGCTGGATCCGCACCTCTTATTGTAGAGGAACAAATGCGGATGGACCAAGTGGATCCAGCAAGTAGTGGCAAAAGATCAAGGTTATTTAGAATTGAGAGGTCAGCAGGGGAAGCAGAGGCTAAGTCTCAGAGGTGGCTGACCGCAGGGTTGCTAGGTGGGGGAGGGGAGGCACGGGGCAGGAAACATTTGCCTTTTATTAACCTGTGAAGGCCTTGGTGAGAAATGTTTTATTTAAGAATACAGGGTTGGCGGGGGGGGGCGCCTGGCTGGTTCAGTCGGTAGAGCATGTAACTCTTGGTCTCCGGGGTCGTGGGTCCGAGCCCCACATTGAGGATAGAGAGTACTTAAAAACAAACAAAAATCTGTGATTGGAACATCAGGTGATGTAAAATTAGGGAAGATGAAAATGAGCAAAATGGAGGGAGAGGTAGGGCATGGAGATGGGAGGGATGGGATGCCCACTAACACACCAAAAATAGGAAGAAGATAGACGGTGTTTGTTCAAATTGTTAGCGACCTTTTGGCTTCCAACTTGTATAGCGATTATGGGTCTAGTAACAATGCTTTTAACTTTAACTTGTTATATTTTTATCAAAATACCTCTAAGGTGTTTAAAAAGAAAACTCATGCTGGAGAAGCGGTTTAGACTGGATAGATTGCAAGGCTGTTAATACCTGCGGTCCTGCACCAGATGCCTGATTTGAATACGAGCCGCAGCCCTTATGTGACTATTTGACCTTGAGAAATGACAACGTGCCTTAGTTTTCCTGTCTGTAAGATGGGCATGGTAACAACAGTACTTACTTTCCATAAGGCAGTTCATTAATTTTACACATACTTAGTATCTGTGTACCAGGTGTTGTTTTAGGCACTGGAAGTACCGTTGTGAACAAAATAGACACCAGGGGAGACAGACAAAAAACGAGATGGTAAGTAAATTATATGTTAGAAGGTAATAAATGCCACAGAGAAGCAGGGCAGGGGTAAGGGTGGGGTTGGGATTGTTTGCAATTTTAAATAAGGAGGTCGAGGGGTGCCTGGGGGGCTCAGTTGGTTAAGCGTCTGCCTTTGGCTTAGGTCATGATCCTGGGGTCTTGGGATCAAGCCCCTTGTCAGGCACCCTGCTCAGTGGGGAGTCTGCTTCTCTCTCTCATTCTGTCTCCCCCGCACCCCAACTTGTGCTCTCGCTTGCTCTCTCTAGTGAATAAATTTAAAAAAAAATCTTCAATTAAAAAAAATTAAGGAAGTCTAGGAGAGCCTCGCTGAGAAGGGGATACCTGAGAAAAAAGCTTCAAGGAGGGGAAGGAAAGAGCTACAGGGACTTCTTAAGGACTGTTTCAAGCAGAGGGAACAGTCAGTGCAAAGGTCCTGAGGCTAGAACGTGCCTGATGTGGGTAGGGAAGAGCAAGGAGGCCCGTGTGTCTGTCGTGGGGTGGGCGGGGGGGTGGGAGAGATGCGTCAGAGAGCTGATGTGTAGGGCTGCCTGGACTGCAGTGAGGACGACATGTTCCAAGCAGAATGGAGACATGATCTGCCTTGGGTTTTGCAGTTGGTTGAGTGGTGACCTCAAAAAAGATATGCCCAACATGGCCATAATCTCTGGAACTTGTGAACATGAACTTGACTGGAGAAAGGGTCTTTGCAGATGTAATTATATTAAGAATTTTGAGATGATATCATCCTGGGTTATCTGGGTGAGCTTGAAATCCAATGACAAGTTTCTCTTAGAGACAGAAGAGAAGAAACAGAGAAGACCACATGACCAGGGAGGCAGAGCCACCAGAATCTGGGAGAGGCAGGAATCCCCCCCAGAGTCTCAGGAGAGGACATGACCCCACCAACACCTTGATTTTGGACATCCCACCTCCAGTACCATGAGAATAAATTTCGGTTGTCTTAAGCCACCCTGTTTGTGATTTGTTATAGCAGCAACAGGGAACTAATACAGGTGTCTGCTGGCTCCCTCTGGCTGCATGGGGGACGTGTGTGTGTGTGTGTGTGTGTGTGTGTGTGTTTTGAATATACAAAATTTGAGAAGTGACTCCTTTGAACTAAAGGAATTAATATCTTTCAAGCATACAGAATGCACACGCAAGAGTTTCTCAATAAATGTGACTGTGTTAAAGATCCTGACAGCCCCCCCCCCAAAAAAAAAGAAAGAAAGAAAGAAAGGAAAAGAAAAAGAAAAAGAAAAAAGATAAAAGAAAGGCACCCTTTCCCCCCTTCCCCCCAAGGCAAGATGCTTGCTTTCCATTGTAGGCTTCTAGGTACTTTTTTTTTTTTTTTAATGCACATAGGACTTCCTTGGAAATGAAATTAGGAGGCCCAGGCTCTTAGCTGGAGTGCCCCCTTCTCCACATCAGTTTCCAGAAAAAGACTATGGCCTCCATATCCAGCATCCCGGTCCCCAGGTCCCTTGGGGGCACAGGGCAAGGTGAAATTGAAGGTGGACACGGAAAGCTGGACTGATTGAGCCAGGCTGACAGGTGCAGGCATTTCCCTCAGCTCAGCTCCTGCGTTCCCAGGAACCTGGAATCCCCATTGGGTTCCAGGGCAATGTCCAGGCTAGTCCCTATGCTCTATTTCTTTGATGGTAGGAGGCATCTCTGCCAGCAAGCACAGCCCTCCCAGCCCCAGGGATATGACCGGCCCCTTGGCTTACATGCTGCCTGCCTTGGGGTGTGACACCACAGCCCACAGAAAAGGAGGAAGCAAAACCCACTGGGTTTCTGAGACACGTTCTGGTCACAGATCCCTGAACACCCCACCCTTGGCTGGGGGTCGGAGATGTGATCCCTCCCTCATAGCAGTGCTTTAGATTGCGGAACCCATGGTTCAAATCCCACCTGTCACTCTTACTGAGTGACCTCAGGCGTGGGACTTTATTTCTCTGAGCCCTGCGGGCCTAGCTATAGAATCGGGATCATCTCCTACTCATCTGTGGGGCAGAGGCTGAGGGATCTCTGAACAGTGTAAGGGGGTGGGTCTCGGAGTTCCTACCACCCTGGGTTCTGATCTCAGCCATGAGTAGAGGCTCCCTTCTCTGAGCCTTACCTTCATCCTCAGACTGATGGGGTGACGAGTACATTAACCTCACGTTTGCTGGGAAGAGTCAATGAAACCATCCACGCAGACAGGCAGACTAGCAAACCCCCAAAACAAGTTTGCTGGTGAGATCTGCGTGTCTCTTAGCATTGTGTACATACTTTTATCGCAGACAGACTTATATGTCCCTTAAAAAGCTAAGTCTGTGTTTGGTGTATTTCTCTACTCCCTGGTGTCCAGCACATCATAAGCACTCCATGAATGTTTGCTGAAAACAGAAGAAGGGGAGCAGGAGAGTGAAAACCTTGGAGCACAGACTTTCATAGAGGTCTCTGTAGACCTAGTGACATTTGTTTTATACACAGTGATAACCGGCATGTGCTCTAAGCCCAGAGCAGATGGGGAGGTAGATTATGGCCTTTTCGGCCGAGAGTAAAGTTCAAGGTCAATTTAAGGTTGATTCAAGCCATCAGAGAGAGCTGCTGAAGTGCCAGACAGAGGACACCACAGGAAACATTTACATATGGATTTTCCATATGGTTCAAAACAGAAATGTGTTTAAAAGGAGCTGATTTTCAATTGATTGTGCAAACCATTTTGAACTGAAAAATCAGTTGTCTGAGCTCAAGTCCACAGAAAACAGAACAGAGCACTGACTGGTTTTATTGACTTTGGTTGGTTGGTTGGTTTTTAGCAGTAGAACTTTTATTTCAAAGGACCCCTAGAAGGTGCCCTTCATAGGAAGAGAAGATGCTTGGTCTGAAGAACAATTAAATGGGTAAAAAAACTAATGAAACAACAACAAAAGAAACCACATCATGATTGGTGAATATTTCTGAGTTGGAACTCAAAAAATCTAAGCTATTTCATCCCTGCTCAGAACCCCTCTGTGGCTTCCCACTGCCCTCAGGGCAAAGGGTAAACCTCTTACCATGTCCTCTAGGGCCCAAAGCTGTCTCCAGCTCTCACCTGTTCCCTGAACTTCAGCTTTGGAAGTCCCATGGCCTTCACAATGCTTCTCCCCAAGGATTCCCAAGCCCCTCACTCCTACCATGTCCCCAACTGTCCTTAAAATCTCTTCCAAATCTGTTCCTTTCCTTGGTCCCCACTTCAAGGATAGCTGTCTTATCCGTCCCACAGGTCTTGGTCTGTGTGCCACCTCCTCCAGAAAGCCCTCCAGGATTGTCCCAAAGCCCTGGGCTTCATCCTGGACCCTCCACAACTTGTCCACTTGACCTCCTAAGGGTCCCTCCCACACACCCCTTTTCTTTCTCCCTTCCATGGCCTTGACCTCCCTCTCCCACCTGGGTCCCCACTTCTGCCACCTCCTTTGGCTCCCAACCTCCACCCAACCCTTCTAGTCCCCCCTCCATCTGAGACAAACTTGTTCCTCTCCTGCTCAAAAACCTATGTCCCCCACCAGCCCCTGGTGTCCTCAGGACAAAGTCTCAGCTCCTCACTGTGGTTCCCGGAGGTCTGAATGATCTCCCCTTAATAACACCTTTTCAGTTTACCATCTCACCGACCTTTAGATCCCATCCATATTTAATAGCTTTCACTTCCTTGAACTGAAACCACACTTTTACCACCACACACTCTCACAGCTGCTGCTCCTGCCCACCACACCTTTCTCTTCTCTTCGTGTGGCTCGTTCCTATCGGCTCCTGTGCCTCCTCCCCAAGGAAGCCCTTCCTGACTCCTGGGCTGGTCCAGAATCCCCTCTTTGTGTTCCAACAGCCCCTGAGCTTTTCCAGCCCAGCCCTGACCCTTCTGCCTACGCTTCCCCAATCCCAGCCCTCTGGACTGGCACTGTCTGGTGATGAGTCTGTTTGTCCCATTGGACTGTGAAACCCATGAGGGCACCAGCGTGGGGCCGTCTCCGTCACCACTGTGTGCCCAGTACCACCCAGCACAGGGACAGCACATGGCAGGTGCTCAAGTCATTCATCTGTTCATTCAACTACTATTTGCCCAGTAACTACTTGCTGGTAAAGCCTGTGCAGGAATGTTTTGTGCAGGAATACTGCACAAAACAGAAAAATCCTATTAAAGATGACACTCTCTGGGGGGGAAGAAAATAGATAGATGAGGGAAACATATAATATGCGCCTTGGAGAAAAATAAAGCAGGCAAGGGGCAGAGCGGCCTCACAATGGAAAATGGTTGAGGTCTCAGCTCAAAAAAATAACACCACGCCACTGCACATCTGGGGGGCAAAGCATTGTTAGCCCTGTTTTTCAGATGAGGCAGTAGGGGTCAGGGAACTCTCTGCTCAGGCTGTACGGTGTCAGTCTGTCGGTATAGAATTCGAACCCAGAACTCAGTTCTGTTCCGGGACACTATGATGTTGAACCAGCTCATGAACATAAAATAAGGCAGAATGTCTTTTCCTTGCCCTGCTCCCTCCCCAGAAGAGGGCAGAGCTCCTTGTTTACTGAGCCAAGCGCTGCTGGAAGCACTTGATGTATTTAATTACTCACACTGGTCCTTTTCTTAGCCCCGTGTAACAGATAAGGAAACTAAAGACCCAGAGAGATCAAGTCATGGGCACGAAAGGACACAGCCAGGAAATGGTGGAGCCAGGATTTGATCCCGAGCTGCCTCCGGGTCCCGGGTGTAGACAGCTGCCTCTCCTGTTGTTTATCATCTGCAGATCTGGGGCTGCCAGCCACCGCCACCCCGCCCCCCATAGCACCTGAACCCAGAGGTTCATTGGCATTGGCTTCTCAAAGACTCTCCCAACATCTCCTCCTCCTCTTTCTCCCAGTCTTTGAGAGGGACCTTGGAAGCTTTCTCCAAATACAAAGGATATGTGAGTGCAGCTTTAAGAAGACAGCTCTGGCTCTCCTTCTGACCAGGCTGCTCTGGCCAATCCATCCTTGGTAGAAGTTCTGGAGCTGGGCTGCTGTTTCATATCACATCAGATTAAGTCTCTCTTCTCCAAATCCTCCCGTGGCTCCTGCCTCATTCAGGGTAAAGCCAAAGTCTTCTCCATGGCTCATGAGTTCAGCCGATCTGCCCCCTCCCTCTTCTGACCTCACTCCACCCCTCTCCTCCCTCATTGGCTTCCTTGCTATTCCTGAAATAGTCAATGCATGCCCCAACCTCAGGGCCCTTGCATTTGCCATTCTCGCTGCCTAGAATGCTCTTCCCCATAGAGCCACATCACTCTCTCCCTTCCTTCAAGTCTTTGTTCAAATGTACCACCATCTCAGAAAACCTTCCCTGACCACCTTATTTAAAACTGTAACCTTGGGGTGCCCAGGTGGCTCAGTGGGTTAAAGCTTCTGCCTTCAGCACAGGTCATGATCTCAGGGTCCTGGGATCGAGCCCCGCATCAGGCTCTATGCTCAGCAGGGAGTCTGCTTCCCTTCCTCTCTCTCTCTCTCTCTCTCTCTCTCTCTGCCTACTTGTGATCTCTGTCAAATAAATAAATAAAATCTTAAAAAAAAAATAAAACTGTAACCTTTACCATGTATTCCCATCCCTCTTCTGACATATCATACAATCTACTTACCTGTTCGCTTGTTGTCTCTTACCCCTGCTAGAACGTAAACTCCATGAAGCCAGGGATCTCTGTCTGTTTGGTTCATTGCTGTGTCCCCCAGGCCTAGCACAGTATTGGGCATGTAGAACATGCCTAGTAAATATTTATTGAATGAACAACTTGTGTTTTTATTCCCATATTGCAGATACAGCAACTGAAGCACAGGGAGGTGAAGCCACCTCTTGAGGCCATGCAACTCTTTTAAGTATGAAGTCCTAGAACCAAGGTTGGAGCCAGGGTTCCAGATCCCAGACACCCATTGCTAACCACTGTCTCATATAGCCTCTCTAAGGCAGGTGAGTAAGATATTTAACTCTCTACCCAAGCATTCAGGGTTGCTGAGGTTTGACTGAGGTGTGCTGGGACCTGCCTCATCTCTTTATACCCCTGATTCTAGAAGTCAAGGGGATCTGGGTCTAAGCTAGCTAGTCCCCCCCACTGCCCACTACTCCTGGACTCTCATTTTGTAGGTGGGGGAACCACTCAATCCATCAAGGTAGAGAGATAGGGATGAAGTATTTACCCGAGCAAGGTTTGGGATGGCCGATGGCCCACCCCCTCAGGTGGGGTGACGTGGCAGAGATGAGGACATGGAGACTATGACGTGGTGTGGCATGGGGTGGTTGCCGTGGCAGAGGGTATCATGGTACGGGGAGCATACAAATGCCATGGAAATGAAGAGGGCAGCTGGTGGGGGGAGTGACAATGAAGATGTGATGAAGGTGATTGCCTCAGGATGAGAGTGACATGGTTAATAACATGATTAGCCCAAATCGCCACATCAAGCTGCACACATCACAAGAATAAACTGGCAGAATCCTCACAACCACCCTGGACATAGGTGTCCTTGTGTGCATTTTACAGCTGAGGAAGCAGAGATTGCAAAGGGGTGATCAGGTGGTCAAGGTTACCCAGAGGTTTCATGGTAGAGCTGGGAGTCTGGCACAGCTCAGGAAACCGGCTCTAGTAGCCCATATGGTGGTGAGGATATGAGAGGTGACACGGGAAAATGACGAGACATGGAGGGGAAAAAAAACAACTGGAGGGCAGAGTAGCTCCTTATGAGGAAAACTAGGAGCCTAAGGTATGGACGGTGACTGCCGGGAGCAAAGGTGATACGGGAGAATGGAGACATAAACGGTGAAAATGACGTAAGGGAAGAGTGACTGCGATTTAAGGATTTGGTGACTGGAGGTGTGTGCGGGTGAACGGGGTTATGACGACGACTTATGAGAAGTGAGGACTCCATAAAGGAAAAATAGCAACAAAAGAGGGGCGCAGGCGACATAAGGCGATGGCGGCATAAAGGGGGAAAGGCTGCAACGTAAGGCGGCAACGGGGGCTTAGAACGAAAGCGAATTAAAGGGATTGACAGCGACATAAGTAGGGTGATGGCGACAGAAGTGGGGTGATGACTATTCAACCGGGATGAGAAAGAAGGGGAGGGATGGCTACATAAAGAGAAACTGGATGACATAAGGGGAGAAATGCATTACAGAAGGAAGGACAACATGAAAAGGGTAGCAGAGGCGCCGTGCCCCAGATCGCACAGTACCTGCACTCCACGTCTCCTACTCCGGGACCCAGCCCCACACGCACCTTCCAGGCTGGAGCCCCGCCTGGCCACCCCCGCCGCGCGCAGGCGCACTTCGGCGGGACTGCGGGACGGCGGGGGCTAAGCATGTGAGTTTCTCATTGGCCTTGCTCCTCGCTAGCGCAGGGCGGAGAGAAGCGGACCGTGGGAGGTCACGTGACGGCTGGAGTGGGCGAGGGGCGGGGGCCCGCACTCTCGCTGGTGGCGGTCCAGCGGGCTAGAGCAGCCGCGGGCTGGGCGACCCAGCTTCCGGTGGCGAGGGCGGTACTTCCGGGGAGGGTTGCCGGGCTGAGAGAGGAGGGTCTGACAGTTGGCGCGGCGGGCTAGGAGGGCGGGCCGCGCGTGTGGGCGCGGGCTCCGAGGGTCAGGTGAGGCGCGGGCCACGGGGTGGTGGGACCGGGCAAGATGAGGAGGGGATGGATGGCGTCTTAGTTCTGAAATCAGTCTTGGCGTCGCTTTGCGGCCCGGACAAGCGACTTCTTTCTCTGAACCTCAGTTTCCTCCTCTGTAGAATGGGGGCCAGAATCTGACCGTAGCATCCTCCTTAGGGCTTAGAGTGGGAGGTCTGCTCGCGCATGTCGGAGACCCTAGTTCAGCGCCTAGCACACTGCGCACTTCGTTACTGTACTAGTACTGTTAATACTGTAGCGATGATAAATGTTTGCGCTTGGCGTGGAAGATCTGGGTGTGGGAGTGTGCAATTGGAGGCCCGCCGATTTCCGTGCAAGTCCCAGCCCAGCTTTGTGGCAGTGGGCCTGTGCCTGAACCTCTCTGGAGCTCATTTTCCTAATCTATACAATGAGGGTTAATAGTCTTATATCATAGGGTCGTTGTGAGGATGCTGATGAAATGTGCGTGTAAATCCCTTAGCATGGGGTTTTGCACTATATGCTCAATGTATTGGGACTATGTTAATAATGATAATGAGAATTATTGGTGTAGTTGGGACTTCCAGGGAAGAACGGAGTAGGGGGAAGCTCAGAGACAGCAATAGGAAAAACTTGGAATCTGGAATTGGCCAAATGGACATCCTGCCACTTCCTATTTGACTAATTTTGCCCCATCTCATAGATTTAGATTTTTCTTCTTCTTTAAAAGCACTGATGCATTTTTCTCCAGTCAATTAATTTGAGAAGAAAATTTCATATTGGCGTACTAAGGGAAAACTAGCACTGCTGGGTGCAAAAGGAAGGAAAACATAACCTGAAATACAACAGAAGCAGAATAGTCTATTTAAATTGTAGACAGAAGCTGAAAGAGAATTGAAAAGGGACTATCGTGGTCCCACAGACCCTGTCAGGTTGTACTCTGTTCTTTGCTTACCCTTTGCATGTGGCTGACATTAGGTCAGTGACTGTCCTCCCCTTTCTCTAGCTCACCGGAGTTTGATTTATTTAATGCTTATGTACATAGCACTTATCATCTGCCCAGCATTGTTTTAAGGACTTGGTGTTTGTGAACTCACTTCATCCCTCTAACCATTTTAAGACCATATACTCCTATATTCTTGTTTTATAGTTGAGGGAAGTAAGATCCAGAAAGGTTAAGGTTAACCCCTGACCCCCAAGGGTGGGGTTTTGGAAGTGGCAAAGTCAGGACATAGATCCAAGCCTTTCAAGGGCTTAGCCAGGGAGTCTGATATATGGTAATTACGTGAGTTTTAGAAACTGTCATTTGCTATTATTATTAATGTTCCAATTTTCACTGTTCAGAAAGGATCACTGGAGATGGTCTTTTAATGGAGGAAAGAGGCAATTGAGTCCAGCCGGGGGACTTCTGCCGCCGTAGGGAGAGGATACCAGTTCTCAAAGGCTTCTGGTAAGCATTAACTGACACCTCGAAAGACTGACCACAGCGCCTGGCTTGTAGTAGTCTATCAGTCAGTGTTAGTCATAGGCATTAAGACTGACTTGGGTTCAAGTTGTGGCCCTACAGTTCCTTGCTGTGTGACCTGGGACCTGCCACTCTCATTTTTAACATGGGGATCGTTTTTAACTTTTTTTTTTTTAGATTTTATTTATTTGACAGAGAGAGAGAGATCACAAGTAGGCAGAGAGGCAGGCAGAGAGAGAGGGAGGGAAACAGGCTCCCCACCGAGCAGAGAGCCTGATGCCGGGCTCGATCCCAGGACCCTGAGATCATCATCTGAGTTGAAGGCAGAGGCTTAACCCACTGAGCCACCCAGGTGCCCCTAACTTTTTTTTTTTTTTTTTTTTTTTACCCCAGGTGGTTGTGAGGAGACACTGAGCTGTGTATACTCAGTGCCTGGCACCATAGGCCTTCAACAGGAGTTACCAAATGGCCAGTGGAATCAGGGAGAACTTGTTTTCGAATCCCAGTGAAGTCACTTGGTGGATGTGGCATTTGACAAATGACTGCACCTCGATGAGTCAGTTTTTTTTTCATCGATTAAAATGGGGCTAATAATAGTCCTCCCTCCTGAGGAGGTAGTGAGGTGTCAGCAGGAGGCCTGGCTCCGGTCCTGGTTCATGATCAGTGCTTGGTATGTGACATGTTGTTTTTCTGTGTGATACATTGAAGACTCGCCATGCCCTGCTCTTTCAGAGCTGCTGGTGGTGTTGTCTTTGTCCAGTGGCAAAATCCAGAAGGCAGAGTAGATCTTAGGAGGCCAGTACAGGGGCAGAGTGATGTCTGTGGTCTTGTTCATCAACAAGAGACGCAACAGCAGCCAGAGAAGGTCAGCATGAGCCCCACTTGGAGGCAGAGGGGAGAGTCCCACATCTGGGGACTTCGGGAAAGCTCCCAAAGCCGGTGACAGCCAAACAGAGTGAAGGAGAGCTTGCCAGGAGGCCAGGATAAGAAAGCATTCCAGGCACAGGTGAGCTTCTGTGGAAAACCGGGAGGCAGGCAAAGCTCCTGGGTGTCAGCTAAGACGGGAGGCCTGGGAGGTGAGACTGGCCAACACTTCCACACTCTTAGGGGGCATGGCCACTGCCTCAGGTGTTCTGAGCATAAAAGTTCATTGGGTGTTCCAGCCTTCCTTTGAGGGAAGTAACATCTGTGCGGTCCTGACTTCCAGATGGGGACACCAGACCCGACTGGGGAAGTAGCTTGCAGAGACCATGTGGCTAGGAAGTGGTAGAGCCAGATATGAGCCCCAAGGTCTGGTTCCAGAGTCCTTACTGTCATACCATCTCTGTTGTACCATTAGAATGGAAGCAGGGAGGGGCAGATTGTGTATGAAGGTGAGCAGAAAGGGACTAATGCATCCTGTGGAGCAAGCCGAGGAGGGATGATGGAGAAGGATCAGAATTGGGGGCCCCGGGGGGCGCCTGGGTGGCTCTGTTGGTTAAGCGTCTGCCTTCGGCTCAGGTCATGATCTCAGGGTCCTGGGGCTCCCTGCTCGGTGGGGAGTCTCCTTGTCCCTCTGGCTCCCCTCCCCCACTATCATGCTCTCTCTCTCTCTCTCTCTCAAATAAATAAAATCTAAAAAAAAGGAGTCAGGGGCCAGAGTGCGTAGAAGGGAGCAGAGTGTAGGAAGAGCGCAGAGGGCTTAGAGGAGAGGGCGGGACTAGAGAAGAGCAGGACGGCTGAGTGGGCTAAGTGGCCCTGGAGGCAGATGGAGGTGAATCATCAGGCAAGGAAGTTTTTCCCTTTAGTTTCCTTTCTTTTCTTTCTCTTTTCTTTTCTTCCTTCCTTACTTCTTTTTTTCTTTTCCTTCCTTCCTTCCTTCCTTCCTGATTTTATTATTTGACAGAGAGAGTGAGAGCACAAGCAGAGGGAGCACAGAGGGAGAGGGAGAAGCAGGCTCCCCACTGAGCAGGGAGCCCAGCTCGGGACTTGATCCCAGGACCCTGGGACCATGACCTGAGCCGGAGACAGACGCTTAACTGACTGAACCACCTAGATGCCCAGTAACGTTCAGGGGAAAGTCCCCGTTGGTGCTAATATGTCCTGAACAGCTTTCTGGCACCTGCTCATCTTATCTAAGCAGGCATTGGTTTTCCATTTCTCCTACCAGGCTCCTCATGGTGTAGTGGCCCACCTCTCTGCCCTCAGCTCCTCCTGCTCTCCTCCCCCTGTCTCCCCACCTCCCGCTGTCCCCTCACTCACTGTACTGTAGTCACCTTGGCTTCGTGCTGTCCCGCATCTATGCCCAATGGGCTCCTGGCTCAGGGCACTGGACTTGCTGTACCTTCTCCTGGAACACTCTTCTTCTGTGAAACCACAGGCCTCACTCCTCCGCCTCCTTTGGGGTCTCCAAATGTCGCTTTAGAGCGGTCTCTCCTCTTCAGCCTGTTTGGAATCACAACCCCCTCCCTCCCTCGCCAGGCCCTCCCTGTGTTCTGGGTGACACTGAGGGCTTTCTGACTCACCAAATCATGATCCATTTTGCTTGTTTACTCTCTCATCCTTCCTCCTCTGTCCCCACCTAGATGCCACCCTCTGTATTTTTTTTTTAAGATTTTATTTATTTATTTGACAGAGATCACAAGTACGCAGAGGCAGGCAGAGAGAGGGGGAAGCAGGCTCCCCGCTGAGCAGGGAGCCTGATTCGGGGCTTGATCCCAGGACCCTGAGATCATGACCTGAGCAGAAGGCAGAGGCTTTAACCCGCTGAGCCACGCAGGCGCCCCTGTATTTTTGTTCACGGCAGTATCTTTAGCTCCTAGAATAGTGCCTCGCACCTTGTAAGTTGTCAGTAAATAATTTATGAATGGATGACTAATGGGTATTTATGGTTAAAGTGTTGAGTGAGGGTCGGTGTGGTGTGTTGTGGGGGAAGATGTCTTTTTTTTCCTCTATCACTTTCTTATCCCAGCCAGAAACTTCTGAGGTGTGCGGGGATGGAGCTGTGGACATTTGCTGTCGCTGGGTCTCATCCCGCTGGTCCCAGGCAGCAGCGGGAGCTGTGGTGGCAGCACTGTCCCAGGCTGACTTCCTGCCAGCTGTTCAGGCTATTCCTGGGCTGTGAGCCCCCAGGCACTCTCCTCTGGCCCACAGGCAGGCAGGCAGGCAACGAGGGAAACACTCACAGCCTGCAGCGACTCATGGGCCCTCTCCCGCTGTTCTCTCTTCCAGGCTCTTGGGAGCAGCACCAGGGCCCAGGGAGACAATGGTCTCAGTGACTATGGGTGAGTCTGTGGCCTTCTCTCCGGGGGTCCCCCTCCCCACTGCCCTTTCTGAGGTATGACCTTGGGGAGGGGAGCCGAAGTGGGGGAGGGAGAGCCAGGTCACTGGCAGGAACAGCTGTTCTGGGAGCACTGTGGAGGTGGGGCCACGGCCTGCCCAGGGCCTAGCCACTCTGTATCTTGACCTCCCAATGGCACAGTCTAGCCTTAAAGAACTTGTGATGTGAAACCCAGCAGAGCCTCAGTTTTCTCACATGTAAAATGGAGATACTCACAGGCCTTACGTCCTGGGATGTTGTAAGGATTAAGGAGGTTAGTGCATGTCAGACTTTGGGCACGCTTCTGACAAATGTCAGCCATTAGGATTCTCGTAAGCCTTATCACTATCTTCTCTTTCAGCTCTGCACTCTGGGGTTGCCAAAGCTCTGAGGTTAGTGGGTAGCTTGTACCGCTTTTGAGATTTGTACATATAGAGAAGTACATAAGACATCTTTATGTGGTCATGGGAGCGATGAGAGAAGGTAAACGTCAGACTGCATCTTTTTTTTTTTTAAGATTTTTTTTTTTTTTTTTTTTTATTTGACAGATAGATCACAAGCAGGCAGAGAGGCAGGCAGAGAGAGAGGAGGAAGCAGGCTCCCTGCTGAGCAGAGAGCCCGATGCGGGGCTCGATCCCAGGACCCTGAGATCATGACCTGAGCCGAAGGCAGTGGCTTAACCCACTGAGCCACCCAGGCACCCCCAGACTGCATCTTTATGATTCCATTTCTATGAAGCACAGGGACAGGCAGGACCAGTCCATGCTGTGGGAAAGTGGCGGTGGCCCTCGAAAAACAGAGTGATGTCACTATATAGGGAATGTGGTGGTGGCGGGGGGGTGCCTGTGGGATTATGGAAATGTTTTATTTCTTGATCTGGGGGCTGGTTCCGTGCATGTGTTGGTTTTTGAATGTTACCGACTTACATGTGCTTTGTGTGTATGTAAGTTATAGTTCAATACAAAGGTTTAAAAAAAAAAAAAAAACAACCCCCCCGCCACCCCGCAACCATTTAGGTCAAGAAATAAAGTATTGCCAGCCTCTCTGAGGGCCCACCCCGGTCAAGACCCTCTACCTCCTCCAGGGGGAATGAACCATGATTTTGGGATCATTTTTCCTTGCCCCCCCCTTTTTTTTTTAAAGATTTTATTTATTTATTTGATAGAAGACACAGCAAGAGAGGGAACACAAGCAAGGGGAATGGGAGAAGGAGAAGCAGGCTTCCCGCTGAGCAGGGAGCCTGATGCGAGGCCAGATCCCAGGACCCTGAGATCATGACCTGAACCGAAGAAAGACGCTTAACGACTGAGCCACCCAGGCACCCCTCTCCTTGCCTTTTGTACTTGTACACAAGTAGGCAGAAAATATTCCTATGCCTGAGGGTTTGGTTGTGACCTTAGGTGAACTAAATGTCCTGTGTTCTCTTGTTCCATGCAAGGGCCAGGAATCCTCTCCATGTCTTTCCTTTGAGCCGCTGTGTAGTATTTCCTGCCCCTGCTTCTGTCCGTGGATCCCACGTTGCTTCTGGGTTGGGGCTGTTAACAGACGAGCTGCTGTGAATATTCCAGTGTGTGTCTCCTGCTGTGTCCTGAGTCCAAGACACATTGTGTGTCCCCTCTGACTCTTTCTGGAATGGGGGCGCTCCTGACCATTTACTTGGCAGCGTATTTTTTTTTTCTCAAGATTTTATTTATTTGACAGAGAGAGAGAAATCACAAGTAGGCAGAGAGGCAGGCAGAGAGAGAGGGGGGAAGCAGGCTCCCCGCGGAGCAGAGAGCCCGATGCGGGGCTTGATCCCAGGACCCTGAGACCATGACCCGACCCGAAGGCAGAGGCTGAGCCCACTGAGCCACCCGGGCGCCCCACTTGGCAGCGTATTTTCCTCTTTAGTAGGACATGAAATGACGACAAGGGCCCGATGTGGGGATGCTCTCAGTTCCTTGACTTTGCTTCAGGCAGCTAGTCCCCCGCAAGTGATGTGGCCCCTTTTCCCTCCTTAGTAACAGCGTGATTGAGATGCAGTTCACATTTTATACAATAAAGTGTACAGTACAGTGGTTTTATACTGCGTTCGGAGTTCTACAGCCATTAGCACAATCAGTTTCAAAACCTTTTCATCACTTTCTGCAAAGCACCCGTACCCATTAACTAATCGTCACTCTCTTTTGCCTGTCCCCCACATCCCCCCCGAGCAACCACTGATCTGCTTTCTGTCTCTCTAGATCTCTATAGATGTTTACCTATTCTGAACATTTCATATAAGTGGAATCATTATGTGGTTTTTTTTAACAGATAAAGTTGCCTGCTTATGGCTGATGGAACCCAGGGCCCCATGCCTGGGCAGGTGGATAGTGCCTGTGTGAGGCAGAAAAAAGCCCCCTGTCCCCTGGGCCTGTGGTAGAAGTCCTTAGGGCATGATCTTCACCGGCTACAGTGCTGGGGTGCTGGGGGAGACGGGCCTGTGGCTAGGTAGGCAGAAGGGTGGTCCCAGGCCTGCGCCCGAGCCCTGAAGTTACCTTCAGAAGAAACCAGAGTCTCTTTCCCCACCCTATGCCTCAGTGGTCTTATAAGCAAAATGGGCATAGCACTAGCAAATTTCATATTTTGATTGTTGGGGTTTCGTGCTATATACAATGAGAAAGAAAAGTTTCGCCAGTGAAACCCTTGATTGTGAGGTGGCTCTTAGTTTCAGAGATGTTAAAATGTGAAAAGGAAGTTCTCAGAATCAGTGATCTTATCTAACAGCCATTGGCCAGACCAGGGTGAATTTGAAGGTCACACCCAAGAGGCTAAAACAGAGAAGTTTAGAAACAATAAAGCTCCGGTGGGTGGGTGTGTCCTTGCTCTGGGCCTTGGGCTCGGTAGTGGTGGCAGAGTAAAATAAATAGCAGCAGCGGCGACGAGTTGAGGTTGTCCCCTGGGCCAGGTGCCACTTCATGTCCTTTATGGGGACTCTGCGCAGTGATCCAAGGATGTACGCCTTATCACTAGAATGTGAGCTCCGTGAGGGCGGGGGCGTTGTCTTGTGCAGTGGAATCCACCTGCCTAGAACAGGACCTGCCAAGTCCTGGGTAAATCCTTCCTGAGTGTCATCCTAAAATTTCCGGATGAGGAAACGGAGACCCCAAGCGTTAACTTCCCGTAGGCCCTTAGCCAGGAGCTGGCAGAACCAGAATTTGAACCCAGGCGCCAAAGCCTATGCTTGCTGCTTCTGTGGTGAGGAGCGGGCTTGCTGATGCTCGTAGGCCCACTCTGTGTCCCTTCTTTCCCTTCACCTGTGGATCCTGTCACCCTCAGCAGCTGGGCCTGCCGATGGGGACCAGGCCGGAGAACCTAAAGCCCCAGCTCCCTGAACTTGGGCGTTGGCCTTGTGTGAAGATGATCGTGGGGCCTCGTGGCTCAGGGCAGAGCTGTGACCAGAAGGGTCAGGCAGAAGCACGTGGGCTTCATGGCCTCAGTCTCCTCCTTGGCAGAGGGAGGGAGGCCTAATGCTGCGAGCTGCTCGCAGGGTTGTGGGCAGGCTGAGTTCCACTGTCCGAGGGAAACCCTTGGCGGGGGCCTGGCGTGCAGTAAGCATTTAATCTGTGGGAGCTGCTGCTCTTGTGGTTTTGCGGCTGCTCTTCTCTGGAGGGAATAATGGGAATAACGAGCCCTGTCCATTCCCAGCCACTTCTGAGTGGATCCAGTTCTTTAAGGAAGCCGGCATTCCTCCGGGGCCTGCTGTCAATTACGCGGTGATGTTTGTGGATAATAGGTAAGGGGGCCTAGGGGAGAGGAAGGGAGGAGGCGGAGGGGGTGAGACGGGAGCTGGCTAGCCCATCTGTCCTGGCCTGCTTGTGGCCTCACTGCTGACCCTCCCCCCGCAGGATCCAGAAGAGCATGCTGCTGGATCTCAACAAAGAGATCATGAATGAGCTGGGCGTGACTGTGGTGGGCGATATCATTGCCATCCTCAAGCACGCCAAGGTGGTGCACCGCCAGGTGGGTGTGCTGCCCAGCCCCTTGATCTCTGGGTTTACGGTGTGGTGGGGGGCCTGTACCAGAGCCAGCAGGAGGCTTGGAAGCAAAAGCAGGCAGACCCGAGTTCCAAGGCTGGTTGTACCATTTGCTGTGTGACATTGGGCATGTTGCCTAACCTCTCTGAGCCTTTCTTTTTCCACTGGTAGAATGCAGATAGGTAGACCTATCTCACAGGGTGGTTGTAAGCATTAAGTTAAAGAAAGCCCTAGTATAAAAAGCCCCCAGTGTAAATAGTGGGGCCTTGGTAGAGGCTCTCTTACCATTACTAGTTCTCATCTTCCTCATGATAATCAGCTTTAGCAGGGCTCTTCTCTGTCCCCAGGACAGGAGCTCCCCCTGGGGGACTCAGGCAGTCACCGGGCCAACAACATGGTTATTCCATTCTTGGCCCCTCCACTTACAGTGACCTTAGACAAGTGAAGATCACTCCTCCCCCCACAGTCTCTCTGAAACAGGCTTTTCACACTGCACTGCTGCGTAGGGGAGCAGTGGCCACCTACCAGATAGCGTGTGGGGCACTGAGCACCAGACCTGGAATGAAGAGCTCATTGAATCTTCAGCTGACACTCACCAGGCCTTACCATAGCCTGCCATTCCCTGTCTCCATTCTTTATACATTTTATTTTATTATGATTTTTTAAAAGATTTTATTTATTTGACAGAGAGAGATCACAAGTAGGCAGAAAGGCAGGCAGAGAGAAAGGAGGAAGCAGGCTCCCTGATGAGCAGAGAGCCCGATGCAGGGCTCGATCCCAGGACCCCGAGGTCATGACCCGAGCTGAAGGCAGAGGCTTTAACCCACTGAGCCACTCAGGCACCTCCCCATATCCTCTTTCTGCTCTGCGATACCACCTTGCTTTTGTGTCTCCTAACCTCTCCTTTAGTCTCCGTGAATCTGTGACCGACCGTTCCATAGTCGTCCCAGGTGACTGATGACCTTGACAGTTGTGAAGAGTCCCGGTCAGGTGTTTCGCAGAGCATCTCTCAGATTGGGTCTGTCCTCTGCCTTCTCGTGGTGAGGAGTGAAATGTACTGAAATCTCTTCTCTAACAGCTCAGGCTCTCATCCTCCCAGTGTTGCTCAGGTTTCTTTTCCCCTACCTTGTGCCCTCGTCCCTGTGGTAACCCAGACACCTGTTTGGCTCTTCTCCCCCCCCCCCCCACAGGACATGTGCAAAGCTGCCACTGAGTCCGTGCCCTGCAGCCCCAGCCCCCTCCCTGGTGAGATCCGCCGAGGTGCCTCTAGCGGTGAGTCCCACCTACCTAGAGTTCCTTCCCTTTATCCCTACACTTTAGCTCTAAAGGGGACACACCCGGAGTCTGCAGGGGTGAAACAAGGCCAACAGAGGTTCTCTCGGCCACCGATTTTCACTGGTGGCAGTTCTGTTCTGTAAAGTGACTGCGAACACTGAATGAGCGAGTGCTGGGTCGTTGCTCCCAGAAGAAATACAAGGTTAGGTTCCTGCAAGCCTCTGCTTACAACACTTTTGTCAACCAATCAACACAGACCTTATTTTATGTATGTTTCTGTAAAGACGTTTCATTTGTCATATGTTGCTGATGCGTTCACATTGGGCTCGTGGCCAGCACCTCTGTAATGCGTGCCTGGACAAAGCTAATCTAACACAAATATTTTCTCCGTAAGGAACATCGCGTGGGAATACTAGAAAGCACTTTGCCACTCTATTTGGGGGCCATTATTTTATTTTTTTTAAAGATTTTATTTATTCGACAGACAGAGATCACAGGTAGGCAGAGAGGCAGGCAGAGAGAGAGAGAAGGAGAAGCAGACTGCCCGCTGAGCAGAGAGCCCGATGTGGGGCTCGATCCCAGAACCCTGGAATCATGACCTGAGCTGAAGGCAGAGGCTTTAACCCACTGAGCCACCCAGGCTCCCTTGGGGGCCATTTTATTTTATTTTATTTTATTTATTTTTTTTTTAAAGATTTTTATTTATTTATTTGACAGAGAGAAATCACAAGTAGGCAGAGAGGCAGGCAGAGAGAGAGAGGAGGAAGCAGGCTCCCTGCTGAGCAGAGAGCCCGATGCGGGGCTCGATCCCAGGACCTGGGATCATGACCTGAGCCGAAGGCAGCGGCTTAACCCACTGAGCCACCCAGGCGCCCCTGGGGGCCATTTTAAACAGCAAAAACACTAACACAGTTTTGGTTTTGGAGTTACAAATCAATCTTAGCAAAGAGGCGAATTTGCAAATAGGGAATCCGTGAATGGTGAGAACAGACAGTATTTACACATTTGGTTTTTTTTTCAGCAGTGTGATACCTTTTTAAAGAAGAATAAACTTTAAAAATTTAATATGCATATTAGCCTTTGCTGCTTAACGAGCCCCAAACTGGTTTCAGGCACAGACTTTTATTTCTCATGATTTTATGTCCTGGCCAGTCTCTTCTGCTCTGGGCCAGCTCAGTGGATCTCAGTGGTCACCTAGCAGGTTGGTGGAGGCTGGGTAATCTAGCATGGCCTCACTCACATGTCTGGTGGTTGGCTTGATGTCATCTGGGCTCACAGAGGTGACTGGGCCACACATCCCTCGTATTCCTGCAGGTGTGCCTGGGCTTGTCCACATGGGGCCAATCGCAGGGTGCCCTAGAGCAGCAGGAGAGGGCGGGCCCCAGTGTGCAGAGCACCTCTTAAGGTTCTGCTTGTGTAACACTTGCTCTTGTCCCATTGGCCAAAGGCTGTCTCGTGGCTAAGCCCAGTGTCAGTGTGGGCAGTGCCAGCCAAGGGCACGGACAGAGGAAAGCTGAACAAATTGGGGTTCTTTGCTTCGACAGTCTGCCTGAACTTACATATGATCATGAAGGTACAGCTGAATCACTTTCCACAGACGCAGCAGCCGTGTAACCAGCAGCATCCAAATCCAGAAACAAAAACCTGACCAGTGTCACTCCCCCCTCTCCAGGGCACCGATTACCCTGATGCCTCACAGCAGAGATGGTCTGTTTTTGTTAGTGTTTTTTGCTAGTCTGTCAAGTGTACATAACTGAAGTCAGACAGTATGTATTTTTTTTTTAAAGATTTTATTTATTTATTTATTTGACAGAGAGAGAGCTCACAAGCAGGCAGAGAGGCAGGTAGAGAGAGAGGAGGAAGCAGGCTCCCTGCTGAGCAGAGAGCCCGATGCGGGGCTTGATCCCAGGACCCTGAGATCATGACCTGAGCCGAAGGCAGCGGCTTAACCCACTGAGGCCCAGGCGCCCCAGTATGTATTTTTTTATAGCCTTCTGAATGCCTTCGTTTAAAACAAATTTAAAAAATTAAAACTAACAGAGGCACCTGTTGGTGTCTCAGTGGGTTAAGCCTCTGCCTTTGGCTCAGGTCGTGATCTCAGGGTCCTGAGATCGAGCCCCACATCAGGCTCTCTGCTCAGCAGGGAGCCTGCTTCCCTCTCTCTCTCTCTCTCTCTACCTGCCTCTCTGCCTGCTTGTGATCTCTCTCTGTCAAATAAATAAATAAAATCTTTAAAAAAAATTAAAACCAACAAAAATACTAGTGGAGAAAATAGGCAGTCGGGAGGAATAGGAGAAGCAGAGAGGGAAAGGGAGTGTGGAAGAATGTCCCAGAACAGCATTCTTGGTACGCTCACTTGTATACACTCTAGAATATATGCTTTTGAATATATGTGTCTGTATCTGTGCGTGTCTGACATCAAACTACAGCTTAGAGTCATTAGGGCAAAGACAGAGTTGTTTTTCTTCCACCCAAATGGCGCTTACCTGTCATGAGGAAACATCATATCCCTTATCCCTTTCAAGCAAGACATTTCCCTCTGGGTACATTGCACGAGGCAGGGCCTCTCTACTGTTTACTTTCTATCACAGACCATCCCAGTCATCCTGGGAGGTTCTGCCCAGCTCACCAGAAAGCCACCCTATCTGGCTTCAGAGCTGCCTGAAGAAAAGTCTTGGAAAAATTGTGGAAGCGTATATACCCATCATTATCAGGGGAGTGAGCAGGGCTGGAAACCGACTGTTTTTCCCCGGTAGGGGGAAGGAGGAGGCCTGATCAGGAAGGGCCAATCCCCAGACTTCAGAAAGATCCAATTCTTTTTCTTCTTTTTTTTTTTAATTTAAATTTAATTAGCCAACTTACGGTACATCATTAGTTTCAGATGTAGGGTTCAATAACTTGCCGGTTTCACATAACACCCAGGGCTCATCACAGCACTTGGGGCAGGCTCCGGTTCTTGACCTGGGTGGTGGGTATGTGGGAGTTGACTTTCTGTTAAGTGGTCTGTGTGGGTTTGATATTTTTTTTCCTGTATGCTGTAGTTATAATTTCAAAACCAAGCAAGCAACATATAATTGTGTAATGCATCGAAAGTCATGGTGGGGGACTTTATTAGGTTTTGAGAGGCAGCACACAGCAGAAAAAGGGAAGGCTTTGGGGGTGGGTAGGCTAGAATACCAAAACCTAAAAGCTGGTGGAGGTGGGAGTGGGGAGCACCAGGCCTATGGGGTAAGCCGGGCAGCATGAAGCTCTTCCCCAAGAGCTTTCGAGATCCGGGCCCTAAAACCAGGAACACTGTGCTGGAGATAAGACCCTCGTCCTTCCCGTGCTGGGGCCAGCCCTCCTGTCTGCGTGCTGTAGCTCCCCCTTGCTCTGCAGAAGACCGGGGCCTCCAGAGACCTCATCCCCAGAGGGAGGTCACCGCATGTCTTCCCGCTGCCCGGCTGTAGCTGGACTCACCATGGCCCAGGGGCCTGGCGGAGGAACCCCTCCCGGAGTCTGGAGTCCCCGCTTCCTCACCTATAAAATGGGCTTGTAGTAGATCCTGTTGGAATTTTCCATGAGAGGGTTCATTTTTTCTAGTAGATGTTTATTGAGGACCTGTGATGCACCAGGAACTGTCACAGCCCCTGGGGATACAGAAATAAATAGGCCTTGTCTCCTGGTGGGGTCTGCATACTCAAGGGAGAGCCCCCCAGGAGACATCCGTGTCATTTAGTGTCAAGCAGTACTTAGGGTTATGAGGCAAAAGCAAGCCTAGCGCAGGGTCGGGCTGGTGGAGTGGTCCAGGAAGCTTTCTCTGGGGAGGTGCCCTCGGAGAGGAGACCTGAGTGAAGAGCCAGAGCAAGCTGGTTGGTCCTCGGGGAACCGCATGCCCAGTTGAGGGAACAGCATGTGCTAGGAACAGGTGCACGCTTGCTGGGTGAGTAATATCCCCAGACCAGCTTAGCTGAAGTGGAGCCGGGAGAGGAGCTTGGGAGAGTGTGACAGGAACCAGTCTGGTCTAGGGCCTTAGGAAAGGCCCTCACGCAGTGAGGGGTGGGCCTGCTCCTGGTTAGACTGGCCAACCCCCATCGTGGCTGTGCAGCCCCCGCATGACTCCAGCTGCCCCTTCCCCATTCAGTCCCAAGGTTTGCCTTCACCATTCTGGCCTCCATCCCCGGGCCCTCGGCATGACTGGACTCTCTCCTTTCCTCCCTGTAGCTGCCTCTCGAATGATCGCCAACAGCCTGAACCGCGACTCCCCACCTGGCACTCCCCCCAGGCGGCCGGACACCAGCACCTCCAAGATCTCGGTCACTGTGTCCAACAAGATGGCAGCAAAGAGTGCCAAGGCTGCCGGTGAGGGGACGTGGGCGGATGGTGGGAGGAGCTGGGGGTGAGGGTGGGTTGGCGGATGGTCTTCAGAGGTCACGTGCCCAAGGTCACAAGGTGCTTTGAAGACTACAGCGTGTCCAGAGAGTTCAGGCTTGGTCAAGCCCCTGCGCCTCTGTGGGCCTTGCTTTCCCAGTCTGTAGAATGGGGACAGTAGGAAGCTCTTGAGACCGTGTACCTACCGGTGCGGTGTGCTGCAGTTCTCAGTGGTCAGTTCTGTCGTTTTCGATTTTTTGTTTATTTTGTATTGTGGAAAGAACACTTAACATTGACATTACCATCTTCAAAAAGGCTCAAGTGTTCAGTACAGCGCTGCAGATTACAGGGGGGCTCAGTCTGTTTTCACAGATGCTCACCGAGGCCCACGCTGGTGCCAGGCCCTGTGCTCGGTGCAGGGGTCAGAGGTCCAGAAGGCACCGTTTTCTCTCAGCAACCAGGAGGATCCTCCTTCCAGACCTTTGACCTGATCCTCTCACCCTGGGCTAGAACTCTCCAGATCTTTCCACTGTCCCAGTAATAAAGTCATCTACCTGCATGGCCTTATAGGCTCTGTATAATGTGACTCCTTCTCTGGCATGTCTTCCCCTGGCTCCCTCCCTCGGGTCCCTTCCAGGCTCCTTCCTGTCGTGGGCCCTTGCCCTGATGTTCCCTTCTCCCAGCACACTCTTCCACCAAAGACTTTCTGTGCTTGGCCTCTGTTCCTCTTTCAGGTCTCAGCTTGAAAGCTGGGAATAGGACACCAGCCTTTGGGCTTCCAAGCCCTCCTCCTGTGTGCCCCACTGCTCTGCCTTTGTTGGACCCACCCCCACAGCAAAGATCTTGGCACAAGTGGAAACCGAGGCCCAGAGAAGGAGCTTGGTTATTCTTATGCCTGGCGCCATCACACCCTGTGCCCCCTGCACTTCCTCCCCGCCTCTGGCCTTTTTGATTTGTGTGTCATGAGCAAGAAAGTTAAGATTAATTTCTTTTTTTTTAAATATTTGTTTACTTATTTATTTATTTGACAGAGATCACAAGTAGGCAGAGAGGCAGCAGGGGGGGGGGAGCAGGCTCCCCGCTGAGCAGAGACCCCTATGTGGGGCTTGATCCCAGGACCCCAGGATCATGACCTGAGCTGAAGGCAGAAGCTTTAACTCACTGAGCCACCCAGGCACCCCCAAGATTAATTTCTAAAGTATTGAAAAGATGGTGAGCCTGGGAGTCACCAGCTCAAATGTGTTGAGGGGATTCATTTGTTTTTTTAAATCTAAGTGAGTTATAATTTACTTACGTACTGTGCACAAATTGTAAGTGTACAGTTTGGTTAATTGATTAATTGATTAATTTTAAAAGATTTTATTTATTTGACAGAGAGAGGTACAGTGAGAGAGGGAACACAAGCAGGGGAGTGGGAGAGAGAGAAGCAGGCTTCCTGCCGAGCAGAGAGCCAGATGTGGGGCTTGATCCCAGGACCCTGAGATCATGATCTGAGCTGAAGGCAGACGTTTAATGACTGAGCCACCCAGGCGCCCCCAGTTTGATTAATGTAAAAAAAAAATGATTACACCCATGAAAGCTCTACCTAGATGGAGCTCTTGAACCATTCCATCAGCCAGTAGTTTCCCCCTTCCCAGCTACGCTGGGAGGTCAGCCTATTGGGGGCAGGGACAGAGCCACAGGGAGCCCTGAGAGGCCAGCCACCATGTAGGGATTCTGAGCGCCACTGGCAACCCTGTTGTGCCTAGACTCCTGAATCTCTTGGTGGTTCAAAGTCTGCAGTGGTTGAGAAGATAAGGGATTGCAGTCATTCGAACACATGGAGATAAAGGGCACATTTGTGCCCTTCGCAGGGTGTCCAGCCCCTAACCCAGGAGCACATTCTATCCCAGCAGATGCTCACCATCCCCCTTCTCCCCATCAGCCCTGGCCCGGCGGGAGGAGGAGAGCCTGGCTGTTCCCACCAAGCGGCGCCGAGTCACTGCTGAGATGGAGGGGAAGTACATTATCAACATGCCCAAAGGCACCACCCCCCGGACCCGCAAGATCCTGGAGCAGCAGCAGGCAGCGAAAGGTATCAACCTGGCAGGGGTGCCCTTTGGCGTCGAGACTGCATTTCCCTTCGTTGCGTGGTGCGGGGTTGGTCAGGCCCTGCGGGCACTGGCCGAGAGGCAGGCTCTAGTGAGATTCAGGGGGCAGGTGCCCGAAGCGTAGGAACCATCATGAGCCAGAGGAGCCTGGTTGAGGTTCCTTCCATAGCTGGGGTACAGAGGGGGTCTTCCCCACAGGGTTCCTTTTAGAATAGTGTTTGTGTCTTCATGGAAAAACACTCATATGGTGCACAAGAACATACAGTACCGCCGGACTCTGTCCCCTCAGTTCCATAGCCCAGGCCATCGTTACCCTACCCAGACCAGTGTGAGCTCGCCCGCGTGTGTTTGTACGTAGACCCATCTAGGTAGTTTGTTTTAAACCACAAATAGCATCATTTTGTAGGTATTGTTGTAGAACTTTTTTTTTTTTAAGGAATTTTTTATTGTTGTTGGGAGAGACAGAGAGAGCATGAGTAGGGGTTGGAGGTGCGGAGAGAGGGAGAAGCAGGGAGCCTGATGGCGGGGTTAATCCCACGACCCTGGGATCATGACCTGAGCTGAAGGCAGATGCTTAACTGACTGACCCACTCAGGCTTTAACTCTTTTTAATGATCATTTAGTAGTTGCAAAATATTTGTATATCGTGATTTAATAAACATTCTTTCAGTGGTCATTTGGGTTGGGATGTAGGGAGAGGGCTTATCACCAGTCAGTAGGCTCTCAGAGGCCCATGACCCCCAAAAGAGTGAAGGGAACAAGTAAGGATTAAGAATCCTTCCCACACATACACACGTTTCGAACTTGTACAGCCTCAAGGAGCCCAAGAGTCAATTTCAGTGGATTTCGCACTAGCCAGAGACGTGTGGGTCACTGTTAGCCAGGGCGTAGACACAGAGCATGTGCCAGCCTGGACCAGAGCTGCCCGGGCCTGGACTGGCCGTGTCTGCCCTCCCTTGTCTGCACCATGCGTGATGCTTGGCCAGGCCTGGGCTCCGTGCGCGGCTCAGCAGGTGCTGGCTGAGGGCTCACTTCCCTCCCAGGTCTCCAGAGGACATCCGTGTTTGACCGCCTCGGTGCCGAGACCAAGGCAGACACGACGACGGGGAATAAAGTGAGTTGGGAATGGGGAAACCACCTAAGGTTCTCTAATTGTCTTCCTTGCGGGTGTCAATCCCACATCTAACCCCTCATCCTCCCTGCACCGTCTCACCCACCCGGACAGCCTCAGTTCCCTTCTTTGCACCTCGACTTCTCTCCTCATTTCCAGTGCCTGGGGTCTGGCCAACTCATGCCTGCTGCCCTTGGGCCGCTCCCACTTCCGTGTCCCAGACTGGCCTTGGCATCTTTCCCCTGGAGGGACTCCCGTCCCAGGCCCTGTCTCAGGGATGCCCCGGTGCCCCCGTTCCAGGCCGGCTTCAGTGAAGGCTCTGTCTGTCGTCCCTGATCTGCCACCTCCCCCCATTTCCTGCCCTTCCCCCACAGCAGCAGTGTGTGCCCACATCCATGACAGGCCTCCTGCCCCCGCATCAGATGCTTCTCAGCGCGGTCAGGATGAACGCCACCCTTCTTGCCTTGGCCTGCAGGCCCCCGGGATGGTGTGTGGTTAGGAGCCCACAGCCTGAACCCTGCCCGGTGTGAATCCAGCTCTGCCACTCCCTGGCTGCATGGCCTTGGCCATGTCACTTAAGCTTCTTGTACCTCGGTTTCCTTATCTGTCTCATACCCACCTCATTGTGAGGATGAGCTGAGCTGCACTGCACGGGGCTGGGGCGTCTGATGTGTGGTTAGGCATGCTCTAGGTGTCCCCTTCCGTGAACTGCACCAGGTGTCCCGGCTGCGTTTCCTGCCTCTCCATCCCTTGCTCACCAGGGCTTACCTGACCTTTATCACATCCTAGAATCTTTTTTTTTTTTTTTTTTTATTTGACAGAGAGATCACAAGCAGGCAGAGAGGCAGGCAGAGAGAGAGGAGGAAGCAGGCTCCCCGAGAGAGCAGAGAGCCCGATGCGGGGCTCGATCCCAGGACTCCGAGATCATGACCTGAGCTGAAGGCAGCGGCTTAACCCACTGAGCCACCCAGGCGCCCCATACCTCCTAGAATCTTAATCGCGAGCATGATAGTAACAGTCGGGCTCTCGTGGCTAGAAGATGCAGCCATGTGAAGAGCTTACTTAGCACGGAGTGAGCGCTCCATACTTAGGATTCTTATTCCTGCCTTGGGAGCTTGGCCCTTGCTCTTTTCTTGGCCCACTCATCCCCACTCATCCGTGAGGGCCCGGCTTACACATCAGCACCTCGGACAAGGTGTCCCTGAACTCCTGGAGGAGGCAAGGCTTCCCGGTCTCCTTGCCAGCACTCCCGTCTCTTCCAGACAGCGCATCGCTGTTGTAATTAGGGAGTTGTTTGTGTGATTTCCGCGGCCAGGTCTGTCTCCCCCACTAGACTGTGAGCCCCCTGAGCGCAGGGCCAGGGATAGTCAGGACTCGGGAGACACTTGTTGAGTGAATGACCAAATTTGTCTTTTGTCTTGTTCCCCTGTCGACCTTGGCAATGGTCTTCTCTCTGTGCGTGGCCTGCCCTTTGTCTTCTCATGTTGGTTAGACCTACGTGCTGGAACTTTCAGATCTCATCTCAGGTGTCCCTCATCCAGAGAGTCTCTCCTGAACTTTAGCCAAGGTCAGGAGACTCCTTTGAGTTCTGCCAGTTCCCTGGATGTCCCGTCATGGCTCTCACCACTGGCTAGGGTGTCACCATGTCACCATGGGTGTTTCTCCCAGCGAGTCCAGGAACAGTGAGGCAGCTCTGTGCATATGGATGTTGAATGACTAAATGACTCACTTGTCCCGTCTCTGACCCCTGCAGCCCACAGGAGTCTTCAGCCGCCTCGGGGCCACCCCAGAGACGGACGAGGATCTGGCTTGGGACAGCGACAATGACAGCAGCAGCTCTGTCCTGCAGTATGCTGGGGTCCTGAAGAAGCTGGGCCGGGGCCCGGTGAAGCCCAGTCCCCAGCCAGCACTGACTGTCAAAGCCAAGGCCACAAGCTCGGCCACGACAGCTGCCATGCCAACACTGCGGCGCTTGGCCCTTTCCTCACGCCCTGGGCTTGAGAGGAAGCCGGAGTCCCTGTCCAAAGTCAGCATCATCCAGAGACTGGGCAAGGCTGCCCTTGTGCCCGAGGCCCAGGACAGCCAGGTCACAAGCACCAAGAGTAAGTCCTTGGCCGAGGTCAAGGTCACCATTAAGAGGACTCTGGTGGGGCCCCGGGGGAGCAGCTCCAGTGAGGGCCTGGGCGCCCAGATGGACCATGCAGGCACAGTGAGCGTGTTCAAAAGACTGGGCCGCAGGACCTTCTAGCCTCTGGGCGGGGCGCAGGCCCCTCTCCACGCTCCTGGCTCCGGTGGAGGCTCCGGTGAGGCTGCGCCCGGCCCTCTGCTGGCTCCCTCTGCTGGCTCCCGGATGACACTGCTTGTCTCCCTCAGGCATTCGAGCCGGCCCAAGCTTTCTGGGAATTCACCCCAGTATTCTGAGACCGAGATGGTCGCTGTGGCCAGGCCTTGCTGCTCTAGGACTTTCCTTTCTCATGTCCTTTGCTCTCTCCTCTCTGACTGTGGCCTTTGGCAGGACCCACTTTTCTACCGCTCCCAGAGCCAAGCGCTCTTTTCCCGCCTCTGTTCCCCCCTCCTGCCCGCCCCCCCGCAGCATCTGCTGCGTCCACCCCAGCTCCCCAGACTTCCCATCCCCCAGAGTCCCCCCGACCTTGCCCATGTCCCGACTTCCCCTCTGCCCCCTCTGCCCGCTCCTTTAACTTCTCCATCTCTCCCTCTCTTCACACTGTTCATTTCTCTTCTGTTTTCTGTCCCTGTGGCAAGGCCCGACTGTGCGCTGCGTCCTGCCTGACCCTCCTGCGCCTCCGGCCTCCCAGCGGCCCCCTCGTCGGCGGTGGCGTCGAGCCTGTAGAGACTGTTAGCCGCCCTCACGCCCAGGCTGGAGGGACCGCCCCTGACCCTGGGCTGCAGCGGGCTGCCTCGGTTTTCCTGTCCTGAGCATCTTTTTCTCTGACAGCCCATGGCGGGTGGTAGACAAGGGTCACCGGGAAGGGAGGCCAGCGCCGGGAGAAAAAGAAGAAAACGGCTGTTTTAATATATTTTTGTGACTTTCAAACTGTTTCCCTCCCCTCCTTCAGGGTGAGTCACAGGGTTGTTTTTCACATAAAGCACAACGTAGGTGTGGGTGGCAATGAAGGGTTGGGTTCTCTCTCTGGAGGCTAGGCTCCCTGGAGGTCAGGGCTCCATGTGGGCCATGTCTGTGGGGCAGGCCCCCAGCTGAGGGGAGTCATGGTCGTGGTCATCGTTCATTTGGACGTCCTCTTCCCTTCACCCGACTCTAGTTCCATCACTCTGTCCTCCCGCTCCGTGTAGTTCACCTGTTTCTGCCACTCTGCCTGTTGGTGGCTTTCCAAACTGCAGGCTCCCGTGTGAGGCAGTGGGTTTGTGTCATTTGGGTCATACACGCATTCACTGCTGCACAGCCCCTGCCCTGTGCCAGACCCGCCTGGAGGAAAGCAGACAAGCCCCTGCCTGCATGGCTAGCTCTCCAGTCAGGGAGGTGATGGGAGAGAGGTCATCCTGTCCAGAGAATGGGACGGTGGAGCAGAAGTGGCCAGGAGGACTGCTGATGTTGGGGGAAGAAGGTAAGGGCTGAGCAGGGAACCATCAGAAGCCGCTGTGTGAGGTGTAGGAGGAAGAGGGTCCAACAGGGGACACAGCCGGGGCAAAGGCTCTGAGGTCAGAGGAGCAAGGAACACGAAGGCTAGGGGTGATGGGAATGCTGGCCAGGGAGCGAAGGGCCTGCCACAGAGCACCTGTTGTTGGGACAAGTGGGCAGGGACCAGATGACCTGGGGCTTCATGACCTGCAGTGAGGAATTTGGACATCTTCCATAGGCCCTGAGAAGTTTGGGAAGGTTTAAAGCTAGTAAGTGATGTCTGACTTGCCTTTTATGAAGATGGCTTTGGCCCCCATGAGGGGCTAAATTGTGGGGAGGGGTGGGAGTAGGAGGGCAGCCATGCAGGAGCCAGGACAAGAAAGGAAGGTGGCATGGGGTGAAGCGTGGGGAGGGGGAAGGAGGGTGGGCTTCAGAGGAGCTGTGGGCAGTGTGGATGGATGAGAAGTTGGGGCGCAGGGGTGGGGAGCAGGGATCGCCTAGAGGGGGGTCCAGAGCATCTAGCTAGAGGTGCTGTTTGTGGAGACTAAGGGGTTGGGGAGGGAGGAGCTGGGGAGACAGGAGGGCGCTGGGCTGCTGGGACTCAGTGGGGGGCACCTGAGCTGGAGACCAGTAGCTTTGGGGAGCACTCAGGGGACTCTGTTCAAAGCCGAGGGACTGGTGATACCAGTGGAGAGCAGCATAGAAATAGGAGAGTGCCCAGGAGGGGACGGAGGGCCCTTTTCTCATTGAAAGAACAGAACTGATGGGATCAGCAAGGAGTGGGCTATGGCTTGGGAGACCTAAGAGCTGGTGACGATGAGATGAGACGTCACCCGTTTTTTGTTTTTGTTTTTTTTTTTTAATTGTGGTAAAATATACATAAGATTGACTGTCGTAACCATCTGTAAGCGCCCCGTCCAGTGGCATGAAGCACATTCCCTTTGCTGTAAAACTGTCACCACCATCCGTCCCCCAACTTCCTGGGCCGATTGTCTGCTTATTTGTGGCTTTTCAGTCCCGTCACGTCAGGGGGGCTGCTGTGTGCGGGGGTTGCCGAGCACGGGGCCCAGGATGAGAAGGGCTGGGCGTCGGTGTGAGGGCTGGTGCTAGGGCCCAGGTGAGGCCCACGGGGCGCTGCTTAAGGTTCGCCGTGGGGAGGGCAGCGGACACAGGGACGATTCCAGAGGCTGCCCCTTTGGCGTGGCGGAGCCACAAGTCGGGGCTTGCAGGCCTCCACGCTGGGCTTGCTGCTCTTTAACTCTGGCTTTTGTTTCTTTCCCCTGTCGTTTCTTCTGGTTCTACTTCGTGGATCATTTTAGCAACTGCTGGGGTTGATAGGACGACTTCCAGTTATGGAACTTGAGAGCGCTGGGTAACTCCTTGCTGTGGGGTGATGTAGAAACAGGAATAGCTCACCTAACCCCGAAACGCTCACTGGTGTGAGCCAAGTCATGTATCACTGTTGCTCTTTACGGATGCCCAGAGGGGAGCGCCCTGCCCAAGGTGTCACCCCGCCGGGAGCCTTGTCCCTCAACCCCTGCCCTGTGCTGTCTCGAGACCTTTCGGAAAGATGAGGGTGGGGTCCTAGGAGAGTGGTTTGGGGTTTTCTAGAGTTATTTACGTGCTTGTGCTCCCCCCACCACATCAGCTTGCCACAGGAAGCATTTGCAGCTTTGGGGTGCCCCGGCCTTGAGAGTCACACCGTGTCCTGCCACCATCTGCTGGCTGGACCAGTCCAGACCCCTCCCGAGCCTCCCAGTTGCTCCAGGGCCACAGAGGCCCTGCCATTTGATTCGGCAACACCCCCCACACCAACCGCCATGTCTGTGACCCACAGCAGTGCGTCACTTTTCCTCTGGTTGTATCAAATATTTTGAGCATTCACGTGGTTCAAACTGCAAAAGATACAAAAGTTCCTTCCCGAGTCTCCTAGCCCCCCCAGACCTCTTCTCAGAGGCCACCAGTATCTCCAGTGTCTTGAGGAATCCTAGAGATGTGTTTATGGTGTGTGTGCTTTGTGTGTGTGCTTGCACGCACACGTGTACACACACACACACACACGCCACCCCTACAGGCATACAGGCAGAGGAAGATAGAGTAACACACGTCTATTTACTTAACCATCCCTTTCCGGAAGGGAATTTGGGTGGCTTGCAGTGTCGTGCTGTCACGAGCAGTGCTGCAGTGGACAGACAACCTTGTCACACGTGGGGTCCGTTCAGGGGTGAATATGAAGAATTCCAACCGTATCGCTTCAGTGCAGATACTGATGCTAGGCTGATGGCAGATCTGAAGCAGGCTCTCCCGAAATCACTGGCATTCTTCAGATGAGTGATTCAGACACTTGTCGCCCCATTCCAGAAAGGCCTTCAGAGCCATGGGACTCTTCCAGGTGGAGACCCCTGGAGGAAGCAGGTGGGGAAATGCTGAGAGCTAACAATGACCACACCTTTATGCCAGGAAGTACTAAATAAGTGCTCCATGAAGTTGTCAGACTCCCTGAGTCCTCAGGGAAAGGGCAGCAGCATGAAGGTCAGGGACTTCCTATTGTCAACCCGTGAACAGATGTGCACTGGAGGTACAGCGGGCCTGGGGCTCATGATAAGTCACCGAGCCAGAGCTGAGCCAGCCTGGGGGGACGGTTCTGTTTGGGTGGTAGTCTTGGGATGAGGTCACCTCCTCTGGTAGCTCACCCCAGGAGATGCAAAAGCAAGATGGGAACTTTGGGTAACTGGCAGGCAGCCCCACTGCCCCCTTCCTCCTGTGTCATAGCCTGCGCCTCGCGGATGGGCCAGGCATTGGGTGGCGGCAGACTCGATCCCTCCTTTGCCTCCTTTCCCTCCTTCGGGGATCAGAGCTGACTAGTTTGGGGAGTACTGCCCCTGTACCTGCCTGTGAAGGTCCAACATTCCCCTACACTGAGCTTTACCCACCCTGTGAATGCCGGGCCCTCTGCAGCCTTCACCAAACAAGCCAAACCACCCGCTAGCGAGTGGCGGGACCGGGTTTGATGTCAGGACCAGGAGCCTCGCCTTTTTTACATTTGTGTTTTAAGACTTAATCTTTTTTTAGAACAGACTTCATTTTGCAGGACCATTTTAGACGTACAGAAGAATGGAGAAGTACACTTAGGATGGAGCTCCCATACACCCCACACCCAGTTGCCCCTCTTATGAGCGTCTTGGTAGTGGGATTCATTCGTTAACAATGAATGAACCAATATTGATACCATGAATGTTAAAGCCCATAGTTACTCAGATTTCCTTAACTTCTTCCCCAGTTTTAGTATCTTTTTTTCTGTTCTAGGATCCCACGTAACATTTGTGTTGTCCCAACATTTGCGTAGACCCAAATGGAGCTGTCATGCCTCCTTAGGCCCCTCTTGCTTGTGGCCGTCTTTGATGACCTTGAGAGTTTTAAAGAATACTAGGCAGGTCTATTAGCGATTGTCCTTCCATTGGGATTTGTCTGTCTCATTCTTAGACCAGGGTTACGTGTAATTCAGAGGAAGAGCTCAGAGGTAAAGTGGCATTTGACCACATAGTTTCTAGGGTCCATACTGTCCACTGGATGGATTGCTGTTGATCTAACCTTCATCACGTGGCTTGACTGCCTACTGCTTGCCGGATGTCTCCACTGTCAAGTTCCTCTCCCTTTCCGTACTGACCTCTCCGAACGGAAGTCAGTCACTCCGTGCAGCCCGTATGTGAGGAGCCCGGGGTTTATGTTCCCCCTCCTTGAGGGCAAAGTACCGACGTAAATTAGAAATTCTTCTGCAAGGGAGATGTTTTTCTTTTCTCTATTAACTTACTCAATCATTTTCTTTTCATCGGTATGGACTCGTGGGCATCTGTTTTACATTTTGGGTTATAGAATCCAGTCCTACTTGATTTATTTTGTTGTTCAAGTTATTCTAGCTTTGGCATTTGGGGACTCTTAAAGTTGGCTCCTGGGTCCTTTGACTTCCATCATTGGGTGGTGGGGGTTTTTGTTTGTGTTTTTATTTCTAGTATTCGGTATCTCCTGGCACTGTGGATACTCCAGGCGCATCTGTACACTTCCTGGAGTCCTAGAGTGCCCCATTTCTCTAAGGAGCCCCAGCTTCTTTTTATTTAGAATAGTAACTGAGAATTGAAACCCAGATCTAGGCACGAGACGTGCTCACTGCCACTGGGGCAACACCTCCTTTTTGTTTTGTTTTTATTTTTTTTTAAGATTTTATTTATTTATTTGACGGAAAGATATCACAAGTAGGCAGAGAGGCAGGCAGAGAGAGAGGAGGAAGCAGGCTCCCTGCTTAGCAGAGAGCCCGATGTGGGGCTCGATCCCAGGACCCTGGGATCATGACCTGAGCCGAAGGCAGAGGCTTTAACACACTGAGCCACCCAGGCGCCCCAGCACCTCCTTTTTAAAAAATGCAGTCTTACTATGGAACCCCATTACATAAAGCATGTTCAAAATAGGAAAGCCAGAATGTATTAGTGCACATCTCTGTGTTTATTTGGGGTCGATTCATGCAACCCGTAAAAAGTGCCAAGGTCCAAAAAGACATATACAACAAGACTGTTTTGTGCCCAGGAGATTGGCAAAACATTTAATGTTTTCTCCAGTGTTGGGGAAGACTTGGGGTGATGGGAGTGTGGTACCCTGCTCTGGGAAGGGCAGTTGGTATCAACCATTTTGGAAAATAATTTGGTAGGTTGGAGTATAATTGAAGATGTGACACTCCCCAGCCCAGCCATTACCGATCTGGGGAAACTTAACGCATAGAGAGACATGTCTGTAGGAGCATTCGTAGGATTGCTGCTCGTAATAGCATTAACTTGGAAGCCACCCAGATGTCCCTCAACTGGAGAGTGGACACGACAGGGCCTAGTTGTTGCAATTACCTAACTTGCAACAGATCACCTCAAAACTGACCAGCTCAAATCAACAGTTATTACCTCTTACAGTTTTGGGGGTTAACTGGGCTCAGTTAGACTGCGTCACTCGGGGGCTCTCCTCTCGTGTGGTTGCAGTAAGATATTGGCTGGGGCCAGTGTCCTCTTGAAAGCTTCCCCAGTCGTTTGGTGGTTAACCAACCCTGGCACTTAGCTCAGACCTCACCTTGGGCTGTCAGCCAGAATGCCTACATAAGGCTTCTCCACGCCGCCTGGGCTTCCTTGCAACACGGTGGCTGGGTTCCAACAGCGCGCTGCTCAAGAGAGCCAAGGAAGACCCTTTTGCCTGTTCTAGGCTATTGTTGGAAGTCACGTTGCTTCACTTCTGCCCAGATGCAAGGGGAAGGGACCATAGATCCTGCCTCTCAAAGACAGGAGTGTCAGTGTCTCCGGGGAGGAAGAGCATGGGGGATGAGAGATGGATTTGTGGCTGTCTGGGCAAATTACCCTTCAATATTGGACGTGCTGTACCATGTACCATGTGATATGGTAGACATCAATGAAAATGAACTAGCGCTGCATGTATCATTATGAGTAAAGCAAAAACATTCAGTGCAGAAAGCAAATCGCCGAAGAAAGTGTGTAGTTTTAAAATACACAAGCTATTTACCACTTAAGTATTTATTAAGAATTTCATCACTTTGGGGTGCCTGGGTGGCTCCGTGGGTTAAGGCCTCTGCTTTCGGCTCGGGTCGTCGTCCCAGGGTCCTGCCATCGAGCCCCGCATTGGGCTCTCTGCTCGGCGGGGAGCCTGCTTCCTCCTCTCTCTCTCTGCCTGCCTCTTTGTCTACTTGCGATCTCTCTCTGACAAATAAATAAATAAAATCCTAAAAAAAAATTAAAAAAAAAGAATTTCATCACTTTACTATTTAAAATGTAGTATATGTCTGAAATGCACAGGGATGGTACACTCCAAATGTGGGATAAGGGTTCCTCTGGGCTGGGGGGTGGGGGTGTGATTGGAGAGGGCACGAAGAGATTCCACAGTCTAGGAATGGGGGGGTGCACAACTCTTGATCGCCCGGTCGTGAGTTTGAACCCCATGCTGGGTGCAGAGGTTACTTAAAAATAAAATCTTAAAAAACAACAAAAACAGTATAAGCATGGTTTTTAAAGCTGGGCAGTGGACATGAAGGTGTTCATTGTATTATTCCTTATGCTTTTTTGGTATCTCTTAACAATTAAAAACAATTCTCTCCTACTCTGGTCATCCAGTCCTTTCCAGAGGCAGTTGGTGTCACTTGGGGCACATGTGTCTTTCCAGCAATATTTATTTACAAGCATAACTATATTTTCCCACTCAGGTGGTAGCATATATGGCAGTTTTGTGCTTTGTTTTTTTGGCTTAATATATCCCGGAGATCATTTTTTATCAGTACTTAATGATCTTCTTTTAAAAAAGCATATTGGGGCACCTGGGTGGCTCAGTGGTTAAACGGCTGCCTTTGGCTCAGGTCATGGTCCCAAGGTCCTGGGATCGAGCCCCGCAACAAGCTTCTTGCTCAGCAGGAAGCTTCTTATCCCTTTCCCACTCTCCCTGCTGTTCCCTCTCTCACTGTCTCTCTCTGTCAAATCAATAAATAAAATCTTAAAAAAAAAAAAAAGCACATAGACACACAAACTTTATTGAGATATAATTCAGTGGCTTTTAGTTATTCACAGAGTTGTGCGTCTATCACTAGACTTTTAGGATTTTTTTCATTACCCCAGAGAGAAACCCCCTCCCCCTGAACCGTCATTCCCCAAGTCCTCCCATAGTCTGCCCCACCATTCCAAGCCCTGGGCAACCACGAACCTGTCTCTATAGATTTTGCCTTTTCTAGACATGTCATATGGATGGAATCATACAGTACGTGGCCTTCTGTGTCTGGGTCCTTTCACTTAGCAGTTTTTGAGTTTTGTCTATGTTATACCATAGATCTTCCATAGTACTTTGTTTTTCCAAAATTGTTAAATAATGTTGCCGTGTACAGATTTTTCACATTTTGTTTATCAAGATGATGGACATGTAGGTGGTTCCCATTTTTTTGGCCATTATGAATTAACATTGCTCTTAACACCCGTGTACAGGTGTTTGTGTGGACACGTTTTCAGTTTTCTTGGGTCTATACCTTGGAGTTGAATTGTTGGGCTGTACGTTGATTTTGTTTTAACCCTTCGAGGAACTGCTGGACTGTGTTCCAAAGCAGCTTTGCCACTGTCCATTTCCACCGGCGGTGTACGAGGGTTCTGATTTCTCCACACACTCACCCCCGCGTTGTCTTTTTGATTGTGGCCATACTAGTGGGTGTGAAATGACATAATTTTCTTGTGGCTTTGATTCTCATTTCCCCGGTGGCCAGTGACGTTAAATGCCTTTTAATAAAAGTGCTTCTTCTTTTTTTTTTTTTTTTAATTTGACAGAGAGATCACAAGCAGGCAGAGAGGCAGGCAGAGAGAGAGGAGGAAGCAGGCTCCCCGAGAGAGCAGAGAGCCCGATGCGGGCTCGATCCCAGGACTCCGAGATCATGACCTGAGCCGAAGGCAGCGGCTTAACCCACTGAGCCACCCAGGCGCCCCCATAAAAGTGCTTCTTTGAAAGAGCTTCCTTTTCAAGTAGCTGCCTGGTGTCCCCTTGTGTGGATGTATCTTAGGTACAGAACCAGTCTCTCACTGGGGAACCTAGTGGTTTCCAGATCTTTCTATCACAGACAGTGCCTCTTGCGTCCACAACATTTTGCTTATGCGTGGACATATCCGTAGGGCAGATACCTAGGAGTTAAATTACAGGGGGGAAGGGAAATGTTTTATAAGTTTGAATTTATGTTACAAGTAAATATTGAGAATAATCAGATTTATTTGAAGAATATTCTAATTTTTCCACCCAGTTAACAGCTAGCAGGTGCAGTCACCTCAGAATCAGCAGCCTCTTGATTTCTCGGTTTTATTTTGGTTAAACCTTGCATAATTCAAGATTGGCTTTGGCATAGACTTGACTAACAAGTTGAGGCAGGGGTTCAGAGCCCATAAACCTACATTTGTTGTTCCAGAGCTTTTCCCTAAAGCTTCCTTTTTTGCCCCCTCACATTTAGTGCTGTGCTTCCTCCGAAATGACCAGTATAGGGTATTGTGGCCACCGTTTGGCCTTCTTGATGGTCTTTTTGTGGTTAAAATGACATGACTCTGGCTGTGTGGTCTTGGGCGGGTTACTCAGCCTCTCTGTGCTTGTTTCTTCTACAATAAAATGGGGGTAATAGTAGTATCTACTTCATAGGATGATTGGGAAGGGCTTCACAATGCCTGGTACAGCATTGTCATCTCATTTTATCCCTGAAATTGATAATTTGCAGGGAGGATCTTTAGCTCCAACACTTAACTCTTTCATGACATTCTTATGGGCTACAAAAAAGAACTTTCTGGGTAACTGTTTATTTTAATATAAATGTAAACTTCAGGTGCCTGGTGGCTCGGTCAGTTAGGCTTCCTACTCCTGGTGCTGACTCAGGTGGCGATCTCAGGGTTGTGAGATCCAGCCTTGCATCAGGCTCTGCCCTGGGGGTGGAGCCTGCTTGGCTCCCTCTGCCCGCCCCCTGTGCGCGGTTGTGCGTGCACGCGCGTTTTCAAAAAGAGTATAATTATAAACTTCTAGAAAAGTTGCAAGAATGGTACAAGGGGTTTCTCACATCTGAGATCATGACCTGAGCCAAAATAAGAGTCTGACGCTCAACTGGCTGAGGCACCCCTGATTTCTGTATATTATTCAGTCCGTACTTCAATTTCTTAAGTTCTCGCAATAGTGTTCCTTATGGCCATCCTCTGCTCCTCCCGCCCCCCGATAGCCCAATTTTGGATCGTGCTTTGCATTTAGGTGTCACATCAGTTTCTTTATTCACAGTGAACGCTTAAGTAACCTCACAAAGCTCCCCGGCCCTTGCCCGGGGTGGGCTCCAGCCTGAGTACCAGCGGGGATGGCCAGCTCACATGGCGCCATCTTGTGGCAAGAGCAGGAATAGTTTATAAACCACTGCTGAGTGGCTGTGAAAGGATTCCCTTCGTGAGGACCTAAAAAAAAACTAGGTGGTATTCATATTATCCTAATTTTTCTTTTTCTTTCTTTATTTTTAAAAAAAGATTTTTATTTATTTATTTGTTTGACAGCAAGACAGGGAATACAAGCAGGGGGAGGGAGAAGCAGGCTTCCCACTGAGCGGAAGGCAGACGTTTAACAACTGAGCCACCCAGGCGCCCCTTGATTTTTCTTAATAATGTAGGAAACTCTGTTTTAAGTATTTCACTGTTTTAAATCCATATGCTTCAACAGAAAATGAGATTTTCTGTTTCTCAAATCTGGGCCCACACATGTAAGGTTCAGTGCTTTGTATAAAAGTGGGGGCTTGGCCTGAAACACGTGTGGGAATGGATCTGGCCGCCACAACATTCTGGCAGTGTGGGATTTGGTGAGAGGCTTCTCCTTCTGTATTTATTTCTGCAAAATAAGTCTTACAGAGCCTTCTACCTGCAGGATTGTTTAACAAGGTCATGGATATAGTTCCTAGCAATGTGCCTGATATGTGGGAACTCACTAATAAATGTTAAGAGATTATTATTATTTATTCAACTTTTTGTGAGTGGACAAGTACAGACCTGAAGTAAAATTCACCCCAGTAGCTTTTAAAAATATATATTTTATTTATTTATTATTTGAGAGAGAGAGAGAGCATGAGCAGTGGGGGGAGAGGGAGAGGAAGAAGCAGACTCCCCGCTGAGCAGGGAACCCAATGTGAGGCTCCCGGGAGCCCAGAGATCATGATCTGAGCTGAGGGCAGACACTTAACGGACTGAGCCAGCCAGGCACCCCTGAATGTGCTTTGGACTAAGAAGGTTAAGACTACTAGGGTGAGGGGCACCTGGGTGGCTCTGTTAGTTAAGCATTTGCCTTCGGCTCAGGTCATGATCTCTGGGTCCTGGGATCGAGCCCCATCCTTTGTCAAGCTCCCTGCTCAGCGAGGAGTCTGCTTCTCCCTCTGCCTCTCCCCACCGCTAGTGCTTGCTCTCTCAAATAAATAAAATCTTAGAAAACGCAAACAAACAAAATCACATTCAGTCAACAACTATTTATTGACCCCCACCCCCAAGTCCTAACTAAGTGCCAGGCATTGTTCTAGGGGTGGGAATACAGTGGTGCCTACCCAAGACAAGGTCTTCACCCTCACCAGCAATTTATATTCTGGTTTGGGGGAAGACAGCTGCAAAGGGGCATCAACAACAAAGATACTCTTTAGTGTTAAGTAGGGGAGAAGGAGAAGCAGGCTTGCCGCTGAGCAGGGAGCCTGATGTGCGGCTCGATCCCAGGACCCTGGGATCATGACCTGAGCCAAAGGCGGATGCTTAATGACTGAGCCACCGAGGCACCCCTAATGAGGTGAGATTTGAACTCAGTTCTGAAAGACAAGAAAGAGCCAGTCATGCAAAGATCAGGATAGGGAGGTAAATAGTCCAGGGAAAAGGAACAAACAGCAAGGGAAACAGCCCCAAGGTGGGAAGAAGCTTGTATTTTGGGGAGGGGCAGAGGTTAGTGTGTCCAGAATGTGGAGGTCAAGGGCAAGAGGAGCTTGAGATGAAGTCAGAAAGATAAGTAGGGGCAGCTCCCCATGGGGCCCTGAAGGCTATGATGAGGCCTTTAGCTTTTATTCTGCATGTGATAGGAAGCCATCTATGTATTCAGAGCAGATGGAAAAAGTGTTTGATCTTATCAAGAGCGGAAAAAGCTTCATTCCAAGATCTGCCTACAAGTGCATTAGCCTCGCGTGACCACTTACGCATTTGGGAATCTCTGATGTGTTAAAAAGTTGAATGTGCACGACGCATGGTGTCTTCCATTTACAATTTTTGGAACAGAAACATATTGTATAAAAAGAAACTGGAAGGAACATTTACAGGATCCCTGAGGCTTATCTGTACTTATGCCAAAAACTTAAAATGACTCTAAAAGGATCTTCCCAAACAGCATCGAGGGTGGGGCTAAGTAACTTCTGGCTGGGAAGTCAAAGATATTTCAACATTTCTGTAGGACATGGGAAACTCCCTTAAATAAAAACTTATTATTATCATTATTTTAAGTTCCAGACTTCTTTGAGAATCTGATTAACGTTATGGACTTGGTCCCCTGGAAAATGCTCTGCTTAGGATGAAGAAGGGGGTAAATCGGAGTTCTTCCGCTTGTACCTCCTGACTGGGCCTGTGTGGCAGAGAGATTTCCTCCCCATGGCCAGCTCCATCACTGCCACAGACACCACCCCACCACCACCACCCCCCACCTTGTGGGAATGGAGCGGAAGCTCCTTGTTCGCGGCTACTAAAAGGTTCTTTTTTTTTTTTTTTTTTTTTAAGATTTTATTATTTCACTGGACGGAGAGAGAGCACAAGCAGGAGGAGTGGCAGAGGGAGAAGTAGGCTCCCTCCTGAGCAGGCTCCATCCCAGGACCCCGGGTTCATGACCCAAACTGAAGGCAGCAGCTTAACTGACTGAGCCACCCAGGCGCCCCTAAGAGCGCCTTTATGGTTGGTCCATGCAACTTGTCCAATCACCACTGGGAGCCCAGTCTCCGAAAAGGGTAGAAATATACTCTAGGGCCAGGTTTCTGTTTGGAGGCAACAGAAGGCGATTTTTGAGGAGATGCCCTCTCCGCCTGTCAGGAAAGGATTCTTGATCATTCTTTCTGAATCAAGAGGCCTTTGGGCAACCTTCCGATGAGAAGCTACTGGCCCATCTCTGCAGAAGTGCAGATGCAGCCCATCTTTACAGTTATAAGCAGGGCGTTCACAGAATAGATTAGAGGGTATAGAACAATTTGAGGTTTTAGGGAGTTTTCTCCTAAATTACCTTTGTTTTGGAAATTGAGACACTGAGGCCCCCAAAATGATAATTAAGTGGTCTGCTGGGGCCGAAACAGGGCTATGACTTCCCATTTTCCAGCATGATATGAATTCAAAGCACAGACTCTTGTAACAGACAGCTTGGGTTCAAATCCTGCATTACCCCTAATGTGTCCTGGGACCTCGAGCACCTGACCTCCAAGATGGTATTGATGGCAACAGGATAGCCTTGGTGGGACTCAGTCAGGAACAGAATCTGGCCTGTAACAATTGCTAAGTCAATGCTATTGATACTGTTTTGCAATGAGAGAAGTGAAGTTATTTTGACAAGGACACAGGAAAGGCACGATTAGAAGCTGGGCCTATGAGTGTTGTTCACCACCAGACTAATGTGTGTGTTTTATTTATTTTATTTATTTTTTTTTAAGAGTTTTATTTTAGGTAGAGAGTGTGGGGGAGGGGCCTGGAGAGGGAGACTTTTTTCTCTTAAGATTTTTTATTTTTTATTTGACAGACAGAGATGACAAGTAGGCAGAGAGGCAGGCAGAGAGAGAGGAGGAAGCAGGCTCCCCGCGGAGCAGAGAGCCCCATGCAGGACTTGATCCCAGAACCCCGGGATCATGACCTGAGCTGAAGGCAGAGGCTTTAACCCACTGAGCCACTCAGGCGCCCCCAGACTAATGTGTTTTAAACTGCAAGGCATGACCCTTTAGTGGTTCAGAAAATCGGTTTAGCAGGGCCTCGAATAGCACTGGAAAAAAAAAAAAATCTCAGTGCATGATACATACCAGTTAAATAGTATTTGATGACACTTTCATGCAGGTATATATGTATATAGGTAAGTATACATACGTGTGTACTAGATCTTAGGTTGAAAGCATTATTCTCGACTACTGTGCCCCACAGAATTTATACACAAGCACAAGGGAGATTTCCACGAGATGTCTTTACGTGTTATAATCCATCCTGGGAGGGACAGGGATTCCAGTTCGCCCGGGGAAGACTCAGAAATAGGGCAACGGGCTATGAACTGTTCAGTACAGAAGGGAGCAAAGGTAGACCCCAGTGAGCTTGAGTCTAGGTTACAGCGGAAAGGACTAAATCCCGAAACAAATATTCCCCAAGAGCACACTCTGTGCCAAGACTTTTGCTGGGCAGTGTTAGCTACACGGTGGTGACTGAGGCAGTTCTGGTCTTTTTCCTCGTGGGACTCTCTGCACAGTGGAGACAGATCTGTCACCAGACAGTAAGACACTAAAATGATCAGGCCTGTGAGGGGGGAGGCATTGGTTGGTTATCAACCCTGTGTTGGGGGAAGCCCGTGAGTAAGGAATACAGAGAAGCAAGTTCCAAGCTGGAAATCCATTAGCTAAGGTCTTGTTCCGGCATTAGGTTTACCTCGGAGGAAACTAAGGCCCGCTTCTGAGCTGGATTGCCTGCGTTATTCTCACAGACTTAGGTGGACCTAGGATTCTTCAACTCCCAGCTAGGGCTTCCAGAAGTATGCACTGACCGATATATACCTGCTAAGCTCACTGGAACCCAAATTCAGAAGGCAGCAAGCCGTACCCAACCTCTGAAGAGTGAAGGACCTGGGAGGCAGAGGTCTCACACTGCCTAGGACACTAGCTGACCAGTGGACCAGAATCTCTTCAGAGCTCTTTTCTTACAAGGCGATCTTTAGGCCTTTTAAGGACCAAGTTACCCCATTAAATAAAGTTATACCCCTATTGCACATACATGATGAGCAGTAGGATTAATATTTTGGAGTCACAGAGTGTCTAATTGATATAAACTGCTCTATTTACATTTTTAAAAAAAAGTCCAATATCCCAGTGACGCAGCTCTGTTTCCATTTTGCAGATTTGGACACAGAGCCACAGAAAACGGTCAATCTGTTTACTATCACCAGCGAGGAAATGAAAAGCTGGGTTTGTGAGACTTCAGAGCCTGTGCTCACCACGGCGAGACACAGTGAAAACTCTCCTAACCCCCGCTCCAGGGCTCTTTAAGAGCCTCGGAACCGAGAGGAAAGGCGAGATCACAGTAAAGCGAGATCAAAAGCGTATGTAAATAAGGACCCGGGGCTGCCGGGAAGTATCGCTGCGGCGAGGCTTTAAGGAAAGCGGGCGTCAGAGTCCTGCTGCGCCTGCGCAATCCTGTCTCTTCTTTACATCCGGCGCCTGCGCGTGATACCTTTCTAGCTCACCTCGACCCAAACTTGCCTAAAGTACGCAGGCGTCCCGCTCTGAATCAGCCTCTTGCCCGGCCTTGCGCCTGCGCCCTAACGCTCTCCGAGTTCATCTCTCGCTCTTTTACGTCAGTTCCTGTTTGTGGCGGGAGAAGGCGGTATTTCCGGCCAGAGGGTGGGAGGGGGCGGTAAGCGGGGGCTGGGGGGAGGGGGCGGGGGGGCCGCGCCGCGCGAGCCGTTGGGCCTGGCTCGGAGAAGGCGTTGCCGCTGCCGCTGCAGTTGCTGCCGCCAGGAGACACAAGGAGCGGGACCAAGCGCAGCGTGGCGATGGGCGGGAGTAGGGCCCCGCCGGAGAGGCTGGGCGGCCGCCGGTGACAGGTGAGTGCGCCAGCGCGTGTCCCCGAGCGCCTCCCCCCGCGATGGTTGCGTCCGGACCCCCCGCCGTGCGGCGCTGGGCCGTACCACCAGTGCCCGCCGGGCGGGGACCGCCGTCCTCGAGCCCCCCCCTTCCGGGACAGAGTGGGGGCGTGCTGCGCGGGGCTGTCGGACTACCCCAGAGGGGCCGGGGGCGGGGGCGGCTGGCCGTCCACTGAGGCTGCACTGGGTGGGGGCACACCGAAGTGCGGGGACCGAACCACTGAGGAACTGGGGGCTGAACCCAGCGGGATGGGAAGGGTGCGCCCCGCCGGTGTGCTAGAGCTAAGCCATGGGCCTGGGGTGGGGGACACGCCTTACCAAGTGTAGGGGGCTGTACCTATTCGGGGCTGTGGGAGCTGTTCTTCCAGCGTTTTTAGGGAGGTGGGGGTTTGCTGGGGAGGGAGCTGTACCAAGTGCGTTCTGAGTAGCGCCGTGTGGGTCATACCACTGAGGTGCGGGGGGGGCATCCTGAGAGCGTGGAGGAGCACCGTATCGAGGGGGGAGGGTTGTGATGTTTATAAGCTTTGAGGGATGCGTAGGGGTGAGGGGGGCAGGCCACAGTGGGTGTTCGGGAGAGTATTTTGGGAGGGCTGTAATGAGGAGTGTTGAGGAAGGGCTTTCCCTCCCGAGTTGGTGGTGGGGCTTGGGGGTTTACTCCGAGCGGTAGAAGGGAGGATCACTATTGAACTTCTCAATGACTTTGGGGGAACTGGATGGTCGCTGGGATTGCTGTCTGTCCTACAACCTTTTCATATTATTAAACCTTTTTTAAAGATGTATGAGACACTTCTGCTGCGAATTCTTTGTTTTTGTGGGCAGGAGATGTTTTAGAAGCCTCTCTCTGAAGTATTCTGAGCTTTCAGCTCCGTATTTGGGAGGGGAGGAGGTATTGAGCTCAGATTTGAGGAGCTGTGGCCCCTACTTGTTAAGACTTAAGAGGAAGGAGTGTTTAGAGGGACACCTCTCTGTCAAGGCAGGGTGTCTGGGGACGTTTTGATCCTTGGAATTCTGAAGACCCCCTTCCTCTCATTTGGGGGCTGCCTGGGCTCAGCAGGAGGCCTGGGCTAGAGTAATCATGTTGGTCTTCCAACCTTGTCCTTTCAACCTTGTCCTCTCTTCGCCTCTCAGAGAAGCATTGGGGAGTTCAGCCCTGGCCAGACCTTGCTGGCCTACACAACAAGGGCAGTCAGTTGCTTCAAGCACCCACCCAAATAACCCTTGCTGGGCGGTGGATTTCCAGGAGCCAGGCACCAGTACAGATCATGGCAGTCTCCATTCTAGTCATGAGGCTGTTTGTGTCTTCCTGGTTAGCTGTCCAGCCTCCTGTTGTGTTTATGCTCCCCACCAGGCGATAACAGTTGGTCTCACCGTTAGGCGACAATGAGGCTGAGTGCTGTTTTCCCAGCTGTTCTCACTGCGAAGGCCCAAGGGACTTGGGTAGGGGTGCCCTGGCCCAGCCGGAACCAGGGAGCAAGGTTTCTCTGAAGGACTTAGGGTAGGCAAATCTCCCACAGATCTAGTTTCTCAGTGTGATCACTGGGTTGGTGCTTGGAGTGACTGCCCTTGCTGCCTAGGCCATTTCGTGACCTTGGCTTGCCAGGTAGCCTTTGCCCTGGGTCTGGAGTTCCCAGAAGGCTGGCTGCAGTCCCTGATTGCCCCAGCTAATGTGGGCTGGTGATGTGGTCAAAGGCTGGTCCACATCCTTGGCTCCCAAGTTGTCTGTCTTCTTAGGTTGTGGTTCCTCGAGAACAGTCCTTGAGGTCCTTGAGTCTTTTCTAGACTGTGGGGCTCTAGAATTTTTCTCCACTAAGGATTTGTTTCTCTGGTCTCCTTCTGCCAGCTTTTAGAGGGTTTGCCTGATGGGTTAACAGCAGCAATAAAAACCATAATTGTGAGATCGATGGCTGACATTTATTGAGTGTTTTTTGGGTATGACACACTATTCAGAATGGATTAACTTGCTGAATACATCCTGGAGCTGTAGTACTGTTGCACGGTCTCTGTATTAGAAGGGGAAACTGAGGCACAGAGAGGCAAGTCATTTCCAGAGCTAGTGAACAGCTGGTGGTTTTGGCCATCCACAGTATGTCAGGCGTGGGACAACCCTTTTACACACATAAGCTCTTTTAAATCTCAAAACGAACCTACAGGATAGGTATGGTTATGTCCATTTTATAGACTCCCGTGAGCTAGGTAGGAGTGTGGTGCCCACTTTACAGATGAGGAGACTGATACACCTGCTGTGAAGTGAAAGGCTTGGCCTGATGTGTCACAGCCAGACGTAATAGAACCACGATGTGAACCCCCACCCGGCCAGGTTTGGTCTCAGTGAGCCTCTTGTCAACAACTAAAACTGTGGGTTAGTTGCCCCCCCAGTGGATGTGGTAGTTTTCTCCTTTTTGCAGAATGAGACCTCAGGGGAAGAATTGGTTTGCCCTGGGTCCCTCCAACCCTCGGGGGCAGGCTGGGTTTTGAACCCAGGTCAGCTTGCCTCTAGTGTTGTGCGCTCTTTGTTCCTCAGGTCCCCAGCTAGAGTGGGTCTTGGGCACCTCAGAGGCCCTGCCCTGGACGCTGCCAGCTGCACTCTTGGGCATTTCCTTCCTCTTACCATCCGCGCCCAAGGCTGCTGTGAGCACCTCTGCCCGCAGCCAGTCTAGTAGTTCTGGCTTGCTAGGTGAAACTTGGGTCCCTCAGTGTTGAGCTAGGGGACGTCTTTTAAACCCGGTGCAGAGTATTGAAAGCCAGGAGAAAACAGCAGGGGGGCTGCGCAGGGGGTGACATACTCAGAGGAGCCCATGCTAGAGGCCCCTGCCCAAAGCACGGTGTGCTGGGCCCGCATGCAGTTTCTGGAGCTTTCATGTTCTGGGCTGTGTGACCTTGGACCTCAGTTTTTCCCCTCTTGGTGCAGTGGGCTCTGAATGGCACCCACGTCAGACCTGTGTGAAGATGAAACGAGTTTATCCACCAGAAGCTCCTGGGCCGGTGACTGGTGCTGTGCACAGGCCCAGTCAGCAATCCTGAGCCCGTCCATCTTTGCCCACGCTCTCACCCCTCGCTCCTCTCTCCTCACTCCTCTCAGGTGTCTTGGTGTCCAGCTCCCCAGGTGGCCCAGCCAGAATCCGGGAATCCTGTGTCCTGGTTTCTGAGCTCTGTAAAGAGCTCCACCAACGTGATTCAGAGCAGCGGGTCCAAATCCAACCCCAAGCACTCCTGGCTGGGCGCCCTTGAGCAGGTTCCTCAGCCTCTCTGAGCTTCCATTGTGTTGAGGGATGGTCATTCCCCCCTGATACATTGTCCTGAAGGTGAAATGGGTTAATCTGTGGAAAGCCTCCCCGGCACAGCCTCCAGTAAACGTTTCCGGCTCTCACTCTTTCAGGAGAGTGCCTGACACACGGTGAGCCCTCAGGACAGCTTAGCGATTATAAGTCGTGTTATTTTGGAGGCTCTGCCCAGGCTGCAGAGCCTTGGCAGCTACCTCCAGGAGGAGGGCCTGGCTGAAATTAGCATCCCCATTTTCCAGATGAGGAAACTGAGGTTTTGGAGGCTTGGGGCAGAGGTGGGACATATAATCAAATAAAGGGTAGCAAGTGCAGCACCCAGGCCTCATCCTCCCACACAGTTGCTGCCCAGAGCTCTTCTGAGGTCACAATTCTAGCTCTTTTTCAGATGTCAGGCTCTGCTAACCCCCCGTGCTCTATGTGCTTTTACTGAATCTCCACCACAGCCCCCGGGAGTGGCAGGAAGGGCCTTGACCCAGGTGAGAACAGCCCTTTGAAGGCTTCGAGGCAGAAGGGTGGGCGCAAGCTGGGTAAGGAGCAAAAGTGCTGGTGGGAGTCAGGGGCCCAGCTGTGCAGAGCCACCTGGGCCAGGGTTGGGGGCGGGGGGGTGCAGGGGGAGAAGTGCGCCCTTGGTCCCGAAGGCATCGCAGAGCCAGAGGGTTTCCCTGATCCACCAGCCTTCACTGAGCACCTGCTGTGTGCCTTTCATCGCTTCGGGTGCTGGGGATGGGGCAGTACCCTGGACGGAGGTGCTCCTTCCGTGGCACTGAGGGAGACAGTCAACTTGGCGAATAAATGAGGGACAGGTTCAAGGGAGGTGCCAGTCGGTCAGTTACAATCAGGTGTGACTGGGAGCTTCTGTCATCGGGCTGTCAGGAAGGCCTCTCTGCTGATCCCCAATTGGTGGACCAGGTGAGCAAGGAGAAGAACCGGCCTTGGGGGGGGGGCGCGGTGGGGGAACCACAGGGCCAGAGTTGAAAACTTGGTGAGGTACAGGGACCTGCAGCATGGAGGCCTGTGTGGTGGGGCAGGGTGAGTGAGGGGAGGCTGGAGCGGAGGGCAGGCGAGGTCAGAGCCTTGCAGACTTTTCTGAGGGATAGCTCGGTCAGATTTCAAGCTTCAGAAGGTGACTTTCACCAGAAAAGGTTCTCAGGCCTCTGCTTGGGGTGGGGGTGGGTGGGTAGATTTTCGAGTGGGTCAGGGAGTTTCACATGCCTCCTTACTTCCCCTTGAGTAGAATCACTGCCTTAGAAACGGTGGCAAAGGCGGTGGTAAAGGCGTGATGGTCGCCTCCCTCCTCTGTGGTTTTCACACCGCATTCCCCAGGGCTCAGGGCTGTTCCGTTTAGGGACAGATGGGGGGAGGCTCAGTGAGGTGATTTGTGCCCACCCCTCCCCAACCCAGACAGCTGGGCTAATATCAAATAACAGTGCAGAACAACGGTAATACCTGATAAAAGCTGTACTTGGCTGTCTTGACCTTCCATGCAGCTGTGTGCCTGAGGACCTGCCACATTCCTGGTTGCTGCTCTAGAACTTGGAAGACCAGGTGTTGTGGGCCTAACTTTTCTAGTGGAGACAGGTGCCCAGCAAGCAAATCTAGAAGAGGATATCAGTTTGTGACCAATGTTAGAAAGGCAAAAGAGGAAAGAGTGTGTGGGGATATTATTACTAGGTGGGTGATCAAGGAGGTCTCCTAGAAGAGGTGACACATAGATAGGGATCGTGAGTGATGCAAAGGAGCTGTGGGGACTTGAGTGAAGACCCCTTAGATTGAGGCAGACGCGGCTCTGATTCCCAGCTCGCAGAGGCCTGGAGAGCCTCAGTAACCAGGGCTGGGTCCCCAACCCACAGTGCTGGGGTTGGGGCTCTGAATTTGGGCAGCATGGCTCCAGGTCTTCTGAGACCAGGTCATCATGGGTGAGGGAGCCTCATACTGAAGGCTTAGTGCACTAAGCAGAAGCTGGGCTGTTGATTTTCCCAGGCTTGCTCTGGGCTGTCTTCCTGGAAGGAGTGGAGAGACCCTCAAGAGCAACCTCTGGAGTCTCCGGAAAAATCCTTTGGGATGGGGGGATGGAAAGGAGTGTTTTTCGAAGTTGCTCTCCCGGCCTCTGGAGGACCCAGAGACACCCCTCCCTGGGCTTCTCTTCACTGCCCAAGAGCTCTCAGTAGAAGGCTTTCCACCACCAGGCCTCCAGGCTGCACGGTGGGGTGGTTCCGTGGCAGGCTCTTCTGGACAGCCAGCCAAGCAGCAAGAGGCCCAGCTAGGGGAGACAGCCCTGGGAGCAGGACCAGGAGGGGAGGGAAGGGAGGGAGCAGGGGTGGGAGGGGTGGGGGGTGGGGGGATGGAGCTCGGGCCTGGCCCCCTTGGGGGTAGGATCCACCGCCAGCTCAGCACCCACAGTGGGGCCTGGCTGTACTGGGTGCGTGAAGCAGGGCATGGTAAGCGGGAATTGGCTAAAGGGAGACTACATGTGGAGGTCTGTGCAGGAAGTTCCTTGAGCCCTGCTGTTCTGCCCAGGAAGCTTGTCCGCAGATGTTGTTTCTAAGGGTGAGGCCAGAAATCCAAGCCTGCCTTGGTTTGCCACCTTGTGGGCCCTTTGCGAATGGAAGAGGGGGGCAGCTGCCACTCCCTTGCCCTGCTCCCTCATCCCTCCCGGCCTGATTTCAAGGCCTTCATCATCGGTGGGTCATTCCATAGTGGTCGGGGCTGCTCCCAGCTTCTCCTTGGTTGCTGTGGAACGCTGGGGGCCTTATTTCATGTCCTTGAGGCCCGTTTTGCTGGGCTGACACGGGAACAACACTGCCAAGTGGGGCAGTCAGGAGGATTCAGGGATCGCGTGTGTTAGAAAATGCCTGACATGGGGCCTCCTGGGAAGGTGCTCGGTGGATCTGGGCTGCTGCTGCTGCTGGGGATGGGTGAACCTGGGTCAGGTTGGGCATCTGTGAGCGGACAAGGGCTCTGGATGCAGCCAGCCTGGGCTTCTTGGTTGGTGGAGCTGCTCTGTGTTTGGAGCCTTGGGGAGGAGGTGGCAAGCTGATCAGCCCAGGTTCCTGCTGGGGAGGGGCTCCCGACAGGAATGAATCATACCTGTCACCAAGCCCCCGAGCAGCCAGACACGGGTCTGAGCAGCCTGTGAGGTAGGGTAAGGAGCACCGCCATTGATGGTTAGGAAACTGAGGCACAGAAAGCTACATAGAACGCCGTCGTTACTGAGAGCTAGCGGGGCGGTGTTTCTGTGCCAGGCCTGCCCCGGGGCTTCACGTGCCCGCTCTCACCGGTCCTCGCCATGACCTGGGAGCTCGGCTCAACTCTTCTTCCCATTTCTTAGGTGAGCGAGCAAAGGCCTGGGCAGGTTACTGGATTTGCCCAAAATCACGGTGTTGGTGACAGGAAATCTGAAGCCCACTCTGTCTGGGGTTCAGTCTGCCTTTTTGAGACTGGCTCTTCTGCCTCTGATCAGTGCCATGGCCGCTGTTTCTGAGGTCATTACTGCCGTTGCTGTTTTAAGAGATTTTATTTTAAGTAATCTCTACACCCAACGTGAGGCATGAACCTACAACCCCGAGATCAAGAGTCGCACACACCGCCTACTGGGCTACTGAGCTGGCCAGGTGCCCTTCACTACTGTTGTCCTAATGATCTTTTTTGCTTTCTCTTCTTCTAAACAGAGCGGGCACGAAGTAGGCCTCAGTTGTTCTGGAAATGATTGGATTAAGCTCCATTCGTAAGGCAGATGTGCTAACCACTACACGATGGAACCTGGATTAAGCTCCATTCGATCCTTGCTTGGGAGATGGGGTGCAGCGGCCTCCCCAGTGCCTGTGGAGCCGTGGCCTTGGCCGGCCCCTTCTTTCCCTAGAGGCCAGGGGGCAGGGGTGAGAGTTGGGAGGTAACTCTCCTATCCCCTGCCTTGGGGTCTGATTCCCGAATGGCCACTGGAGCCCGCACTTGGCTATTTTTGGTCATTTGTGTATTCTGTTCTTTTACCAGATGATTTATTGAGGACCTACTGTGTGCTGTGGATGGTTTTGGCTGTCAGGGAGTAGCACCCAGTTTACTGGAGGAGGCAGAAAAGTAGCGTTTGTCCAAGAGTGCTTGGTGCCACAGAGGAAGGGACCAGAGATCTGGCTGGCCTTGGCAGGAGGGGAACTTGGGGAAAGCTCCTGAGGTGAGGCATTCAGGCCTTAACATGAAAGCCCAAAGGAGCAGACCAGGCAGGGGTGCAGCATAGGTAAAGGCCCTAAGATGGGGTACACCTCAGTGTGGTGACCCTGAGTACATGCCACCGCAGCTGGGGGAGCGGGGTCAGCGCACGGGAGGGCGGCAGGGCCCAGGTCTGGCTGGCAAGTCTGTGCTTCTCAAACTGGTGTCCCAAGACCTGGAGTGGGGTGAGGGAGTGGGGAGTGTGAGCATGTGTTTTTGGGTAGTGTCTGTGACTTGTCTACTGTTTTTAGCTGTGTGTTTTCGTTTAGATATTTTCAACGAGTGAATATGGGCATGTCATGAATCATCTGGATGATTCCTTTTAACCAGCAAGTGACAGGATGAACATAGCTGCCACTTCCATAGCTCTGACTAACTCAGGCTCAGGCTGGCCCTTGACTTTGGAGTTTGCCTTTGTGTAATTGCTGCCTGTTTTCCGAAGTGCTGGCCTCATCCCCAGCTGTGCTTGAAGCATGTCTCACTGGGTCCCCATGATGACCCTGGATTGCCAAAGACAAAAAACAAAAACCCAAAACCCCCCAAAAAACCAAAACATCTTTTGAAATACTCTAAAAACGTGCTCAGGTTGTCCTGAAGATTGCGTTTTATAGAGGAGGAGGACACTGAGGTTCAGGAAAGCGACCCGTGAATCCTGGAAGGTAGCGGCCAGGACTGGACTCTGGGTGTGGGTTTGGGCTCTGAGCCCTGTTTCGGCTCCCTGGGCCGAATGGGTCAGGGTTTGGGAGTGATGGTGTCACACGGGAGCTCCTCCGTGGCCGGCTGGGAGGATCCAGCCCCTTGAGCCTGGGAGCATGCCCCAGCGCTCGCCTCCCCCAAGCCCTTCTGCCTTCGGCCTCCTGGGGCTTCATCCCAGAGCTTCTGTGGAGCTGCACTTGCAGTTTGCTAGCCACTAGCCCTGCAGGGCTGTTTGAGTTTTAGTGAATTACACTGAAATACAAGTAAAAATTTAGCCTTTTACTTGCACTAGCCCCTGGAGCCACATTTCTGTTATTACAGAAAGTTCTGTTGGCTAGCGCAGCCATCTCCTGCACTCATGACAGTGTGATCTTGGGCCTGTGATTTTGCCTCCTTGGGTCAGGATGGTGATAGTGATAGCATCCACCTCCCAGGATTTGCTGTGAGGGTCCCCATGAGTCCGGACCTGGCTCATCGGGAGCCCTCAGCAAACCTTAGCCGTGGGCAGGAGCCTCCCTGCTTGCTCCTAGATGCCCCAGGGGTAAGATGGGGACTCACGCCGCCAGGTCCTGCCTCCAAACTTCTGGCCAAGGAGGCAGCCAGATGGTGATGTGGAGCAATGTCTGTGAGGGAGGAAGGCCTCAGTCAGACCGGGGCGGGAGGGGGTGGCCCTCCTTGTGCATGTGAGCACGTGTGTGTTTATGCCCGCAGGGGCAGCCTGGGTCTGCAGGGCATCGGGTGGTAGGGGAGGGCTGGCCCGGGTGCAAGAGGGGACTCAGTCTCTTGGGAGTGAGGGCAGAAGGTGGTGGAAGAGTCTCAGGATCCGCTTTCCTCTGCCGCATCCCAGCTGCCCAGCATTGGGTACTCATGGCATCCTTCCTGTTCTCAGTTTCCCAATTGATAAAAGGTGGGTCCTCATTGTCCCCCAGTGGGTCAGGAGGTGAGAGAGTCAGGCCAGCGTGTAGAGCTTCTTCAGGCGGCAGCAGCAGAAAGTGGCTGTGATACAGCCTCTGCCTCACTGGGGCCAGGAACCCCGCGTCCCACTGTGCCCCAAGCCAGAGCCCTCCACGTCTGTCCCTGAGAAGTAGCCATAGCCCTTACGGTGGCCTCTCAGGCTTCCCCGGTAGTCTCACGTGCTCCGTTCCCCTCCACCCTCCCGACTGGGCCTCACGTAGGCCCCACCTGGCCTTGGCGCCCCTCTTGGGCCTGGGGCACTCTCCCCTCTCCCCTGGCCCCAGTGGCTGCCTCATCTCTCAGTGAGAATTTCTGCTCACCGTTCACCATCTCAATGAGTCCTCCTCTGAACACCCTGGATAAAACCAGAAACCCTCGCCCCTTCGCACATACCTAGTCCTCCGTGTGCTGTTTTTCTCCATAATGTTTGTCAGCTTCTGTTACAGCATGTAATTTGCCTCTTCGTTTAGCTTTACCTCGAGGCCTGTCCACCCTCTCCCCTCCCCTCATAAACTCCCCTAGGGCAGGGAGTTCTGTTTTGGTCCCTGCTGCCTCCCTGGTGACTAGAGCAGTGCTGACACAGCATGGGTGCCATAGCGGTGGAAGGAATGAATGCAGGATTTTTTGTTTTGCCTTTACTTGACCCAACTCTGATCTCAAAAGCTATAATTGGGGGTGCTATCCCTGCCTAGGTTCATGAAAGCTCTGGGCATGGCCATGTGGTGGGGACACAGCGGGGACCAGGACACTCCCATCCCTGCCTTGTGGAGCTCCCCGTCCAGTGGGGAAGGTACCATTACCCAGATAATTGTACAAGTGACTGAGCACATTAGAGGTAAGTGCTGTGAGAGGGCAGAAAGCTGAGCTCTGAGGATCTGTGACTCTTTGTGGGGCAAGTAGCAGTCAAGGCAGGCTTCTCTGAGGAAGTGAGGATTTAGCAGGTGAAGATGGGTGAGCAGTGTGCCGGCTTGGGGGACTAATATGTGCAAAGGTCCTGGGGTATGTGTGTGAGAGAGAGCACACACACAAAGACTGTTTGAGGGACCAGAGAAGAGCATGTGGGGATGGTGCTACTGATCAATGAGGCAGGAGGGTAGGCAGGGGTCATTTCTGGTGGCCCTTGTCTCCGTGAAGGCCTGGGATGTGATCCCCGAGCAGGGGAGGTACAGGGTCAGAGCTGTGTTTGGAGGGTCTCTGCCCAGATGCAGCCTGGTGACCCGGTGTGTTTGGAGCCCGTGGCCAGGCCGGCTCAGATATCTGACGTGATTTCTGTGGGGTGCTCTAAGGCCCTGGGTGACGGGCTGAGGGGGCAGGTGTGGGGCGGGGGTGGCAAGGAAGAGAAGGAAATCTGCTCTGTGCTTATTCTCGTCCCAGTATCTTTTGCAGGCCGCCTACGTCTTCGGCCTGCTCCCAGTCCTACCTGCTCCAAGTAGACAGATGGGGCAGCTGAGGGGACTGTGCGCCGTTGAAGAGAAAAAAAGTATCTTTAACGCTGCCTTCCCGCTGAGGAGGTGGAATAGGTAAAAATTCACATGTTACAGAAACGTGCAACGTGGGAGGCGAGGGTCCCCCTGCCGCTCCCCAGCAGTGGCAGTAACACCTGACGGTCCCGAGCAGCTGCGCCGCGGGCAGAGTTCAGGGGGTAGGGTGTGGAGTGGCTACTTCAGTCCTCACCACCCCGAGTGCCCGAGTGCCCGAGTGCCCGCTGCTTCTGTCTCCGGTGTGTGGGCGGTGAACGAAGGGGGAAAAGGGGATGCAACGTGCCCAGGAGGTGGCAGAGCCCCGAGGGGAAAGCACATCTGGTTCCTGAGGCAGCCTTGACCCCTGCACCTGTGATTCTGCCTTTTAGGGCACAATTCCCTCCACGCAGGTGACGTTTACACACCCACCTCCTCGTGGCCCCCAGCCTGACACCCTTCCCTGCCAGAGCTGTCGTCGCATGGCTGCTTTCCTGAAGAGGTTGCTGCGGCTCACGTTTACCCTGGGGCCGTGAGCGGCGCTGCCGGCTCCAGAGCCTGGTGGGTGAGAAAGCACCAGAATGGAGGCCCTGTGCTGCGTGCCCATTTGTGTGGCGGGAAGGCAGCTGGGGACCATGTCCCGTGCAGCCGTGAGCGCACGGAACGACCTGCCTGCGGACGCTGCCCCTGTCTGAGCCACGCCGCCCTGCCACACGGGACCCGAGCCCGCGCTGGAGGCACTGCCGGCCTCCCCACTGCACAGAGGGGGACACTTGGAGCTCACAAAGTTGGGGAGCAAGGACCCGGCTTCTGGTGTGCCAGACTCGTGCCATGGGGCCGCCAGCCCCGCCAGCTCCGTGCTTCCTGGTCTGAGGACTGGCACTGGTTGTCACACTTAGTGACTTAGTTTCTTCACTAAAAAGAGATTGTAAAAGTGCCGGGGAGAGGGTGCCTGGCCTGCGGTGAATGAGACACCGGCACATGGGAGTTTGCTCCTTCTTTTTAGTGCTGTCACATTCATGTCAGAGCCCTGGGGTGGGCGTTTCGGCTGCTTCCAGTCTTTCACGATTTCAGCAAGTGCACCCTTGGCACAGTGGTTCATGGCCAGGGGGGTGGCTCTGCCCGCAGGGGACATTTGGTAGCGTGTGAGGACTTTTTTTTTTTTTTTTCTCTTAGAGCAGGGGGAGGGGCGGGAGGGAGGGAAAGGGAGAAGCCACCTCTGCCCTGAGCGCAAAGCCCCAGGTGCCCCAAGCCGGCTTGATCCCATGACCCTGAGATCATGACCTGAGCCGAGATTAAGAGTCAGATGCTGAATCCACCGAGCCCCCCAGGTGCCCCTATGAGGACTTTTTTTTTAAAGATTTTATTTATTTATTTGACAGAGATCACAAGTAGGCAGAGAGGCAGGCAGAGAGAGAGAGAAGGGGAAGCAGGCTCCCCGCTGAGCAGAGAGGCCGATGCAGGGCTCGATCCCAGGACCCTGAGATCATGACCTGAGCCGAAGGCAGAGGCTTAACCCACTGAGCCACCCAGGCGCCCCTATGAGGACTTTTTTGATAGTCACAGCTCAGGGGAGGGTGTGTGGGTAGAGACCAGAGATGCTGATGAACGGCCCCCTCTGCGCACAGCACCTTCTGCACCGCGAGTTACCCGGTTCCAGATAACCCTCCTGCTGAGGTGGAGAAACCCCACCTCAGAACTTCTTGCACCACCGCGATCATTTTCTTGCAGGAGAGATTCCAGCGGGGTTTGCCACTTTCCCAGTATTGCTAAAGTGCGCCCACAGAGTGAGGGACCAGTTCACAGAGCCGCGGATGGCCAGCAAGGCAGTGGCTTCCCTCTGCTCACGCCGCCCACCCTGTGAGAGTCTTTCCTCCTGGATTCCCGCAAGCAGGTGCTGCCTGTTGAACGACAGGTTCCTGTGGTCTTTGCGTTCATCTCCTGAGCAAGTCCTCCTCAGGGAGCTGTAGCGAAAGTACAGATTAGAGGGCAGGTGGTGGAAGCCCCTGCGGGTTGTAGCCCCGGGAAGAGCCGCACCCTGCTGTCTCCAGCTCCAAGAACCTCGGCCTCCCCTCCTGCCTCCCTTATGCCATCTGTGCCATCTGGCGTAGAAAACCAGGTGGGGGTGGGGGGCAGAGGGAAAAAGGACTTGACAAGTGGCAAGGAAAGGAATCTAACTTATTAGTCTGTTCTGGGCACAGGGCTTCACTCTGTGCACATTCATTCAACAAATAACTTTTTTTTTTTTTTAATTTTATTTATTTATTTGACAGAGAGATCACAAGTAGGCAGAGAGACAGGCAGAGAGAGAGGAGGAAGCAGGCTCCCCGCTGAGCAGAGAGCCCGATGCGGGGCTCGATCCCAGGACCCTGGGATCATGACCTGAGCCGAAGGCAGAGGCTTAACCCACTGAGCCACCCAGGCGCCCCAACAAATAACTTTTTAAGTGCCCACTGTTTACCCAGCGCCTTGCAAGGCTCAGAGGACCCAGGAGGGTCCAAGACAGGCCAGGGGCCCTGCTCTTACCATGCTGACATCATAGTGGGGAGAGGTCGACAATAAACTGGTTAACGAGTAAGTAGTCATGTCAGCCATAAGAAATGCTTACAAAGAAAAATAAAGGATAAGGAGAGGTATGGAGAAAAATAAAGGGTGAGGGAAGGTAGGATGGGTGCTCCCTTTTTGCTGCTTAGGAAGGCTTCTCGAAGAAAGGCATGTGAGTAGAGGCTGAGGAAAGGGGGTAGGGCCCCTCAGATTCTGATCAAGGGGGCAGCAGGTGCAAGGGCCCTGAGGCAGAGATGTCCTGGTGTGTTGGAGGAGCCACAGGCCTAGGCCCTGCTGAAATGGAGTGTATTTGGAGAAGTAAAGGGGGAACCATGCAGACCTCATAGAGTCCTAGGGTTCCTGTAAGGACTCTGGCTTTTACTCGGGGTAAGATGGGGACACTGGAGGGTTTGAGCACAGGAGGGATGGGCTCCAACTGGGATGGTCCCGGGGTCCCAGACTATAGGACGGGTGAGGACAGAAGTGCTAGAGCTCAGTGAGGCTTCACAACCCTGCCTCCCCCTCCCCAAGCAGCAGGAACCACACAACCCTAATTTTACAGATGAGGAAACAGGTTTGGAAGGACCCTGCCCAGGGCTGCCACGAGGGCCTTCCCCAACTGGCGGCCCTGCCTCGCCCTGTGAGTTGCTTCTCACGGATCTGACTCTGGCTCTGTGAGTTGAAGCTTCTCAAGGAGTTACAGTTTGGAAACCATTGAGTAATAAGTAACACCCGTGAGTCAGATAGATGGGAATACAAATGTCTTTTTTTTTTTTTTTTAAAGATTTTATTTATTTATTTATTTGACCGAGATCGCAAGTAGGCAGAGAGGCAGGCAGAGAGAGAGGAAGGGAAGCAGGCTCCCCGCTGAGCAGAGAGCCTGATGTGGGGCTCGGTCCCAGGACCCTGGGATCATGACCTGAGCCAAAGGCAGAGGCTTTAACCCACTGAGCCCCCCGGTGCCCCTAAAATAAACTATTATAGAGCCTTTGAGACTTTACGGTGCAGTAGGTCAGTGACACCCGTGTACTCTGCAGCTCTTGAGGCCAATAAAAGCTTGCCAGAGTGCTCAGAGTCTCCTTGGGGACCCCTGTCCTGTCGCCTTCCCCCATCCCTGCTCAGTGACCACCGAGAGCAGTGATCTTCATCTCTGTTCAGCTGTCTTCTGTGCAGAGCTAGATGTCCCCTCCCCTACCTCTAGCCCACTCCCCACACCGTGGGGCCATGGCTCTTCTCATGGCCCTTCTCCAGCAGTATTGTTCTGTGGAGGCAAGCTCTGCAGTCACACAGGGTGGGGTGTCACCTGCCTGTGGCTGCACAGCCTGGAAGCCAGAAAACCTGGGGGTGAAAGTCAGATCCTCCAGACCTCCTCCTTCCCTATTGGTGACCCAGCCTCCTCCTCCTCCTTCTTTTTTAAGATTTTTTTATTTATTAGAGAGAAGGCAAATGAGCATGAGCAGGGAAGTGACAGGCAGAGGCAGAGGAAAAGGGAGAAGCAGGCTTCCTGCTGAGCTGAGAGCCTGATGCGGGCTCGATCCCAGGATCCTGAGACTATGACCTGAGCCAAAGGCAGACACTTAACGACTGAGCCACGCAGGCGCCCTAACCCAGCCTTCTTGAGGGGAAAATGCAGGCACACCAGCTTTGGGGAGGACGAGCCCTGGAAGCCAGGACGCCTGACTTTGGTTCCCCTCATTTTTTGGACTCTCAAACCCAGGTTCTTTCTTTACAGTTACTTTTTTTGTCATAGGATACAGAAAGATATGTTAAGCCCGTTTTGTGTGGTGCAGTATAACGAACAGCTAACGAGCCGAGCCCGGCGTAGCCACAGCAGAACACAGTCAGCTCCTGGAAGATCCCCCTCCGGTACTCCTGATACCCACTCTCCTGACGTTCATGGATTTGGTTCCTTGACATTCAGCATCGTTTTATAAGTGAGAAAGGCGTCCCAAACACGTAGTGTGGTGGTGGTGCCTGTTCCAGACATACTGTGAATGGACCCATGACTGTCGTGTTGTGTGTCTGGCTTATTTATTTCATAGTAACCTTCTTAGGCTTTGTCCCTGTTGTATGTGTTGGTAGTGAGTGGAGGAACGTTCTGCTGTATGAATTGACCTCCGTTTGTTTATCCGCTCCCCTGTGGTAGACACTTGGTCTACTTCCATTTCAGGGGTTACTGTGAGTATTGCTGCTGTGAACATTCTAGTGTAGGTCCCTTGCTAAACAGGGTTGGGTTGTGGAATTGCTGGTCCTGGAGTGTGGGTGCTTATTGAGTTTTAATTTTTACTACCAAGCAATTTTCCTTAATGGGTGAACCATTTTACACTTCCACCAGTAATCATTTGTGTCTCTGTCAACACTTGGCATTGTCAGTTTTTAAAATTTCAGCCATCCTCTTTCTCTTGCATTTCTCTTTAAATAATGAGATTGTATGTGTACCTTTGTAGTGTGGGTGTCCTGTCTTGTGAAGTGGCCTTGCCCTTTTCGCCTTGCCTCCCAGGGAGCTCACCTTGAGCCTACAGGCTGCAGCTCTGGCCCAGGCCCTTGACTGACTTGGGCCCCGACACTCAAGGAAGTGGCGAGTGGGGATGGGGCCATGTAGGCCCTCCCTGCCATGGGGTGTGCTGCCTGTGGGCCGGTGGCCGGGGCAGGCCCCTGCGTGCTGACACTGGCTTCCAGAGGCCATTCTCTGCCCTCCTGCCTGGGCGGCCTCTGCCGGCAGATCCCTGGGGAGCAGGCCATCCTCTTGGCTTCAGTGCCTGGTGTTTCATCACTCCAGGGCCACGTCAGAGACTCCTCAGTGGGAGGATGGGGTGGGGTCTGGGAAGGGCAAGGGGGGTCTTCCAGTTCCTCCCCTGCCCTTGCTCAAGCTGCTGCTGGCTCTCTAGATGCCGAAATGAGAATGTAGAAAGTGGCCCCAGGTGTCGAGCAGTGGCCAGGGCTCCTGCCTTCCTCAGCAGGGAGACCCAAGATAAATGGCTTCTTCTCTCTGCGCTTCTGCCCTCCCCTGGGCATGGTCACTGCCCTTCCGGTGGGGCGGTTGTGATTGTTCAGGAGGAACTCCACGAGGGCACCCCACTTGCTCAGGGCCACCCGGCTGGCAGCAGCTCTCAGACTCTGCGATCCTGACTGCTCTTGGCCACACCTGGCTGCCTTTGCTTCTCTCGGACCATGGCAGCTGTGTGTTTGAACGCTCACCCACGTGTTTGGCTGTTCCCCGGGGGCCAGGCCAGGCAGTAGGCCGAGCTACCAACTATCCCAAGACACGCAGAATCATGGAGGTGAAGTCATCGGGCTGGAGATGGGAGGGGAGCCCAAGATTGGACGCCAGGCCCCTGGTCCTGTCTTTCCACATCCACCCTTCCTTGGGACTTGGGTTCTCCATCTGGCTTCTTTGGAACTTCTGAATCGAGCTGGTACTGGAGAGAGCGCAGTGCCAGCCCCTGTGTCAGGGGAGGACCTCTGAACTTCCCACCACCTCTAGCCAGGCCTGAGCTTCACAAAGGCAGGGGCTGTGTCTTCCTGATGATTCATCTCCGGGACCCCTCTGGTTGTTTGGAGCTTAAGATATGCTCAGAGGAGATTGGTGGCGTGAATAGACTCTGGAAATGTTTCCATGGCTTTGTCTGGCCCTGGGCTGGGGAGACGCGGTTCATTCATTATGCACTTGGCAGATACCCAGATGCTGCGCTCATCCACTAGATGAGCACTGAGTTAGGTGTCGGGAGAATTGGCTGAGGAGGTGCACAGAGGGCATCAGGCTCTGAGGTCAGGAAGGCTTCCTGGAAGAGGCTTTGTTTCAGCTGAGACCTCAAAAGGAGGAGGGAGAACCCACAGAAGGTATAGGGGATGGAGGCCAGAGGGACGGGCCAGAGAGACAGAAGCCTGGTTAGAGAGAGGGGTGTGGGGAGGAGGAGCTGGAGACAGACGGAGTACCAGCTATAGTCGTTGTCATGGTCATAGCTTTCTGGGTGACACTGGGCTCGTGCTGGAAGGGACTTTGTTCTGTGAGCACACTGGGGAACCCCAGAAGGGTTTTTAACCTGGAGGGACAGGGCCAGATTTAGATGGAGTCTAAGGGTTGAAAGCAGAGACTCAGAGCCCAGGGAGAAGGCCAGGGCAGTTGGGAGAGGTGTCCGGAAGCGGGTGGATGGACAGTGGGGACTGCTGGCCTGAGCAGGGGCAGGAGGCAGCTGGAGTGAAGGTCAGCAGAGGCCAGGTCCTGAAAGGCCTTGAATCCCAAGCAAGGGAGCTCGTCTCTTTCCCGAGGCCAACGGGAAGCCACGGAAGGGTTTTGAGTGGGGGAAGGACAAAGTCAGATTTGAGGGGTCTGGCTGGTGAATGGGGACAGATCAAAAGGAGGGATAAGGGAGCGGGAAGTCTAGGGAGAGGGTGAGGGAGGCCCTCAAGGGAGAGGACAACACTGGACCTGGACGGGAGCCAGTGAGCCAGACCACTGGGAGGGCGGGAGGTGGGGCAGGAGGCGGGGCGAGAGGCGGGGCAGGTGCCGGGACTGGTCACATTGGAGGTGGAAGCGCAGGCTGCTGGGATCTTCAGGCTCTGCGTCCTGGGTGTTCTGTCCGCGGAGCGTGAGCCCCTCAGGGCTGGTCCTGCCTACTGCGCACAGGGGCCCCTCTGCTGCTCCTGGCCCTGCCTTGGCGGCTTGGAGTCCAGAACGTGATTTCTCACCCCCGCTGTTTACTTCCCTGTCACTGTCCATCTTGTCTTTCCTTTCGCTTCCTCCCACTTACCTCCCTTCCCTGCCCAGGCCTGGGCAGCCTGCCACCATCACATGCCAGGCAGTAGTGCGTCCGGCCGCCAGCTCCCCTGGGGCATGAGCGAAAGCTGATGCCCACGGTGTCCCTAGAGCCAGCTGCCACTTCTCTGGGGGCCGCTGTAGCTCCTGACCTGCTGTCCGCAAATAACCCCAGCCTGGGAAAGGCAAAAGGCGCCTTGGGCTCCATGGCCCCTTTCCAGGCTTGTGGCTCCAGGTAGGGGCCCAGCGGGCGGCTGCCTCCCGCCCTTCTCCCTTCCACCCTGGGAACCTGAGACGAAGCAGCGGCCTCGGCGTCTGTCAGTCTGTTGGCTGCTGGTCCCTGAGGACAGAAGTGGAGGTCCTGGGGAAAGGACCAGGGCCTTGGTTGAGCCCCCGGGACTGGCTCCTAAGCCCCAGACAAGTGCATACACAGTAGGTTGCTGTCTTGTTCGAGATCCTGACTGTCGGAGACTTCTCTTCCCACAGTCATCTGGTGGGGCAAAGAGGGGACTGAGGCTGAGGGAGTGATGTAGGGTGGCTTGGCACAGGGAGTGGGGGATACTTGGTTTGCTAAGGGTGCTAGGCTGAAAGGAGGGGAGGGGGCAGAGAAAGAGTGTGCGTGTGTGCGTGTGTGTGTGTGTGTGTGTGTGTGTGTGTGTCTGGGTGGGGGGTGGCAGGCAGATGCTGGTGACTTTGAGCGCTCCCTCAGGTGCCCAGAGCTGTCTGATTCATCCCAGGTTACCTCAATGTGGGGGCCCGGGAGTGACACGGGGTGGGGCCGCTGCTCCCTCCTTCCCACCCAGTGCGCAGTGAAGGCAGGCGGGTGGCAGGACTGCCTCGGTTCAGGGAAGCTGGAGGAGGCCAGGGAGCTCTGTTCCCTCCAGAGTAAGGCTCTGAGGGCAGGGTCATGCTCCCCTTGCCCCCAATCCCCAGTTGGAGTCCCTGAGGACGAGGCCACATCTTTCCCCTAGGTCTGGGCCAAGTGGGCAGGGCTCCCTATCCTCCTTGACTCCACTCCGTGCGGCGCCGGCCAAGCAGCCAGAGGGGCCAGAGCCTAGTTGGCCTGAGGGCAGGGGCTGCGGCTGAGTCCCCCTGGCGTTCACAAGCTCCTCTCTTGTCTTGCAGACTGTGTTCTGTCCACCGTGCCTCCTGCATGTTCTGCTGCCCTGAGCTGTCCCAAGCTAGGTGACAGCGTGTCACGCTGCCACCATGAACGAGGTGTCTGTCATCAAAGAAGGCTGGCTCCACAAGCGTGGTAAGGGGCTGCTTTTGTCCACTGGATTGCATCTCTCCCCTCTTGCCTGGGTTTTCCTCCTGGCAGCTGGTGCCCAGGGAGGCAGAGGGACAGGGTCCTTATGGCCTAAGGAGCCAGGCTGCTGAGACTGACCTGCCTGCCCAGGCCAGTTGCTCCTCACAAGCCCGTTTCGTGGAATCCTTCAGCAGCAGCCTGGGGAGCTGCAAATCTGCCTGGGGCTCAGTCCCCCGGCCTTGCTGGGCACCGTGTATAAGCCCCCAGGGCCAAGTCTCAAATCTGCCTCTGCATCCGTGTTCTGAGTCATAGCCCCATTTTATAGATGAAGAAACCGAGGCTCAGGGAGGGGAAGTCTCTTGACCTATGTAACACAGTGAGGCAGTACTCAACATTCATTCATTGTGCACCTACTGAGTTTGTGTGGTTTGCCAGGCCATCCTGGGCTCCCAGGCTCCTGGGACGTGTGCCCTCATGGAGTTTACATTCTAGTGGGGGCTAAGGACACCAAACAGAGAAGCAGGCATACGATGTCAGGTGATGAGGAGTGTTCTTATGAGCAGTAGGGACTCTGAGGGCGAGCCTTTCTGAGGAGGGGGCAGTGGTGGAGGCCCGGGGTGGGAGGGGGGAGGGTGGAGGGAGGCGAAGGAGTGAGCCACACACGTAGCTGGGCAAGGCTGTCCTAGGGAACAGGATAGTAGGGACAAAGGCAAGAGTGTACCTGGTTGAGTTGGCCGGGCTGGCTGGAGTGGGGAGAGCAAGGCCTAGCCAGATGTGGCATCCGACCATGCTGGGCCCTGAAGGCCATGGGAAGGACCTTGGCTTTAATTAACCCTGCAGGCGATCTGAGCCCAGGACGCTGGGAGCTGGGCCTGGCCTCATCTGCTTTTACGGCTGGGCAGCTGAAGCCCGGAGAAATGAAGTCATCAACAGTGAGGAGCCTAACGGCCTGCAGCGTTAGAGCCCAGGCCTCCTGTCCCCAGAAGCGTGGAGCTCCTGGCTTGAGGGGGCAGCCGTCCAGGCGCTGTGGAGTGAAGGGGGCAGCCGTCCAGGCACTATGGAGTGAAGGAGGCAGACTGTCCGGCTTCCGTGGACCTTCTCCTAGGGAGGGAGGGGGCCAAACCTGGTGGTCACTGCTTTCTGTGCGCCCCCATTTAGTCAGCAGACTCGTACTGAGCAGCTGCTGTGCTCCAGGCACTGGCAACTCGGCAGTGGACCCTGCAGGCGAAAGTTGCCCTTCTCACGTTGATGTCTTACATACACGGGCATGGAGAACAGTGGAGCAGCGGGAGAAGGGATGTGGGAGGAAGCAGGGGGAGCTGTCATAAACAAGGTGGTCCGGGATAGCCTCACTGAGAAAGGGTATTTGATAATGACCTGTGGAAGTGCAGGGAGTGAGCCCCACGGCTACCTGGGGTAGGAGAGGGCAGCCGTGAGGCCAGAGGGGGAGTGGGCCAGACGTGTTTGAAAAGGTAAGGAGGCCAATGGGGCCAGTCCGGTGAGAACCAGTAGTGCTCTCTCCTTCTGCCCTGTCCCAGTCTGCAGACGCAGAGCAGTGAGGAGGGATGGAAGTGATCCCCAGGGCCAAGTCTTCACCATCAGACTGGGCAGGGGAGACCTGATTCCCACTGACCTTTCCAGGCAGGGATGGTATATGAGGCACCTTGATCGTACTTGCCCAGAGTGGCCATGAGTTTGGGGCTGTCGATGGACCTTTCTGAACCTTGGCAGATGTCAGAGTTCTAATCCTGGCTCTGCCACTTCCTCTTGGTGACTCTGAGCAAGCTCTGTTACCTCTCTGAGCCTTGGTTTCACATCTGTAAAATGGGTTAACAGCCCAGGCCTCTGATCTGCTCAGTTCTCTGAGGGCAGGGATTGTTATCTGGCTATTTACTGTGGTAGCCCCAGGGCCTAGGAGAGTTCTTGGCATGGAACAGGTGTTCAGTTACTGATTGCTGATAGAATGATTGGGATCGTGTGCGGGTGGTATGAGAGTGTTAGGGTGTTGCTAGGGTCTCAGCTCCTGACTGTCCCCAGGCCAGCAGCTCACTAGGCTGGGCTGCGAGGAGCTCTGGAAGCAGCCAGAGAGCTATTGCCAGGCCGGGAACTTGTGTCTGGTCTGGGGCTGCCAATGGTATTAAATGTGGGTCTCAGCCCTTCTTATGCCTTCAGTACCTCCACTCGTGCTGCCAGGGCCCAGATGAGCTACTCGGATGGCCCGGCTGGGATGTACCCACCTTGGGTTTGCCCACGCAGATGCAGGGTGCTCTGGGGCCTCCCACTGCCTGCCATTCTTCTTTTTCTTTTTTTTTTTTAAGTAAGCTCTAGGCCCAACTTGGGGCTTGAACTCCTGACCCCAAGATCCAGAGTCGAATGTTCTAAAGACAGCCAGGCAGGCATCATAGCCCCCTCCCCGCCATAGTCCACCATTCTGAGCAGAGGTGGGCAAGGGCAGATGGGCACCCGTGCCATCTCACCCCACTTCTGGTGGCTAAAAATAATGGAGCCCCAGTTTGCCATGTCCCTGTTTGGTGCCAGGCACGGGGCTCTGCTCTAGGCAAGCCCAGTTTTACTGTGTTTCCATAGCTGCCCTGGGAGGTGGTGCCATCTTATAGGCAAGGAAGCAGAGGCTCAGCAGGAAGACTGATATACCCCGAGATTCAGCAAAGACTTACCCTCTGCCTCCTGAACCGGTGTTCTCAAGGCCTGGTCCACAAGCTACCTCTCGCTGAGCAGGGTCTGCTCAAGGAACCGGCAAAGTGAGAGCATGGCTCTTGGAGTCCCTCATGCCCTGTGCTGGTCCTCTTTCTGACATGGCTCCAGCACACCCTCTGCCGGCCCCACCAGGCCAGCTCCTGCCTGCCAGTTTTGAGGCAGGCAGTGTAGTGGTCAAGAGGGGAGACTGGGTGGAGCAAACCTGAGTTCCAATCCCAGCTCTCCCAGTGAATCCCTGTGAGCCTCAGGCAAGTAATGGAGCCGCTGGCTCTCAGTTTTCTTATCTGTAAAATGGGATGATTGTGAAGATGTTTTTCCTTTCCTCTTCAGTTTGTTTGTTTGTTTCTTTCTCCCTTTCTCTCTTTCTCTCTCCTTACTATGAATATGTAAAACATCACAGGTGAGTGCCTGCATCATAAGGTCACTCTAAAACCAATGTCCAGATCAAGATGTAGAACAAGACAGGGGCGCCTGGGTGGCTCAGTGGGTTAAGCCTCTGCCTTCAGCTTGGGTCATGATCCCAGTGTCCTGGGATGGAGCCTCGTATCAGTCTCCCCCCTGCCTCAGTGAGGAGTCTGCTTCTCCCTCTCCCTCTGCCACCCCCCCCGACCAAGCTCATGCTCACTCTATTGCAAATAAATAAAATCTTTTTAAAAAATTAAATGGAGGTAAAATTTGCATAACACAAAATTTACCATTTTAAAGTATACAGTTCAGGGGCACCTGGGTGGCTCAGTGGGTTAAGCCTCTGCCTTCAGCCCAGGTCCTGGCATCAAGCTCCGTATCGGGCTCTCTGCTTGGCAGGGAGCCTGCTCCCCCCCCCCCCACCTACTTGTGATCTCTCTGTCAAATAAATAAATAATCGTTAAAAAAAAATAAAGTATACAATTCAGTAGCCTTTAGTACATTCAGAGTATGGCGTAACCATCATCTCTCTCGTTCCAAAACATTTTCATCTCCCTGAAAGAAAGCGCCGCACTTATTAAGCAGCCACTCCTGGCTCCCTGCTCCTCCCAGCTCTTGGCAGCCTCTGATTTATTGTGATCAGTTTTCTGTGTCTAAGGATTTCGTTATTACGGGCATTTCCTACAAATGAATCATGCAGTCGGTGGTCTTTGTGTCTGGCTCCCTTTCATTTACCTTCGTGTCTTCGAGGCTCATCCATATCACACCTTGGATCAGCGCTTCTTTCCTTCTGGCCAAACAGCGCTCCGCTGTGTGAAATACCGTGTGGTGTTTCTCCATACATCAGCTGGTGAACATTGGGGTTATTTCTACCTTTTGGCTATTGTGAACAGAACTGCTATGAACATTTGTGTACAAGCATTTGAGTTACTTGTTTTCAGTTCTTTTGGGTACAGACTTAGGAGTGGAATCACTGGATCATATATTCTGCATTTATAATCTGTATTTGTACAGGTTGTATAAATTGAGTCATATATTCTATAATTATAATCTAATGCAGTCTCTGTGATTAATTATATGTATTTATGTGTATATGCATCAGGGTTGTATATTCTGTATTTATAATCTGTAGTGTATTCTGTACTTAAAATTTTCAAGGAATCACCAGACTTTTCTGTAGGGCTGTAGCACTTCACATTCCCACCAGCAGTGCACAAGGCTTTCACTTTCTCCCACATCCTCACCAGCACTTTTCTGTTTCTGTTCTGTTCTTTCTCTTTTATTATTATTATTATTTTTTTTTTTTTTTAATTTTTTAGAAGGGAGAGGGACAGCGAGGAAGAGAAAAAATCTTAAATAGGCTCCGCAGGGCTCCATCACACATCCTGAGATCATGACTTGAGCTGAGATGGAAAGTCAGATATGGGGCGCCTAGGTGGCTCAGGTCATGATCCTAGGGTCCTGGGATTAAGCCCTGAACCGGGCTTCCTGCTCAGCCAGGGAGCCTGCTTCTTTCTCTGTCTGCTGCTGCCCCTTTTTGTGTGCTCTCTGTCAAATAAATAAATAAAATCTTAAAAAAAAAAAAAAGGTCAGACACTTAACTGATTGAGCCACCCAGGTGCCTGTTTTCTTTTTTAAATTACAGCCCTCCTAGTTTGTACGAGGTGGTAGCTCATCATGGTTTTGGCTTGCATTTTGCTAATGACTAATGACGTTGAGCATCTTTTCATGTGCTCAATGGCCATTTTTATATCTTTAGAGAAATGCCTATTCAAGCCCTTTGCCCATTTTTTAATTGGGCTATTTATTTTTTTGTTGTTGAGTTGTAGGAACTCTGTATATTCTGGATACTAGACGCTTATCAGAGCTATGATATGCAGATTTTTTGCCCATTCTGCTTGTCTATGTATCTTCTTGATAATGTCCTTTGCACATCAGTTTTATTTTTAATGATCAACTTTATTTTTTTCTTTTGGTGCTTGTAATGTTGGTGTCATATCTAAGAATCCATTGCCAAATCCAGGGTCATAAAAACTTACCCCATGTATTCTTCTAAGAGTTTACCATTTTAGCTCTTATATTTAAGTAGATCCATGTTGAGCTAATTTTTGTATATGGTATATGGTGTGAGGCTGGAGGCCAGCTGTGTTCTTTTGCAGGTGGATGTCCTGTTGTCCCATCATTTGCTGAAGAGACTGTTGTTTCCCCACAGAATGGTCTTAGCACTCTTGTTGAAAATTGATCATATGTGTGGGTTTATTTTATTTTATTTATTTATTTTTTTTTAAAGATTTTATTTATTTATTTGACAGAGAGAAATCACAAGTAAGCAGAGAGGCAGGCAGAGAGAGAGGAGGAAGCAGGCTCCCTACTGAGCAGTAAGCATGATGTGGGGCTCGAACCCAGGACCTGGGATCATGACCTGAGCCGAAGGCAGTGGCTTAACCCACTGAGCCACCCAGGTGCCCCCGTGGGTTTATTTTTTGACTCCCAGTTCTGTTCCATTGGTTTATCTGTCCTTAGACCACGCTAATTTGATTACCGTGGCTTTGTAGTAAGTTTTTGAAATTGGGAGGTATGAAGATTGACTTTTCTATTTCTGCCAAAAGAGTTGTTGAAATTTTGACAGGTGCCTTGCCATGTTGAATCTGTAGATCGCTTTGGGGAGTGTTGCCGTCTTAACATATGAAGCCTTCTGATCCATGAACATAGAATATCTTTGCATTTGTTTAGGGCTTTTATTTCTTTTAGCGGTGTTTTGTAGTTTTTAGTGTGTGCATCTTTTGCCTCCTTGTGCTATTGTAAATGGAATTTTTTTTTAATTCCCTTTTTGGATTGTTCATTGCTAACGTATAGAAACAACAGCTGGTTTTTTGTTTTTTAAAGGTTTTATTTATTTATTTGACAGAGATCACAAGTAGGCAGAGAGGCAGGCAGAGAGAGAGGGGGAAGCAGGCTCCCTTTTGAGCAGAGGGCCCGATGTGGGGCTCGATCCCAGGACCCTGGGACCATGACCTGAGCCGAAGGCAGAGGCTTAATCCACTGAGCCACCCAGGCACCCCCAACAGCTGGTTTTTATGTGTTGATCTTGATGCATTTATTAGCTCTTGTCATTACTTGTGGATTCCTTGTGATTTCTGCAAATAAAGATAGTTTAACTTATTCCTTTTCAAGTTCAGTGCCTTTTATTTCTTTCTTTTTCTTTGTCTCTGGCTAGAACTTCCAGTGTAGTGTTTAACAGCAGTGGTGAAAGCAGTAGACATCTTGTTTTTTTCCCCGATGTTAAAGAGAAAGTTTGTAGTCTTTCATCATCGAATGATGTTAGCTGTGGATTTTTCATAGATACTCTTTATTATGTGGAGGAAATTCTCTTCTATTCCTAGTGTGCTAAGTATTTTTATTACAAAAGAGTGTCGGGTTTTGTCAAGTATTTTTCTGTCACAGTCAGAATGATCATGTAGGTTTTTTTCCCCATTCTATTAATGTGTATTACATTAGTTGATTTTCATAATTGAACCACCTTTGCATTCCTGGGATAAAACCCACTTGTTCGTGTCGCATAATCCTTCCTTTGTGCTGTTGGATATGGGATTTTGCTGGTTTTTGAACTTTGTATACATTGAGTCATTTAGTATTGACATTGAAAAGAATTGAGTAGGGGCGCCTGGGTGGCTCAGTGTGTTAAAGCCGCTGCCTTCGGCTCGGGTCATGATCCCAGGGTCTTGGGATAGAGCCCCACATCAGGCTCTCTGCTCAGCAGGGAGCCTGCTTCCTCCTTTCTCTGCCTGCTGCTCTGCCTACTTGTGATCTCTATCTGTCAAATAAATAAAATCTTAAAAAAAAAAATTGAGTTAAGTCCTAAAAGATACTCAGGGCAGCACCTGACACAGAATACCATTAGAGTGTTACCTAATCATTGTCATCGTTAATGGATACCTCGGCGAAGACTCAGAGAAGTGAAGCGGCTTATTGGAGGCCACACAGCACACCCTGCTCAGAGCCCACCCTGCAAGCCTGCCTCCCGTGTGCCATGTGGGCGGGGGCCTGGCACAGTCTTGTTTTGCTTGCTTGCACAGGGGACCGATGATAGCAAGTGTTTACTGAATGCCTGTGGTGTGTTGGGCCCCAAGCTGGATGTCTTGTGTTGCCATCTCATGTTTTCTAACAGCTTGAGCTAGAATTTGCACCCCATACAGTTCAGGAATCTGAAGTATACTGCAGTGGCCCTCGGTGCCATCAGAGCTGTGGAGGCCTCAGCCCAGTCACTTTAAAGCATTTTCACTCCCCCTTGGCTGTTCCCCTCTGACCTCCCCCCAGACTTCCCCCCCCTGCTCCCAGGCCTAGGCAGCCACTGGTCTGCTTTTCACCTATAGATTTGCCGCCTCAGGACATTTTATACAAATGAAACATCATTTGTGGGTCCCAAGCTTTTTTCATTTAGCATAGATTATGGTCTCTCCGGGTTGTATGTAGTGTGTAGTGATAACTTCTTTATAGGACCTAGTACTATTCTCTCGTCTGGATACGCCACGTTGTCTCTCTGTTCATTAGCTGATGGACTTTCAGTTTCCACTTCTTACAGTTATGAGTAATATTGCTGTGGACATTCACGCACAAGTTTTTCTGCAGGTATGTTTCACCGTCTTAATTTAGTTCTCCACGGCCCTCTGGAGACTGGGTCCTCGCCGTGCGGGCGTGTGTACACAGGGTGCTTGGATTTTCATGGTTTGAACAAATGGAAGCAATCAAGGGGCACTCAGAGGGCACAGCAGCAGTTAGACCCTGCCTGGCACGGTGTTGTGACATTTGATTGGCCCGCACGGCTGTCCTGGTGCACGCCAGCTCGTGGGATCTGGCCTTACAGGGCCACGGGGCGTGTGTGCTTGGAAGCCCAGGCCTCCCCTGGGAGTGGGCCACGCGCTGGCAGGGACGGCCAGGCTGGCTTGCTGCTGGCCACACGCAGAGGCAGCCGGTGCCCCAGGGCAGTGCAGCAGACGCCTTCCTGCCAGGCCTGACCTCTGGGTCACTGGGGCCAAGCCCAGCGCCTGGCCTGGCCCAGCCTGCATTAGCAGGGGCTACCTGGAGGGGCACTCTCCTCCCTGCCCTGTCATCAGCCCTCCTTCTACCTGGGGGCCCTTGCGGGTTGCTGTGACACAGGGCCTCCCGCCCTGACCATTCTCCCTGCCCTCTGCCCCGGCTCAGGTGAATACATCAAGACCTGGAGGCCCCGGTACTTCCTGTTGAAGAGTGACGGCTCCTTCATCGGCTACAAGGAGCGGCCTGATGCCCCTGACCAGACCCTGCCCCCCCTGAACAACTTCTCTGTCGCAGGTGCGTCTCGGGGCACGCCAGGCCAGAGGTCAGGTGCTCGGGGAACCAACCGCTGGCAGACCCAGGTGGCCCACGGGGCTTGGCCTTTCTTTGGTGTGGGCCTGTCTACGGCCTGCTTGCCCTCAGCTCCATTTCCATGATGCTGGTTGATGTCAGGCGCCTGCCATCCTTCCTGCGCTCTGGTAACGGCCCACTTCTCTGTCCCTCTGACCTCGAGATGGACAGCATGGCCTCCCTGCTCAGCTGATCGCAGGGCCAACTTCACATCCTCCGTCCCCTCCGTGGTACCCCAAGTGGTGTCTTCCCGCTGGACCCTGGCCAGTAAAAGCTTGTCAGGCCCAAATCCCTTGCCTGGTCCTCATAGAACCACAGTCCTGCCCCCGACCCCTTGCCACCTGGATTGGTCTCCACGTCCTCATTGTCCCACCTCCTGAGAATATCTCAGAGGCACCCCCTTCACCCCTGCTCCTCAGCCCAGACCACCAGCCTCTCCCACCCAGCTCTCCATGCCAGCTTCTCCCACAGCAGCACCCGAGGCCACTCCCACCCATGCTCTCTGAATCCAACTCCAGTCTCCTCTCTGTCCTGGTCACTTTGCTTGTGTTCTATGACTCTGATGAGGCTGTGCCCCATGCCAGCTTCTCACTTGAACTGTCAGCCTATCCCGAGCACCTTCCCCTGCACTTTTCCCTGGATGTCCTCTCGTCCCGTTTACCTACCATGCCCCAAACTGGCCTTCAGCTCTCTTTGAGGGCTCAGTGCAGGGATGCTCCTTCCTCTGGGATATCCCTTGAGCTCTGAGCCAGGTTGGCTGCCTCCTGGGAGTCCCCCGTCACAGCTCTGCTCGCTGACCTATCATCGTCTGGTAGTCTGTCCCCCATCACGACACACACTGGACTTTGAGCCCCAGAGAGGCAAGGCCAGGGCCGACTCCATCACTGACATATCTCTATACCATCTGGCACACAGGAGGTGGCTCGGGGAATGTGGGCTGCAGGCCAGCAGGTCTGTCCCCTCACCCTTCTGGCTCTGTCCCCTCTCTCTGTCCGCAGAATGCCAGCTGATGAAGACTGAGAGACCACGGCCCAATACCTTTGTCATACGCTGCCTGCAGTGGACCACGGTCATTGAGAGGACCTTCCATGTAGACTCTCCAGATGAGAGGTGAGCTTGGGCCTCTGTGTGGCCACCCTTTGAGAGTGACCTGGCCTAGTGTGAGGAGGAGGGCCACAGAGTGGCAGAGTCCCTTAGGCTCCTGCCCAGGAGTTTCCTGTCTCAGCCCTTCTGAGAGCTGGAAAGCAGGGTTTTTTTGTTTTTTGTTTTTAGTTTATCTGATAGAGTGAGAGCACAAGCAGGGGGAGGGGCAGAGAGAAAGGGGGAAGCAGGCTTGCCACCGAGCAGAGAGCCCAGTTGGGGGCTTGATCCCAGAACCCTGGGATCACGACCTGAGCCAAAGGCAGGCACCCAGATGCCCTGAAAGCAGGGGTTCTTAGTCTGCAGACCTTCTTCTGCATTCTCAGACTGGAGTGGGCATTGGACTCCTGGGTGGAGCCCAACAGAACAGAGCTTTGGGCCCACATCGGGGCCTCTCACTGCCTGCCGACCCACGGAGGGCCAGGGGGCCGCCTTTTTAATGAGCATCACCATTGATTTTGAAGCAGATGGTTCAGAGATTCAGTGTTAAAAGGATCGGTTTCATCATCAGAAGAGATGATACAGATTTACCTTGTTCAAAAGTCCCGTGTCGGGAGGTGTCTGTCACTTCTGCCCCATACAGCCCGTCCCTGCACAAACCACGCTTCTTCTGTGTTCTTGGAGAGCTTCATGGGTGGGCGGGCTCATTCAGATAGACTCTTGCACCCTGCTCCCCTGGTTGGTTCTTTTTACACAAAAGGTGGCATCATACACAGACTTCTGAACGCTGTTTTTCCCTCCGTGTGTCTTGGGGCATCTTTCTGCGTCAGTCCCCAGAGAGCCGCCGCCGCCGCTGCGCTGGCTGGGTTTGGTTTTAGGTGGCCACACACGTATCCCCAGGTTTCCTGAGCGGTTCTTGATGAATGTGATCAGGGTTGTTTCCGGGCTTTGGCTCATTACAGGCGGCGCCACAGTGAAGTACCCTGTGCTTATCTCATTTAACCGATGTGCAGGCAACCCTGGAAGAGGAGTTCTTAGGTGTGGGGTTTCTGGGTCCCGGGGAGCATGCATTTGCGATTTCTAAGCGTGATGTCTGAGAGTGTCCTCGCAGCCTTGTGTTTTCTAATGTTTGGATTTTTTCCCGTCTGATCAGTGGGAAGTGGCACCTTCAGGTGGTTTTCACTGGCCCTTTTATCTATATGCGTGAGTTCGAGCATCCTCTCCTACCTTCAAGGGCCACATGAGTTTCCCTTTCTGAACTGTCTGTTCATAACCTTGGCTTATTTTTCTGTTGGGTAGTCAGTCTTCATCTCATTTCTGAAAGCTCTTTGTGTGTTAGGAAGCTTAGATGTGTATAATGAGTAGCTCATATCTTTTCCCCCACTTTGTCCCTTTGGACCTCACTTTGAGAAACACTCCTTTGGCTTGTCTGGGGGGCGAGGATTCAGCTGGTGCTGTGGCAAACCCGGGAAAACAGTGCCATCCCGGAGAATCTTCAGCCATGACAGAAATATTCAGTACCTGTGGTGTCCGGGGGCGGGGGTGGGGTGGGACTGGGAGTCACAGGTGCCTGCTGAGCTTGTGAAATGGGGCTCGTGCAACCGAGAATTTTTATTTTTATTTAATCAGTTTAAACTTAAGTAGCCGCATATGGCTGGTGGCTTCCCTCTCAGATACCGTGTATCGAGTGGATACACAAAACAATATTGTAAGATGTGTTTCCGTAGCCTGTAGTGTCATTGTCATTGCGTGGCTTCCCAGAGTTCAAGATGTGCCTGCCCCGCCACAGGCAGCAGGGCTCCCTACCATCTCAGGCCAGCCGAAGTGCGAGTCCGCTGATAGCTGGGGACAGAAACCGTGGACTGCCAGTAAAAGCAAATGGAGACCAGTAGGTACCAGTAGGGCCTGGGTGTTGGAAGGTGTTGGGTAGGAAGGGGACGATGACGCCAGGAAAAGGGACCAGCGTATGCGAAGGCCTGGAGGTAAGGCAGATGGGTTGTCATCTCCAGGACCACAGAGGGTTCTTCGTCACCAAAGCATCAAGGGCCAGGGGCCTTGGGAGAGGGCCAGTGGAGGCCCTGCCGCCGGCGGGCTCAGCTGGGTCATGGACTCCAGATGGAGATCCCTCCAGGGCTTGGCAGGCCGGGAGTCAGTTGGGGTTTGTCACAAGGTCACTGAGGGATTCCGGGGGGTGGTAAACAGGAAGCCCTTGATTCAGCCATACCTGGTGCACAGTTTGCAAGCCTGGAAAAGGATCATTGGGGAGCTGGCAAAGCATTTGAGTAGGCAGGAGCCCCACTCTGCCTTCCATTTGGGTGAGATTCTGTGCTCTTCAGCATGGGGAGGAATCCCTTTGCTGGGACTGTGGGGGCTAGACAGCCCCTGCCTTGCTCCTTTTCTTGGCACCTGCTGCTGCTGGAAAGAAATATGCTGGGGCTGCTCTGAGGCCAGACTCCAGATTCCCGGCCTTAACCCTGGGGCAGGTGTGAGTTAGCAAGAGGAAGGACACTCACTCGTGGCTGTCATCACTGGCCTGCCTTAGCAGGCTCGAGTCTAAGGAGAGAGGTGTGGGCTGGGGGTGTTGTCTAGAGGCCGCAGCAGCCTGTTCCCTGGGCTCCTGGTAGCCTTTCCCGGGAGCCTCCCCCGGTGTCCCCCCACCACCCCAACCCCCTTGTTTGAGATGTGCAGGAAAGTGGAGAGAAGAGTCAAAGAGACGAACGTGCAGGTGCCCTGCACCTAGACTCAGCAGCCCCGCTTCTGCCGTGGTGGCCTCATCTAGCTTTGTTTTGTGCTGAATTGTGTAATTCTGATCACACTTCTGACACTTGGCTCCTTCACATGTCAGCAGGCGTCTGCTAAGAATGAGGACTTTCTCCTACAGAGTCATGATGCCGTTACCACTGCTGAGGGGACCGTTCGCAGGACTTGTGATCTCTCCATGTCCGTGTCTACTAGAATTTCCCTGGTTGTCCTCAAAGTGTTTTTCAAGCCAGGATTCCTTCAGAGTATTCGTGTGTCTTTGGCCTGTTAACTTCGTTCAGCCCTGTCTCTCACCCCCACCCCACCTCCCCGTCCCGGACAAGCCGACTAGTTGTCTTGTAGAATGTCTCATACTTGGGATGTGTTATCTTACTGCCTTTGCACCGTTTACTTTGTTCCTCTGTGCCTGTATTTCCTGTAAACCAGAAATTAGGGCCTGAGCAGGGTTGGCAGACAAGGGCCCAGCCTCCTGCTTTTGCAAAGAAAGTTTTATTGAAACACACCATGCCCGTTTATTTACAAATTGTCTGTGGCTGCTTTGTCCTATGATGGCAGAGTTGAATAGTTCTAAGAGAGATCTTGTGACCTACCGAGCCTAAAATGTTCGTTCTTTGGCTCTTTCCAAGAGAAGTTTGGAGATGTTTGGTCTGAGTAGGTGTACTTAATAGCGCATTGAATTATTACGACCTTTCAATGTAAATCTTACCGTGTCATTTCTCTGCTGAGAACTCTGAGTGGCTTTACTTCCACTGGGAGTAATCTCCAGAGTTTATGTGTATTCTTTTTATTTATTTTTTTTTTAAGATTTTACTTACTTGAGGGAGCAAGGAGAAAGCATGCACGTGGGGGGAGGAGCAGAAGGACAGGGATAGACTCTGTGCTGAGTATGGACCCCGGTGTAGGGTTCCATCCCACGACTGTGAGCTGAGATCATGACCTGAGCTGAGATCAAAAGTCAGATGCTCTGGGGCGCCTGGGTGGCTCAGTCGTTGAGCGTCTGCCTTCGGCTCAGGTCCTGATCCCAGGGTCCTGGGATTGAGCCCCACATCGGGCTCTCTGCTCAGCGGGGAGCCTGCTTCCTCCTCTCTCTCTCTCTGCCTGCCTCTCTGCCTCCTTGTGATCTCTGTCAAATAAATAAATAAAATCTTTAAAAAAAAAAAAAAAGTCAGATGCTCAACCGACTGAGCCACCCAGGCACCATTTTTTTTTTTTTTTTTAAAGTAGGGTCCACACCCAGCATGGAGCCCAGTGCAGGGCTCAAACTCAGGATCCTGAGATCATGACCTGAGCTGAGATCAAGAGTTGGCCGCTTAACAGACTGAGCCACCCAGGGGCCCCACTTCATGCCATATTCTGCCCAGTGCTCCGTGATCTGGTCTCCTCTGCAGAATCATTTTCTATGGCTAGTTTCTTCACTGTAGCCACACTGGTCTCCTTGTAATTCCTTAAACATGCCAGACACTGCCTCAGGCCGCAGTAGCGGCCCCGCTGTGTCACTCACACAGTGGATCTTGGGCTCTTGGCTGCGGTGGGAGCACACACCTCTTTGTGCCTCAGTTTCCAATCAGAAATGTCCCTGCTCTGTCCAGTGTTGTAGAGTGTGGAAGGGGCTCGTGTCTGTGGAGCCCTTAGTTTTCTCCTGAGGAAGCAACTGGCCCAGGCTGCCTGCATAGAATCGTGCTTGCTGCTGCCTTGTCTCTCCTCCGTCCCCTCGGCCACCTGGCACCCTTTGCCTGGAGGACGGCTATAGTCTCCTGATGCTTCCTCTGACCTGCACCCCACTGCAGCTGCAGATGGAACATAGAAATCAGATCCCGTCACCCTTTGCATGGACCCGTTACAGCTTCCTGGGCCATTCGGTTGAACATGTCCATCCCTAACCCAGTGCCACACGGAGCCCGGCGTGTTCTGGGCCCATCCTCCCTCCTCTCCTCGTCTCCTCTGTTCATCTCTGTCTGTCACCCCAGCCACACAGGCGCCTGCGGGCCTTTTGCAGACACCCCAGGCTTCCCGGCTGCACCCTCAGTGCCAGAACACAGGCCTGGCACCCCGAGGGCGCTCGGGAAGTGTATGCCAGCTGGCTGGGTGCCCCGCAGCCCCTTCTGAGGTACTTGCTCCATGCCAGGCATTGCCCGAAGCACTCTGTGTCTCCTGCTCATTTCGTATGACCCTCTTCCCAGCTCTCCGTGTCAGCCAACTGAGGCACCCGAAAGTCAGATGGCCTGGCATCACCACCAGGAAGGGGCAGACCTTGGATTCACACCAGGCCATTGGCTCCAGAGTGTGCTTTTCAGCCCGTGTGTCATGTCCTGGTGCATGGAAGGCAGATGGAGGCCTGAGAAGCGAGGTCAGGTCCCTCAGGGCCCCAGGGCCCATCTGCAGTGCACTTGAGCTCTGGGCCCAGCTCCCTGCTCCCAGGCTGGTCTGCACTTGGCCTAGTGCTTCCCGGGGGAATGTGGCTCCTCCCAGTGGGCCTCCGGTGGCTCCAGAGCCCACAGGAGGGATGAGATGGTCCCTGAAAGTACTCCATCAATGGGGAAAGTGCTTTGAGTGTGGTGGGGGCTGGTGGGCTTGAGGCCTGCAGCTCTCGCTGGCTGGCTCTGTCATGGGCGCCTGCTTGCATCCCTGGGCCCCGGTCTCCTCGTCTGTAGAGCGAGCTGAGTGGCAGTGCCTGCTTGGGAGGGCTGTGGGCAGACTCCCAAGTTGAGGCGCATAGAGCACCCGCGCAGCTTCTGGCTGCAGCGCGCTCTGCAAGCCGGTGGTGTTCCCCTTGCTCTGGTGGGGGAGGCCCTCTCGAAATGGTGGCCGGGGCCAGAACTCCCAACGGGCAGCTTTCTGCGCCCCCATGCCCGGGCTCCATGGCACTGTGTGCCTTCTCCTCGAGCCTTCCTGCTGGAGGGCCCTGCTTCAGCCCCCCCGGGCCGCATCTGGGAAGGGAGCTGTTACTCTCATCAGGGAACAGCAGCATGGTGCCAGAAGGAGCACAAGGGCCCACTGTGAGTCTCAGCTTTGGCACCGTCTGTGTGGGTGACCCCCACAAGTGATTCGACTTCTGTGTGTCTCAGTTTCCAATCAGAAATGCCCCCCTCTCTCCAGTGTCGTTGAGTGTGGAAGGGGTTGGTGTCTGTGGAGCCCTTAGTTTTCTCATCATGTCTCTGGGGAAGGAGGGTGGCCCCCCCCGGGGGCTCTCCTTTGAGGGCGGGAAGGCACAGCAGCCCCAGCTCTGGGTGGGAGCTCCCCTCTGCCCCAGACACCGTGTTGCAAACCCTTAAGGAGTAGCCTGGACAGAGGCCGTCGCTTTTTCTCTGGAATTCTGTGCTGCAACCTTGTAGTCTTGATCCAGTTGGAACAGGAGAGGGGGCTTGTCCGGCGGTGGGAGAGCCCCTGTTACCCCTGAACAATCTCCTACATGTTTGTGGGTTCCTTGGCTCCTGGGGAACTTGGGCAGCGTGAGCCAAGGTGGAGGGCTTAGGTCCAGTCCTTGCCCAGCGTCTTGAATACCTTCCTGGAGTCAAACCCTTCCTGAGTACTGTGCTCCCTACACAGCAGCTCACCTGTGCCACGGTGTCCCTGGTCTGCCAGGGAGGGGAGAGCTTGTCCTCGGGGCAGAGCTGCTGCTTGAGCCCCAGCCCGCATGACTCCTCAGTGCCAGCTTTGCGGCCCAGAGAGGCCCCTTGGAGCTGCTGCTGGCGCTCCCGTGGTGTGGACAAGCCGTCATTTATTCATCCAGGCTTCTGTTGACGACTGTGTTCCTCTCCCTTATAAACAGAGCTGACGGCACGCTCTGCGTCCTAGGCTTTAACTTGCTTTTTCATGTGACAGCCCCTCTGGGTGCGTATACGTCAGATACATATGTATTCTGTTCTTTTTTTTTTTTTTTTTAAGATTTTATTTATTTATTCGACAGAGAGAGATCACAAGTAGACAGAAAGGCAGGCAGAGAGAGAGAGAGAGAGGGAAGCAGGCTCCCCGCAGAGCAGAGAGCCCGACGCGGGACTCGATCCCAGGACCCCGAGACCATGACCCGAGCCGAAGGCAGTGGCTCAACCCACTGAGCCACCCAGGCGCCCCTATTCTGTTCTTTTTGATGTCTCTTAGGAGATTGGTGAGGTTTTTTTCCTTTTCTTTTCTTGTTTGTTCTTTCTTTTTTAAAGTAGGCTCCGTGTCCAACATGGAGCCCAGTGCAGGGCTTGAACTCACAACCCTGAGATCAAGACCTGGGCTGAAGAGTCAGATGCCTAACTAACTGGGCCACCCTGGTGCCCAAGTGAATTGTTTTGTCTTCAGTCCATGGTCTTACACCTGAAGTCAGCATTTAAAAATCTCTAGGAGGACAATGGAGCTCGGGTAAAGCCTCTCATGGGATGTGCTCACCCCACCCGTTACTGAAAAATAGGAACAGGAATGTGGGGGTAGGGATTTATACTGTACTGTGTCCCAAAGAGGTCATGGGTTAAAACAAGTTGAGAAATGGCAGCCTGAGGCTTTGGCTCAGAGAGGGAAGAGGCCAGTCCTGCCCTGCCTGCGTGTATGCTGGGCCTGTGTGTGCACCGGGTGTGGGGCCACTTGAACTTTGGCCTCCTTGCTTGCTGGTTCCCCAGGTACCTACTGAGTGTCCACTCGGGTGTCGCGTTATACCACAGACAAAATCCCTGCCCTCGTGGGCCTGACATACATGGGTTATGGGGCCCCTGGACTCAGCCTGGGAAGGGCCGGTGTGCCAGCACCGACGTCAGTATTGGCAGCATTTGTACATCTGTCTTATGAAGCAGCGTCTCCTGTGAGCAGGCCACTTTGAGACCTGGAGCTTCCAGATGTGAGCTGGGGCCTCTGGTGGCAGTGACTGCCCGGCTCAGCGAGCCATGGAGCGGAGCAAGAGCAGCCCTGCCCTTGGCTCTGGAAGGTCACGGGCCCTCTGTGATTCCAGCCACCAGGCTCGGAACACCCACTATGCTTCTCTTGAATGGTGGGGTTTTTGTTTTGCTTTTTTCCCCCACCAATCTGTGCCTCAGTTTCCCCATCTGTAACACAGAAGGAGGGACGAGTGTGCTCTAGGAGTGTTTGTGATGGGGGGACAGTGGAATTAGACTCCCCCTTGCCCCTGGCTCCCAGATCCCCTCCCTGGAGGCAGCCAGGCCTCCGTGTCAAGCGCGCCCTTCCAGAGGGGTCCGCGCTGGGGTAAGCACACGTGCCTGCGTGTGCATTGCTCTTATTCTAACTCCAGCAGCGTGACACGCCGCCCTGTTCCGCATGTTCTTTTTTCCCTTAAGGTGTCTCAGGCCGTCCAGGTCTGTGTCTAGATCCTCTGAGCTGCCCAGTGTTCCTTACATAGAAGCTTCACACACATTCCCCGCACCTCCCGGCGCCCAGGGAGATCCAAGATGCCATCACCTGGAGGCACACCATTGTTTTCTCTAATACCGTGCAAACTCGATACCCAGTTCAATTGAGATAGGCCACCAACTGTGAGGTGCCCCCGGATTCCAGTAATGTCAGAACGCGAGGCGAGGTGCGCGTGGGACTGCTGGGCGGCACGGAGTGGCCGTAGTGCCCCTCGGGGTGTGAGGAGCTGGAGGCTGAGTGCAGCCCCCCAGGGTAGCCCCGGCTCCTTAGGCCGCTTGCTCCCTGCGTGACCTTGGCCGAGGGCCTCCGTGCCTCGGGAGTGTGAGCACAGTTTCACCTCCTGCCTGGGGCCGGGCTGATTCTCGAAGAAGCGAGGCTGAAGCGAGGCTGACCGGCCAGTCTCACTGAGGTTTATCTAAACTGCTGTGATTTGGAAAGTTGCCCGCTTGGGCTCTTTGAATTTTCTTGTTCTCAGTGTGCATTTAATTTTCTCACCGTTCACGGGGCTGTTTCATAGACCTAAGTAAGCTGAGTCCATAGCGGGTTGAGCCGCTTAAAACTGTGTGGTGAGTCAAACCTGGGAGGGGCATGGAAAATGGAGTATCGTTCAGCCTCCTACTTTCTTTTTTGTGGCCTCTGGTTGCTTTTACTTCTTTCTCCTAGATCGCTTTTCCCTTTCTAGAGACAGAACAGTTTGCAAGTATCAAAAGAAAGCTATTTCCGAGCAAGTTCTAAATCGTGAGTGACAGAAATAGTTTATTCTTAAACAAGCTCCTTTTGGCTGGGACCTGCTTCCCTGTCTGCCACCTTCTGCTTCACGTCTCTGCCCCACTAGGAACCTCTGTCCCTGAGTCCTCCTGGCAGACAGCTCCCTCCGGGGAATCTTGCTGTATAAGATCTTCGGCTTTCTTTGGCTGATGAATTCTTCCTTTTACTCTTGGTTTGCTTTTACAAATCATCGCGCTTGTCATTTGTTTTGGAGGAGTCCCGAGGAATGCTGTGGCTCAGGGTGGTGGTTTATTTTCAAGGGGCTGTGAAGAAAGGTGGTCTCCCTTCTTTGGTCATTGAATTACTGCTCACTTCAGGTGGCCCTCAGGCCAGGCCTCTCCTGGCACATAGATACAGTCTCTGTCCTTGTTCCACTCTTGCCCTCTCTTTACCCACTGCAGCCAGAGGATCTGCAAAATGTCAGTCCTGTCCAGTTGGCTCCCCCCCAGCTCAGACAGATATTGCCAGAATGCTCAAAGGTGTTAGGTTATTTGCTCCCATTGGAGGGGGTGGGGCTCAGTCCTGCCTGCCCAGGCTCCCTGGGACTCATGGCTCTTGTGACCTGTCCCTCGCAGGGAAGAGTGGATGCGAGCCATTCAGATGGTTGCCAACAGCCTCAAGCAGCGGGGCCCAGGTGAGGACCCCATGGACTATAAGTGTGGCTCCCCCAGCGACCCTTCTGCGGCTGAGGAGATGGAAGTGGCAGTTAGCAAGGCCCGGGCCAAGGTGGTAAGTGCTGCAGGGGCAGGCAGCCTGTCTGGGAGCACCCCTCCCCCCACCAACACTGGCCCAACACCGCCCTTGGTTTCCTACAGAGCGCATAGGGACGCGGCTGGGACCCTCCAGGACTGCCCTGTGGGATGGCTGATGCACGGGTGTAGGTTCCCCAGGGCTGCTCTTTGACCCTGGAGGGAGGGGCAGCCGCATCCTCAGTGACCGCGAAGACCTGTCTGCCCCCATGTTGGACCCTCCCGGGGGCCTCCTGCCTGAGAGAGCCCCGGTCTGAAGGCCACTTCAGAGCAAAGAGTCGCTGCCCAGAGCCTCCCTTCCTGCTCATGCCCAAGCCTTTTGGCAACAGTGTCCTTTGATTTTTCTTTTCTCTTTGTTAAAATGTCCTCCCGTGGGCCATGTGCCAAGCACTGACTGCCCCACTCTTTCCCTCTCCTGGGCAGACCATGAATGACTTCGACTATCTCAAACTTCTGGGCAAGGGCACCTTTGGCAAAGTGATTCTGGTGCGAGAGAAGGCCAGCGGCCGGTACTATGCCATGAAGATCCTGCGGAAGGAAGTTATCATCGCCAAGGTGGGTGCCCTGGGGGGCTGCTGCTGGCTGGCCACCTGCACCTTCAGGAAGCCTGAGGCCCACCTCACCCTGCCCTCCGGATGCCCCGGGGACTAGGGTGGAGTGTCTGACTAGGCCTCACCCAGTGGGCGCTGTCAGGGCCTGAAGGCAGGTCTCCTGGCCACAGAATGGGCTGGTGGGGAGGCCCTGCGGCAGGAGGCGTGGCTCAGGGCCTCTCCATTGGAGGCTGGACCAGAATGGAATTCTGTTCCTCTTTCTCTCCCTTTAAAGATTTTAAAAGGGAAAGTTCCTGACGTATACACCAAGTGTTTAAGAGAAAAGTAAACACAGTGGATTCCCATGTAGCTGACATCCACCTTCAGTGGTTGCCAGTGTCTGGCCCATCTTGTTTCATTAGTCTGCCCCACCCTTTGTTTGCCCTGGAGTATCTTAAGGCACGTTCTAGACATTGTATAATTTCACCCATAGATACTTTAAGGTTTTATTTATTTATTTTTGAGAGAGAGCGAGTGAGCAAGAGAGCAAGCAAGAGAGCAAGCGAGCACACAAGCTGGGGGTGGGGGGGCAGAGGGAGAGGGAGAAGCAGGCTCCCCGCTGAACAGGAAGCCCGATGCGGGGCTCAATCCCAGAACCTGGGGATCAGGACCTGAGCCAAAGACAGCTGCTTCACTAACTGAGCTCCCCAGGCGCCCCAAACCCATATATACTTAGATTCAGATCTTTAACAACTAAAGATTTTTGAAGCCTTTAATGGAGCTGTGGTCTCCTCCAGCAAAGCTGCCCGTCCCCCCCAGTCAGACTTCCTTAGCCTCAGCACTGTCGGTCTTCAGGGCCAGATCGTTCTCTACAGCAGGGCTGTCCGGTGCACGCAGGAGGAGTAGCTGCATCCTGGCCTTCGCCCCTAGAGCCATTAGCACCAAGTTGTGACCGTCAAGAATGTCGTCAGATATCATCATCACGTGTCCCCTGGGGATGGACTCAGCCCCGGGAAGAGCCGTGTCCCCCGTGCTGCAGGCGGTATAGGATTTTCAGCAGATACCACACTTGAGCCCGTATTCGAGTGGCCTGCAGGGCCTGTGAAGCCTGTGCCAGGCCCACCCCTATGTGTCTGATTCGGTGGGTCTGGGAGGGGTCTGAGAATTTGCATTTCTCCAAGTTCCTGGGCCACATGATGCCGCCAGCATGGGGACGCACCGGGAACTGCTGCTCCCCGGGGTAGAGCCCCAATCAGCTCTTCTTCCTTTGTTCAGCAGCAGCACTTGCAGGGGTGATTCCCACTGCCTGCGGGGTCACCTTCAGGATCTTACAGGGATGGCTTCTCCCTCCTTAGAGACGCTAAACTTGCCCGGTGGGTTCCGCAGGTGACAGCTTGAGCCTTCTGTCATAAAGTCCCCATCGACTTCTCCCCTTGTCGCTTTGAAAGTGAGCCACTGATGGGCCTTGTCTGGGGCATTTTTCTTTCTTCTTTTTTTTTAAAAGATATATTTATTTGAGAGAGAAAGCAGGAGTGGGGGGAGGGACAGAGGAAGAGAATCTTCAAGCAGACTGAGTACAAAGCCCCACAGGGGCTCAGTCTCCATCTCACAGCCCGTGAGGTCATGATCTGAGCCGAAACCAAGAGTCAGACGCTTAACCCACTGAGCCACCCAGGTGCCCGTGGGGCCGTAATTTCATTCTAGTTTGCAGATGGTACTCTGCCTTTCTCTGTGGAGCGGCTAGGAATGGAAGTGCATTTCCCCGAAGCACTGCACCCCCATCCCTGAGCTGGGGGCGGGGGCAGGTGTGGTGTTGCCTGCCAGCCCCTCACCCAGCCTCTGTCTGCAGGATGAAGTTGCCCACACGGTCACCGAGAGCTGGGTCCTACAGAACACCAGACACCCGTTCCTCACCGTGAGTGCTGCTTCCCTCTTAGTCAGGGCCTGGCCTCCCTGTGTGCCATGAGAGACCTGCTTCCAACGGGGCTCAGGAAAAGAGCCCAACCCTGCCACCTTGAAGCATGTTCGTGTCAGCCAGGTGGCCAGGGCCAGATGGTGTTGGGCTCCCCAGATGGCCTGAACCAAACCCCAGGTTTGGCAGCTTCTTCACAGATGGTGGCTTCATAGCAGTGTTTCGGCTGACTGATGATACCACATTACAAGATGGTTCTAGGAGAGCTGCTGTTCATGAGTTAAAGGCTTTTAGCCCAGCTGGTCAGAGTGGGAACGTTGTTTTTTTGTTTCTTTGTTTAAATATAGTCCTAGAAGGAGATGTATTCTTGTGCTGCTGTCAGCTTAGTCTGAGGAGACACCTCTGTGGGCTACAGTCTCCATCAAAGCCAGCAGCCATCAGTTAAATGGACCAGGTGGAAGATGGCTTATGAGATGGGTCATTTCCTTAGCTTAGCTGCTGTCCAGGTGTCGTATTAAGCCATGGCACTTGTTCAAATGAAATTCTATGAGGTACTTTGATGTGCAGACAGAGAATAGAAGACTTGTCACGAGCAGAGGGGTCACTCAGGGGTTCTTTGAGGAATTTTCTGTAGGGCTCCTTAGAGCATAGTGAGAATTGCTGTTTATTGGGCAGATCACTTGTGCATCCTTATCTTTGGGGTTGGCTCTCAAGCCACTGCTGACTCCCAGCCAGCAAACCTGTGTGTGCGCGTGTGCATGCAACACACCTGACTGTGGAGAGAGGTGAAACAGTTCTCGGTTGCTCAGAACTGAATGTCTCCCTGGCTATGCCTCTCAGAAGTTTCGTTGAAGGCTGAAGACAGCATCCTTCAGCCCAGTAACCCTTTCCCTGCTCTCAGGGCCAAAAGCTCAGTCGTGTACCCCAAGGCAAAGCTGAAGTTTGAGCCCCGGCTACAAGGGTGGGGGGGGGGTGTGCTTGCGGAATCAGCAGAGAGCCTACCTTCTTCCCACCTCCCTCCCTGGCTGTCTTCCTGCCCCACAGGCCCTGAAGTACGCCTTCCAGACCCATGACCGCCTGTGTTTCGTGATGGAGTACGCCAATGGCGGCGAGGTGAGCAGCAGGCCCCCCGCCAGCCTCCCATGTCTCCTTTCCAAGCGTCAGGGCAGCGGAGGGGAGCCATGAGTGAGACAGTGGGGGTGGCAGGGACCTTGCTGGATGTCACTGCCCAACCCTTGAGGCAGACATCATCACCTCCATTTCACAGATGGGAAACTGAGGCCCAGAGAGGTTAAGTGGCTTGCCCAAGTTCACCCAGCTAGTGAGTTGGGGGTAGGGTGCACACGCAGGTGCTGAGAGGTGTGGAGGGCTGTGGGGTGGGTGGCCAGCGTGCTCTGGACTGCATCCTGTAAGGCAGCAAGAAAAATGTATGGGGAGGGGGTCACACAGGCCGGTCCATGCTCTCCTGCTGGGAAGAGGCCGACACTCGTCGTCACTGGGCTGTCACCTGCTCCTCATCGCTCACAGCCTTCTCCCTGCGCACAGGTGTCACCCGCTGGCTCCTAACAGTGGGCTTCATCTGTCCCATTGTTCTCATGGCTTATTGTCCCTTGCTCGTGACTTGTGTTCCTGTGTGTTCTTGCTCACTGCCCCGTTCCCCCATCCCTTCACTCTGTCCCTCCTGACTCTCCTCTTGATGCTTCTTGACTGTCCTTCGCTCTTCATGCCCCGCTCCGTGTTTTCCTCATGGTGAGCTCGTCCCTGCTCACCATCTCTCACTTGGTTCCTCCTGCTGTCACTTGCAGTTTTGGGGAGTAGGTGTCGCCATGGCACTGGGCTGGAGGTGGGGGGCCAGTGGGCAGCATCCTGGGTTTCTCTCCTCTGGGCCAACGTATGACCTCCTGCCCCTCCTCCCTCCTGCAGCTGTTTTTCCACCTGTCCCGGGAGCGCGTCTTCACGGAGGAGCGGGCTCGCTTCTATGGCGCAGAGATCGTCTCTGCCCTTGAGTATCTGCACTCGAGGGACGTGGTGTACCGTGACATCAAGGTGAGCATGCACCTATCTCCCGGCCCATGGCACCTGCGGAGCTCACACCAGGGAGGCTGGACCCAGGCCCTCAGCCCCGGACCTCCTCCTCCGTGGAGGGTCTATCTACCTGCGTGTTCCCGAGTCCACCTTGCCGTGGGATGCCGACCCGCCTGCCTCAGTGGCCCTGGGGGCCCTTTGGGACCCCTGGTGAACACACACCTCCATGCAGGGAGTGGGGGGCTGGGGGAGGGGCGGGCATATTCATCCAAGCACCATAGGAGATGGTTCGGCAGAATCCACCAGCGCCGACTATCTGCATGCCCTGTGAGCCAGCCATTCTGCCCTGGGGTTGTGCATGGCCAGAGCATGTCCCTGTGTCCCCCTCAGAGCCTAGGTGCACACACGCTGCTGGCACACAGTTCACACGAGCCCCAGGCTGGAAGCAGCCCCACGGTCCGCTGTCCGGGACTGGCTGGAAGGCTCTGCACAGCCGGTACCGAGTGAACTGCGGCCCCACGGCCATGCACATGCACCTCCCAGGCTCGTGTGGAGCGGAAGCCAGGAGACCACATGTTACAGGGGCGTCCTTAGGTGGGGAAACTATGAAGAAGAGCGGAGGACTAGAGTTTGTCTTCAGTTGCGAGGATGGTTCATAACAAGGAAGGGGTACATGAGGGGGCGCGGTTCTGGGGTCTGGGATGGTCTCTTGACCTGGTGGAGCTTCCACACAGGCCCGTTAATTTGCCCATTTATGTTAAGTTTAGTTAAAAGTGGAGGAAGAAGGACATCTGGCTGGCTCAGTGGGCAGAGCACGCGTCTCCTGATCTTGGGGTTGGGAGTTTAAGCCCCATATTGGGCCTAGAGCTTACTTTAAAAAAAAAAAAAAATGCAGGAAGAAAGCTAGTGTTGCTCACATGCCAGCTCGGGAAGCTGTAGCCCATGGTGGGGGCTGCAGGTAGGCAGGGCCTGTCTCCCATCTTTCGCTACCTTGGCTTTTTTTCCAGCTGCCCTGGGCGTGGACTCCCTCTGAGCTGCAAGGGCTTAACGTTTTGCTGGGGGTATGCCCCGTGGTCAGTCTGGAGCCCCGGCCTGACAGCTATCACCCCAGGCCAGAGCCTTCCTGGGGCCTCTGGGGTTCCGGGAGATGCAAAGCTTTGGGAAGACGTGACCCTGATATGTTGACTTTTCCTTTTCCTGCAGCTGGAAAACCTCATGCTGGACAAAGATGGCCACATCAAGATCACGGACTTCGGCCTATGCAAAGAAGGCATCAGTGACGGGGCCACCATGAAAACCTTCTGTGGGACGCCCGAGTACCTGGCACCTGAGGTGCCTGGGGCTGGAGGTCCCCGGGCGGGTGAGGCTGAGGGAGGAGGGGCCCTCAGACCTGTGTGGTTTCCTTAGCTCAGACCCTGTGAGGACAGGCTCCCTTTCCTTGGATGGCCCCCCTTGGGTCCCTGTGAGCCCAGTGGCCCCAGGGCCATGGACCTGGCCCCTCATTGCCCCTCCCTGCCCAGGTGCTGGAGGACAACGACTACGGCCGCGCGGTGGACTGGTGGGGGCTGGGCGTGGTCATGTACGAGATGATGTGCGGCCGCCTGCCCTTCTACAACCAGGACCACGAGCGCCTCTTCGAGCTCATCCTCATGGAAGAGATCCGCTTCCCGCGCACGCTCAGCCCCGAGGCCAAGTCCTTGCTTGCTGGGCTGCTTAAGAAGGACCCCAAGCAGAGGTGAGGGCTGGAGTCTGTCCTGCCCAGCCCAGGGCCACCTGCTGCCACTGTCCCCTCGGCCTGAAGGGGGCTGAGTCACGGGCACATGCCTGCGTATCATCCCTGATGCAGGCCCCTAGAGAGGACACTCTTGGGGCCAGGCTTGTCCTTAGTGCTCTGCCCGCGCCATCTTGTTCTTGGGGGACGCTCAGAGACAGGGCAGCCCCGAGCCTGGCTGAGGGTGGCCGAGCCCGCCCTCCTGGCTCCCGTTCTGGACTCCGGAGTCCAGGTTGCAGGCTCCCTGGCTCTGACCCTGGGCCCGTGAGCCCCCACCCCCACCCCCAAGCCATGGTTTCCTCCTCTGCCATGTGGTCTGTGGCCGGGACAGATCCATTAAAGTTGTTCAGGGCCTGCACCGAAAGCCTCTCTCGCAGAAGCCGAGGGCCCGGGAGGCGGGTGCTCATGGCCGTCTCTGCCCAGGCTCGGCGGGGGGCCCAGCGACGCCAGGGAGGTCATGGAGCACAGGTTCTTCGTCAGCGTCAGCTGGCAGGACGTGGTGCAGAAGAAGGTGAGCCTTGCCACCCGCCGGCTCCCGCTCAAGGGTGGCCTTGGCCAGGTCTCCTGACCCCAGGGTCCTGAGTCTGGGCTCCTTTCCTCCACAGCTTCTGCCACCCTTCAAACCTCAGGTCACTTCTGAGGTCGACACGAGGTACTTTGACGATGAGTTTACCGCCCAGTCCATCACAATCACGCCCCCGGACCGCTGTGAGTGTCTGGCCCTCCCTTGCGGGGCCTGGCTGGGTGTGCAGGGGTGGGGCCTGCCCTTGACCTGTTCCGGGGAGGAAGCTCATGGGCCCCTCGCCATGTCCGGGCAGTTTGGCTGCAGTTTGCTCGCAGGGCTTTCTGCCACTGGGCTTGGCACCTTTGGACCCAGTGAGGGTCACCGGGAACCATCAGCCATGGCACGGTCCAGAACTCGGGTGGCACACAGGAAGCCATCAGGGCCAGGATGGCATAGTCACAGCTGTCTTTTCAAATTGCCCAGGTCTTTGGGGCCTGATTGGTGCATTGCCTCTGCTCCTGTTTGAGTTCTTGCTGTCACTCAGCCATTGCTGGGCTGTGCTGGGGATCCTCCAGTGACTGAGACAACCCTGGCCCTGCCTTGAGGGAGCTTCGGGCCAGGTGGGGCGACAGCCCAGAGTGTTCAGGTCTAAGGTATAGGAGCCCAGGGACTGGGGGACCCAGAGGAAATGCCTGACTTGGCCTGCGAGTCAGGGCAGGTGGCTTCCTGGAGGAGGAGACATGGCAACTGAGCAGAAGGAATGGCATGAGGGAATGGAGTCCAGGAGTGGGAGTGTTGCAGAGGCCAGCGCATTTGGGGGTTGGAGGGGGGTGGGGGCCAGAGCAAGAGGATCTTGGGGGCCTCTGGGAGGAGCAGGGACTTGCTGTGTGGGGAGGCAGGAAAGGTTTGGTGCAAGAAGGGGCAGGGCTGCCTCTGGGCTTTACAGAGTTCCTCTGGCTGCACATGGAGGCCGGACTGGCAGGGCTGCAGGGGCAGCTGGTGCAGGGTGGGGGGGGTCTGGGCTAGACCAGAGTGGGGCGCCAGAGGGGAGAGTGAAGTTGGCCGAGGGAACAGCCTGTGGGGCCTGTGGGCCCAGGCTCTGGTGTGGGGGGGACCTCCGTTAGGGGGAGTCGCTAGGTCTTCCCTGTCCCGTTCTTGCGGATGGCCTGCCAGTCGGGGTTCATGCTACCCGTATTCCTTCCTGAGGCCGGGCCCCCTTGCCCACCCCTGGGAGTGCACTTGGGGTGCTGGGTCCTCCGCAGGCCAGTTCTCCCCAATCCACCTCCACCTGCTCCCCACAGATGACAGCCTGGGCTCTCTCGAACTGGACCAGCGGACCCACTTTCCCCAGTTCTCCTACTCGGCCAGCATCCGCGAGTGAGCAGAGCCGCCCACCGCCGCTGACGCCGCTGCAGGACGCTCCATCGGCTGCCATCACCGCCCTGGGGGCTTGTCTCTTTGTTTTTAAACTTTTTATTTTGCCTTTTTTTGTTTGCATCCCCATCCCTCACCTGCTCACCCCCATTTCCAGTTTTTTCAGCCCTCTGCCAAACTGACCTCGGCGGTCCTGGTTGCCCCGCCTCCAGGATCCTGTCCTGTCCTCACCTTGGTGCCCAGACCAGGATTTGGGAGACTCCACTGGCCGCCCCAGGACCAGGGCTTCGGGCAGTTGGAGAGATTCCGGTTTTTAATCAACACAAGCCCCAGCATAGGGCGCCACGTGGAGCTGCGGGTCCTGCCCGGATTTCTGGCCAGATGCCTACAGCCAGCCTGTCCCTGCGCCGCTGCCCCGGTCAGAGGCTGCCTTCCTATGGGACACCTCGTGGGACACAACGCCCTGTGGACAGTGCCCTGGTGCTGTTGGGCTCAGCGTGGCCTGGCACGGGCGGTCCGGCCCCTTCCCCCGCAGGGGCAGCAAAGCAATAATGTCCAGGGACAGGCGGGGGGGTCCTTTGGAAGCTGTGGGGTTGGGGGTTTGGGAATCCCTCGTGTAGATGGGGCCCAGTCTACCCCAGGGGGCACAAGGAAGGCCCCGGGGTTGGGCACTGCCTCCTTGCCCTGCCTTCCCCAGCCTCCCAAGCTCCTCTCCTGACCCTGTGGATGAGGAGGGAGGGACATTTAGGGATGAGCCTCCCCACCACCCAGTCCTGTGCCTTACCAGGGCTTCCTTCTGGCTGGCCTTAACTCCTGCTGGGCCCCGGGCCTGGCCACAGCCCTTGCCAAGGATGGGGGCTGGGATCACCCCCTTCTGGCCGCTGGGGGCGGAAGGTGCCAGCTCCAGCTGTTACACATCTCACACCAAGACGGTATTGGGCCCCGTGGACTAGGGTCAAAGAGGGGGTGGGAGTGGGGTTCTCTGGTACGTACTGGGGGGGCGGCCTCTGAGCAGGGGAGGCTCCAGGGCCCTTCCCTCCCTCCCCTCCCTGGGCCCCATGTTCTGCAGCCTTAAGGTGAATGTGTGTCACTGCTGTGGGCTCGCGTGTGCGTGCGTCAGCCTGTGTCTGGATGGCCCCATGCATCTGGGACTTGGGTGCACATGGGGGTGTGTGTGCATGTGTGTTCGGTATGTGTGTGTGAGGGCAAGCGTGTCCCAGCCTTGAGTGCATGCGTGCGTGTGTGTGTGTGTGTGTGCATGCTTGGGCCCTGTCCTCAGCCCTAGCATTTCATCCCATAGGGGAGGGGTGCTGGCCTGGTGGGGGAGCCACACTTGGGGTCCATTTGCTGCCCAGCCTCCCTCCCCCCTAACATCTCCGGGTGTGTGGAATTTAGTTGTGGCTTTGATCTCCTTGCCCCACCTCCTGTACTAGGTAGTTCAGAGAGAGACATCCTAGGGTGGGGTGAGGGTTGGTTTGGGTGGGTGGGGGGTCTTTTTCCTTTCTGTGTGTGTATGTCATTTATCTGACAATTCTCTGTCCTCCCCACTGGCCTTGCCCATTCCTCCCATTTGTACGGTACAAGCAATAAAGACACTCGTTTCAGACCGGGGCCCACCGCCCTGGGCCCTTCCTTGCCTGCAGAGCCTGGCCCTGGCTGACCCGCTCCGGGGTCCTGGGCACCTGGAGCCGCGCTTGTCCTCTGGCCGTCGGGGTGGGCGCCCCTGCGGCGGGAGCCGCTGAGGGACTTGAGATGCTTCCTGGGGCATGCGGGTGTGGCAGGCCGAGACCTGGGGACCAGGTCTTCAGAAGCTGCCTGAGTGGAAATGGGGAGCATGAGGGTGGGGTGGTCGGGTTGGTGGCTCTGAACGAGGAGGGTGCTCAGGCACCACTGAGCCCTGGAAGCGAGCGTGAGGGAGCGGGTTCTCTGCGGGGGCCCTTGGGCCCTGGTGCTGGGCACTTCCTGCATATCCTCTTCTCCCCACTTAGGTTATACCAGGGAGCCTTAAGGCCCCCAAATTCCAGCACAGTCCTTGGTGTGTGAACTGGAGTCACGATGGCTGCCAGCTGGGGGCATTTCTGGTTATAGCCCTCGCAGGCTGGGGTCCTGACGGCTGCCCCCTTTACCCTGGGGTTCCCGTGCTTAGCTTATTCTGCCCATATCTGGGGACCAGGGCGGGTGCGGCCCTGGTGAATCGAACGTCAGACTTTCCAGAAGGGTTGGGGCTTCACATACGTGGTCTCAGAGACCCTGAGTGAGGGTAGCAGAAGAGTCAGATTCAGTGTTCTAGGAATCTGCGTTCGCTGCAGCCAAGACCCAGGGAATGCGTGGCTTTTTCTCACTTCACATCGACTTTATTATTTATTTGATAACAAAAGGATGTCCTGGTGGTCGTAAGACCAGTAGCAGAGAAGCTTCTAAAGAAAAGCCTTTTCGTTTTCTCTCCAGTTGAAGCCCCTGGGGTGGATGTCACCCCTCTTGCTCTCTGGCGGGGGGCATCCTGAGTCTACCTCAGCCCGCTGGGTCCCCCGTGTGGGGCTCACAGGCTGACACTCTGCTTCCCTCTGGCAAACGTAGCTCCCTGGCCGTAGTGGTGCTTCCTTCTGTAGAACTTCTCCCGAAGGGACTTTCAGGTGGGAGCATTTTAATAATAAAATTTTATCAGCTGGAAACTAGTTTTGAGGAGGTGAGTTTGTCTTTTGTTGTGCTCGTGGAAAACTGTGTGTGTTGTGTAATAACGTGAGCAACGCTGGAGCCGAGGGAGCCAGCGACATGGAGATGCGACCGGATCCCAGGTCCCCAGTGCTCCCCCTGGTGCTCGCTCGTTTCCTTCCTGTGAAGGTGCACGGAGCATCAGAAAAAAGGCTCTCCCTTCGGTTTGGTTTGGTTTGGGTTCGGCGTGGCTTGCCTCCCAGTTAATGCCGAGTGTCTGGACTGCACCTGCCGCATCTTTCTGGCGTCCTGCCCGGAGACGGACATTATTAATGGGGTGTTTTGGTCACTGATAAAAATGAGAGCCTCCAAGATCTCTTCCTATATTTCGGGAACCTCCTCGCCAACATGATGCAGAGGTCCCTCAACTGATCCAGCCACCCCCAGTGGACAAGGATTGACTCGGTCTGCAGGTTTTTTGGTTCTCCTGACGGTGCCGACATGAACTATAATGACGCAGCTTTCCCGTGCTTTTGTCACCTACGTTCCAGGGTGGCTGGAATTTAAAACGTGTCTGTTAGCTTTCCACAGTGTGCTGATTCACATATTCTTACCTTTATTTTTAAAATAATTGCACGTGGAGGCTTGGAGCAGAAAACTTCCAAAAAGAACAGTACTAAACATGATTCTAGGCGCGGAGCGCCGTGTAGTGCCCTGAAGTGGGGACCCGCTCAGAAGCTGGCAAGACAGAGCCTTCTCGATGGGGGGCATGAGAAGGGACTCGGGGGCCCGTGGAAAGTGCTCCCGCTGGGCTGAGAGAACTTGGAGCAGCAAAAGAAATAGGATAGCACTGGCTTATATGCAGAGATCATGATCAGTGAGTTCACACGGAGGTCGACGGTAAGTGGTGGGAACAGACGGATCTGAACGGACTTCCAGGCGGTTTCTGTAGATGCTGTGCCTCCAGGGAGGGGGCGCACCCCCCCTTACGTGTGGGCTGCAAAGTGACTTCCTTCCGAAGGAGACAGTATAAGAAGTGGGGAAGCAACTTTTCTGTGAAGAAATCTGACACGTTATGTGAGGTGATAAAGGTCAATGTCAACCCTGTAACTCCTGTTGGCAGGAAGTGCCCTTTACAGGTGATGAGGGTGCTGTCCCAGTTGGTCCATGGTTGTGACAAATGTACTATACTGGGATGTTACAGGGGAGAGTAGGTTTGGGTTGTAGGGGAACTCTCTTCTCTCTTTGCAGCTTCCGGTAAACCTACTATAAAATTTAACCTTAAAATACAAAGTGTTCTCATCGACCCTTCACGTGGGTTCCTGTGACACTTCCTGCGCACTCCCTCCTTCTCCCCTTCCGTGTTCACATATCCTACCCGAAGCGAGAACATTGTCTTGCATGACCACAGTTCAGTTTTCCGGGTCAGGAGGCAAATACTGAAACAACCCTCTCCTCGAAGATCCTTATCAAATTTGACTAATGGTCCCACTCCTGTCCTTGTACACGAGGGAACAGTCACTTGGCTGATGACTCCTGTTGCATTCGGTTGTCTGAAGCCTACAAGGCACTTATTTTACAGAATGTCCCTTAGTTAAGGTTTGTGGCCTGACGTTTCCTCATGGTTCTAGTCAAGCTACCTTTGATAGGAAGTCTGAGAAATGCTGTGCCCTTCTCCCTGCCTCCTGTCAAAGAGGCACATCAGATTCTGTCCTGTGACTGGTGAGGACTTCCAACCCTTGCTTACAGTGTCTGTCAGGTGTCGCCACTATAAAGTTACTTCTTTCCCTTTGAGGTTAGTATCTTGTATAGAGATACTCTGAAAATGTAGGTATCTATGTTTGATCAAGTGTTGAAGCAAAGGGAACAGCAAACACACAGGCCCTGAGGCCAGCAGGTGCTGGATGTGTTTGGGGGAATGGAAAGAGGCCAGGGTGTGTCAAAGGGAACAAGGGAGGGGGAGAACAGAAGGAAATGGGGTTAGAGAGGTAACAGTAGGCCGAAGGGACCTTGTGGCCAAGGTAAGGAGTTCGGGTGTTACTCTAAGTGTGACAGAAAGTCATTGGTTTGGCGTCTCACATTCCTCTGCTCACTTTTAACAGCCTTGCTGACCTCCCAGTGCCTGAAAACAGCAATCCCTTTCCTAGCTCTGTGTCTTTGCTCACGCCACTCCCACCCCTTGGAATATTCTCCCCTCCCTTTCCATTCCTGGCCCCTTGCCTTTCAGGTTTCACTCCAACATCACCACCTCAGGCCCTTCCAGGCCACCGTTTCTAAGTTATGTGCTGCCTGTTCACTTACTCATCCAACAAATATTTCTCGAGTACCTGCCGCGTGCCAAACTCTGTTCTAGGCGCTGGGAATACAGCAATCAAACAAAACACCAGACAAGCCTTGCCCTCCTGGGGTTCACAGTCTCATCAGGAGGGAGACGGTAAATATGATCAGGCAGTAAGTGCTAAGGAGAGAGGTACAAAGAATGGCGATGGGAAATTCTCAGGATAGCCTTTTTCACAAGGAAGGTAGCATTTGAGTAAATACCTTAGATGAGGGATCTCTGGAAGAGGAGAATTTCAGGCAAGGGAAACAGCCAGCTCAAAGGCCCTGAGGTAGAAGTGTGCCTGGTGTGGGTGAGAGTGAGCCAGGGTGCTGGTGTGGCAGGAGACAGCCGAGTTGGGGGGGAAGTTTGGGAGATGAACTCAAAGGTGTGTGGGGACAGGTGGGAGGGTAATAAAGGACCTTGTGGACTTTCCAATTGAGGGAGATGGGAACCACAATGGAGTTCTGAAGGGAGGCAGAGTGCGATCTGACTTGGGTGTGCACAGGATCCCTTCTGGCTGCTTGGCGTGGGGGGTAACAGACCGAGGGGTATGGGAACCAGGGAGCCTTGAGGAGGTCTCTGCGCTAGTCCAGGCCTATTGCTGGTCATTTGTCTTAGTTTTGAAACAATACTTAATTTACAGCCGAGGAAAGGGAGCCTCGGAGGGGCTGTTTCTGCTCGTGCAGTAAGTAGCAGGAAGAGTTTTTGACTCCAGCTGCCTGACTTTAGGTTCGGAGGGGCCAGAGCCAACCTGCATAGCATTCGCCATCACCTCTGCACCTGCCCGAGAGAGGGGGGCTCAGCGCGCATGCGTGCAGGCACAATTTAAAGCGCCCGCCGAGGGTCCTTAGCCCCAAGAGGAAGAGGAGCCCTCGGCTTGGTCCCCCGACGCCGGCGTGGAGGATGCTGGTGAGACGCAGCAGCCAGCGTCCCGCCTCAGGCTTCTCTTCAGCCGCTGACCCCCACCGCTCTCCCTTGCAGAGTCCCGACGCCGCGTCCCCCGACCCTCCGAGTGCCCCAGGCCCCGACAGGATCCCCGAGGACACGAGCGTGTCTCCAGGACGCCAGGAGAGGCCCCCTGGGCTGTGCGCGCCACCGGGTCTGGAGGAGGCGCTGAGCGCTCTGGGGCTGGAGGGAGAGCGCGAGTACGCCGGGGACATCTTCGCCGAAGTCATGGTGAGCGCGCCCCAGAGGGCACCAGAGGGGTTGGGTTAGGGGAGGGGAGATCTGGCCGCTCGCCCAACCCCCACTCCACGAGCCTTCCCGAACTCCCACCTGCTTGCAGCCGCTTCTACTCGTCCCTCGCACGGATTCCTTCACAAACACTTTGCAATTTATTAACAAATGTGCTTGAGCATATTCTAGGCCCCGGGGATGCTGTGATGAACAACATAGTGTGCTGTCATTGTAACAACCAAGCAAACGTAGGCGGTAATAACGGAAAGGAGACCAAAGTGCAGGCACCTGTGCCGGACAGGCACTGTCCGAGGACATAGTGCATGGATAAAATTGTTAAAGAGACCGAAGTGGGGAGCCTCTCTCCCCAGCCAGGACTCTGTTAGGAACTGAGGTACGGGCATGATCCAGAGAGAAATCCCTGCCCTTGTGGTGCCAGCAGCCTAGGGTGGCAAACGGACAGAACACACAAGGAAACACCAGCTATCTCCAGACTGAAAAGGCTACGGGAACCATAAAGTGCTGACACAGAGCGGGATGGACGCTGGGAGAATTCTGTGTAGGAAAAGCCCAGGGAGTTACAGCTGAGGTTTCAACAGTGCAAGGAGCTGGGGAAGGACCATTCCTGGTGGAGGGAACGGTGCATAAGTGCAAAGGCCCTGGGGTAGGAAAGAGCCTGCCCTAGTCTAGGACTAGAGAAGGCTGGTGTGGCTGCAGTATGGGTTGTGAAGGGAGAGGGCGAAGAGACGGTGTTGGTGCCAGGGGGCAGCACCTGAGAGAGAGTGATTAGGGTTCTCTCCTGAGAATACTGGAAGCTGTGGAAAGGTTTTAAGCTGAGGAGTTTCTCGGCCAGTTTTGTATTTTAGAAAGACCCTTCTGGGTTCTCTGAGGAGGGTGGGTTAAGGGTTGGTGACGGCTGATGGTCTGGAAAGCCAGGGGGCGGAGGCAGATGCTCGGGAGGCTCCCTGGCCATGGGGGCTACAGACTGGAGAGGTGGATTGGGGAGGCGTCCCGAACAAAGGCCAAGGCTCTAATGCGGGATAAGGAATAGAAACACATTTGGAGTAGACGTTGGAGGCCAGTTTCAGTGTGGTGCTCCAGCTTCGGCCACTTGGTGAGGGGAGGCCGCTACACTTGGGGCTGGAGCTCAGGCGAGAAGCCGAGGCACAGGTGTGGAGAGTGAGGCCGCCCTGCTCAACCGCAGGTGTGTCGTGCGCTGCCGCGGAGGGCCCTGCCCCGGACCGTGACCCCAGAGATGCGCGCGCTAGTGGTGGACTGGCTGATCCAGGTGCACGTACGTAACCGCCAGGGGGCAGGGCTGAGCCCGTGTCGCAGCCTAGAAAGCTGGTGATCACTCACGCCCTTCCCTAGGAGTACCTGGGCCTGGCGGGGGACACGCTCTACCTGGCGGTGCACCTCCTCGATTCCTACCTGCGCGCCGGCCGAGTGCGCCTACACCGCCTGCAGCTGCTGGGCGTGGCCTGCCTGTTCGTGGCGTGCAAAATGGAAGAGTGCGTGCTTCCCGAGGTACTTTCCCGAGTGGGGGTTGGGAAGGCGAACCCTTGTTCGTCGTGTCACAGAACACCTACTGTGTGCCGGGCTGCGGCTTTGCCTATTCTTGGAATCCCAGCATGTCTGTATAAGGCCAGAGCTACCAATGTGTCCCCTTTAGCAGAGAAGGAGTCTGAGGCCCAGGGAGAGGAAGACATTTGTCCAAAGCAGGTGGGACTCGGACTCAGGCTTGAACAGTTAGTCTCTGTAGCGCTTTACTAGTTATAGTCCGTGCCTGCTCAGAGCTGCCTGGTGACGTACGTTTTACAAACGAGGAAATTCCGTCTCAGGTGTTCAGTGAGGTCCATGTAAACACGGTGTGAAAATGGTAGGGTTTGAAGTCGAACCCAGGTCTTGCTGATTCTGAAGCCTGTGCTCTTCATGGCTTCTAGAGAACAGATCAGTAGCCTCGTTTTACAGACTAGGCAGTCGAGGTTCAGAACGGAGCCTGAGCCGATCCGAGGCTCTACAGGGCAGGGAGCAACCAGCCGGGGTCCAAGACTCTCCCACCTCTTTCCCCGCCATCCGCAGTCGGCCTCCCTCTGCCTCCTGGGCGCTGGCTCCTTCTCGCGGGCCGAGCTTCTGCGTGCCGAGCGGCGCATCCTGAGCCGCTTGGATTTCCGGCTGCACCACCCGGGCCCGCTACTTTGCCTCGGGCTACTGGCTGCGCTGGCCGGGAGCAGCCCCCAGGTGCGGGGCCGGGCGGGCGGGGGGAGCAAGGGGGAGGGGAAGGGAGCAGAGGGGCACGTCTAGAGGGTAGGGACGTGGCCTGTACGGGGATAGGGGCGTGGCCTGATCTCCGCGGGGGCGGTGGTGCTTGGCAGGTGATGCTACTTGCCACCTACTTTCTGGAGCTGTCTTTGCTGGAGGCCGAGGCCGCAGGATGGGAGCCCGGTCGGCGCGCAGCTGCGGCGCTGAGCCTGGCGCACCGCTTGCTCGAAGGGGCGGGCTCCAGCCTCGAGCCTTCGCTTTACAGGTACGGCCCCAGGGGAGCGCCTCTGTGGCTACAGGAACCTACTTTCCTGATCACTGTGTTCCTGTCTCAGAGAATGAGAAACCATGGCGGCGGGGGGAGGGGGCAGACTTGACTTCTCTGGGTGTGAGAGAAAATGGTGTGTCTGCCTCCCCCGTCTTGGGGGGGGGGTGTCAGAATGAGGTGTTTGTCCACATTTGGGGACCCTTGCCCCTGGGTAGAAGATGCACTATCTTCCCGGTCTCGGAAGATCCTAGCTGCGTTCCAGGGTTGAGGATGAGAGGTCTGCCACTCTCGAGTACCCCCGGCTCCCCTGCTGGCCGCGAATGGGGTGTCCCTTCAGCTGCCAGAGGGGCGCCCCCCCGACCCCCGTTAACCATGTCACTGGAGGCCAGGATGAGTCCCCTTTTCTCCCAGCTCAGCCCCCCCCCCCCCCCCCCCCCCCGGGTAGAGCTGGATGTCTGTCCATCCTCAGACCCGCTCCGTCCCTTCCCGAGGTTCCGGCTCTCCACTGGCTCGAGAGAGCCCCTGAACGGTCCTCGGGAACCCCAGTCAACGCGTCTCCTCAGCCTCGCGCCCCCAGCTCCGAGGACAGGTCGTCTTCACCGCTGCCCCTGCCCCCGCCTCAGTTTCTCCATCTTCCCGCCACAGCCCCGCAGAGCTGCGCCCGCTCGAGCCGTGCATGGCCCGCGCCGCGCTCCGAGGCCCCGCTCCCGGCCGCGCCGCCATCTTTCTCAAGTACGCGCGGCCCCAGCGCCACGGCACCAGCCTCGCCGCCGCCCGCCTGCTCCGCCGCCCCCAGTCCGAGCCTCCCTGAGCTCGGGGACCCCAGCAAAAAAGACTGTCCGTGTGTATCCGTTTCCCACGTCAATAAAGGAGGTGTGTGGGTTTTTGTTTTGTTTTAATCCAGAGCGCTCTCTGTTCTCATTGGGTGAATTCCGACCCCTCTCTCGCTTTTGATTGGTCACTTCTCAGGCCTCTCCTCTTTCTGATTGGATGCTTTTTACCGAGTCCCTTAATGGCGGCTGGGAGATATGATGCAAATTCTGGACCGCTCCGCCAGGGGGCACTGGCGGACGTCCGCAAGCGCGGCTTGAAAAGCCAAAACTAGGATCCCAAGTGCAAACGCCGGGGGGAGATAAATGGAGAGATGCTGCAACTTGAGTGGCTCTCGGGATCAGGGCTGGGAAGAAACTAGGAGGGATGGGGACTGTGGGAAGCTATCCCAGTCATAAGAATGCTGCCTCGATGTTGCCAGATTTTCAGATTTTGCTCAAGTGAAGCTGAAAATCTACAATTCCATAAGTATCTCTGCTTCCATATATTAGCAACTAATTCAATATTTTTTAATGGTTGCACAAGCCCAGCACATCACATATTCTGGCCTGTGGGAGTCCTGAGTTTGTGATAGTATGGGTCTTTGATAGCAAGTGTTCTATTAATGGGATCTGATTTTTTAACCCCTAGAGTGCCACGGTGTGAATGGGTATAAATAGCACCGGTCTCCTAGAGGTGTGAGGAGGGTGTGAGTTAATATAGACGTAGAGCTTTAGGACAGGGCCTGACACCTAGTAAGTGTTATGGAATTGCTAGCACGGCCTCCGAGCAGGAGTGTGAGCTAGGTACACTTGTCCCTGGTTTCTATCAAACCCCCAGCACCTAGCTATTTAGTAAGTGCTCAGAAAATAATTGTTACAAATCCATGGATCTCCACACTCTCTAAATTAAAAACAGGCCTGAGGTGATCTCAGGAACTCAAACTTAAAGAATATTAGATTCTTAACCAAGCCTAGGTTTGGAGGTACAATAGAGGAGGAAGTTTTTGCCCTGGAGATGTTCATGCTTGGAGGACTAGAGATGGGGAGAGACTCACTCGGGAAAGCTCGATAAGAGAAGCAAATATTGCCACTGGGATGGAAGGTGCTGTGTTCCGGTTTGGACCTGTCAGGTGGGACCCGCCATGTGGCCTCCTGGAAGAGGACATGCAGTGGCAGGGGGAGGGGAGAGTGGAAATTTAAGTTTGGTGCTAGGGGCTGTGAGGCCCAAGCCAGGGTCCTGCAGGGTTCAGGGGAGGTGGGTAATATGTAGAGTACATAATGTTATTCATCCACTCATTCCTTCAACAACTGTCCTTGGATGCTGACCCAGCCAGAGCTTGTGATCACGCACCTCCCAGTCTCATGGGTGATAAGAAACAGGGGTTGGTAATTTGCCCATTCCTGTGCCAGGCCCCGTGCTGCTTTATCTGCATAACGTAATTCGGTCCCTACAACTACTCTGAAGTAAATTCACTTGGTATCCCCAGGTCACACAGAAGGAAGGCAGGGGGAAGCCGAGCTCCCACCACCAAGTAAGCAGCTAAGGAGGGTTGAAGGTCAACTATCTCATTCACCCTGTTTCTCTCCTAAAAGCCTCTCATGTGATTCCTTTTCTGTATGCTCTTGTATTCTTGTGCTACTCACTGTGGGCCATCTCTTGTCTGCTTTTCCTACCCAGTGAGCTTGGGGAGGGCAAGAAGCAGGTCTCTTTTGTTCACGGAGTTATTGCCTTCTCCAGGAAGCCTTCACTCACCACCTCAGTCTAAGGCAGTCACCTCCTCTGGGCCCTCACATCCTGTTGTGCCTCCCCAATGCATCCCACCCTGGCTACTTTGCCACAGCTTCCCAGGCTAGACCATTGGGGCTGTCACTCTCTGGTCAGTGGTCTGTCTCCTGGCTGGACTAGGGGCTGAGGCTCTCTCGGTCCCTGCTCTTTCCCACCACCGCCCAGACCAGAGCCGGGCACAGAAATATCAGTGAATATTTGTTTGCTGTATAGATAAATAAGTTTCCAGGTTGCTATCATTGTCCTACGGTACTGATGAGGATATAGAGTTCCAGGTAATTTGGGTGATTTGCCCAAGTACTATCACTAGTGAGAAATTATAAGCAGGGAATTGAATCTGGGCAGCACAAGCCTGTGCTCTTATCTAAATCCCTGAAATGCCTAGGGTCTGAAAACCGGCTTTCCACGAGGTTTGATATCTTCCGTCTTTTTCCCTAGACTTGTTTTCCTTCCAGAAAGCTGTCGGAGCTTTGGGCAGCGGGGAGGAGAACAGGCAGGAGGGTGGGAGTAAGGGGAGTGGGAAGAAGGGAGAGGCCGGTTGGAGAACTAGGGCTGGGGCTGATTTGGAGGATAGAAAGAGAAAGTCCTGAGGGGTTTCTCTAGACCCATAGGGGGCAGGCGGAGTCGGCTGCCGGAGGTGCGGGGGCGGAGAGAGGGTGGGGACCGGCCCCGCGGGGGGCGATGCGGTAGCTGCAGCGGCGGCCGCAGGAGTTTCCCACAATGCAGCGCGGCGCGCTGTCCCCGGTGCTGATGCTCAGCGCTGCCCCGGAGCCTCCGCCGCGCCCGCCTCCCGCCCTCTCCCCGCCGGGTCCGGGCCCCCGCCATGGCTCGGCTCGTCCCAGCCCTGCCCCCGAGCCGTCGGGGGGCCTGGGCGCTGCGCTCGACAGCAGCCTGCGGGCCGCCGTGGCGTTCAAGGCGGAGGGCCAGCGCTGCTACCGAGAGAAGAAGTTCCGGGAAGCCATTGGCAAGTATCACCGGGCACTGCTGCAGCTGAAGGCGGCTCAGGGGGCCCGCCCTGGAGGCCTGCCCGCCCCCGCCCCCGGACCCGCCAGCAGCCCGGGGCCAGCCCGCCTCAGCGAGGAGCAGCGGCGCCTGGTGGAGAATACGGAGGTGGAATGTTATGACTCTCTCACGGGTATGGGGCCGTCGGGGGGCGCAGAGGGTGCATACGGAGAGGGTTGGGGAGTGAGGGGCAATCGTGAAGCCTTGGGTGGGGGGCTGGAGGCTGGAAGGGCCCAGACCTGGGGTCTGTGAAGGGAGACCCCAGAGCTTATCAAGGAGAGGGGTTGGGGGTGTTGGGGAACACAGGGATAGAAGGGCTGAGATGCAAGAAATGGGCTTTGGGCTGTTACCTGCGAACCTCAGGTGAGAAAATCTTACCCGGGATTAGCGATTCAACGCCCCATCCCTCACCTGAGATCTCCTTTAGTCCACTCCCCTGCAGAAACTTCCCAGCTAATCGCCCGCGAGCGCTTGTCTGTGTTTTCGCGCCCTCTAGCGGCCGCGCAGATTGACTCTATCCTAATTGGTCAGAAGATCCGCGGCCCCGGTGGCCTGAGCAATCCCTAACCCAGGGCTCAGCCTCCGGAAAGGGCCGGGCGGCTCCTAGCAGTCAGGTGAGGTCTAGGGGTGCCGCCAGGCTCTGCGAGCACCGGCCCCGGTGTCCCCGCAGCCTGCCTGCTGCAGTCGGAGCTGGTGAACTATGAGCGGGTGCGCGAGTACTGTCTCAAGGTCCTGGAGAAGCAGCAGGGCAACTTCAAGGCCACCTACCGCGCCGGCATTGCCTTCTACCACCTGGGCGACTATGCACGCGCGCTGCGCTACCTGCAGGAGGCCCGCAGCCGGGAGCCCACAGGTGAGGGCCGGACCAAGCAAGGAAAGGGGCTAGAGCAGAGAAAACAGGGAAACACGAGGGAGGATCAGGGCAGAGCTGCTTCAAGGAAGGGCTCTGCCTCCTCCCCAGGATCTACCTCTCCATCCACCCACTCCTTACACTCTGGGCACTCACCTGCCATTCATTCACCCCTCCTCTCCCCTCCATGTTCCCCTGACATTCACCCAACCACCTCCCATCTATTCATTGACTCATCTATGCCTCCCACGCACCTACTCAGCCACTCCCTACTCAGTCACCCCTGTCTCCACCCACCCCCCATTCTCATTCATCCACTCCCTACTCACTCACCCCCCCATCCCCACCCACCCCCCATTCTCATTCATCCACTCACTAACCCATTCACACACCCACCTAATCATTCCCCTCTTCACCCACCCGCTGCTGGTGGAGCACTTGCTGGGAGGCAGACCCCAGGGCGGACAAGGCTAAGAAATTCTAAGGGGTGGGGTCGGGTGGGGGAGGCTTGGCAGAGCTGGAGGCTTGTTGCTTGCTCTCTAAGACATCATAGTTGGGGGGGGGGGGTGTTGGGGACAGGGAACAGACACAGCATCAGTCTTGTGTTGAGAGCCAGCGACAGGGGAGCAGAACGGGTACAGGTCCCAGCCAGGGCTGTGGGAGCAGAGGCAGCATGAGTTTTCCCGGTGAGAGGTTTAGAGGGAACAGACATCTCGCAGATGTTCTTGGGAGGGTGGGCAGAAGTATGACAGCAGCGTCTGAGCAGAGGCATTCTGGTGGTGAGCACAGCAAAAGCTAAAGTGTGGAGGTGTGAAAGGCCCCCCGTTCCGCTTGTTGTGGCTGGGGCTTCTGGAGGACTCTGGCAAGAGCGGCTGTGCGGGGGAGCCGCTGTGGGCTGGGCATGGTGAGGTGTGAGCGGCCGCGGTGTGAATGCCACCGGCTATCCCTGGACACCCAGGTAACGCCGTGCCCACCTCTCCCACAGACACCAATGTCCTCCGCTACATCCAGCTGACTCAGCTGAAGATGAACCGTTGCAGCCTCCAGCGGGAAGACAGTGGGGCCGGGGCCGGGACTCGGGACGTCGTTGGCTAAGGCCAACCGAGGGGGGTTGCTTTCCCTCCCCCCCCCACTCCCACCTCACCGTGTAACTTCCCCTGACTCGTGTGTTTGCTGGTAAAGCACTTGTCACTGGTGACCGTAACCTCTTTGTGTGGTGTTCTTGTGGGGATCAGGGGGAGACCGTGCCTGGGCTTCCCCCTCTGGATCTCAGAAACCCAGAGGCTCAGGGAGGAAGTGTGGGATAGGGGGTGGGGGTGCCCTCCTGGGGATGACCCAGGATCAGGGCCTGGGCTGGGGAAAGACAGAGCCAAGAGCTGTAGGGGGCAGGGGTTACCTTTAATGCTGCATTTTGTGCCAAATCCCTATGATGCCCTGTCCCTGAGTATCCCTGCCCGCCCTCCCCCCAACTGCAGGGTGGGCACAGGGCCCCACCCTCTGGGGTACAAAGGAATAAATTAAGTGACCCCCACCCCCCCTTCCCCAATAAATAGAGCGAGTATCCTGCCCAGGGCCTCCCCCGCCTTGTGGCACAGCAGGCCGCGGCGGGGCCTGGGGTGCTACATTCATGGCTGCCCAGGCGGGCGGTGGAGGGCGGGCGTCAGCGGGAGCCATGGGCCCCACACAGGGGCACGGTGCTGTCCTGGCTCTGCCCCTCCATGTCCATGTCAAGCAGCGTGGGCTGCATGCCAGGGAGTCCGGGGCTCTCTGGGGTGTCCGGCCTGCTAGGAGGCGAGATGCCGAGTGTCCGGCCAAAGGAGACCAGTTTCCAGGGGTCCAGGCGGGGGCGGCTGGCAGCCGGCCGGGGTCTTGGGGCGAAGGTCAGGGTGGTAGGGCGGCCAGGGAACTCAGGGGGCCGGCGGTGGGTCGGGAACAAGGTCTGGGGGTCGGACAGACGGGGGAAGTCCAGGGGGTCTCGAGGGCCTGGTAAGAGAGGATCAGATGAGGTCAATGGGGTGGGCCAGAGGGTGGCATTGAAAAGCCAGGACCTTTACAGGAGAAGTGGAATTTCTGACTTTTTTTTGGAAATACCCGCTGATGTTTGGTGTGCTCTCCAGCTGGGGCAAGACCTTGGCCTCGGCCCCCAGCACCCCTAAGTGCTCACTCATCTGAGAGCGACTCTGAGCATCTTCCTTAAGCTGTCACAGCCTGTTCCCCTGTCACCCCTCTAAATAAAGCACTCCCCACCAATCCCTCTCTGAAGTGCGGGGTGCACACAGCCCAGCAGAGGGACCTGAGGCACAGTACTGTCTCCGAGGGGCGGGACAGCAGCTCCCTCCCTGCCCAGTGCCTGGCAGTAGGTATAGCCCATTCCTATGCTGATCGTCTTTGGCCTTGTTCATAAATGCACAGGGAACAGCGTCTGGCACAGCAGACTCCCCATAGATGCTGCTGTCGCCAGGAATGTCACCCGCCTGGCCCCTGGAGGCACTTCCGTTTGCCACCTCTCCTGCATCCCGGGGCTCGACCACCCAGCAGTGAGGACCGTGGGGACACAGACCCTAGCATTGAGGGGGTCACCGCTGGGCTGGGACCTTGGACCTTGGGGGAGGGTAGGGAGGGGGTGGCTTTCTGCACCCTGGCTGCCGGGCGCCTCACTCACCAGGGCGGGGAGCCGCGGGCTCAGGCGCCCCCCGCTGCCCCAGCGCACCGTCCGACGGCGTCCGCCGGTGCCCGCGGCTCACTGCGCGCGCGGCCGTGACGTGGGTGGGCGTGAGCGACTGGCGGGGGTCTTTCTTGAAGCTCTCCAGCTCCAGGTCCACTAGGGGGTTGGTGCTGGGCGGGGAGGGGGGCGGGGAGGGCGCGGCCGGCGCGGCCTCGTCGCTGTCGGAGCGCAGCAGCGAACGCGTGGAGTTGCAGTCAGACACGGACGACAGCGACACCAGGGTGGCCGAGGGCGCCAGGCCCGGGCCGGGGGCCGCGTCGTCGCGGCGGCCGGGCGAGCGCCCGGGCGGGCTGAGGCCCCGCGGGAAGCGGCCGGCGCGGGGGAAGAGGCCGTCCAGCCAGCGCCGCTGCTCCTCGCAGTCCGCCGCGCGCGCCTCGGCCACGTCTGCGCCCAGACCCACGGCGCCCAGCAGCGTGGCGCAGCCCAGCAGGGCCAGCTCGCAGCGCCGCCGGCCGCCGTGGCCCGGCCGGGAGAGGGGCGCGGGCGCCCCCGGGGAGGGCTCGGCCGGCAGGGGCACGGTGAGGTAGGACGGGGTGGTGTAGGGGGAGGGGGGCACGCTGTTGTCTCCGTCCGCCTCCGCGAACTCCTCTGCAACCGGGAGGGGGCCCGTCACTCGCCTCCCGGGGCTGGCCGCCCCCCACCCACCCCGCTGTCCCCACGGTGCCCGGGGGGACTTGGTGGCAAGGGGGCAGCCCCAAAAGACCCTCGGGGCAGCGCGGCCACCAAGTTCCACCAAACATGGTTCTGGACTCTTTCCCGCCCCAGAGCCCCCTGCCCCAGGGAATGAGCCTGCAACCAGCGGCTGTTCCAGGACCTTTCCAGGAATGTTGCCGACCCACAGGTCCAGGGCCGCGGCTCCCTCCCGGTAAGCCCACAAGCCCCCAAGCCAGAGGAGAGGTCACTTCTTCCTCTTGGGTTATGTTTCCCTCCGGATGCCCCTCCCTCTCCATTTTAAAGGCACCCTCACCCTCTTACCCATCTCATTGAGGCTGGCGAAGCCTGGGGCGATCGGTGTATGTTTGGGGGATTTGCCCAGGTTGGGGGCGCTTGATGACCACTGTTTGCTTCCTTCCCCCAGGGCCTTCAGCCTGCAGGGAGCACCAGAGATGGGGGGAGGGAGTTAGAGTGCAGGCCTGCTGGCTGTGGGGGAGGGGGCTGGGGGCCAGGGGCAGGGCCAGCGGTGGGCTGTCAGTGGCAAGTACCTCTCCTCCCCTCCAGCCCGCTCCTTCTGCAGGGTGGAGCTGGGTCCCCAGGTCCGGCCCTTCTTCTTGCCTCCAACCAGTTCTTCCTTCTTTGGGGGCCCGCTGCGGCCCCATGTCCCACTGCCACCACCGCTGCTGCCACTGCTGCTGCCACCACCGTCCACAGGAGTCACTGGTCAAGAGAAGCCACTGGGTTACGGGGTCTTGGACAGTGTCTGCCCACTGTGCTCCCCGCCTCACTCTCAGATCCACCCTCCACCAGCAAGTCCAAGGGACCTTGGATTCTAACCCAGGCATGACCCTTCCCTTGCTCATTCCACCCCCACCCCCAGCCTTGGCCCTTGCTGGTCCCTCTGGCAGGGACATACTTCCTTCGGATCCTGGCCCTCCTCGCTCCTTCTCACCCCGCAGGTCCCTGCTCAAACCCCAGCTCCTTACACGGGCCTTCCTGATGTAAAACAGCCATTTTGCTCTTTTATTCCCTTCCCTGCTCTCCTTTACAGCACTTAGCGCTACAGGAAATTGTCCCCCTAACTGACTTGTTGGCTTGTTTATTCTGTCTCTCCAATGAGAATCAGGGAGGGGACCCTGCCTGTCTTGTCCCTGTTGTTCCTGTTCCTCCGGCTCAGTCCATGGTATGTGTGCAGAGAAAGTTTGTTGATGACAGATGGGTCAGGGCCTGGGGGAGATACTCACAGCGAATGGCCCTCAGCCGGGGAATGATGCTGGGGCTCGCTGGGGGGCTGGCCCCGTCGGATCCTTTCCGCTTGTCCAGGGTTGGAGAGGCCTGGACTGTGATCTTATGCTCGAAGCCTGCGAAAAGAAAGAGACTTTCCTGAGCAAGCGGCTCCATGGGTAGCCAAAGAGAAGGTCTCTTTGTAGGATAGAAGGAGTGCTGGAATGGGAACCCCACTGGTTTGCATTCCCAAACTGCCCAAGTTACCTGGAGGCCAAGGATGGGGAGAGGGTGCCCACTTTGGGGCCTCCTGCACCTCTGGGGTAAAGGGCAGCCTTCTAACCATGATGAGCCCACCAGAGACCTCTGGCACATGCCAGAGGTTGAGAGGAAGGATCCTAATTGGGTCCCTAATTAACTAAGGATTGACTATGGATCTAGGCCTAATTGTCCAACGTGGTGGCCATTAGCCACATGTGGCCACGGAGCACTTGCCGTGTGGGATGGCCGCTGAGGAACTGGAGAGTTTACACTTCATCTGTGTGGTTGCAGTGGATTTAAACTTAAACTTAGAAATGGATACTCAGTTTGGTTATTGAAAACCTTGAAGTACGTTTGGAACAACTTGGGTATGTGAATCGCGCGCGCGTGTGTGTGTGTCTACTTTCCCAACTGCAAATTTCATGAAATCTAAACGCAGATCAAGTATTTTTTGATGCAGATTTAGTGCCTGGACCAAGTCAGATGCACTGTAACTTGTATGCTGGGTTTCAAAGATTGAGTATGAATAAAAAAGGTAAAATCCCTAACAACGTTTCCTGTGTTGGTTACATGGGACACCATAACATTTTGGATCTATATATTGGGCTAAATAAAATACATTGTTAAATTCAATGCCACCTATTTCTTTTTCCAGCTTTTAAGGAGGCCAGGAGGAGATTTAAAACTTAGCTGTGTGGCTTGCATTAGGTTTTGTTGGCCAGTGCTGTTTTGAGCACTGCACTATGGCTTCTAATATCCCAGAGACAGAGTCGAGCAGACTTTACAGGGCTTATGGAGGTGAGCACTGTAAGGGTCCCTAGGAAGCAGCCTTTGGGAAAACAAGAGCCCAAACCTGAACTTGAAATTGATTAAGCCATGTGAAACAAAAGGGCTGAAGGTCAGCAATTTCACATGGTTTAATACCACTTTATCAGAAATGCAGGGGAAGGGGTGCCTGGGTGGCTCAGTGGGTTAAAGCCTCTGCATTCAGCTCAGGTCATGATTCCAGGGTCCTGGGATCGAGCCCCACATCGGGCTCTCTGCTCAGCAGGGAGCGTGCTTCCTCCTCTCTCTCTGCCTGCCTCTCTGCCTACTTGTAATCTCTGTCTGTCAAATAAATAAATAAAATCTTAGAAAAAAAAGAAAAAAAATTAAAAAAAAAAAAAAAAAGAAATGCAGGGGAAGGAGGGGTGTGTTATGTGATGCCAGGGGGATCCAGGGGGCTGCAAGCGGCAACATCCGCTCCCATTGTGGGAGATGCCATGGATAAATGATGTTCCTCAACAAATTTCTGGCAAGCCAGAAAAAGCAGGAGACTGAAAGATAATTAAAAAACAACAACAACAACAACAACAAAAACTAAACTAAAACAAAACAAAAAAAATTAAAACAAACGAACAAAACAGATGGGAGAGGAAACAACGAAGAGAAGTAGAGGAATGAATACCTCGAAGGTCATAAAAGAGGTTACTCTCGGTGGAGGTGGGGATGGCTGGGGATTGGTGTTCAGAAGGGGTGTGAGGGCACTCGGGGTGGCTGGAGGTTCTCTCTGCCTTCATGGGGCAGGGACCTATATGTGCTCCGGAAGCTATACTGTTTTCTGGTCTTTTTCCACATGCGTGATATAGTTAGCAAGGAAAAAAAGTTTACAAACTAAAAGGAAGATGAAAAGCCCTTGTTAGGCCTGGTCCTGGCAGCCTCGGGGGGTGGGGCCGGGGGCGGTACCGGAGGGCAGGCTGATGTGGCTGCCGCCTTCCCGCAGCTTGAGGAGGCGGCTGCGCTTGAAGTTGCCCTTGCGTTTGCGGACCCGCGGCTTCTCCTGGCTCAGCTGGCACATGAGCAGGTGCAGCTCCCGCTCCACGATGTCCATCTCGCGCTCCGCCAGCTCCTGCTCCCGCCGCCGCAGCTGCTCCTCCTGGAAGCGCTGCTCCTGAGCGGCCCGCAGCAGCTCCTCCTCCCGACTCCGGAGCTCCTGGGGAGGAGCCAGGAGGCTGGGGATCAGGGGGCATACCTATCTGCCCCCTAGCCCCGTACCCACCTCTCTCCGCCCCCCCTCCGCCCCGGGGATGCACCCGCGGCTGCTGTGGTCAGGGCATAGCACGAGCACGACCAGCGATGGGGCAACTCACTCTTTACCAGCCCTGTCAGGAGATGAGACTGTTTTAGCACAAAGAAAGGGGTGACTTTATTTTTTCCCCCTTTGATTTTTAATTTTTTGGCTCCTCAATTTGGAAAACTTCAAACATCCAAAAAAGGCAAAGTAGTGCACCAATGTACTGTTCACCACTGGAGGTCAGCCACTGTTCATACTTTGCAAAGCTGCCTTCATGTCACATCTCCCTTGCCTCCCCTGTCCTTCCCATTCTGGCTGTTGGGTTTCAGAACCCCATAGATCAGGCAGTATCACTTGTAAGAATGTCAGTGCCTGGTGCCTTTTCTTATTATGCAAAGAAGCCCCCCTTGGCTCTGGATGGACCCAAAAACTGCAGCTCAGGGGAGGGGCCTCTGCCCCACTGAAGGCCCCAGAAGGCAGGCTCTCACTTCATTCCACCCACTCTGTCCCCTGCCTTCACCTTCTCTTTGGTCCGGAGGTCATCGAACATATGCTGAATTTCCAGCTTCCAGTCTTCCTGCAGCGAGTGGAAGGACTCCAGTGGCATCTGGAACAGAGCTGACTGTTCGATGACTTCAAGCCGCTTCAAGATGCTCCCGAAATCTGGCCGCCCGTGGGGTTCTGGGTCCCAGCATTCTGGGGTGGGGGTGGGGAGGACAGCGGTGGGAGGGGAGATGTCAGTGGTCGTGCTCTGGGGCATCACCTTGCTCCATGGAAGGCAGGACTTCAGGGGACTGTGGACCGACAACTTCCACGGAGCCGAGGGGAAGGAAGGCAGAGCCAAATTCCGGGCAACATTTCACTCAATGAAACTCTGGGAGAGAAACCTGGGGACCCGCTCCCTCATGTGTGGCAGAATCAAGGATCAGGGAGGAATCCCAGGGCCAGTGAATGCTAACAGCTGGCCTGAGGAGCCGTGGGCCTGGCCAGAACAGGAGTCTGGGGGCCATGGAGGCAGTCTGTAGTCTGATGGTTGCAGCCCCTTCTCCCTCATTTCTGGGCCCACTGGGATGGATGGGTGTGAAGGGGTGAGGGCTGGCCCGAGGGCCCCTGCCACCCGAGCTGAGCCTATCTCCACAGGGCCCTGGCTCACCCTCCAGGAGGCGGGCAAAGGGCTCGGGGCACGTGGAGGGGATGGGCAGCGTCAGCTTGTTCATAGCCACGCCATACGCCACGGCCAAGGCGTCGATTTCACGGTAGGGGACCTCACCCGTCAGCAGCTCCCAGAGCAGCACCCCGAAGCTGCAGGTGGGGAAGAGGGAGGGGTGATGCTGCAGCCCACCCGAATCCTCACCTACACCCCAGCCCTGCCTCTGGTCCCCTGGGGGGCCTCCCTCACCCCAGCAACCCCCAGTGAGGCCACAAGAACATGATTGACCTCTGCCGGCCTGATCTCAAATAGATGTTATGGGGTTGGCTCTCTCTGATGTCTTGCCTTTGCTCTCTCTCCCCTCACCCCTACCTGAAAACCTTCAGTGTGTCCCCTGTGCCCATGGGGCAAAGGCACTTTTCTTAGCCCTGACCTCTGATGACCCCTGTAGCCCCTGCCTCTAAGTGCTCTTGCCCCTGCACCAACCCCAGCACCAGCTGCGGTCACGTCGAACAAGTTGAACCAGCCCTGTTCTTCCTACCCTCTGGCTTCGCACATGCTGTTCCCTTTGTCGAGGACATCCTTCCCTTTGCGTAACTGTCCTTTAAGTCAGAATTCAGGTACCCTCTCTACCAGGAAGCCTTCCTTGATTCCACAGCCTCCAAAGCTAGGTTAGAGGCCCCTCCTCTATGTTCCCACAAGACCCCTCAGCACTTACCTCTAAAAACAAGTTAACACTATTTAACATGTATAAAGCACTTACTCCAGGCCAGCACCGTGCTAGGCGCTCTCAGTAATCCTCACAACAGCCCTGTAAGGCAGAAGGTATGGGTATGACCCCCGTTTTATCCGGCGAGCAGGCACAGGCTCAGAGAGGCTAAGTTGTCTGCCTAAAGGTCACACAGCCAGTAAGTGGACAGGTCTCAGGCCTGCTTGAGGCCCATGGCAGTGTCCTTAATGGATATGCAACACCGGGGCATGCACCCCTCTGCTGGTCCCCTGCGGGTCCACCTGCTCCGGGAAACTGAGCTCCCTCAGGAGCCTAATGACCATCTCATGCAGCGCCCGGCATGCGGAAGGTCCCCGGGCTCCCCCACATCCACGCGTGCGTTCACTCCACATAGAAACACATCCGCTCTGTGCCAGACATTGTTCTAGGCCCCGGAGCAAGAGGGACACCATGTCTCCTCTCCTCCAGTGGGCAGCCTCCCTTCTCCTGGCCTGCACTGGGACTCTGAGTGGGGCGTATCCTGTCTGAAATCATTTTCCATCCTCCTTTGTAGCTAAGGGAGCCTCTGTGGCGACGGCCCCGGACAGTGGGATGGAGGAGGCTATGTCCGCTGCAACTAACTGCTGGGAAGCGTCCTTAGAGAGAAGGGGTGTCTTTTCTGCTTTTGGCCTTCCTACTGGCTGTAATGTGGTCCTAAAGGCTGGAGCCCAAGGAGCCACTTTGGATGTTGGATGATGAAGCGAGCTTGGGAACAGAGGCCACTCGAGGTGGAGGAAAACAGCAGCGGCATGAACCCCGTACCTTCCCTGCATCGCTGGAAACCTGTTGGGATGTTTGGACTGTCATGACCACCAGGGAGCGTGATGACGTCTGGGGGCCAGGAACCATGTATGCCTGGTGTCCTGAAAAGTACAGGTGGGACCACACAAGGAAGAATGACCTTGCCTGATGTCAGTGACACCCCTGTTGAGGAACCCCCTGATCTAGGATCCCGAATTCCTGTTGTCGGGGGCCCCACAGAGGCCCTGGGCTTTACATGCAAGCAGAAGCTTCCATTTGTTGCATTTGGGGTTTTCTGCTCAGAGATCTGGCTCTGTTAAATGTTCGGTACCACAGATGAATGCTTCAACATAAAGCCACTCAGAGCCTTCTCCGAAGGGCTGCACTGCTCTCACGGAGACCTCCTGTCTGATTTGTCTGCCCCAAAGCCATGACTTTGCTGCTTGGTCCATCTGGAGCCTCAGCTGGGGACTGACCTGGGTTGGGCTCCCTCCCAGGAGGAGGCCAGGGGTTGAAGAGGTCCAGCTGCCACCAACCAGCCTCGCTGGTGAGGGCAACAGCCTCCTCACTGGCGCCCTCCCCCACTACTCCTGTCCCCCACAATCCTGTCCTCATCCTCCAGCCCAGGGAGCCTTGCAACACTCAGCCAGACCATGCCATTCACTAAGGTCACTCTCGGCTTTCGCCCGCACATAGAATAAAGCCCAGTGCCTGGTCCCTCGTCCCGCTCTCTCCTCTGTCATTTCCTACCACCTCTCTCCTTGCCTGCTCTGCTCCAGCCGCGTGGGCCTCGTAGTTGTATCTGGAATGGACCAAGCTTGTTCTCACGCTGGTGTCTCCTTTGTGGGCCCTGTCCCCATTGCCTGGGAAGCTTCTTCCCCCAAACTGCACAGGGCTGGCTCCCTCGTGTCTGTCCGAACTCAGTTCAAGTCTTGCTTCCCAGCAAAGCCTTCCCCAAAGTCATCCTCCGGCTTTTCGATCTGCCCCCTGGCTCTTGATACCGTCTGCTGCTTTGTCCTGGGGGTTAGCTCGATATCTTTTGAAATTATTTTAGGACTTTTTAAACTCAAAACCAGCTGTTTTCCCAGCTTTTTTGTGTGTTTATTTACTTATTTATTATCCCCATGGCCAGGAAATGTGTCTACTTTTATTTCCTGCCGTATCCCTAGCACCCAGAGTAGACGGACGGACGGCTGGGTGTATGGGTGGATGGACGGATGCCTCCAAAGGCCTCAGTTCCCTGCTGACAAGTGGGGTGGCATGCTAGATGGTGTCTGAGGACCCTGGTGCTGACACCTTATCTCTAGATCTTTGGAATTTTCCACTCGAATCCGAGTCCTCAGCTGCCACCTGACCGCACGGAGCAGACACCCGCTTTGGTGTCTGCCAGCCTGGCCTTGCCAGCGGGCCCCTTGGCCAGGCCCGGATCCTCGCTTCAGTGGGAGACCACCCCTCCCACTCTGTCACCCCTCCCCCCGCCCCTGCTCCCCCATTGCCAGGACTCCCCCGCCGCCCCCATCAGCACCTCCAGACGTCACTGCTTTTGGAGAAGAGGGAGAGGCGGATGACCTCTGGAGCCATCCAGGCGTAAGTCCCCGCAGCGCTCATTTTGGTGGTCTTGTGCCACTCGCGGGCGAGGCCGAAGTCTGTGATCTTGAGCACCGTGTCTGCGAGGTTGTGGTTCTCGATGGCCTCCAGGATAAGGACTGGGGGGTGGGGAGGAAGAAAGGCGGGTCACCCCACAGCTTCTGGGCTGCAGACCCGAGTGTCCCGGCCCCTGCCTCAACTGGAGTCCCCGACTTGTTCTCTCCTCACCTTAAGCTGTCCATCCCCCTCCCCGCAGTGGCTCCTTTCCTGGTCTGGAATATCGTGGACCCTTCCCTGCAGTCCAATCCCTGCCCCAGGCTCCCACGAATGCGGAGGGGGCGTCTCCTGGGCCCACTACCCTCCTCACTTCAACCTGGGCTCTGGGGAGCTCATCGCAAGGTCTGTAGCCAATGCCTTGGTTCTCCTTGGTCTAGGCCTTGAATTCCCAGCCAGCCCAGAGGCAGGAACTACAGGCCATGAGCAGAAGGAATGAATGTGGTTCTGTCTTTGTTACCCCCTGTGGCAAACTGCATGGGCGGGGGCGCATTCTACTTCCTTCTGCAGCATCACAGTCCTGGCCAGGTGATTGTGCCTTCCTCTCCCCCGGGAAAGAGGCAGAATGCATTTCCCCCTCCTTGACTTCCGGGTTGTTAGCCACGTGACTTGTTTTGGTCAACAGGATGAGGCTGAAGTGACAGAATGCCAGGTCCTAGCCTAGGCCTTGAGAGGCCTCACCCATCTGCCTGCCCTCTCAGCTTCTGCCATCACCGAGAGACCATGCTCTGCTCGGCTAGCCTGCTGGTCCAGAGTGCACGGGAGCTACCTGGAGTCAAGGCTCTCCGGCTGAGCCCAGCCTACAGCTTACCCTCTGGCAGGCGTGCATGTGTGAGCAGCAATGAATGACATCAAGTTTTAAGACACTGAGCCTTGGGGGTGACTTGTTTCATAGCATTAGGGTGACAAAATCAGACAGACATATCCCCCAAGCATATTGAGTGGTTCCAGCTTGCTGCCTGGGATGGTTCCTAACGATGATTATAATCACAGCTGGTTTTATCAGCAGTCCGTTATATGGTATGCACTGTGCTAAGCCCTTCACATGAATTAACTAGAAAGCAGCCCATTTTATCGACTAGGCTCAGAGAGATGAAGTCTCCTGGCCAAGATCATACAGCTAGAAAACTGTGCAGCAAAGACCTGATCAAGATCTGTCCCGAGAGCCCAATCTCTTATCTGCTATGATGTTCTACCAGCTTCTACCAAACGGAGGCCCCAAAGCGTACAGGGTCCTGCCTCGGTTTGAATCCCGTTCTGCCGCTCACTAGCAGATCCTTGTTAATGTATTCTTCTTAACGCTAAAATTTCTCCTCTGTTAAATGGAGACAACGGTAATATTTACTCTAGAGGGTTGTAGGAAGGATTTAGGGCCTGAAGCAACAGTTCGTCCTTACAAAATCCTGGCTATTGTTATTAGTATGCGACGTCACCGTAATTGGTCCTTAGTCCTCCACCTGGATCTTTGATCCTTTCTGGCTACATCTCCCATCATCAAAGCCCAGAGGCCTCCCTCAACTCTCTGGCATATGACTCCATCCCTCTCTTCTTGGTCCCCACCTCTCCTATTTGTGGGGTGACCCTGTGACAGAGGGAACTCCCTCCCATCTGCGTCACCCCTGCATAGAAACCCTCTAATGGCTTCCACGGCATTGACTAAAATACCCCAAATCCTCATCATGGCCCCCAGGGTCATCCTGATCTGGGCCCTGCCTACACTTCTGACCTCATCTTCTAATTCTGCCTCATTCCTCTTCTTCCAGCCCCTCTGGTCTCCTCGCTGTTTTCTCCAACAAGGCATGTTCATTCCCACCTTGGGACCTTGGGTCGTCTTTGCTCAGGCCTCCACTCCAGGACTGCCTCCCCTGCCTATCTGACTCCAAGAGCTCCTTCTGCCTCATCTGTGATCTACTTTATTTCCTTCAGAGCCCCTGATACTCTCTGGAAACTGTCATCTATCTCTCTACCTACCCATTTAAATAACCATCATCTACTTCTATTTATTGGCCCCTAACTTCCATATGGGGAAATCTTGCCTGGTTCACTTCTGTAATCCCAGAGCTTACGATAGGGCCCATATACTTAATTCTACTTATGAATTACTGGTTGAATGAACCAGTGTATGTGCAACACCAGGAGAGGGGCTCCTTTGGGAAAGAGGAATGGAGGAAGCCGGGCTGTGAAGTCCCATGACCTGTCCCAGCCACAGACCTGTCCCACTGACTGAGCCTACAGAGCCCCAACAATCCTATGTCCAGTAGCAATGGCTGCAGGAAACCTGGCGGCACGGGTGTGTGTCCTTACACTCCACCTTTAGGCTGTTGAATCAGCAGGGGTGAGGAAGGGCCAAGAGCACAGTCAGCCTTCAAGAGGACATGCTGCCCATCCTGCCTCCACTTGCCCAGCATATCAGAGCATCAGGGAAGGCAGGAGCCATCTGTGTGTCTCTTGCTCCATTCCCCAGCCCTGGCACAGCGCTTGGCACCCCTCGAGCTCCTGGCACCTCTGTTTGTGCCCAAATGCGAGGCCTAGAAGGTAAGGAACACACATCCTTCTGCTGCAGGGGCTTTGCTGTTGCGGAGCGGGTTGGGGAGGGCAGAGCGACAAAATTGTAAAAAAAAACCCAAAAAACAAAAAACAAAACCCGCAAGATGAATTCAAACAAATGTCAAGGTGCGGAATTGGCAGAAATCAGAAGTAGATGAGATGTGGGGGTCCAAAGGTGAGGGCAAAGGGGAACCCGTCACATTTCAGGTGAGGCACACTCTGGCCTCATTCACTGCTGAGCCCTTTCCTTAGCGCATGACTTGGCCCAACAAACATCAGATGAGAAAAGAAAGAATGAATCCATCAGTGTGGAAGGAAAGGGAGTGAGGTGAGGCAGAGGAAGGATGGGAGGAGCCAGGAAGGTAGGCTTTCCCCTGCTGTATACTTAGGACCCCGGGCAGGGTGTGGCTCGGGAAGTACTGGGGAATGAATGAAATCTTTAGTTTGTGAGGACCACAAGGGTGGAAACCACTGGGAAGAGGTGCTCAATTAACATGTGCTAACATCATGAGAAGCTCCTGGACCTAAGTGGGGGTCCTGGGGAGCCTTCCCTTCTGCCTGGCCCCAGTTCCCATTCAACCAACCAAGCAACTTCTGAGAGCCTGGGATAAGCCCGGAATCCTGGAAGCTTTTACATAAGGCACATCCCGCTTCCTCCTCCCTCACCTCCACTTGGCCTCCGCTAGCTGGGGTAGAGGCCTGGGAGGACTCCAGGAAATGGTTCTCAAGTGGGGGCGGCTTTATCCTCCCCCCACCCCCAGGGGACGTTTGGCAATGTCTGGAGACAAGTTTCGGTTATCATAACTGGGGATGGGGAATGCTCAGGGCATCTGGTGGGCAGAGGCCCATGAGCCTGCTAAAGAGACCCCGACACACAGGGCAGCCTGCTCAGATCCTCTGGCCCCAAAGGTAAATAGTGCCGAGGCTGAGAAACCCTGACTCCAGGCTAGGCTCTTTCTATCCCCGCCCTGCAGACTCTGGCATCGGGGCTGGAGAGCGAATGCCATGAGGGCGGCCACTGCATTGGTGCTGTTTGATGCCAGGAGGGCAGGGCCAGTCACATTAACAAAGCGACTGTGACTCTGTAGTCTGGGGTACAGGTGGCCCCTTGACCTTTCTGAGCCTCCTTTTCCTCCCTTAATGGCGAGGCCTGCCTCACTTGGCCGGGAAGGTAATCTCCTGCCCCTTCTCACCCTAGGCAGTGTCTTCTGGTGTCCCCATTTCCCACCACCTACAATTGACCTCACAAGATTCGTAGAAGCAAGTTTTGGGGGGAGGACACCACTTACTGTTGATGGACTTGAGGTCCCGGTGGATGATGGGCACAGGGGCATCATTGTGTAGGTAGTTCATGCCCCGGGCCACCTGCACAGCCCAGTTGACCAGCACGTGAGGGGGCACCCGGCGGCCTGCCAGCACCCTGCTCAGTGCGCCCCCCCTGGCATACTCCATCACCAGGCAGAGGTGTGGGGGGCTGAGGCAGGCACCTCGGAGGGCAATGATGTTGGGGTGCTTCAGGGCTCCGAAGAGCCGGGCCTCCTGGCGCACCTGCTCTGCTGTCACTGCCGGGTCCCGCTCAGGGTCCAGCCGGGCGGCCTTGACAGCCACCTCCTCGCCGCGCCACAGGGCCCGGTAGACCTTGCCAAAGCCCCCTACACCGATGATCTCCTCTAGCTGCAGCTCGTGGAAAGGGATCTCCTGGGGCAGCTGGAGGCCCGCGGGCGCGGCGGGGGCGCCGGGGGCTACGTAGTTGCTGGGGAAAACGCCCACACGGCCGCTGGGTAGCTGCCCGGTCCACCAGCCCTCGTCGCCCGACACCGCACAGTCCTGGGAAAGCACCTGGACGCGGTCGCCCCTCCGCAGGGTCAGCTCCTCATCGCCCGCCGCCTCGTAGTCGAACACCGCGGTCCAGACGGGCCCCGTGGGGGTCGTGCCCCACTCCTTGGCCGTCCCCCCCTCCTCCTCCTCCATGGGGGAGGGGCCGGGGGCTGCGGGAGGCCGCTTCACACTGGCTGCCCGCGGGATGCAGAGGGGGGGCCCCGGTGGCCAGGATGGGGGGCAGTCCCTGCGGGTTTTAGGGGGCTCCTGGTGGCCATGGCCGGGGGGAGGGGGGCCTCCGCAGGAGCAACAAAAAGCCTCCTTAAAAGGGCAGGGTCGTCCCCTCTGATTTAGCTGCCCAAGCGGGGCGGGGTGCGGGAAGGGCGGCGGGTTCACCTGTTCCCCCCAAATGTCAGGGCGCTAAGAGGGCCTGGCCGCGCGGCTCCCGAATTCCTGCCGGGGCCCGCCGGTGGTGGACGAGGGTGAGGGAAGCAGGCAGCCCCCTTCCCCGCGCCTCTCACCCCGCGCAGCTCCACCGGCGGCCCCCGGCTCCGCATCCCGGGCCACGACTGCCGGGCGGGGTGGGGGTGGTTGGGCCCGGGGGGCGCCTGCCCCGCGATGGGGTGGCGCGCCCCTCGGCCTTCTCACGCGCGGGGCGGCCGGTCAGCCCCCATCCTCAGCACCGGCCTCCCGGTCGGCCCCAGCCCTGCCCCCGCCCGCGCCGCTTCCCGGGGCCGCCGGCGGTGCCTGAGTGACGTGCTCGCCGCCGCCGCCGCGGTGCCGCCTGGGAGTTGTAGTCTCCGCCCGGGCGGCCTCGAGGCTGTCCCCTAGCCCCCAGAGCCCCGCTGCCAACCTCGGGCCACAGTGGGGACCCCGGGGGGCCGAAGGAATCCTCCCGGGGAGATAAGCCTGGCCTCGGACCCTGGGACCCCTTGGACCGGACGCCTGGAGGAGGGGAGGAGGAGGGGGCCAAGCGCTCCTCACAGACCCTGCGGGTCCGCGGCTCAAGGTGGGATTGACGGTGGCTGACTGGCTTCGCAAAGCGAAATACAGAAGCTGCCCGAGTGGTGGTTACTGCCTCCAACCTCTAACGCGGCTGGGACAAGGTCCTCTTTGCTGGCCGGCCCCTCTGGGTCCCGACCCGAGGTGCACGTCGGGAAATGTAGTCCGTTCTCGGACCCGCGCGACAGGAGGCGGCCCCAAACACTGGAAGCGTGTTGGTGGCTCTTGCAAGCTAGGGGGTCCGGCTGATGGAGAGGCCTCAGCGGGGAAGACCCGGCAGGCAGGACGGGTTTACTGTCCGTGGGGGAAATCACAGCCATGTCTTTTCCCACCAGTTCTGGGTTCTTCCGCCTCAGCAGTCAAACCTCATACCCTCGAGAATTCCCCGCCTCCCAGAATAGGAACTTCAATTTATTGGGGCTTAACGCGCCTCTTGTGCTAAGTGCTTTGCACGCGGGGAGCATCATTAAATTCTTGCAGAGACCCCATTTTACAGATGACGTGTTAAGAAGCAGAGTCTCTTGTCCGAGGTCACAGAGGTGTAAATGGCAAAGTGGGAATCAGAGGCAGATTTTTAAATTAAACATGATTCTTCAAACACATTGCCTTCCCATTTAAAGAGTGAGGAAACTGAGTCCTGCAGAGGTTCAGTGACTGGCTCAAGATCTGTAAGCTTCTAAGCGGCAAAATTCTGGGCCTTTCCCGTGGCTTTTCCTGGGTGGCCCGGAGGTCTGGAGGTAGGAGAGAAGAGAGGAACTCTGATGGGCTGTGGTTCCCAAGGTCCAGAGAACTACCCCCCAACCTTCACCCTCCCTCCCCAACTTAGGACCTATCAAGAATGCTTGTTAGAAGACAGAGTCCCCCCCTTATTCTGAGTATAGGTGATTTTGCCGTGACTGATATACGCGTTCCTGAAAAAAATTGGGAGTTCTACAAAACAGTGCGCTATAAATAACAAGGCTTTATAGGAAAAATAGAACTAGGAACAGATTGTTCAAAACGTACGCAACTTTATAATCAGAGAGCTACGAAACCAGTAAGACATACCAATGAGAAACCAGTAGAAATACTAACACAGTTAAATTTCCACAGACATTCGCACTTAGGAGCGCCTTCAGTCCCTTCTTTGCAGTCTTTAAAGGCTGGGGCTTGTGCTTCCTTCTCGGAGATGCTGGTCTGGAGGTAATAATTTCTAATGGAGACCATTTCCATCAAAATTAAAAATCTGATTGAAGGTGTTGTCTCCCATTAATCTGTCATTTTGATATGAGAGAATATCATTGTAGTTTCTTCATCTGCATTCACAGCTTGGCCACATACCATAACATTGCAGCAAGCATTATGGTCTTTAAACCACCAAAAGGAGCCTCTGTGTATCTAAAGGAAGAGCCTTCTGCAGATTTGCCGCTTTTTGTGTGTAAAGATCCTCTTTGATCACTAGGCTTCCTCTTTTAACTGTGAGAACGCTTGCCCCTGATTGCTTCAAAATATTAACTTCTGGGAGAAAATTGCCCATTAACCAACATGCTTGTGTTGTGCTGACATTGTTACTCTGTTTACCTTGTGGGTTGATTCAAATCAGAGAGAGGCAGGTGGGAGGCAGAACAGGTGGTTTCCAAGTAGCTGTCTAGACTTGGGTGAGGAAGGGGAGCCTGCTTGATTCTAAGCCTGGGAGGGGGGCACCTGGGTGGCTCAGTGGGTTAAAGCCTCTGCCTTGGCTCAGTGGGTTAAAGCCTCTGCCTTCGGCTCAGGTCGTGATCCCAGGGTCCTAGGATCGAGCCCCACGTTGGGCTCTCTGCTCTGCAGGAAGCCTGCTTCCTCCCCTCTCTCTCTGCCTGCCTCTCTGCCTACTTGTGATGTCTCTCTCTTTCTGTCAAATAAATAAAATCTTAAAAAAATTTTTTTAAAAATTAAAAAAAAAATTAAGCCTGGGGGGTCCTGCAGGGGAATGGGGAGTGAGATAGACCTTGTCAATGCCATAACAAATGCCTTGGATTTTCATTGAGCTTGTAATGAATAAGTTACTAATTTGGGGAGAATTTATGATTTGTGATATTGAGTCTTCCATCTTGGACACAGGTATAATTTTCTCCTGGGATATCTTATGCATGCGTTCTCTGGTTCACTCCCTGGGACTTTACTGTTTTTACTTATTTATTTATGACTTGGATTTTTTCTTCTTATCAGTTACGGCTATCTGCTTTTATTGCTAATGTTGTATCTGGCTACGTTATTGAACTCGCTCTTACTTGTTTTAATTCTCCATACTCTCCTGGCTAGATAATCCCCTTGAGGTAACAAAATGACAGCTTAATATTTCCACCTTTATAACTCTTTGCTCTCCCCTTCCCCTTTGGCTAGGAATCCCAATGCAATGTTACCTATAGTGGTGATAATGAACAATCCTTATCTTGTGCCAGGCTTTTTTTTTTTTTTTTAATATTTTTATTTTTTTAAAAAGATTTTTATTTATTTATTTGACAGAGAGAGAGAGAGAAAGAGAGATCACAAGTAGGCAGAGAGACAGGCAGAGAGTGGCGGGGAGGCAGTCTCCCTGCAGAGCAGAGAGCCCAATGTGAGGACCCTGGGATCGTGACCTGAGCCCAAGGCAGAGGCTTAACTAATGCACTGAGCCACCCAGGGGCCCCATTGTGCCAGACTTTTAATACTATTTCCTTTAGGGTTGTTTTGCGTTTGTTTTCAGAATGGAATTGGCCCGTGGTTTTCTTTCTTGCCCTGTCCTTGCCCAGTTTTGACAGTAGGGAAATGCTAGCCCTGTTCTATGATTTGGGGGAACCGTCTACCTTATTCTGCAATCTGGAACGGTTGTGGTTCAGGGGAGTTATCTGCTCTTTCAGCATTTGACTGAAAGGTCTTCCATGCATGGTACCTTTCTGGTAGTTCTTTGTCATTTCAACTTCTGTGGGTGTTGGTTTATTTTATTATTTATTCATTACTTTCTCCTGGAGTAAATTTTTGTAATTTATATTTGCCTACAACAATCTCTGTTTTATCTAGGATTTCAGATTCATTTATACATGTTATTTTTTATACTTTATACATGTTATTTTTTATGACTTATTTGCATCTGAAGTTGTATTTCCTTTGGTTTTCCTGGTACTTATTTGTTCCTTCTCTTCTTTTTCTGCAAAGTTGTCCAAAATTTTATAGTTTTATCAGTGTTAAAAAAACCAGATTTGGTTTACTGATAATCTCTCCTACTTATTTTTGGGGAGGGATTTTATTTATTTCTGCTTTGTTGATTCATTCTCCACATTTCTCCCCCGCATTTATTTTTTTTTATTTTTATTTTTTTAGATTTTATTTATTTATTTGACAGAGAGAGATCACAAGTAGACGGAGAGGCAGGCAGAGAGAGAGAGAGAGAGAGAGAGAGAGGGAAGCAGGCCCCTGCTGAGCAGAGAGCCCAATGCGGGACTCGATCCCAGGACCCTGAGATCATGACCTGAGCCGAAGGCAGCGGCTTAACCCACTGAGCCACCCAGGTGCCCCATTTCTCCCCCGCATTTAGTTATTCTGTGTACTCCAGGTCTTTTTTTTTTTTAAGATTTTATTTATTTATTTGACAGAGAGAGAAATCACAAGTAAGCAGAGAAGCAGCAGAGAGCGGGGGGGGGGGGCGCGGGGGGGTGGGGGGGATCGGGGAAGCAGGCTCCCTGCTGAGCAGAGAGCCCGATGCGGGGCTCTATCCCAGGACCCTGAGATCATGACCCTCATGACCTGATTCAAAGGCAGAGGCTTAAACCAGTGAGCCACCCAGGCCTCCTCCAGGTTTTGATATGTGGTACTGATGAAGTTCTAGAACATAGGTGAGGTTTGGTAGGCTGAGGTCTGACCAAGAAAGAATTCTTGAGACATCTTTGGTGCAAAATGGTGGTTTATTAAAGCACAGGGACAGGACCCGTGGGCAGAAAGAGCTGCTGCTCTGCTATCCTGAGGAGTCGCTGATTATATACACGGGAGTTGGGTAGGTGAGGAAAAAGGGGGTGTTAAGAAGGGCTGTCACGGTAAAGAAGACTGTCAGGACACTGGAGCTCTGGTTATTGTCAAGCCAAGGCTGTTTTTCCCTCTAACGAGGCACTGACATGAAGACAATTGGGAGTTTCCTGGTGGAATGTCACATTCCTCCTCTCAAATATCTTTGTCAGTGAGTTTTAGGTTTAGAAGAAATTTAACTTTATTTACATTTCCTTCTGCCTCAGCCTCCTTCAGTTTTATGGAGGGGAGGGTGACATTAGGGCTTGAGAAACTGAGTTACTTGTGCCTGGAAGTTGGGCTATTGATAAGGTAGCTTCTTTGTTGTGAATCACTAGGACATTTGTAGACCAAAGGAGACTCCTGTCTTGCAGGATTGTGATCTCTGCAAGTTAACTATTTGTTTTTCTTTTAGGGCAGCCAGGGGTGCTTGAGGAATGTCACACATATTACCGAGGGGAGCGGTTGGAGAGGGGGTGCAAGGTGCCAGCTTTTGCTTTGTTCTCAGCCAAACTTCTGCTCCTTCATACCGTTTTTTGTCATTCAGTTCCCCCAAAATGTAATGTCGATTAACCCCCAAATTACTTAGAAATGTATTTTTGACTATCTGTGTACCTGGATTTTTCCTTGATCATCTTTTTGTAATTGATTGCTGGTTTTATTCAATGAACATGTTCTAAATGATACAAATTCTTAGGAGTGTGTTGAGATTTCCCTTTGGACATAGTATGTGGGTTTTTTGCTTTGTTTTGGAAGTGTTCTCTATGGCGGTTTTTAAAAAAATTTTTAAAAAGATTTTATTTATTTATTTGACAGAGGGAGACACAACGAGAGAGGGAACACAAGCAGGGGAAGTGGGAGAGGGAGAAGCAGGCTTCCGGTTGAGCAGGGAGCCAGATGCGGAACTCGATTCCGGGACCCTGAGATCATGACCTGAGCCGAAGGCAGACGCTTAACGACTGAGCCATCCAGGCGCCCCCTGTCTGTTTTTAAAGGATATGCATTCTGATTGTTGGGATCAGATATCTGACCATTCGGGTTTATTAATTCTCTACATCTTATCTGCTACACCCTTACCTTTTTTCCTGTTTGATTTGTTGCCTTCTGGAAGGTATAATAAACTCTCCCACTTTTAGTGAGGATATGTCCATTTCTCCATTTAGCTGTATCAGTTTTTGCTTTATATATTTTGAAGTTATGTTGGTGAATGAGGATTTATGATACTAACATGATATCAGTGAATTATTCCTTTCATCATTATAAAATATCCTTTGTTGTCTTTCCTTATGATTTTTGCTTGTATTGCTTCCTTTTCTTTCTTTTTTTTTTTTTTAAAGACTTTATTTATTTGACACAGAGAAAGAGAGATACAGCGAGAGAGGGAACACAAGCAGGGGGAGTGGGAGAGGGAGAAGCAGGCTTCCCGCTGAGCAGAGAGCCCAATTCGGGGCTTGATCCCAGGACTCTGGGATCATGACCTGTGCGGAAGGCAGACGTTTAATGACTGAGCCACCCAGGTGCCCCTATCAATTTTCTTTTTTTTAATCTATGAAGGAGACCATGTGACTTTCCTACTTTATTCCATAATATAGTGCATTACATTGTTAACTTTCCAATGTTTACTAAAACCTACTCAATGCCATTTTATTTTCAGTACATTATTTGTATTTGCTTATCTAATATCTAGGAATTGTATATGCATTTATTTATTTTTTTTAATTTTTTAAAAAAGATTTTATTTATTTACTTGACACAGAGAGAGAGAGAGATCACAAGTAGGCAGAGAGGCAGGCAGAGAAAGGGAGAAGCAGACTCCCTACTGAGCAGGGAGCCCGATGTGGGGCTTGATCCCAGGACCCTAAGACCATGACCCAAGCCGAAGACAGAGGCTTTAACCCACTGAGCCACCCAGGCGCCCCTGCATTTTTTTTTTTTTAAGATTTTATTTATTTATTTGACAGACGAGAGAGAGAGGAGGAAGAAGGCTCCCCGCTGAGCGGAGAGCCAGACGTGGGACTCGATTCCAGGACCCCGGGATCATGACCTGAGCCGAAGGCAGAGGCTTTGACCCACTGAACCACCCAGGCGCCCCTGTATATGCATTTAGAAAGTAAAACGGACCTCTAATATTCTTTTCCCAGATTGTCCTTATTCGGTTGAGGAATCAAGGATATACCAGCTTCACAAAATGAATTTCTTTCCTCCCCCAGGCCCAGTAATAATTTGTATATGGTAGGTGTTATTTGTTCTTTGAAAGTTTGGTAGAACCCTCCTGGTAAACATTCTGGGGCTTCTTTTGATTAAAGTTTCCAGTTCTTTCATGGTTGTTGGTCTATCCAAAAGTTACTGTTTCTTCTTGTTTCAGTATTGGTATTTTCTCTTTTTATAGGAATCCATCCATCTTGTCAACATTTTAAAATGTATTGGTTTAGGGGTGCCTGACTGTCTTAGTCAGTTAAGTGTCTGACTCTTGATTTTGGCTTAGGTCATGATCTCAGGATTTTGAAATCAAGCTCTGCATTGGGCTCCACACTGAGTGTAAAGCCTGCTTAAGATTCTCTCTCTCCCTCTGCCCTTCCCTGCCCCCACTAGTGCATTCTCTCTTTAAAAAAAATGCACTGGTGGGGCGCCTGGGTGGCTCAGTGGGTTAAAGCCTCTGCCTTCGGCTCAGGTCATGATCCCAGGGTCCTGGGATCGAGCCCCGCATTGGGCTCTCTGCTCAGCGGGGAGCCTGCTTCCTCCTCTCTCTCTCTCTGCCTCTCTGCCTACTTGTGATCTTTGCCTGTCAAATAAATAAACAAAATCTTTAAAAAAAATGCACTGGTTAATAGAGTTAGAATTTTTATTTTATTATTCTAAAAATATTTATATCTGTAGTTCTTTCTTCCTTTTCACTAAGAATTACATTTTTATTTGGCATCTCTCCATCAGCTTTGCCTGAAGCATTTCAAATAGACAACATTTGTGGGTTTTTTTTTTTAAGATTTTATTTATTTATTTGACAGAGAGAGAGAGATCACAAGTAGGCAGAGAGACAGGCAGAGAGAAAGGAAGGGAGGCAGGCTCCCCGCCGAGCAGAGAGCCCAATGCCGGGCTCAATCCCAGGGCCCTGAGATCAGAGGCTTTAACCCACTGAGCCACCCAGGCGCCTCTCATATATAATTTCTTAATCTAAGCCTTTCTTCACTTGTTTTCAGTCTTCTTTGATAAAAATGTTGAAAGCTAGAATTACCCCTCAGACACTGCTTTTGGTCATGCTTTTGTTGCCATCCAGTTATAAGGATTTCTTTCCTTAATGTTTTATTTTTTAAACTCGAGAGTTATTTATATTATATTAAGTTTGGGGGGCATTTATAGTTTTGCTTTTTAGGGCTGTCCACACTAGAGTTTGGACTGAGGTATAACAAAGAAAGCCCAGAACAGAATGCCTCTGAGACATTTATTTCACAAAAAGCCCCAGATCTGGTAGGTGGCCACACCCCCAGAGGTCATAGGTCCCGCCTTTCATATTGCTCTGCTCTGAGCATTATCCTGACTCACATGGGTGAAGCCATCCCGCTGCCACCACATTCACATCCTAGCGTGTGAGAAGACAGAACTCGGAAGTATGGAGCCACTAGCTTCCTTTTAAGGGCATGACCCAGAAGACGCCCACCTTCCTTCCGTTCCTATCCAGTTGGCCAGGATGTAGTCTTATGGCTCCAGAAGGCAAAGTGCATCAGCTGAGGTTTGGTCAGAAAAACAGAAATTAAGCCAGTAATGTGAACAATCTACAAGCCAAGGAGAGAGGCCTCAGCAGAAACCGAATTGGCGGACGCCTCCATGTTGGATGCTCCAGAGCTGTGAGAAAGTTCATTTCTGTTGTTGTCTGAGCCACTCGGTCTGTGGTACTTGGTTACGGTAAACTAACATCGTCTCCGGTGCTGTAATCTTAGTCACAGCCTTTGCCCTGGAAGGAGGAACTAGGCCTTGACACGGAAGCCTTTCCAAAGCTGTTTGCATCGCACCCATAGCCCCGCCTGGTTAGGGAGCCAGATTTAACAAGCCCAGGCCTGGGATGTGTCTCATGGAGGCATCAGGATGTTCCTTTCTTCAGAGTGTCATTCACGTCCTTCTGCTCTGGAAAGAATCTGAGGACAGGCAACATCTTGGCGAGGCTCTGGACTCTTCCAGCTGCCTTGGCTGGGAGGACCTGTGGGATGCACTGGGAAGGACTGGGGGAGAGGTGAGAACAGCAGGGGTGAGGATGAGGGAAGAGAGAAAGAAGCGCTTTCTCCGTCATGGAACCAGATTTCTTTCAATGGGTGGGAGGAAGACACTTTATGAGGTTAGAAACATAGGGAGATGCAGGAAGGGAGCGGTGTATGGTGGGTTCAGGACTAAGGGATCCAGAGGTAGCTCAGGTGTCCCAGCCTCTTCTGCCTCCCTTGATTACATCAGGAGGCTAATTTCCTCATAGCTAATTGCATCTATTAACCTTGATTATTTCCTTCCCTCAGTCTCTGTGTATGACAAATTCACTGTGTCACTGAAAAAATATTTATTGAGCATGAGCACAGTACTGCCATGTAGCAATGGCGCAGACAGCCTCTGCCTTCATGCTGCTCCAGTCTGGGTGGGCAGGCAGGGCACTGAGCAAGCACCACAGGGAGTGTTGAGTATCTCACAGGGGCAGTAGGGGTGCTGCAGAAGCACTTACAGAGAGGGAATACTGGATCTGAAAACCTCAGTGAAGAAATTAAGACCTGAGAGATGAAGGGAGTGTGGAGAGAGAGTTCCAGGCAAAGAGAACTATGTTATGAAATTCCTGAAGCAATTCAAGTGTCAGCATATGACACAGAAGAAGCCCAGGTCCTGGACTGTGGAGTGACCAGGACAGTGGCAGGGCCTGAGGCAGCAGGTGGGAGCCTGCTGGAAAGAGCTTTCTAGGAAAAGGTAAGGATTTTGGACATTCCCAGAAGGTCAGTGGGAAACTATGGAAGGATTTAAGCAGCGTGACTGGCTCTGCTGTTTGTTGGGTAGATGATGTATGAATCGTAGACCAAGCTGCTGTGATAGTTGTTCACGCAAGAAATGATGGTGGCTTGGAGGAGGGTAGTTTTGGTGGGGACTGAGAGAAGTGACAGAGAACCTTGGGAACATTCTAAAGGATCTGATAGGGGGTGAAGGAGAAGGAAGAGCCAAGTGTGACTTTCAGATTTCTTAGAAGACCGTGAAGAGCTGGAAGACAAGAGGGTCTAGACATCACTCCATGAGGTCTGTCAAGGGGAAGCAGGATTTAAAAAAAAAAAAAATTGGAGTATGGGGGCCCAGGGCAGCTCAGTTGTTTAAGCATCTAACTTTGGCTCAGGTCATGATCTCAAAGTCTTGGAATTAAGCCCCAGGTCAGCTGCCTGCTCGGTGGCAAGTCTGCTTCTCCCTGTGCCCCTCCCCCCGGCTCATGCATATATGCATGTGCTTTCTCTCTTTCTCTCAAGTAAATAAATAAAATCTTAAAAAAATAAGAGTATGGAGAAGGATTAATAATATCTGGAAACACTGTTGGGGTGCCAGTACGACAGCACATTGTTCACAATATTTGTTGTCTCTCCTGAAGGATGCTCAGCTGATAGCTGGCTTGGCCATATGACTCACTTTAGCCCATGAAATGTGAATGCAAGTGACATGCATCTTTTCTGAGTGGAAGCTTCAAAAGCCAGCTCATGGCATTGCATGTGTCTTTTCTCTCTGCCAGGGGATTGGCAATGTTTTGCAGGCTGCCCATGAATGAAGAGACTGGGTCCATGGACGAAGGCATGGAGCAGGCCCCAGCCACCCCACGTTGGGTGAGGGAATATGAGTGAGTCTCTGTTTTTGTGTGTGTGAGAACCACTGGGGTTTGGCCTCATTTGTTTCTGGGGCATATATGCTGACCACCCCTCTCATCCTCTAGACTGTGAGTTGTTTGGTGAGTTGGGAGCATGAAGAACCTTCAGTTAGGATTGAAGGGCTATATCCAGGGATGGATCTGGTTTTCGTTAGGGCAAAAGTTGGAGAGACTATTTGGGGAGTGGTTTGTAGGGCTCACTGTGGAAGAGTTTGGGAAGGATGGAGGGAGGCAGGATATGGGCAGGGCCAAAGACAATGCAGAGAACAATGGAGAATGGAGAGGGAACCCAGGACAATAAAGGGAACTGTATTGGGGGAATTCCCAAGGAAAACAAAGACGAGAACCATGATGAATTTGGTTATGACAAATGGGAAGGCTCAGAAGCACATAGTGCTGTGAAAGCAGCGCCTCAATCCCCACCCCACCCCCAGTCTCATGGTGAGACTTAACTGGCCTGAGCTATTCATCACTCTACCCTGAATGTCAACATTTGTGGGGTGAATGAATTAATGAAACGTACGGATCCACGCTGTTGGTCAAATCTCTCCCATTAGCAAAGGGTGCCTCTCAGAAGTCTGCAAACCAAGGTTGACCAAGGGCAAGTTACCCAACCTCTCTGACCTTGGTTTCCCTAGCTCTAACATGGGATAATAATAGTCATCCAAATCATGGGGCTGTTCTTAGAAGTAAATGAGATGCTGGACAGCCATCCAGATTTTGGTATTTGTTTTGTCCTAATTTTCGTAATGCCATCTCTGCTGGTGCCCAGTACAGACAAATATGTCACTCCCCTCCACGAGAATGCCACCCATTCCCTCCCCCCACCAATCTTTCTGCCCCAGCCTTAGCAGAGAAGAAAGTCACTTGTCCAAAGACCCTCTAGGCAGATTGAAGACCCAACCCAGGGGTTTCCCTACTATCCTTGAACAAGTCACCACAGTCTAAGAGTCTTACAACAACACACATTTATCATCTTCTGGTTCGAGAAGTCAGAAATCTGAACTGTGTCTCCCTGGGCTAAAACCAAGGGTCATGGGGCTGCACCCCTTCTGGAACTTTGAGGGGAGAATCCATTTCCTTGCCTTTTCTAGCTTCTGGAGGCCACCTGTATTCCTCGGCTCATGGTCCATTCCTCCATACTCTGAGCTAGGCACTACATCCACATCCCCTTCTGACCCTCCTGCCTCCCTCTTTCACTTGTAAGGACCCCTGTGCTTACATTGGATCTGCTTGGATAATCCGGGATAATCTTCTCAAATCCTTAATGCTTCATCACATCTGCAAGGTTCCTTTTGCCAGGAAAGTTAATACATTGGCAGGCTCCAGGGATTAGGACATGGGCATTTTTGGGGGGCCATGATTTTGCCTACCACAGAGGGCAAGTTGGAAATTGGCTGTCAGGCTTTAGAGACTCTTTGCATCCCTCCCAATCTCCCCAGCTGGGTGTGGATCTCATCTTTCTTTCCTTCCCTTTCCCATTTATTTCTGGCCCTACAGCTCATTAAAAAAAAATGTTTTACTTATTTATTTGAGAGAGAGAGAAAAAGAGAGAAAGAGAGAGCACAAGCATGGGGAGAGGCAGAAACAGAGAGTCTCAAGCAGACTCCGCACTGAGCATGGGGCCCAATGCGGGGCTTGATCCCACAACCCATGAGATCACGGCCTGAGCTGAAACTGAGAGGCAGACGCTTATCCCACTGAGCCACCTAGGTGCCCCTACAGCTCATTTTAAAATGGATATCATCAGCTAGATGTCATCCCCCAGTCCTTAAGAATAGTGGTCCAGATCAAGGACCCCCTTTGATTCTGTCCACTGGGATGAGCTAGATCAGACATGGTCTCTGGGTGGACTCTAGTCTGGGAGAGCACAGTCCAAGAGAAATTGAGTGTGAACCACCAATGTGAGTCACATATGTAATTTCAGAATTTCTAGGAGTCTCATGAAAAGAAAGGTAAGAAGGAAAAAATGGTATTAATTTTAATAATATACTTTTTATTTAACCAAATATAATGAAATACCATTTCAGATGCATCCAGTATAAAAATTATTAATGAAATAGTTTATATTAAGCCTTTGAAATCTGGTATGTATTTTATACTTTAGCACATCTCAGTTCAGACTGGCCAACTGTGCCAGTGGCTGCCATGTTGGATGATACGGGCCTAGAACAAAAGCTTGCGAGGGCCCCAGGGCCTAAAACAGTCCCTGGCACAATAGGCCTTCAGATCTGTGGAAGGCAGGAGTTAAAGGCTTAGGTTCTGTTCTGTAGCCCTCAATAGCTGGCCCATGGAAGGAAGGAAGCCTAAAGAGGTGGGTCCCTTGTATCTAATCTGCATAACCCCTCCCAGGCATTTACTCTTCAGGCCATTTGTCTCTGCTGGTTCTCACTGGGTCTACTCTTACCTGGACAACCTTGAAAAATGCACTGTTGAGCCCCATTCGGTGCTTAGTCCTACCTGGAAGGTAAAGGACAGAAAGGGAAACATGGGTTCCATGGAACCAATTCCTTGGGGACCTCAGCGGGTGGTGGGTCAAGAAGAATGTCCCCAGCCATGTCTTACCCAAGTCCCTTGTGATATGGTTCTGGTCCCTACTTGCCTCCTGCCTATCTATCACCTTGTTAGGGACTGAACCATGTTCACCCCCTTCCCCCAAATCTGAGTGTGGATGTCCTAACCCCGCAATGTGACCAAATTTGGAGATGGGGCCTCTGGGGGGGTCATTAGGGTTAAATGAGGCCATGAAGGTGGAGTTCTAATTCCATGGGACTGGTGATGTCCTTGAAGAAGACGAAGAGACACCAAGGACACACACACACCCAGAAAAGTTCATGTGAGGACACAGGGAAGCCACCTGCGAGCCAAGGAGAGAAGCCTCAGGAGAAACCAACCCCACTGACGCCTTGATCTTGGACTTCCAGCCTCTAGAACTGTGGGACACTAAATGTCTGTTGTCTAAGCCCCCCGATCTGTGGTGTTCTGTTGTGGCAACCGGCAACAGCCAACTAATAATACTAATAATACAAGCCGCTGTTCTCCTGTCCTTGGCACTGCCCTCGAGCCACACACTGGTCCCTCAGCAAGTTAAACACACGGTCACCACTTCACTCAGCAATTCTGTTGTGAAGGAAACACCCAAGAGAACTGAACAGACGTTCACACAAGAACCTGTACATGAATGTTCACAGCAGCTCCTTGTAGTGGTCAGAAGGTGGAAACAGGGGTGCCTGGATGGCTCAGTCGGTAAAACATCCAATGCTTGATCTCTGCCCAGCTCATGATCTCAGGGTCGTGAGATCAAGCCCTGCGTCAGGCTCCACGTCCAGCACGAGATTCTCTCTCTCCCTCTGCCCCTCCCACCTCTGCTCTCTCTCTAAAAAAAGAAAGTGAAAACAACCCAAATGTTCATCAGCTGATGAATGGATAAACAAAATGTGGTATGAAATGAAATATTATTCAGCCACAAAAAGGAATGAAGTTCTGAGACACGTTATCATGTGGTTGAACCCAGACAACACTACGCTTGCTAAACGAAATTAGACATAAAAGGACAAATACTGTTATCACCCTATTTACATGAGGCAGATCGGTAGAGACAGAAAGTGGATTTGTGGTTGCCAGGGTTGAGGGAAGAGGGGAATGCGGAGTCACGGCTCATGGGGATGGGGTTTCTTTTTGGGGTGATGAAAATATTCTGGTCATGGACGCAACAAATTGAGAATGTGCTGAAAACCACTGACTTATGCCTTGAAAATGTTGAATTTAATGGCATGCGAGAGGCATCTCAGTTTTAAGACCCACAGGCTGCCATATTGGATTTCCATCCTCTCCTTGATTCTGCTGTATCATGTCCCCTCTGAAACTGCATGTGCAGTTCATTTTACTCAGAAAAAAGGGCAGGGCACCTGGGTGGCTCAGTGGGTTAAGCCTCTGCCTTTGGCTCAGGTCATGATCTCAGGGTCCTGGGATCGAGTCCCACATCGGGCTCTCTGCTCAGCGGGGAGCCTGCTTCCCTCTCTCTCTCTCTGCCTGCCTCTCTGCCTACTTGTGATCTCTCTCTGTCAAATAAATGAATAAATAAATCTTAAAAAAGAAAAAGAAAGTAAAAAAGGCTTCACTGCCACCTCCTTTTCCCCTCTACTGGTAAAATTCAGGCTCTGTAGTGTCCAGGAAGAGAGAGCTTTGCTGTTGAAAGTTGTCATTATTGTCTGTATTGACGTTAAGATACTTCCACATATTCTGAGGTGCAGAGCTGGGGTTGAGGATGGTCAGGGCGAGGGTGGGGTGGGGTGGGGAATTGTTTTCATTATAAACCCTATGCAGATACATTTTTAATTCTATTTTATTCTTTTTTATTCTACTAGAATTAAATAATAATTAAATAATTATTAATAATTAAATAATTAAATAGAATTAAAATTCTATTTTATTCATTTTTATTATATATTTTTTAAAGATTTTATTTGGAAGTAATCTCCATACCCAACGTGGGGCTCGAACCCACAACCCCGAGATCAGGAGTTGCACACTCTTCCGACTGAGGCAGCCAGGTGCCCCTATATATTTTTTTTAATTTTGTATTGCCAAGATGATTATTAAAAATCTGAAGGAAAAAAAAAGCCACCCGGGACCGAGTGATGGCTATGTGGGTGTTGTGTTTGGATCTACACTGCATATGGGCCCTAATCACAGGGCCACACTCCAAAGGTGGCTACTACCAGGTTTTAATGAGCTCTCTCTCCAGGCAACATAGAGGGAATTCGAATTAGCATAACAGGTGTTAGAATGGCTTTCACTTCAGTAAGATGAGCCCAAGTCAACACGCACATTGGACAGAACACTAAGGAGGCTCGAGTTCTGTGAATCCAGTCGGCTCTGTAGCCTTGGAGTTTTCTGACCCTGTGCCCCCTGGTATAGGGGTTGCTGCCTCCCGAGGGTGAAGAGATCGGCGGACCTATGGCTACCTTAGGGTGTCATCGGTTTCCGGGGAACCTTTCATACAATGAACGCGCCTCACGGGGTGGAACCTGGACCTCACCCATAGTTCAGAGGAGGTTGTCTGGCTGTTGTATCGTGGGTCTGCTCCTCAGTGTTTACACAGTGACAGCTTGGACCGGCCTTGTCTTGACGAGACACACTCCTTAGTGCTCTCAATGATGGGGTGACCGACGTCTCTCATGACCGTGAATGGCCAAGCTGGCTGTGAGGGATGAATGTGGCCCTCCCCCCACCCAGTCCAGCCCCCCAGTACCTCAGCATGTGAAAGAGAGGTCTTTACAGAGCTATCAAGTTAGAATGAGGTCATTAGGGTGGCCTGAACCCCATAGGGCTGGTTTCCTTATAAAAAGAGGAGATTTGGACGCAGGCATGCTGGAAGGAAGAGGGTGTGAAGAGGCAGGTAGAAGATTCTGGAAACAGATCCTTCCCTCTCAGCCCTCAGAAAGAACCAACCCTCCGGGCACCTCGATTTTGGGCCTGTAGCTTCCAGAACTGTGAGGCAACATGTTTCTGTTGTGTAAGCCTCCCAGGCTGTGGTCCTCTGTTACAACGGCCCCAGCAAACTAATACACGGGGTTATGTGCATCTGTAGCAAGGTGACATCCGCCAACTGTGGTTCTAGGCCACTTCCAAAGGCACCAGCCAAACCACGGCCACAGTGTGGTACCTGCTGCACTGCGGGCGCAGAGCCCTGCCGTCACGCAGCCTTTCGGCCACCTGCTCACTGCCCTGGGGAGTTGGCTGGAAACCCGGAGGGGCGACTCTGCCTTGCTGCTCCTTTGAGCAACATTTGCTGTTATAAAACCCAAGGCCAGCACTTGACCCCACTTAACTAGCTCTTTCCCATGTGGTGTGACCCCAAGACCCAGACTTGTCATAGCAAGAGTCAGAGAGACGGAGGGTGGGGTGGCTGAGCGGCTCTTATCTGGGTCTTTCTTTTGGAGAACATTTCCCCCCTCCCGGGGGAGACATGAGAAGCAGCCAAGCTAGCTGGTCAGCAGGGTGCATTTTGGAGGGGGAGACAGAGATGCCCCAGAGCAGCTAAGAGAGAGAAGGAGTCCGAAGTGAGGGATTTACCAAGCAAGAGCTCGCTGTAGGCTGGATCTCTGTTAATCACTGAACATATTACTAGTTTCAGCTCTTAAAAGTATGACGTGAGTGCTGCTGACCATATTTCAAAAAAAAAAAAAATAGCTCCAACAGTGAATATTTAAATTCTATCTAAAGTCTCAAGCTCTGTGGTACGTGGGGAACTCAGTCAGTTAAGTGTCTGCCTTTGACTCAGGTCATGATTCCAGTGTCCTGGGATTGAGTCCTGCGCTGGGCTCCCTGCTCAGCGGGGAGTCTGCTTCTCCCCCTCCCTCTGCTTCTCTGCCCTGCTTGTGCTCTCTCTCTCTCTCAAATAAATAAAATCTTTTAAAAAGTCTCGAACCATATGCTCTGGACCTAATACTCATCATCTCATGAAATCGTCACCGGAAGGGATGAGATAGGTGTCATCATTACCCTCCCTGTTCTGCGGGAAAGGAAGACAGGCCCAGGGCAGTTGGATCCTTGCACCAGGCCACAGGTCGGGCAGCTGCTGGGCAGCGCGCCCATTCATACCCCCTGCACTCCGTCTTCCAGTCCGCTGAGACTCAGGTAACCACAAACTTGCTCGAGGTGGAGACCAAAACCCACAGTTATGGCCTCAAAGGAGGATCGGCATAGTGGGAAGACAGTCATGCTGTTATAATCTTGCTCAATGGACGAAGGTGCCAAATCCTGTGGGACCCCATAAGGAACCTTGAGTTTGCCTTGAAAGTCCTCACAATGGATTTATGTTGGAGAAAAACCAAACAGGACTGGTCAGAAATCACTTGTTTAAAAAAAAAAAAAGTATTGCTGTAGAAAGAGAGAAGAAAAGCAAAACCACTCTTAACCACATAAACATACAAAGAGTCTAATTCCTAGCCTTTGAGTTTAAGAACAAGCTTAGTAGAGGCGCCTGGCTGGCTCAGTGGGAAGAGCGTGCAACTCTTGATCTTGGGTTTGGAAGTTCGAGCCCCATGTCAGGTGGAGAGACTACTAAAAAAGGAACAACGAGTTTAGTAAACTGCTGTTGAATCTTTTATGTCATCAGATAGGATTTTATAAACCATCCTTGATTTTCCAAACCAACTATTGCTTTTCATCTATGGAATTCATTTGAAAGTGTTTGGAGCCTTGAAAAGACTTCAGGTATAAATATCTCTAACAGGAAAGAAAAACTAGCACGTTTCATTAGCACTGGGAGCCTTCTTCTCTTTTTTCTCCTTGGGTGTTAGAAGCTTGGGAACAGTAAATAACTGTGGAATTCAAAAATACATATGCTTTGAGATTTTCTCTGGCCTTCAAATCCAGCTAACACTTCATCGATTGAAAACTAACTTCCATTCTTAAAGGGGAAGCACATCTTCTGATCCGATGTTTTTTCTAAAAAGGGGGTTTATGTGTTTTTAACCCAGTTGTGGGAATAGTCTATTCGAAGCATAACACCTTGGGAATATGATTTGCTTTAGGAAATGAAGATTTATATATTTCTAGGACAGAAAGTTCAGGAAAGGGGACTAGGCTATAAGTGCAAATAACTTTGTTTTTTGTTTTGGTTTCTTTTGATTAAAAAAAATAGTTTCAAAGAGCCTTTTATGCTGCATTAAAAAGCTGGAATTCAGGGGCGCCTGGGTGGCTCAGTCAGTTAGGCATCCAACTCTTGGTGGTGGTCTTTTTTTTTTTTTAAGATTTTATTTATTTATTTGACAGAGCTCACAAGTAGACAGAGAGGCAGGCAGAGAGAGAGGAGGAAGCAGGCTCCCCGCTAAGCAGAAAGCTTGATGTGGGGCTCGATCCCAGGACACTGGGATCATGACCCAAGCCGAAGGCAGAGGCTTTAACCCACTGAGCCACCCAGGCACCCCCAACCAACTCTTGGTTTTGGTTCAGGTCATGATCTCAGGGTCATGAGCTGGAGCCCCTCATTGGGCTCCTTGCTCAGCTTGGAGTCTGTTTAAGACTCTCTCTCCTTCTGCCCTGTCCCCCTGCTCTCTCTGTCTCTCTGTCTGTCTCTCTAAAATAAATAAATGAGGGGCACCTGGGTGGCTCAGTGGTTAAGCCTCTGCCTTCGGCTCAGGTCATGGTCTCAGGGTCCTGGGATCAAGTCCCGAGTCGGGCTCTCTGCTCAGCAGGGAGCCTGCTTCCCCCTCTCTCTCTGCCTGCCTCTCTGCCTACTTGTGATCTCTGTCTGTCAAGTAAATAAATAAAATCTTAAAAAAAAAATAAAATAAATAAATGAAACTTTAAATCATTGACCTTCAGGGATTAACACAACTTCTAGCCTCTCTTCTCTTCTTGGAGGTCAGTGGGAGCGAGGCTGAGAGTTCTGGGAAGTTGGTTCTCTGGCAAACAGCCCCCATCCCAGGGGGTTTCTAAAAGTCACCGCATTAACCTGAAGGCAGGTGTGGTTGAACAGGGGCTTGTTTTGAATAACCAAAGACATTCCTTCCATTTTATCACTCTTACCACTTAAGGAAATCCAAGGGTTTTAGGGACTCTGTGCCAGGAAGGGAGACAGAGACCAAACATATACTTCTTGGGGCGCCTGGGTGGCTCAGTGGGTTAAAGTCTCTGCCTTCGGCTTGGGTCATGATCCCAGTATCCTGGGATCGAGCCCCACATCAAGCTTTCTGCTTAGCGGGGAGCCTGCTTCCTCCTCTCTCTCTGCCTGCCTCTCTGCCTACTTGTGATCTCTGTCTGTCAAATAAATAAATAAAATCTTAAAAAAAACCAAACATATACTTCTCACTCAAAATCACAAAGTCACGGGCCGCTATTGAAAGGTTTTTAGCAAGAGTCTGAAATGATTGGTTTTACCTATGTATAAAGTGCCCTTGAGGGGGCCTCGGGGATGGACTGCTGAGGCCCGGAAGACCATAAGGAGTGAGTATCAGTGACGCAGCTCTTCTCCCTCAGCTCCAAACCCATCCTCCTCTGCTCTGCGTTGTGATGCCGAGCTGGGAAACCACATTCCTGCTTTGCCAGATGGCTCTCTGTGAGATCCTGGCAGTAGGGTTTGCTAGACTGCAGAAGTCGGGTGATTAACTCGTTCCGCTTGGCTCAGGATTTCTCCCAGCTTCAGCACTCAAAGTTCTGCACCCCCGCCCCCTGGGAACCCCTTCCCCGGGATAGTGGGACACCCTATACGCAGAAGGAACTTGCCTGCTGTTCCTGAGCGTGTTTCCCCAGCCACGCTTCCTCCTATGCCAGCACCCCAAGCCAGTCTGTAGTTTGCAAGATCAAATTTATCACAAACATCAGCACCAGCCGGAGGGTGCCCGCTCTTTAGCATCTCTGTCCCCCCTCCCATCCCTAGGGGGCGCTAGCTGCTTTCTGCTGCTGCTACTTCTATGGTCTCCTGGGGCTGGGGCTGTCAGATCGTGGTCTCCACGCCCGACCAGCAAGCCGGGTCAGCAGCCCCCACCTCCCGAGACTTGTGAGACACGCAGTTTCAGGCCCTCAGCCCCCAGCCCCATCAGAGACTCAGACAAAGGCCCAGCAGTCTGTGTTTTAACAAGGGGGTCCTCCAGGCTATTCGGCTGATGTTTAAGAACCTCTTAGAGTTCTCTTAGTACCCTCTCAATTGCCTATATGACAACATCACACCAAGCTGGCAATTCCTTATGTTAAATCCCACGTGTTGAAGTGTTTCTGTAAGGACACCTGGGTGGCTCAGTTGGTTAAACGGCTGCCTTTGGCTCAGGTCATGGTCTTGGGGTCCTGGGATCAAGTCCCACCTTGGTCTCCCGCCCAGTTGGGTGTCTGCTTCTCCCTCTGTCCCAGCCCTGCTTGTGGTCTCTCTCTCTCTCAAGTAAAATCTTTTTTTTTTTTTTTTTTTTTTTTTTTTTTAAGTAATCTCGATACCCATCATGGGGCTTGAACTCAAGGCCCTGAAATCAAGAGTCCCATGCTCCACTGACTGAGCCAGCGAGGTGCCCCTCAGTGCAGTTTTTAATTTGTGGTTTTAAAAATTTATGAGTGAGGTAGACCATATTTTTATATCTGTAGGGGACATTGGCATTTCCTTACATGGTGAGCTTTCTATTCATATATCCTACCCATTTACAAAAGTTTTCTGGGTCCCCCCCCCTTTTTTTTAACACGATTTTATTTATTTATTTATTTAAGAGTCATAGCGAGAGAGAGCAGGAGCTGGGTGGCGAGAAGGAGAAGCAGGCTCCTTGCTGAGCAGGGAGCCCAAAGTGGGGCTCTTTCTCAGGACCCGGGAGTCATGACCTGATCTGAAGGCAGACACTTAATGGACTGAGCCACCCAGGCACCCCCTCCCTTCAATTTTTTTTTTTTAAATTTATCTGACAGAGAGAGACACAGCAAGAGAGGGAACACAGCAGAGGAGTGGGAGAGGGAGAAGCAGGCTTCCCGCTGAGCAGGGAGCCTGATGCGGGGCTTGATCCCAGGACTCTGGGATCATGATCTGAGCTGAAGGCAGACACTTAATGACTGAGCCACCCAGGTGCCCCCTCCCTTCAATTTTTAGATGCCTTATTTGTATTTTAGGGATATGAACCCTTTGTGATACAAGTTGTAAGTATTTTTTCTCATTTTGTCCTCTGTTACTCTTTAGCTCATGTAGGATGGGTTTATGTTTTGAAGTTGGGAAAGGTTTAATTTTGTTTGGCCATTTAACAAGATTCTCCCCTTTCTTGCTTCTGTTGTCAAATTTTTGGAAATTCTGATGAATAGTTTGGAAAATTTACCCAGGTCCTGCAAGGTTGAGAGACTCCGCAGTGTTTTCTTGTATTATTTGAGGGTTGTATTTTTTCACTTAGATCTTTGATGCACTTTGAATTTAACGTGATATCCAGGGCGAGGAGTGGATCCCAGCTTTTCCTCTTGGTTGTGTAGTTGTTCCCACACTAGTAAGTTAAAAAACTTCCCCGAAGTCCCTTCCTGAATTAAAAACGATTATAGTATTATAAGGATACACAATTGGTTCTATTTCTGGATTTTATAATTTTCCCTTGATCTGTATGCTTGTATGTATTCACATTCACGTGTATGTATTCACACGCCAATAATACATTTTATATTGGTTTTAATATCTGGTAGAGCTACTCCCTGGGTTTTTCCTTCTCCTCCTTCCTCTTTTTCAGTTTTTCCTCCTATCTTTGCATGTTGTACTCCCAAATGAACCTCATAATCAGGTTGTTTGTGTCTAGGGAGAAACCTTAGTGACATTTTTATTAGGCTTGTGATACATTTGTAAACTAACTCCAGGGCAATTGACCTGTTTGGAATGTTGGCGGCAGCTCGGTTTCCATGCTTGGAGTCCAAGCGCCATCTGGTGTCCACTGTGCACAACAGCAATATTTTCTCTTAAAAAGTCACTGAAAGCAATAAACATCACACACACTTTCTGTGGATCAGGTACAGGGGTGGCTTCGATGAATGGTTCTGGCTTGCAGCTCTGACAGTGAAGACATTTTCTAGGGCTGCAAGTCATAAGAAGGCTTGACTGGGACTAGGGGATCCCCTTCTAAAATGGATCCTTCACACTTGCGGTAGACAGTGCTGGTTGCTGGTAGGTTTCCATCCTTCAGCACGTGGCTTTCTCCATAGTGTGCATCTGGCCCCCCAAAGCGGGTGGACCCAGAGAGAGGGAGGCAAAGCTACAATGCTAGATAATTTTAGGTCTGGAGGAAAGTTGCAGATAATACAGGGAGTTCTGCTGTGTCTCCTCACCCGACGTTAACATTATGGTACAAGGATCATGTTAACTAAACTGCCCACCTGGTTTGAGTTTTAATAATCTTTCTACTGATGTCCCTTTTCTGTTCTAGGATCGAACCCAGCATTCCACACTGCATTTGTCACATCTCCCTGGCGGTTCCTCTGTATTTCCTTGCCTTTCATGACCTTGACGCTTTTGAAGAGTACAGCTGTTTTATAGGATGTCCCTCAAGTTGGGTTTGCTATTTTCACGGTTGGACTGAATTGGGCATTTTTGCCAAGAATACCACGGGAATGATGTTGTGTCCTTCTCAGTGCATTATATCTGGGTTATATCCGGGGCTTCCTAATGTCCGTGTGTCCTGTTAGGGGCGATGTTGACTTTGACCCCTTGGTTATAGTGCTGTCTGCTGTGCTTTCCACTATAAAGGTATGATTTTCCCCTTTGTAATTAATAAGTATGTTAAGGGAGATACTTTGAGACTGTACAAATCTGGTTCCCTCAAACTTTTGCCTACTAATTTTAACACCTATCAGTGGGTCTTGTCTGCAACAGTTAATACCCAGTTATGTGCCTAATAGAGATTTTTTGTGTCAGTTTTTCCTTCTACATTTATGAATTTGAATTCTGTTGAGAGAAAGAGCTGTCCCTTTCCTCCGTTTACCTGTTTACCAGATCCTTTCCTTAGATCAGTATGGACTCATGGATATTTGTTCTATTCTATGGATTAAAACCTCTTAGAGTTCTTGACTTTGTAATTTTTGATGCTCATCAGGATATGAAATGTCATGCTATTGGGGTTTTAGTCAGAATCTTTCCTTTCTCTTCCTTTTTTTAAAGGATTTTTTTAAAAAATTTATTCATTTAAGAGAGAGACAGAGAGGGGCACCTGGGTGGCTCAGTGGATTAAAGCCTCTGCCTTCAGCTCAGGTCATGATCCCAGGGTCCTGGGATCGAGCCCCACATCGGGCTCCCTGCTGAGCAGGGAGCCTGCTTCCCTTCCTCTCTCTCTGCCTGCCTCTCTGCCTACTTGTGATCTCTGTCTGTCAAATAAATAAATAAAATCTTAAAAAAAAAAGAGAGAGAGAGAGAGCACAAGTGGGTGGAAGGGTGGATGGAGAGGGAAAAGCAGATTCCCCGCTGAGCAGGGAGCCCAGCGTGGGGCTTGATCCCAGGACCCCAAGATCACAACCCAAGCTGAAGGCAGACACTCAACTGACTGAGTCCCCCAGGCACCCCTTTGTCAGACTCTTTCTGAATACTGAATTCTAATGAGGTCGGACATCATCGATCTTTCCCATTGTGGCCTTTAGGAAATGCTTATAGTTGCTATTTTTATTTTCCTCTTGTTTTTCTAGGTTAGGATGTCAGGCTCCTAGTACAGATACAAAGGAGTCGATGTCTTGGGAAGAATGCCTGAAATACTTTAGGGTCTGTGTATGTGGTCTCTATATTTGTTAAGTGCAACTTCTGGGCTGTATGTGCCACATGTATGCTGATGAGTCCTGTTAGCCGTGGAGCCCTCTGGGAGTGGGCACTGAGATGCCGTGTGAAGTGTAATCTCTCTATTAGGGATTGACACCTGTGGGAGGGGGGCGGGAGGAACAGCACTGGGTGAATAGAGAATTTGAACTGTGATCCAGGCCCAAGGTTGGACTTGACTGATTCCACAAGGAGCTCTGGAGTGTGGATAATCTATTAGAGTCTTCTGTTGTTTGACTCAGAGCCAACTAGAGTTGTCCCCTATGTGGCTCAAGTTCCTGGGTCTTTTATCCCCGACTCCCTCAGTTACCCCATGGGGACAGCCATCTGTGAGCCTTTGGGCAAGGTGGTTCTGTGTACCCCTGGGCACTCAGGACCCAGCCTGATGGAGCTGACGGCATTCCCAGTAGCTGGAGTGGCAAGTCGTACCTCAAAAGGGGATCTAGGCAGGCTGTCTCTGCCTCCAGCATTAGTCACAGATTTCTGTCTCCGGTGCAGACCTATCCCCTGAATTCTGCCCTTGGATGTGCAATGACTCATCCAAAATCAAGCTCCAGATCTTTTCTCTCAAACCTGCTCGGCCTGTAGGCTTCCGTTTCTCAGTTGCCAGCAACTCCACCGGTCCCAGTGCTCAGGCCAAAATCTTTGGCATCGTCTTTGACCGACTCCCCTCTTTATTCCATTACGTGGCCGTCTGATCTGCAAATCCCATTGATTTAATTTGTGAAACATCCCAAATGCGAACACGGGGGACCAAGACACACACCATTTCTCCCCTGGGGTTTTACATTTGCTCCCTAACCACCCTGCTTGGGTGGTTATTCTCTAAATTATTCTCTTGATCTCTTGCATCTCTTGCATCTCTTGATGCAAACGTGATCATGTCCTTTCTCTGCTTATTACTGTCAGTGGCTTCACGACGAGTAAAATCCAGATTCCCCTCAAAGGCCTGTAAAGCCTGGCAAGGTTGCCTGCCACCTCCATCCTGGCCCCATCAACCCTGACTTCTTCTTCTCTTCCCCTCCTTGCTCACTCCCCTCTAACTGGAATTGCCCTCCCCCTAGGATCCCCATGGCTCCCTCTCTCCTGTCCTCAGGCCTCTGCTCAAAAGTTGCCTTCTGAGTTTGGGTGTCTCTGGCCACCCCTTTAAGCTTGCGGCTCCTGCTCTGGTACCCCTTGCCTTCTTGGCGTATGATCCTCCATGCCATTAATCCCCACCTGATGTAATTTACTCATCATTTTGTTCGTTATCTATCTCGCTAGCAGACTGCAGAAGATATGCAGGGGCAGCGAATTACCCCCGCCCCCGTGTTCTTGCTGAAACTCCAGCGTTAGAACAGTGCCTGGACAGAGCAGGGGCTCAATAAATATTTTTAAATGAATGCAAGAGTGAATTTATACAACACTTACCACTACCTTAGGTGAGTTTGTTCCTTTTTTAATTTTAATGATATTACTGGTTATGTGAATGCATTTTATTTTTTTTTAAAGATTTTATTTATTTATTTGACAGACAGATATGTGATCACAGGTAGACAGAGAGGCAGGCAGAGAGAGAGAGGGGGAAGCAGGCTCCCTGCTGATGTGGGGCTCGATCCCAGGACCCCAAGATCATGACCCGAGCCGAAGGCAGAGGGTTTAACACACTGAGCCACCCAGGCGCCCATGTGAATGCATTTTAAGGAGATATTCAAATGTTAGAGGTTGCACAAAAGTCCCCCTTAACATGGGTGGTGGGCATTCTACTTGTGTGTGTGTGTGTGTGTGTGTGTGTGCGCGCGCGAGTGCGTGTGTGTGTGTGTGTGTCTACCCAGGCACCAAGCATTTCTTCTCTCTTGTGAGCCTCCTGAGCTCTGTGGGTCTGGGACGTGAGGCAAATGAACACCTGCCTTTGAAGAGACTATATTAGTTTCCTCTTGCTGCTGTAACAAATTATCACAGGCTCGGGGGCTTAAAAAAAAAGTGAGTTTATTACTTTATAATTTTGGAGGTCAGAAGTCTTACCGGGCTAACATCAAGGTGGTGGCAGGACTGATTCCTTCTGGAAGCTCCGGTGAGGATCCCAGTTCCTTGCCCTCTGGCTTCCAAAGGCCGCCTCCATGTCTTGGCTCCTGGCCCCTTCCTCCATTTTCACAGCCAGCCACGTAGCTTCTTCCTCACTGACTTCTGCTTTCCATCCTTCCATCCTCTCTATTGAACTCTGATCCTCTTGCCTCCTTTTATGAGGATCCTTGTGATGACACTGGACCACCGGAACGATTGCTATGGCTGCATATGGGGACATAGTCCCAAGTTCTGAGGATCAGGACAAAGACCTCTTTGGGAGCTGTTATTCAGCCTGATTGCAGAGTCCTAGGATTGAACCCTGAGTCGGGCTCCCTCCTTACCGGGGAGTCTGCTTTTTTTTAAATAATTATTTTTTAAATAATTATTAAAATTATAATAAATTATTATAATAAAATAAAATTATAATAAATTATAATAAAAATTATAATAAATAAGTTTTTTTAATAATTATTTTTTTAAAAGATTTTATTTACTTATTTATTTGTGTGAGAGAGAGAGCAAGCAAGAGAGCAAGCACAGGCAGGCAGAATGGCAGGCTGAGGTAGAGGGAGAAGCAGACTTCCCCACTAAATAAGGAGCCCGATGTGGGACTCGATCCCAAGACGCTGGGTTCATGACCTGAGCCGAAGGCAGCTGCTTAACCAACTGAGCCACCCAGGCGTCCCTAAATAATTATTTTTTAAAAAGATCTTTATTCATTTATTGGAAAGAGAGAGACAGAGAGAACACAAGTGGGGTGGGGGGAGCAACAGAGGAAGATGGAGAAGCAGACTTCCCACTGAACGGAGAGCCTAACACGGGGCTTGATCCCAGGACTCTGGGATCATGACCTGAGCCAAAGGCAGATGCTTAATGACTGAGCCACCCAAGCACCCCATGTCGAACATTTTTTCAAGTGCACATTGACCTTTTATATATCTTCTTTGGGAAGTGACTGATATCTTGCTCATTTTTTTTAAAAAGATTTTATTTATTTATTTGACAGGGACAGATCACAAGTAGGCAGAGAGGCAGGCAGAGAGAGAGAGAGAGAAGCAGGCTCCCCGCTGAGCAGAGCGCCCGATGCGGGACTCGATCCCAGGACCCCGAGATCATGACCTGAGCCGAAGGCAGCGGCTTAACCCACTGAGCCACCCAGGTGTCCCTATCTTGCTCATTTTAAAATGGAGTTGTTAGGCGCCTGGTGGCTCAGTGGGTTAAAGCCTCTGTCTTCGGCTCAGGTCATGATCTCAGGGTCCTGGGATTGAGCCTCGCATCGGGGGGTCTCTGCTCAGCAGGGAGCCTGTTTCCTCCTCTCTGCCTGCCTCTCTGCCTACTTGTGATCTCTGTGGTCAAATAAATAAATAAAATCTTAAAAAAATAAAAAAAATAAAATGGAGTTGTTTGTATTCTTCTTACAGATTTCAAGAGTTGTTTATATATTCTGGATACGAGTTAGATACAGGGCTGTAAATGCTTCCTTCCATGCCATGGTTTGCCTTTTTATGTTCTTAACTGCAAATTTTGAAAATCAAAAGCCTTTAATTTTGATGAAGTCCAGTTTTTTTCTTTTATGATTTGTATTTTTGTGTTCTATTTAAGAATTCTGCACCTAGGGGTGCCTGGGTGGCTCAGTGGTTTAAAGCCTCTGCCTTCAGCTTGGGTCATGATCTTGGGGTCCTGGGATCGAGCCCCACATGGGGTTCTCTGCTCGGCAGGGAGCCTGTTTCCCCCTCTCTCTCTGCCTGCCTCTCTGCCTGCTTGTGATCTCTGTCAAGTGAATGAATAAGATCTTTGAGAAAAAAAGAAAAAAAAAGAAAAAAAAAGAATTCTGCACCTACTTCAGAGAAATATATATTTTCTTCTGGCGTATTATAGTTTTAACTTTCATATTTAGTTCTATGATCAAATTTGAGTTAATATTTGCGTATGATGTGAGGTATGGGTCCAGGTTCTCTCTCTCTCTCTCTTTTTTGCATCTGGATGATGGATTGTTCTATAAGTCTTTATATGAATTTTTAGAATGAATTTCTTATGCACAGCTAATTGTTGGTTCTTGCATTTTTATTTTTTCAATTTTATTTATTTAAGAAATCTCTATACCTCATATGGGTCTCAAACTCATGACCCCAAGATCAAGAGTTGCATGCCTCTCTTACTGAGTCAGCCAGTGCCCTGGGTCTTGCCTTTTTATCCAGCCTACTATTCTCTGCATTTTAGTTAAAGCATTTTTACCATTTATAATGTGATTATTCATATCATTGAATTTAAATCTACCTTTTTTGATATTGTCTTTTACTTTCACCCTCTGTCACTTATTTTTTCTCCTTTTTTCCTTTTTGGTTAATTGAGGGTTTTTTTTTGACTTGTTTGTTTTTAGCATTGTGATCTCTGTTATTGGTTTATTAGCTGTATATCTTATTTTATTGTTGTTGCTCTAGGGTTTACAGTGGACAACTTACCAGTCTACCATCAAGTAATGGTGGGCCACTTCACATGTAACATAACTATATTTCCATTCCTCCACTCATTCTTTATGCGACTGACATAGGTTTTATTTCTACCTATGATATAAACCTCATAAAATAATGTTATAATTTTTATTTTAAGAATAATATTTTAGGGGCACATGGGTGGCTCAGTCGGTTAAGCATCTGCCTTCAGCTCAGACCATGATTGCAGAGTCCTAGGATTGAACCCTGAGTCGGGCTCCCTCCTTACTGGGGAGTCTGCTTCTCCTCTCACTCCCTTTCTCCCTCTGTGCTCTCTCTCTGTCTCTCAACTAAATAAATAAATAAATAAAGTCTTTTAAAAAAATAAAATGAAAATAATATTTTAAGAAATCAATGATGAGGGGCGTCTGGGTGGCTCAGTGGGTTAAAGCCTCTGCCTTTGGCTCAGGTCATGACCTCAGGGTCCTGGGATCAAGCCCCGCATCAGGGTCAGCAGAGAGCCTGCTCCCCCCCGCCCGCCTCTGTCTGCCTCTCTGCCTACTTGTGATCTCTAGCTGTCAAATAAATAAATAAAATCTTTTAAAAAATTAAAAAAAAAGAAATCAATGATGAAAAACCCCTTTGATATTATCTATGCATTTCCCATTTGCAGCACACATTATTTATTTGTGTAATCTAGGTTTCCATCTGCTATCATTTTTCTTCCATTTGAACAACTTCCTTTAACTTTTCTTCCAGTAAATGTCTGTTGGTGATAAATTCTGGTTTTGTTCATCAGAGAAAGTCTTTATTTTTATTTTTATATATTTTTTGGAAAGTCTTTAAATTCCCTTGAGAGAGCTATTTTATTTGGGTATAAAAGTCTAGGTTGACATTTTTTCCCCCTTTCAGCTCTGTAAAAATATAATTCAATTCTCTTAGTGTCTGTGTAAATTCTGATTAGAAATCATTAATGTTTCTTATTTTTGTTCCTCTTCTTTTTTATCTTATCTTTTTTTTTCCATTAACGTATAATGTATTATTTGTTTCAGGGGTACAGGTCTGTGATTCATCAGTCTTACACAATTCACAGCACTTACCATAGCACACACCCTTCCCAATGTTCATCACCCAGCCACCCCATCCTTCCCTCCACCCTCAACAACCCTCAGTTTGCTTCCTGAGATTGAGAATCTCTTATGGTTTGTCTCCCTCTCTGGTTTTGTTTCATTTCTCCCTCCCTTCCCCTGTGATCCTCTGTCTTGTTTCTCAAATTCCTCATATCAGTGAGATCATATGATAATTGTCTTTCTCTGACTGACTTATTTCACTTAGCATAATAGCCTCTATTTCCATCCATGTCGTTGGAAATGGCAAGATTTCAAGGTTTTTGATGGCTGTATAATATTCCATTGAGTATAGATCCCACATGTTCTTTATCCATTCATCTGTTGTTAGGCACCTAGGCTCTTTCCATAGTTTGGCTATTGTGGACATTGCTGCTATAAACACCGGGGGGGCACATGCCCGTTTGGATCACTTCATTTATGTCTTTAGGGAAAATATCCGGTAGTACAATTGCTGGGTCATAGGGTAGCTCTATTTTCAACTTTTTGAGGATCCTCCATACTGTTTCCCAGAATGGCTACACCAGCTTGCATTCCCACCAACCGTGGAGGAGTGTTCCTGTTTCTCTGCATCCTTGCCAAAACCTGTCGTTTCCTGACTTGTTAATTTTAGCCATTCTGACTGGTGTGAGGTGGTATCTCACTGTGGTTTTTCCTCTTCTTTTTAAAATGATTTTATTTATTTGAGAGAGAGAGAGAGAAAATGAGTAGGGTGGGCAGAGGGAAGAGAGAAGCAGACTCTCCACTGAGCAGGGAGCCGTATGTGGGGCTTAATCTTAGGGCCCCAATTTCATTTTATGATTAACTAGTTTTCAGGACTTCAGTTTTTATGAAGTGTGTTTCTTGGATCTGTGAGTTTAGAGTTTTCACCACACTTAGGAATCTATTATCCATTATTCCTTCTGAAATATGTATTTCCATCCCCCCTTTTTAAAAAAGATTTTATTTACTTATTTGACAGATAGAGATCACAAGTAGGCAGAGAGGCAGGCAGAGAGAGAGAGAGAGAGAGAGAGAAGCAGTCTCCCCACTGAGCAAAGAACCCGACGCAGAGCTCGATCCCAGGACCCTGTGATCATGACCTGAGCCGAAGGCAGTGGTTTAACCCACTGAGCCACCCAGGCGCCCCAGCATACCTAATAATTTTTAATTGAATGATGGACATTGTCAATTTTACTTCTTCTGATATACAGTTAATTTACTTGTGGTTCAGTTTGATTCTCTCAAAGTTTATATTCAAGCTTTGTTAACTAGGTTTAGAATAACCTTCTTTGGAGAGATATTGAGTCCAACCAGTAAGGCATGGCCCCTCATTGCCTCCACTGAATGCCCTAAATGATGAGGGAGGACTCTCCTTTTGGGCTGATCATATCTTGAACACCTTTCAGCTTTGAATGAGCTCTGGGAACTGTTTAGTTCATAGCTACCTATCTTTTATATGTGTGACCTTATGGAGTTTCACCCTATGTGTGCACAATTTAGTATTCAGCAAAGACTCTGGTGGGTGGGGGGGTGTCCCATGCAGATTTCTGAGGCCCTTTTTCTGCATAGCTCCCTATTCTCTCTTATCACCTCTGCAGCCTATTACATACATATTCTTAGTTTTCTTTCTTTTTTTAAAAAAAGATTTTATTTATTTGAGGGAGAGTGAGAGAGAGTGAGAGAGAGCATGAGTGGGGGAGGAAGGAGAGGAAGAGGGACAAACAGAATCCCTGCCAAGCAGGGAGCCCAAGGTGGGGCTCAATCCCAGGGTCCTGGGATCATGACCTGAGCTGAAGGCAGATGCTTAACTGACTGAGCCACCCGGGCTCCCCACATACTCTTTTTTCTGTCATGTCAATTCATCCAATATTTCTTTTTTTCTCTCTGTGATTTACTGGTCAGTCTTTTGTTAATCCCAGTATCCTGAATTCTTTTCTTATTTCATCACCCTGACCTAGAAAAACCTCAGCATTAATTGAATCTAGAGTCCATTTTCCTCTTGTGTCTACAACTATGGCAATTTTGTGCAGCTGAATACACAACTTGGTAGACTGGCGTCAACACAAATGTTTCATTGGAAATAGCCTGAATTCCTCCTGTGATTCTGCCCAGCAGATCCCTTCTATTTCATCTTTCAACTCTTTCTATCATTATCTGCCACTGGGCTTTCAAATATTCTCAGCCATCCTCAGATCTTTATGCTTCTTCCTCCCTTTTAAAATATGCTTGTGTCCTAATCATAGAGAGGTTGGAGTTATCTGTTGAGAAATCCCTGTGTTTCCTCGCACAATTCAGAATGATAATCACTTTACGCCCATTCTTTTTTTTTTTAAGATTTATTTATTTAACTAATCTCTACACTCCGCTGGGGCTTGAACTCATGACCCTGAGATCAAGACTCAAATGCCCCCCTGACTGAGCTAGCCAGATGCCCCCATGCCCATTCTTTTTTCCTACACTTATGTTAAGTGATGAATTCCTTTTTAAAACTAAGATTAGGGGTGCCTGGGTGGCTCAGTGTTAAGTGTCTGCCTTCAGCTCAGGTCATGATCCCAGGGTCCTGGAATTGAGCCCCTGCATCAGGCTCCCTGCTCAGTGGGAAGTCTGCTTCTCCCTCTCCCACTCCCTCTGCTTGTGTTCCCTCTCTCGCTGTGTATCTCTCTGTTAAATAAATAAATAAAATCTTATAACAAAAAAAAAACCCCTAAGATTAATTTTTTTGCTAATGCACAGGCCTGGTGTTTCTTCTCCTCCTCCTTCTTTTTACTTAGTAGTGGACTTTGATTTAATTAATATTAAATATGTCTTTTTACTGTAATCCAACAAATCCAATCTACCAGCTCTTACCCATCAGTATTTAAACTCTCTCTCTTCCCCATGAAGTTCTGGTTACTCTTTTACAGTTACATTTATTGGTAGAGTGATCTGTACTCCCCTCCGTTTTCTCACTCCCATACACCGAGTGCATAGTAAATTGGCCTTCCATCACACAGCCCCATCACATTTATTTTATCTTTTAAAATGGGTCTCTGTCAATACCTACTGCCTTGTTTATTTATTTTTTAAAATTTCATGTATTTTTTTAAGTAATCTCTACACCCAAGGTGGGGCTCAAACTCACAACCCTAAGATCAAGAGTCACACACTCTTCCAACCGAGCCAGCCAGGTGCCCCTCTTCTGTCTTGTTCAGATATCCCCCACGCTCCTTCCTTGGAAAGCCTCTTGTTCCCTACCAAACCTTTGATAGGTGGAAGTCATTCAGGCCTGTGAGATCTACAAATTATCTTCTAGGAAATGTACCCCTCAGAGATTTTCCAAAGATAAGGCAGAGTCCTATGTTATTCTCTAAGCCCTCACTGTTTAACGACCTCACAATTATTTGACCTCATCCCTGTAGGGAATACAGAAAAATATTTTCTTCCTGCTCCCTCTGATAGCATCTTGCAATATTTTCTTGAAACACCGATAATTAACTTGGATAATTAGTATGCTGAGAAAAAAATGTTTAGAGATTTTTCTTGGAGACACTGTCATTGATGCTAGAAATAACATAATAATCACAGCTCTAAAGAGATGAGGTCAGTAAAACCAAGCCTGTAACTGAGGGTTCAGCCTTTCCCTCCCATGGCAAATCTGGTAAACTTTGGGTTTACCGTCTTCTAACAAAGGTTGCTCAGGTGAGTGGAGTTTTAGTTCAGATTTAGAAACTGGGAGAAAAGAGGGGTGGATATTCAGAGATGGGAATCTGCACAGCATCTGGACAATACTGCCTTTTCATGAGTACACACAAGAATCCGTGTAGAGCCTGCCTTACTGGGAAAGGATGTTCTCTAATCATTTGGAGATTCTCTTCCCCTTGCCCACTTGCCTACAGTGTCTCCTTGATTCTTTCTCTGCATTAGTTCTGCCCCAATTTTTACCTCTGTTCTTTGATTAAACCTTAGTCTGAGATTCCTTAAGTGTGGGATCAAAATGCATTAAATGCATAATAGGGAAAATTAAAGGCCTGATGCATAACATAGAATGTCTTAAATAAATATTAGAATGTCTTAAGTAAATATTAACATCTTCTGTTTCCACTGGACCTTGTCTGGATGAGACTGAATTTGGGCAATTTATTTATATGGGAGAGTGCTACATGTGCATGGCATGAAAAATTTTAAAACATTGTCTGCATCTTAATAGATTGGTACACTAAGAAATTATATCTTATTGTAGGTTCTGATCTTTTAATCAAAATAATACACCTTGGAATACATGCCAGACCCAATTACGGAAGAAGGCATGCTTACCTGTGACTATCTCACAGCTGGGTTCTCATTTCCAATAGCATACTTGAAACCAAAACCAAAATTCTGAGACGTGGTATATTGTTCTTACAATCAGACATCTGATGTGGATCCTTCCTTCTGCTCTGTGTTCCAGGGACATAAAAATCCTGAAAGCAAATATGACCGATCAGGACCATGGCTAGCACAGGGTCAGTGCTCACAGGGGCTTAAAGATTTGGTGCAATCTCACTGAACCTTGGGGGACATGGACTTTAGGAAGCCATCTTCACACTTTTTTGCTCAAGCACAGAGCCCATACAGAATTCATCATCAGCCACTGTATTCCCTTGGTCAGCAGCACCTCTGCTGCTATTTCTATCTGTGTGTATGTGTCTGGTTCCTGCTCTTTCCTTTGCTCTGAAATTTATTTGTCTGTTAATATTTGATTTGACAACCCAACTTTATACTTTCCAAATCATCCACCAATTATTCTGGTCCCTCATACCAAATGGCTGTTTTCTAATTTGTTGAATTTTCTATTTATTTATAATTTTTAATAATTTTATTTATTATAGAATTATAGATTCTATAGATAATAGAATTATTCTAGTTAATAATTATATTAATAATTATAGTTGATAATTACACCAATAATTATAATTTATAGATAATAGAATATTATAGAATTATAAATAATTCTATTTACTTATAATTTATTTATATTTTTTATATTATATAATAATTACATATTTATAATTTTTTCTGGACACTTCATCGTGACCCATTGATATATTTGACTGGTTTTCAATTGTACCCACACTTTAATTGCTGTAATAAGTTCTAGGAAATCAGGTAAGCAATCCATTGTTATTATTATTATTTTTTTAAATGAATCAGTTTCTGTATGTTTGAAAATTTTGGTAATAAAGTATTGGGGAAAACGACTTGGATTTTTTGTACAATTATAGCTAAATTTCGAGATAAATTTCCCAATTCTCCCCAAAGCTGTCTTGCTATTTTGACTGACATTGAACTGAATCTACACATTTGAAGAAGTTTCAAGAATTGAATCTATACCTTTGAGGAAGTATCAAATCTTGAGGCATTATATCTTCCCATCCAGGAACATGCGATGAATTCCACTCATTCAAGATTTTTTTAATGCTATTTATTTATTTTTTTACTTTTCTATTTCCAGCATATTACTGATCTAGTTTGGTTCCAAGATTTGAAAAGTGTTTATTCATAATATATCTTAAATTTTTAAAAAGATTTTATTTATTTACTTGACAGAGAGAGACAACAGTGAGAGAGGCAACACAAGCAGGGGGAGTGGGAGAGGGAGAAGCAGGCTTCCCGCTGAGCAGGGAGCCTGATGCAGAGCTCGATCCCAGGGTCCTGGGATCATGACCTGAGCCGAAGGCAGGGGCTTAATGACTGAGCCACTCAGGCACCCCTATATTTTAAATTTTGCATACTTGTGTAACATTTGAGCAAATTACTATCTTATTACTTCTAAAATATTTCAGCGTGTTCTTCAAATATTACACATAAAAATGATCTAATTTTCAAAGAGAAATAACTTTTTCCTGCCATTTTGTTGACCAAGTCAGAAAAATAATGAATTGTGTGCATGAGTTCACGTTAGTCATTTCTCCCCCATGAAATGAGATTGTTTCTAATATTCATTGTCATATTAATTGTGGGTAGTCTCGAAATATATCTTCGTTAATGTTGTATTATTTTTAAGATATACTGATCATCCAGTTTAGGTCCTTGACTCAAGAGTTGTATTAAAAAATTACATAGGGGGACACCTGGTGGCTCAGTTAAGTGTCTGCCTTCAGCTCAAGTCATGATCCCAGGGTCCTGGGATCAAGTCCCACATGGGGCTCCTTGCTCAGTGGGAAGCCTGCTTCTACTTTGCCTGCTGCTCCCCCTGCCTGTGCGTGCTCTCTCTCCCTGACAAAAAATTACATTGGTTTATAGAAAGATAACATTTGACAGAGGGTATTTGATAGGATCCAGTGCAACATAAGCTACTTGAATACCTATCTGTCAGATAGATTAGGCTTTTACATAAACAAAACCAAGCAAATGCTCAAATCAAGCAAGAACATGCAGTTTCAAATAACACAATTAGTGAGCTTAAAGCATTATTTTTAACAGATTTTATTTATTTGTTTGACAGAGAAAGAGAGAACGCACAAGCAGGGGTAGCAGCAGGCAAAGGGAGAGGGGGAAGCAGACTCCCCACAGAGCAGGGAGCCTGATGGGGGCTCAGTCCTAGGACCCTGTGATCATGACCTCAGCTGAAGACAGATGCTTAACTGACTGAGCCACCCAGGTGCCCCTTAATGCACTATTTTTAACAATTAAGTGGAGGATATGCATTCTGTGTTAAGAAATCTGTCAATGTAAAGAACATATTGAAATGACTTTTGGCGTGACAATAATGACTCTATTCATATTTGTTTATTCATGTAATAGATATTAATTGACTGCCTACTAGTAACAGATAGTTCTAGACCCTGGATATGGACTGAAAACATGGAGACAAGACCCCTGCTTTGTGGCTCTCATAGTTCTATTGGAGGAAATGGTCTTCCTTTGATAGAAATAAGGTTATCCAATAAGATCATTTCAGTTGTTATAAGTACCACATGAGATATAGTAGGTGATGAGGAGAAAAAAAAAACTTCAGGGTTAGGATTTTTGTGCATGACAAGAGGATAGTATTCCCAGAAAGGAGTTTTTAAAGAAATTATGGTGAGAACTGTAGTTCATTTGACTTGAAGACACTCATGTGTTCTTTCTGTTTCTGTCCAGGTGCTATGGACCTGAGCAAAATCATACCTCAGTCATGACCTTTAGTCACTGAAGCAATGATTACTGCTAACTTGACAATAGGTATGGTCATCCTTGCTCAAACTGGAATAAGGACTGTGGGTAATGCTTTACTCCGTTGTCATGTCTGCTCTCTTTTTCGGAGACCTAGATTGAGACCATTAAGGCAAATAATCAACCATCTTGCTTTAGCCAATACTTTGATCCTTCTTTGTGGAGGAATCCCTTTGACAATGGTAGCCTTTGGGTTGAAATATTTCCTATATAATGTCATACATAAACTTGTCTTTTATTTTCAGAGTGGCCTAGGGAAATTCTCTTAGCATCACCTGTCTTTTGGGTGGTTTCTAGGCCTTGAGTATTGACCCTACAAACTGTAGATAGGCAGAACTCAAATTCAAATCCCCAAAGCACATTAATTCACCATGTGTCCCAAGTTGAATGTTTCATTGGCTGATAAATATCATTGCTCCCATGAAAGCGACTGGACCAAAGACTAGCAGAAATATCAGTGTGAAATAAAATCTGGGGTATTGCCCTAATTGATTGATTAGTGCAATTACAGAATCAACACATTTAATTATTTTCACCTCTATTGATGTTATTTGCTTGGGATTCATGATATGGGCCAGTGGGTACATGATATTTTTCCTTCACAGGCACCAACAGCAAGTCCAACACATTCCCAGCACTAGGCAATCCTCCCAAATATCCCCAGAGACCAGAGCCACAAAAGCTATCCTAAGACTTGTGAGCGGTTTTTCTATATTTCATTCTCTCTCTTCCGGTTTTGAAATGCATGCTTATCTTTTTGACAACCACCCGTTGTGGCTTGTGAACACCAGTGTGCTTCTAGCATCTTGTTTTCCAACCCTCAGTCCCTTTTTGCTCTTAAAAAGGGACCCTCGTATCTCCAGCTTCTGCTGTTCCTGCTTGAGGAAGTTGTAGAATTCACCCAACTACTGACAGCCTTCTAGAACATTGGATCTCCTGCTGTCAAGTATGTGAAGTGTATTCTCGGCACCACTGATGTGTGTTAGACACAGTGGTGAACAGCAAGGGTATTTGATCCAATGAAGTCAGTGGGGAATCCAGACGTCAGACAAATAATGATAGAATTGCAGTCACGCGGACTGGTGCACTGAGGAACTCAGGACAGCATGTTTAAAGACTGTGGGAAGCTTCCCTTTGTATCTGCAGCTTAGGCTACTCCCTGAGCATTTTGGAGGAAGTTTGCCAGCCTTAGTGGGTGTTTTAGGTAAACAGAAAAGCGTGTCTGGACACCATTTGCAGGAAGGAACAGAGAACATACAAATAACTGAAGGAAACCCATGTACCTTGTATGCCAAGAGCAAGGGACTTCGGCATGATCGAAGGATGGATGACGATTAGCTAGGTCTTACAGATTAGGTGAAGAATTTGTATCATGACTCTCAACAGTTGTTTCACACAATTTAAGGATTTTCGTCTAGGAGAAAGGAGGCATTAAAAAAAACGTCCAATTTGCATACCCATTCTGAGCATGGTTTATTGGATTGAGCAACAGTGGCCTTGGGAAGCAGATACGGGAGACTGTTGTGGTCCACCAGGTTAGAGAGGACGATACTTCTGATAAAGATGATGAAAATGAACATGAGGGGGAGCAGCACATGGACTTAAGAAAAACTTCCTTAGAAAGAAGGAAGCAGGGGCGCTTGGGTGGCTCAGTGTGTTGAGCCTCTGCCTTCGGCTCAGATCATGCTCTCATGTTCCTGGGATCGAGCCCCGCATCGGGCTCTCTGCTCACTCCCCCGCCCCCCACCTGCCTCTCTGCCTACTTGTGATCTCTGTCTGTCAAATAAATAAATAAATAAATAAATAAAATCTTAAAAAAAAAAAAGAAAGAAGGAAGCACTGAGCTTAGCAATCATCTTACCAATGGTTATTTAAGGCTGCTGTGGACAGTGGCTCACCATTCTCCGGAGACATGGGCACCTGGAGGGATTGTGGTGGTGTATCTCGATCCTGAGAAATTGGGAAGCTGTCCTTGGGATATAGAAATACCGCACATTCTTTTCAGCACGTGGCGTGTGTTGTGTCTCTAAGGCATCTGCTTCACGGATGTGTCTGGTGAGGTATCACACACGTATACATGAGCGGGGGACAGAGGGAAGGCTTGCTTTGGGGATACACATTTGGGTGCCGACAACATATATCGGTACTAGGGACTTAGGTAGGGTTGAAATAAGAGGAGGAGCAGTTTGAGAGTGGAGAGAATATGCCTGAGAACTTAGTAACAAGTTAGCTTCATTTAAAGATCTGATAGAGGAGATAGATCTACACTTCTACTCCATTCATTCCTTTATTCATTCATTTTAACAAAAATATTCAATGCTCCCTTACTATATGCCTGGCACTGTTATAGGCAATGTTTCAGATATGAATATATAGGAAGAAGTAGTGGTCCTTATGGAGTTTATATTCTACTGTGAGTGGCAGAAAATATTAAATAGATACCATAGTATTTTAGCTGAGCTAAGTGCTCTATTGAAAACTAATGAGTAGGAGGGGGACAAGAAATGCCCTGGGTGATTCAGGTTTGGTGGGGTTTTTTTTTGTTTGTTTTTTGTTTTTTAAGATTTTATTTATTTATTTATTTGAGAGAGAGAGAGTGTGTACGTTCTCATGAGTGGGAGTGGGGTTGGGTAGAGGGGGAGGGAGAGGTAAACAGAACCTTTTCTTTTCTAAAAGATTTTATTTATTTATTTGACAGAGAGAAAAAGATCACAAGTAAGCAGAAAGGCAAGCAGAGAGGGGGAAGCAGGCTCCCCGCTGAGCAGAGAGCCCCATGCAGGGCTCAATTCTAGGACCCTGAGACCACGACCTGAGCTGAAAGCAGAGGCTTAACCCACTGAGCCACCCAGGCACCCCTAAACAGAGAGAATCTTAAGCAGACTTCCCCTGAGCGTGGAGCCCGACGTGGGGATTGATCTCATGACCTTGAAATCATAACCTGAGCAGAAACCAAGAGTTGGACGCCCAGCTGACTGAGCCACCCCCTGTAGGTGATTCAGTTTTCAATAATCTGGTCAGGAGATCCTTCCTGAGAGTGTGATATTTGAGCAGAGTCTTGAAGGACTGGAGGGAGCACGTGATGCATACAGCCTTTGGCAAGAACATAGAGGGTAGAGCGGATAGGTAGGGGAAAGATCTAGCAAGGACAGTTAGTGGTGCATTTAGGGAATAGGAAGGTGACCAGAGGGGCTGCGGGGAGACTGGGGAATGAGCCACAGGAGGAGTTTAAAGTGCCAGCTTATATGAAGTATTGTAGGTAGTGTAACTATTTTGACTTTTTTAGGGAGCCACTAGATATTTTTGAACAGAGGAATGACACGGCCCTATTTATCTTCTGAAAGAAAGATGATAGTGGTTTTCTATTTTACCAGTTCCAAGAACTCCCTTCCCTAATGGTTTCAGGATGGGCTTGGCGGAGGCGATGTTTGTGCCATATTTGGAAGCTGGAAGAGAAGCAGTAGCCATATGCTCTGAAGGGCAGTGTGGCCCAGGTGCTGCCGAAGCTCCCCACGGGGCTGCTCATCTGCTGACTCAGCGGTGGGCATGGGGCCCCAGCTCCTGCCAGGACCTTGTTCAGCTCTTCCCAGCACTGTGCCAGGTGTGTGTGCAGCCCAGGACTCGGTGCCCGCTTCTGTAGGTCACCCACATTGTAGGAGGTGGAGGTTGTGAGGCACCGACTTGGGTCCCAATTTGTCCTCATCCTCTCCTATTTCACACCTAGCTTTTATGGCCTATGTGGCCTGTCAACCGACCTCAGGCCCACCCCTGCACCTGCGTGGCATCCCATAAACTCCCACAACGGTGGAAGGTCTAATCCTTATTTTAAGAAAACCTCCTATTCCATCCCCCTCCCAGTGGTTCTACTTCTCTGATTGACTCCAACCTGATACAATGATGTTCCTCCTGGGTTCTTGCTTGGAAGATCAAAGGACACAAGGAGGCAAAGTGCAATAACAAATTTGCGTATATTTTTACACATTTGCTTTTTTCCTTTTCTGAGGCAGTTACAATCCCCAGGCAAATAGGAGTCTTTTTTTAAAGAATTTATTCATTTATTTGAGAAAGAGTGAGAGCGAGAGAGATCACAGAGGGAGGGGGAGAAGCAGACTCACCACTGAGCAGGGAGCCCAGTGTGGGGCTCGATCCCAGGACCCTGAGATCGTGACCTGAGCAGAAGGCCTCCTGTTAACTGACTGAGCCAGTCAGGTGCCCTCTCTCTCTGTCTGCCTCTCTGCCTACTCGTGATCTCTGTCTGTCAAATAAATAAAATCTTTAAAAAATATATATCACAACCATATATATATTCACCATAAAGTAAAAATATCGCAAGTTGTAATATATTAAAATGAAGAACATTTTTCCAATGGCAACATTAAGGGACTGAAAATCAACCCACAGAATGAGAGAAGATACTTTTTTTTTTAAGATTGTATTTATTTATTTGACAGAGAGAGATCACAAGTAGACAAAGAGGCAGGCGGAGAGGGAGAGAGGGAAGCAGGCTTCCCGCTGAGCAAAGAGCCCGATGCGGGACTCGATCCCAGGACCCTGAGATCATGACCTGAGCCGAAGGCAGCGGCTTAACCCACTGAGCCACGCAGGCGCCCCGTACTTTCTTTCTTTCTTTTTTTTTTTTTTTTAAAGATTCTATTTATTTATTTGACAGATCACAGAGAGGCAGAGAGGCAGGCAGAGAGAGAGAGAGAGGAAGTCGGCTCCCTGTTGAGCAGAGAGCCCCATGCATGGCTCGATCCCAGGACTCTGGGATCATGACCTGAGCCGAAGGCAGAGGCTTTAACCCACTGAGCCACCCAGGCGCCCAGAGAAGATACTTTCAATAGATATAGATCTATTCATCTATTGAATGGATCTGTATCTATAACTGATACAGGATTTATCTCCACAATGTACCAAAAAAGAACTCTAAAAATCAGTAAGAAAAATACACCTCAAAAGAAAAAATGACTGCTACCCACACATCAGAATGGCTACACTGAGAAGGAAAGAAGATGCCGAGTACTGAGGTGGATGAAAAACAACTGGAACTCTACACTCCCCATAAATGTGTAAATTAGTACAATTACTTAAAAATAAACTTTATTGAGGTATGATTGGCATGTAAAAAGCTGTGCATATTTAATACATACAATTCAATGAGTTTGAGGATAAGTATACGTCCGTGAAACCATCACTATCAAGGCCATAGACATATCCATCACCTACCAGAGTTTCCTCCTACCTTCATCTTCTTCCTTCTTTTCTTCTTCTTTTTTTTTTTTTAGATTTATTTATTTATTTGACAGACAGAGATCACAAGCACGCAGAGAGGGAAGGGGGAAGCAGGCTCCAGGCTGAGCAGAGAGCCCAATTCGGGGCTTGATCCCAGGACCCTGAGATCATGACCTGAGCCGAAGGCAGAGGCTTAACCCACTGAGCCACCCAGGTGCCCCCTCCTTCTTCTTTCTTTTCTTCTTCTTTTTTCTTCTTCTTTCTTCTTATCTACCCTCTAAGCAAGTTCGAAATATACACAACAGGGTTGTTAGCTAGAGACAGTATGTTGTATAGATTTCCAGAATTGTCTTTATCAATAAAATTTAACAATATTAATTCTTGATAATGTAACTTGTATAACTGTAATTTTGTAGCTCTTGAACATCACCTCCATGTTTCTTCCTCCCCAAGCCCCTGGCAACCACCATTTTACTCACTGCATCTATGATCTTGACTATTTTGGATTCTACATATAACTAAGAGATATAACTATCTGGCTTATTTCACCTGCCATAATGTCCTCCACGTTTTTCAATGTTGTCACAAATGGCAGGATTTCCTTCTTTTTAAAGGATGAATAATATTCCATTGTATGTTTGTGCCACAATGTACGTCCCTGCATACTGTTTTCCATAGTGGCTGCACCAATTTACATTTCCACCAACAGTACATAATGATTTCCTCTTCTCCACATCTTCACCAACACTTACCTTTTCCTTTTTTTCTCTTAATGATAGTCACTCTGACAGATGTGAGGTAATATTTCACTGTGTTTTGATTTGCATTTCCCTGGTGATCAGTGTTGTTGAGGATTTTTTCATGTACCTATTGGTCATTTGCATGCCTAGAAAAATGTCTATTCAGGAGCTTTGTCCATTTTTATTTTTTATTAAAGATTTCTTTTAATTTTTATTTATTTGACAGAGATCACAAATAGGCAGAGTAGCAGGAAGAGAGAGAGGAAGGGAAGCAGGCTCCCCACCAGGCAGAGAGCCTGATGCGGGGCTCGATCCCAGGATGCTGGGATCATGACCTGAGCCAAAAGCAGAGGCTTTAACCCACTGAGCCACCCAGGTGCCCTGCTTTGTCCATTTTTAAATTAAATATCTATAGATCTGAGCTCTTAAAAATTACAGGAGTTCCTTATTTTTTTTAATATTAACCCTTTATTGTATATATGATTTACAAATATTTTTTCCCTAATCTGTAAGTTGCCTTTTTATTTTGCTGACTTTTTTTTTCTATGAAGAACGTTTTGACTTTGAATTAGGCTCACTTGTTTATTTTTGCTTTTGCTGTTTGTGCTTTAAGTGTCTTATCCAAGAAATTATTGCCAAGACCAACACCAATGAGCTTTTTTCTGTTTTCTCCTAGGGGTTTTGTCATAAAGTCTCATGTTTAATTTTTAAATACATTTCGAGTTGATTTTTTGTGTATGGTATAAGATAAGGGTCCATAATTCTTTTGCATATGGTATCCTGTTTTTCCAGCACCATTTATCCAAGAAACTCTCCTTCCACATTACGAATTCCCGGCTCCCTTGTTAATGACTGTTTGACTGTATATGTGTGAGTTTATTTCTGGGCTCTCTATTCTGTTCCATTGATCTATGCGTCTGTTTTTATTCCAGGACCATGCTGTTTGATTACTATGGCTTTAAAATATAATTTGAAGTCAGGAAGTGTGATGCCTCCAACTTTATACTTCTTGCTTAAGATTGCTAGGTGCCTGGGTGGCTCAGTGGGTGAAAGCCTCTACCTTCAGCTCAGGTCATGATCTCAGGGTCCTGGGATCAAGCCCTGCATCAGGCTCTCTGCTCAGCAGGGAGCCTGCTTCCTCCTCTCTCTGCCATCCTCTTGCCTGCTTGTGATTTGTCTCCGTCAAAGAAATAAATAAAATCTTTAAAAAAATTATTTAAGATTGCTTATTTGAAGGCTTTTGGGCTTCCATCTGAATTTTAGGATTTTTTTTTCCTATTTCTGTGAAAAATGCCACTGCAACATGATAGGACTTGCATCGAATTAGTCCATCACTTTGGGTAGTATGGACATTTTAACAATATTCTTTCAATCCGTGAACACGAGATGTCATCCCATTTATTTTTGTGTTTTCTTCTATTTCTTTCATCAAGGATAATTTATGCACCTCCTTGGTTAAATTTGTTCCTACGTTTGTATTGTTTTGATGCTATTGTGAATGAGACTGTTTTCTTAAAAAAATTTTTTTAAAGATTTTATTGATTTATTGACAGAGAGAGAGAGATCACAAGCAGGCAGAGAGGCAGGCAGAGAGAGGGGGAAGCAGGCTCCCTGCTGAGCAGAGAGCCTGATGCGGGCCTCGATCCTTAGGACCCTGAGATCATGACCCGAACGGAAGGCAGAGGCTTTAACCCACTGAGCCACCCAGGCGCCCTTCTTAAAAAAATTTTTAGACAGTTTGTTAGCGTACAGAAACACAGTTGAGTTTTGTTGAGTTTTGCTGATTTTGTATACTGCAACTTTAATAAATCTGTTTATTCCACATTTTTTGGTGGAGTCTTTAGGGTTTCCTATATATAGGATTCCGCCTCCTTTAACAGTTATGCACATTTGCATTTTTCTCCATAAAGAGAAAAGTAAGTTACAGAGACTCTAGGAAGAAGCAATGTTCTCTCAGAGGAACCCTCAGTCACCAGCAGCCTGCACCTGCACGCTCCTGGGGGCTGGAACTCCCACAAATCTCTGGGCTGAGCTCCGTTAGGGGCGGACCCAAGTTGCACGCTGGGAACAATCTGAAACCGCAGAACGCTGGGCTTCGGAAGCGTTTCCACTTTGGGACTGCATTTCCCAGTGGCCACCACAGGGAGTCAGCGACCACTTCCGGCCACCCCAGGGTCGTCGTCGTCGTGGTGGGGCGAGGCCGTCAGGTCGAGGAAGGAGTCGGGGGCTGCTAGAGAGAGCCCTCTGCTGAGCAGGACCCCAGCCGGAGGGATCCGCCAGTGTGGGTGGGCAGACAGAGGCGCTCAGGACAGGGAGCTCACAAGCACCCGAAGGAGCCTCGCCTGAGCGTGCGCGCGCAGCGAGGAGGGGATTGTGCGACCGCCAGCGGCGGACGTGGAGGTTGGGGGTGGGCGGGGGGAGGCTGCGTGAGGGCGCTCCTGGTGCTGAGGTGCTGTGGTGACGGGAGAGGGGGCGTGGGGACACTGAGCGTGCTTTGCTGTGGCTGTGTGTGTGTGTCACTGGGATCTGTGGGCCCTCCGCTTCCGCCGTTTTCTCCCCTCCCAGCCATGTGGCTGTAGCCTACCAGTGGCCCCAGTAGGGAGGTCGGATACTGTCCCTAGAATGAAAGTTTCCCCCTGAAAGCCCAGGCCTGGACTTGGAATAGGAGTTTTAGAGCTGCAAGTGCCTGTCTGCGTCCCGCACGGGGGCAGCTCCATGTTTAGAACCACCGCATTTTCAGAGTACTGTCCCGAGGAACCAGCTTCCATCTCGGAGACCGATTGCTCCTTTTACTCCCATCCCATTTTGTGCGAAGTAAGGGAGGTGTGACCCTGGAGGGTGCTTTCAAATTTAGTCTGCCGTCCAAGAAAAGTCTGGGGTCTCATGCTCTTCTTTTCCTTCCCCTTCTACCATTATCCATAAGGACCCCGGGAAGGATGAGAGTATTATTATTGCTGCACGTCAAAGTCAAGGGTGAGTTCTGCTTTGTTTTGCATAAGAAAGGCGTTTTTGTTTTTAGAATATAGAGGTTCCAGTAAATTTTCAGGAAATGTAGGGAGACCTGCAAATTGATACCCCACCATTTGGTCCCCCGTTGCCTCTCACCTCTTCACTTAATATTCACTTGGTAAATAATTTGATACACCAAAAACCGTTTGGTAAATGTGTTCACATCTTCTTGAGCACTCCCATTTTTCTAAGATGACACGGAAATAAACCTCCAGCGATTAATGCTAAAGCTTAATTTTAGACTCTGATTTGGTAAGAAGGAAATCAGTGTTCAGGTAGAGTCACACACTGGATATCTTTTGCTCTGTAAGGACCTGCTTTTCGAAGAAGAGAAGAATGGAGATGGTTAGCTGATTTCAGTCGGTCTGAGGCTTTCAGAAAAGGGAAAGTGCTAGCCACAGAAGTCGGTATCAGTAAGAGCCAGGATTTTTCCAGGGAGTTCCATCAGTTGGAATTTGTATCATTGGCCACATCTGTTTGAAGTTTGGCAGCTCGAGTTGTGCCTTGGGCGTCCTTTTGCGTGGACCGTGAGAAGCGATACTGTGTGGTTGAGAGTAGGGGCTGTGGACCCAGAGTATCTGGGTTGGAATATTGTGGCTCTTTGTGGCTGTCTCAGGTTTGTAATGAATGTTAGATGAGTCAATATGTATAAAGCCCCTTAGAGCAGTGCCAGGCTTACAGTAAGTGCTTGGTAACGTTTTCGCTGTTGTCTGTGTGTGTTTTTGCTCATTTTTCTCAATTTCTGTACAACGTGGGCCTTGGGAATATGTGATCCATGATTGCTGCCTGCATGTTAAGGAGTGAGATGCTCAGGCGATATAAAAATTCTTGGGGCACCAATGTGGCTCAGTTGGTTAAGCATCTGACTCCTGATTTCAGCTCAGGTTGTGGTCTCAGGAGTTGTGGGATCAAGCCCTGTGTGGGGCTCCATGCTGGGCATTGAACCTGCTTAAGATTTTCTTGCTCTCCCTCTGCCCCTCCCTCCCCTTCTGTCTCCCTCTCTTAAGAAAAAAAAGAATAAAAGTGCTTAACCTGAGTTGCGGTGACTCCATTTGTGGTCTCAGGGGACGACAAATCCCTTCAAATAGTATATGAAAGTGTTATGGTGGATTTGGTGGGGGAAGTGTATAGTTTCATGAGATTATTCGAAGCATGCATGACCTAAAAGGCTTGGACTCGATCTGTGTAGATCAGTAGTTCCTAACGGGGTGATTCTGCCCTCCAGGAAGCGTTGGTGGTATTTAGAGGGAGCTTTGGTTCCCACACTGGGGGCCAATGATAGTTGGATCAAATAAGTAGAGGACAGAGATGCTACTAACATTTTACAGTGTGCAGGAGAGCCCTCCCCACCCTCCTCCCCGCCCCACCCCGGAAACAAAGACTTTCCTGGTTTAATATGGCATTAATGCAGAGGATGAGAAACCCGAGAGTGCTATTTAAAATGATCTTGTACAAACTGAGTAGTTAAGCAAATCACACTAGACTCGTGATGGAGTATTATGCACTTAGGAAAATTACGTTCATAAATAATCATGAAAAGAGAAAACATTTGCTCTCGTGTTAAGCAGTATTCATGTTAGGGACAGTAATACTCAGGAAGATGTATATGAGTCCCATTTACTAAGCGAGGGCATTCTGTAAGGATTCTCTCCAAAATGATGTTTTCATCTGTTTCTTAAGAAAACCATGCCTGGTACTGTGTATATACGAATGATTTTCTTACTCAGTCTGTAGGTGCCACTTACCTGCCTTGTGTTTTTTCAGAAAAGAATCTTAATTATGGAAATTTCTGATTGTCTTGGTGAGATACAGGTAAAGGAGGTTAGAACTGGTTGCTGTTACTTGTGATAGTCACATTGATTTGTCGACTCATGCAAGCTCGACTCTCCTGACTCTCCTGACGAGCTCTGTTCTTTAATGACTGAAAGTACCCACTTCCTGATAGCTCTTTTTGTTTTTATGGTTTAATTTGGAAGTAGCTTTACTGTGGGTCTTTGTTTGTTTTGGGTTTTGTTTGTTTTAGAGAGACAGCCTGAAGCAGGGGGAGGGAGGGGCAGAGAGAGAGAGAAAAATCTTCTGCTTCAGGCTCAGTGTGGAGCCCCATTCTGGGCTTGATCTCACAACTCTGAGATCATGACTTGAGCCATAATCAAGAGTTGGATACTCAATTGACTCAGCCACCCACGTGCCCCTTTATTGTCTATTTTTGATGATGGAATAGTGCAAAACTTATTTTTAAGGAACTTAAGAAAGTTAAAATTACAATACCACCCTCTAGGGGTAGTCATTATCTATGCCTTGGTTTATATTTTTCCAATTATTCTTTTGTGTGAATACGAGCGTTTTGTTTCTGTAGAATAGAATCAGAATCAGTTCAAAAAACAAATCAAGCCATTGTTTTCATTCATTTCTGGGCCTGTGAGAGAGGGCATAATACCATTGCCTCTCTCTGAGGCTTCTGGCCTGGAAGACTCCTTTTCTCCTTGTCTTTCTGAGAACCCTCTTTGCTAATGTGATTCTTTAAGAATTTCATTCTCCAAGTTAAGCTCTGAATATTTTTGGTTAGCATTCTAAAAAAGAACAGGCCTTACACTATATTTTGTTGTATGACTTACACAAGGAAAAGGGAAACCGTGGAGTTAAGTTTCTTTAACAAACGTAATCTTTATCCTCAGTTAATATGTGTCATTATGCATTTCCATTGAATTCTCTTAGTATTTTTTTAGGTTTCTTATTTCTGCAGCACAGAAGTCTGAACAAGAGTAACTTTAGAGCAGAGGTTGACAGAGCCCAATCAGAAAAAGTCATCTCGTGTACTTTGAACGTTTACAGGAAAGACACCTCTTTTGGGCTACAGTGTCACCACGCTTTGACCAAATTATAAGCCCATGGAATTTCTATAGAGTTAAAGAAACTGTTGGAAAATTTGTACCTTACTTAGAAATTCTAAATCTGTTAAATGCAAAGTGATTAATAGTAGAAGATGATACAGTGGCTGTGTAGGGAATATCGTAGCCAAAATAATAGTTTTATTATTAATTAAACTTTTAAAAAAAGATTTTGTTTATTTATTTGACAGAGAGAAACACAGCAAGAGAGGGAACACAAGCAGGGAGATTGGGAAAGGGAGAAGCAGGCCTCCTGCTGAGCGGGGAGTCCGATGCGGGGCTTGATCCCAGGACCCTGGGATCATGACCTGAGCCAAAGGCAGACGTGTAACGACTGAGCCACCCAGGTGTCCCCGAAGTAATAGTTTTAGAGACATAATAAGCTTTTCTGTTAAGAGGACATGTGAGACTATCAAATGTATACAGGACATTGCTCGGGGCCTACAGACATTTTTTCCTACGAATTATTGTAACCTGCTCAGATAAATATAGATATTTTATTTATTTATTTATTTTTTAAAGATTTTATTTATTTATTTGACAGAGAGAAATCACAAGTAGGCAGAGAGGCAGGCAGAGAGAGAGGAGGAAGCAGGCTCCCTGCTGAGCAGAAAGCCGGACGTGGGGCTCGAACCCAGGACCTGGGATCATGACCTGAGCCGAAGGCAGCGGCTTAACCCACTGAGCCACCCAGGCGCCCCTAAATATAGATATTTTAGTGTTTATTCAAGAATTGGGAAATAGGGGCGCCTGGGTGGCTCAATGGGTTAAAGCCTCTGCCTTCGGCTCAGGTCATGATCTCGGGGTCCTGGGATTGATCCCCGCATTGGGCTCTCTGCTCAGTAGGGAGCCTGCTTCCTCCTCTCTCTCTGCCTGCTTCTCTACCTACTTGTGATCTCCATCTGTCAAATAAATAAATAAAATCTTAAAAAAAAAAAAAAAAGAATTGGGAAATAAAGGAAACAAACCCATTAAGTAAAAACAAGAGTTTATTAGAATATCTTGAGTTTTTCCAAGTTCATAGGGAAGTTGTTTAAGTAAAAGTTTGTTTTTCATCTGACTTAGAGAACAGCTTCCTCATAGGAAAAAATACATATAAATGTACACATACATATAAGTATGTGTTAATGAATATAACTATATATACATTCCAAGTTGCCAAGGCACCATAGTTGCAATTGTGAAGCACTCTTAAGCAAAAAGTAGAGAATTGGAGCCACAATACGGTAACAAGAACTGTTAACGTGAAATGTAATTTTCCAGAATTTTTTTCTGTCAATGTCTGTTAGTCTTTACATATATACACATGTTTTATAGATGTAATCATATTCTGCATCCTGTTTTGTAACATGAGTTTTCTGCTGACCATGTATCTTGAGCATGTAATGATTACTTAGTATTCTGTTATGAGGATGCCCTGCCCTGTGTAACCGGCTGGCTTTGGTGGACTTAGAAAGCCAAACTCTGCCTGAGTAATTCCATTTACACCCTTCTCAGTTTTCATGCCTTGCCCCACTTCTCCCAATTCTGAGTTCACAAAGACGTTCTGATGTGGATGATGTGACCCATTCTCAGCCCTGAAAGGTGGGATGGCAGAGGAGGATCTGCACAGAGCAGGATAGGGGGGCCCAGTCCTAGGCCTAGTCATGCGTCCCAAGATCGGAGGATCCCTCATGCTAAGATATTTTGGAGGACAGCATGTTCCCCGGGGCTTGGGAGAGCTTGATTTCGTCCAGACTCCTCATGTTTGAGGCCACTTTGTATGGGGAATGGGAGGGAAAGGCAGAGGGATGGAGGGAAAGGGAGATTGTGTGAAGCAGAGAGGGATAAAAGAGGAATTTTAGGGAGTAGTTGAGACATAAAAATGGAAGAAAAAATTGTTGTATTAATATGAGTCACTTAGAGAGCACCAAGGCACAGCCTGGCTTAGTCCTTCTTTGTTTTTTCTCTCTCTCTAGGAGGGGAAGCATGAGGAAGATGGACCAGTTCTGTCATTCTAAAAACATGGCCTATGTAAGTCGATATTTCTTCTCCCGAAATATAATGACTTTTGTTTTTTTAGCCATTCCCCACCATGCGGGTATCAGTAGGTCATCCCACAGCACCCAGTGAGTGTGCTGTGCAGCCACAAGATGCTTCAGGAACCGGCAGGCATGCTGAGAAGCGGCATATTTTCCCTGTCCTGCATGGCATACCTTCACCTCCTCTCTCCTCACCTTGCGGTAATTTCCTTCAGTTTCACGGTAATGCATGTGTGTGTGGTTTCAGGGATCTCTGTCATTCGGGGATGTGGCCATCACCTTCTCCCAAGAGGAGTGGGAGTATCTGAACCCTGCTCAGAAGGCCTTGTACAGGGACGTGATGTTGGAGACCTACAACAACCTGGTCTCCCTGGGTAAGACTGTCCCACAGTAGTAGTTCATTCTAAAGATTTATATTACAATAAAGGTATGCCTTGGTTAAGCGTCTGCCTTCAGCTCCGGTCACGATCCCGGGATTCTGAGATCCAGCCCCGCACTGAGCTCCCTGCTCATTGGGGAGCCTGCTTCTCTTTCCCCCGACCCTGCCCAGTGCTCTTGCTTGCTCTCTCTGTCTCTCTTTTTCTCAAATAAATAAATAAAAATCTTTAACTAATATTACAATGAAATTGGTATTGAACAGTTATAGTTAATAATTTAAATTTTAATAATTTTGTAATTTAAAACAATAATTTAATAAAGTATTAATGTCTCTTCTCTGGAACATCAGCTTGCTTCACCGTGAGTTTCAGGGCCATCTTTTAAGAAATAGCTGAGTTCCTTCTTGTTCCCAGAGGAAATCATTTGGAATTTGTCAGATTGAAAATAGGCCTGTCTGTTTTTACAAATTTAGGGGCACGTGGGTGGCTCAATTTGTTAAGCGTCTGACTCTTCGTTTCAACTCAGGTCATGATCTCAGGGTCATGAGATTGAGCTCTGTGTCGGGCTCCACACTGGGTGAGGAGTCTGCTTGAGATTTTCTTTCTCCTTCTCCCCTGCCCCCTCTAAAAAAATATTACTACAGATTTAACCAGATCTCAATCAAAGGTTTTTGGTTTGTTTTGTTTTGTGGGGTTTTGTTTGTTTGTTTGTTTTTGAATTTTAAAAAAATTTTTTCAGGATGCCTCGGTGGCTCAGTCAGTTAAGCGTCTACCTTCAGCTCAGGTCACTTATCCCAGCGTCCTGGGATCGAGCCCTGCATCGGGCTCCACACTGAGCATGAAGCCTAAAATTTTTTTTTTCTGTCTCTCTGCCCCTCCCTCTCCCTACTTATACTGTCTCTCTAAAACAAACAAACAGGGCGCCTAGGTGGCTTAGTGGGTTGGGCTGCTGCCTTTGACTTGGATCATGATCTCAGGGTCCTGGAATCGAGTCCCGTATCGGGCTCTCTCCTCAGCAGGAAGCCTGCTTCCCTCTCTCTCTCTCTGTCTGCCTCTCTGCCTGCTTGTGATCTCTCTCTGTCAAATAAATAAAATCTTAAAAATAAATAAATAAAAAGAAAACAGAACCCCACAATAAAGCAACTTCCAAATTAAACCACAAAAACAAAAACAGAGCTATCAGGAAGTGGGTACTTTCAATCATTAAAGAACTGAGCTTGTCATGAGAGTTGACAAATCAGTGTGACTATCACAAGTAACAGCAACCAGTTCTAACCTCCTTTACCTGTATCTCACCAAGATAATCAGAAATTTCCATGATCAAGATTCTTTCTGAAAGAACACAAGGCAGATAAGTGGCGCCTGCAGACTGAGTAAGAAAATCCATGTGCATACACACCGTACCAGGCTTGGGTTTCTTCATTAAGAAACTGATGAGCCTGTTTCTCCTTCCGCTTGCTGCTCCCCCTTCTTGTGCTCTCTCTCTCTGACCAATAAATAAAATCTTAAAAATAAATAAATTTCTACACCATAGGTCATGTCATTTCTCTTTTTGTTTGTTTGTTTTTAAGCAGAAAGTTCCATTTCTAAGCCAGATATGATTACCTTACTGGAGCAGGAGAAAGAACCTTGGATGGTTTTGAGGAGAGAAACAAGTGGATGGTACCCAGGTGAGTAGAGGAAAAGCTGGCAGAGAGGAGCAGGAGGGTCAGAGAGGGGTCATACCCCTGAGATGTGGTTTGGAAAAATGCCTTCAAAGACCCAAGGCCTGTTGGATAAAAATGCCCGAGATCTGAGAAGGAAATAAAGATCACACAGCATGGGCTCTCACAGGAACTCCATCTTTTGCTAATTGTCTCTAAGTTTTGTTCTTTTATTTCCTCTCCTTTCAGTGGAGTGAACTTTTTTTTTTTAAAGATTTTATTTATTTATTAGAGATCGCACGCACATGAGCAGAGGGAGAGGGAGAACCACAACCAGACTTCCACACTGAGTGCGGAGCCTGCCGAAGGGCTTGATCCCACGACCCTGAGACCATGACCTGAGCCAAAATCAAGAGTCATTTTGACACTTAACTGACTGAGTCACCCAGACACCCCCCCCACAGTGTAACCTTTTAACATATATTTTGCATCCATCTGCTTTCTAGCTCTGCTTTTGCATTTAAATCTCTAAGATTTATTTATTTATTTATTTATTTGACAGAGAGATCACAAGTAGGCAGAGAGGCAGGGAGAGAGAGAGAGAGAGAGAGAGAGAGGAGGAAGCAGGCTCCTCCCCACTGAGCATAGAGCCCGGAGCGGGGCTTGATCCCAGGACCCTGGGATCATGACCTGAGCCGAAGGCAGAGGTTTTAAACCCCTGAGCCAATATGTGTTTCTAGGATCTAAAAAATGTTTTCATATATTCAGCAAATATTTATTGAGGGTCTACTCTAAGCAAAGCACTGTGCTTGGCACTCTCTGTACAGTGAAATGAGCATGACTGAGCATGAGCATTTCTGCCCTTGGCAAGAAAGACACGGATCAGTCAAGTAAGCAGATGAGTAAGTCAGTACTGTCGGGAATGATGCTGTGCAGCCAGGTGTACAGGAACAGTGCGGGGAGAATGACAGGGTTGGGTGGTTAGGGAGCATGTCTTGAAGTGGGCGTGCTTGCACAGAGTCGTGAAGGAAGGGTTCAGGCCACAAATCTGGGCAGGAGCATTCTAGTCTGAGCAGGACACACAGAGGTCCTGAGCAGGACACACAGAGGTCCTGAGCAGGAAATGGTCTCTTTATGCCTGGGAGCAGTAAGAAGTTTCGAGCCAAAGAGACAAAGGGATGGTGGGAAGGGAGGTCTGGGAGTTAGGCCAGGACCAGATCCTACAAGGTTCTGATTATCATTGTGAAGAACACAGAATGTTTTCTAAGAGTTACTTAGAGCCATGTTCTATGTTGAGAGTGTTCCTCACTTCTTAGTTTTTAAATAAACTAAGTATGACAAGGACACAGAAAACCTCAACACAGAGAATTGCATTATTAAAAGTACCTACACTTGTGGGGCGCCTGGGTGTCTCAGTGGGTTAAAGCCTCTGCTTTCAGCTCAGGTCATGGTCCCAGGGTCCTGGGATGGAGCCCCGCATCGGGCTCTCTGCTCAGCGGGGAGCCTGTTTCCCCCTCTCTCTCTGTCTGCCTCTCTGCCTACTTGTGATCTCTGTCTGTCAAATAAATAAAAATTTAAAAATATATTAAAAAAAATAAAAATAAAAGTACCTACACTTGTAACCACCAGGCCATGAGTCACAATTTTGCCAGCTGTTCTGGAAGCCTGTTGTGGGTTTCTTTGCACTCACAGACTTTCCCCTCCCTGCAGGAAAGGTTTTCTCTAGGGTTTTATTGTCTGAGTGAACATCTCCAGTCTGATTTCATTTTACCTATCATTTTAAAAAGTCTTTTAAGTCTCTTTTAGATGAAAGGTTCCTCTTTGTTTTTTTGTGAACTGTTTTTTTCTCCATTAAATTAGAGCATTTGTCCTGTAGTTTCAGACCATCTGGATTTTGCTGATGACATCTTGGTGTTATGGAGGAACATGTTCCTCTGTCTCCTCTTACGGGTCCAGAACCTTAATCAAACTTTTGGGAAACCTTTTTTCCCCCTAGGTGTTGGTGACACTCTTCAGTCCGTTGACATGTGATGTCTGGATTTCTTGTTCTAGTGTTATCAGCAGCCACTGACAGGCCATACTATGTCCCTTAATTCGTCAGAGGTTGTAAATTGGTGGATATTCGAATTCTGTCATTTATTCTTTATTAGCTGGAATGCATGTGTAAAAAGAAACTTCACCTTATTTACTACTCGGTTACTCAGTTGTACAGCTCATATGAAAATTGAAGATAAATATTCTTTTCCTTTGTTTACTAATTTTCTAAATAACGTGTTGGTTTCTTACATCCTTTCAAAGGTGACCCTTTTGGGGGGCACCTGGGTGACTCAGATGGTTAAGCGGCCCAGTCTTCATTTTGGCTCAGGTCGTGATCTCAAGGTCCTGGGATTAAGCCCCGTGTTGGGCTCCCTGCTCAGTGGGGAGCCTGGTTCTCCTTCTGCCCCCCCCCAAGCTTGTTTTCTCTCTCTCTCTCAAATAAATGAATAAAACCTTTAAAAAACAAGAAAGAAAACTAGATTCACTGGTTGTGAACATTTGGCCACCTTTGCTGTATGTATTTATGTATCTAAATGTTTGAAACCTTTTTTGCTGAACCACTTGTAGGTCTAAGTCACTGATGTTTTGACATGTGGTACCTAAACATTTCACTTTGTATCTTCTAAGAATAGGAAAGGTCCTAATAACCTTTCATTATTCCTAATTAGCTTCATTATCTTAATTAACCTAAATAACATACCATTGTCACACCTAAGAAAATCACCCTATTTGAGGAGTATCATCTGCAGCTCACAGCTCATAGCTCACAGCTAAATTTCTCTCATTTCTCTTTAAAACTTTCGTTTATTTGGTTTTGTGGGAGTGTGTTTCAATTTAAGATCCAGTCAAAGTTCATGAATTGATTTATGGATCGGTTTCTTTTTAAAACATTTTTGTTTACTTTTACTTTTTTTTTTTTACTGTTAGGCTTTTTTAGTCCCTTTTTATCTGAAGAGCTTCTGTGCCATAAAATTTATTTAAATTTAAATTTTTTTTTTAATTTGGCTTTTATCTCTCTCTCTTTTTCTGAGTCCAGGCTTGTTTACCTAAACTATGACATTCTGAATTTTTTTTTTTTTAAGATTTTATTTATCTATTTGACAGATCACAAGTAGGCAGAGAGGCAGGCAGAAAGAGAGGAGGAAGCAGGCTCCCTGCTGAGCAGAGAGCCCAGTGCAGGGCTCAATCCCAGGACCCTGGGATCATGACCTGAGCTGAAGGCAGAGGCTTTAACCCACTGAGCCACCCAGGCACCCCTGATTGGTTCTTTTTAATATTTACTGTTTGTTTTCAAAGGTCTCACTAAGATCATCCACTCTTTACTCAAGTCTAGTGAGTATCTTTATGATCATCACTTTGAATTCTTTATCAGGTACCTTGCTTATCTCTGTTTCATTCAGCTCGTTTGCTGTGATTCTGTCCTGTTCTTTCGTTTGGCTCATTTTCCTCTGTCTTCTCACTTTATATAACTCTGTTTCGTATATTAGGAAAGTCAGTTACAGCTCTTGATCTTGAAAATAGTGACCTCGGGGCACCTGGGTGGCTCAGTGGGTTAAGTGTCTACCTTCAGCTCAGGTCATGAACCCAGGGTCCTGGGATCAAGTCTTGCATCGGGCTTCCTGCTCAGCAGGGAGTCTGCTTCTCCCTCTGCTGCTCCCCCTGCTTGTGCTTGCTCTCTCTGTCAAATAAAACAGCAGAGCCTCTTTTGCTTTCAGCCCGTTGGTGGCAATGGCTCACTTTGCCTGTTCTGGGTAAGGTTTGGTCTCTGTGCTTTTAAGGGGTCTGTTGGGGGCCACTAGGGGCTTGCAGATTGGTGGTGTCAGCAGTCAGACTCGATGCCTGCTCTCAGCCTGTCTACTGGGACTGTAGTTGCACCACCTTGCAAGGCACTCTCTCTGCCTTTCCCCCTGAGAGGGGGCCAAGTTCCCTTGCTCACTGGTAGGCAGGACTGGCAGTCACACTGCCTGCTCCTAGACCATCTGCCAGGGCTGAAGGTGCACTGATCAGCAGGGTACTCTCCATACCGCTAGCTCTAAAGTTTGGTTGCTGGAACTGTGGGTACACTGGTGTGTGTGCTTATCCTTCCCCTGACCACAAAGCAGGAGTCTCTTTGGAGTGGCACTTGTTCTGACTGGGGCTGCTTGGAAGGTGTGTTGGGGCTGGAGCCTCTCTGGAGTGCAGTGGGTTGGATGGGACAGATCCTCAGGAGAATGCGAAGTTGGGGCATGCAGTGCTAGAAGGGTAGGTGCTGCGTGTTTACACTGGTTTCCTAAAGCTTCCAGCTATCTAGGTGGTGACTGGGGGTGGGCAGGGAATGGTTCCTGCTGGCTCTTTTGTTCTTGGGGAAGTTTCCCAAAGATCCGTGTCCCTCCAGCACACATTCTGAGATTAGTAAATAAATGTTCTTCATGTATACCCCCAGGTGCTTTTTCAAACTGCTTATTCTATGTTGTTATCTGAGCAGGTTGTTATGCTGGCTCTAAAAGGATAGGGACTCGAGTTTCCTGTCACCCTCTGGCTCTCTCCCAGAACCAAACCTGCTGATTTTTTAAGTAACCAGAGTTAAGCCCCACTGATTGTAAAAACTCGTGAAGTTAAGTCCCACTGGTTTTCAAAACCAAATGTAACGGGATTCATCTTCCCAATGTGGGTCCCCCATTCCTGGGGTGCCTGGTGTGAAATCTGATCCTCTTCTTTGTGTTTGTGGTGTCCCTCCTGTTTGTGGTTATTCTCACTGGGGGTTTGGTTCCCAACTTCATCTCCACCCCTTCTACCCTTTTTGATGTGGCCTGGTCTATGCTATTCCCTGTGGAAAGTCTGTTCTGCCATTCTCAGGTCATTTTCATAGTTGCACTGATGTGGCTGTTATCTTGGTGTGTCTGTGGCAGGAAGTGAGCCCAGGATCCTTCTAATCCACCATCTTTCAGAACTCTCCCTATATCCTCTATATTTTTGTTGAGATTTTCTATTTTTCCATTTGTTTCAAGAGTATTTGTGTTTGCTTATTGGAACATTTGCATAATTATAGTTTTAAAGCCTTTGTCAGGTAATTCAAACACCTGTTAATCTCAGTGTTGGCATCTGTTGATTTTCTTTAACATTATGATATATTTCGGCAGGTGCTCAACCTAGTTAAGGTTCCAGCTTCAAGTTTCTACCTGTTTTCTGTGGTTTGTTTTCCCACAGTGACATATACATGACCAGTGGGGCTCAGATGTGCGTTTGTTCCCATTTGAAACAAATAATCTGAGAATGGTTCAGTTTATCAACTTCAGTAGTTTTGAATGAGTGATTATTATGATAAACCTTTCCCAGTGGCTCATTTTTGCATTATATACCTTTATTCTCAGCCTTACTTCTTTTATCAGTACTTTTCCAATTACTTAACGCCTACTGTGTGCTATGGGCTTATTATTCAGTGGTGAATTCTATGAGAATTGTGTCTCCTCCTAGGCAGATTTAGGAATAAGAAAATATACAGAATGAGAAATGAGCTATTGAATGAGTGAACGTATAATTAAAACAGAATTGTGAAGGCAAGGAATGAGACTTTCGAATAGAGAATAAAGGAGAGGGATATAATTAGATGGGCCCAGTAGGAAGGCATTTCTTTTGAGTCTTAAAAATGAGACTGTTGTCTCCTACAAGCAACTAATGCCACAGGATTCTTGTGTAATGGATGAAACAGTCTGACCAAAGCATGAAGATACTGAAGAAATCACTATAATGTTCGGAGCACTAAAAGAAGGCAGTGGGGTAGAAATAGGGTCCAAAGGATGACAGTGGCTTCATAGGTCTTGTTATCCGTGGTAAGGGTTTTGGATTTTATTATAAGAGTAAAGACTAACCATTCAAAACAGTTTTTAAGTGTGGATCCTTGAACTTTGATCTGCATCACAATTATCTGATAGAGCTGTTAAAAATACAGCATCTTAGGACTTATTCCTAAAAATTCTGATTCTTTGCATCTGAGTTGCTTGAATATTAATACTTTTAACAAGCCTACCAAAGGATTTTGATTAACACCTAAATTTCACAGTTCATCCCTTCCCATATTATGAGCATCACCATCTAACATAAACTTTCTGCATTTTCGGAGCTCTTCTTAATCCTTTTCCAAATACTCTGGAAGTGTATTTTATATACTTCACTATATATTTAAAAATTTTTTTTCTAAGACAATTATCATATGATCTGTCTGATATGAGAAATTTGAGAGAGAAGGCAGAGGTTTGGGGGGGTAGGGAAGGAGAAAATGAAACAAGATGGGATCGGGAGGGAGACAAACCACAAGAGACTCTTAATCTCACAAAACAAACTGAGGGTTGCTGGGGGGAGGGGGGGAGGGAGAGGGTAGTTGGGTTATAGACATTGGGGAGTGTATGTGCTATGGTGAGTGCTGTAAAATGTGAAAGCCTGACGGTTCACAGACCTGTATCCCTGGGGCAAATAATACATTTACATGTTAATAAAAATAATAATAATAAATAATCCAAAAAATTTTTTTTCTATATGTATATATATTTTTAGAGTTATATACTCTTCAGTGGATTTTGTACATATGTGTACAGGAAGATAAAATGTGTTTGCTTTCTCCTTTTCTTTCAGATTTGGAGGCAAATTATGGAGCTGAGAAGTTACCTTCAGAAAATTATATTTATGAAATAAATTTGCCTAAACTGGGTATAAAACAAATAAGTAAAACTCTTGGCCTCAAGGCCTCCAATTTTAGAAATGACTCAGATAGCAAAAATAGATTTAGGGAACAACAGGGACAGCAAGAGGGGTATATCAGTCAAAATATAATAAGCTATGAAAAAATGCAAACTTCTACTCATAGTACTTCTCCTATTCACACTACAGATAAGCCATATGAATGTAAGGAGTGTGGAAAGTACTTTAGTCGTGGTTCAAATCTTATTCAGCATCAGAGTATCCATACTGGAGAGAAACCCTATGAATGTAAGGAATGTGGGAAGGCCTTTAGACTTCTTGTCCAACTTACTCGACATCAGAAATTTCATACTGGTGAGAAACCCTTTAAATGTAAGGAATGTGGGAAAGCTTTTAGTCTTCCCACCCAGCTGACTCGCCATGAGAATATTCATACAGGTGAGAGGCCATTTGAGTGTAAGGAATGTGGGAAGTCCTTTAATCGTAGCTCAAACCTTGTTCAACATCAGAGTATTCATACAGGTGCAAAACCATATGGATGTAAAGAGTGTGGGAAAGGCTTTAATCGTGGTTCAAATCTTGTTCAGCATCAGAAAATTCATTCTAGTGAGAAACCCTTTTTATGTAAGGAGTGTGGGAAGGCCTTTAAATACCATTACCAACTTATTGAACATTGTCGGATTCATACTGGTGAGAAACCCTTCGAATGTAAAGAATGTGGGAAGGCCTTCAGTCTTCTGATTGAGCTTGCACGACATCAGAACACTCATACTGGTGAGAAACCATTTAAATGTAAGGAATGTGGCAAGGCCTTCAGTCGTGGCTCAAATCTCATTCAACATCAGAGTATTCATACTGGTGAGAAACCATATGGGTGTAAGGAATGTGGAAAGGTTTTTCGACTTCACCTTCAGCTTTCTCGACATCAGAAAACTCATACTGGTGAGAAACCCTTTGAATGTAAGGAATGTGGGACAGCCTTCCAGTATCAGTACCAGCTTAGTGAGCATCAGCGAATTCATACAGGTGTGAAACCGTATGAATGTAAGGAATGTGGGAAATTGTTTCGTCGTGGTTCAAACCTTATTCAACACCGGAGTGTTCATACTGGAAAGAAACCTTTTGAATGTGAAGAATGTGGGAAGGCCTTTAGACTCCATATACAACTCATTCGACATCAGAAATTTCATACTGGTGAGAAGCCCTTTGAATGTAAGAAATGTGGAAAAGCCTTTAGTCTTCTCACTCAGCTTAATCGCCATGAAAGTATTCATACAGGTGAGAAGCCATTTGAGTGTAAGGAATGTGGGAAGTCCTTTAATCGTGTGTCAAACCTTGTTCAACATCAGAGTATTCATGCTGGCGTGAAACCATATGAATGTAAAGAGTGTGGAAAAGGCTTTAATCGTGGTTCAAATCTTATTCAGCATCAGAAAATTCATTCTAGTGAGAAACCCTTTGAATGTAAGGAATGTGGGAAGGCCTTTAGGTATCATTACCGACTTATTGAACATCATAGAATGCATACTGGTGAGAAACCCTTTGAATGTAAGGAATGTGGGAAGGCCTTTAGTCTTCTGACACAGCTTACTCGACATCAGAACATTCATACTGGTGAGAAACCATTTAAATGTAAGGAATGTGGCAAGGCCTTTAATCGTGGCTCAAATCTTGTTCAACATCAGAGTATTCATACCGGGGAGAAACCCTATGGATGTAAAGAATGTGGAAAGGCTTTTAGACTTCACCTACAACTTTCTCGACATCAGAAAACACATACTGGTGAGAAACCCTTTGAATGTAAGGAATGTGGGACAAGCTTCAGGCATCAATACCAACTTATTGAGCATCAGCGAATTCATACAGGTGTGAAACCCTATGAATGTAAGGAATGTGGAAAGAGCTTTAGTCATGGTACAGACCTTAGAGTACATCAGAGAATTCACACTGGTGAGAAACCCTTTGAATGTAAGGAATGTGGGAAGGCCTTTCGACATCATTACCAATTTCTTGGACATTACAGAATTCATACTGGTGAGAACCCCTATGAATGTAAGGAATGTGGGAAATGTTTTACTTGTGGTAGTGAACTTAGAGTACATCAGAGGATCCATACTAGTCAGAAACCATATGAATGTAAGGAGTGTGGGAAGGCATTTAGTTATAGCTCAAACCTTATTCAACATGTTAAAATTCATACTGGCAAGAAGCCCTATGAATGTAAGGAATGTGAAAAGGCCTTTAGCAATAATTACGAACTTACTGTACATCAGAGAATTCATACTGGTGAGAAACCTTATGAATGTAAGGAATGTGGGAAAACTTTCAGACTTAGTTCAGTCTTTACTGCCCATCAGAGATTTCATACAGGTGTGAAACCCTATGAATGTAAAGAGTGTGGAAAGACCTTTAGTTGTAGCTCGAACCTTATTCAACATGAGAGGATTCATACTGGTGAGAAACCTTATGAATGTAAGGAATGTGGAAAGGCTTTAGACTTAGGTAAGTTTTTATTACCCATCAAAGAATTCATACAGGTCTGAAGCCCTATGAATGCAAAGAATGTGGAAAAGCCTTTACTGTGAATGGTCAGCTTACTTGACATCAGAAAATTCATAATCGTCAGATGTCCCATGAATATAAGGAATGTGGGAAAACCTTCACTGGATACGAACAACTTACTCAACATCAGAGAGTTCATAGTGGCAAGAAGTCCTATGAATATAAAATGTGGGACGACCTTTCATCATGGACTGAGATTCACTCAACAGCACAGTATTCCTACTGGTGAAAAACTTTGAGTAGGAGTAGTGTGGAAAGATTTTACAGTCAAAGCAAACACCTTAGTGTTGAGAGGACCTTCTGGTGAGAAAGTCTTTGAATGTAAAGAAATATTCATGTTCACAGTTTACTAATCATGAAAGAATTATCCTAGGTATTTTAGTTTCACGCGCTTAGAAAAGCCTTCAAACTCAAACTGGAGGAGAACTTGTTGGAACAAACGTAAGCGAACATCTACCTGAGGCAGGTGCTTTATCACCACTGCCATTTCACTACCTGCATGACATTAGGTGCCTATCCTCTTTGTGCATCATTTGTAAATGGCAACAATGGTGAGTGCATACTAGTGCAATTACAGAAATAATTGTGTTACAATACGTACAAAATCCTTACAAGAGTACTTGGCACATGCTTGTGTTCATAACAGCTTTTATGTTTCATTAGCATCATTGTTGATGACACGAAAATTATATTATTGTGTATAATTTAGAAAAATGTCATCTATTCCTTAATTATTAAGTTTTAAATAAGTACTGTATAAAATTTTATGGTAAGTAAAAGAATATGAGGATTTTCATTAAGAGTTCATTCCTTAAGTTACATCAAAAAGTTAATATTGAAAAAAAAAGTTAATTTTGAAAAGAAACCCTATGGATTTAGGGAATGAGGAGATGTTTAAAACCAGCTGTTGAGGAGTCAGTTTTTGAAGTGATTTGTCTATAAAAATAACATGCAGAAAATGTATAATTTATTTCCCTGTCCAGAAGTTAAGATAAATATTAGTGAAAGATCAAAATAAAAGCATCCATTTATATATTCAACTTTATCATGAAAATTGCTGCACATATGAAAAGTTGAAAGAATGAACACCCATATACCCCTACGTAGATTCAAAGTTGTTAACAATTTGACATTTATTTTTCTGTATATTTTATGTTGTACCATTGAGAATATGTTTTTGACCTCATGATACTTTCCCCTTTATTACTTCAGTATGTCTCTCAAACATAAAGACAATCTCATATAGAGCCATGTTACCATAATTACCCTTAAGGAAATTCTCCATAATTCCACAGTATCTATCTTACCAGTTTCTTCACCAGCCCCTAAGAGTAGGTTATTTAAGGTTCATTTAAATAAATGAACCACAGAGGTTCATTTAAGTAGAATGCATTCCAGATTCTGTACTGTATTTTGTTAGCACTCTATATTTTAGTCTACAACAGTGACTCAAAATTTCCTGGGTATCAGAATCATCTGTGGATCTTAGTAAAAATACAAAGGTCCAGGCCCACTGAACCTCTGTTTTTTCTAGCTGTCCAGGCGATTTTGGTAATGCAAAATCAAAATAGTATCTCTATAGAGAGCCACAGATCTAGAACATTTCCCCTTTTGCAAATATTCTTAAATAATGTTGACTTTTTGAGAAGTCCAGGAAAATTGTCTGCCATGTGTTTAGGTTTTTTGTTTCTGTATATTGTCATTTGGCCCCCTTTTATTCTTTGTGTTTTCTGTACAAAGGAGATGGGGGTGGGGAGCTTCAGCCACATTCCACAAGTTCAGTCATGTTTGCATTTCAATGGAATTCATTCCTGAATTGTCTATTCCATTTTTAAATTTTCTATTTGATTCAGAATTTAAATACATATGATTATAAATTTCCAAAGAGGTGACAGTCTCTCCACAGATCTTTACAATGGAGGTCTGGTGTCATCTGACCCACATGATCAAACTTAGTTTTACTAACAAAGCAATGACCTGTCCTTACATGTTTTCTGACCTGTTGCAATATGACATATAAACATAACCTACAAAGTATTCTCCTCTTAAAACATGTAATCTGAACCCAATGGAACCTCTAGGCCCAATTTCCTTTGTTTTGTGCATTTTTTTAAAGATTTTATTTATTTGACAGAGATCACAAGTAGGTAGAGAGGCAAGCAGAAAGAGAGGAGGAAGCAGGCTCCCCACCAAGCAGAGAGCCCAATGCGGTGCTTGATCCCAGGACCCTGAGATCATGACCTGAGCCAAAGGCAGAGGCTTAACCCACTGAGCCACCCAGGGGTCCCAGCCCCTGTGGTTCATATGATTTCAAGATACACCTCAACAATGACCATCCGAGAACTTCGAAGAACAGGCATTATTACAGATCCCAGAAGGCACACCCAAGGGTAACACAGTGCGGTTGCAGGTATAGGGAGAGAGAGTTCAGATCTGGGGCTCTGCTTTTATTAGGAACTGAGTGTAGGATGTCGAGGGTTTCACAGTTTCCTTATTGGCCAATTTAAAGCCTGAGCGAGAATTAAGTTACTGGAAGGGAGAAGCAAGGTTAATCAAGTGGTCAATTATCTAGGTTACCCAGGGCTTTCTGAAACAAGGAGCTTCATGAATGAAGGTGGCCTAATTCCTTCTCTGGTTGTTTTGCTAGTAGTTGTGTCAAACAGCTTGTGATATGTCTATTCAACATGGCGTCTTTTGAAGTGGGTGCCTCAGCGATGAAGATTAATGTCAGGTATTTACACTATTATCAAAAAACTTAATGTCAGCACTTACTACCCTGCTAGATTTTACACGAATTGCTTTTTCTTTAAATTCATTAAGCTTTTTTATTTTTAAGATTTTATTTATTCATTTGACAGACAGAGATCACAAGTAGGCAGAGAGGCAGGCAGAGAGAGAGGGGGAAGCAGGCTCCCTGCTGAGCAGAGAGTCCCTGGGATCATGACCCAAGCTGAAGGCAGAGGCTTTAACCCACTGAGCCACCCAAGTGCCCCAAAATTCATTAAGCTTTTAAATCACATAAAAAGAAAAAAAAAAGGAAAAAAACTACAAAACATTGCATACTAGTTTGTCTTGTTCCCATGTATTTACCTTTATTGAGATCTTTATTTCTCTATATGGCTTGTGTTACTGGCTAGTGTCTTCATTTGACCTTGCAAGACTCCCTTAAACATTTCTTGCAGGGTAGGTCTAGTGAGCACCAGCTCCTGGCAACGTCTTCATTTCTCTGTCAATTTTGAAGGGCAGTTTTTCTAGATATAGGATTTTTGGTTGAAAGGTTTTTTCCTTTGGCATTCTGCATATATTGACCCACTGTCTTCTGGCCTCCAAGATTTCTTCTGAGAAATCTGATAATTTCATTGAGTATCCCTTATATGTAATGATTCACTTCTCTCATCACTTTCAAGATTCTCTTTGTCTTTTGAAAGTGTAATGTGTCTTGTGGCTCTCTTTTTATCAATTTTTTAAAGATTTTATTTATTTATTTGACAGACAGAGATCACAAGTAGGCAGAGAGGCAGGCAGAGAGGAAGCAGGCTCCCAAGCAGAGATCCCGATGTGGGACTCGATCCCAGGACCCGAGATCATGACCTGAGCCGAAGGCAGAGGCTTAACCCACTGAGCCACCCAGGTGCCCCAAAATGTCCCAAATTTGATTAAAGATGTAAACATGCACATCCAAAAAGCACACCAACCTTTATATAAAATGAAGTCAGGGTGCCTGGATGGCTCAGTGGGTTAAGCCTCTGCCTTCAGCTCAGGTCATGATCCCAGGGTCCTGGGATCAAGCCCCACATTAAGCTCTCTGCTCAGCAGGGATCCTGCTTCCCCCTCTCTCTCTGCCTGTCTCTCTATCTACTTGTGATCTCTCTGTCAAATAAATAAATAAAATTTAAAAAAATTTTTGGGACATTTTCAGCATTATTTCTTCCAATAATTTCTTCAGATTTTTTCTGCCTTCCCCCATGCCTTTTCTCCTTCTTGGACCCGCATGATGCATATATTGGCCACCTTGATGATATCCCAGAAGTCCTTTAGGCTGTTTGCTTTTCCCTAATATTTTTTCTTTCTGTTCCGCATACTCACTAATTTTCATTGTTCTATATTCAAGTTCCCGGAGGCTTTCTTCTGCTGCCTTTGGATCCCTCTAGTGAATCTTTCATTTCAGTACTTTTCAGGTCCAGAATTTTTCTTTTTTAGATTTCCACTCTTTATTGATATGTCCATTTTGTTTGCGCATTATTTTCCTGACTTTCTCCACATTTTCCTTTAGTTTTCGAGCATCTTTAAGGCAGTTGTTTTAAGGTCTTTGCCTAGTATATCTGCCATTAGTTCTTTTTCAGGGACAGTTTCATTGATTAATTTGTATTTTCTTTGAATGCTCCACACTTTCCTATTTCTTTGTATACCTTTTGATTTTGGTGTTGTTGCTTCAGTTGGCCATTTGAATCTAGTAAGTGTGGTAACTCTGGAAATCAGATTATCTCCCCTCCCCAGGGTGTGCTGTTTTGTTTTGTTTTGGAGGTTATTTGTTTATTTTTGGTTTTTGGTTTTGGTATTGGTTTTTGATTGTTGTAGGTCATCTCTGTGCCAAGGAGAAGTCTGAAGTTTATAGGTCATAGATCTTTTTTTTTTTTTTTTTTTTAAAGATTTTATTTATTTATTTGACAGAGAGAAATCACAAGTAGGCAGAGAGGCAGGCAGAGAGAGAGGAGGAAGCAGGCTCCCCGCTGAGCAGAAAGCCCGATGTGGGGCTCGAACCCAGGACCTGGGATCATGACCCGAGCCGAAGGCAGCAGCTTAACCCACTGAGCCACCCAGGCGCCCCTCATAGATCTTTTCTGATCTAAGACCTTGTGTTCCACTTCCAGATCATAGAGTAAAAAGATATCTCTGCAGACCCATTCCCAAGTAAAAGAAGTAAAGCTGAAAAATAACATTTGAAATCCCACAACTAAATATTTACAATATGAAACATATCCTAAGGTCATATAGCAAGTGAAATATTCTTCCAAAAAAAATTTACTGAAACTTGGCAAGAACATTAGGAGTCTGGCCTTTAAAATATGGCCTGTTCCCTCCTCCACTCTGGAGCTCCCCTTGATAGAAGCTTCATTGTAGGTAGGTGTGACCAAGAAGATGGGGCTCCCTCTCCCTCCAGGTCTTGATCAAGTGTTGCCGTATCTCAGAGGGAGGGGGAGAATGCAAGTGTTTCTCATCCTTACCAACTCAGTTGAAGAGGCTAAATGCCTGATGAGTATAGTTGAGTACTTAGGGACTTCTGCCACCAGCCCCTACCCTACATAGATGGAGTACTCTACTCAAGCAAGTAAGCTCAGAATACTGGGACCTGACTGTCCTCATCTCAGGTCACATTTTAGACAGATTCTACACTGAGAGAAGCAGGATGAGAAGCACAATGCCCAGAATAGTTGTTCAGAGATTTTTGCCCAGAGGGAATAGCAGTCTGTAAGAAAAGAGCTCTGAAGCTCTCTCCAAAGGAACTGATTTTATTTGAAACAGTATAGGAAAATTCAAGGCTGAGGGCAATGTTAAAGCAAATAGTTCCTCTCAATTAAAAATAATAACCCAAACCATAGAATAGCTATTTCATCATACACAACTGGGGCCTGAGCTAATAATTACTATATATTTTAAGGCCAATGGCAAGATTACATAAATATTTTTTCCATACAACTTTTTAAATCTCCTAGGAAGAAATATGAAGCTATACTGTATTATATACTGTAATTTTTACACTGTACTTTTATACTGTACTGTTACTACTTTTGTTTTATTTGATTTTGAATTTCTGTCCAGAATTACTTCATTTCAACATGAAGAACATTCTTCAGTATTTCTTTTTAAGGTAAACCAGGTAGGAATGAACTCTCGGTCTATTTTCTGGGAATGTATATTTTACCACCTTTTGGGGGTATGAAAAAACTGGGGATGGTTTTAACCATTTTAACCATTTTTTCTTTTCTTTTTTTTAACTTCTTCGATATTTTAATACTGTGAGGAAAACAGAACAAAGGTGTTTTTAAAAGTACTTATTTTCACTTCACAAACTACATTTAGCCATTATTTCTTTAAATATTTTTCCTCTTCATTTTTTTCTCTCTTCCTCGTTTTCTCATTAAATGTACGTTGATGCACCTAAAGATGTTCCAAATTTATCTGAGTCTCTGTCCATTTCCCTTCATTCTATTTTCTCTGTTCTTCAGATTGTATAATATCTGTTTACCTATCTTCAAGTTTTCTGATTCTTCTGCCAATTGAAATCTACTGGTTACCTCTTGTGATTTATTTTATTTTTATTTTATTTTTTATTTTATTTTTTTTAAAGATTTTATTTATTTGTCAGAGAGAGAGAGTACACACAAGTAGGCAGAGAGGCAGGCAGAGAGAGAGGAGGAAGCAGGCTCCCCGCAGAGCAAGGAGCCCGATGCGGGACTCGATCCCAGGACCCCAGGATCATGACCTGAACTGAAGGCAGTGGCTTAACCCATTGAGCCACCCAGGCGTCCCTTGTGATTTTTTTTTTTTAAATGTTAGTTATGGCATTCTTCAACTCCAGAATTGCCATTTGGTTATTTTTATTATTTCTCTTTACTGATATTCTCTACTTGATAAAATATTATCTTCATATTTTTGTTCTTGTTCCTTTTTCTTCCTAAAAACTGGATTAGTCTCCAGCTATCTTTTCCTCTGAACTATCTGTGAAGAAATCTGCCTCATTTGTATTATTTCCAGCCCATTAGGCTCCACTGGTTTTCTGCTGTTTGCTCTGCTGTTTTCAACAATTTCTTGGAGGTGTAAATTGCTCAGTATTCTGATCCAATTTAATTCTGGAAGGGCTAGTTTTTAAGATCAATCTTTGAGGTGTGTTTTGATCTCAGGATTTATACATGGATATGTATAACAATAAGAGTGCAGAAAGTGGGAGGATGGAATGAAACTACATTAGGAGTAACATATACATCTGTGAAATTAAGTTGCTATAACCCCAAAGTCAATTCTACATTAAGATGTATATGGTATGTGGGGCACCTGGGCGGTTCAGTCAGGTGTCTGCCTTCAGCTCAGGTCATGATCCCAGGGTCCTGGTTCAAGCCCCACGTCGGGCTTCCTGCTCATCAGGGAATCTGCTTCTCCCTTTCCCTTTCCCCCTGCTCCTCCGTCCCTACTCGTGCTTGCTCTCTCATTCTCTCTCAACTAAATAAAAATTTAAAAAGATGTATATGATATGCTTCAGAGAATCTACTAAGAAAATAACTTGAAATATATAGTGAATGAGTGCTCGCTTCAGCAGCACACATTCTAAAATTGGAACAATACAAAGAAGATTAGCATGGCCCCCGTGCAAATAGGTGATGGGTTAATAGGAGGGCACTTGTGATGAGCACCAGGTATTGTACCTAAGTGATGAATCACTAAATTCTACACCTGAAACTAATATTATGCTGTATGGTAACTGGAATTTATTTTTTTTAAGATTTTAATTATTTATTTGACAGAGAAAGAGATCACAAGTAGGCAGAGAGGCAGGCAGAGAGAGAGGGGGAAGCCAGCTTCCTGCTGAGCAGAGAGCCCGATGCGGGGCTCAATCCCAGGACTCTGAGATCACGATCTGGGCTGAAGGCAGAGGCTTAACCCACTGAGCCACCCAAGTGCCCCTGGAATTTAGATAAAAACTTGAAAAACATATATAATGAATGAGAAGAGAATCAAAATTTGTCACTATATAAAACAAACTAACACCAAGGAAGGCAATAGTGGAGAAAATGAGAGACAATAAGATATAGGAAACAACAAAATAGCAAAAATAAATCATTATCAGTAATTGCTTTAAATGTAAAGGGATTAAACTCCCCAACCAAAAGATGTAGATTGGCAGAGTGGATATAAAACAAAACAGAATCCAATTATATGATGTCTACAAGAGACTCACTTTAGATCCCACACATATAGTTTAAAAATGAAATGATTGGGAAAGATATTGTGAATAATTACCAAGATAGAGAAGGAATGGCTAATACACAAAATTGACTAAATTGACTAATACACAAAATTGATTAAATTAAAAACTGTTACAAGAAACAAAGAGGGACATTATATAATATAATGATAATGAGGTCAATATACCAAGAAGATATATCAGTTACAAGCATAAATGTGGCAAACATCAGAGCTCTGAAATATATGAAGCAAATGCTGACAGAATTGAAGGGAGAGACTTCAGTACCCTACTTTCAATAATATACAGGACAACCAGACTGATGATCAATAAGAAAATAGAGGACTTGAGCAATACTATAGAACCATTGAACCTGCCATATATACCATCCAACAATAGAAAACATTTTCCTCAAGTGCACATGGAATATTCTTCATGATAGACCATATGTTAAGCCACAGAACAAGTATTAAAATTTTTTTAAAGATTGAAACTAGAATTCAATGGCATAAGGAAAACTGGAAAATCAACAAATATGTGGAAATTAATCAATACACTCTTAACTAATGAGTTGAAGAAATCACAAGGGAAATTAGAAAATATCTTTTAAAAAATATTTTATTTATTATTTATTAGAACATGAGAGGGGGGAGGATCAGAAGGTAAAGCAGACTCCCAGATGAGCAGGGAGCCCAATGTGGGACTTGATCCTGGGACTCCAGGATCATGACCTGAGCCAAAGGCAGTCACTCAACTGAGCCATCCAGGCACCCAAAATTAGGATTTTCTAATATCTAATATCTAATATCTAATTTTCTAGTATCTAATATCTTGAGACAAATGAAAACAAAAGCACTAACTACCAAAACTTGTGAGATGCAGCAGAAGCAATAATAAGAATAGACAGTAAATGTCTATATTAAAAAGATTTCAAATCAACAACTGAACCTCACACCTGAAAGAACTAGAAGAGAAGAACTAAACCCATAGGTACTAGAAGGAAAGAAACAATAAAGATCATAATAGAGAAATAAAATAGAGGATAGAAAAACAGTAGGGACAATTAAGTAAACAGTAGAGGAAATTAATGAAGTTGTTTCTCCAAAAAGATCAACACATTGACAAATCATTAGGTAGGCTAAAGAAGAGAACTAAAAGAAGAGAAGACTCAAATAACTACATTAGAAATGAAAGAGATGGAGGTTCCTCAGAATATTAAAAATAGAACTCTGGAAAACAGTATGGAGTTTCCTCAAGATGTTAAAAATAGAGCTACCCCATGACCCAGTAATTGCACTACTGGTTATTTACCTCAAAGATACAGATGTAGTGAAAAGAAGGGGCACATGAACCTCTATGTTCATAGCAGCAATGTCCACAATAGCCAAACTGTGGAAGGAGCTGAGATGTCCTTCAAGGGATGAATGGATAAAGATGTGGTTCATATATACAATGGAATATTACTCAGCATCAAAGGATGAGTACCTACCTTTTGCATTGACATGGATGGAACTGGAGGGGATTATGCTAAGTGAAATAAGCAGAGAAAGACAATTATCATATGGTTTCACTCATATGTTGAATATAAAAAATAGCGCAGAGGACCACAGGGGAAGGGAGGGAAAATTGAGCGGGAAGAAATCAGAGAGGGAGACAAACCATGAGAGACTCTCGACTCTGGAAAACCCACTGAGGGTTACAGAGGAGAGGGGCATGGAGGGATGGGGTACTTGGTAATGAGTATTAAGGAGGGCATGTGATGTGATGAGCACTGGGTGTTATACGCAACTAATGAATCATTGAACACTGCATCAAAAACAAATGGCTAATGAACATAATTAAAATAACTTTCTAGTATATGATAAAACTTTTCAATATTTATAGTACATTCTTATAAGTACTTATAAGAATAGGGACATTTTTAAAAAGATTTTATTTATTTATTTGGCAGACAGAGATCACAAGTAGGCAGAGAGGCAGGCAGAGAGAGAAAGAGGAGAAAGCACCTCCCTTGCTAAGCAGAGAGCCCAATGCGGGGCTCAATCCCAGGACCCTGGGATCATGACCTGAGCCGAAGGCAGAGGCTTTAACCCACTGAGCCACCCAGGCACCCCAGAATAGGGACATTCTTATAGTAAAACTTACTCATTGTTTATCTGAAATACAAAAATTAAAATACAAATTCGAAGGGATACATGCACCCTGATTTTATAGCATCATTATCAACAATAGCCAAACTATGGATAGAACCTAAGTGTGCATTGACTGATGAATGGATAAAGAAGATATGGTGTGTATGTATGTATGTGTGTATACATATATAGGTATAATATTATGAGCACTGGGTGTTGTATGTAAGTAACGAACCACCGAATTCTACTCCAGAAACCAATATTGCGCTGTATATTAACTACCTAAAATTTAAATTAAAAAATAATTTAAAAAATAAATAAAATTTTTAAAAAAGAAATGAAAGAAGTAATATTACCAAGTTTATAGGAGAGTACTATGAACAATTTGTGCCAGCAAACTGGATAGCCTAGATGAAATGGACAAATCGCTAGAAACACAACCTCATAAGACTGAATCATGAAGAAATAGAAAATCTAAATATACTTAGAACTAGAAAGGAGATTGAATCAGCATTCTAGTACCTTCCAACAAAGAAAAGCTTGGGATCAAACAGCCTCACTGGTGAATTCTTCCAAATGATTTTAGATCTTAATTCTTTTATGGTACCATAGGCATGTATGTAAGATATGAATTTCCCACTAAAAACATCCTTAACTGCATCCCATACATTTTGATAGGCTTTGTTTTTATTCTCCTTCAGTTCAAAATACTTTCTAATTTCTCATAATTTTTTTGAGTCCTAGAGTATTTAGAAATGTGTTGATTAAAATATTTTTGGATCCCACATTTCCTTAGTTATTGATTTCTGATTTATTTCCATTGTAGTCAGAGAACATACTTAGCATGATTTCATTTTTAAAAAAATTTATTAAGATGCTTTATGGTCTAGCATATTACTTTGCCTGGAGAGAATAATAGGGCATGCTACCTTGAAAAGAGTGTGTATTCTTCTCTTGGTAGAGTGTTCAATAAATGTCAGCTTAGTCAAATTGTTTGCTAGTATTATTTAAGTTTTCTGTATTCCTGCTGATTTTCTGCTGGATTGTTATATCAATTATTGAGAGTATATTGCTTAACTTTCCAACTTCTATGAATGAATTGTCTATATCTCCATTCAATTTTGTCAGTTTTTATTTTGTATAACTGTGGGTTCTGTTGTTAGGGGCATACATATTCATAATTGTTATGTTTTCTTGAGGAAATTATCCTTTTATTATTAAATAATGTCCTTTTTCTCTAATAACTTTTTAAAAACATATTTTATCTGATATTAATGTGACCACCCCTTCTCTCTTCTGGCCAGTCTTCATATGATGTATCTTTTTCCATTTTTTTCACCCTATTTCTGTCTACTGATAAGTTCAATTTATGTCTGCTATTTTGCTATTTTTCTATATGCCTCGTGTTTTGTTTTTTTTTTTTAATATCTACCTTGTATTTGTTAAGCAACAGTGTATTTGGCATCCCCAAGGAAGATCTGGGGTTTATCTTCTTGTTTATGAGTTTGGTATACTGATTAAAATCATTAGATGCTTTTTAAAAATTCTTTTTAAAACTCCAGTCCATATACTAGAGAAGGGGGGAAGGGCAGAGGGGAAGAGAGAGAGAGAGAGAATCTTAAGCAGGGTCCACTCCCAGGATGGAGCCCAACATCAGTGCTTGATCTCACAGCCCTGGGATCATGACCTGAGATGAAACCAAGAGTCAGCAGCCCAACCCCCGATTGCACCATCCCGGCATCCTTGTCAGAACTTTTCAAAGTCCCCTGTCCCTGTCTTATTTTCCAGTTCTCCCAACCAGTTTCATAGCCCTAGGCGGATGTGATGCTGATATTCAGAGTGACACCCCTTGCTATTGTTTTCAATAATGTCCTGAGGACAGACCTTTTCCAGAGTTTCAAACCAGGTGAGTCCCCTCTGATGACTACCAGACCTCACAGTTTCTGTACTTTCTAGTATTGGTTGAGAACGAATGAGAATGACCCAAGGTAGAATGTCACAAATTCCACCGCTCTTAGTGAAGTTCAGTAGTGTTTCTTCAATAAATGCTTTTTAGTTTGTCATGTAAATTCAGTTAATTTATAGTGTTCTAAAATGGGAAATTTTTTTGCTTTTTTTTTTTTTAATCTGAGGGAGATTTACTGAGATCCTTACTGCACCATTTCAAACATCCCATCTTAGCAGTTTCTCATAGGGTTAAATGTACATATGACTTAGAAATTCCACTCCGAGGTATTTACCCTAAAGAAATGAAAACTTATGTTCACACCAAAACCTGTACAGTAATGTTTGTAGAAGCTCTATTCATAATCCCCAAAACTTGGAAACAAGGGAAGGACAACTCACAGAATGGGAGAAAATATTTGCAAATCATATATCTGATAAAGAATTTATATCTAGGATACAGAAAAAAATGCTTATAATTCAAAAATCAAAATATAAATAAATACATTTATTTATATTTTATATATAAATATATAATATATATAATATATTTAAATTACACAAATCAGGGGCACCTGGGTGGCTCAGTGGGTTGGAGCCTCTGCCTTTGGCTCAGGTCATGATCCTGGGGTCCTGGGATCGAGCCCCGTGTCGGGCTCTTTGCTCAGCGGGGAGCCTGCTTCCTCCTCTCTCTCTGCCTGTCTCTCTGCCTACTTGTGATCTCACTCTCTCTGTCAAATAAATAAATAAAATCTTTTTAAAAAATTACACAAATCATATAAATTTATAAATTATATAAATAAATATATATGAAAGTATATAAAAATATATAAATATAAGTAATTACAATTTGGCAAAGATTCTGAATGACTATTCCACCAAGGCAATATACAAATGACCAGCAAGCACTTGAAAAGATGGTCAACATTATTAACCAGCAGGGAAACACAAATCGAAATCACACTGAGTTACAATTTCATACCCATTAAGGTGATTAGAATTTTAAAAAAGAGATAATAGGGGTGCCTGGGTGGCTCAGGGGGTTAAGCCTCTGCCTTTGGCTCAGGTCATGATCTCAAGGCCCTGGGATGGACCCCTGCATCGGGCTCTCTGCTCAGCGGGGAGCCTGCTTCCCCCCTTTCTCTGCCTGCCTCTCTGCCTACTTGTGATCTCTCTCTCTGTGGCAAATAAATAAATAAAATCTTTTAAAAAAGAGAGAGAGAGATAATAGGTGTTGGTGAAGTAGAGAAATTGGAATTCTCAGACACTGCTGGTGGGAGTGTAAAATGGTGCAGTTACATGGGTTAACAGGCTAGTGGTTCCTTAAATGATTAAACATAGTGTTCCCATATCACCCAGCAATTCCACTTCTGGGTGTGTACCCAAGAGAAATAAAAAACATGTTCAGACAAAAACTTGTAAATGGAGGAGTACCTTTGATGGGTGGGGAGGGCCAATCTGTGCAGCTCTTCACTCACACTAGGAAGATGGCTCAAAGACTTCTCCTGATGAGGTGGGCACCCCTTACCTCCAGGGCTCTGCAGAACCCTCACAGTACAGTCCTGGAGGCCTGACATGAACAATATACATGCACCAGAGTCTCCACAGTGACTTTTAACATCCGGGTGGACCTGACTTTCAAGACGGAGTTGTCAACAGTGAGACACCAGTGCTTGTGGGTTTCCATGCATAGTGGTGTGGCCCCTGCAATTTTTTTCTCTCAGGCCAAGGCTAGAGAAGATAGTGGCCGAACAACATGGAAAGGTGGTAATGACCAAGGTGGACATTAATGACCATACATTATGAGTATGATATATCAGCTGTTCCCCAATGTGCTGGCCATCAAGAAAGGGACATGGGGCACAAGTTTGTAGGTATCAGGGACCAGTTGGAAAGCCTCCTAAAGAAACCAATCGACTGACAAACAGGGAAGAGTCCTATTTCCCCTTATCCCCTGGATCCCCATGGTCCCAGGGAAGGACTCTGGTGGAACTCACAGCCCTTCTGTGCCTTCCCTTCCCACTTCTTCCCTTTGTCTGACCCCCATGGGCCCATGCTTTGGAGACCAGGCCTCTAGACATAGGGGCCTCTAATATTTTCAACCCAGTTGACTGCCCGTGGTGGCCACCAGAGGAATGGTACTGCTGCTAGTCTGGGGACTGCCATCTTCCTACCTTTGTTTTTCCTTCTAGGGCTTGTTGCCATTCTCCCAAGATCCCTGGAGAGAGCCCTGGGGCCAGCCAGAGTGTTACTGTTCCAGCAGTAACAGCCTGGTTCTCATCTCCTTGGTCCCTTCTGATCTGAACCCAGGTTTCTGGCTCATTTGCTTCTTGTAATTTTCTTTCCTGCTGTTTTTGTTTCATTTTGTTTTTTGTTTTGTTTTGTTTTGGTTTAAAAATTTTAAGGAAAAAAAAACCCCAAAGTAAGAATAATATATAATTCTCTCATTTATTATAAGTTTATAATAAAACTTTATGTAGGGGCGCCTGGGTGGCTCAGTGGATTAAGCCTCTGCCTTCGGCTCAGGTCATGATCCTAGGGTCCTGGGATCAAGCACCACATCCGGCTCTCTGCTCAGCAGGGAGCTTGCTTCGCAACCCCCCCCCCACCTCTGCCTGCCTCTCTGCCTATTTGTGATCTCTGTCTGTCAAATAAAAAAAAAAAAAAACTTTATGTGATTACTACCTCCTGCTGTGAAGAACAGACCCTGGGCTTTACAATAAAATTATCCCATAGCTGCCTCTCCCCCACCCAAAGAGCCTCTTTCCTTTTTTCCTCCTAGGCACAAAGGCAGCTTTGGGCTGGGGGAGCCCTGCAAACCCATGACTCTGGAAGGCTGGGGACACTGTCTTCCCTCACCATCAGCTGGCCCTTTGGTTCTCTGAGCAGGAGGCTTAAACTGTGAACAAACCAGACCAAACTAGAATTCGAATTACCCCCCCCCCCCCCCCCCCCCCCGCCAAGATCGTTAAAATTGTAAATGGATTTTTACAACAGCATTATCCACAATAGCCAAAATGTGGAAGTAAGTGTATGTCCATCAACAGGTGGAGAAGCAAAATGTGGCTGTTGTGGGATGAATTTGTCTCCCCAAAATTCATATATTGAAGTCCTAGCACCGAGTACCTCAGAAGGTGATTTGGAGATTGGGTCTTGAGAGAAGTAATTAAGGTTTAGTGAAGTCATGAATGTGGGCCCTAGTGCAATGACTAGTGTCTTTATAAAAAGAGATTGGGGGCTGGGGCGCCTGGGTGGCTCAGTGGGTTAAAGCCTCTGCCTTTGGCTCAGGTTATGATCCCGGCATCCTGGGATCAATCCCCGCATCGGGCTCTCTGCTCAGCAGGGAGCCTGCTTCCTCCTCTCTCTCTGCCTGCCTCTGCCTACTTGTGATCTGTCAAATAAGTAAATAAACTCTTTAAAAAGAGAGAGAGATTAGGGGGCACCTGGGTGGCTCAGTGGGTTAAGCCTCTGCCTTTGGCTCAGGTCATGGTCTCAGGCTCCTGGGATCGAGCCCTGCATCATCAGGCTCTCTGCTCAGCGGGGAGCCTGCTTCCCTTCCTCTCTCTCTGCCTGCCTCTCTGCCTACTTGTGATCTCTGTCTGTCAAATAAATAAATAAAATCCTAAAAAAAAAAGAAATAAAAAGATTAGGACACAGGCTTGCCCATACAGAAGGAAGACCATGTGAAGACACAGGGAGAAGAAACAACCCTGCTGACACATTCATGTTGGACATTGAGCCTGTACAAATACGAGGAAACACCTTTCTGTTGTTGAAGCCAGCACCCTGTGGTACTTTGTCACGGCAGTCCTTGCAATCAAATCCAGTGGATCAAACGCAAGGAATGAGGTAGTGATCTACACTATAACTGGGATGAACCTTGAAAAACATTCTGCTAAGTGAAAACAAACAAACAAACAAACATAACATAACATAACCCAGTCACAAAAGACCACACACGTTCTATGATCACATTCAGATGACATTCCAGAATAGGGACATTCAGAGATGAAAGTAGATTAGTGGTTGCTTATGGCTTCAAGGACTTGGGGGTGGGGATGGTCTTTTTTAATTGAGTTGTGCTTATGTGTAAAATTGCTGTTAACATTCCTGAACAAGTTTCCTGTAGGTATATATTTCTAATTCTCTCGCACAGATGCCCAGGAGTGAAATTACTAGATCATAGTATAGATCTGTGTTTAATTTGACAAGAAATGCCAAATTGTTTTATATAGTAGTTGTGCCAGCTTATACTCTCAGAAGTGATACGTGACAGTTCCAGTTTCTCCACAGCCTTGTTAACGTTTGACATCGTCTGTCTTTCACATTTTAATCATTCTGGTAGATACGTTGTACTTACTACTGTGATTGCTTTGTGTTTTTCTTGGCGACTTGAGGGCTCATGATAATACCATTCTTACAAATGGGTAATCCCCAAATGCTTTTAGACCCTGGCTAGAAGTCAGTCAGTTGGTCTTCTTGAGCTGCTGGTTAAGTGCACACCCTAACTACCTCTCTCGTTGGGCAGTCACACTCCAGGACACTGTACATGCACCCTAATTGCCCCAGCACCAGGTACCAACCAGGGACAGCCCCTCTTCCCCAGAGCCTGCTGAAATTATTCAAAGTCACAGTCCTAAGCCTGCTTACCTTTGCCTCTTTCATTTCTTCCCACAGAAAAAGCAATAAAAGTGCTTGCCCACTGTTCTCTTCTCTCCTGTGGCCTTGTGTGTGACACTGGCACTTCCCCAGAGCGACCCCATGTGGCATGCTGTGTTCTCCCCTGGGAACTGTGAGTATAATAAATTGTAAAATTCTCCACTCACTCTCTCTTGATCTGCATCGCCATAGCTTACCCAAAGTAATATGGTTTAAATACTCATGATGTGAACTTTTTTCTTTTTCTTTTGGTGTTTTTTTGGCCATTTGTCTATCTTTTGTGAAGTGTCTGTTCATATCTTTTGCCCATTTTTTGGTTTTGATTTTCATCCTATTAAGTTGAGTTCTTTAAATATGCTAAAGAGAAGCCCCTTTTGTATGTATGTATTATAAATATTTTGTGTTAGCCCATAACTTAATTTTCACTGTCCTAATGGTATCTTTTGATGCTAAATTTTTCATTTGGGGGAAGTTCAATTGATATATATATTTTTTAAGTTAGGGCTTTTTGCTTGCTCCAAGGTTGTAAGGATATTCTACCATATTTAATTTTAGAAACTTCATAGTTCTTTTATGTCTTTGATTCACCTCAATTTAATTTGGGAGGATGGAGTTAGATATAGGTTGAGGTTAATTTTCCCAAGTTTATCCCATTGTTTCAGCACCATTTTTTGAAAGCACTGTCCTTTCTTGCATTGAACTGCCTTGGAGTTTTTAAGGACTATTAAATGACTATATGAATATAGGTCTATTTCTTGATCCTCTATTTTGTTCCACTTATCAATTTATCATTATACCAATACCACATTGCCTTGATTTAGCTTCAGAGTAAATTAGCTTGAATTCCGGTAGTATAAATCCCCCAGCTTTGTTCTTCTTTTAATATACCCTGAAGTATTCTAAGTCCTTTGCATGTCCATATATTTACAATCAACCGAGCAATTTCTGAAGTGCCTGTTGGGATTTCAGTTCACTTCCATTAAACATACAGTTCAATTTGAGGAAGATCGATTTCTAAACTCAGCCATGATTATGGCACATCTTTCCATTTATTTAGGCATTCTCTAGCTTTTCACAGCAAAATTGTGTAATTTTCAGGTGTGTGTTTTGTTAAATTTATTCCTAGTATTTTATGTTCTCTAAAAATGGAACTTTTCTCTTTTAAATTTCATTTTCATTTCTCTGCTGTAATATAAAAATTCAAATTGGAGGCATATATCATCCTTGAAACTATAAATCTTTCCCACAAAGAAAACTCCAGGTTCAGATGACTTTAATGTCAACTGGACCCAAGATTTAAGAAAGAAATAATACGACACCAATATCCCTTTCAGAAAATAGAGAAAGAAGGAACATTTCCCATTTCAACTTAACACTGATACTAAAATCTGAGAAAGGTATTATGAGGAAAAAAAATCATAGACCAAAATCAGTCATAAGCATAGACACAGGGGCACCTGGGTGGCTCAGTGGGTTAAAGCCTCTGCCTTTGGCTCAGGTCATGATCCCAGGGTCCTGGCACTGAGACCTGAATGGGGCTCCCTGCTCGGTGGGGAGCCTGCTTCCTCCTCTTTCTATGCCTGCCTCTCTGCCTACTTTTTGTGATCTCTGTCAAATAAATAAATAAAAATCCTTAAGCATACACATAAAAATCTCCAAACCTTCCCCCCACCACAAACCCACAATTAGCAAATGGAATTCAGCAGTATATATAAAGGATAATACATCATGACCAGGTGGGGCCTAACCTAGGAATTCAAGGCTGGTATGACATTCTAAAATTAATCAAAATAATTCAGTATCTTAAGAAACCAAAAGATCGTGTCAGTAGTTGCTTTTTATGTATTTGGCAAAACTCGATACAATTCATGAGGACTCTCGATAAGCTACGAATGAAACAAAACTCTCCCAGTTTGAGAAGGGATGTGTACGAAAATGAACATCTAACAGACACCTTGTGATAAAATATTCATTGGTTTTTCCCTACGGTCAGAAACAAGGTGCTTCCATTCAACACTGTCCTGTTACGTGTATACGTACGTAGAGTGTAGAGCAAAACAAAAGCATACCCTCACGCGCGCACCCTCACCGCGTATTTCCAGTCTACTCCAAGAGTCAACTACTTCCCATCCTCTTGTTTGTTTTGAAATTCACTTCCATATTTCCAAAGTCTATGCTTTTGTTAATTCATCAGTTTTAGGTATTAGCTGCTACTGAGTGGGAAAGATGAGGGTTTAATGTGTCTGAACAACCCATTCTCTTTTCTTTCTCTCATGCTGCTCAGTTTCCTGATAGAATCCTTCAGTTGCCTGCCTGGGGCTCTCACTTAGGCTTCTTTGGCACACGCGCCCTCTCTCATCCCCGCTTCAGGCCTGCCAGTCCAGGGACCCAAGGTCCAGCCTTTCCTGGAGTAAACCTCCAGCCAGGCTGGAGAAGGGGCTTGGAGCCTGGAATAACAACAGTTCATTCCTTCACTGCAGGTCAGGTTCAAGTCCCACTTAGTGTATGAATTCTGATTTTTGTGTAGCCGTTCTGGTAGTCCACATTTCCAGCCCTCCCCTTCAGAACGGGGCACCTGTGATCTCTCAAGTGTGAGAATCCGTTTGGGCTCCCCTGTAGCTCAGGCTCAGTTGGGTTGATGAGCAGTTATCAGCCTCTCCCCAAAACTGTGTTGCTCCTATGTCCTCTCTCCTCCTGTGTCCTTGTGAATGTCCATCTTGCTTTCTTCTCTCCTTACTCTTATTTTAGTGAGTTCTGGGGGGGGAAGAAAGGGTAACGTCTCCACTCAACCTGTCATGCTCCTCGGCAGAAGAATCACCCCCATCTCAAGGACTTGTGACTGTTTTTCCTTATATTTCCTTCCCAGCTCACCTTCAAATATATAGTGACATTCATGTATTTGTTCAAGAAATATTAAGTGAAAGTCTACCATGTGTAGGCACTGGGACTTGAATTGTGATCAGGTCACAATCCCTTGCCTATAGGAGGTTCCAGTTCGGAGGAGGGACACGCAAGCACGTGAGAAAGCCTAAGGGGGCGTAAGTGCCAAGCAGAGCAGGTACATGGGGCCAGTGGAACACAGAAGGTTTCTTTCCCAACTTGGGGCATTAGGGAAGGCTGCCACAGGGAGAGCCCTCAAGAGAGAATGGGCATTGGCCCAACCAAACACATTCGTGCCCCAAAAAGACCACATGGAGGAGAGCCAGAGACAGTCACAAAGCCCAGCCATCCCACTTCCTCTCCACAACCCTCATCCCTACTCTTGGGGACTCTGCGGGGCAATCTCCTCATCCTTGATACTCCCTCTGAGTGTGAGGAAGGCAGGAATCACCAAAGACACAAATGGTCTTCTACCTATGCTAGGAAATGTGGGCGGTGAAGTGTGTGGGGGCTTTATTTTGTGGTCAAGGGCCAGTCTGTGATTCGATTTCCACTCTTTTCCCCAAATTTCTAAAGTCATCTGATTTGAATTCTTTGCTTCTCTCTCAAACTGTAACCCAGGCCTGTACCTCACCCATTCATCTGTCAGGAGAACTGGAGGGACAGAATATCCTATTCATGGCCCAGTTTTCTCCAAAGGAGTGAAACTTTTAGGAAGAAATTGAACAGATTTAATCTTGTATATTTATTGAGTAAACCAATCCTGGGTAAAGAAAAAAGAACACTAGGTTTGGGGACAGAAGTTGGGAGGTGAGAGAAGTCCCCTCCTCTCCCCTCCCCTTCCCCCACAGGGATGGGTCACTTATAAAACTCATGCTCCTGCTCATCCTTCTTGATGACGGTCTTGTACGCTTTCTCGAAGTCCTTTGCCAGAACAATGTAGCGGTTCTCACGGACTGCCAACATTCCACTCTGTTGAGGGATGACAGTTAAAATCTATTCCCTAGCCCTAGTGATGGTGGGGGAAGAGACCAGGCCCCAAGCCCCAGGGAGACAACGTGGGACACGAGGATGGCGGCAGAGTGGTCTCAAAAAGGAAGGGTCTTCATACACCCCTCCCTCCAAAAGAGAAACCCTCACTCACCTCCTGACAGATGGAGTTGATATCAGCTCCCGAAATCTTATCTGGTCGGGCCACATCTGTGGCAGGTGAGTTAAGGAAACCATTCCCTGCACAAGAGGGTAAGTGCCTGGAACCAGAAGTCATCCTCAAGCTGTCTTTGTCACCACCCCCATCGTTGGACCCTGGTGTCCCGCCCTGCACAAGGTGGGTCGTGGTGAAGGCAGAGGTGGTGATGAAGATCCAGTCCCCACTCCCAACCGGGACCCTCCCCTCCCTTCTAGAGCAGGATACAATCTTCCAAGTCAACCTCCTCAGAGAGATTCATCTTGCTGGTGATAGTGGAGAAAATCAATCTCTTCTGGCGGCGGTCAGGGAGTGGAAATTCGATTTTACGGTCAAGGCGTCCTGGCCGCAGCAGGGCAGGATCCAGAGTGTCTGCTCTGTTTGTGGCCATGATCACCTGGCATTGGGGACAGGCCAGCTCAGACCTCTGTGCCCCCCCCACACCCTCCTTCCTGTCATGATACCTGCCCCCATACATGCCAGCCTCCACTTTTCCCTAATTCCCATACCACACCTCCCCCTGTCCACCCTGAACCCCGAACCTTGACGTTAACGTTCTGGTCAAATCCGTCCATTTGATTCAGCAGCTCCAGCAGGATTCTCTGAACCTCCCTGTCAGCTAGAGAGCGCAACACAGTCAGTCCTAGGCATCCCGTTCAAGCCTGCCCAAGACCCCAGGCCCTGCTGAGGCATCACTCACCCCCCGTCTGGGCGTCAAATCTCTTGGTGGCAATGGCATCGATCTCATCGATGAAGATGATGGCAGGTGCGTTCTCCTTGGCCAGGCGGAACACGTCCCGGACCATACGAGGGCCCTCGCCCAGGTACTTCTGTACAAACTCTGAGCCCACGACCCGGATAAATGCAGCTGATGGCGGGATGACAAGGGTTAGATGAGGAAGGGCCTCCCACGGGGCCGTGCTGCTTTACTGAAACTGAGAATCCCCTGAAGACATCCCTTTCTTTGACACCCACTCCAAGTAACCCAGCCATTCTCTCATTCCCTGGGGCTGCGTCCCAGATCCTGCTGGGAGAACCAGCCATCTGCCTGCTCCCCACAGCAACCCAGCAGCCCAAATCACGAATCCTATCACAGATGTGTCGTTTTTGGCACAACATTTAAATACCAGGACATCATCTCAAAAAAAAAAAAAAAAAAAAAAGGCATCTGTGCTTCAAAAGTCCATATGGAGGAAAACAGAGACATCTGTGGAATCTAAGACAGAAAAAACAAACCCCTGGATCTCCACATGTTGAAAAAATCAATAAGAGAAAAAAGAGATCTGTGGGGCGCCTGGGTGGCTCGGTTGTTAGGCGTCTGCCTTCGGCTCCCGTCATGATCCCAGGCTCGTGGGATCGGGCCCCACATCAGGCTCCCTGATCAGGGGAGCCTGCATCTCCCTCTCCCACTCCCCCTGCTTGTGTTCCCTCTCTTGCGTCTCTTCTCTCTCTCTCTCTGTCAAATAAATAGAATCTTTACCAAAAAAAAAAAAAGGAGATGCTGTCCATACACTACGGTATCATACCACCTCACTGAGAGCTTGGAGTTCCGTTTGGTATGGAAAAGGACCCACTTTTGAATATCATGCAAGAATCCGGGATCCCAAGCACATATTCTAATTAACTAGCAAGTGGCAATGTGGCTGAAGACAGGCTTGTTCTGGGCCTCTCCTTTTGAACTTATTTCTTAAAGTCTAACTTATTTGTTAACGACTAGATGTGGCTCTGCGAGGCATGGATCAACCCCCAGAACCCTCCTTTCAGCCACCGCAGGGAAGGGAGCCACACTGTCCACGATGCAGCCCTGTGGGTCTTCTGTCCTAACCTGGAGCCGTGCACTTGGCTGGCCTGCCCTTCCATGCCCTAACATCCAGCATCCACAGCTGGCTCAAGGTGTCCCTCCTCTGCGATAACTTCATTACGTGCGGGCTTGCTCAATGGCAAACCTCAGGGTATCAAAACACATCCCAGGGTCTGCTTCCGCCACACATTTCTGTGGCTGCTCTGCAGGTGTCCATGCTGTTAACTGTGAAATCCCAACTTCTGAGCTCCCCGTATCTGACTCGGGTCTTGGTCTGTCTGCCTTCCCCACACTCAGCTGCTGCAGTGCCCCGTCCCCCTGCCTCCCCTTCCCCATCCTCCCAATCTCTTGTACTGTGTTTCAGTGAAAATCTCCAGGTCACTGAATTATAGCGCGTCCCACATTCACTCCATCTTCCCACTTCCTTCCCAGTCCTGTGAAGGTCACCATTACCCACCCCCTCCATGACCCAAGGGAGGAAATGGAAGTTGCTCCTGACCCCTCCCACTTGCCAACCCCTTCTAGTCAGTCAGTAAATCCGGTCACTTCTACCCCTTGATTCTACCTTCTCTCCAACCACCTCCAAGGCCTTTGCCCAAGGCTACAACAGTCCTCCCGATCACTCCAAAGTCTTCTGATTGGCTGTCAGATTTCTCCTCCCTCCAGTTCACTTCCAGCTGCCAGGATCATCTTTCAAAAAGCTAATCTGATCATACCACTTCTCTAATGGGGTGGCCACTGGCTACATGTGGCTGCTGGGGAAATGGAAATGTTGCTGGTCCAAAATGAGACAGGCTGTCACTGTAAAATACTCATCGGACTTCCAGAGACTTAGCATAAACAAGTGTAAAATATCTTCATAGATGTCCACATAAAGAAAACAGGGTACATACATATAGTGGAATATTATTTGGCCTTAAAAAGGAATTCTGTTTTGACACCTGCTCCAGCATGGATGAGCCCTGAAGACAAGAGGTTAAGTGAAAAAGCCCGTCACGAAAAGACGAACGTTGTACGATTCATCTACTTCTATGAGATACTCCTATATGACAGCCAAATTTATCGCCGCTGAATGCAGAATAGAGGTCATCAGGTTTGGGGGCGAAGGGGTCTGGAGAAACACGGAGTTAGCTTCTAATGGATACAAGTTTCAATCTGGGACGACAAACAAGTTCTGGAAATGAGATAGTGGTAGAGGTTGTGCAGCACTGTGAATTTTTTTAATACCACTGAATTGTAGACTTAAAAATTGGTTAGGGGCACCTGGGTGGCTCAGTTGGTGAAGCAACTGCCTTCAGCTCAGGTCATGATCCTGGAGTCCCAGGATGGAGTCCCACATCAGGCTACCTGCTGGGCTGGGAGTCTGCTTCTCCCTCTGATCTCTCCCCTCTCATGGTCTCTCTCTCTCAAATGAATAAATAAAACCTTTAAAAAAATTGGCTAAAATGGTAATTTTTGTTACATATATTTTATTAAAGAAAGTAATAGGAAAAAATCTCAAATTTTCTCTCTGCTACCTGTCCAAATAATGATATTTTGAGGATACTTGTTAGATAAGATTTAATAGGTTCACCTATTACTTCTAACTTATTTTTTTAAATGGGTACTTAAAATTTTAAAATTCTAGATGCGGCTTGCGTTGTATTTCTATTGACCCCTGCCTGTCTAAAGCCACCCTGCTCTCAGGACAATGTGCAAAATCTGAGATTCATGCTGAGACTATATTTACAACATTTCTGAGTTCCCCAGTCTCACCGCTGGGGTCCTGCCAAGCACAGCCCTCTTTCAGCCAGGCCCCCAACACTGGCTGACCAAGTACCACAGTGAGATTACTGGGCAGGCACTGGAAACATGGGAAAGAACCAAGGTACAAGGTCCTGCCCTTGTGGAGTTTAGTCATGGCCTACTCACGACTCACTAAATAAAAGTTCTTTCCCACCCCCGGCCTTTGCATATACTACTCTGGGATGCTCCCTCCCAGCTGCGTGCCCAACAAATCGCTCATGCCTCGCTTCCTCTGGGAAGCCCCACCTGAGATGCACAGGCAGAATGGACCTACTCGCCCCCCCTGTAAGGGCAATCCCATTTCTCTCCCTGCTTCTCCAGGGCATCTGCTGCTCAGCAGACTGCTCCCACTCAACCTCCCCTGTAACTGTGAGCCCCTCCTTCACTCCTTTCGAGTATAGGGCCTCCCTATTATTCCTGGGACACTAAGCACGTTTCAGCCTCCCCCAGACATCCTCAGGACTCACTCTTGCACGTATTTTAGGTCTTTATGTAAAACGTTGCCTCATAAACGTCTTCCGAGACCATCCCCCAGTTTTGCCACGCAAAGTGGCAGCCATACTATTCTCTATCCCCTGGTCCTGCTTCCTCTCATCGCACATTCGGCACCATGTGATCTCTAATCTGCTCACCTGTTTATCTGTTCAAGTACATCCCCAACTAAGACATCACCTCCACAAAGAAAGAAAACTTCGTTCTGTTCACTGCCACGTCTCTGGCACCTAGAACACGGCTTGGCAGACATCAGGTATTCAATAAATAGTAACTGGATTCTAAGTGTTTCTTTTTCTTTTTCCCCAGTCACACTGGGAGATTCTCCACCACAGGGGACACGTCTGAGCTCAGCTCAGGGCCTGGGAGAGCAGAAGTCCCAGGAACCTCTAAGCAAATGAACGTTTGTAACAATGGCTGACATTTCTTGTCCACTCTCTACGTGCCAGGTATGGTTCTAGCTTTATATTGATTTAATCCTCTGAGTAATCCAGACAGATAGGAAACAGGAGTCAGAGAGAGACTAACTTACTGAGTAGTGACATACACGAGCTTACATAAATGGTTGTAGGGGAGGCAGATCTCAAACCCACTCAGCCTGGCCCAGAAAACCCACTGCTTAACCACTGCCTCCTACTGCCCCCCAACTCGCATGTTAGGATTTTAAGATGTGCTGAGCTGATCCTCAGGCTTTACAAACAGTAATATAGTGACCTTCAGACATTTTTGTCTGGAACCTATGATAAGAAATACATAAGAATTACGTGTATAAGAAAAAGAGGGTGCCTGGGTGGCTCAGTGGCTTAAGCCTCTGCCTTCGGCTCAGGTCACGATCTCAGGGTGCTGGGATCAAGCCCACATCGGGCTCTCTGCTCAGCAGGGAGCCTGCTTCCCCCTCTCTCTCTGCCTGCCTCTCTGTCTGCTTGTGATCTGTCAAATAAATAAATAAAATCTTAAAAAAAAGAAAAAGAATACATACATAAACAACCACAAGTGTGTGTGTGTGCAACAGGTTTTGACAAAGTCATATGAGCTCCTACTATGTGGGATGGACTCTGATGTTTCCGGTTTCATTTTCTTAAATGCTGGTTGCAACCCATGAATTTGAACTCACGGTTACTGATGGGTGACAACCCACTGAGAGGCAAGTCTTCTGTGAGACGAGGGAACTGAAGCACGAGGCAGTGAAGCCACCTCCCCAAGATGGCACAGCCAGTAAGAGTCACCCTGGGGCTTTGACCCCACAGCCCCCGTTCTTAATCACCACACCTCGTCACTTCCTGGGGAACATGAGAAAGCAGGGGGCGAGGTCCTGAGCCCAGAAGGCCAGAGCTCCAGGGAGCGGCTCACCTGTCGTGTGATGAGCCACGGCCTTTGCCAACATGGTCTTCCCGCAGCCGGGTGGGCCGTACATGAGGACACCTCGGGGAGGGTCGATGCCGATCTGAAACGCGGAGGTAAGGGAGGATGAGCCAGGGAGTCCCACCGCCAACTCGAGGCCCAGGGCGGAGGGGGGCCCTCCCAGCCCCTCACCTGCTTATAGAGCTCGAAGTGTGTAAGCGGGAGCTCCACAGCCTCCCGCACCTCCTGCTTCTGGATGTCCATGCCCCCAATGTCTGCATACATCACATCTGGCTTCTGGTCTGGTGGGAGAGCAGAGCGGGGGCTCCCAGCCTGGCCTCAAGGTCCCCTCAGGCCCACCGGCCCCAGGCTCCCCCTCCCACCTGAGGTGAGCATCATGATGCTGCTGTCGGCCTCGGGCGGCAGCACGTCCACCAGGGCGTTGCTGTGTTTGTGGAGGGCCACCGAGGCATTCGGCTTGAGCAGCTCCCGGTCAATGGTGCTCAGGATGCGCACGTAGTAGTTGGAGCCTTTGGGAGACGGGGCGGGGGGTGGGGGGTGGGGCAAGTCAGAAGTGCCAGAACCTCAGAACCATCTCCTTCCCCGAACCCTGCAGTTGTAGTAGCCACTAGGCCACTGGTATATTTCACTCAGACCCAGAATGGCCCTCCTGGCCTCTAGTCTTGCATTCCCCTGGCCATCCCCACATTCATGATGACAGTTTCCTTGTCCATCTTCAGCTCCAATAGTCTCGCGAGCTACAGTCCTAGCTGAACAGCAGCCTCCTGGACTGCATCCCCCAGCATGTCCCCAGGGTCTCCCTCACTCACTGGGTTCCAATATGGTCTCAGTATCTTCTCTCAAACTGTGCTGCTCCTCCTGGGTCCCCGTCTCAGGGAGGCCCATGGTCCCTAGTCACCAGCCAGAGTCCCAAGCCTCATTCTGGACCTTTCTCCCCAGCCCTCCACAGCCCATCAGTCCCTACGCAATTCCCCTCAGCCTCCTGAATGTCTCCAACCAACCTCCTCTCCTTCCTCACAGAAGCCCCGTGATTCAGCCTTCTGCTCCCACCTAAGTCTCCACACCAGACTCCTCCCTGCTTGCCCAGCCCCCATCAACCTTCTGCTCTTATGGCAGTGATACACACCTCTGTCCAGCATCAGTCTCTCTCCTGACCTTCAGACCTGGCTGTCTAGCAGCCTCACAGACCCCTCGCTGTGAAGTCCAAAACTGCCTACACTGCCTCCCTCCAAACCTACTCTTCTGCCCATGTCAGCATCTCAGGGACAGCCCCATTGTCCCCCTAAGTCCTACAGGTCCAAGACATACGCCTCATTCCAGGTTACCTCCCTCCCTTCACCACATCACCTCCAGCCCAACAGTCCAATTCCAGGCTCAGTTATACACCTTTCCCCACCCTTCCAAAACATGCTTGGTCCGCAGGAGTAGAGGCCAAAAGCAGGAAATGACAGATAACACACAGAGATAACACCCATCATGAGGGCAGGGCCTGAGCCCGTGTTAACAACAGCAGCTACCACATACTGAGTCCTACCAGAGCCCAATCCCTTCACACTTCACCCATGGTTTCAAATTGCAGGTCCCAACTCAGTAACTGTCACATGAAATCAATTTAGAGGATCACATCCCGAACACAGTTTAAGACAAAACCAGACTAGAATGGAACAGGAAACATCAGAGTATGTGACACACAGTAAGGCTAAATATCATTTGATGAGACTTCCAGCATGTATACGTATGCCACTGACCCTTGAAGACTGCAGGGGTTAGCAGCGAAGAACCCCCCAGGCAATTGAAAATCCATACATAACTTGACTCCCTCAAAACTCAACTACTAATAGCCGTTGACCAGAAGCCTTACCAATACCATAAACAGTCAATTAACACGTGTTTTGTATGTTTTATCTATTATGTACTATATCCTTACAGTAAAGTAAGGCAGAAAAAATGTTACTGAGTGATTCGTAAGAAAATACGTTTATAGTACTGTACAGTATTTATCCAAAAATCCGTGTGTAAGACCCACACAGTTCAAACCTGTGCTGTTCAAAGGTCAGCTGTACATGTGGGTATATACATATACACGAACACACACAAAACATACACACACGTAGAGAGAGAATGTGAAATATACGTCTACTCTTATATCAAAGTTAGAAAAACACCATTACGTTGCTTTGCCTTGTTCGCTCTTCTAAGACTCCAGCACACTTCCTGGTCCGTGACCAGAAAGAGTTAACCGACACTGAACGAACAGATGAGCGAATGAGGTGCCCCCCACACCCGCCTGTGTACCTGTGGTGGAGCCCACAATGGCTGTGTTCTGATCCACAGCCTCCAGAAACTGCCCGATGACCAGTGGGATGCTCTGGATCCGCTTCACCTCTTCCTGGGCGTGGAGGAATTCCTTCTTCAAATTCTTCTGCTCATCCTTGATGTACTCCTCCTGCACCTCAAGGAACTCCAGCTCTTGCTGCAGCTTCTGTGAATGGAGAGGGGTAAGGCAGACGGCTGGCTCTGGCCCAGCTGAGCCACGCGGGAGTGGAAGGTATGGCGTGCTGGGCCCTGTGCAGGGTCCAGACTGGGGGTGACGGTACCTTGTAGCGGCTGTACAGGTCCTCCAGGTCCTCGGGCTCAGGCCCCAGGAAGGAAAGGCCAGTCTGGGGCCGTGACACAGACAGTGCTGGGATTTCATCCTAGAACAAGAGAGAAAACTCAGGCTGGAAGAGCATCTCCTCGTGAAAGGATCTAGAGCATCCTCCCCAATCCGCCATGAACCACTTGAGGCTCCAGACATCATTCAGCCCCTCTAAATAGACCCTACAAGCCTCTCAGCCCCCTAAATGGGCTCCTGATGTTACCCATTCATTCCCAGGGTCACCTGACTCTCAACGAGGGCCTAAAGGTCACATCAACTCCTTACAGGACTCCAAGGCCTCTTAACCCCTCAACAAGTTCCTAGTATCATACGGCTATCTCAATCGAGGCTGTTCTTCGGACATTCCAACAATACCCAGTTTTCCCCCAAACATCCCTCATGTCACAAAACCCAAACTCACATGAGGTCCTTATGTCGTCCAGTTCCCTACGTCGGCCGCAAACATCACGCGGCCAGACCACTGATATTACGCAGCCCCCCAACACCAGCCAAGCCCCGAACGTCAGTCAGCTCCCCCGCCCACATTGAGACATCATTCGGCCCACCGCCAAGGCCCTATCACTCACACCCCGACACATCCGCAGCCCCGCCGGGCCACCGATGTCACTAAGCACTCCTGGATAGCCCCCGAAATCATTCCGTGCCAAAGAATCCGGAACGTCACTCATTCCTGCAGCCGCGCGTCCTGAGCCTTACTGCCCTCCTAACATCATTCAGCCACCGAGCGAGGCCTCGGGGCGGCACAGAGCTCTCCACCGCGGCCTCCAGAACCAGCCAGACCTGGGCCGGAATTCCCGCAGCCACTCAGCACCCCACTCAGGTGGGCCTCGCCCTCTCCCCGCGAGCCTGGCCCCACCGGACCTGAGCTTTCTCCACCAAGATGCCTATTTCCTCCATAGTGACCAAGCCGGCCCCTGTGTGGCCCAGTCAGATCTAGTCACCGCTTCCGCCGACGCTGCCGGAAGACCAGGGCCTCAGTGGGTTCTGGGAAACGTAGTTTAAAATGTCGCTAGAGCAGGCTGGGTTGGGCCGCAAAGGATGGAGGGAAGGGAAGCCTTCGTCCTCGACTCCGCCCCCAAGACTGGCCAACGCGCCCTTCTTACCCTTCTTACCTTCTTACCCGGGCTTGGGATAGTGCGCTTGCGCAGTAGTGCGTGGAGGCAGGGCCTCTAGAGACGTCTGCGCGGGTTTTTTCTCGCCAGCAGGACGTTCTGCCTCTTTGCTTTTTCAATGGAGGAACTCGCAGATCCGTCAGGGAGAGCTTGGTGGCCAAGTGCTGGTGGCTCTCCAGCCCCATTTACTGGCGGGGCTGGAGATGCTCTGGGCGAGGTTGCCTAGAGGGGTTCCTTTAGGAGATATAAATGTGGGCTGCGTCCGAGGATTACCCGCCGCGTGGGGGCAGGAAGCACCGGGCGCCACCCTGGAGGTTGATGTGCTGTGGGCCAGGGGCTAATGCTGGAGAAAGAATTCTTGAGACGTTTTTGGTGGAAGAAGGTGCTTTATTATAGTAGGGGGACAGGATCCGTGGGCAGGAAAAGCTGCACTTGTGTTTGTGGGGAGTGACGGATTAAATACCTTCTAGTTTGGGGCGGGGGCGGGCTAAGGATAGAGTAAGTCTCTAAGGAATTTGGAAGTAAAGATTTCAGGATCTTGAGGGGCTAGCTGCTGCTAAGATAAGATTTTTTACTAATACCTAGTAAAACATCAGTCTTGAGGCTCTTCAGATGTGTATCAGTGGGCCCTATGCTCAGAAGGTCATTGCACATAATCTTAGGGAGTGGTTATAGCGATCAGAAAAAGTGACACTAACAGGAGCAAAACTATGGTGGTAAAGCAATAGAGAGCTTGAGAGGAATTCCACCCCGGGAATTCAAGACTCAGCAAAGTGTGGCCTTAGGTTTCTTTTTCTCCCATCAAGGGTGAGAAACCCCAAGCCTATGTTATAGATTAGCAGTGAATCAGGTAGAAACACCGTCAGGGCTGGAGAAAATGAGGCAGCCGTGTCAGGCGTTGGGTTGAGAGGGAGACCCGCAGACCTATCCACCCCAGGCCCTGCCTAAGTCATAGGTACCTCAACTCACTGAATCTTGACAGTATCTTCCCTTTGACAGAGAAGGGAACAGGCTCAGAGCTTTGAAGCTACTTGTCTGTCACAACACTCAGAGTGTGGAGCCCCGGATCTGTCTGTCCCCACAGCCCAGGCAGGCCTCTGGCCCCGGAGATACACGGCTCAGTGTTTGATAAGTAAACATTTTATTGAAGTATAAATACAGAGAAGTCTACACATCATTAGTGTGCCATTCAATGGCTTTACACAAAGTGAACACACCAGTATAACCAATACCCAGATCAAGATACCAAACATTAGGTGCCCCCAGGTGCCCCCCACAGGCTCTTTTCCTGCCACGCCATCGCCTCTGAAAGTTTTTCCTTTTCTGACCTCTGGCCGCCTGGATTACTTTTGTCTGTGTCCATTCATGTGGCACGTACTGTGTATTTGGCTTCTTTTTTTTTTTACCTAAGTCACGTTTGTGACGTCCAAATTGCACAGAGGAATAGTTCCTTCATTTTCATTTCTGTCTGCTTTCTATTGTGTGAATATGCCTCAAACTGAGTATTTTCCTGCTTGGGGTTATTCGCATGCTGTGAACATTCTCGTCCATTTCTAACATAGACATTTGGGTATATCCCAAGGAGTAGAATTGCTGGTCAAACGGCAGTTGTGTGTTTGGTTTTAGTAGAAGACACTGTCAGACTCTACTAACTTGCACTCCCACCACTTGTGCACTCACTTGATACTCTCTTTCAATTTTTTTTTCCCATTCTGGTGGGTGTGCTGAGGGTTGTCACACCAGACACCGTTTGTGCACTTTTCGCTGGCACTTTCCAAACTCAGAATCCTTACAACACCCTCAGAGGTGGATTTGCTATTCCTCATTTTACAGATGAGGCAAGAGGCTCAGACAGGGGAAAGTTGCTTCCACGAAGTCACAGAGAGAATTAGTAGCACTTGCTCGGTGCCAGCCCTGTGCTAGGGGGACCCAGAAATCAATCAGATCTGGCCCCTGTCTTTTTTCTTTCAAGTCCCAGGACTTTTATTTCCATTAAAAAAAATGGAAACAACGATGACAACTAATCTTCTGTTCTTTCTCTGCATTGACAACACTTAGTTTTGTCTTCCATATTTCCGTCTCCTCCAAAAGGTATCCCAATTTCTGCTTGAGTCTTAGAATCTATCTTCAAACAAGCACCATCATTTCCGTCCTTGCCTCTTGTTCCCTAGCTTCCCAGTTTCCAGACTTCAGACTCAAACCTATGTGAGAGCCTTGCCTTTACTCCCCCAAGTCCTGTCAAACCATCACCGAGCTCTCTCTGCCATCTTTGGCAATGATAAGTCAATGAATCCCTTTGGAGTTTTATGGATAATAATTATAAGTAACTATTTCCTGAACACAGACTGGGTACCTGGCTCTTCGCTAAAACATTTTATTGTATTATCTCATTCAATCCTCACAACCTTATGAAGAAGGTAGTAAAAGTAACCAACATTTATACAGACTCTTTACTTTTACTACCTGTTTCATAAGGTTGTGAGGATTGAATGAGATAACACAATAAAGTGTTTTATACACATCATCTGATTTAATGTCCTATTAAAGTGGGATTTGAAATGGAAACTGTTGTCTTACTTCCTACTTCCTATTTCCTCATTTCTGATACAAGATACCAGACTCAGGGAGGTGAAGTTGCTTGGCCAAGGTCACACAGCATGGAAATAGTAGAGCTGGTATTCAAATCAGAACCTGGGCTCTTAACCTGGCATGATAGTTATTGTTTGGATTTGCAGATGATCTTCAACAAGCAAGGTAGTCATTCTCAAGCAGGAGGAAATCACATCCTTTAGGGAGTAAAGCTAGACCCACCTTTACCTTATTTTAACATTATGACTTTTCCTCCCATCTTCCAATGAAGAACTACCCATCTAGATCATTTAACAGATGGGTAAACTAGAACGAGGATCAGGTCAACTGACTAAAATTTCTTCCTCCTGGGTCAAGTCCAGGGCTTTCTTCCTCTAAACTACACTGCCTTCTGACACAGGTCCTGGACAGCTCTTGTGTTTAGTGAGGGCATTCCCAGATCTGGGTCTTCAGAGCCCTGCGTGAGGCTGGGTGCATACGGGAGCCAGCAGACAGGTAAGTAAAGACAGCAGGGCTGGCAGAGAACCTCTTCCTCATCTATAGAGGTCAACTGAACTCCAGTCATGACAGCCGTGCCAAAATGTGGGCCCACGGTTGCCAGATCTGATGTTTCAAGAAAGTCAAGAATGGACATTTTCAAGTGAAATCTTCTAATTTTTAAATCTTGACAATAACTTCAAACACTTAAAAACACCATGCCACAGGGTGCCTGAGTGGCTTGGTCAGGTAAGTGGCCAGCTCTTGATCTCAGCTCAGGTCTTGATCTCAGGGTTGTGAGTTCAAGCCCCACGTTCAAGCCCACGTTGGGCTCCATGCTGGCTCTGGAGCCTACTTAAAACAAAAACAACCACACATCATGCAGGTCAAAGTGGGCTTCATACAACAGATAGATGATCCCTGGTCTAGGTTCATCCTGTCCCCAGCATTGCCATCAAAGGCCCAGGAATGAAAGGTTTTATTTAGTCCCAGGATGGAAGTGGAGGGAGGGTCTGAAACATTGAGAAGGCAGCAAGAATAGGAGGTAAAGGATGAATAAGGATGAAACTCAGGGAAAAGCAAGTGTAAATCTCTAGCAATAGCTGATTTGTTAAATAAACTGACCAACTTTTGTTATGGACTCGGTTTTTAAAAGTGGGGTAGAGGGGCGCCTGGGTGGCTCAGTTGGTTAAGCGACTGCCTTCAGCTCAGGTCATGATCCTGGAGTCCCGGGATTGAGTCCCGCATCGGGCTCCCAGCTCGCCGGGGAGTCTGCTTCTCCCTCTGACCTTCTCCTCGCTCATGCTCTCTCTCACTGTCTCTCTCTCTCTCAAATAAATAAATAAAATATTTAAAAAAAATAAATAAAAGTGGGGTAGAATATTTAACGGTATACCATGTGGTCACAAAATATGTAATACCTAAAAGAAAAAAAGAGATGACAAAACAATAAGTATAAACCCTTTAAAAATCTTTCTATATGGGGACACCGTGGTCGCTCAATTGTTAAGTGTCTGCCTTCGGCTCAGGTTATGATCCCAGGGTCCAGAGATTGAGACCCATGTCAGGGTCCCTGCTCAGAGGGAAACCTGCTTCTCCTTCCCCCACTCCCCGCTGCTTGTGTTCCCCCTCTCGCCGTCTTTCTCCCCCTGTCAATTAAAGAAAATCTTTTTTAAAAAGTACATACCTTAATTTAAAAATACTTTATCGCTGAAAAATGTTAACAATCATCTGAGCTTTCAGTTAGTCATAACCTTTTTTGCTGGTGGAGGGTCTTGCCTTGACATTGAGGGCTGCAGACTGATCAGCGTGGTGATTGCTAAAGGTTGGGGTAGCATGGCAATTTAAAAAATAAGACAGCATTGGGACACCTAGGTGGCTCTGTTGGTCAAGCCACTGCCTTCAGCTTGCGTCATAATCCCAGGGTCCTGGGATCCCCACATCGGGTTCCTTGCTCAGCGGGGAGCCTGCTTCTCTCTCTGCTTCTGCCTGCCTCTCTGCCTGCTTGTGCTCTCTCAAATCTGACAAATAAATAAAATATTTTTAATTAATTAATTAATTAATTAAAATAAGACAGCATTGAAGTTTGCTGCATCCATTGACTCTTTCAGGAACAGTTTCTCTGTAGCATGTCAGGCTGTTTGATAACATTCACCTGCTGTAGAACTTTCAAAACTGAAGTCAGTCCTCCCAAATTCTGCTGCTGCTTTATCAACTACGTTTATGTAATATCCTAAATCCTGTCATTTCAACAATCTGCACACCATCTTCACCAAGAATAGGTTCCATCACAAGACACCATTTTCTTTGCTCATTTCCAAGAATCAGCTCCTCATCTGTAAAACTTTGATCATGAGATCGCAGCAATCCAGTCCCGTTCTCAGGATCCACTTCTAATTTCAGTTCTCTTGCTATTTCCAGAACATCTGCGGTGACTTCCCCCACTGCAGTCTTGGATTTCTCAAACTCATCCATAAAGATTGGAATCAACTTCTTGCAAACTTCTGTTCATGTTGCTATTTTTACTTCTCCCCAGGAATCACAGATGTTCCTGATGGCATCTAGAATGATGAATCCTTTCCAGAAAGTTTTCAGCTTGCAGCGCTAGCCTTATGAAATGTTTTTCTTAAATAACAAGACTTGAAAGACAAATGACTCCCGATCCATGAGCTGCAGAATGGATGTGGTGTCAGCAAGTACAAAAACAACATAAATCCCACTGTCCGTCTCCTTCAGAGCTCTTGGGAGACCAGATGCATAGTCTGTAAGCAGTGGTGTTTGGAAAGGTATCTTCTTCTCCTCCTCCTCCTCCCCCTCCTCCTCCTCCTTCTCCTCCTAATCCTTCTTTTTTTTTGGCTGAGCAGCAGGTCTCAGCAGTGGGCTTAAACCATTCTGCAGACCTTGCTGTAAACAGATGTGCGGCCATCTGGGGTTGGCTGTTCCAGATACAGAGCATAGGCAGAGTAAGATGGGGCATAACTCCTCCCGGCCTTGGGATCTTCAGAACGGTCCGGGAGCACCAGCTTCCACCGAAGTCACCAGCTGCATTCCCCCTACCCAGAGAGTCAGCCAGCCTGTCCTTCGAAGCTTGAAAGCCAGGCATCGACTTCACCTTCCTCCAATAAAAGGCTGTCTTTGTCTGTATTGAGAATTCGTTTGTGATAGCCACTTTTGTTAATGGTTTTTGCTAGATCTGGGTAATTGACGGCGGCTTCTATACCAGCCCCTGCTGGTTCACCTTGCACTTCTACGTCATGGAGATGGCGTCTTTCCTTGAACCTCAGGAGTGTCGCGGCTGGCGCGACAAATCGACCAGGGTCGAGAGGGTAAGAGGGTGCTGAAAAGAAATTAAGAAACAAAGAGATGGGGGCAGGAGGAGCACCAAGGAGGATGTCCAATAGCGCCTCTCGAATTTCTTCCCATATACTCATAGTTCCTTCAGGGCAGGCAGAGGGGCCTTGGAGTTTAAGCTGATTTTTAATTTCTTGCCCTACCTTTTGCCATGCATCTAAACTTACAGTTCCTTCCTTTGGGAACCATGGACATAACACTGACAGTTATGTCCTGCAAGGTTCGTTTAGTAACCTTGGACCCCTGCTTTTTCATTAGGGCCTGCAATGCTGTCATAAAGAAAGTTTGTTCCACTGACTGACCTTGCCCCATGTTATTTTACTCCTGTTGTGGCCCTGAAAAATGGGGCTCCTCTTACCTGGATTTGGTAACTACTTACCTATCAGCGCGCACCTCCTGAATGTGCTCAGGTCCCTGTTCGGGCGCCACTTGTCGCGGCCGGCCACGACACAGGAGCCAGTCTCTGCTGGTCCAACTTCTGCAGTTGCCTTACCTCTCTCAGCCTTCATGGAACTGAAGAGTCCTGAGGCCTTGCTCTGGATTAGGCTTTGACTTAAGGGAATGTTGTGGCTCATCTGATCCTTGAGCCAGACCCCTGAGACTTCCTCCATATCAGCAATAAGGCTGTTTTGCTTTCTTAGAATTCATCTGTTCACTGGAGTAGCGCTTTTAATTTTCCTCAAGAACTTTTCCTTTGCGTTTACAACTTGGCTAACTGTTTGTCTCAAGAGACCGAGCTTTCGGCTTATGTTGGTTTTCGACATGCCTTCCTCACTAAGCTTAATTATATCTTGCTTTTCATTTAAAGTGAGAGATGCGGGACTCTTCACTTGAACATCTAGAGGCCATTGTAGGATGGGTCACTGTTCTGTGTGGGCAGGGTTCGCGGTGACCCCAAACAATTTTATTTATTTTTATTATTTTTTAAAGATTTTAAGTATATATTTGACAGAGAGATAGCATAAGTAGGCAGAGCGGCAGGCAGAAGGAGAGGGAGAAGCAGGCCCACTGCTGAGCAGGGAGCCCAATGCAGGGCTTGATCCCAGAATCCTGGGATCATGACCTGAGCCAAAGGCTGCTGCTTAACCCACTGAGCTACTCAGGTGCCCCGAAACAATTTTAAGAGTAACATCAAAGGTCACTGATCAGAGATCACCATAACAGATCTAATAATGAAAAATTTTTAGGGGCACCTGGGTGGCTCGATGGGTTAAAGCCTCTGCCTTTGGCTCAGGTCATGATCTCAGGATCCTGAGAGCAAGCCCCACATCAGACTCTCCGCTCAGCAGGGAGTCTGCTTCCCGCTCTCTCTCTGCCTGCCTCTCTGCCTACTTGTGATCTCTCTCTCTCTGCCAAATAAATAAATAAAATCTTTTTTAAAAAAGAAAAATTTTAAAATATTGTAAGGATTACCCAAATATGACACAGAGACATGAAATGAGCAAGTGTTTTGGGAAAACAGTGGCAATAGATTTGTTCAGTGCAGGGTTGCCCCAAACCTTCAACCTGTAAAATCACAGTATTTGCAAAGCACAATAAAGCAAATGCAATAAAGCAGGGTATGCCCTTGCCTATTTCATTTTTTTCTAGCTATTTAAAATAGTATCTCAGGACGCCTGGGAGGCTCAGTCAGTTAAGCATCTGCTTTCGGCTCAGGTCATGATCTCAGGGTTCTGGGTTCCATTCTCACATCCAGCTCTCTGCTCAACTGGGGAGCCTGCTTCTCCCTCTCCCTCTGCTGCTCCACCTGCTTGTGTTCTCTCTCTCTGTCAAATAAATAAATAAAATCTTTTAAAAAGAATAAAAATAAAACAGTATCTATAAAAACAGGGGGTGCCTGGGTGGCTCAGTGGGTTAAAGCCTCTGCCTTCGGCTCAGGTCATGATCCCAGGGTCCTGGGATCGAGCCCCACATCAGGCTCTCTGCTCAGCGGGGGGAGCCTGCTTCTCCTTCTCTGCCTGCCTCTCTGCCTACTTTGTGATCTCTCTCTGTCAGATAAATAAATAAAATAAAATAAACAGGTATAATTGATATATAATAAATTGCATGTATTTAAAGTATACAACTTACTAAGTTTGGGTACATGTACACACACACGGAACCATCTTTAGAATCAAGATGATGAACCAATCTATTACCTTCAAAAGTTCTTTCAGGTCCTTTTCTCTACTCTTCTTGCCTCCATACCGGAGAACTCTAATTTTTTGGCATTTTTTAGAATTTTGTGTAAATGGAATCAGACAGCACATACTCTTTCATTCCGTATAAATATCCCGAGAGTTATGCATGTCACTGTGTGTGTCACAGTTCGTTCCTTTGCACTGCTGAGTACCCACGGTATTGAGTATCAGCCTTTGGCTATTACAAGTGCCATTGCTATGAATGTACAAGCTGGACATGTCCTTTTATTTCTCTTGGGTAAACACCGAGGAGTGGAGTGAATGGGTCCTAGGGTAGGTGTATGTTTAACATTAAAAAAAAAAAAAAAAACCACCACACCAATCCCCAGTGTGGTTTTACCGTTTCACATCCCTATCAGTGATACGGGAGTTCCAACTACTCCATAGTCTCACCAAATGCTCCTGGACTTTGAAATCGGTCTTTCCATTTCAGACATTCTAATAGGTGTGATTTTAGCTTGAATTTACCTAATGACTAATCGTGTTGACCCTTTTATCACATGCTTATTTAACACCCACATATTTTCTTGGGTGGGGTGTCTGTTTAAATCTTTTGCCCATTTTTCATGGTGTTGCTTTCTCATTATTGAGTTTCAACAGTTATTTATTTATCCTGGTGTCTCAATCTGCTTGGGCCACCATAACAAAATATTGAGCAGCCCAAGCAAAAGGAATCTATTTCTCACAGTTCTGAAGGCTGGGAAGTTCAAGATCAAGGTGCTGGCTGTTTGCCGTCTTGATGAGGGCTCTCTCTTCCTAGCTGATAGATGGTTGCCTTTTCACTGTGTCCTCACATAATGGAGAAAGAGAGCTCTGACATCTTTTCCTCTTGTAATAAGGATAAAGTGTCTATAGGATCAGGACCCCATGCTTTAGCAGCTCATGAAACCTCTACCACCTTCTCACAGGCCCTATCTCACCGATTCAGTAACAGTGGGAGTTAGGGTACCAACCTATGAATTTTGAGGGATCACATTCAGTCCATAAAACTTATACTAGTCCTCAATCAGATATGTTATTTAGAAATGCCTTTCTATTATATGGCTTGCCTTTTCATTCTCTTAATGGCTGGTGTCTTTTAAGAGGATAAATTCTTAATTTTAAGTCAGATTTATCAATTTTTTAAGAAATGGATCACTCTGTCAGTGTTGTTATCTAAAAAATCTTTGAATAATGGAAATTCACATCTTATTTTAAAAGTTTTGTCATTTCATATTTTACATTTAGATCTATAATTCATTTTGAAGTTTGGGGGGTTTTGTTTGTTTTCTGTTGTGGGGTTTTTTTTTTGGTGTATGGTACAAAGTATTGATCAAAGTTTATCTTAAAAAAAAAAAAAAGAAAAAGTTCATCTTTTTTTGCCTATGGATACCCAGTTTTTCCAGCACCATTTTTTTTAAAGATTTTGTTTATTTATTTGACAGAGAGAAATCACAAGTAGGCAGAGGGCAGGCAGAGAGAGAGGAGGAAGCAGGCTCCCTGCTGAGCAGAAAGCCCGATGTGGGGCTCGAACCCAGGACCTGGGATCATGACCTGAGCCGAAGGCAGTGGCTTAACCCACTGAGCCACCCAGGCGCCCCTCCAGCACCATTTTTGAAAACACTATCTTTCCCACTGAATTGTCTTGAAGCTTTGTCAAAACTCAATTTACTATGCATATATGGACCTATTTCTTTTTCTTGCTTACTTGCATTGGCCAGAACTGAGTACAATACTGACTAGAAGGCGGTGAAAGCAAATATTCTTTTCTTGCTTCCAGTCTTTTTTTTTTTTTTTAAAGATTTTATTTATTTATTTGACAGAGAGAGAGAGAGATCACAAGTAGGCAGAGAGGCAGGCGGGGAGGGGCAGGCTCCCCACTGAACAGAGAGCCGGATGCGGTGCTCAATCCCAGGACCCTGAGATCATGACCTGAGCTGAAGGCAGAGGCTTTAACCCACTGAGCCACCCAGGTGCCCCTCTTGCTTCCAGTCTTAAGTGGAAAGTATTTAGAGTTGTTTTTTCTTAAAGAGTTTATTTATTTATTTGACAGGCACAGATCGCAAGTGGGCAGAGAGGGAGGCAGAGAGAGGGGAAGCAGGCTCCTTGCTGAGCAGAGAGCCCGATGAGGGGCTCGATCCCAGAACCCTGAGATCATGACCTGCACTGAAGGCAGAGGCTTAACCCACTGAGCCACCCAGGAGCCCCTGTTTTGTTTTGTTTTGTTTAAGATTTTATTTACTTATTTATTTGAGAGAGAGAAAGCTTGAGCAGAGGAGAGGCAGAGGGAGAAGCAGGGAGCCCAATGTGGGGCTCAATCCTGGGACTCCAGGATCATGATCTGAGCAGAAGGCAGAAGCTTAACTGACTGAGCCACCCAGGTGCCCCAAGTATTCAGACTTTTAATGTTATCTTTCTAAATTCACTTTGGCAAGTTCAAGAAGTTTTTATGATTCTTTCTATTCCTTGGTTCCTGAGTTTTGTTTTGTTTGTTACTCTGACTGGATGTTCAATTTTGTTGAAATTTTTTTTAATTTTTAATTTTTATTAACATATAATATATTATTAGCCCCAGGGTTACAGGTCAGTAAATCATCAGGTTTATACACTTCACAGCACTCACCATAACACACGCCCTCCCCAACGTCCATAACCCAACCACCCTCTCCCTACCCCCATCCCCACAGCAACCCTCAGTTTGTTTTGTGAGATTAAGAGTCTCTTATGGTTTGTCTCCCTCCCGATCCCATCTTGTTTCATTTTTTCCTTCCCTGCCCCCAAGTTCCCCTCCCATTGCCTCTCAAATTCTTCATATCAGAGAGATCATATGATAATTTTCTTTCCCTGATTGACTTATTTCACTCAGCATAATACCCTCTAGTTCCATCCATGTCACTGCAAAAGGCAAGATTTCATTTCTTTTGATGGCTGCATAGTATTCCATTGTATATATACCACATGTTCTTTATCCATTCATCTGTTCATGGACATCCAGTTTCTCTCCATAGTTTGGCTATTTGTTGAATGTTTTTTATCTATTGAGATGATAATGCAGTGTCTATCTTTAGTTCGTTAATATGATGACTTTCATTGATTGCTTTTTAAAAATTTATTTATTTGTTTGTTTGTTTGTTTAAAAGAGAGAGATTGACCCAGGGGAGAGAAGGGCAGAGGGAGAAGTAGAAGCAGGCTCCCCACTGAGAAGGGAGCCCAATCTGGGGCTGGATCCCAGGACCCTAGGATCATGACCCAAGCTGAAGGCAGATGCTTAACCAACTGAGCCACTCAGGCACCCCTCATTGATTACTTTTTGAATGTTTAATGAATCTTGTATTCCCAGAATAAGCCCTACTTGGCCTTTTTATATATTATCACTTTAATGTGTTGATGGATTCAATTTACTAACACTTTTGTTGAGGATTATTGTGTCTATGTTCATGGGAGATATTGATTTATAGTAAATGTCTTTAGTCTCTGGTATCAAGATAATGTTAGTATCATGAAATTAGTTGGGAAAAAAATAAAATTAGTTGGAATGTGTTCCTTCCTCTTCTATTTTCTGGGGGAGTTTTTTAGAATTCATGTTACTTCTTTAAATATTTGATAAATTTTTCTAGTAAAATCATTGACCTAGAGATTTATGTTTCAACAGATATTTAACTATAAATTCAATGTCTTTAGTTGTAGGACTTCCCAGGTTATTTTTTTCATCTTTGGTGAATTTGCAGTAGGTGTCCCTACTGAATTATATTTAAAGTGAGTTTCTTAGGGTAACTGGGTGGCTCAGTCAGTTAAGCCTCTACCTTCAGCTCAGGTTATAATCTCAGGGTCCTGGGATGGAGCCCTGCATTAGGCTCCCTGCATAGCAGGGAGTCTGCTTCTTCTTCTCCCTCTGCCCCTTCCCCCTACTTATGCTTTCTCTCTCAAATAAATAAATAAAATCTTTTTTAAAATACAGTTCTTTCTCTCTGTCAAATAAATAAATAAAATCTTTTAAAAAGAGGTCCCTGGGTGGCTCAGTGGGTCAAGTCGGCTCAAGTCATGGTCTCAGAGTCCTGGGATCGAGCCCCACATTGAGCTCTCTCCTCGGTGGGGAGCCTGCTTCCTCTTGTCTGCTTGCCTCTGCCTACTTGTGTTCTCTCCCTCTCTGTGTGTCAAATAAGTAAATAAAATATTTTTTTAAAAAGAGAAAAAAATAAAAATAGAGTTCCTTTTAGATAGCATGTGGTTTAAATCTAATCTGACAATCTCTGTCTTTTATTTGGTATACTTAGATCATTTATGGGTAATATAATTATTGATAAATTATATTTAGGCCTATAATTTTATTGTTTTGCTTGTTCTCTCTGTGTTTTTTTCTCTCTTTATCCTTTCTGCCTTCTTTAGGATTTGAAATTTTTTTCATTTAATTTTTTCATGGCTCCCTACTTTGTCCCCAAATACTTTCTGTTTACATGTGATCCCTCCCCAGTTCTCTGGCCAGAAAGAGAGTATTTCTCAGAATTTTTCTGTCTGTATCTGCTGCCCAGGTCTGGTATTTGGATCACCCAGTGGTTAAAGTAGGGAGGTACCAGAGGAGAAAAATACCCACAGACCTCACCACCATATCAGTCATTTTTCAAATTTTGACTTCATTGAAATTTTTGAAAATTTTCATTGAATTCATTGAAAATTGAAATTTTTCAAGTTTTACCTACCTACTCTCAATTACTTTTTAGTGTCCTCAGGTTGTTGCTTTATGTATTCTGGCAAGAGCTTTTAGTTGTAATCAATGAGAGATTACATATAGTAGGCTTAATCAACCTTAATGAGAAGCATAAGTACATATGCACAAAAGTCTTTTGATAAGAGTGACATTGTTTTGAGTTTTTGCAAATCTTGTTAATGTCCAGCTGAATAGAAAACAACTAGATTCTGATATCAGTTTCTGCATTCAATATATTGTAATATGTTGTTCTGATGGAAGTACATGAAGAAAATCTGGCTTCACACACACAGAAATAATTTTGATTTAGAAGTGTATTTAATAATCTTTTCAGATAAATGTGAATCTTCTTTAACACTACACCAAAACTACAATTGGTTTTTCCTAAAAATTCATTGCAATGTAGAGCCTGAAACTCGATCAACAAACTTAAAAATCCATCAGTCTATCTTGAACTTGGAATGGATTTTTGACCTCTTCATACTTTTATAACAACATGCATCAGGCATTTGGAAAATACTGGCTTACTGAGTTATTCAGCTTTCCATATGTTGACATAATATCCATACTGATTTCACCAGAAAAACTGTGTTTGGAACACTATTAAGCTCAGATATGTGTTTTTTTTTCCCTTGAAAGACTCAGATTTTATCATGTGTAACAAATTCATCAGTTATTTTCCTTAAATGGACAGGTTCTGTTCATGTTTTAGAAAATATCAGCCAGATACTCAAATCTCTATAGCTATAGGGTTTTTTTTTCTGTTAAAAAAATTTATATGATAAAAGCTACTAGTACAGTTCATAATTCAAATGATCAAATACTTTTTTTGAGACAATTCATCATATATCAATGTGCAGCTTTAAACATATACCTTGCATTTTGTTACAGAGAATATTAAGACGACTTGGTACTCAAGGATAGAGATTTAATTAAATTAATAATTTTTACTGTTTCATCAAGGACATTGTGGTTTTTTTTGAAAGATTTTATTTATTTACTTGAGAAAGAGAGTAAAAGAGGGCAAGCAGGAGAGGGGGAAGGTCAGAGGGAGAAGCAGATCCCCCACTGAGTAGAGAGCCCAATGCAGGATTCAATCCTGGGGCTCCAGGATCATGACCTGAGCTGAAGGCCTTCACTCAACCAACTGAGCCACCCAGGTGCCCCCATCAAGGATATTGTTAGGTGAAACTGGTTTTTGTTGTTTTGGGTTTTTTGTTTCTTTTGTTTTGTGTTTTTTTGCTGTGAATGAGTGGTTGTGGAGAATACAACAACTTCTAAACATTTGGTGCCACCACCTCGATTTGAGACAAGGGCCAGCAGTTTTATCCACCATTGTTTTTGCACCATCAGTGCAAATTTCAACACAATGAAAATTCTGAATAACATCTTAGTTATATTATGAAAATAATTTTGACCTCAGGGACTCTCTAAAAAGCTCAGGGACATGAAGGGATCTGAGAGGACTACTCTACTAGGGTTAAGTATTAAGGAAGTGTACAGGGTTCTCCTATGAAAATAAAAATAATGGCACTTAGACCAGCCAGGAAACTGTAGCCAAAGAGATATGAAGAACAGTAGGAATTAGTTGGATTAGGGAAGCAGAAGGGCACTCCAGACTAAAAGAAGAGGCAGGACAAGTGAGAATATATGTGTGGGAGAGATGTAGGCTGAGACCAAGAGTGAGGTTGAGATAGAGTTGGAGTCATATTATGGGAAGTATGGAATATCATCTAAGGAGTTTAAAATTGATCCTAAGGGTAAAGGACAACCACTAAAGGGTCTTAAGCAGGAAAATGACTTGACAAGATTTTGTGTTTGTTAGGAAGATCACTCCTACTGCAGTGACGATATGGACTCAAAGGCAATAAGACCTTTGAGCAAAAAAATCCCAGAAAGCTGTTGCATTAATCCAAGTGAGAGATAGCTGCCTAAATCCATAAGTAAAATGACAGTGGATTTGGAAATAAATAGATTAATTGGAGAGATATAAAGGAAGTATATGTAATAAGATTAAGTGACTAAATAGAAGTGGGAATGAAAGGAACAGAGAAGAACCAAGTATAACACTCCTAGCTTGGGCTGCTGGTGATGGCATATTCCCTGAGAAGACATGATGTTGAGTAAAGATGCCTGTGAGACATACCAGTGGAAATATCCCATAGTCAGATGGGTATATGGGACTGTCAGATTCCATTTATAAGACATACTTGAAAAAGACAAAACTATAGGAATGTAGAACAGATAGATTGGTGGTTGCCAGGGGCTAGGGGGAGAGGGAAGGTGTGACAGAAAAGATAGCACTAGGGAGGGTTTAGGATGATGGAACAATTCTGCACCCTGATTATGGTAGTGGTAACATAAATCCACACATCAATTGTACTGTGTGTTGATTTTAAAAATAAAATAGGCAAATGACTCTCTGGCTTGCAGAAGTAGTGCCAATGGCGGCATCATTTTCTGAGATTCAGAACAAGGAAAGGAGCTGAGGTAGGTGGTGGGAGACAATGAGATTTGGGATATACTGAGTTTGAGGTAGACTTTGAGACATTCAGTAGGTATCAAGTAGGCAGTGAGACACACTGTCTGGAACTCAAAAGAAGAGCTGTGTCTGTTCTTAAAATTTCCAAATTCCTCACTTGGTTGGGTGGCTCAGTCAGTTAAGTGTCTGCCTTTGGCTCAGGTCATGATCTCAGGGTCCTAGGATCAAGCCCCACATCAGGCTCCCATAGGGAGCCTGCTTCTCCCCCTCCCTCTGCTTGCTGCTCCTCCTGCTTGTTCTCTCTCTCTCTCTCTGTCAAATAAATAAAATCTTAAAAAAAAAAGAATCATGCTTTTCTTCTGAACTTCTACATGAGTTATCAAGAGTCACTATTTCATGTTCCCTATCACTGGTGTTTACATTGGCCTGGCACGGGCCAACTTAATCCTTTCATCTCAACCATAACATGATGGTAAATAATGAATTTTGGTAACTTCTGCTTGTGTGCATGGGGTGGCGGGATGTCTTGTTTACAATATAACAAAGGCAGGGGCATCTGAGTGGCTCAGTTGGCTGGACATCTGCCTTCAGCTCAGCATATGATCCTGGAATCCTGGAATCAAGCTCCACATTGGGATCCCCACTCAGCAGGAAGTTTGCTTCTCCCTCTGCTCCTCACCCTACTCATGTGTGCACTCTCTCTATCTCAAATAAATAAATAAAACTTTTTTTAAAAAAAGCAATATAACAAAGACAGAAGGTCACTTAGAACCAACATGGGGCATGAGTCACCATGAGTCAGTGGTATCTGAAGCCAAGAAAGGGTTTGAGAAGGCTTAGAAAGACTGTAGAATGTCAGAAGAGGCTTGAAAATGAGAAGTGACAGAGGATAAGGAGCTTGAAAGTTGCAACTGGAGGTGTTGGTGGGAGACCAGGGGTGTGAGGGGGTGGGTGCATTCGTGTGTGTGTGTGTGTGTGTGTGTGTGTGTGTGTGTGTGTGTGTGGTGTGGACGTCAGTATGTGATGCCAGAAAAGCCAATGGAAGGAGAACATTAAAAAAGAAGTGTTTATTCTCTGAGACCAGGAAATGTTCTCAGGTCTTAATTACAAGGGGTTATTGGCAGCCTTGGTTCACTTCAACTCAGACCAGTGGTGGGGTAGAAGCTAGACTACAGTGGGGGAAGGATATGGAAAGAAAGCGGAAGGAAGGGACTGTACTGAGAAGAACAGTATTCTGATGGGGGATGCCCCCATCTTCAGTCTCTTTCACTTTGTGTTGGAGCCATGAGCCAACACCAGTTAGAGACATGAGAATTGGAAACTATCTCTATTTGATGAGAATATATTCAATAATCAATGGAAAAGCAACTACAAATAAGAGAATTTAGTTAAGTAGCATGACATAAAATGAATATACAGAAATCAACGGCCTTCAACTGTGTTCAGTTAGAAGAAAAAACAGAAAGGCAGACCTTGTTCCTAAGAGCAAAAAGAATAACAATAGAATACCTAGGCATATGCTTGACAAGAAATCTGCAAAATGGATAAGAGGAAAACTATAAATACTCCTGAAAGACACAAAAGTAAACATGAACAAATGGAAGGGCAACATTTTTGGACAGAAGACTCCCAGAATAGAGGCATCAATTCTTTCAAAGTTAATTTACAAATGTAGTACAATCTTCCCCCAAAGTGCCATCAAGCTTTTATCAGGAACTAGAAAAAGGTTGATGACAAAACTTATTTGAAAGAATAAACAGACAAGGACAGCCAGGAAATCTCTGAGATAGACTGTGGTAGGAGGGCAGGATTGACCCTACCAGATATTAAAACATATGATAAAACCCCTGTAATTACAACAATGTGGTATCAGCATATGCGTGGATACACCAAAAGAGCAGGATAGAAAATCCAGGAAGCGATCCAAATGTGTATAGAAATTTAGTACATGTTGAAGGTTGCATCTCAAACCTTTGGAGAAAAGGATTTTTTGAATAAGTGGTACTAGAGTGAGTGGGTAACTATGTGGGGAAAGTTCAAATTAGATCTGTTCCTCACAACACACATCAGGATAAATTTTTAGTGAGATCTAAATTTTTTAAAGTGAAAACTGTACAATTACTAAGAGAAACATGATTAATTCCTTTATAACCTTGAAGCAGGCAAAATGGTGCTAACTCTGATTCAAAATGTAGAAGTAGCACAAGAAAAGCTTGACACATCTGGATGAGGAGAACAAAAGCAAAAGAAATGTAGATAAAATTAAATTTCCTTACTTTTTTTAAAGATTGTATTTATTTATTTGACAGAGGGAGAGACAGGAGAGAGGGAACACAAGCAGGGGGAGTAGGAGAGGGAGAAGCAGGCTTCCTGCCAAGCAGGGAGCCTGATGCAGGGCTCGATCCCAAGAGCCTGAGATCATGACCTGAGCCAAAGGCAGATGCTTAATGACTTAGCCATGCAGGCACCCCAAAATTTCCTTACAACTTGCAGCCCACTGACAGATACTGAGACAGGCAGAATATGACAATCCTCAAGGAGTTCACAACTGCCTTAATGTTGATGCTTTGCTAGGAAAAGAAGCAACCTTAGATTGGTAATAGCCAGACCTCCAAGTTCCTCTAAGTCTTCTTTAACAGATGAAAATCCTTTTGGAAACTTCCTTATTTCTAACCCACCCCCAACTTAAAAGTATAAATCAATCGCTCCTCACAACCCCAGCTCAGGTCTTCCTACCCATGGGTCCTATCCCTGTGTTTTAATTTAAAAAAAAAAAAAAAAAAAAAAAACCTTCTTGCACTTGACGACATCTCAAGAATTCTTCCTTGACTGTTGCTTCCAGCCCCCTCACATCATTTTGGCGCCCAACATGGGGCCTGAGTCCAGACGTAGAAACTTGGTATAAATTTGGTGAGTACTTGCGCTTCTCTTCTTTTACTTTCATTTCAAGGGCTTTTCAAAGAGTGCGGTCTTATTAAAATACTTTGATGTTGTGGGGCGCCTGGGTGGCTCAGTGGGTTGGGCCACTGCCTTTGGCTCGGGTCATGATCTCAGGGATTAGATTGGGATTGAGTCCTGCATCAGGCTCTCTGCTCAGCGGGGAGTCTGCTTCCCTCTCTCTCTGCCTCTCTGACTACTTGTGATCTCTCTCTCTGTCAGATAAATAAATAAAATCTTTAAAAAAAAATACTTTGATGTTGATTGTTCAGGCTACAATCCTCCAGCCCATAACTACTCAATGGGGAGGAGAAAGCCTGCCTTTTGGCTGGAAGTTAGTACTCTGGCTCTAATGGTAAAAAGATCCAGAAATTTGATGCCCTCTCTTTATTCCTATTCTTACACAAAGTTGTCTGTCTTGGGCATGGGATAGCCACCTAAGTCATTAGGATAGCTGCTAACTTTAAGACTCCTGTGTGAGGTTTCCTCCTCATTGGCCTAATGTGATCCCCTCCATATCTCAGGTCTAGCTGCTTCTGGCCAGGTAGACCTCTGCTTGGAGCTAGCCAAAACTACCCAACTGAATTAAAACCTCAACCTGGACGGTTTCCTAGGGAAGTCAGGTGTAAGGATTACATGTGTGGGCTTGTCACTTAGATCATGATGAATTTCTATCTTTACTGTTTTCCATCTACTAGTTAGTAATGTCCTCTACTAACTACTTAAATTACAAAATTGGGTGATTTCCCCTTATAAAACTTTTCTAGTGTTTTCCATGGATTACAAATGCCAGGTTCTTCACAGCCTTCAAGGCATGGCATGATATTTTTGTTCATTCACTAGCATTCATTTGTAGCCTAGGATGCAATGGGGAAGTCAGGGTGGGAGGGGACACTGGCATCCCTCCTACACGGCAGAGCATGGTGGTAATCATAGTGATTCCATTTGAGGGATGCCTCCGATTCCATTTGAGGGACATCTCCATGGGATGCCACGTGGGATTGGGGGGTGGTGGTTCTTAGTAATGCATCTTCTCTACTTTTCTAGGAACATGAGATCTTCTTCAGTTCCCAAGGACTATCCCTTGGAATGCCTTTTAAGCCACTGAAAACAATTCAGACTGTAAGATTTCGGGGGGGGGGGGGGGGGACTGAAACCAGGACTTGACCTAAGGGCCTCTGGCAGAATGTTTGGCCACTAACCAGGCTAATAGACCCCCTCCCACCATATTGCATGATGATTATCCAAGTAGGTCTCCTCCTAATAGATGCAGGTTGCTGGAGGAAACACAGGCCATCCCTGACAAAGGGAGACACTAATTCTTACTGTTCCTCTTCCCAGTTGGTCCCCCTCTTGTAGGGGGGATTCTCCCTCATTCATTTCCCATTTCCCTCATTAAGACAGTTGGAGCTTTCTGGAAGAAAGTCACACATAATGCAGCCAGGAGCAGGTGGGGGAGGTTGTAGGATGCCAGCTTAGTCTTTGTCTTTAGCTAGCCTTCTGCTTCCTCAACAATCTGATACCTTTAAAATCATAAAACTAAAGTGGGTAAAAATTTCCAAAACTAACTTCAAAAAGCTGCTTTCAAACTGAACAAGAATTAGTAAATGGGGCTAAATGAACTGAGGAAGATGATTATAACTTTTGTGACTCTTTTGTTTGAAACATTGCTGGTTCTCTAACGTTTGCTCTTCCAGATTAAGGAAACTTTCTCTTAAGATATCTCTGACTTACAGAAATATGATAAAATAGTCTTTTGTGAACAAATTGAAGTCTTTAACTTTTCTCTCTACCTGAACCCTCTGAAATTCAAAAGGTCTCTGTAGGTATTTTTTCTTCTATGGCAATCACAGTCATTTGCATGAGTTCAATAAGAATCTGTTCTTCTCTTGACAGGACACCATTGGAAACATTGGTTATTTTACTAAGGCTTCGACTGCAATGTCTTATTTGAGAAAGACATGCATAGACTCAGATATGACCAAACAGCTTTAAGGAACTAAAGTTGACTTTATGAAACATGGAGCCACAAAGCCCCTTGGAAATGTTGGCCTGACATCTTGCTTACAGAGTTCCCAGCAGCTGTACCAGGTGAGTAAGGAATGTCATTTCTGGAAGGTGCAGGAAACTCAGGATATTTTGGGGACCTTGAGAAGAGGAACTCACATAAATCTGCATGTATTGAAGGCATGTCTGATGGCAAATATTTGGCTTGGCTTCTTACCTTGGGGCTACTAAAAGTTCAATCTAGAGATTCCTTATAAAAAGTTCTGACAAAGCAGATTTTTAAAGATCTATATGATCGATCGCTATTCTTGCTGAGCTTATATAAATAATTACATCAAGTTTGTTAAAATTGAACTTGTTTTTCAAATAAATTACTGTTGGCTTGGCTACCTTTGATAAAAATGAGGGCGATTATAGAGAAAATATGTTTCAATAACACATCTTTGTAGATATTAGATTTTAAGCATTGAGACTCAAGAAAACTGGTTTCTTTTCCTGGTAGCATGTCTCAAAATGAGAATTGTCCTGAAACCAACAAGATTAAGTCCCACTGAGTTACTATTTAGAAAACCTTTCCTCACTGTAGACTTATCAATAGATGGAGACTATAATAGTCTGTTAAATTATTCACTTGAGGCTGAGTTAATTAATAAATCTCTAAACAAATACACAGACCATATTGATGTGGAGAACAAAGGCAGAAGGAAATGTAGATAAAATGAAATTTCCTTATACCCTGCAGCTCATTGACAAATACTTGAGGCAGAGTGTAATATTCCTCCAGGAAACTCCCACCTGCCTTAAGATTAATGCTTTGGAAAAAAAAAAAAGATTAATGCTTTGCTAGAAGGAAAAACAACCTTAGCTGCACAATAACCAGGTCTCCAGGATCCTCTGAGTCTTCTTTATTGTATGGAAGTCTTTTTGAAAACTCCCCTTTGTCTTTACCTCCCCTAACTCCAAAGTATATAATCAGCCATTCCTCACAACCCTAATGCAGCCCTTTTATGCCCGTGGGTCCTGTCCCCTTGCTATAATAAAACTACCTTTTTGCACCAAAAAGTCTCAAGGATTCTTTCTTGGCCATGGGCTCTGAACCCCAACATTTCCACATCAGTATCCTCCCTGAACCTGACCTGACAGTCATTAGCAACCCACCCCATATAAGCCAAGGAGACATGGTTTGTTTAAAGGATTGGAAGTCTCACACAGCAGGGGATTTAACTACAAAATAGAAGGGCCCCTACTGGGTTATCATGTATTCCTGTGACCATAAAATTTGAAGGACATTCCTCCTGGACTCCTATTGTTATAGTTTTGGAATGTTGGTGAGGTTGGGATCCAATGACCAAGAAAGAATTCTTGACATTTCTTTAGTGTAAAAAGGTGATTTTATTAAAGCACAGGGACAGGACCTGTGGACAGAACAAGCTGTTGCCTGTTGCTATCTGCTGCCCCAGGATTGTGAGGGGCAACTGATTAGATACTTCGGGATATATAAGTAAAGGTAAGAGAAGTACCCTGAAGGTCCTGCTATTGTCAAACCCAGGTTGGTTTTCCCTCTACCAAGGCATTAACATTAACACAGGTGGGAGCTTCCTGGAGGAACATTACACACTGCCTGCCTCTAGTGTTTGTCAACGAGCTGCAGGTTATAAGGAAATTTAATTTTATCTGCATTTCCTTCTGCCTTTGTTTCCCACATCATTATCAAGAATTAAGCCTGTACCTTCCCCACAGGAATCCACTGTGCCAGCTAATACACCTTCTCACTCCTGCAGCAGACCTAAACTTCTCTTCAAACCACAATGAAAGCTGTACCTTCTTTTCATTCTCTTTTCCCCTGACAACTCCTTCTTACAAATGGACACAGCATTATGCTGAACTTCAAACTCGAACAGCTTGCTAGAGATGTGGAATTCTGCCTATATCAAGCACATCGGGTCTGCCTTGGTGGGTCTCCCCATTTCAGGGCACAAACTGGCATTGCTTCTATAACTATGTCTTAGGTATGATCCATGACCCTGTTAGGGTCCGTGATTAAAGGAATGAGACTGATATAAAGTGAAAATCAAACAAAGCTTTATTTCACGCCAAGCATCAAAAATCAAACTGACCGGTCAGGGCTGTCTCTTACGAAAAGGTGACGACGATGACCCTGGCAAGTCCGCTCCCAACGTGGCTGCTCTGGACGAGGCCTTTCTGCAGATGAGGCCACTCTGGACAAGGCCACTCCCAGGACGAGGCCACAGCTGATGAGGTCGCTCCTCAGAGAGGGCTGCTCCCCAGAATGGCTGCTCCAAGGACAGGGGCTGCTCCGGCGAGGCCTTTCTGCAGATGAGGCCACTCCGGACAAGGCCACTCCCAGGACGAGGCCGTCGCTGATGAGGTTGCTCCTCAGACAGGGCTGTTCCCCGGACAAGGCTGCTCACAAAAAGAGGCCACTCTGGAGGAAGCCTCTTCCCCGACGATGCTGCCTCTCGCAGGGCTGCTCACCGAGGAAGCCTCTTCCCAGACGAAGCCACTCCCCGGAATGGCGCAGCTCCGGCGAGGCTGCGGCTCAGAGTGTCAAGGCCGCTCCTGGAGGCGAGGCCGTTCGCGGAGAGGTTGCTGGCGTCTAGGCCGTTCCCCATATCCACAGCCGAGGACCGCAGTGTGTGGGCAGGGCTGCTGGTGTCGGGGCCGCTGGCGTGCTGGGACCACTGGCGGTTTGGGGCTGCTGGCGTGCTGGGACTGCTGACATGCTGGGACCGCTGGCATCGGGACCACTGGTGTTGGGACCGCTGGCGTCGGGACCGCTGGTGGCTCGGGACCGCTGGCGTGCTGGGGCCACTGGTGTGCTGGGGCCGCTGGCGTGCTGGGACTGCTGGCGGTTTGGGGCTGCTGGCATGCTGGGACCGCTGACATGCTGGGACCGCTGGCATCGGGACCACTGGTGTTGGGACCTCTGGCGTCGGGACCACTGGTGGCTCGGGACCGCTGGCGTGCTGGGACCGCTGGCGTCGGGACTGCTGGCGTCAGGACCGCTGGCGGCTCGGGTCTGCTGGCGGCTCGGCTGCTGGTGGCTCCACTGCTCCCCGCGGCGCCACTGCCAAGGCCACGGTGTGTGGACAGGGCTGCTGGCGTTGGGGCCGCCGGCGGCTTGGGACCGCTGACGGCTCGGGTCTGCTGGTGGCTCTTCTAGCTCTGACAAGAGCTGTTACAACTCCCACAGCTCTTACAAGAGCTGTTACAGCTCTCTTTCTTCTGCTCCCGCCGACTCTCCTTCTTCTGCTCCTTCCTCTGCTCCTTCTTCCTCTGACAGCTCTCCTTCTTCTCCCCTCTCGCCAGCCTCACAGACCAACCTTTATGGGGGTGGTTGAGCCCCGCCCCTACACAAGTAGCCAATTGAATCTCAATTTACCCAGTGGATATACCCATGCCCCACTGATTGGACGTCTCCAACCGGCCTGCCCTGCCCCTACTTCCGGGGTCCACAAGCTAGTTCCTCTGGGAGGGGCAGGCCCTTACATTCCCCCCTTTTCTTTGGAGATTAGTCAAATCCTTGACTTTTCAGCTAGTTCTAACATTTTATCGCTCCAATTTTCTTTAGTACAGCAACAATAAACTTACAGTTTTTTTAGTCTTAGTTTTAGTCCATGGTCAGTGGGGTCTGTTGGCTGCAGCTTCCATCTCTGGGGGGCTTCCCTACTCTCGGCTTGTTTAACGTGACCCGCATGAACCCAGGCCCTAATGCCTTCTACTTTTACTGCTGTGGGGGTCGTTAGGATAACAGTAAATGGTCCCTTCCATCAAGGCTCCAAGTTCCCCACTTGATAGCAACATATCCAAACCAAGTCCCCGGGTTGGTAAGGATGTGGTTCCACCACCGTCTCCGTCCCAATGTGGGCAGTTCGGATCCCTGCGTGGGCTTTTTTTAAGACAGACTGTAATGCCTGCAGTGACTGAAGTACAGACTGGTCAGTCATTTCTGCTAGGACAACCTCCTGTAGCTGAGGACAGAGTGGGGGGGGCTCCCAAACATTATTTCAAAGGGGGTCACCTTGTTTAAATAGGGTGTACGTCGGGCCCTGAGGAGGGCAAAAGGAAGGAGATCTACCCATCCACCACCAGTCTCCAGAATTAGTTTTGTCATAGTCTCTTTAAGATTCCGGTTCTCTCTCTTTACTTGCCCAGAACTCTGGGGCCAATAGGCACAATGTAGTTTCCAATTTATGCCCACGGCCTTGGCCAATGCCTGTGAGACTGAACCCACAAATGCAGGGCCATTGTCTGACCCAATCGCAAGAGGCAGCCCAAACCTAGGAATTATCTCTTCTAATATCTTTTTGGCTACCACTCCTGCTGTCTCATGTTTGGCAAGAAAAGCCTCCACCCAGCCTGAAAAGGTATCCACAAAAACCAACATATACTTGTGCCCATATTTTCCGGGTTTCATTTCCGTAAAATCTATTTCCCAATAAATTCCTGGTTCCTTACCTCTTTCTCTTTTCCCTCTTCCCATCTTAGTTCTTCCCACATTAACTGCCTGGCATTGAGCACATCTATCAACTACATCCTGAACCATACGCCTGAATTTAGAAACCTGGAACTGCTTGCCTAGTCTTTGAGGAAGAATTATTTTTCCTGTTTTAGTCTTAGCCCAGTCCCCTTCATAGTCCAATTTAACCCATTTCTGCAAACACTTTAAATCTTCTTCTGAATAGTTTGGTTTTTCTGGTAGGGCTGGAGCCGGGAGTGTAACCAGTTCTTGCACTGTTTCTCGAGCTGCTTGCTTTGCGGCTTGATCTGCTAAGTGGTTTCCTTTTGAAATCAGATCAGTCCCCTTTTGGTGTCCCGGGCAATGCATAACAGCCACCTCTTTTGGGTCCCAAATAGCCTGGAGGAGAGCCAATATTTCTCCTCTGTTTTTAATTCCTTTTCCTTCTGCTGTTAATAGGCCCCTTTCTTTATAAATAGCCCCATGTATATGGAGAGTAGCAAAGGCATACCTGCTGTACGTATAGATGTTGGCAGTTTTACCTTTGGCCATCTGCAGTGCCTTAGTGAGTGCAATCAGTTACGCTCTTTGTACCAAAGTTCCATGTGGCAGGGCTGCTGTCCAGACAGAGTTCCTGCTCAGGAGAAACCACCGTAGCCCCTGCATACCTCTTTCCATTGGCCATGTAGCTACTCCCATCTGTGAACAGAGTCATCTCGGCATCGGGGAAGGGAATGTCTCTGAGATCCGGCCTTATTCCTGTGACTTGGGTTAGGACCTCCCCACAGTCGTGTGGATGGTCAACTAGCTCCTCTGGCAGCAGCGTGGCTGGATTTAGCACCACTGAGGGTCGGAAGGTCATTTTTGGTGCATTGAGGAGAAGGGCCTGATACCCCATTACTCGGGCATTCGTCATCCATCAGTCTGGTGGAGTCCGGAGGAGGCCCTCAATAGCGTGTGTAGTGGTTACGATAAGATTTTGACCCAAAGTCAATTTACTCGCATCCTTGACCAGGAGGGCCATTGCAGCAATTATGCAGAGGCAAGGGGGGAACCCAGCTGCTACTGGATCTAGTTTCTTGATAAGATAGGCCACTGGCCTTCACCAAGGTCCCAGAGTCTGAGTTAAAACTCCTTTGGCCACCCCTGCTTTTTCATCCACATACAATTGGAAGGGCTTGGTAACACCTGGGATGGCCAATGATGGGGCACTCAGTAGGGCTGTTGGTAATTCCCGAAATGCTCCTTCTGCCTCAGCTGTCCACTCTATCATAGTGAGCCCTCCTTTTGTCAGTTCATAGAGAGGCCGGGCAACCTCTGCAAACCACGGTATCCACAGCCTCCCTCACTTGTCAGGACGTGGTGGGGCGGGGGTATCGGGTGACCACCTGTTTCCTGGACTCAGACAGTGAACGCACTCCCTTGTGGAGATCAAAGCCTAGATAAGTGGCTGAGATTCCCTTGCTAAAGGTATACAGAAAAATGCATCCTTGAGATCTAAGTCAGTATATATAGTTCTTTTGGGGCCCAGGAGGGAGAGTAGGGTATAGGGGTTAGGCACCGTCGGGTGGATATCTTCAACCCATTTGTTAACTTCCTGCAAGTCCTGAACGGGTCAGTACTCCCCAGTCTCGGCCTTTTTGACGGGCAGCAAAGGTGTGTTCCATGGAGATTTGCAAGGAACTAGGATCCCGTCTCCTTGGAGGCAGTTAATGTGTTTTCTGATCCCTTCCTTTGCTTCCTGGGAAAGGGGGTACTGCCAAATGTGAATAGCCGTAGCTGTCGCCTTTAATTGTACCACCACTGGAGGTTGTTCTTTGGCCAAGCCAGGGGGCTTCCCTTCTGCCCAGACCTCGGGAAACTCGTCCTGTAGGATTTGGAGAAGGCTCCCCCCCTTTGTCTCCTCTGGTTTTGAGACTGGCTCGTAAAGGAGGTATTCACCTACTGCTGCCATAAGCACTTGTACAGTAGGTTGTCTCAAGGTTACAATCATGTCTCCTTCTGAGAACTGAATGCCGGCTCTGAACTTGTGGAGGAGATCTCTTCCCATCAAGTTATATGGGGCATTAGGGAGGACCAAAAATCGATGTTTAACTACTCCCGAGGCCAAATTTAAAGTCCTTTCTGTTGTCCATTTATGTCTCTCTTTGCCATTTGCTCCTTGTACCCAAACTTCCTCTCCAGATAGTTTTCCCATAGGTTTAAGTAATGATGAAAATTGGGCTCCTGTGTCCACCAAAAAATCAACTGATTTCCCCTCCACTTTAATTTTTACCCGAGGTTCGGGGAGGGGCTCCAAACCATGGCCCCTTCAGTCTCTAGTGGCAAGCATTGCTATCTTCTTTTTAGGGCACTTCCTGGCCCAATGTCCTTTTTCCTTACAGTAAGCACACTGATCTGAATCTAAGTCTTCCTGCCTGTCTTCTCTGTGCTTAGGCTTTTCCTTCCATTTACTATCCCCTATTTGTCTCCTCTCCACCTCATGTAATGCCAAAACCTTAACCAGTTTTTTTGTCTGTTTTTCATCCTCTTGTGCATCCCTGTTGTTAAACACCTTTTCTGCTATTCCCACAAACTCAGTCAGATTCTTCCCTTCAAATCCTTCGATTTTTTGAAGTTTCCTCCTTATACCTGGGGCTGACTGACTGGCAAAAGCAAGATTAATTGCCCTCTGATTTTCGGGTACCTCAGGATTGATTGGGCTATACATTTTATAGGCTTCAATTAGCCTTTCTAGGAAAGCTCCTGGAGACTCATTCTTACCTTGAGTCACCATACTAATTTTGGATAAATTTATGGGTCTCCTTGCAGCTGCATGGAGGCCTCCCAGTAGAGCCTGGTGGTAGAAACGTAAGCTCTCCTTACCTTCATCAGAGTTTGGATCCCAGTCAGGGGGCTCCCTCAGGCAATAGTCCTCCATTCGGCAGAGATCAAGGTCCCTGCCAAGTCTCTCGCTTATCACCTTATGGGTTTCTCGCATGATGCGATCCCGTTCTTCCCCGTTAAAGAGAGCCATAAGAAGCTGTTGAACATCTACCCAGGTAGGTTGATGAGTAAGAAAGACAGTCTCCAAGAGGCTAATTAAATCCTGAGGGTGGTCAGAAAAGGATTTGTGTTGGGTCTTCCAGTTATAGATATCAGAAGAGGAGAAAGGGATATAGCTTAGGTAGGGCCACCCTCTTCCATCTGGTAGAGCAACCTCACGAAGAGGCAGCATTGGCACGGATAGTACCAGTGGGGTAAAGGAAGGCTGAGGGGGATAGAGGAAAGGGGAAGGATCAGGACTGTCTCTCCACTTGGTGGTCCCATAGGTGAACCCTGACCGTGTATGAGGTGGACTGGTAAAGGCATTTTGGGACTGAGAGTCAGATTTAGAGGACAAATAAAAGGGGGGAAATTCTGCATCCTCTATATCCGATGGAGGTAGAATGGTCTTCTTCCCTGGATCCCCCTCATCTATCTGTTCTGGTTTTGGTGCTCTGACCTGCCTTAGAGGGAGAGAAATGGTTTCATTAGCAGGGGGAAGGTGGGACTTGGAGCCATGATGGCGGCTCTTCTATCAGATATCGCCAGGCCACAATATACGGTATTTGGTCTTGATGTAGATCAAAGACCTCACCCAGTGTGGAATAAATCTGAGTCAAGGCAAACGTTCCTTCTGGCGGCCACCCTGTGGAGAAAGTGGGCCACTCTAATTGGCAGAGTGTTTTTAGTTTTCCTGGATAAACCTTGTCACCTGACTGGATGGCTTTACCTCGAAAATCCTTGAAATGCTCAAGAACAAGACCTAGGGGTGTCACAACAGGCCCCTTACTCCCCGTTTGTCTCATTTTTCCAAATACAACAAACAGCACAACAGTCATCAAAAAAACAAGGCAAAGACAACCACAGACCCAGCAATTCTCATCCAGAGCCTGCTGCTGGTGGGGACTTTCTTGGTCCCCTACAAACACAACAAACCACACAATAGACAACAAAAGAACCAGGCAAAGACAACAGCAGACCCAGTGATTCTTACCCAGAACCTGCCACTGGTGGGGGCTTTCTTTATCTCCCAACTGCCTAGGGGGACTCGAACGCCCCGACCGCCCAGGGGGACTCAAACTCCCTATCGATCTATCAGCAGAGGGATGGGGCATCCCTGCATCCACTCCAGCCCTGGGGAGCATGGCTGCGTCCAGCTTCTCCCTGGTTGGCTATACACTGGAGTTCCAACCAGACAGACAGATAGGATCCCAATACCCAAGATCCCAATACCTCCGGAGGCTTTTCCTAAAAATTCCGATGCTGGTTCAGTTCTGGTTGTTTGATCCCAGACGAGCCCCCAATGTTACAGCTCTCTTTCTTCTGCTCCTGCCGACTCTCCTTCTTCTGCTCCCGCCGACTCTTCTTCTTCTGCTCCTTCTTCTGCTCCTTCTTCTGCTCCTTCTTCCTCTGACAGCTCTCCTTCTTCTCCCCTCTTGCCAGCCTCGCAGACCAACCTTTACGGGGGTGGTTGAGCCCCGCCCCTACACAGGTAGCCAATTGAATCCCAATTTACCCAGTGGATATACCTACACCCCACTGATTGGACGTCTCCACCCGGCCTGCCCCACCCCTACTTCCGGGGTCCACAAGCTAGTTCCTCTGGGAGGGGCAGGCCCTTACAGACCCATACTGCTATATTTCATGATAGGTTAGAACAACACATGGCCATGAATAGCACACTACAGTTATGATGGCTGCCATCAAAAATATGCTCACAAATCATTGTTCTTCAAGCCGCCATTTGGTTTGCTACTGACTGGAAAGGAGGCCTAGAGTTAGATGGCTGGTTCCTAACGGGGCCCAATGGCTGTGCAGCTCTACCCTGGGGCCATGGCTTCCCCCATGCTGGATAGCCTGCTGTACTCTGGATATTACTTGGATGCACAGACGCATTATTAAAACCATTACCGACCCAGCCAACCTTCCACGTTTAAAACAACCATGGATATGTTCTGTGTTTCATTGGTATGACCACTTAGCTTCCATCTTTCCTCCCTCTTTAGGACTGGGGGATATCGCTCGGTACATGGAAGGTCTTACTAAGTTCACAGAGCTGTAAATCTTGAAATAGCATTTCCCTATTAAATACTGAAGTAACACAATTGTGTAAGACAGTTTTATAAAATAGAATGGTATGCACAAGGTAGATCCTATGCTGTCATAAAATCAACACTGTGTATGCATTCCGGATTACCGCAGAACTATTTCTGGGCTTCTAATTGACATGAACACTCAAATTGGTGCTTGAGACAGGCAGTGTATGACAATCTTCAAGGAGTTCACAACTGTGTTAATGTTGATGCTTTGCTAGAGACAAAAAGGAGCCTTAGCTTGACAATAGAAAGACCTCCAGGATGCTGTAAATCTTCTTTCTTTTTTAAGATTTTTATTTATTTATTTGACAGACAGAGATCACAAGGAGGCAAGAGACAGGCAGAGAGAGAGGGGAAAGCAGGCTCCCTGCTGAGCAGAGAGCCCAATGTGGGGCTCGATCCAAGGACCCTGAGATCCTGACCTGAGCTGAAGGCAGAGGCTTAATCTACTGAGCCACCAGGCACCCCTGTAAGTAAATCTTCTATAACATATAACTATTCTTTTGGAAACTTCCTTTATTTCTACCCTCCCAACTTAAAAGTATATAATCGGTCACTCCTCACAACCCTAGTGTAGCTCTTCCTTCCCACGGGCCATGTTCCCTTGCTTTAATAAAAGCAACTTTTGCCCTGAAAACATCTTAAGAATCTTTCTTGACTGTTCGCCCTGGCCCACATCACATCAGTAGGGATCCAGGCTCTTTGAGAAATGGCTGATTCTGGATCTGGTCAGGAAATGTACAAAGATGAGCCTGGAAAATCTTGTCATGCCATGATGGTGGAAGATCGATGGGTTGAAACACCAAATATGTTCAAAATCTATGTATTCATAATATCAAACACATACACACCATGTTTGTTTATCTTCAGAGAGAACCATCTAAATCTGAAAATGGAAGCATTTAAGTTGCTTTTTCTGTATTAACTGCCACTCAGGGTACCCAAAGAATTAATGTGGGAATGTTTCTCTGCATAGTACAGAAGTATACAGATGTTCCTCTGGTAGTAGCTAATTAATGAAGAAAAGACAATAAATTAGAAATTCCTGTTTTTGCAAAGCCCCTAATGAAATAATGGCTGTAGGCAGTTTGCCAGAGTTAGCAAATAAATTGCATGTGGCATACAAATTTATAACAGATTGTATGGAACATACTTACACTGGAAATTAACTTAATTTATCTGAAATTCCGATGTAACGGGATGATCAGTAATTAGATAATGATTAGTTAATGATCAACAATGGATATTAACATCACTAAGCTAGATGCAGAAGAATCATTTAATAAAGCTATACATCAGGGTGCCTGGGTGGCTCAGTTGCTAAGCATCTGCCTTCGGCTCAGGTCATGATCCCAGGATCCTGGGATCAAGCCCCATATTGGGTTCCCTACTTGGTGGGAAGCCTGCTTCTCCCTCTCCCACTCCCCCTGCTTCTGTTCCCTCGCTTGCTGTGTGTGTCTCTGTCAAATAAATAAAATCATTTAAAAAAAGCTATACATCCATTTGTGTTGAAGCTAAAAATTGAAGAAAACGTCTTTAAGACAATAATGTGTACTTACTAAAATCCTATGCAAGCATCATACCTTAATAGCAAAATGTTGAAAGCTTTTGCTTTGTGTTCAGGAGTAAGACCAGGATGCCCCCCATCATGTCTTTTATTCCATGTATTGGAAAGCCCAAAGAAAAGACATAGAGATGAGAAAGGAAGGAGTTAAACTCATTCTCTGTAAATAATGTGGTTATGTATGTAAAGAATCCAAAAGGACCTACAAATAAATTACTAGAATAAGAAGTGGTCAACTCTGGTTCCAGACAAGATGGTAGAGACTCATTTCTCCATACCCATCTCTAAGTACAACAAAACAGTTATGGCATGGTCTGATGTGATGCTCGATGTAGATGGAAGAAATACTTAAAACAATTGTATTTTTTTAAGTGAGGGAAGTAAATGGACGTACATAGAAGTAAAGCTTCAGCACTTCAAAGTGGTAAAATATTGATGTTAGATTGACATGTTGCATATTCGTATTGTAATACCTAGATCAAATGGTAAGATAATTATCCAAAAGAATACCATCAAAAGGAATATAAATCAAAATAGAACTCTAAATAATGCTCATGTAACCCACAGAAATGTAAAAACAAAAAGATAGAGGAATGAGAAGCAGAAGGAACAAATGGAAAATGAATAATAAAATGTCAAACTTGAGACCAAGCATCAATAATCAGTTTAGAGGTAAATTATCAAATACACATAATCAAAAACAAAGACTGGTGGAGGGAATTTAAAAAACATAATTCAAGTATAAACTGTTTCCAAAACTCACTTGAAATACAACAATATTGGCAGAATAAAGGTAAAAGGATGGGAAAAGACATGTTGTGAAAATATTAACTTTAAGAAGCCAAAAAGGGGTGCCTTAGTGGCTCAGTGGTTTAAAGCCTCTGCCTTCAGCTTAGGTCATGATCTCAGGGTCCTGGGATTGAGCCCCACATTGGGCTCTCTGATCAATAGGGAGCTTGCTTCCCCCTCTCTCTCTGCCTGCCTCTCTGCCTACTTGTGATCTCTCTCTCTGTGTCAAATAAATAAATAAAATCTTTAAAAAAAAAGAAGCCAAAAGTTACTACATTAATATCAAATTAAGTAGACTTCAGAGCAAAGAAAAATTACTAAGAACAAGGCAAGACATTACATGATGATAAAAGCATCTTTCTATCAGAGGGACATTGCAATCCTAAATCCATATTCACCAAACAATAGGATTCAAAATACACAAAACAAAACCTAATAGAACAGAAAGGCCAGGGACACCTGGGTGGCTCAGTCAGTTAAACGTCCAACTATTAATTTCCACTCAGGTCATGATCTCAAGGTTGTGAACATGAGCCCCACATGGGGGCTCCAAGTTCAGTGAGGAGTCTGCCCGAAATTCTCGCTCTCTCTCTCTCCCCACCTTGGAGGGCTATAAATAAATAAATAAATAAATAAAATCATTAAAAGAAAAGACTTGAAAGGCAAAATAAACAAATCTGCAATTATAGTTAGGGAATTCAAAACCTTACTCTTGTTAATTCATAGAACTACTATAGAGAATATAAGCAAATATACAGAAGAACTGAATAACACCACAAATCAATGGGATCTGATTGCCACTTATAGACCACTCCACCCAACATAGCAGTATGCACATTCTTTCCAAGAACCCATGGAACATTTACCAAAAGAAAACATAGATTGGGTAATAATGCAAAGTATTTGCATTATTGGGTAATAGTACAAACCAGGACAAAATGAAAAGAATTGAAATTATACAAGAGTATATTCTCTGACCATAACAGAATCAGCTAGAAATCAACAACAGAAAAAGAAGAGAAAAACCTGCAGTCGCATGGATATTAAACAGCTTACTTCTAAATAACCCATGGTCAAATAGGAAGTCTCAAGAAAAAAAAATTTTTCTTGAACATATCAACTCATGGGATGCAGCTAAAGCAGTGATGGAGAGCATATTTATAGCACTAAAATACTTACCTCAGAAAAATAGGAAAGTTGGGGTGCCTGGGTGGCTCAGTGGGGTAACCCTCTGCCTTCAGCTCAGGTCATGATCTCAGGATCCTAGATCCAGCTGGTGTCTTGTTCCCTGCTCAGTGGGGAGTCTGCTTCTTCCTCTCTCTCTGCCCCTCCCCCTGCTTGTGCACGCACGCGCTCTCTCTCTCTCTCTCTCTCTCTCTCTCTCTGTGTCAAATGAATAAATAAAATCTTTTAAAAATATTTTATTTATTCTTTTGACACACAGAGATCACAGTAGGTAGAGAGACAGGCAGAGAGAGAGGAGGAAGGAGGCTCCCTGCTGAGCAGAGAGCCCTACATGGGGCTCAATCCCAGGACCCTGGGATCATGATCTGAGCCAAAGGCAGAGGCTTTAACCCACTGAGCCACCCAGGCACCCTAAAATATTTAAAAAAAAAAAAAGAAAAATAAGAATGTCTCAGACCAATAATCTAAGCTCCTACCCAAAAAACCAAAGACCAAAATAAACACAAATCAATCAGAAGGAGAGAAACAATAAAGAATAAAAATTAATAAAATTGAGAAGAGGATCATAAGAGAAAGTCAATGAAACAAAAATCTGGTTATTTGAGAAGATCAATAAAATTAATAAACACCTAGCAAGGTTGACAAACATAACAGAGAAGCCCCAAATTACTAATATCAAGAATGAAAGATGATATATATCAACACAAACCCTACAACCATTAAAAGGATGCAAGTGTAATATGAACAATTCTACAGTCACAAATTTCACAGTTTACACGAAATGGATCAATTCTGCAGAAACCACAAAACTGGTAACCAAGGAATGATTTGTATCCAGAATATACAAAAAAACCTCACACAAACCAAAAGAAAAACTGGCAAGCGACTTGAATAAGCACATGACTGAAATCACAAATCAAAACAAGAGATCCAAGTGGCCAATAAATCTATCAAAAAGCACTCAGCCTCCTTGATAATCCAGGAAATGCAAAATAAAACCACAAGTCGACACCACAACACTTCTAGCATGGCTAACACGACTTTGTTACTCTCACAAGATCAAGTATTGCAGTGGAGCCAGCACCATGGTCATGACCATGGGAATTGAAATTGCAGCACATTTGGGAACATCTACTAAAGCCGAGCCCAGTGATCTAGCCATTCTACCCTTAGAAACCCCACAGCATACCCCAACAGAAATGATGTGCACATGCGCACTGAAAGATAGGATCTATAAGCCCAAGCAGGAAACAGTCCGAATGCCCATCAACCGTAGAATGGGGTAAGTATGTGGGGATCTTTATACGAGTTCCATATGGCAGTGAAAATGAACTATGGTTTTGTGCTCAAGGTTAGCACGCAGTGGAGGAAGTGAGTCACAAAGAAACACATATGGTTCTATTTAGGTAAAATTTTATATTTTTTTTTAAGTATCTTATTTATCTGACGGAGAGAGAGTGCGCGCACAAGCAGGGGGGCGAGAACAAACAGAGGGAGAATCAGACTCCCCGCTAATCAAGGAGCCGATGTGGGGCTCGAGCCCTGGACCCCAGGATCATGACCTGAGCCAAAGACAGACACCTAACTGACAGAACCACCCAGGCATCCCTCCATTTAGGTAAGATTTTAAAGCAAACTAAATAATCGGTTATGTTAGAAGCCAAAATAGTGGCTCTCTGTGGGAAGGAAGGAATGGGTGGTAATTAGGGAAAACCACGAAGAGAGTCTCTGGGATACTAGGAGTGTTCTCTTTCTTGACCTGGGTGAAGGTTATGAGGGTGTATTCATTCTGAGATAATTCAATGAATTGTATACATTTATGATTCGTGCACTGTAGTGTATGGCTGGAGGTTTCCATGATTTTTCCTGCATAACCCACCACTCTGGCCCACAAGTACAGGACTCCTGCTGTGTAAGTGACCTTGAGAGCCTGATTTGTTGACATTAGCTGGCCTCCAGGGCAGAAGTGACCCTTCTGGCCTGGACACCTAGAGCTATAAATTGTGCCCTGAATCCCCTCTGGCTCCAGGCTGGGCTGGACCCCCAAGAATGGAATCCGGGAGGGGAGGCAAACACACCTAGCCCAGCTCCTTGAATATGTAAAGACATGATTACACAGAAATGCAGCTGACTTCAAACTGCACTTAGGCAAACGAATGTTTAAGTAGATAAACAAATGTTTAACTTTAGACCCCATCATTTGCCCTATAAATACAGCCCTAATGGGGATGGTCAGTTGGAAGTCTCACATGAGGGAAGGGTGATCTGCCCAAGCTTCTCCATCAGGATGCCAACCTGGCCATCTCCCCGGGGCTGCCCTAGCTAATGAGGTTGGATGTTTTAAGTACCTGAGTTGATGAAACTGTCTTATTCTCCTTTAATGCTTACAATAGCCCCCACCTATACACAGATTTCCCTTCTTTCTGTTTCTGTTAGATTTTTTACAATATTAATAAAGTGTTCAGTATGCCTGGGTAGCTCAGTGGGTTAAGCCTCTGCCTTCGGCTCAGGTCATGATCTCAGGGTCCTGGGATCGAGCCCCGCATCGGGCTCTCTGCTCAGCAGAGAGCCTGCTTCCCTGCTCTCTCTCTCTCTCTCTCTCTGCCTGTGTCTCTGCTACTTGTGATCTCTGTCAAATTAATAAACAGTCTTTTAAAAAAATAAAATAAAAATAAATAAATAAAGTGTTCCCCTTGGAAATTGAGAGTTCAGCCATGGACCTTTTGTTTAGAGTGTGAACTAAATTTTTTTTAAAGATTTATTTATTTATTTATTTGACAGACAGAGATCACAAGCAGGCAGACAGGCAGGCAGAGAGAGAGGAGGAAGCAGGCTCCCCGCTGAGCAGGGAGCCAGATGCCAGACTCCATCCCAGGACCCTGGGATGGTAACCTGAGCTGAAGGCAGATGCTTGACTGACTGAGCCGCCCAGGCACCCCACTAAAGATTTTATTTTTAAGTCCCCTAATGTGGGACTTGAACCCACAAGCCCGAGGTCAAGAGTCACATTCTCCATCAACTGAGCCAGCCAGGTGCCCAGGCCTTAGACGTTGTCCAGGAAAAATGTGTCAAATGTAACAGAAGGAGCAGGAACCAAGTGGCAAATAAGAGGGCTCAGCAGGAACAGTTTTGGTGAGAACGGAGGTCGGAGTATGGCAGGTGGAAGAGAGATTGGTGGGGAGGCAGGGAACTGTGGATGAGGTAAGAGTCTGAATTTCAAGAGTGGAGAAAAGGGTGGGGGGATCTCCATTAAGCAAGGGAGCAAGCAGTCAGTGTCAATTAGCCTTACGTTGGGTTCTTGGGAAATAAAGTGAGGTCTGGACTCCAGACACAGAGTCAGCAAGCAAAGTATCAAGGAGGGGGCTCCGAGGAGGAAGAAAGGCACAGGTGGTGGCCAAGTGGCAGGTGCAGGGCATGGAGATAATTCCGCCAGGAGTGTGGGCTTGAGTTCACAAGGACAGGGAAGCATGGAAGGGTATTGAGCAGAGGAGGAATGAGATCAAGGGAGATCAGTGGCAGTTTACGGGAGATGGAAGAATTCCTGCGGGGGCAGGAATCCTTGTGGGACCCAGGTTTGAAGGAATGATGTTAGAAATTGCCAGCAAATCTGCATTGATCAGGGCGCCTGGGTGGCTCAGTTGGTTAAGGGGCTGCCTTCAGCTCAGGTCAGGATCCCCAGGTCCCGGAATCAAGCCCCAGCTTCGGGTCCCTGCTCACCAAGGAGCCTGCCTCTCCCTCTCCTACTGCCTGCCTCTCCCCTGCTTTTGTTCTGTCTTTCTAATATACACATAAAATCTTTTTTTTTTTAATCTACATTTAGTTGCAGAGAGTAACTTCTCTCCAGCAGCGCCCTTGGTTTGTAAAGCCCAGAGAAGCCTGAGGGTCCCAGGGCTCTCCAGACGAATGACGAGTGCAGAGCTGCCCCCTGCCAACTCCGCTGCAGGGAGAGGCCAGAAGGCTCAGGTTCAAAAAGACCCCTGTTTGAACTCTGAGTGAGGATTTGAGGGGTGGGATGGATGTGTTTTTCTGACCATAAGGAAGTGTCCATGCATGTTCTCTCCTGTGGGATTTCCAAGAATAGATAAGGGTGTCCTCAGAGTTGATGTGATAGAGTAAGCCACAGCATGTGTCAACACACACACACACACACACATACACACACACACACATGGGCCCTGAAAGGAGTGAGAAGAAGGTCCCACGCAGTGTCAAATCCAAAATATTAATCCAAAATATGAGATTTCCCACAACCACCCCATATCTAGGGTCTCTGACTGCAGAGGACAACAGTGGATTTTGAGGAGGCAAAGACTTTTCTCTGGGGTCAGCCAAGGGGACACCTCAAGGCTTAGAAGAGATTGAAGGGGCACGATCACCCCTGAGGTTCCCCCTAATTCTCTGCCCCCTTGCCCCTCATTTCTCTGTCTCAGACCACAGTGGGGTATCCAGTTTAGAAAATTTTGCCACGTTGGTCTGCCATAGCTGCTTCCTTCCTAGGACTCCCAGCAGCCCTTCACCCTGGTCCTTGGTTTCCTCAGAGAGCCAGGCACGGCTCCCCGCAAAGCTCCTACTCCTGTAAGCCACCCCTCACCCTATACCTGCTTCTTGACATCCCTGGCTTTCATCCCACCTCCTATTTGCTCACTTCATTTTCCTGGTTGACTTTGGGTCCCATTCAACTCTGAGACTTTATCTCTCCCTCTGGAAACCTTCCCTGAGTGGGGGATGCCAGAGCCCCTACCCACCCTGGCCACCCACAGGCCTTGGTGATAAGAGAGGGAGTGCTGGGGGCAGCAGCTGCTGGGGTGTTGTCCGAGAGGGTGCCCAGGCCTTGCAGCTGCTAGGGAAACTCCCCAACAAACAATGAGTCCTAATACTGGGTGCGAGGAGACGGGGGCATGGGTCAGGCCAGCTCCTCTGCAGGAAGATCCCAGAGCCACACCACCTCGAGGCAGTCTCGTCCTTGGCTCCCCATGTGACACCTAGACTCCCATCCCCCCAGATTCTGGGGTGATGGGAGGCCCAGAGTTCCCCAAAGCCTGTTCATCCAGTCCCTTCTTTACTTTTTTTTTTTTTTTTACCTTTTAATCTTCTTTTCTTTTCTTTCTTTTTTGATTTTTATTTATTTATTTGAGAGAAGAGAGAAAATCAGCATGAGCAGGGGAGAAGGGTAGAAGGAGAGGGAGAAGCAGACTCCCCATTGAGCAGGGAGCCCTGGGGCTTGATCCCAGGACCCTGAGATCATGACCTGAGCTGAAGTCAGGTGCTTAAATGACAACTCCCCCGGTGCTCCGAGCCAGTCCCTTCTTGGGTCAAAAAGACCTCCCAGAAAACAAATAATCCTCCAGGAAGTAGAACCCAGTGTCTGCGTGGAACCAGGAAACAGAGGCCTCCATCCTTCTTCACACTCTGTTCCAGCCCCCAGTTCCTGCCCTGCTCTCCATGGGGGCACAACCAGAAGGTCCCCACCAGAAAAGCCTGCCTCCCACCTCCAGTCCCCAGTAAGGCTAATTTTGATGTTCATGTTTTTCAGACAAGGTTCCCAGCAGGTCCTGCTGAACTGAGGTGGACATATTGTGTCCCACTGGCCTAGGTCAGCGGCTCAGATGCTGCCCACCCCAGACACCACAGTGGGGCCCGGACACAGGATGTGGATGGCTGGGGAGCAGGAAGAATCAGCTTGTGGGGACTAGGGAGCAGCCAGGACCCGGATATGGGTCTTTTGCTATTGTTCCTGGCAGGAGGCAAAGGAAGACATCCAACCATCGAACCAGCAAGCAAGACCAAATACCACACTCCACCCCTACACCACACCCCACCCTCTGGGTACCCAGGCTCCCAGCACCCGCTTCCCAGCTGTCCCCCTCAGGGACACCACCCTTCCAGTTCTGAAGTTTCTAGCAGGCTCCCAGGCCACAGCCACCAGCTGTTCTCACACCCCTCTAAGGACTTAGGTGTCCAGGCTTGCCCTCCACCCTTCCCAGGCATTCAAGGTCCCCATTCCACCTGCCCTGGGATCACCAGCCTCCTCCAGGAAGTTGGCACCATCTTCTTAGCAGGTGGCCTGGGGTGTGGCCTGAGGAGCCATGAAACTCCACTATATAGCCCAGCCCAGGGGCTAGCCCTGCAGCTCCAGGGACCTGCAGGTGAGAGAGGCCGGGGTCCCCTATAGAAGTGGGACATGAGGTCCCCTGCTCTAGCCCCTGGCTCTAGGCTTCCCCACTCCAAACCCACTGGACCCACTGGACACCTAACTTCCCATCCTTGCCTTGTCCTGCCCTCCCTGCCCCTCACCAGACCCCCTGGACATGTAACTCCCCGATACACACGCACACTGGCTCTTGGATCCAGCCCACCTCCCTTGGTGCCCAGGTAGCCCCCGTCCTCTCTGGAACAGTGCCCAGCCAGAGGGACAGACTAACCTTCTATGACCCTTTCTCTCTCCCCACAGCAGATATGGGTTCCCTGTGGAGCTGGTGGACACTCTGGACAGGAGCAACTCTCCTGTGTGGTAAGTTGGACTGAGACCCCGTCCTCGTCCTTGCTCTCGTCTGGGGGACTCTGCCTGCTGTGGTCAGCACCCTCTGTCTGTATGCCCTCCACAACCCCAGCTCCCAGTGCCACCCTGGGCTAGCTAAGATGGGAGTGAGGCCCCTTAGGGTCTGCAGAGAAGTGTGGTGGGATCCTCCCATTCTCTCTCTGTCCTAGAAGGAAGCAGATAAAATCCACAGTCCCCCAATTTAAGTCTTCAAGAAGTACCACTTTCTCGATTTTCTGTAACTCAGCTGAAGTTCTGACTCTGAGTCTCCTGCTGAGATGATGGAAAATTTCACTCAAGTTATTCTTGAGGAGCTTGGTGCCTGAATCCCCAGGGTTATGCCCCAGACTGCAGTCTCAGGTGAAGCCAGGGTCCCCGGGAAGGTTGGGGCCTCAGAGCCTTCTAGTCGTCAATCAGCATTTGCTTCATCCCTTTTTTTTTTTTTTTAAATTTTATTTATTTATTTATTTGACAGACAGAGATCATAAGCAGGCAGAGAGGCAGGCAGAGAGAGAGGAGGAAGCAGGCTCCCTGATGAGCAGAGAGCCCGATGCGGGGCTCGATCCCAGGACCCTGAGATCATGACCTGAGCCGAAGGCAGCGGCTTAACCCACTGAGCCACCCAGGCGCCCCTGCTTCATCCCTTTTGAAACCTTCATTGTTCCTGATGCTCTGGCCCCATAGGACACTGGGACATCCTTCCAGGCTCCCTAATTCAGCAGACAGTCCTTCTATAACCCCATACTCTCTCCAAGACCCTGTAGATCACCTCCCCTGCCCTCTCTCTTTCCCCAACTCCCCCTCTCTCCCTCCTTCTCTTCCCAGCCCTGGAGAATCTCTTCCTAGTTGGGGGTGTTGAAAAGCACCCAGTCCTCTCTTTCTGGGAGACATATTGTCCACACTCCCATACCCTCCTTCTTCCTTTAACCCCCTTTACATCCCCATGTTTTTATTAAGACAAAAGTTATAAACCAGCACCTGAATCCAGCCCATTGGAGCCCCATAGCACTTAAAACAATTTGGGGTTGGAGATTTCACATGGAAATTCAAATAGCCAATTTCTCCTGAAAAATGGTTAAGATCTGGCATAAAAAAAGGGAGGGGAAGAGCCCACAAAGCATCATAATAACAGACTAACCCTACCCGCTTTCCTTGGCATATGAACACTCTAGTTTGCACACTGGCCACCCAGACGGTTTCCCACATTCTTATTACTTGCCTGGCCCATCAGGTCCGAAGTGTTCAGGCTTTTGTTTTATTTACTTACTTACTTACCTACTTACTTATTTATTTAGAGAGAGAGAGTGCACAGAGAAGAGGGAGAGGGAGAAGCAGACTCTCCACTAAGCAGGGAGCCCAATGCGGGACTCGCTCCCACGACTCTGAAATCATGACCTGAGCCTCCCAGGCGCTCCCTGCTCAGGCTTTTAGAACACAAAAGCCAGAAGGGCTGGTAGGCGAATACGAAGAAAGGAAAGCAAGAGGAGAAAAAGCTCGAGTCAGTATTTCAATGTGGTATCTAGGCTCAGTGCAAGGCCTTCCTTCTCTGCTGGAGAGGACTAGGTGAGCAGACCTGCAACTGTGTTCTCTCCCCCTCCGCCCCACTCCCAGGGTTGACCCAAGGGACCTCAGTGGACTTCCTTGCGGCCTTCCTGCAGAACTACCTGCCTGGCTACCACCGGGCCTCCCTCCAGCTCCAACTCTCCAGTCTGTCGGACCACTCTGCCTCGGTCTCCATTCACTGCCACGCAGATGGCACCGAGCAGAATGTCACAGTGAACCCGGGACAGTCAGTCCTGGTCAGCGTCAGTTCCAAGGCTGAGATGGTCGGCAGTAAGGTCTTCCAACATGCGGTGACCATCCACTCTGACCGCGAGATCTCTGCGCAGGCCATAAACACAAAGCCCAACACAGCAGAGCTGACCCGATTGTGGCCTGTCCGGGTTCTGGGCACTGAGTACTTTGCAGTCACACCTCCTGGCGTTTCATCCAAGAATGTCAAGGAGTTCGCCGTGGTGGTGGGGGCAGCGGGGGCCTCGGTCACTATGAAGCTGAAGGGGTCCACAACATTCCAGAACAAGTTCTACCCAGCGGGCAGTATCGTAACCTTGACCCTGCAGCCGTACCAGGTGGCCCAGATACAGAGCACATCTGAGCTCTCGGGGTCGAGGATCACAGCCAACAGCCCCGTGGCTGTGTTCTCCGGCCACAGCTGTGCCCAGAAACACACGAACTGCAACCACGTGGTGGAGCAGCTGCTCCCCACGTCTGCCTGGGGCACCCGCTACGTGGTGGCCTCGCTGTCCTCCCAGGCCCGCTACGATCTGGTCTATGTCGTAGCCAGCAAGACCACGAAGCTGAGCTACAATCAGGGAGGCACCACTGGCTCCCGTGGGCTCCAGGCGGGTGACGTGACCGAGTTTGAGACTGGGCAATCGAGGCCGCTCTACCTGTCCGCAGACGTGGGTATCCAGGTCCTGCAGTTTGGCACAGGGGCCACAAGGGACAGAATAACCTATGACCCCTACCTGGCCTTGGTCCCAGACGTGGCAGCCTACTGCCCAGCCTATGTGGTGAAGAACTTGCCAGGCACTGAGGGCGTGGCTCTGGTGGTAACACAGACAAAGGCGGTTAACGAGCTGACCCTGGAAGGGCAGAAGATGGGGGCCAAGCTCTCCTGGACATCTGTGCCGGGCAGTGAGTTCTCCTATGCCGAGGTGGACCTTGGCCACACTGATGAGATCCACATGATTGAGGCCACTACTAACTTCGGGCTGCTCGCCTTTGGGCTGCTCCAGGCCGCAAGCTATGGGACGGCAGGTGCCTGTGGCCGAAGTGAGTGATGGGAATGACCCCCCTCCCCCCCGACCAGCCCTGTCTAACCCATGACCCTTTGGCTGGCTCTCTCACCCTCTCCTTTTTCCCACCAACTGCTCCCCTGTGGCTGTCCCCACCTCACCTCCATCCTCTCTGGCATCCTCCCCCTCCCTAAGGCTTCCCGGCTCCTCCCTACCCAACCCCCTCCAGGAACCACTAAATATTTAGCAACCAGTGTGATCCAAGGTCTGCAGCAGTCAGAAACAATGCCCGCCAGAGCACGGCAGCAGGGTCCTATGTAGAAGCCCCCACAGTGTCTGACAGGTGTCTGGCCTCAGCCCTCTGTCTCTTTTTTGTTTTGTTTTTTTAAGATTTTATTTATTTATTTATTTATTTGGCAGAAAAACAGAGATCACAAGTAGGCCAAGAGGCGGGGGTGGGGTGGGGGGGGAAGCAGGCTCCCCTCTGAGCAGAGGGCCCGATCTGGGGCTCTATCCCAGGATCCTGGGATCATGACCTGAGCCAAAGGCAGAGGCTTTAACCCACTGAGCCACCCAGGTGACCCTCTGTCTGTTGTTTTTTTGCAGGGAGAGGAGAGTTAGAGATAGAGTCCTAGGAAAGAGCCAAGGTGCCTAGAGGAAGGGATCTTTGTGGGGAGGAGTGGGCTCAGGTCAGCAGATTCTTAGCAAACAGTTTGGAAGTATTTTGATATTTTATTTGTTTTTTTGAAATATGTTGCTATTTTAGCAACCATACAAGTGGCGAACTACCACTCCCCCACATCCTGTAGGAATGTTTATGTACCAACACAGGAGGTCTAAAAGTATGATAACTAATAATGGCTGCCGTGTGGGGGCGGGGATTTTCTCAATATACAAGAGACCATTCTAGTTGTGTGTGTGTGTTAACATAGTCTCTAGGACCTTGCCCTGTGTGTAACCTTAGGCTCAGTGCATCTGAGGAATTGCCTCCAGGCTGTGTAATGTGGTGTTTGAGGACACAGATGCTAAAGCCAGACTTCCCAGGTTCAAATCTCACCTCTGCTTTGTGTGACCTTGGCCATGTGACCTTGCCTATGTGGGCCTCCGTTTCCCTGTCTATAAAATAGGGATAATAACTGTATCCCTTCACAGGACTGGAGTGAGGGAGTAATAAGTTTTGTAAAGCCCTTAGGAGGTATCTGGCAAGTTATTATGAGCGGGCAGAAAGCAAGAGGTTTTATTTATTTTTTAAAAGATTTTATTTATTTGAGAGAGAGAGAGAGAGAGAGCATGAGCAGGGGGAGGGGCAGAGGGAGAAGCAGACCCCCTGCTGAGCAGGGATCTGGATGTGGGACTCCATCCCGGGCTCCAGGATCATGACCTGAACTGAAGGCAGTCGCTTAACCAACTGAGCCACCCAGGCACCCCAAGAAAGAGGTTTTAAACACTGGGAGGCAGGGGAGGAAGAGCTATTTCTTCCTACATGGACCCCTTGCTTCAAGGGGTCCCCTAGACATTAGAGTCCCCAGCACTGGCAAAAAATGCTCCCTCCAACCACGAGCATGCAAGCCACCTACCCTCCAAGAGCCACTTCGGGCTTGAATAGTAGAACAGGAGAAGGGGTAGGAGATTCATTATAGCAGGTAACACTCACCACCTGGGCCAAACCCTACTTATATTTTAACTTCGTTAAGTCTGACAATGCCCTCCTCCCAAATATCCCCGTGAAGAATGTACTGTTATCACCCCCTTGTTGCAAACGGGGAAACTGAGGCATAGAAGGTTTAAAATCACTTGTCCAGTGCCGCCCAGTGGACCGGCAGAGCCAGGATTCTAACCTAGGTGGCCTGATCCAGGAAGGCAGAGAGTTCCAAGAGTTCCATTTTCTGTCCTTAAAAAAGATACCTTAGCCTTCTGACCCAAGTGGGAATGCATGGGAAGGGGATACGGGGAGAGAAAAACCACAGATCAGCATTTCCATAGTGATCCCTGCCCGGCTTTCTTCACTACCTTCCAGTTCTTCTGGGCTGGGCCATGTCAAACCAGGGAATTAGAACACCTGGGGTTGGGTCACGCCTGGGCAGCCATCTCCTCAGGGGGACCTCCAGACCTCAGTTTTCCCACTTCTCCACTAGGTAGTTGTGAGCCCACTGCCCCAGCTCCGCACAGCAGGAGAGCTCCAAGATTTCCACCTGTGAGGATACCCCTGACTCTTTCTCCGTTGCCGCCCCTCCCTCCACTCTGCAGCCGTGTTGTCCCAGAAACCCTCCTGTCAAGACCTGCAGTGCAGTCCCCAGCAGAAATGCCAGGTGGTGGATCAACAGGCCAAGTGCGTGGCGGTCCCCGTGGCCACCTGCCGCGCCCAAGGTGACCCCCATTACACCACCTTTGATGGCCGGCGCTACGACATGATGGGCACGTGCCTTTACTTGATGGCGGAGCTGTGCAGCAACGACCAGACCCTGCCTGCTTTCAGCGTGGAAGCCAAGAACGAGCATCGCGGCAGCCGCAGGGTCTCCTATGTGGGCTTGGTCAACGTGCGTGCCTACAGCCACACAGTCTCTCTGGTCCGAGGGGAAGTTGGCTTCGCTCGGGTAAGTGTCCACAGGGTTCGGATTTAATACCTATGAGTCTCTGGTCCGAGGGGAAGTTGGCTTCGCTGGGGTAAGTGTCCACAGGGCTCGGACTTAATACCTATGAGTCTCTAGTCAGAAGGAGGAGGCAAGGCCTGGGGTTCGGGCCCCAAACCCAAGCCCTCGGCTATGGAGTGAGGGGTACAAAGGAGGGGCTGTGGCCACGGGAGTGGGGACTTGAGAGGGGGAATTTGAAAATCGGTGGCAGAGCCTGCCATCCCTTTCGTCCAGCAATTCCACTTCTAGAAATTTTAGGGATACTCAGAGATATGGTTATGGGAAGAAAAGCTTATGCCAACGTGGTTTGTGATAGCAAAAGGAAAAAAAAAATAATAAAGGAAACAAACTGTCCAACAATGGGGAATGTCTTCAGTGACCAAACACTAAATTTAGGGAACACTTCCTATGTGCTAGATTTGTTTCTTAGTGCTTTCCATGTAGTAATGCATGGAATGCTCACAGCAATCTACAGGGGGAGACGTTATTATTATTAACACTTTCAGGTGAGGAGACTGAGGTCCAGAGAGATGAGCGACTTACCAAGGGCTCTGAGCTAGTAAGAGGTGTAGCTGGGAACACAGGCAGGCTGACTCCTGAGTCACTATTCTTAACCTCTTTGCCATCCTGTCTCATATCATATATTTACACTCTTTTGTTTATTTTGGATATCAAATGTACACATAATAAAACCCATAAATCTTAAGGTCATGGAGTTTTGACAAATATGCAATTAAGATAAGAATCTATTCGTTATTTCAGAACATTCTCTCATGCCCCTTCCCAGACGATCCCAGCCTGCTCCTAGAGGCAACCATAGTTCTAATTTTTTTCCACCATGGATTAGTGTTGCCTGTTTAAGAACTTCGTGTTAATGGAATCACACAGTGGAAGAAGCCATTTGCAGGAAGATTCTTTGCTCTCCACAGTCCTTGTTCATTTCTTCCATGTTGCTGCAATTCTTTTTTTTTTTTTTTTTTTTTTTTTTTAAGAGGTAAAGCATCAGCAGAGCTCAAAACAAACAGGGCATGTCGTGGAAAGGTCTGGCTGTCACTCCTGTCTTCACCAGCTTTCTCTCCCTTCCCGACTCCTCCCCCACTCCCCAGTTTTCCTGATTTCTTCAGGTTCCACCTAGGGTTTCTTTATGCCAATACAAGCAAGGGAAACCTACATTCTTCCCTCTCCCCTTTCTTAGCAAAGAGTACTATACTATCTGCTCTGTCCTGCACTTTGCTTTTTACTCTGTATGGTAGCTTCTGGAGCCGTTTCCATAGCAACATAAAGGGAGCCTCTGCTTGCTTTCTTGTTGTTCCTTATATCTGCCTGGCTCTGCGTTGGATGGATGCCCCATCATTCAGTGAGCTCCGATCTCCCACGGATGGATGCTTTGTTCGCAATGGCAGATATGATAGCACAGCACTGAGCGTTCTTATACCCCCTGGCCGTGCGGGGGTGCAGGTGGATCTGTGAGATTCATAAGCAAGTGGATTAAAGTAAGTGTTCTAGAAATCTAGAGGGACTGAGCACCAGTTCAGAGGGACTTCAAATCCCCCAAAATTACGTGCGGAATTTTGCCCCTGCTGTGAGAGAGCCGGGTACGGTTACTTTTGTCAGATCCTTACAGAGGTCAGTCACTTGACAGGGGTTTAGAGCTCCTGAGAGAATCATGATAGGCCGTCCCCAGGACTGTTGTTAGGAGAAAAGAGGGATTCATGAAGTGGGGACTTCAGCATGGTCTCACTATTTAAAAAGAAAAATATATATAAATTAAAAGGTGGGAAAAGCCCTGGCAGAGTTTATAAATGTACCTGCCTGTGTGCGTGCACGTGTGTGTGTGTGTGTGTGTGGTGTGTCTGTGGTGTGCGTGCATGTGTGTCCACCACAATACGGGTGATTTCTCTCTCCTCATTTTTGCTCAAGAACATTTTATAAGTTTTCTGCAATGAACAAATATTACTTGTGTCATTTAAACATGGAGATGAACAGCGTCCCTGGGCTGGGAGCCTGTAGGCATCTCGGTCCCTGTACCCACAGCACTGCTCAGCACAGGCCTGGACCGCAGGAGGGCTCTCGGAGGCATTCCTGACTCACTGACCAGAGGAAGATCTATCTTACCTTTGGACCTTGTTCATATGGTCCCCTCTGCCTATTATTCCTTTTCTCATACCCCATCCTCTTGGCTAAAACAAGCATATGTGAAGAAAGAATTCAGAAGAAATGCTGAGAAAGAAGGAACTGGGCCCAAGGGACAGAGAGACACGCCCCTCATCTCCCAGCCAGACTCTCCTTCCACTCAGGAGATCCTCGAAGGAATACCCTTTGCCTTGTTTTTCGTGGCTCTCCCTCACTGATCCCTTACAGTGCAGCTCAGCACAGCTGTCCCTGCCTCCAGGAAGCCGCCCCTGATCTGCTACATCGAGTCTGACTCTTCTCGCAGACTCCCAGACCCTCCTGTGCTTCCTCCATCCCAGTCCTGATCCTTCTGACCTGTCCCTCTGATCTAGTGAGCGGTCTGTTTCCCTCAATGGACTGGGAGCCCCAGGAGAGCAGGGTCTGGGTTGTCTCGGTCATCACTCCTGGAGTCGCCCAGCCAGGACCAGGCCAAGAGGGAATGCCGGGTGAATGTTTATCTAAGACATCAGCGCTTTTGCTCACTCACTGAGAACTTGCAATTCTACCAGGCACTTTTCTAGGCATTGGAGGTGAAGCCATGAGCAGAGCAGACAAAAATCCCTGTCTTTGTGGGGCTGCCGGTCTCTGGAGTGAGGCAGAGGATAAACATGAGACATTTGCAAATGATATGTTAGAAACTTAGAAGCTACAGGAAAGCAAAATAGACCAGGGAGAGGGCATAGGGAGTAGGGACGGGTTTGCCACATAAAATAGAGTGGTCAGGAGTGGCCTCACTGCCATGGTGACAACCGAGCAAAGCTTTTGTAAGAGGACAGAGGTCAGGAAATGAGCCACGGGTGCGTCCAGGGGAAGAACATTTCAGGGCACAGGGAGGTGAGGGCAAAGACCCCAACGCTTGGTCAGTGGCAGCAACAGGAAGAAGGAATCCCAGGGCAGCCGGGGCAGGGGAGGCGAGTGCGGAGGGTTTGAGGGGTGAGGGCCAGACCACGCAGGATCTGACAGCCCATCCTCCCCACCCCCACCCCCTGCAGATTGACAACCAGCGCTCGCGCCTGCCCATCTCCCTGGCCGAGGGCCGCCTGCGCGTGTACCAGAGTGGGACCCGGGCCATAGTGGAGCTGAACTTCGGGCTGGTGGTCACCTACGACTGGGACTGCCAGCTGGCCCTGAGCCTGCCCGAGCGCTTCCAAAACCAGGTGTGTGGACTGTGTGGCAACTACAACAACAATCCCGATGATGACTTCCTCACCTACGACTCGGAGCTGGTAGATGACCCCGTGGAGTTTGCCAATAGCTGGAAGCTGGACGATGAGGACTACCTGTGCGATGATGGCTGCCAGAACAACTGTCCCTCCTGCACCCCAGGCCAGGCCCAGCACTACGAGGGCAACCCTCTCTGCGGCATGCTGACCCAGGCCAATGGCCCATTTGCGGCCTGCCACAGCGCCCTGCCCCCCCGACCCTTCCTGGAGGAGTGCGTGTACGACCTGTGCGTGGTCAACGGGGACCGGGCCAGCCTGTGCCGCAGCCTCAGTGCCTATGCCCAGGCCTGCCAGGAGCTTGGCATCTCTGTCGGGAACTGGAGGCCGCTGGCCCACTGTCGTGAGTGATGCCCTTGGCATGTGGTGGGAGGCAGGGAACTCCTTGCGTCTGCTCCACATCTGAGCACTTCTTGGGGTTCAGCCTGAAGCTGGACCGTGCAGGAGACACAGGGAGGGCCAAGATAGCGAGACTGTACCCACAGTGAGCCTAAGGTTGGGACAGATACATCCTAGACAGTGACCATGAGGGTGGTCCCTGCTGGGCTCCTCCAGGCACAGGCAGAAGGGACAGGGACAGGAGGAGGGAAGTCTAGGGGCTATGGGCAACCAGGAGAGCTTCTCGACTCAGCCTGGGGGTCGAGGAGGGTTTCTTAGAGAAAGGAATGTCCAATATGAAACCTGTAAGAGGAACTGAAACAAGACAGAAAGAGGCGGGGAGCAGGACGTGGGTTCCAGGCTGGGCGAGGAGCGTGTGTAAAAGCCGGCACAAGAGGTAGTCTTCCAAGTCCCAAAGCAGAAATGGGAGCATCCCCTGGTTCACAGCCCTTCCAGGACTCCTCGATGCCCTCTGGATGAAGTCCAAGCTCCTTAGTCAGGTGTCCGTCCACTTAATCATTCATTCATTCATTTATTCATTCATTCCACAAGCATTCCCCGAGCCCCTATTGGGCCCCATCCCTCTGCTGATGATGGACACCATGGGGGCCCAGCACACACCTGTCCCTGCCCTTGAGAGGCTCCCCCCCAAAATTTTAGGAGACAGAAAGTCCAGTGCACAGGGAGGAGGAGGTGTCCAGGTCTAGGCCTAGGGCTTGAGATGGGGATTCCAGAGGGGGAGTAGGTCTGGGGGAGACACTGAGACCACGTGGGGCTTGGTTTAGTCACTCCTCTGTCCTCACTGCCCAGTAAACACCCACCCTCCCGAGTTCCCCCAATGCCTGGTGCAAAGGAGGAACTGGTGAGTCCTTTCATCCACTCATGCATTTCTGAAAGAATGAGCATCTCCCATGGGCCAGACCCTGTCCGTGGTGCTGGCAGTTCAGTGGGGGACTGAGGCTGACCAGACCCCCACCCTCACAGAATTTATACCCTAGCAGGGGAGACAGACAGTAAGCAGCAAACTATGGAACATCTTTAAAGAGCAAAAGAAATGAAGTTCATGTATAACAGCAAACAGGAGGCTCCTGAAGAGGGTGCTCGGGGATGGCATTTCTGGGGAGGTGACAAAGGAGTCGAGAGCAGGATGACACTGGAGTCAGCTAAGTAGTAATGATACTATGGGCTGTTTCTGCATGGGTGAACTCATTGACTCCTCAGAACTCTGTGAGGTCAGTACTATTATTATCTCATGTTACTGATGAGGAAACTGAGGCATAGTGTGATTGGAGTCATTTGCTCACAATCACACAGCAAAAAAGGGAGACTGGTGTTTGAACCCAGGCTATCTGGGCCCCAGTAGCTTTCTTTTAACCATATGCTGCACTGCCTTCTGAGGAACAGCCAGTACAGACCCTGGGAACAGCCAGTGCAAAGGCCCTGAGGTGGAAGTGTGAGGACCCATGAGGAAGCCTGTATGGCTAGGACAAAGTGAACCAAAGGGAGAGTAAGAGGAGATGAAGAGAGACACGATGGGTGCAGATGATGGGGAGCTTGGTGGGCCACCAAGAGGACTCAGCTTTTCCCCTGAGATGGCACAACAAGAAGGCTCTGAGCAGGAGAGGGACATCACTGGTGCTCACAGGGCCCCTCTGGCTGCATGTGAGGAACAGCCTGTGAGGGTCAAATGGGGGATAATGGGGGAGAGACCAGGCAGAAGGCTGCTTTGGGGGCACCTGACCGGGGGGGGCAAGGAGGAGGACGATGACATGAGAAGGGGGTGGATTCTGGATAGATTTTGACTGTGGAACTCACAGGATTTACTGACAGGTTGTCGGTGAAAATGAAGGAGGAAAGGAGTCAACAATGTCTCTGAGATTTGGGGCCCCAGGACCTGGAGGGATGGAAGTGCTGGGCAGAGCTCCAGGGAGGAGTAGGGTGTGGAGAGGGAAGTCCTGCTGAGCGCTGGCCTGACCCCCCTCCCCGTCTCTCTCCTCCCTGTCTCTCCTGCAGCCCTGTCCTGCCCTGCCAACAGCCGCTATGAGCAGTGCGCCCCTGCCTGCCCCCCCACCTGCAACTCCCAGGCGGTGCCGTCCAACTGCTCCGGGCGCCCGTGTGCCGAGGGCTGCCTGTGCCTCCCGGGCTTCGTGGCCAGCGGCGGCGCCTGCGTGGAGGCCTCGTCGTGCGGCTGCACCTTCGAGGGCCGCCCGCTCGCTCCCGGCCAGCAGGTGTGGGCGGATGATCAGTGCCAGCGGCAGTGCACTTGCAATGGCGCCACCCAGCAGGTGAGCTGCAAAGACACTCAGGGCTGCCCCACGGGCGAGCACTGCGGCATCCAGAACGGCCTCCTGGGTTGCTACCCTGACAGCTTCGGGAGCTGCCAGGCATCCGGGGACCCGCACTACGTGAGCTTTGACGGCCGGCGCTTTGACTTCATGGGGACCTGCACGTACCTGCTGGTCGGCTCGTGCGGCCAGGCCGCCGCGCTGCCCACCTTCCGGGTGCTGGTGGAAAACGAGCACCGGGGCAGCCAGACCGTGAGCTATACGCGCGCGGTCCGTGTGGAGGCCCGTGGCGTGAAAGTGACCGTGCGCCGGGAGTCCCCTGGCCAAGTGCTGGTGAGTGAACCGGGGGCTGGTGGAGGAGCAGGAAATCTCCCTTAGAGAGGAGGCGCTCTGAACCCTGGGTGGATTAGAAGACCTTGTGGTCAGTGCTTAAGCCCCGGGCCCCCAAGCGGGGTGGTGCTGCGTCTCCTTGGATGTGTGACTGTCTCTCCAGGCTTTCGTTTTGTCTTTTGGGTACACCACCCAGCAGAAGTCAAGAACCACTGATTTTTCTTTGTAAAAAAAAAAAAAAAAAGAAAGAAAGAAAAAATATTAAAATCGAGAGGTGGTGTTGTAAGATTCACAGCTCTAGTAAATGATTACTGAGATTTTTGGGGCAGTGGCCCATGTCCTGGGGAGGAAGAGGATGGATTAGAAATGGAAAATAAAGGAAATTTCCATGGCCAAGCACCACGGCTAAACCCTTTACAAGCCTTAGGTCAGAATCTTCAGAATGACCCTGGAGTAAAGGAAATTTTGCCCATAAATCTGAGTGTCTGGCATAGAGAAACTTCTAGATAAACAGAGGGCATAATGATTCATTTTTAAATTCCCACCTCTCTGAGATGACATTTAAACTGAGTCTGGAATAGCCATCGCCAATACATACTAAGTTACTTCTACGTGTTAAATGCTTGACATAGAGTAACTCAATCTCTAAAACTCTGTGAAATAGCTAATCTTGTTAGGTGAGAAACTGAGGCATGCAACGGCTAAATTATCTATTCATGGTCACACAGCTAGTGAGTGATAGAACCATGACTTGAAGCCAGCTCGTTTGGCTCCTGAGCCCATACTTTCTTAACCACTACACCCTGCTGCCACTTCTGCGCAGAGAGATGGAACAGGCAGAGACAGAAGTGGATGGAAGAGTATTCCAAGCAGAAGGAACAGCGAGTGCAAAGGCCCTGAGGCAGGAACAAACAAGAGGGGCAGAGGAACAGCCTGGAGGCCCCTGGGGCTGGAATGGAGGGAGGGGATGATGTAGGGGATGACTATGATGGAGGTCTTGATTTCACCCAAAATCTGAAAGACAAGGGAGAGACTACCAGGCGAAGAGGGGTGGTTCCTAGGTGCAGGGAGCAGCAGGTGCAAAAGGTGGACTGAGCTGAGCTTGAAGACTATAGAAGAGCATGGAACCAGTGCAGCTATACTTGAGAATGAGGCTGGGGGGATGGGATAGAGAGGATGGTAGGAGAGGAGGTCAGAAAAGTGGGGACAAGCAGAGCCTGGTGGGGAGAGGGGTTCTATTTTAAGCTGAGACACAAAGGATGATGGGGAGTCAACCAGGCGAAGAATAGGGATGTGGAGGAGGGTAGCACTGTCTAGCAGAAGGCACAGTGAAGGCTCTGAGACCAGGCTGAGTTCGCTGAGTCCAGGAGAAGGTGAGAATACCCAGATGAGTTGTGGGGGTGGGGATGGTCAGTATTGGAGAACGAAGTTGGAGAGCAGTGAGGCTCAGATCACCTAGGGCCACCAGAAGGGGTTTGGCTCAAAGCTAACACCCAACAACTGAAGTAGCATTGGCCAACTAAAGAGTGCTGCATGGGGTCCTAGGAGGAGGGCATGGCACGTGCAAAGGCCATGAGGTGGCAGTGCACTTGGTGTGCTGTGTGCTCAGGGAGACAGCAAGGAGGCTGAGTGAGTGATGTGGCAGGTGGACTGAGCCAAAGTGAAACTAGACCTTGTAGGGAAGGGGCCTGGCTTTGTGCCATGTCCTGAAGGATGAAGGGGAAGCAGCCAGGAGGCAAGTGTTGAGTGATATTCTTGGCAAAATGAAAAGGCCGTAGAGGTGGACAAAACTGAGAGAAGTAGAAGAATAACAAGAAAGCCGGTGTGGCTGGAGCAGACTGGGTGAGGAAGGGGGAGTGGGAGGTGGTAAGGTCAGGGAAGGTAATGGGGAGACAGATCCTGTAGGTCATGGGTTAGAGATTTGGGTTTAAGCTGATAGCTGGAGGTTGGAGGCAGGTAGCTGGTGCGTCAGACAGGGGGAAGAGCAAGTGCAAAGGTCCTGAGGTGGAGCCAAGCATCATGTGCTCAAGAGAACAACAAGGAGTTCAGAATAGTTGGGGCCAAGTGAGTAAAGGGTGGGACACCCAGCCGTGCATACCCTGACCCCTTGGACCTCCTTCATCTCTGTCCAGGTGGATGGTGTCCTTTATCACCTGCCTTTCCAGGCAGCAGATGGGCAGGTGCAGGTCTTCCGCCAGGGCCAAGATGCCGTTGTGCGCACAGACTTTGGCCTGACTGTCACCTACGACTGGAACCACCGAGTGATTGCCAAGGTGCCCAGCAGCTATGCTGGGGCCCTGTGTGGGCTCTGCGGGAACTTCAATGGGAACCCCAATGATGACCTGGCTCTGCGGGGTGGAGGCCAAGCTGCCAATGCCCTGGCCTTTGGGAACAGCTGGCAGGAGGAGACGAGGCCAGGGTGCGGAGCAACTGAGCCAGGGAACTGTCCAAACCTGGACTCCCTGGTGGCCCAGCAGCTGCAGAGCAAGAAGGAGTGTGGGATCCTTGCGGACCCCAAGGGGCCCTTCCGTGAGTGCCACAGCAAGCTGGACCCGCAGGGTGCTCTGCGTGACTGTGTCTATGACCGCTGCCTACTGCCAGGCCAGTCTGCGCCATTATGTGAGGCACTAGCCACCTACACTGCTGCGTGCCAGGCCGCCGGGGCCACCGTGCACCCCTGGAGGAGTGAGACGTTTTGCCGTGAGTACCGGGACTGACAGCAGGGGGGCTCGGCCTCATGAATATTCATTAACATATAAATCGCATTAATTCATGTAATTCTTAGAAAAGTATTTCTGAGGTAGAGACTGTGTTTGTACCCATTTAACAGGCGAGGAAACAGAGGCTTAGGAAGATTCAGTTACATGCCCGGGAAGTCACAGATGCAGGAAATATTTGTAAGATGACCAGAATATCTGGTGGCCCTGGGTCTAATTCCTCTATGGCAGCTGTCATTCAGAGATGAGTAGCAGTGCTACCTCTAGAAGAAGACTCGTCCCTCTCCAGTGTTTTTGGTCACCAGCTGGCCCACTCCACTCATTTACAGCACCTGCCTGCGGGTACGCATCACTGTCCATTGAAATACACATGATAAATACATACATGTCACACCATTACTTCCTCTCCTTCAGCTTATATTCATTCATCCATTCAACAAATATTTATTGAACACCTACTATATCCCAGGCACTGAGGATATCATGGGGAAGAAAACAGGAAAAAAAAATTTGTTTCCTCTCCTGAACTGACTTTCTAGTGGTTTTTAGTTCCAGCAGCATCTAACCTAACGTAATATGCTGACAGACATGAAAGTCTCTTTCCTCATCACTGCACCAGTTAGTTCTTGCTGTGTAACAAACATCCCCAAAGCGAAAAGTGGATTAAAACAACACGTAGTTATTATTTCTCATGATTCTGCGGGCTGCTTGGCTTATCGCCTAGTCTAGGCCAGCGGGGTTTTTCTCTGCTGGCTTGCTGGTGGTTCTGTGAGGGCTGGAGAGTCCAGAATGGCTTGACCTTACACATCTGCTGTTTGTCAGGCTGGTTGGTTTGGGGCACCTTAGCTGGGACTGCTTGTCCCTGCTGACTCGGTCTTATCTTCCAGCCAATTGGCACAGACTTCTTCGCATAGTGGTCTCAAGGTTCCAAAGAGCGGTGTGCGTGGGCAGGCCCCAGTAGGCAAGCGCACTTAGGGCCTCTGCTTGGCATCCCATTTGCTATCATCCCATGAGCCAAAGCCAGGACCACGGCCAAGCCCGGAAGAAGGGGTGGCTGTCCTCAGTCTTCCCCAATCCCCATCATATTTCTTCACCACAAATTTAAGACCCCTGTGAACAGCATTTCATTATCTTCAGAAATTCCTGAGACCATCAGACTCTAAGTGTTTAAAAAAAAAAGGTTGGAGTGTCTTATCATTGCAAGTATCATTAGTACACAACTGATAAAAATATTCAACATGAAGAGTAGAATATCCTGGAAAAGCATCTCTTAGTGAGACGGATGCAACTTCCCCCCACAAAGAGTTCACATCTGCTGTTGAGTGAGACCAGGTTCAACCTCAATTCTGGTTTTGATTTTCTTTATTTTAATTTTTTGTAAAGATTTTATTTATTTATTTGACAGACAGAGATCACAAGCAGGCAGAGAGGCAGGCAGAGAGAGAGGAAGAAGCAGGCTCCCTGCTGAGCAGAGAGCCCGATGCGGGGCTCAATCCCAGCACCCTGGGATCATGACCTGAGCCGAAGGCAGAGGCTTTAACCCACTGAGCTACCCAGGCGCCCCTGGTTTTGATTTTCTTATATAGGATACTAATAAGTGGGTAGCTTATCGCCCAGCAATGTCGCTGCACTCCGAACTCCTTTTGAGTTGTAGGGAGGTCAGGCACACAGAGAGATGCCGTAAAACTTAACTCTTCCTGTCCTCCGAGAAGATGGCTCCATCAGACCCTCCTTCTTTCTTGTCAAGAGTGACGTTGGTCCCGATCCCTTATCAGGGAGGACTCATCGTGCCTGGTCCCCATACTTCACAGCAGTATTTGGAAGTGTCCCTTTGTGTCCCCAGAGGTTTCCACGCCCCTGGGGGGCATACTGTATTGATTTGGGATGGTAGGGAGTGCACAGTTATCCTCCATAAAGTGGGAGATGTACGCTCGCCGAAGGAACAAGGGGAAGGGAGGTGCATCTCGGTCTGAGGCAGTTTCTCAGCCCGGTCATCTTAAGAAAGGTTCCTATTGCTATGCGTGACACTCGGGCGGCACACTTCCCATGGCGCAGCTCCCATCTGAGGGCTTCTAAGGCTTCTTCTCATTTCCTCCTGACCACCACCCTGGGAGGTGGGATCTTTCCTATTCATAGTTTACAAAGTGAGCATTTGGAATCAGAGAGATACGGAATCATCTGCTTGAGGTCACACAGCAGGCTGGCATGACCTGCATTCAGGCAGGTTGGCTCCTCAACTTGTACCGTTAATTGCTTCATTCTGTGGCCTTTGTGGAAACTGAGAATCTCTTATTTCCTTAAGACCGCTCTTGAGCCTTGTACCACTTGGGGCGGTTTTAGAAGACTGGGTCATGAGGACGCAGACATCAGGTAGGGGGCGCCTAGGGTGGGACCTTACCCCGTGCACCCAGCCACAGCTCTGATGACTGTGCGCGTTGTGCCATTCTCAGTTCCTCCAACACCCCTTTGGTTTTTGTTTTGTTTTTTTAAATTTTGCTGAAATATTTTATGTTTTAAAGATTTTATTTACTTATTATTTATTTATCTGAGAGAGAGCACAAAAGAGAACACAAGTCGGGGGGAGGGGCAGAGGGAAAATGGGACCCTGGGATCATGGCCTGAGCCGAAGGCAGATGCTTAACCCACTGAGCCACCCAGGCGCCCCAATTTTGCTGAAATATTTTCAAGCAAATTCTAGACATATGAGTTTTCCCATAAATACTTCAGTAAACATCTCCAACAGAGAGAGCTTTTTTTTTTTAAGATTTTATTTATTTATTCGACAGACAGAGATCACAAGCAGGCAGAGAGGCAGGCAGAGAGAGAGGGGGAAGCAGGCTCCCTGCTGAGCAGAGAGCCCGATGCGGGGCTCGAACCCAGGATCCTGAGAGCATGACCTGAGCCGAAGGCAGCGGCTTAACCCACTGAGCCACCCAGGCGCCCCCAGACAGAGCTTTTAAGAAACATGACACAGTGCTGTTCTTACCAGTAACAAAAATAACACTGACATCATTTAAACCCAACCTAGGTTCAAATTTCCCCAATTGTGTTAAAAGAAGTGAATTTTTTCCCCCTAGTTTGTTTGAATCCGAATCCAGACCAGATGCACACAAGGCACTGAGTTGATTTTTCTTGAATAACTTTCATCCTGCAATAGCCCCTTTCCTCACCTCCCCTTACACATTATTGTGAAAATGTTCAAATGTATAGAAAAATGGAAGGGATTTTACAATGAATACCCATATACTTACTGTCTAGATTCTTCAATCTACACTTTGCTATGTTTACTTTATCTCATATCTGCCCCCCTATCCATTTTGTTCGGGCCATTTATTTGTTGGGAAAAAAATCAAGTCATTGGTCCTGCAGAATTTCCTACTCCCTGGATTTGGCTAGTTGCTTTTTTTAAAGTGTTATTTAACTTGTTCTTCTGTCCCCGGATTCTCTTGTAAGCTGGCTATTAGATCTAGAACAGTGCTCAAACTTTGGTGATGATGGCAATGTGCTGTCCCTGAGCTGTCCGGTGTGGTCACCACCGGTGACATATTGAGCACTTGCCATGGGGCTAGTCTGACCAAGGAACTAAATCTTCTATTTTATTGAGTTTTAATTAACTTGGCTTTAAATGACCACACATGGCTATTATCTCAGCACACATAGAGGCTTTACTGGGCTCAGTCTCAGGTGTCTTTGTTTCGTTTTGTTTCAAGGAAACCACCTGTCTTATAATCTGGAGTGACTGGTGTTTGGAGAGGAACAGGAATTATTTTTTTTCCTCTTCTCCACAACATAGGCCAAAGACTTCAAATTACTACAGAATCACTCCTACTACTACTACATTACTATAGAATGAAGAGGCTAAAATTTCTGGGTTCACAAATGCACTGCATAGATCACAAATATGCATACACTGTATATGCTCTTACATGTTTAAGACATGATATTAAGGACATTATAGATAACCACAAACTACAGTCAGGTTGCAACAGAATCTTCGCTATCAGGCCCAGATGAATTGTGATATAATCTGGGTCCCGGGCCCCACTGAACAGAGGGGCTCCTTGCAGCAGGACGGCATACGTGTGAGTGTGTGGGCAATGGTGTGGCTGTGTGTGTGTCACCTGGGAGCCCAGATTCTTGATGCTCACGTTCTCACCACTGCTCTCCCTGCAGCTCTGAGCTGCCCGCCCCACAGCCATTATGAGACCTGTTCCCATGGCTGCCCGCTGTCCTGTGGGGACCTCCCGGTGCCTGGGGGCTGTGGCTACGACTGCTACGAGGGCTGTGTGTGCGACGAGGGCTTCGCACTCAGTGGTGAGTCCTGTGTGCCCCTGCCCTCCTGTGGCTGCACACACCAAGGAGTCTACCACCCGCCAGGCCAGACCTTCTACCCCGGACCCGGGTGTGATTCCCTTTGCCAATGCCAGGAGGGCGGCTTGGTGTCCTGTGAGCCCTCCGCCTGTGGCCCGCAGGAGGCCTGCCGGCCATCCGGTGGCCTCCTGGGCTGCGTGGTCGTGGGCTCTGCCACCTGCCAAGCTGCGGGAGACCCCCATTACACCACCTTCGACGGCCGCCGCTTCGACTTCATGGGTACCTGTGTGTACGTGCTGTCTCAGACCCACCAGACCCGGCCCGGGCTGCAGCAGTTCACCGTCCTGCAGGAGAACGTGGCCTGGGGCAATGGGAGAGTCAGTGTGACCAGGGTGATCACCGTCCAGGTGGCGAACTTCACCCTGCGGCTGGAGCAGAATCAGTGGAAGGTCACGGTGAGAGCAGCGGCGGAGCACGCAGGGGAGAGGGCCTGGGATGGAGGGTGATCTGTGGGTGGGACACACACAGCACTCAGCCTCGGGGCAGGGGCTCTGAGCTCCAAGTGGATGTGGGAGGCACGAGATCCCCCTGAGGTGGAGAGGTACCGGTCAGAACCCCAAGAGGGGAGCCGAGGAGTCAGGAGGCCTTGGGGACCTGAGACCTGCCCCCACGTGGCTTAGTTTCCCCATCTGTCTGCTCCTCAGTCTCTCCTCTCCCTGCTCCTGCCTATCGCCTCTAAACATCTCTTTCCACCCCTCCTCCCTTTCGGGGCACCTTCCCTGCAGCTGGTCCTTGCCCCAGCTGCCCCCTGGTCTTCCGGACAGCAACAGGATGCAGTCAGAGGCTGGGCAAGTTCAGGGATGGGAAAAGTTGGAGGCCAGAGGATGATCTGGGAGTGACCCCATCACCCCTCACCAGCTGTAACAACAGTAACAGCAGCTAACGGTTGTTCTCACATGGCGGACCCCTGATCTTGTTGGCCGCTGAACACTTCACATCCGCAGTGTCATTTCATCCTTGCAGCTGGAAGTACCAGGATTTGCTTTATTCTGTGTGTGGGGGGGGTCCCATCCCTGGCCCAGAGTGCCCCAGCTAGGGCACGACTTGAACCCAGGATGACATGCCAGGAGACAGCACACCTGACCCTGGGTACACCATGTGCTTTTCTGAGAAGGATTTGGTCTCTTACGGAAAGTGGAGGGGTCTTCGCAGGGATCCCATGGCCATTGTACTCGTGCAGGATTGATGGTGAGGCTGCCAATGAAGACTGACTTTTCAGGGCCCACTGTGCCCTGGGCATGCGTTAGTTAGATGCTCGCAGACGCTCCTCAGGCAGCACCTTACACAGAGTTCGCTCTGAACACAGGAGTGGTCAGTGTTCTTGTCATTCACATCTCACTGAAGTTGCCAGCTTCTCCATGAGGTGGAAACGTCAATATCCCGCACTTTACAGATGAGGAAACTGAGACACAGAGGTCCCTGCTTGGGAAGTCTGGCAGGTGACTGTGTTTTAAGGAGCTTCAGCGAGGAGCGTATTCTCCTGCCTTCTCCTCTGATGCTCATCGGGTCTGCATTCAGGAAGGACGAGCGAGTGTGTTACTCAGGGGTCGATCTCCAAGGCTTCACTGGGTGCCCAGCAGCCTTCAACTTGAAATCACTGGCTCTCGGCTCAGGGGGTTGAAGTTCATTTCCCATCAGCCTAACATTCCACTTAAAGTGAAAAACTTTATGCTTAATGTGAAAAACCTTAGCACCCACTTACTTGTGAAAAGAAAAACTTCCCAATCAGAGCTCAAAATCCTAGCAGATGCCAGAACACCCATTCCGTGCCAGACACATTTCTCACCACTTCCCAAATGTCAGTTTAAATAATCCTGACAGTAACCGGAAGGACCCCACTCCGCAGATGAGGAAACAAATGCAGAGAGGCACCTCACAGGTGGAGTTGCAGGAAGGGGAAGGCGCTGGAACCCAGACAGGTGGCTCCGGAGTCCATCACCGTGTTATTGATCCGCAAGGGGTAATGGAAGGGTAGCTGGGAAGCTTCTTACTCCTTGGAGACCTGTGTCAGCGTCCTGGGGCTGCTGGCACAAGTTACCACAAGTGTGGTGGCTTAAAACCAGAGAAATTTGTGTTCTCACCGTTGTGGAGGCCAGAAGTCCAAGCTCAAGGTGTTGGCAAGAGCTACCCTCCCTCCGAAGGCTCTGGGGAAGGCTCCTTCCTCGCCTCTTTCAGCTTCTGGTGTTTTCCAGGTGCTCCTTGGCTCGCAGCCACGACACTCCCATCCCAGGGTTTGCCTTTTTTTTTTTAATTTATTTTAGAGAGAGTGTGCACGAGCAGGAGGGGCAGAGGGAGAGGGGGAGAGAGAATCTTAAGCAGACGCCACTCTGAGTGCAGAGCAAGACACAGGGCTCCATCTCATGACCAGGGCTGAGACCAAGAATCAGTGGCTCAGTCTACTGTCCCGCCCAGGTGTCCCCCCTGGCTTTGTCTTCACGTAGCCTCTTTTCTTCTTTCTGTCTCCTTTTCTGGCTCTCATTATTCTATAAAGAAACTCATCACTGGGCATAAGGCCTACCCGAATCCAGGATGATCTTGAGAACATGACCCTAAGAAGATCTGCAAACACTCTTATTCCAAATAAAATCATATTTTGGGGTTCTAGGTGGACATATCCTTTGGGAACCACCATTCGACCCACTATAAGACCCAGTGATTTTACATTTTACAAATACAGAAACTAAGGCCCAGAGAGGGGAGGTCACATGGATCTCCATGTCAGGCAGGGACTCGAATTAGGGTCTGCCCTCTCAAAGTGCACCCTCTAATGCATGGAAACTGCTGCCTCCCAGGTGAATGGTGTGGACATGAGGCTGCCCGTGGTGCTGGACCAGGGCCGGGTCCGCGCCTCCCAGCACGGCTCGGACGTCGTGATCAGCACGGATTTCGGCCTGCGTGTGGCTTATGACCTCGTGTACAACGTTCGGGTCACCGTCCCAGGCAACTACTACAAGCAGCTGCGCGGCCTGTGCGGGAACTACAATGGCAACGGCAAGGACGACTTCCAGAAGCCGGATGGCTCACAGGCAGGCAACTCAAATGAGTTTGGTAACTCCTGGGAGGAGCCGGTGCCAGGCTCCCCCTGCCTGCCGCCGCCCACCTGCAAGCCTGGCGAGGATTGCTCCCCCCAGTGCCCACCCGAGCTGGCGGAGAAGTACAAGCAGGAGAGGTTCTGTGGGCTCCTCACCAGCCCCACCGGGCCTCTGGCCGCCTGCCACAAGCTGGTTGATCCCCAGGGTCCCTTAGAAAATTGTGTCTTTGATCTTTGCCTGGGTGGTGGGAACGAGAGCATTCTCTGCAGCAACATCCACGCCTATGTGAGCGCTTGCCAGGCGGCTGGAGGCAACATTGATCCCTGGAGGACAGAGACATTCTGTCGTGAGTAAGGGGAAGAGAAGGGGGTGGTGGGGGGAGATGGAGGAGCAGCGGGAGGGGACACTGAGGCACAGAAGGGACAGACATGGGGCCTTGCACCCCCTCCCACAGAGCCCCTGGGAGGGGGTTCTGACCAGAACTCCCTCTTTGCAGCGATGAAGTGCCCCCCCAACAGCCACTACGAGGTCTGCGCGGACACCTGTTCCCTGGGATGCTCGGCACTCAGCGCCCCCCCACACTGCCCAGAGACATGTGCTGAGGGCTGCCAGTGTGACCCCGGCTTCCTCAGCAACGGCCAGGCCTGCGTGCCCATCCAGCAATGTGGCTGCTACCACAATGGTGTCTACTATGAGGTAGGACCCCAGTGATGGCGGGCAGAGCCCGGGCCTCGTGTGGGACGCCGTTCCACTGCCCATCACCCCACAGCCTGTCCACTGGCTTCCTGAACGTCTCTCCCACCCAGTCCTTCCCCTTCCCATAGCCCCAATGTGGTCCCATTGGTCATCTCACACCTGCTGCCCCTGTCCCCTCACTCTGGCTCCCTTGGGCCACCTTCCCCCATGGCAGCAGGAAGACCTTTCTCAATATGGCCGTGGACCTTGCAGCTTCAAACCCTCCCCTGGCCCCCCGGGTCTAGGCTGTCTCTGTAACATGGCAGGTAACCCCCCTGCTTCCCTCTCCCACCCTCTCACCCCCTTAACTCCTCTTTCTTTGATTTGACTGTGTGTTTGTCTGAAGTCTGTCTCGCTCAAAAGACCACGAGCTCTGCGAGGGCAGGCACCCTCTCTGCTCTTCCCCTCATACAAAGGAAAGTGGTAACAAAAGCAAACAAGTAGACGCTGCTTACCACGCACCAGTTACGGCATTTGGTGCTACGTGCACAGGCTCGGTGTGTTACACAAAAAGACGAACTTTTTGTTATGAAAATTTTCTTTTTTTTTTTAATTTGTTTGTTTGTTTATTTATTTATTTATTTGTCAGAGAGAGAGAGAGAGAGAGAAAACACAAGCAGGCAGAGTGGCAGGTAGAGGCAGAGAGAGAAACAGGCTCCCCGCTGAGCAAGGAGCCCGGTGTGGGACTCGATCCCAGGACCCTGGGATCAGGACCTGAGCTGAAGGCAGCGGCTTAACCAACTGAGCCACCCAGGCGTCCCAGTGATGAAAATTTTCAAACATGCAAAAGTCAAGAGAACAGTGTGATAAATCTCCATAGACCCTTCACGCAGCTTTAGTGATAACCACATTTCCCCCATCTTGTTTCCTCTTCAACTTGGATGAGTTTTTTATTTTTTTTATTTTTTTTTAAAGATTTTATTTATTTGACAGAGAGAAATCACAAGTAAGCAGAGAGGCAGGCAGAGAGAGAGGAGGAAGCAGGCTCCCCGCCGAGCAGTAAGCCCGATGTGGGGCTCGAACCCAGGACCTGGGATCATGACCTGAGCCGAAGGCAGCGGCTTAACCCACTGAGCCACCCAGGCGCCCCCCTTTTTTTTTTTTTTTTAAGATTTTATTTATTTGACAGAGAGAAATCACAAGTAAGCAGAGAGGGGATGAGTTTTTTAAAAACTCCCTTTTCCAGGGCGTCTGGGTGGCTCAGTGGGTTAAGCCTCTGCCTTCAGCTCAGGTCATGATCCCAGGGTCCTGGGATCGAGTCCTGCATCGGGCTCTCTGCTCAGCGGGGAGCCTGCTTCCCCCTCTCTCTCTGCCTGTCTCTCTGTCTACTTGTGGTCTCTGTCTGTTAAATAAATAAACAAAACCTTTTTTTTAAAAAGTTCCCTTTTCTTTTCCCCTATACTTCATATGTATTATAAACTAAGTCATACTACCATAGGCAGGTGCTATTATTATCAGCAACTTCTAGATGAGGAAATTAAGTGATCAAGAGGTTAAGTAATTTTTTTTTAAGATTTTATTCATTTGATGGGACGCCTGTGTAGCTCAGTTGGTTAAGCGGCTGCCTTCGGCTCAGGTCATGATCCCAGCGTCCTGGGATCGAGTCTCACATCGGGCTCCTTGCTCAGCAGGGAGTCTGCTTCTCCCTCTGCCTCTGCCTGCCACTCTGTCTGCCTGTGCTCACTCTCTCTGACAAATAAATAAATAAAATCTTTAAAAAAATAAAATTAAATTAAAAAAAAATTTTATTCATTTGAGAGAGAGAGAGCATGTGAGTGCATGAACAGAGGCAGAGGCAGCGGGAGAAGCAGGCTCCCTGCTGGTCAGGGAGCTCGGCACGGGACCGATCCCAGGATCCTGGGATCATGACTTGAGCTGAATGCAGATGCTTAACCAACTGAGCCACCCAGGCGCCCCGAGGTTAAGTAATTTGCACAGACTGATGCAGTTTGGAAATAGCAGAAACAGGCTTCAGACCCAGGCAGTTGCTCCAGAGTCTTTGCTCTTTTTTAAAAAATTTAAATTCAATTAATTAACATAATGTATTATCGGTTTCAGAGGTAGAGGTCAGGGACTCATCAGTCTTGTATAATACCCAGTGCTCATTATAGAGACTTTGCTCTTAATTGGTACGTACCAAGCTCCTCACATACAGCAGACATTGAGAAGGCATTGTGGAATCATGGATGAGTGAATGAATGAAAGAATGAATGAATTGGACCCCAAGGCCATGCAGTGCCTCAGGGTCACAGACATCCCTTTCGTGTTCTCTGAACCCTCTGGGTCCAGAACACCGGACATGCCGGTGTCAGCTCCTGCCCTGACGGCTGCTGCCCTCTGTCCCCACAGCCGAACCAGATGATGCTGATTGACAACTGCCAGCAGCAGTGTGTGTGCCACGCTGGGCAAGGTGTGGTGTGCCAGGCCCACAGCTGCAAGCCAGGACAGGTGTGCAAGCCCTCGGGAGGCGTCCTGAGCTGCATCACCAAAGGTACTGGGCTGCATCGGACCCTGGGTGGCTGGGAATGGAGGACAGGGACCCCAGAGCAGAGGGTGGTCGAAACCCTCATTTTTACCGTGGGAGGCACAGAGGACCAAGTATCGAGGTCTCCACCTGGGGACCTCTGGGCTGGGATTTCTAGGGTCAGGGGCAGAGGGCCCCCAGGATGGAAGGTAGGGACTCATATGGTAGAATTCAGGCTGTGTGAATATACTCCCCAGGGCTGCGTTTCCTAGGGCAGGTGTCTGAGACCCTCTGCATAAGGCAAGGACGGGCAAACTTTTTCCCTAAGAGGCCAGATGGTAAATATTTAAACCTGCAAGGCCTTAGGGCCTCAGTCATAACTACCCAACTCTGCCATCGTGGCGTGAAATCAGCCATAGACTATGTAAGCGAGGAGGTGAGGATCTCGTGAAACTCTGATATTTATGAAAACAGGCACCCGGCTGTGAAAAGTCACTAGATTAGGCTCAGGGCTCCTAACACCATCTCCCCTTCAAGGTAGGGGTCTCAGGCAGGGACCCTACCAAGGCTGGGGTGTTCGATACAAGGCACTCCTCAAAAGGAGGATCAGGACTTACAGGGACACAGTCTCAGACAATGCAACACCCCGCCCCCCGCCACCGCCCAATTAAGTTTAAGTCTCAGCGCTGACCCCAGGACTGGTTTCTTAGGGTGAAGCGCAGAGCATAATTTCTTACTCCCAAAGACAAGAGAATGGGACCTCCAGAACGGACTGAGACTCTCAGTGCTGCTGGGCAGGGTAACAGGACCCCCAGGGATGGGGATATAGCAGTCAGAGTTGGATCCGGAGACGGAAATCACAGAGTAGCTTCAATGCAGAATTTAATTGACAGAATTTACCTGTAATCAAGTACCAGGGGTTAAGAAGAATATGAATGAACACAAGAAGAGCAGATGTTGGGAACAGCCCCCTGCTCCCACCCCCAGGTTAAAGCAGAGCACCCAGGGAAGGGAGGGAGACCAGGATGTCATTGGAAGTTGCAGCTGGAGCCCACTGGCTTAGAGGTTGAGCAGGCTGGAACCGGCAGGCAGGAAGATTCTGCTGGGTTGCCGGCAAAACTAGCAAAACTCCGCAGAAGCTGCTGGCCAGAGCCTAAGTGATTCTCCAGGAGCCATGGACCTGTCCCCCCACCAGAAGCCCCGCCCCCTGCCACGACCCTCCAGTGCTCTCTCCGGACAAAGCCCCATACTGTTTGTTGGTGAATTTGGAGCTGAGAGACGATAAACTGAACACGGGCACAGGCGCAGAGAGGAGGCAGTTTTAAGGTTAGAGTCTTAGGCACAGGGGTTCAAAAACTAGGGTCACAGATACAGTGGCCCTAGGGACAGATTTTTAGACAAAGAGACCCTCAGAGCTGGGGCTTTAGAAATGAGATCACCAAAGCCAAGGTCTCAGAGGCAGCCAACTCAGGGAGGCAGAGTCTTACACAGAGGGATCCCCAGGCCCTAAGGAGATACAGGGACCCCCAGGGCAGGGTCTCAAATGTTAGGTCCTCCGAGGATTTAAGTTCTCACCAGAAAGTTCCTCTAGTACCTTGGTTTAGCACAGAAACCTCCAGGACAGAGTCTCAGAGGGAGTGGCCCCCAGAAGGCTAGGAGCTCGGGCACATGGAGAAATGGGGGGCGGGGGACAGGTCTGGAACACAGAAAGCCCTGGGGCTGTGGATGCCCTCCATGGATGCCTGCAGGGCTGGTATCACAGCCAACAGGACCCCATGGGGCTGGGTTCCAATGTAAGGGCCCTAGAGTGTGGGTCTTGGCTGCAAGGTCCCCGGGGCCCAGGTCTCATACAGCAAACTGCCAGGTGTGGGTCTCAGCTGGGAGGCCCCTGGTATCCCTCCTCATCTGCAGTAGCCCTCAGCACCATAGAGTAGCCCCAGCACAAGGCAGATGCTGGGGAGTGAGCGGCCTTAGGCCAGACAGACCCAGAATGTCCTCTCTCCTTGTCTCCAGACCCATGCCACGGTGTGACGTGTCGGCCACAGGAGACCTGCCAGGAGAAGGATGGCCAGGCTGTGTGTGTGCCCAACTATGAGGCCACATGCTGGCTATGGGGCGACCCACACTACCACTCCTTCGATGGCTGGAACTTCGACTTCCAAGGTACCTGCGACTACGTGCTGGCCGCAGCCGGCCCCCAGGGGGGCAGCTCCCAGGGCCTGACCCCCTTCACCGTCACCACCAAGAATGAGAACCGGGGCAACCCGGCCGTGTCCTATGTGAAGCTTGTCACCGTGTCTGTCCTCGGCTTCAACATCTCCATCCACAAAGGGGAGATCGGCAAAGTCCGGGTAAGTCAGGCAGCACAGCCTGCCAGGCTTGGTTAGGAGCTGAAGGCTCTCTCTGCCCCAAGGGCGGAAACAAAACAGCAACAGCAGTTACAGCAATTATCACCTCTCTGTGGGGATTAAGTGGCCCTAGCCCTTTGCTAAGGGCTTTGATGTGGGATGGCGGCGTTTGCCTTTGGAGAGACCTGGGTTTAAATCCAGACTGTCCTTGTGAGCTGCATAATGTTGGGCGAGTGACTTTTCTTGGTGGGCCTCCATTTCCTCATCTGGGACAGGGGATCTGGCTGAGAGCCTGTGAATGTTTGTGAGGGAATAAACGAGAGGCCCAGAGCCTCCAACATGGAGAGAAATTCAGGGAGATGGGGAGAGGGACAAGGGCCAGGAGGAGACGAGCCACCCTTCCTGCTCATGGTAAAGGGGTTGCAGATGAATGGCAGCGGGAGAGGGAGAGGTGTGGGACAGGGTAGGCACCTGATAAATAATGTTGAGTGACTTGAAGAGATGTCCAGACACAGAGGGTTGCACAGGGAATGAGGGAGAGAGGGAGTCACTGAATAAGAGAGATGCAGAGAAAGACCCAGAAAGAGAGAGAGAGAGAGAAAGATACAGAGTGAGAAAGAGAAACCCCGAGAGAGAAAGAGCCAGAAAGAGAAATAAGTCTAGATGTAGAGAGAGGGAGAGACAACAGAGAGAGAGAGAGAGAGGAGAGGAAGGGAGGGAGATTGAGAGCGAGCGACAGACCCAGGAAAAACAGCAGAGGGAGGCTTCATTCTCCAGGTCCTGGACTCCAGCGATGTCCACAGTGCTTGTCAGATGACCTACAGCTGTCAGTCAGTTGTGAGGGAGGCCTTGGCAGCTGCCAGCCGCAGCGGGATGAGGGAGGGAGGCAGGGGCCAGAGCTGGAGCCTCCACACCTCGAGTGAGCTCTGTTTGCCTCCTTTCCCCTCCTCCCCAGGTGAACGGTGTGCTGACAGCACTGCCCGTGTCTGTGGCAGGCGGCCGGATCTCGGTGACCCAGGGCGCATCAAAAGCGCTGCTGGTCACCGACTTCGGGCTTCAGGTCAGCTACGACTGGAATTGGCGAGTGGAGGTGACGCTGCCTAGCAGCTACCATGACGAGGTATTTGGGCTCTGCGGGAACATGGACCGAGACCACAGCAATGACCGAGTCTTCCCCAATGGCACCCTGGCTCCCTCGATACCCGTCTGGGGCGGCAGCTGGCGTGTTCCAGGCTGGGACCCGCTGTGCTGGGATGAATGTCAGGGGAACTGTCCAACATGCCCCGAGGACCGAGTGGAGGAGTACAAGGGCCCTGGCTTCTGTGGACCCCTGGCCCCTGGCACGGGAGGCCCCTTTGCCGCCTGCCATGACCACGTGGCCCCCGACAGCTTCTTCAAGGGCTGCGTTCTGGATGTCTGCCTAGGCGGTGGGGCCCACGACATCCTTTGCCAGGCTCTGGCTGCCTACGCTGCCGCCTGCCAGGCTGCCGGGATTGCTATTAAGGACTGGAGGGAACAGGCTGGCTGTGGTGAGTGTTCGGGAGCAGAGCCGGAACTGGGGTAGGGGAGGGGTCCTGTCTCTGCCAGACTGGATGGGTCTCACTCGGCTTTCTGGGTCGTTTTGTCTCTCACTCTCCCTCTCTGTTTTTGTCTCTCGGTTTCTTGGTGCTTATCTCTCTCTGTGTCTCCCTTTGATTGTCTCTCTGCCTCTCCATCTCTCATTCTCTCTCTCCTTGTCTCTGTTTGGGTCTTTCTCTGTGTCCCTATCACTGTCTGTCGGTGTCTCTTGCTGTTCCCCTCAGTCCCTCTGTCTGTCCCTCTCTGTCTGCCTCTGTCTCCTCCCAATCCTCTAACTCCATCCCCTGATGCCATTCCCTCCCTTTCTCTCCCTCCCACTCTTCCGTCTACCCACAGAGATCTCCTGCCCTGAGAACAGCCACTACGAGCTCTGTGGCCCTGCCTGCCCGGACAGCTGCCCATCCCCTAACCCCCCCACGACGCCAAAGCCATGTGATGGCCCCTGTGCTGAGGGCTGCCAGTGCGACCCAGGCTTTGTGTGGAGTGCTGACCGCTGTGTTCCCCTGGATGGTGGCTGCGGCTGCTGGGCCAACGGCACCTACCACGAAGCTGGCAGCGAGTTTTGGGCTGACGCCACCTGCTCCCAGATGTGCCGCTGTGGGCCTGGGGGTGGCTCGCTGGTCTGCAAGCCTGCCAAGTGTGGGCTAGGGGAACAGTGTGCCCTGCTGCCCTCGGGCCAGCATGGCTGCCAGCCTGTCAGCACAGCGGAGTGTCAGGCCTGGGGTGACCCCCATTACGTCACCCTGGATGGGCACCGATTCGACTTCCAAGGCAACTGTGAGTACCTGCTGAGCGCGCCCTGCAAGGCACTGCCCACGGGAGCCGAGAACTTCACCGTCACTGTGGTCAACGAGCACCGGGGCAGCCAGGCGGTCAGCTACACTCGCAGCGTCACCCTGCACATCTACAAACACAGCCTGACTCTCAGTGCCCAGTGGCCCCGGCAGCTCCAGGTGAGGGGCCTGGAGCCAGGCAGGAGCACATGCCAGCCCTGGGGTTGTCTGGGACAGTCAGGAATTTGCTGTTCCCCCGATTACCTTGCATAGGTTAGCAAGGAATGATGCAGGGGTCGGAGTATAGGCCTTGGGGCAGGACGGCTTGGAGCAATGGCTTCCCCACTGGATAATTCCTTTAGTTTGGCCTTAGTTTATCCCGCTATAAAATGGGTGTAAGGAAAGTACCTGCTTCAGAGCGTTGTGTGAAGAAGCAGCAACCTCCTGTCTGCAGAGGCCTGTTATTACTACTACTGCTGTCATCATTATTATTACAAAGGGTAGATCCCGGGCTCAAGTTTCCACCCTATACCCCCAACCCCGTGGGTAGTGGAGCCAAAATTCGAACCCGTACCCGCACCGTTCACTCCCCCCACCCCTACCCCGTGCCCGCAGGTGGACGGCAAGCTCGTAGCGCTGCCCTACCAGCTGGACTCGCGCCTGAGCGCCTATGTGAGCGGCGCCGACGTGGTGGTGACCGCGGCCGCTGGGCTCTCTCTGGCTTTCGACGGGAACAGCTTCGTGCGGCTGCGCGTGCCGTCGCCGTACGCGGGCGCCCTCTGTGGCCTGTGCGGGAACTACAACCAGGACCCCGCCGACGACCTGAAGGCTGTGGACGGGAACCCAGATGGCTGGCAGGTGGGAGGCGAGGCTGGCTGCGGGGAGTGCGTGCCGGGGCCATGCCCACCGCCATGCACAACGGAGCAGCAGGAAGCCTTCGGCGGCCCGGACGCCTGTGGCGTGATCTCAGCCGCCGACGGCCCACTGGCGCCTTGCCACGCCCTCGTGCCCCCGGAGAAGTACTTCCAGGCCTGCTTGCTGGACGCCTGCCAGGCCCAGGGCCATCCGGGAGGCCTCTGCCCGGCTGTGGCAGCCTACGTGGCAGTCTGCCAGGCCGCGGGGGCCCAGATCGGCGAGTGGAGGCGGCCGGACTTCTGTCGTGAGTACTGATGCATGCATAGTCTACATAGTGGGGGTCTTCCTACCTCCCCCTTTCCAGGCCTCTAAGATAAGAGCCTTCTCCTCCACCATGGAGTTAGGCACCTCCTTGCCTCCCCTGAGCCAGATAGCTCCTGTCTGAAAAACGATCTTGGCGTACACACACTGCGATGCCCCAGGTCATACTGCAATGGGAGAGACTCAGATATACCTGGTCAGAAACCTCGGGTCCAGGATCCTCTCAGGGATTCAGGTGCTGATATCCTAGTCAGACAGACAGGGGTGGCTGGGCCCGCAGAAGCTACATAGCAAGATACAGCTGGTCAGGTAGAGGCTGTCCGGTACCCCTGGTGAGAGAGCCCTGGAGTTGGTCCCATGCACCTAGGCTGTTTCAAACCCTGAAAGACACAAGGTCAGACAGAATTGGTCTGATAACCTCAGACGGGGACTCTCCTGCCTAGAGGCACTTGGGCAGAGACTCCCAGGTAGAATCATGACCCTGACATAGCCCCAAGTAGATGGACATATACAGGTTCTTGGTGGGATCATCCAGGGCAGTTCTCCTCAGACACATTGCCTTGGTCAAATGTATCCCGTTAGCTTCATGCAATCAGACACCTATGGTCAGAGTCATGCTGACACCAACCTTGTCGGAGAGACTCTGTCAGAGGCCCCGGGTCAGACATCCACAAGCCAGGTAGACCCTGGTGGATTCCCACCAGACACACAAGACACATTTGGCCCCACACCCCACTCAGACTCACCTGGGCAGGTCCTCCCACTCTGCGCCTTCCCTGTGCCCCTCCCTTGCTGCTGCCTGGCTCATTCCCTCTTGCTCCCCACAGCCCTCCAGTGCCCTGCCAACAGCCACTACAAGCTCTGCGGCGACTCCTGCCCCGTGAGCTGCCCGAGCCTCTCCGCACCTGAGGGCTGTGTGCAGAGCTGCCGTGAGGGCTGCGTCTGTGATGCCGGCTTCGTGCTCAGCGGTGACACCTGCGTGCCTGTGGGCCAGTGTGGATGCCTCCACGAGGGCCGCTACTACCCGCTGGGCGAGTCCTTCTACCCAGGCCCTGAGTGTGAGCGGCGCTGTGAGTGTGGGCCGAGTGGCCAAGTCACTTGCCAGGGGGGCCCGGCCTGCAGGCCCTACGAGGAGTGCCGGGTAGAGGACGGTGTCCAGGCCTGCTACCCTACAGGCTGTGGACGCTGTGTGGTCAATGGGGGCCTCCACTACATTACCCTTGATGGCCGTGTCTATGACCTACATGGCTCCTGCTCCTACATCTTGGCCAAAGTCTGCCACCCACAGCCTGAGGATGAGGACTTTAGCATTGTGCTCGAGAAGGATGCGACCGGCAATGTCCATCAGCTGGTGGTGACTGTGGCTGGCCAGGTTGTGAGACTGGCTCGGGGGCCAAAGGTAAATGGACATGGCCTTACCCTGGGGATCTGAGCAGGACAGGGCCCACCCTGAGGGTTCTGAGGGGGCTATGACCCTGCCCCAAGGCAAGTGAGGGGGACAGAGATCTGAGGGTCTGAAGGGGACATGGTCCCACGCCAAAGGGCCTGCGAGGGGCATGGTTCCACCCCAGGAGTCTGAGGGGACCACTCCACCCGTGGTTCTGTGAGTCCCTGATCTCCCTGACCTTTCCACCTAGGTCACCGTGGACGAAGAGGCTGTGGCCCTGCCTGTGGCTGTGGGTCGCGTGCGGGTGACCGCCGAGGGCCGGAACGTGATTTTGCAGACGACCAAAGCACTGCGGGTTCTCTTTGATGGCAATGCCCATGTCCTCATATCCATCCCCAGCCCCTTCCGTGGCCGGGTCTGTGGCCTCTGCGGGAACTTCAACAGCAACTGGACCGACGACTTCGTCTTGCCCAACGGTGCTAAGGCCCCCAGCGTGGATGCCTTTGGAGCGGGGTGGCGGGCGCCCAGCTCCTCCCAGGGCTGTGGTGAGGGCTGTGGGCCCAGCGGCTGCCCCGTGTGCTTGGCCGAGGAGACAGCACCATATGAGAGCAACCAGGCCTGCGGTCAGATCCGGGACCCCCAGGGCCCTTTCGCGGCCTGCCACGCATTACTGAACCCCTCTGAGTACTTCCGCCAGTGCGTGTACGACCTGTGTTTCCACAAAGGCAACACCACCTTCCTCTGCCGCAGCCTGGAGGCCTACACGGCGGAATGCCAGGCAGTCGGTGGGACCGTGAAGACATGGAGGACAGGCAGCTTCTGCCGTGAGTGTCTGGGGGTCCCCTCGGAGGACTCCAGACTGCGCTCAAGGACACCCCCCTGACCTACTCCTGTCCTGTGTCTCAAGAGCAGTCCCTCCTTCTGGAAGGCTCCCCCCAGCTTCTCCCACAGCACACCTGCTGGCCTCCCTCCTTCCCCCTGAAGCCCTTCTCAGACTTCAGGGACCCACAGTCCTGAAATCGCAGACACAGTTCTTCCCCAGGGTTCATCCTCAGCCCTTTCTGTGGGGACCCTGGAGGTCAGGCAGGTCCACAGCTCACATGATAAAGCCTGAGTCTGTGGCTCACCTAGAGCCCCGGGATGGGACCATATGCCCTCCGATCCCCAGGCCAGGACGGTACCTCTCAGGTACCCCTAGTTAGGAGTATGTTTCCTTCAGACTCCCAGGGTAGGGCCGTGTCTCGCTCATCCTTCTCAGGACAGCACCCATGTCCAGAGCCATTACCCACCCCTGTAACCCTCGATTTGTATTCAGTGCTGACAGTAGACACTGTCTGTCTTCAGCCCCGACCAATCTCCTGACTGCCAGTCTTAGGGGTCCAGCAGCTTCCTGGACACTTTCCCCTGGGTGTTTTTAGGGTCTCTCACACCTGCTGTGTTCCCATATGACATCAGCATTTTACCCCAAACCTGATCCTCCCTTTCCCTGACCCCAGTCCGCATCTCCTGGCAGCCTTGCCATCGGCCAATTGCTCAGCCAGAGCCCAGGGCCTCATCCTAGAGGCTTGCCTTGGGTCCTTGCAACTCCCTGAGTTTGCCCCATCCTAGCCCTGGACCCCTCTGCCTCTGCTTCCCCAGTGCAGCCCTGACCATGCTATTGGACTATTGGTCCCTCTGACATGAACTCCACAGGGCAGGGCCCAAGGCTGTCTTGGCAGCTGGCATCCCCAGCACTGCCAACCGAGATCCTGGTTTGCGGGGAGGCCACAGTCAGTGTGGGGGTTGGGGCAGGGGGCCTCGCCCGCCCCCAAGCCTGACCCACCCTGCCTCTTTCCTGTACAGCACTGCAGTGCCCTGCCCACAGTCACTACTCCACCTGCATGCGCTCCTGCCAGGGCTCCTGTGCAGCTCTGTCCGGCTTCACAGGCTGCACCAGCCGCTGCTTTGAGGGCTGCGAGTGTGACGACCGCTTCCTGCTCTCACATGGCACCTGCGTCCCCATACAGAACTGTGGCTGCGCCCACAATGGCCACTACTTGCCGGTGAGGGCGGGCTGGTGGCGGGCAGGGAGGGTGGAAGGGCTCAAGGGAGACTCGAGGCTTCTGTGCCGACCCCCTCAAGGTTGGGGACAGAGGAGCCACCTCCATTTCCCAGCTCGGTGACTCAGTGCCAGTAAAGTCCTGGTATGAGTTTCCTGAGGCTGCTGAGACAAACGACCTTAAACTTGGTGGCTTCACGAACCAGAGAAATCTGTTCTCCCAGAGTTCTGAAGCCCAGCATTGGAAATCAGGGTCACTGGGGCAAAATCAAGGTGTGGGCAGGATGGCGCCCTTCAGAGGCTCTGGCGGAGAATGGCTTCCTCCCCCGCTCCCGCCCCAGGTTGTGATGGATGAAGCATTCCTCAACTGTGGTCACCTCCAATTTTTTCTTCTGTGTCGCATTTCCCTTCCTCTTCTGTGTGTGTGTCGTAAAATCTCCACGTGCCTCCCTCTTCTAAGGATACATGCGATTGCATTTAAGTCCCACCCAGATAATCCAGGACAGGCTCCCCATCTCCAAATCCTTAATTCATCACATCCACAAACACCCTTTTTCCATATAAGGTAACATGGACAGGTTCCAGGAATCGGGGCCTGACATATTTGGGGGCCCATTATTCGGCCTCCTCTAGTCCCCTCTCTGAGCCTCATTTTCTCCTTGGGGTTAATCATCATCCTGGCACCAGAGGTATTTGACAATCGGGTGCCATTGCGCCTGAAGGGTACTGCTGGGCCCCGGGCCTCACCTTCTGCCTCCATCATACAGTAAAAATACTGACAATTTACAACAGCACAGAAGGTGGGCAAGTTGGCAATCGTCTCCTGATGGAAGTTTAAAGTGAATTAGATTTATTTTTGTGCTTGATGTTTTCGGCGCTCTTGTGATGTCTCAAGTTTGTTATAGGTGTTACTTTATTTAGTGATCATAACACTCCTATGAGATGGGCACTATTGCGACAAGGAGAAGTCAGCCCAGGACCGTCCCTTAGCAAGTGGTGATGCTGGGATTTACACCCCAGCAGTCCGGACCCATCCTCTGAACAACTAGGCATTCTACATCCTCATCATATTTATCAAATAAAGGAAAGATGAACGACCACATCCCATCCTCATTTATCCCCATCATTTTATTAATGGCAGAAAGGTAGGCTAGAAGGCCAGAAAGTACAAGACTTCTGGGGGAGGAAATGCCAAACTTCTCCTTCCTCTGGGTGTCACCACCTACAGGAAGCCCTCCCTGATCCCCTAGGCTGGTTTAGGTATTACTGCAGTGCTTCCCCTTTCCCAGCCCTGACCAGTCTGCCTGTGCTAGAAGGTTTCTTGGATTTATGAGTCTAACATTCACCAGTAAGTCTGGGCTGGAGATACAGATGAGCGGGCCACCCATATAGAGATGGTATTTAGCTCTTTTGTTCTATTCATTCATTTCTTTTAATGTTTTCAGACTTTTATTTTTATTTTTTAATACTTAACATATAACATATTATTTGTTTCAGGGGTACAGGTCTGTGATTGATCAGTCTTAAATAATACCCAGTGCTCTTACAACACACACCCTCCCCAGTGTCCGTCATCCAAGTACCCCATCTTCCCAGCCTCCAGCAACCTCCCCTCCAGCAGCCCTCAGTTTTTTCCTAAGATTAAGAGTCTCTTATGGTTTGTCTCCCTCTCTGGTTTTGTCTTGTTTCATTTTTTCCTCTCTTCCCCTATGATCTTCTGCCTTGTTTCTTAAATTCCACATATCAGTGAGATCATATGATAATTGTCTTTCTCTGGTTGACTTATTTCACTTAGCATAATATTCTCTAGTTTCATCCATGCCATTACAAATGGCAAGATTTCATTTTTGATGGCCATGTAGTATTCCATTGTGTGTGTGTGTGTGTGTGTGTGTGTGTGTGTGTGTGTACACACACCACATCTTCTTTATCCATCCATCTGTTGATGGACATCTAGGCTCTTTCCATGGTTTGGCTATTGTGGACATTGCCACTATAAACATTGAGGAGCATATGCCCCTTAGGATCACTATATTTGTATCTTTAGGGTAAATACCCAGTAGTGCGATTGCTGGGTTGTAGGGTAGCTCTATTTTCATACTTTTTGAGGAACCTCCATACTGTTTTCCAGAGTGGCTGCACCAGCTTGCATTCCCACCAACAGTGTAGAAGGGTTCCCCTTTCTCCACATCCTCACCGACATCTGTCGTTTCCTGACTTGTTGATCTTAGCCATTCTGACTGGTGTGAGGTGGTGTCTCATTGTGATTTTGATTTGTATTTCCCTGATGTTGAGTGCTGTGGAGCACTTTTTCATGTGTCTGTTGGCCATCTGGATGTCTTCTTTGCAGAAATGTCTGTTCATGTGTTCTGCCCATTTCTTGATTGGATTATTTTTCTTTGGATGTTGAGTTTGATAAGTTCTTTGTAGATTTCGGATACTAGCCCTTTATCTGATATGCCATTTGCAAATATCTTCTCCCATTCTGTTGGTTGTCTTTTGGTTTTGTTGACTGTTTCCTTTGCTCTGCACAAGCTTTTTATCTTTAAGTCCCAATAGTTCATTTTCGCCTATGTTTCCCTTGGCTTTGGAGACATGTCTAGCAAGAATTTGCTGCGGCTGAGGTCGAAGAGGTTGCTGCCTGTGTTCTTCTCTAGGATTTGGATGGATTCCTGTCTAACACTGAGGTCTTTCATCCATTTTGAGTCTATTTTTGTGTGTGGTATAAGGAAATGGTCCAGTTTCATTCTTCTGCATGATGCTGCACAATTTTCCCAACACTGTTTTTTGAAGAGACTGTCATTTTTCCACTGGACATTCTTTCCTGCTTTGTCAAAGATTAGTTGACCACAGAGCTAAGGGTTCATTTCTGGGTTCTCTATTCAGACTTCTTTTTTTTAAGAATTCAAACTTAAGGAAACTTGCAAAAATCATATGAAGAACTCCTGTATACCTTTCCTTTAGGTTCTTGTTGACCTTTTAGCATGTTTGCTTTTTTTTTAAGATTTTATTTATTTATTTGAGAGAGAGAGGGAGAGAGAAAATGAGCGAAAGGGAGGGGCAGAGGAAGGGGGAGAAGCAGAGTCCCCACTGAGCAAGGAGCCCGATGTGGGGCTCAATCCCAGGACCCTGAGATCATGACCTGAGTCAAAGGCAGACACTGAACTGACTGAGCACCCCCCCGGTACCCCCTTATGCTTGGTCTATCATCCTTCCGTATAAGGGTATATGAATGTGTTTTCTGAACTATTTGAGAGTGATGCTGACATAGTGCTCCTTTACCCCCTAGTACTTTGGCTTGGCTTTCCTAAGAACAAGGAAATTCATTTACATGATTATGATGTGATTAATTTCAAAATCAGGAAGTGAACACTGACTCAATACTATATAAAGACTCCGTTTGAGTTTTACCAGTGGTCCCAGTGATATCCTCTACAACAATTACCCGCCCCTCCTGGGCCAGAGTCTAAAGGAGGATCAGACACTGTTTTTAGTTTTGTTGAGATTTGATGAGATCACCAGGTAGTGAACCCAAAGAGAGAAGGAAAAGGTCTAAGGGCTGCGCACTGAGCAAAGTAACAGTTACGGACTGGGGAGATGATCTGGGAGGTGAGGACGAACTTGAAAACGCAGGAAAAAGAGAGGAGCCAGTCAGATAGGAGAAAAAAAGTTATTTGCTGGAGTTGGGTTCCCAGGGCCCTGTGTTCTGGGCTGTGGGTGTCAGGACTCCAGGCTTTCTTCTTACCTGCTATCATTTGGCTTTTACTGGTTTACAAAATTACCCCAAAACATAGTGGCCTAAAACATCTACTTGCTGAGTTCATGATTCTGGGAGTCCGCTGTTCAGGCTGGACTCAGCTGGGTGCTTTCTCTGCTGTTCTGGAGCTCATGATACATCTCTAGCCCAGCGGTGGGTCTGCTGAGGGCTGGCTGGCATACAGTGGTGGCAGCTGGGATTGGTGTCTCTCTTCCGTGGGGTCTGATCCTCCAGCAAACTAGCCCACGCTTGTTCTTATGGCCAGGGACCCAAGAAAGAGAGAGAGAAGGGAGGAAGGAAGGGAAAGAGAGAGAGAGAGAAAGCTGTGAGGTCTCATGGGGTCCAACCTTGAACCTGGGGCGGCATTACTTCTGTTGCCTTATAACAACCAAAGTGTAGCGCTAAAGTGAACCCAGATTCCTAGGGGAAGGGGAAGTAAACTCCATGGCTCAGTGGAAGTTGCTGCCAAGTCACCCTGTATGGTTGCAGAGAGTCTGGGAGATTGTGGCCATGGGCGCCATCCACCGCACCCCGGCCACCTGGCCCCTCTCTCTATGCACAGATGAACTCCTCACTGCTGAGCTCAGACTGCCACCAGCGCTGTTCCTGCTCCCAAAGCACCGGCCTGACTTGCAAGGCATCCAGCTGCGAGCCAGACCGTGTCTGTGAGGTCCAGGCTGGGGCCCGGAACTGCTGGGCCTCCCAGGGTCTCTGTTCTGTCTCTCTGGATACCAGCCTCACCACCTTCGATGGGTCCCGCAGAGCTTTCCGCTCCCAGGGCATCTACGAGCTGTCTTCCCGCTGCCCGGGGCTACCAGACACCATCCCGTGGTTCCGTGTGGTGGCTGTGGTCCAGGCCTGCCAAGGCAAAGTTGAACCTGTGAATCAGGTTCACATCTTCTTCAAGGATGGGCTGGTGACTCTGAGCTCACAGAACGGAGTGTGGGTAAGCCTGGGCACAGGGGCATGTCTCCCTTGGGCTTTTGTCCTTCCTGCTGCCGTGCGCCTACAATCCTGGCTGCCCGTCTGCCATGTGTTTTCTTTATCCAGATCTCTGTAGTTCAGTCTCTGGATTGGTATTTGTCTCAGTATTTCAAACTTAGTCTGTTCTGGCTGCTTTCTTGAGGAGCAAAAACACACTCAAGCCAATCAGTCGTTTTGATCATAGCATTAATCGAAACTCTACTGGTTGTAAGCAGCAGAAATCCGAATCAGGTTGCCTTGAGCAAAAAGGAATTTCTTGGCCCCTAGAACTAGAAAATCCAGGGGTAGAGCCTCAGGCATGGCTGGATCCAGGTGCCCTAGTGGTATTATCTGGATTTGTACCTCTATCTTTTGGACTTGCCATTCACCAAATCAGTTTCATTCTCTGTGGTTCCCCACAAGGACAGGGACTATTATCTCCATTGTACACAGAGGATAAACTAGGGCCCAAGAAGCCCCAAGCATTCAGAGTGCCTGGGAGAGATCCAGGCTTTGAACCCACCAGCACCGGGCTCTATTCCCCACCATGTTGGTGGAAACAATGTCCTAGGGGTAACAAGGGGCCATGATCATGTCCAAGTGCAGTATTCAATAGGAACTTCTCCTGGACTCTGATGATGCCGGCCACTGATCCCTCCCTCACCTGTCCCTCAGCTTGCTTCTTGGGCCCCACTCAGGCTGTCATTGTCTGCCTCCATGAGTCTGTTCCAGCCATGGTGCCCCCTCCCTTCTGCCCCTTGACTTCCTCTCACGTACATTTATGTTTGCCAAACCCCATGGTTCTTGCCACCCCCGTTCCAGATTTCTCAGAGAGAATCTGGCCAAACTGAGGTCTGATGCTGACTTACGTTCCAATCATTCATGGCCCACACGGGAGAGCCCAAGACCCAAACATGGATGACAAGCTACACTAAAGTTCCCAGATGAGCATGTCCCTAGTTCTGTGGCCTTTTACTGGTTGCAGAGACATCCACTGGGGTCTTCTAGGTTCAGTGGAGAGAGACAGCCAATGCTCCACACACACACACACACCCCTTGGTGGATGGTCTGCAAACCCCCACCACCGCTTGGAGATGGGCGAAGACTCAGCCTTGCTGGAAGCAGGGAGGTTTGCATTCTCTCTTTCCGATAATCTGAGCCAGTCATTCCTTTTCTCAAGCCATCTCCTTGATCCATAATTCAGGTTAACAGACCCCTACTCTTGACCTCCCCCTTGCCCTTCTACTGAGAGAAACAGTTCTCTACAGAGCAGACAGATGTTCGAGAAATGGGAATCAGATCAGGTGGAAAACTCTACGGTGGCTTCCTAGAGCAGCATTCCAAACTCAAGCCACCTCCCTTCATTGGCCTACATACAAGGTTTTGTGTGATCTGACTCCTGCTGGCTTCCAACCCTGTTTCCCGTAACTCCATCCCTCGTTAGCTATGCTAATGATAGCCCAGGCCGACCTTTCAGTAAATCAGGCTTGTTCTCGCTTCAGACCTTCACATGTGCTGTTCCTACTGCTGCAAACCTCTTCACCCAGGCAGACTAGGTTGACACCTTCTCATCCTCCAGATCTCAGTTCCAGCACTGCTTCTCCAGAAAGGCCTTTCCTGGCCACGTACAAAAGTTCCTCCTCTCTATCCCGGTCTCCATGCTATCGGGGTCTTTGATTTCCTTCAAAACACTTCTCGCTTTCTGTAGTCACCCATTATTTGTTCGTGTTTCTTGCCTTTCTTCATCACTAGAATATAATCCTTAGGTGGGCAGTGGTCCCATCCATCTTGGTCATCACTTTGTCCCCAGTACCCAGAATGGGGCCTGGCCACCCAAGAGGATTCCCAGGAAAAGGTTGTTTTTGTGAATACATTCAGCCCTGTTCCGTCTACAACAGACCATGCACTGAGTGACAGATGATTCAGACCAAAGCTTAAAGCCTGGTAAAACTCTGCATCCACCCCTCCAGCTATCCTTCACTGCATCTCTCTCTTTCTTTCCCTTCTTCCAGCCATCTATTTTTCTACCTGTTTCCTTTTTCCCCTTTCTCCCTCCCTCCTTTTTCCCTCCCTCCATTCCTTCTTTCCTTCTATCCACCCACCTATCATCCATTCACCTACCAGTTGTGGGAGGCCACGGTAAGGCTTGAGATGAGAACCAAATCAGGCCCTGACTTGTGCCTCCTTTAAAGGCTGAATAGCCAAACAAAAGGCTTAGGTCGATAAAGTCGAGTAGCACTGAGAAAGGGTCTGGTTTGGTTCTCGTCTCAAGCCTTACCGTGGCCTCCCACAACCAGTCCATACACCCATCCATCCCCTCATCCATCCATCCATCCATCATCCATCCACCTACAAGTCCATCCATCCATCTGTCCATCCATCAATCCATGCATCCACCCACCCATCATCCATCCACCCACCAGTGTGTACACCCACCCATCCACTCATCCAACCAACCACCATCCACCTACCAATCCATCCATCCATCCATCTATCCAGGCAATATCTACCTATCTTTCCAATCAACTGACAGAGGAACAGACAGAAATCATTTATTTAAAAAGAACTTTAATTCAAAGAAGTTTCTCTAGGGAGTCTAGCTCTAGAAGGATTAACTCATCAATGAAAACAAACAACAGTTATTTAAAGGAAAAATCTCATACAATTCCCAAGGTTACTGAGTCCACAGCTTATGACAGAGGAACTGTAATTTTCTCACATGATTGTGATACTTTCTAGATCATTACTTGTCTTCAGACATCAGCATTGAGAAAATAAAGCATGAAGTTGCTTTTGTTAGGGAACCAGTAACTTACAGGACACATACAAGTGTGTCCTATACTTTATTTTGAAAAAGAGAACCGGAAAGGATGATGCTGGGGTTGGATTGTGTGTTTATCTCTCTGGTATAAAGTGCTCCTCGCCACCCCAGGTGCCCTCGAGATGTTTTTTGCATCCTTACTTATCCATTGACCCATCTCTCTGTCAACTGTCTTTCCTTTTAACCATCTGTCCAAATCTCCAGCTAGCTTATGTATGCATCTGTCCATACCATGCCTCTATCCATGTCTTTGTCTCCTTTGGCACCCGTGTTTCTGTTTTTGCTCCTTGAACTTGTTTTCCTGCTTGGAGGCTCCTTCCTGGTAACCCTCCAGTTCTTTTGTGGCTCTAGTCTCACCTTGTTTCCCCTACCACCACCAGGTGAATGGTATCCATGTGGCCCTCCCAGCTGAGTTATCAGCATCTGTGTCCATACATAAGAATCCCGATGGCTCCTTGAGCGTTAACCAGAAGGCAGGGGTCCAGGTATGGCTTGACCTCAAAGGGAAGCTGGCTGTGATGGTCAGCAAAGCCCATGCTGGGAAGCTATGTGGGGTCTGTGGAAACTTTGACGGGGACCAGACCAATGACGAGAATGACTCCGGAAAATGACATCGGACATCTGGAGAATGCAGGACTTCTCCCCATGGTGAGGGATATAGCATGGAAACCAGGCTACTTGGGGCAGGGGTACCTGGGTCCTCATGGGAAGTGGGCAGTCGGGGTAAGTGCTCAGTCTGCAAGAGGAAATGCTAAGAGTCTGTCTCTTACAGTGACAGCTGGTCAGTCATCTACTGGGAATGAGGACTTCAGGACCTGACCTTCCTGGAGACTGCAATAATTGGGGGGTGCACAGTGTCCATGTGTGCCCCTACACTGTTGTATCCCTTTGATGAGTCACCAAGGCCAACTGCAAGAGCACTGAATAAATATCTCAGGCTAAGCTGCATGCCAGTGTGTCTGTCTCATGCCTCCTCCTCCCCGACTTTCCTTCTTGTATGGCAGCTGCCAGATGCCTGCACAATAAATTTGGGGGTGAAAAGATGGATGGATGGGTGGATGGATGGATGGGTGGATGGATGGGTGGGTGGATGGATGGGTGGGTGGATGGATGGAGGGATGGAAGGATTATGGGTGGGTAGAAGGGAGGAGAAAGGGAGGGAGGGAGGAAGGAGACATAGATGGGCAGATGGTGGGTGGAGAAATGGGAAGATAGGGACATGGATAATTAAAAGAGTAGATGAGAAGATGAACAATTGGATGGAGGGAAGGAGCCAAAAATAGAAAGATGGATGAATAGATTCCAGCTTTATCATTTATAGTCCAACAAGTTAATTTCTCTGTCACTCAGTTTCCTCGTATGTCTTAGTCTGTGCAGCTGCTAAAACAAAATACCACAGAATGGATGCCTTATAAAGAGCAAACATTTATTTCTCACCTTTCCAGAGACTGGGAAGTCCAAGGTCAAGGCACCAGCGAACTCAGTGTCTGGCGAGAGGCCTCTCCCTGGTTCATAGTTGGCTCTCTTCTCATGTGTCCTCACAGGGCAGAGGGGCAAAGGAGCCCTTTGGGGCCTCTTTTATAAAGGCACTAATCTCATCCATGAGGGCTCCACCCTCATGACCCAATCACCTCTCACAGGCCCCACCTCCAAATACCATCACATTGGGGATTATGTTCCAACATAAGAATTCTAAAGGGATTCAGTCACTCAACACCATCTCTATTTTAGAGAGAGTGTGTGGGCAGAGGAAGGGGCAGAGAGAGAGGGAAAGGGATAGGGAGAGACTCTCAAGCAGACTCCCCACTGAGCAGCGAGCATGATGAGGGCTCCCATCTCAAGACCCTGAGACAAAGACCTGAGCCAAAACCAAGGGTCAGATGCTTAACCAACTGAGCCACCCAGGTGCCCCAACAGCATCATATTTAAAGCAGAGTTCACGAAAGTACCCACCTCACGGAGTTGGAGTGGGGATTTAATGTGTCAATCCTATCCAAAATTTGAAATCCCTCTTCCTTTCCAACCCCGTCCTCCACCCTTCCCCCACCACCCTTCCCACGGTGGCCTTCCCCACCTCAGTGAATAGCACTGCCTCCACTCAGCTGAAAACAGGGATCATTCTTGATTCTTCCCATCCTGTCCGCCCGCCTCAGTTCATCAACATACCCTGTTGGGTTGTATCAAAGCATATCCACTTTCTTAAGCCCACCTGGTGCAACCATCACCCTCATTCATGCTGACAATGCCAACAGCCTCCTATCCGCTCTTCCCCTTTTGCAATCCATTCTCACCACTACTCTATGACTCTTGTTAACATATAAGGGGGACGATTAGCTGTAAATTTCTCTTATAATAAAATCAAATTCTTCACCTTCTCCTATAAGGCCCCTGTCCACCTCTTCTGACTCATCTCCAGTTGCCGCCTTGCCAATTATGATTTGGGAACCTGCTCTTTCAATGTACCGAACATGCCAAATTTTCCCATTTCACTTCTGTGCACTTGGCACATGACTAGCTGCTGCTTATCTCTCAAATGTCAGCTTATATGTTACTACCTTAGAGAGGCCTTCCACAGCCACCTCATTTAAAGTGGATTCCCTCTGTTACCCTCTGTCCCAGACACGTGCCTGCTTGCTTCTTTCCTTCCTAGCATTTACTACACTTCAAAATTACTTTCATTTGAATTTCTGCCCAATTAGAAGTAACTCAAAGGTAGAGACTACATCTGTCTCATTCACCACTTTAAAGATTTTATTTATTTATATGACAGACAGAGATCACAAAAAGGGAGAGAGGTAGGCAGAGAGAGAGAGGAGGAAGCAGGCTCCCCACTGAGCAGAAAGCCTGATGTGGGGCTCGATCCCAGGACCCTGGGATCATGACCTGAGCCAAAGGCAGAGGTTTTAACCCACTCAGCCACCCAAAGGCCCCACATTCACCACTTTATTCCCAGAAACTAGCACATAGTAGATGCTCAGTACATATTTACTTGAATGAGTAAATGACCAATGATTAACCTGGAGCAAAGATTGCATAGTAAATCCTTTACATAGTAAAGGATTATATCCACAATATGAAAAGTGCTCCTTCAAATCAATAAGAAAAAGATAACAGTCCAATTAGAAAAAAAATGAGGATATACACAGACAATTGACAGAAAAAGAAATGTACATATGTTGAATGATTCAATATGTCAGGTTATTCATATATAATATTTCTGAGCTTCACAACAAACCTGCAACAACAACAAAAAGGACAATCCAGATGTCTATTAGTAGGGGACTGGTTGATCTAACATGATGGACAACTCTGCAGATGAAGGTAAAATAAGGTATATTTGTATACACTGTACAGTACTGATCTCCAGGATATGAAGTGAAGAAAGCAAGGTGGGAACAGGGTACATAGTGAGAGAGACCTAAGAGAAGGGTCACAAGGGGGCTTTAGGAGCACTGGTAATGCCCTTTTTGTGGGCTTGGGTGGCAGTGATATGGGTTCCCCCCTTTGCGATAACTCGTAAAACTGCACAGTTGCATGCACGTTTCTGTAAGCATGTCGTATTTCAAAAAAGAAAGTTTTAAAACGAATAAAATCATAATCTCTGAAAATTCTTGGCCAGAGTGTGTGTGTGTGTGAGAGAGAGAGAGAGAGAGAGAGAGATTGAGAGAGAACAACCAAGTGAAGCACTCACTCTGGGCCAGGCCTTGTTCTAGGTACTGGGCGATACAGCAATGAATGGAACAGACCAGTTCATTCTCCTGGAGGTTTTTAGTAATTTCTCATAGTAGCACTTGTTTTGCTTTGTGGAATGAATACAAGGATAAATATTAATATTATAAAATTACGAGTCACAAATTCCCAATACTTATGCAGAATCCACTCACTCCTCCCTCTGTACCCTGATCTTGTCCTTCCTTGTCTGCTACCTAACCCACCACAGCAGTCTCCCCCTTGGTCTTCCTGCTTTCAAGGCAACTCCCACACTGTTTCCCACCTGCAGACAGTGTGCTCCCATGTCAGATCACACCCCTTCTCTGTTCAAGAACCTTCCATAGCTTCAGATCACTCAGAATAAAAGCCAAGTCCTCCCCGTGGCACACAAGGCCCCACACAATTTTCCCTGCTCTCGTCTGCTTCCACTCTGCGGGCTAACTCTGCCCCAACCACACCCTTCACTGCTTCTCCAACCCTCCATACCCTCCCTGCCCCAGGCCCTTTGCACATACAATCCTCGCTACCTAGAACTCTCTTCCCCCAGATAGGGCCATACCTCACTCTTCACCTCTTTTAGCTCTTTGCTCAAGTCACCTGATGCATTCCTTGACCACCAGTGAAGAAATGTCACCCCTCCTCTAACAGTCCTCTCTTCTTTCCCTGCTGTTATTTCTCCAAAGCACCTTTATTGCCTTCTAATATCTTGGTTGGTATCTGTTTCTCCCACTAGAAGATGAACTCCGGAAGGGTGGGGATTTGGATGTGTTCATTGCTGTATTCTCAGTGCATAGGGCACCTGGTGCATAAATGCTTATCAAGCCCAGAGTCTTCCCTGTTCTTAGCGGGGGAATGGGTCAGGGAAAGTTTTCCAGTATAGAGGGGCCTTAGGTAGTTAATTATAGAGAAGAGATGAGATGCCTGGGTGGCTCAGGTCATAATCCCAGGGCTCTGGGACTGAGCCCCACATCGGGCTCCCTGCTCAGCCAGGAGCCTGTTTCTTCCATTTCCTGTGCCGCTCCCCCTGCTTGCAAGTAAATACATAAAATCTTAAAAAAAAAGAAGAAGAAGAAGAAAGGAAGGAAGGAAGGGAGGGAGGGAGAAAAAGAAAAAAGGAAGGGAGGAAAGAAGGAAAGAAGGGAGGAAGGGAAGGAGGGAGGAAGGAAGGAAGTGAGAAAGAGGGAAGTAAGGAAGGAAGAAAGGTAAAGAAGGAAAAAAAATAGAGAAGACGAGCAGAGGGCACAAGGCGTATGAAGGCCTGCTGATGAGCCCCGATTACCCGGAGACTCACAACCGCAAAGGGGAAGCAGGAAGCGCGATCACCGTAGCGACCGCAGCGCAACCAGCGTAAGCAGCGCAAGCAGCGCAAGCAGCGCGTAAAGACAGCGGAGGGGGGAGGGGTGCCGTGCGAGGCTCACGAAGCCCCGCCCACAGCGCGCACAGGGGGCCGCGGACGCAGCCTGGGCTCCGAGGGGCGGGGTTGCGAAGATGCGTCACGCGCCGTACGACGCCGCGCGTGCGCTCCTTTCCACGTGCGAAAGCTCCAGACTCGTGTAGTCTGGGTCGCTCCAGAAGAGTCCTGAGCCGGGGAGCTGAGCTCTCGCCATGAAGCCAGGTGCAAGCCGCGGTTGGGGTCCAGGGTTAGGGGTCAGGGACTGGAGCCGGCGGAAATCGAAGCGCCAGACCGGCGTCGGAGGGGCGGGGCCTTGGCTTAGGGGCAAGGGCTCCGGTGTCTTGTGGGGTCGGGGTCCTGGTTCCGGTCTCCTGTGCCTAGGGGGTATTGGTTCCGCCCTGTGATGGTCGCCGAGCTTGGGGTTCGGGTTCCTGGTCTGGAGGTGTGTGACTGGCTTTGGGGGTTCCAGTCGTGAGTCGAGCATATTGGGCTTGAAATGGGGGGGGGGGTTCCTGAACTAGGATTCATCTCACTGAGGCCATTAGGGGTCTTGGTTGTTGGGCTGGGGGGTGGCAGTCGGGAGTGCTGACCCGGAGTCTGGATTCAGGCATCTGGGGGCTTGGATCTCAGGCCGTGGGATTTGGGGTTAATGTCTTGGTTCACAGGTGGAGAGTCTCGATTTGGGGTCGGGGAGAACTCCCGTTTGCTTCCTGTGTCCCCGCCGCAACGACCATCCATCCCCTTAGGTCCCGGGCCAGCTTCTCAGAGAGGGCCCAAGTGAGTGAGGAGTGCTGCTTTGACAGTGCGTGGCCTTCTGTGTCCCACTTTCCCGCTCTCTACTCTCCCGAGAGGCGGGTCTCTGAGGTTTGAGTGATCGTGATTCTCAACTCGGGTGAGATGAACCTTCACAAGCCCAAGATAGGCTTAGCTTGGGGTGGGGGGGAAATAGAGGACTTGAGTGATTTTATTCATTTGATTTTCCCCGAGGTTCTCATGAACCCACCCCACCTCCATGGTGGAAGATTGATGACAGTCCAGGCTTTGACAGTAGGAAGGTCTTAGTTCATAAATTTCAGTGCTGGCTTTGTTTCTTAAGCTACTGTGTGACCTTGGGCAAGTGGCTTTACCTCTCTGAGTCTCGGTTTTCTTTTTTTTTTTTTTTAAAGATTTATTTTATTTATTTATTTGACAGACAGAGATCACAAGTCGGTTAGAGGCAGGCAGAGAGAGAGGAGGAAGCAGGCTCCCCACAGAGCAGAGAGCCCGATGCAGGGCTCGATCCCAGGACGCTGGGATCATGACCTGAGCTGAAGGCAGCGGCTTAAATCCACTGAGCCACCCAGGCGCCCGAGTCTCGGTTTTCTTGTCAGTAAAATGGTTTCCGGTTATAATTTAGCAAGATCGTGTTAAGAAAAAATAGCATACCATGGTAATCTTTTTGCAATATTTAAGTGTACAAATCGACGGGTTGTACACAGTAGCCTTACACGATGCCATATGTCAGGTCTTAATAAAGCTGGGGGGAGAATAGCTCAAGGCTTGACACATAGTGCTGTCTCTAATTGTTAGCTTTATTGTTCTTTTTTTTTTTTAAGATTTTTAATTTATTTATTTTGACAGAGAGAGATCACAAGTAGACAGAAAGGCAGGCGGCGGGGGGAGGGGGAAGCAGGCTCCCCGCTGGATCCCAGGACTCTGGGATCATGACCTGAGCCAAAGGCAGAGGCTTTAACCCACTGAGCCACCCAGGCGTCCCTTTATCGTTCTTCTTAAGAGGAGCAAAATTAGGATCTTTCTCCCTGGTGTCTTAGGTCTTTCTAAGTCAGGATGTACCCCTCCCCACAACTTGCTCCACTAGAGTTTGAAGAAATCTTCCCACTGTGACCCAGAAGGTCTGTTTCCTAGTGCAGATCTTTGTTATCCCTTAATCTTTTCCCTCCATGTGTGGAGAGATGGGGTCATCTGGTGGAGGGGGCAGCTGGGTTTGTGGATCCTTGTATCCCCTGTGAAACTCCCTTTCTCTTCAGCATTTGGAGATCGGATAAAATGGTGTGGGGGGTGGGGTGCTGGACTGTGTATCTCCCATCAGACACTGGCATGCAGGCAGGCACCCTATAATCTGATTCCCCCCAGGAATGGAGGAGACACCTTCCTCCTAACCCTTCCCTCATTGTTTTAGGCTATGAAGTTACAGAAGTGTTAAGAGTCAGCTCTTCACCGGGGCGCCTGGGTGGCTCAGTGGGTTAAGCCTCTGCCTTCAGCTCAGGTCATGATCTCAGGGTCCTGGGATCAAGCCCCGCATTGGGCTCTCTGCTTAGCAGGGAGCCTGCTTCCCACCCCCCCACCCCACCCCCCGCCAACCTCTGCCTGCCTCTCTGCCTACTTGTGATCTCTGTGAAATAAATAAATAAAATCTTAAAAAAAAAAAAAAAGGAGTCAGCTCTTTACAAAGGATTGAGTCTGGTTGAGAGAAGAAGCCTTGGGGAGATTTTGAGCAGGGACGTGAGGCAGTCTGATGGACGCATTTAATTTGATTTTTTTTTTTAAGATTTTATTTATTTATTTGACAGACAGAGATCACAAGTAGGCAGAGAGGCAGGCAGAGAGAGAGGAGGAAGTAGGCTCCCTGCTGAGCAGAGAGCCCGATGCGGGGCGATGCGGGGCTCGATCCCAGGACCCTGGGATCATGACCTGAGCCGAAGGCAGAGGCCTTAACCCACTGAGCCACCCAGGCGCCCCTGATGGACACATTTAGAAGGATCCTTCTGGCTTGTGTGTGTGTGTAAAGGATGTCAGGGAGCAGAAGTGGAAGCGGGCGCATCAGTGGGAAGCTTGTTGCTGTGATCTGGGAGGTGACAGCCTTGGACCAGGATGGTAGTAGTGGATCCGCCTGATACACTGTCCCAGTTTGGAAATGTATTTTGAAGATAGAGCCCGCAGCTTGTATGTGGGTATAAGAGAGGGGTCAAGGAGCCCTCGGGGCTTGGGCATGTGTAACCCGAAGGATGGAGTGTCGGTTTTCTGAGCTGCGGAAGATTGTGGGAGGAGAGCAGGGTTTAAACCAGCGAACCTCCTCCTAAAACTCCTGGAAAAGCGTGTGCGAATGTATAGTTTCCCTGAGGAGTGGGTGCTTTTAGTACATTTTTGTAAGCTCCCCAGGACCTGAAACGAATTAAGATACGTTTTGAGTATCTGGGCCTGAGAGTTGGCACCCGTGCCCCCATGCCCCCTGCCGTGGCCGCACTTCTCGGGTCTCTGTTACACAGGCCTGGGTTGAGTCTCTTAGGCCCAGTGGAGTCTCCCCTAAGAGGGAGGGCAAGGGGACTCTCCCTCCCTTCATTTGAACACTCCTATGCAAACTGTGTGCCAGGAGCTGTGTTGAGGGAAGTGCTTTGTGTGTATTAAGTCATTTATTCTTTGCAGCTCTGTGTGGTGGGTGCTGTGTTATCACCATATCTCTGTCTTACAGATGAAGTTCTGCAGGATTCCCATGAACCGTCCCTACTCTCTAGGGTCGGGAGTGGCAGCTCCATTGCCATGTATGGGACACATGAACTACTCGAGGGGAGGGGACCAGGGTTCTGGTCACCATGTCATCACCTGCTTCCTGAACAGAGAGGATGCTTTCTCCCCCTGAGGCAGAACGCAGGGGTGTAGGAGTCATCGGCACACAGCTCGCTGAATGTTTATTGAGCCACTTGGTGCCAAGAGTCGTGCATGGTTCTGGGGATGCAGTATGATCAAAACGACTAAAACATCCTGGTCCCTTGGGGCCTTGATTCTGGTGCAGGAGTCAGGCAGTAATAAAGAGTGCCATGTGTGGTGACTGATAGGAAAAACAAGAAAGCTGGGTAAAGGTAGGCAGCCCAAAGGCCTTTCTGGAAGGAACGTTTCATCGGAGATCTGAGCGCAGTGAGCAAGTGGGTGAGCCTAGCAAATGTCTCCAGGACCCAGGCAGTGGGAACAGCAGGTATAAAAAGGTTTTGGGATGCCTGGGTGGCTCAGTTAGGTAAGCCGCTGCCTTCGGCTCAGGTCATGATCCCAGAATCCTGGGATTGAGTCCCACATAGGGTTCCTTCCTCAGCAGGGAGCCTGCTTCTCTCTCTGCCTCTGCCTGCCAGTCTGCCTGCTCGTGCTCTCCCTCCCTCTCTCTCTGACATATAAATAAAATCTTTTAAAAATAATAATTAGTTAATTAAAATTAAATAAATAAGTAAATAAAAATAAAAGTTTAGAAGCTGGAGAGGGAGTTTGAGGAGGAAGAGCACAAAGAGCCCGGCATAGAAGGAGAGAGGTCACAAAAGTCAGCGGGAGCCAGAGATGGGGGGTGGTAGTTTTTCTTTGGACTACACATTTAAAATCACCTGGGGAGGGGCGCCTGGATGGCTCAGTGGGTTAAACCTCTGCCTTCGGCTCAGGTCATGGTCCCAGGGTCTTGGGATTGAGCCCTGCATCGCCCAGGCTCTATGCTCAGTGGGGAGCCTGCTTCCCCCTCTCTCCCTCTGCCTGCCTCTCTGCCTACTTGTGATGTCCGTCAAATAAATAAATAAAATCTTTTAAAAATAAAAAATAAAATCACCTGGGGAACTTTAAAAAGCCCTGTGCTCAGGCTCCTACACCAGACACCTAAACAGGATCTGTCCATTCCAGAGATTAGCCAAAGGTGAGAGTCACTGATTTCGGTCTTTGGAAGCCAGAGAAAGGAATTTTGGATGCATTTTCAGTGTGACAGAAAACCACTGAAGGGATTTAGGCAGAAGGATGAAGAGATCTGATTTCGTGGTTTGGGAAAGGTCAATCCCTAGCTGCCGTGTGGACAGGAGACTCTAGAGGGAGGTAGGGAGTAAAGGTAGGCCAACTCTTTAGGAGTACCCAGACTTAACTTTTAACACTTAAATTAGTAATAACGATAAAAAGTTTTTCATTTTCATCTTTAAAAAAGGTTTTTTTGAAGATTTTATTTATTTGAGAGAGAGTGCACAGGAGTGGGGGGTGGGGTACTGAGAGCAGAGGGAGAAGCAGACTCCCCTTCCTAGCCTTCAAAGCAAGGAAGGAGCCTGATGCAGGGCTCTCAGGATCCCAGGACCCTGAGATCATGACCTGAGCTGAAGACAGCCACTTAACCTAACCGACTGAGCCACCCTGGCATTCCTATGTTTTCATTTTTAACGGCGTTATGAAACATGAAGCTTTCCTAGCGTGTGAACATAGTAATGCATCTTTACAAAAACTCTGGCAAGTTTACTATTGAATAGTTGACATCAAGTGAGATCATTTTAAAGCATCACCAATGTTCACACTATTATCTTATAACTCGTGGGATTTGCTGAACGTCCGGCGGAGCTTGGGACCCCGGCACAGAAAAGTCAGCTGTTGAATCTGTTAGCACCAGAATTCCATCTGCTTCCGCCATGGTTACGGGCTCAGTGAAGTGGATGGGTTTGCTCTGACCTGAAGTGATGAAAATCAAGTCTCCCTGAATCTTTTCCCTTCAACTTTCAGTCCTGTTGACAAGCCCTAAATTGTTAATACATTGTCACTCACCCATAAAGGACGATTCAATTTTTTTTCTCGTTTTTTCCTCCCTGAGGTGGGAGAGACTTCTGCAGGTTTGTAAGCAGGGAGATCGGGTAGCAGGAAAGACATCATGCCCACCTCCCCTCCAGACCCAAGTTCAGAGGGTGGGAGGGCATGGAAATGTTGCCAGGGTCTGGGGGCCCCTGCTGCCACAATGAGCTGCTTCACACTAACACTGAAAATAGAGTGGATTCTGCAGATTTGCTATCTGACCCACAAAAGCAGAACTTTGACAGTAATCTCCATGTACCTAGGTGTTCCACCCCTACCCGAATCCCCACTATTTGAGTTTTACATTATCATCCTCTTGCCTGGGGATGGCGGGGTGGGGGGGGCGTGGCTTGTGGGTTACAGCCTGACATTATTTCATTTTAGTTGTTGCTGAACTTTATAAGAGATACTATGTTGGATGTGGTTTTCTTCAACTTGCTTTTTCACTTAACTTATGACTCTTTAAGATTTATTTACCTATTGGGCGCCTGGGTGGCTCAGTGGGTTAAGCCGCTGCCTTTGGCTCAGGTCATGATCTCAGGGTCCTGGGATCGAGTCCCACATCGGGCTCTCTGCTCAGCGGGGAGCCTGCTTCCCTCTCTCTGTCTCTCTCTCTCTGCCTGCCTCTCCGTCTACTTGTGATCTCTCTCTGTCGGATAAATAAATAAAATCTTTAAAAAAAAAAAAAGATTTACCTGTTGCGTGTAACTGTAGATCCTTGTGATTGTTGACGATGAATATTCCCCAGTTTTATCTGCTGTTGGAACCTCTGGGTTAGCCCCTGATTTTTCTGCTGTTGGGAGTATCAGGGACCCCTCCTGGTGGAATCGTGAGATGTAACTTCTCCAGCTTCATCGTGCTCTGATTCCTCTTTCTGTTGCCATTACAGGTTTCAGCCCCCGTGGGGGCGGCTTCGGTGGCCGAGGGGGCTTCAGTGACCGCGGTGGTCGTGGTGGAGGCCGAGGAGGCTTTGGCGGGGGCAGAGGTCGGGGTGGCGGCTTTAGGGGCCGAGGCCGAGGAGGAGGAGGAGGAGGACGAGGTGGTAAGTGACTTAGTGGTAAGTGACCCAGGCTTTGCCTGGGCTCGGGGTGAGGGGAGGGAAGAGATCATGGGATCTCCCTCTCTCACGGCCTCCCTGCCTTGCAGGTGGAGGTTTCCAGTCTGGTGGCAACCGGGGCCGCGGTCGGGGAGGAAAAAGAGGAAACCAGTCGGGGAAGAATGTGATGGTGGAGCCTCATCGGCATGAAGGTGAGTGAGGCGGGCCGGGAGCTGCCGAAGGTGGGGTGTGGTGGGGTGCGGCCCAGGGTCTTCACCTTGTGCTGTTTTCCTCGCTTAGGTGTCTTCATTTGTCGAGGAAAGGAAGATGCCCTTGTCACCAAGAATCTGGTTCCTGGAGAATCAGTATATGGAGAGAAGAGAGTCTCTATTGCGGTGAGAGCAGTGGCCAGCAGTCTATTCTCCCTGCCCCCACCACGTCTTACACGTGCCAGCCAGGGGGATCATCGTAATCCAGAAGTCAGATCCCCACTTCTGTGGGTCCTGGGTCCTCAGTGTGGCCCAGAAGCCCCTGCACATCCCCCTCTCTCCCCTCTGACCATACGGACCTCCTCTCTCCTCCCTCTGCCTGGAGTACGGCTCTCCCAGCTGTGCGCATGTGGCTGGTTCCCTTTCTCACAAGGCCACCTTACACCACCCGGTCTGTCAAAAGCAGCCCTCACTGCCCACCCTCTGCCCTGTTATCTCGTGTCATTTTCTTTATGGCCAGGCACACTCTTACTCAGGGCCTTCTGCTGCCTTTCCTGCTGCCTCGAATGCGCTTTCCCAGATAACTTGCTTGGCCCGCAGCTCCTTCAGGAGCCTCCTTTGGGGCTCTTGGCTGGCCACCCTGTCTCATCTTCTGCTGTTCCTCAACCCATTCCCCCTACTTCATTTCCTCTTTCCTGACTTGATCTTTGCCCTAGCAGCTGTCCCTGGCTACTGTACCATATGTGTTAGTTAGTTCAGTGTATACTTACTCCTTGAGGACAGGGGTCTTGGTCTCATTCAGTGTGCCTCCCTAGTGCCTGGCACAGGGTCTGGCCCACAGTCTGTGCTGGCACAGCGAATGTTTGGTGAATGAATGCACAGGTCTTGCTGTTAATGGATGTGATCTCTCGTCTCTCTGTTTATGGTCTGTCCCTGCCTCCTTCTACCTGAGTCGATAACCTCCATGAGAGGGCAGGTGCTGCAGCTGTCACGGTCACTAATGTGTACCTGTGTTTATCTCTTGAACAATGAGCAAGCGCTCAGAGCCCTGGGGCGAAGGGCAGTGGGGTCTAGCAGAAAAGCCTGGCACTGACTTCCCCCGCCTCTCCCGGCCTAGGAGGGCGATGACAAAATCGAGTACCGTGCCTGGAACCCCTTCCGCTCCAAGCTGGCAGCAGCAATCCTGGGCGGCGTGGACCAGATCCATATCAAGCCAGGGGCCAAGGTGCTCTACCTTGGGGCTGCATCAGGCACCACTGTCTCCCACGTCTCTGACATTGTAGGCCCGGTGAGTGAATGGGGGGAGAAGGAGGGGTGAGTCAGGGCAAATGGTGAGGTGGAAGGGAGGGAGAGGTGTGGCTTGGGGCTAGGCCCTTCCTGGAGAGCACCTGTGGGAGAAAGAGCAGCTCCAAGCATCCGGTCTCCAAAGCCTCATTTAGTCTCACTCCTGAGTTCCTGGTCTGGAGGGAAGGGACATGGGTGTGGAGTAAGTGCAGTTAGAGGGGCCCAGGGTGGAGACAGTTGGAATTGTTTGCCCTCTTTCAAAACGTTTGTCCCCAAGTCTCGTCTTCTGGTTTCTCTTAAAAGAACAGATGTCAGTTTCTGGGCCTGCATTTCTGTGTCGCTGTGCAGGCTCCCTGGTTAGAGGACCCCAGCGCAGCTCACTTCAGGAACCCCTGCTCCTCCTCATGACTGTAGTCTGTGTCATTTAGTGGTTAAAAACCCCAGGCTCGGATGTAGGCATTTAACAGTGAGGTGGCCTTCGGCAAGTTATGGAAACCCTCTGAGCCTCAGTTTACCCTCTGGAATATCAGGTTGCCTTGAAGCTAAAGGAGTGAATTCCTATAAAGTACTTAGAGCAGTCCCTGGCCCATTGTAAGCTGTTAGGACTTCATTGCTGTGCCCTGGCTTCCTCATTTGAGGCCTATATTGGGGGACTGGGCTCTCAGATCAAGTCAAGAGGGACCGAGTAACCGTTGGCAACAACAGTTGTCAAACGGCAGGATTTTGATTCAGGGATTTGAAGGGACGCTACATGCAGTGTTCATGCCCAAAAGTAGGTGTCCCATCTAAGAACTGGGATCAGTGTTGTTTTGTTTTGTTTGTTTGATTTTAAAGATTTTATTTATTTATTTGACACAGAGGGAGACAGCAAGAGAGGGAACACAGGCAGGGGGAGTGGGAGAGGGAGAAGCAGGCTTCCCACTGAGCAGGGAGCCTGATGGCGGGGCTCTATCCCAGGACCCTGGGGATCATGACCTGAGCTGAAGGCAGACGCTTAACAACTGAGCCACCCAGATGCCCCTGGGACCAGTGTTTTTATTATTTGATTTATTTTAGGATGGTCTAGTCTATGCAGTCGAGTTCTCCCACCGCTCTGGCCGTGACCTCATTAACTTGGCCAAGAAGAGGACCAATATTATTCCTGTTATTGAGGATGCTCGGCACCCGCACAAGTACCGCATGCTCATCGGTGAGGGCTCTGGGGGTTGGCTCAGCTTGTGTAGGCCAGGCCACGCCAGGGTTCCTGGAAGAGGTGGCCAGAGCCCCTATTGGAATGGAATCAGAGTGGATGAGCAAGCCTTCTGAGTCTGTTGGAATGAAGAGGGTGAGGGGAGCTGGGTGGGGTTGTGGAGCTTGGGTGTTGGGCACCCTCATACGTCCCGCCTCCCTCTAAAATATGGTACTTGGCATGCTGCGCCTGGCTTACGTATAACAGCCCCCTTCAGAGGTCCTCCTCCTCATCACCTGGGGCGATCATAACCCAGAAAGCATAAACTGAGTGTGGTCTGGCCCAGAGGGACCCATTGTGACTATTACTGTGTTTAAAAAAAATTGGAAGCATAATGTAAAACTGGAATTCCTTGTAAACCACCCTCAGAGGTAACCAATACGAGCAATGTTTTGTCCGCTTTCCCCAGTTTAAAAAAATCGGTTTTCATTATACCATGTTTTTATTCAGTCACATTGGCTTAAAAATAATACTTTGCATTCCTCTGGTTTTGAGTTGTTTTTCCCCCCCATGCATTCATACCATACCCTTTGTCCTGCAATGTATGTCACTTTTGACAGTCCCGCAGACACTTTTGCCTGTAAGTGCTCACCTTTACTTGCCTTTTTGATGACGTGTCTGTCTCCCCTCCCCCCCCACCCCAAACCTGGGAGCGTCTCAAGGGCAGGGTCCAGGTTTGACTTGTCTCTGTGTCCCCCACACCTGGCCTAGGGCTGGCCACAGAGTAGGTGGCAATCGTGGTTCACAAGAGGAATGAGTGGATAGTGTGATTGGGTTTTGGACCCATCCTGGGAGCACAATGGAGGAAAGGGGACCGGTGGTATGAAAAGAAACTGGAAGCAGGAAGACTCTGGCAGGAATCTGCTGGTGATGGGGCCTCATGGGAGGAGCTGGGAAGGTGGGGTGGATCCAGCTTGTAACTGTCACTTCTTTCTCCCTAGCAATGGTGGATGTGATCTTTGCCGACGTGGCCCAGCCAGACCAGACCCGGATCGTAGCCCTGAATGCCCACACTTTCCTTCGAAACGGAGGACACTTTGTGATTTCTATTAAGGTGCGGGGCTGGGAGGAGTTTAAGATGAAGTGGTAGTACCTTTGTAACTGCCAAGCAGCTACTCAAAAACAAGGGGCCCTCCATCCTCCTAATCCAGACAGTCTATTCCCAGACTCTATCCCTGCCCCCCCAGCCCCTAGTCAAATAGCACATGATGGAAAATGTCTGCAAAACTAAAAGGCTTTTAGTTTAAATAGGCAAAGAATGGTCAAGTGCATGATCGTGGAGTTGACCATCTGAGTTTGAATTCCAGCTTGCACTGATTCTGAGCAAGTTACCTAACCTATGTGCCTGCCTGTTTCTTTATGTGTCAAGTAGAGGGATTAGTCATCTCTCTTTTAGTGTTGATATAAGGATTAAATTTATCAATATATATGTAGTGTTTAGAATAGAGCCTGGTATAAAATTTTATTTATGTATTTATTTTTAAGATTTATTTATTTGAGGCAGTGAGCACAAGCAGGAGAGGGAGAGGGAGAAGCAGGCTCCCTTGCTGAGCAGGGAGCCCGATGCCAGGCTCTATCCCAAGACCCTGTAATCATGGCCTGAGCTGAAGGCAAACACTTAACCAACTGAGCCACCTAGGCGCCCCTAAAATAAACTTTAGATGAATGCTAGATGCAATCTGAAAAATGTTTTATTTTGAAATAGGGATTTTCAGCCAGATTCACCATTCGTTAGCCTTTTGTTACATTTATTTTAGTATTCTCAGCATCATTATTATTGTTAAAGAAGAGAAAGTAAGAGGGGAAAAAAGAAAAAAACCTGGGTATAAAATTAAAACACTGGCTTTAAGATAAATAGGTCTCTGTGTGAAGTCCAAACCAAATTGGAAAACTTCTCTAACGAAGTCTTTCCCTACATTTCCAAAACCTGAGTTTCACAGAGTTTCCAATGAAAACAAATACTGCTGGTTTAAAGAGCACAAAAATAGGGACAAGAGCCCAAAGCCTTGCTGCGAACTTAAATTCTGTCTTCTGTAGGCCAACTGCATTGACTCCACGGCCTCTGCTGAGGCTGTGTTTGCCTCTGAAGTGAAGAAGATGCAGCAGGAGAACATGAAACCCCAGGAGCAGCTGACCTTAGAGCCGTATGAGAGAGACCACGCCGTGGTGGTGGGTGTGTACAGGTGAGCAGGGGCAGGCAGCCTGCGCAGACAGAGCCCTGCGGGTCAGCGTTGGTGGGAGTGCCCCAGATGGTGACAAGCTCTGAATCGCCTCTCTCCTTCCTCGCACAGGCCACCTCCCAAGGTGAAGAACTGAACCCCCCTTCCATCTGGATTGCCAAGAGATTATGTTGCTACTGTTTCACGTGTGTTTTTCTATTAAAAGACTTATCCAGGCGCACCTGGGTGGCTCAGTCGCTTAAGCGTGGACCTCTTGATCTCAGCGCAGGTCTTGATACCGCGGTCGTGAGTTCAAGCGCAGCCTTCTTTAAAAATTCAACCGTCACCACTGTGGGCTGAGCAGCGACCGCCATTCCACAGGGCGCGTGCGCCGTTCACCAACTGGCACGGGAGTTGGGGTGGGCAACTTCATCTGGTCGCTCGTGCGCATGCTCTTTTCTTGGCTGCCTTTTGCGCAGTCGTAACCCGGATTCTGACGCCTGGGCGGGGTTGATAGCATACAGTGCATGTCGGCCGGTGAGCCTCGCTGCGCGCAGGCGCGGAGTGTTACCCTTGGTCACGTGGGGGAAGCGGAGTGGGGGCGGAGCCCGGGGTGGGGGGGCCGGTTTGTTGTGGTCGCCATTTTGCTGGTTGCATTACTGGGTAATCGGGGCCCTGGCTCGCCGCGTCCGCCGGATACCTTCAGCCAGTGGGCAGGTCTGAGCTCGGGCTTCCCGAGCAGCTTGAGTCCCCTTGCCCGCGCCCTCAGGTAACAACGCGGCTACAGGTGGGGCGGCACGAGCTCGCGGGAAGGGGGCAGTACAAACCCGCCCTGCCCGCGTCGCTGCCAGACTTAGCACGAGGCCGAGGGAGGAGAGCAGGGGCCGGCGGGCAGGTGCAGTGCAGGCCGTGCCTGACGATTCATAGTCGGATTCTTGGAAGGGGCCCACCCCGAGGGAGCAGTTTTGGGAGGGCGACTGGGAGGGGGTAGCGGGGCCCCGCTCCCGCCCTTTGTTTGGGCTCGGCTCCTCTGGCTGCATCGTCGTCGCCTAGCAACAGCCGTTCTGAGCTGCGATTGGTTGAGCTCTTGGCAGCAGCAACCAATGGCACGGTTGTTGCCATGGCAGGTGCGGACTGCCAAGCTCAGTCCGGCCCCGCCCGCCGGGGCTCCGCCGACCGGGGCGGGCCTCCAGGGTGGGGGGCGGGACGCCTGGGTCCCCAGGGGCGGGTGGCTGTTCGGGGCGGGGCCGGCGGGGCGAGGGTTAACCCGCCCCTCCCCCGTCCACCTGCTTTCCCCCTTCCCCCGCGTGCCCCGGGCTGACCCTCGTTCCCTCTCCTCCCCGCCCCCGGCGGCGGCGGCGGCTGCTGTTGTCACCCACCGGGCCGCCTGTCCCTCTTGCCCTCCCCGCCGCGGGGCTTGCTGGGCCGGCCGGCCGGGCCGGGACAGGCGGCCGTCTCCTCTCTGCCGCCACCGCCGCCATGCTGGCCGCTCGCCCACCCCACTGGGGGCCCCACCGCGCCCCAGCCCCCCGTGGGCCCCGCGCCAACCCTGACCCGGGTAGGGGGTGGGTGCTGGGAGAGACGGTCCTGCTGTGGGAGGGCCCCAGGGAAGAGGTTGTTTCGGGTGAGGGGCGGGGGAGCGCCAAGAGAGAGGAGGGATCCTGGAGTGGCAAGGCTTGGCATAGGAGAAAGGGATTGACATGGGAGAAGGCCTGTGGGGAGAGGATTTTGGTGTGGCAGGTACTCTGGGAGGGGAGAACTCTATGTGATATTTGGGGAATTTGGTTCTGGGGGCCTTCTAGGAATGGGCACAGTTGTGGATTGACTCTGATGTAGAGAAGAGTAACTGGAGAAAGGGCCCTGGTAGGAATATTGGATGGGGGAGGAGGGGAAGATCCAGTGTAGGAGAGAGAAGGGCGAGTGAAGAGACGCCTCCTCCTTGCTCCCATCAGGAGAAGTGAGCCTTGATTGGGAGGGGGAACCATGGATTAATATGGGGAAGATCCCTGATGTGGCACAGAGAAAGTACCTTGGGGGGGGGCTGATGTGGGAGAAAATGGTATAGGGATGAGGTCTTGGCATGGTATGGGGAGGGTCCCCTGGGAAGGGGGTGCCCTGATGCATGAGAATGTCATAGGGGTAGGATTCTTTTATATAGAGACAATCCTATGTAACAGGATAACCTTGGTGTGGTCCCCAGGACCCTGATGCGGTTTTAGGGGCCTGCAGAGGACTCTGCTATGGGTTTGGAGGGGACCCAGAGTTCTCTCATGTGGTTTGGGGGATCCTAGAGTTCTCTGGATTTAGGGATTTACTGGGAAGGGTAGATCTTGAAGTGCAGGGATCTTGTGTGAGGGGGCGCTGGGGAGGGCCACAAGCAAAAATGGGAACCAAAGAGTGAACCCTACTCCCTATTCTGTCTGTGGTTTCTTTTTCTTCTCTTCCTCCCCCCGATTATTGGTGTCTTTCTGTCCTTTCCTTTCATGCCCTATATCCCTGCCTGGCTTTCAATCATCCCCGTTCATATGGTCCCCTCTTTGCGCCACCTATTTCATTTATTTGGTAATCATTTGTTGAGGGACTCTGCTGTGCCCCCCCCCCCACCGCCCCACCCTCTCTTTCCCCTTTCTACATTGCCACCTGTTGTTCTTTTTCTCCTCTCCCTGTGTGTTGCCTTCTTTCTGATGTCCACCTCTTTCCCGCCTGGCCCTTTCCCACACGTCCCCTTGTTCCATGTTGTTCCCCTGCCTCCCGCCTACTCTCAGGTCTCAGCGGCGGTGGCAGCCGAGGTGCAGGATGCGAGAAGGCGCCCCCCGGCCGGGCTCCCGCTCCAGGCCTCGCTCCCCTGCGGCCCTCTGAGCCCACCATGGCCGTTCCACCAGGCCATGGTCCCTTCTCTGGCTTCCCGGGGCCCCAGGAGCACACGCAGGTATGCGTTCAGCTGGCTCCTCACCTGCCTGGGGTAGGGGGAGGCTGGGGATCGAAGGGTCTTGGGGGTGAAAGATATTTTGGTTACCCAGATCAGCTTCCCGGGGGCAGGAAGGGCCCATCTGGAGTGGAAGAGAATAGAGGAGTTGCTGGCTGAATCTGTTTGGAGAGCCAGGGTTCAAATCCTGACATGGTGGTTAAATGTCTCGGGTTCTCCCTGCTTTAGTTTTCTGTTCTGTAAAGCAGAACCAAGAATGATACCTACCTCACAGCGTTGCTGCGAGGTTAAACAAGTTAATGAAATGCATGTAAAATGCAGAGAACGGTGCTTGGCACCTAGGAAACACTCAATGAATGTTGACCAAGGGAAAAAAGGTCGAGTAAAAGACAGGCTGGCAGGGTGAAAGGCAGTGAAGTTTGAGCCAAAAGGATCTTGGAGCCAGCAGCATCTAACGGTATAGAGTCAATATTCCAGGGTGGACACTATCAAGGCTCTGAACTGTAGGGCTTGAAGCTCGATGGAGTGGGAGGTCCAGGCTGCTGGATCCCAAAACACTGGGCAGAAACATGCAGAGTTGGGGGTGAGGGATGGGGCGACCCCACGGGATGAGGGTAAAGCCTCATGGCAGCCCTCAAGATGGGACACCCAGAATGGATGGTCTCAGGTGAAGGACTGGGAAGGACAGCCCACATTTTCTATCTAATCTCTCCCACAGAGGTTCAGAAAGGAGTAAAGGTGTGGGATGAAAGGTCAAGGGTAAACAGTTCATCATTCATTCACTCAGCAAATCTCCGATGACCACCCACTATGTGCCAGGCCCTGCTCCAGGCACTGCAGATACAGCAAGAACAAGACAGTCTCTGCCCTTGGGGAATTTCTATCTTGGTGGTTGTCTCACAGGAACCAAGTAAATCTGTGTGTGGTAAAGATAACCCAGCCATCCAGAGGGTTCTCCCATGGTCTGAGGTGAAGGCCTATCCTCAGTGCCCACCCCCCCGGCCCACAGGTATTGCCTGATGTGCGGCTGTTGCCACGGAGGCTGCCCCTGGCCTTCCGGGACGCGACCTCAGCCCCGCTGCGCAAACTCTCCGTGGACCTCATCAAGACCTACAAGCACATCAATGAGGTGGGTGGGGGGCTAGGGAGCAGGGGACCTCGCTGGGGGCTGAAGGGTCCTGGCTGCCAGCACAGGTCACTCAGCTGTCTTTATCTTCTGGCTGGCTGGCTGGCTGGGCAGGTATACTATGCGAAGAAGAAGCGGCGGGCCCAGCAGGCACCACCTCAGGACTCGAGCACCAAGAAGGAGAAGAAGGTCCTGAATCATGGTTATGATGACGACAACCACGACTACATTGTGCGCAGCGGCGAGCGCTGGCTGGAGCGCTACGAGATTGACTCACTCATCGGCAAAGGCTCCTTTGGCCAGGTGTGGGAGGCCCCCCTCTACCCTGGCCCTGGGATCGGGGCATCCACTGATGTTGACCCACAAAAGAGTGGTGCCCTGCTCTGTCCCACATCCCCTTCCCCCCATTTCCTCACTTTATGACATGCCCCGCCCCGGCAGGTGGTGAAAGCCTATGATCATCAGACCCAGGAGCTGGTGGCCATCAAGATCATCAAGAACAAAAAGGCCTTCCTGAACCAGGCCCAGATTGAGCTTCGGCTGCTGGAGCTGATGAACCAGCACGACACGGAAATGAAGTACTACATAGGTGAGGCCTGGGGCAGTGGTACTCCCAGTACAGAATGGGGCTGGTGTCTTTAGGGCAAGGGCTGGTCTGTAATTCCCTGATATCAGTGATTCTCCTGCCGCCTTCATGACTTTTGCCCTATGCCCATGATGGTGCCAGTCGGAGTTTATTGCATGCTCGCCGCTGCAAGCCTATTGCAAGCACTTTTCATGAATTAACTGGTTTCAGTCTGACCACAGCCCTGGGGGGAAGGGGCATCTTGGCCCACAGCTTGGAGAAGAGAACAGGCATGTAGATGCTATCACTTGGATAAGGTCACGACGTTTGTACTCCGGGGCTGTAATCTCACCAGGTAGTGGGCTCCAGCACCTGTCCTCTTAACATCTATGTCAGTCTTTTTCCTCTTTCCCATACTCATTGATTGCTCTTAGAAAAAGCAAGTGCATTGAAAGAGTGTGTTTCCTTAAATACACATCCTTACCCTAAATGGAAAGCCAGTATCCGCTGCACAAAAATAAACAACTGAGACTAAAACAATGTTAGAAAATTAAGTGAGGAAATGTAGAAGGGCATTAAAGACCCATTGGCACCAAAAGGAAACGTTCTCTTTGGTTTATCAGAAAGTTTGACAAGATGGGGCGCCTGGGTGGCTCAGTGGGTTAAGCCTCTGCCTTCAGCTCAGGTCATGATCTCAGGGTCCTGTGATCGAGGCCCACATCAGGCTCTCTGCTCGGCAGGGAGCCTGCTTCCCCTTCTCTCTCTGCCTCTCTGCCTACTTGTGATCACTCTGTGTCAAATAAAATCTTTAAAAAAAAAAAAAAGTTTGACAAGAGACTTGAAGAGAATGAACTTGTCTTTATCACGGAAATCATTCTCTTGATGTGACTCAAGTTCTAGACCATATAAAAACGACCTGACTAGCCGCCGCTTCCTGTGGGCATCCCACAGTTTGGCCAGGGCTGCAGAAGCAGAATCCCCGATCAACTTCCGGCCTCTCTTATTACTGTGTGCCCCGGGCCGCCTCTGGCCCTCTCTGAGCCTCAGCTCCTCCGTCGGCCCCTCTCCACCCCCTTGCCCGCAGTGCACCTGAAGCGGCACTTCATGTTCCGGAACCACCTGTGCCTGGTGTTCGAGCTGCTCTCCTACAACCTGTACGACCTCCTGCGCAACACGCACTTCCGCGGCGTCTCGCTGAACCTGACGCGGAAGCTGGCGCAGCAGCTCTGCACAGCGCTGCTCTTCCTGGCCACGCCCGAGCTCAGCATCATTCACTGCGACCTCAAGCCAGAGAACATCCTGCTCTGCAACCCCAAGCGCAGCGCCATCAAGATCGTGGACTTTGGCAGCTCCTGCCAGCTTGGCCAGCGGGTGCGGCACGGGGCGGTGCGGGATGGTGTGGGGGCGGGGCTCCCAGTATGGGTGTGGGTGTGGTCCGGGCGGGGGCGGGGCCAGCTGGTGACTGGCGTCCGAGGGGCGGGGCGGGGGTTGTATGGTGCTGCCCGACGTGGCCGGTGCTTGAAGGATAGTATTGGGACGGGGTGTTGGCGGCACAAAGTCGTTAAGGCCAGTGAATGGGAGAGGTAAAGGAGAGGGCCGCAGGGTATAGTACCCAGTAGGAAAGAAAGAGAAGCCCGAGGAGACAGGGCCAGCTTTGGGCGGTTGGAGGGGGCAGGGTGGAGTCGGTTTGGTAAGCCAGGAGTGGCACTTGGATAAGTTTGCTGACCCTGTGCTTTTAATGCTGTGGAGGAAGTGTGGGGCGGGTGCTTTAGTTTTGCAGCTTTGTGTGAACAGGCATTTGAGATGGCTTGGAAAGGGTCTGGATTGGGTGTGTGGCAAGGGCCTTGGGCTCACACACTGCTGACCTTCGATAACCAAGAGAGGCCCAGGGTCAGGCTTTGGGATGGAGATCTGGGTCAGACTAGGCCACCAGAGACTTCTGAGGCTGATGAATTAAATGATGGTGGTGGCTCCTGGAAGGTGGGTGCTGATAACCTCAAGGTTTGGAGCCCCTATCCTCCGTTTTCATGGAAGGAAGCTTATCTTAGCCTTGGGTATGTCAGCAGCACCATTCGAGGAGGCTGGGGCCTCTGACTGTGGCCCTCTAACCTGCTTCACCCCCAGATCTATCAGTACATCCAGAGCCGCTTCTACCGGTCGCCTGAGGTGCTCCTGGGTACACCCTATGACCTGGCCATTGACATGTGGTCCCTGGGCTGCATTCTGGTGGAGATGCACACCGGAGAGCCCCTCTTCAGTGGCTCCAATGAGGTGTGCTCCCGGGGAGGGGGGTGTGCTGGAGGGGGCAGAGGCCCGGCTGGGCTGGCCTGCTAACCCTGACTGCCCACCTGCTCACAGGTGGACCAGATGAACCGGATAGTGGAGGTGCTGGGCATCCCACCAGCCCCCATGCTGGACCAGGCACCCAAGGCTCGCAAGTACTTTGAACGGCTGCCTGGGGGTGGCTGGACCCTACGAAGGACAAAGGAACTCAGGAAGGTGCGGCCCCTGCCCCGTGCCGCTCCTCCCACCCTGGTGGCCCCTCACTCTCTCACACTTGGGGCTTCCTTTCTCCCTGCTTCCTCTCCCTTGTGTCTTTCCCTTCCTTCCTCTCCCCCTTGTCTGTCCTTTCCTTCGTCCCAGTCCAACCCATCTCTCCTACCCACCCCACAACTCTTCTTAGCTTCTTTCCTTCCACTTTCTCTCTTGTGCCTCTGTTTCCCCGTGTGTGTCTCCCTGCCCCTCCTGCCCACTGACGGCCACTCTCTTGCCCCCCCTCCCACCCCCTCCCTGCCAGGATTACCAGGGCCCCGGGACACGGCGGCTGCAGGAGGTGCTGGGCGTGCAGACGGGCGGGCCCGGGGGCCGGCGGGCGGGGGAGCCGGGCCACAGCCCCGCCGACTACCTCCGCTTCCAGGACCTGGTGCTGCGCATGTTGGAGTATGAGCCCGCCGCCCGCATCAGCCCACTGGGGGCTCTGCAGCACGGCTTCTTCCGCCGCACGGCTGATGAGGCCACCAACACGGGCCCGGCAGGCAGCAGTGCCTCCACCTCGCCCGCACCCCTTGACACCTGTCCCTCCTCCAGCACCGCCAGCTCCATCTCCAGCTCTGGTGGGTGCCCGGTGCCAGTGGGGCGGAACAGGGAAGGGAGGGAGGGTGGGTAGCTCTGGTTTGGCCTGACCTGGGGGACCTTGCCCCCCTGGGCCTTCACCTAGAGCTGTGAAGCTGCGCCACCCTGAATTTGAGAATGGGTGGGGCAAAGAGGGCTCTGACCTGGTCTCTGAAATTGAGCTTGAGCTCACACCTCTAAAACTGCTTCTGACTCTGATACCCAGAAGTGAGCTCTGACTGTAATCTGAAAATTGGGCCCCATCCTTCAAATAGGCTCTAGTCCCAAGTCCTAGGCCTGGGTCACGAACCAGACTCAGCCACCAAAAGACCCTACCACCACCTCTCCTCACTTAAGGTTTCTCCTCATTTTCTCCCCTGGCACTTCCAGGAGGCTCCAGTGGCTCCTCCAGTGACAACCGGACCTACCGATACAGCAACCGATATTGTGGGGGCCCTGGGCCCCCCATCACTGACTGTGAGATGAACAGCCCCCAGGTACTGGGGGCCTTGGGGACTTGGAAGTTGGTAGTGGGGTATCTGGGACTTTAAGACCTGGGTCTCCATCACCCACTGTTCCTTTGCTCCTTTAGGTCCCACCCTCCCAGCCGCTGCGCCCCTGGGCAGGGGGTGATGTGCCCCACAAGACACATCAGGCCCCTGCCTCCGCCTCGTCACTGCCAGGGGCCGGGGCCCAGTTATCCCCACAACCCCGATGCCTTGGCCGTCCCCCATCACCAACCTCACCACCACCCCCGGAGCTGATGGATGTGAGCCTGGTGGGCGGCCCTCCAGACTGCTCCCCACCTCACCCAGCGCCTGCCCCCCAGCACCCGGCTGCCTCAGCCCTCCGGACTCGGATGACAGGAGGTCGTCCACCCCTCCCACCCCCTGATAACCCTGCCACTCTGGGGCCTCGCTTGGGCCTCCGTGGTGTACCCCAGAGCACGGCAGCCAGCTCATGACCCAGCCCCCTTCCTGGGGCCCCTCCTGAAGCCATACCCCCCATCTGGGGGCCCTGGGCTCCCATCCTCATCTCTCCCCTTGACTGGAATTGCTGCTACCCAGCTGGGGTGGGTGAGGCCTGCACTGATTGGGGCCTGGGGCAGGGGGTCAAGGAGAGGGGTCTAGGCGCACCCTCCCTGTAAGGACTGGACCCTTAGCCCCCTCTCCCCTCCCTTGTTTTCTATTTATTGTACCAAAGACAGTGGTGGTCCGGTGTGGGGGGGAGACCCCCTTCACCCTCGGGCCCTAGGAGGGGGTGGGGGCAGGTAGGGGGAGATGGCCTTGCTCCTCCTTGCTGTACGCCCCAGTAAAGAGCTTTCTCACATGCCTGCCTGAGCGTTTGCAGGGCCTCGGCTCCCTCACCTGGCCCTCAGAGGCGTGGTGGGGAATGGTGTTTGGGGAGGGGTACCAGAAGAGCTTTGTCATGTGGGATGCGTCCCTGGGGAAGTTATGGCTGTTGGCGCAGACATGGGGCTGCAGGAGGTCCGGGGCTACGGAATCCTAGACAGAGATCCTGGATAGGATCCTAGCCCACGTTTGTCTTTTTCTTGGTAAACAGAGACCCTGAAAGAGTAAAGCCCAGTTCTGGCCTGTCTCTGGAAAACATCAGGATCTGCCCTAATAAGCCAGGGCTTCCACAGTGTCTGCAGGGGCGTGGCTCTTTATGCCAGGCAGGCATCTAGCAGGTGCTGAATGCATGTAGCATGCCTTATTGGTGCCATCTGGGGGATGGCAGGCAGGCAGTGGGTACAGATTTTACCCCCGCCGTCTGGTCTCACCCTGTGGAGCCATGACGGAGAAAAGCATTTTGAGATTCTCAGGCAGAAAGATATTCCCAGGGTTCCAGGTAAGTGGGTCTCTTTCCATAGCAATCTGGAAACTTTTGTCTCCCAACTGGCCAAACAAGAGCCTCCTGATTCGAAGGTACCTACCGTTTCCTGCCACTGGGGCGCGATGCTTCCTGGGAAATGGAGTTCTACGTAGCAGTCCTTTTCCCCTTTTTCGTCAGAGGACTACAAAGACCAGGATTCTTTTCGCTCACGAGTTAGGGACGGGCTCCCGGGGTGCCAATAGGCATTCAGAGACGGATGGGGGTGCCCGGATGCTTTGAGGCGGGCTATTGGGGAGAAGACGGCCGTGATTGGGTAGCGTCGGCAAGGCTGTGCGCGAGTATTGAGTTCTCTCAGGCGTGCGGCAGGTGGGCGAAGGTGCTGCTCCGCGAGACCGTGCAGGTCAGGCGTCTGTGGTCACAGAACAAGAGGTAGGCGCTGAGGCCCAAAGCGGCCCCAACGCGCGGAGCATCCCTAGCCGCGGTGTCCGGCTCAGCTCGCAGGAAGCCCCGGTCGGTAGAAGAGCCAGGCGAAGACGCGAGGAGAGCGGATGTTCGGGGAAGGGGGCAGAGTGGGACGTGGAGGGAACCCAGGCGAGGCACGGGTGGGGAAGCATTTTGGGAGGAGCAGGAGCTATCGACGCTGAGACCTGGAGACAGGATGTTTGCGGTGGCGGTGGTGCGGTGGTTTGCGTACAGGCAGCAATGAGAAGCAGCCTGTTGTGTGAATGTGAACTGCGGGAGATGTGGTGTAGGAGATCTAATGGAAAGTTTGTATGAATTCGATCGCGAAAGATTTTGTAGGCCATTTAGGGAGCTTAGGCTTTGTCCTAAGGACATTGAGGAGCCACGGGAGGATTTGTAGAAGGGAAGGGGCATGGCCCATTTGCTGCCATCGAGGAATAGATTGATGGGAAAGAGACTGGGGTCTGGGAGCCCAGGGTGGTGGTTGTGGCACCATCCTGGGCAAAAGGTGTTGGGAATGAACCAGGGCGGTAGTCTTGGTTGGGACAGAAGAAAGGGTATGTGTAGGAGAGGTGTCGAGAAGGCTGAGCTGACAGGATATATGGCTTACAGGCTGTGTGGAAAGGGGAGGTAGAGAGGGGCAGGGAAAAAGTTATCTCCAGCAGGTCGGACAGCCCCTGGCGTATGGTAGATGCTTAATTTAAAAAAAAATTTTTTTTTGAATGAACAAAGGAGGCAGATGCTGTTATGATCTCCCTTTTGTAAACAAAGATACTGAGGGCAGATAAAGTTAAGTAAGTTACCCATGATCACATAGCTAGCAAATGGAAGGCCCAGGATTGTGTGTGTGTGTGTGTGTGTGAGAGAGAGAGAGAGAGAGAGAGAACCATTATCTTAGCAAGATGGAGGATGAACTTTGAGACATCAGCAGGGTCCAGATCATGTAGGTCCCTTAAGGAATTTAAGATAAGCATGGAAATGTATGTCCCACATTTCATTTTCAAGCCCAGAACCTCTCCCTGACCTGCTGACTGACTGCCCACATGATATCTCTTCTCTCAAGATATCTGTAGTCATCTGGAGACCTGTCTTGACCAAACTGAACTCCGGTCTTTTCCGCAAAACCTGTTGTCCCACAGTAAGTGCTGCCTCCATTGTCTTATACTCATGTCTGGTCCATCAGCAAAGTATATTCAGAACCTGACCATTTTTTCCCACCTCCACTCTTGTCACCCTGGTCCTGTCCACTCTTACGGCCTGCCTACACCATCACAACAGCCCCCCTCAGTGGTCTTCGTGCTCCCCACAGTCTGTTTCTCATACGCAGCTGGCGGGACACTGAATACCTATATCAGGGTGCATTTCTCTGCTGTCCAGTACCCTCTTGTGGCTCTGTCTCATACAGGAATTGCCAGTGTTCTTTCCGTGGCCTTTGCAAGGCCCATGATCCCTGCAATGCCCTGCATGATCCGTCCCTGTTACCTCTCTACCTGCTCCTTTTACTCTGCTCACTCTGCTCCAGCCACCCTCGCCTCAGGGCCTTTGCACTTATTCCCTTTACCTGGAACACTCTTCTCCAGATAGTAGAGGCTCACGTTCATCTCCTTTAGGTCTTTACTCAGATATCATCTTCTCCCTGAGAACTTCCCTGGCCACCGTTCTAGAATTACATAACTGATATTTGTATATGTGCTGCCGAAGCGAGCACTATAACTGATATTTGTATATTAACTTCTCTTTAACTCTTCCTTAGGATTAATCACATCACTATTTAACTCACTATATAGGTTATTTATCGTGATCATTGTCTCTCTGTTCTCTGTACCCACAGCAGACCATAAGCTTCATGAGGACAGGGGCCTTTGTCTACTTCATGCTTTATCTTTAGCATCTAAAAGCGCTCTTGGCACATAGTTGGGGCTCAGTAACTGTTTACCAAAAGGATGGTTCAGTGGGCGCTTTCAAGACACAGATCTAATCCAACATGCTAGGGACTCTGTCCATCCCTTTTCCACAGGACTTTAGAGGACTGCCTTAAAGTTTTCTGATGTCTTAGACATTCGACAAGTATTTCATCTTGCCTTGCTCCGTGCTCAGCATCGGGAACACAGCAGAGAACAAAACAGTTTCCCTGTCCCAGGAGAGTTCAGTCTCAAGAGTGGGAGTTCATATTCTCAGCTAATCCCACAGATAGGAAATTACAAAGAAAGTTAGTGCCATAGGAGCACTTGGCCAGAAATCTAATCTGGACCCTAGGAAGTGGGTTCAGGTGATGAAAGTGTAGGCACTAAGGTGCTCCATTAAGGGGTAAAAGTGTGAGGATGCCTGGGTGGCACAGTTCAGTTAAGTGTCCAACTCTTGGTTTCGGCTTAGGTCATGGTCTCAGGGTCCTGAGATCAAGCCCCGTATTGTACTCTGTGCACAGCATAGAGTCTGCTTGTCCTTACCCCTCTGCTCCTCCACCCCGTTCTCATAAATAAAGTCTTTTAAAAAATAAAGAGGTGAGAGAGAGAGAGAGAGAGAGTGTGTGTGTGTGTGTGTGTGCGTGCACGCACATGTTTGTTGGTTGGAACCTAGAGGCTGAGGGGGAGCAAGAGGCCAGGTCATGTAGCCCCCGTAAGGAATTTGGGTCCTTACCCCATGTATAGTGGGAAGTCACAGAAGGGTTTTAAGGCGTGAGAGGAGATGCAATCAGTCTTGTATATCAGCAATCCCTCTGGCTGTCGTGTGGGGGAACTGACAATAAGGGGTTGAGTATTGAAGTAGTGAGACCAGTGACAAGGCTGCTGTCCTGCGATTTAAAAGGCTGCCACTGCAGAAGGCCACACATTCTTTGCTGTTTCTCCCATCAGGAGGTGGAGCGTCTTCCTCGTCTTTCATGTAGACTGGCCTGTAACTTGTTTTGACCAGTAGAATGCCATGGAAGTGATGTTGTGCTGGGTGGGTCCTTAAGAGGCTGGCAGCTTCTGCTTTTCCTCTCTTGGGGCTCTGGGCTGCTGTACAGAGAAGTCCAGCTACTCCGCTGGAGGGAGACATGGAGACAGACGTGGATAGAGAGAGGCCCAGCCAGCCCCTAGCGGCTCCGCTGTGTTGGCTGACGGGCCAGACACGAGTGATGCCATCTCGGATATTTTCACCCAGCTCCCAGCTGACGCCCTGTAGAATAGAGCCTCGCCTTGCCCTCTCCGCTTTGCTCAGGGTACAGAATCACAAGCGAATAAATGGTTGTTGCTATTTTAAGCCGCTGTGATTTGGGATGATTTGTTACTCAGCCAGAGCTCTCTGAAGCAAGCTCTCTGAGATCCTTTCATTTTACATTTTACGGATTCACTCACTCAGCCCCATGGTCGCCCTGTGTGGGACTTTGGTTATTCCTGTCACACAGAGGAGGAAGCGAGAGCACAGAGAAGCTAACAGGGTTCTTGCAAGCTACCCGGCTCAGAGTAAATACTGAGTGTGCGACTGCGTTTACACCTCAGCTTGAAAGTACCCGTAATCGGTAAAAAAGGGGCAGTGAGATTAATTATGAGTGGCACTAACCCGCCTCTTAGTGCTTCCAAGGCTCCGTGTCGTCGTCACAGGATGGGGATTCTAATAATATTCGTCTCAGGGTCTGCCAGAGCAGGTGCCTAACACGTGCGGGGACGCTAATTCCTGGGCAGCACACAGCCAGGGTTCTTGTGGACAGTGGCCTGAAGGCCACAGGGGTGAAGCCGATTTCTTGGGGGTTCTGGCAGAGAGACAGGCAGGTCCTTGGTGATGCGGTCGAAGTGCTGGGTCAGGCCTCACCCAGTGTGAGCAGAGTGAATGACTTCTGGACTTTCCCATTAGGGAAACCAATAAGTCTCATTTACGCCAAGTTACATTGGGTTTTCTATTGCGTGGAACCACCATCCTAACTGATTCTGGGTGTTCATCTGTTTGTTGACTCATCAGATGTTAAACACTTAACTTGCATCCAAACACTGTTTTAGGGGCCAGTATTAGAATAGTAAACAAGGTCTTGGAAAGCCCTGTTCTTGGTGGAACTTCCGTTCTCATGGGGCAGGTGGATGCTAAGGAAATCGGTGTTGATGATAAGAGCTTGGAAGGTTGGTGGCGTGGGAGGGGTGGAGGAGAAGAGGGGTAGAGAGTGACAAGCTCTGTGATGAAACGTTAATGCAGGAGAGACCTCCCCAAAAGGGAGGAAGCCAGCTGTGCATATGTTTGCTAAGAAGGACATTCCAGGGAAAACAAGAGGCTTCAAGGCACGTGGGGTGTGTTGGAGGAGCAGGAAGGAGTGAACAGGACCAGAGTAAACCAGCGGGCGGGAAGGGGACGAGGGCCCAGGGCATGCGGGCTTGATGAGCAGACTTGAACTCGATTTGCAGCGAGGTGGGCAGGCAGGCAGAGCATTTTGGGCTCAAGCACGATGTGATCTAACATCATAGGATTCTCTGGCCACCCGGTGGGCACCAGGATGGAAGCAGGGCTCCGCTGTGAAGGCTACTGCACTAGCCCAGCCAAGAGATGGTGGTGGGCCTGGCCAGAGGTGTTGTCGAATTTCAGATATAATTTGAAGGAAGAGTGGGCAGGATTGGGGTTATACAGGTGTGGGGTGAGGAAGAGAAGTCAACAACTCTAAGGTTTTTAGCCTGTGCAGAGAGAGGAGGGCGTGCCCAAAACTGTGTGAGGAAGGCCCAGAGAGGCTGTGGGTCTGATCAGCGTCCCCGTGGCCTTGCTGAGCACATGGGATATACAAGTCTAGCATTCGGGGGCCGGATCTGGGCTAGAGATACAAACGTGGGGGAGTCACTGCCATCTTCGTGGCATCGAGAATGAGGTTACTAAGGGAGAATGGAGGTGGAGATGGGGTCTGGGAGGCAGAGCAGGGGTCCACGGGGAGTTGCTGCAGGAATCTGGGTGAGAGACCCCAGTGGCCTGCACCAGGGCGGGAGCAGGAGTGAGCAGCACGCTGGAGGCATTTTGAAGACAGAGCCCGCGGTGGATTGGTCATGGGCGATGATGGAAAGAAATGGACTGGGGGCTCATGAGAGCAGGGTAGAGTCAGAACATAGGGCAGGGACTCTGCTGTCTTCCTTCCCCCGGGCCCTGTGGTCCCTGCAGTCCCTCTGTCCCCATTCCAAATTCTGCAGACAAGAAGTGGATTGGGGTCCGGCGTCCAACACTGCTCCGCCTGCTGGAGCTGGAGCATTGCCACAGTGATGTCTGTGTGCCGGGAAGGGCCGTGGACTGCGCGGTCACCTGCAGTCTTCACAGGTGACTGTTTATGACAGTTGGCGTCTGGAGGGCAGGTGTGTGGGCAGAGGGAATGATTTGGCCTGTTTGGTAGGTCGGGGGGACAGACCATCTGTGTAGCCTGAGATGCGTCCTGCATTGGGTGAATGGGGCAGGGGAGACCAGGAAGGGGGGAATCTGGCAGGCTCTGGGCTCAGAAGGGACAGGGTCGGGTTGAGAGAAGTGATGGCGGCCCAGTGCAGCTTCTCCCACCGCCAGCGTTCCCAGAGTAGTCAGGAAGGCAGTCATCATGCCATGGCAGCTTCGGGAGGCCGGGGGTGGCCGGAGCCCGGAGAAGCACGTGACCCAGTCTGAGGTATCAAGAAGGACTTCACCGAGCAGAGACACATGAGGCGAGATGTGACAAGCCAGACGAAGGCAGCTAGGGACTCCGCTGTGGCAACTTAGCGCCAAGTCAGCAGAACATAGACTTTAAAATTGTTTTTATTTAGTAATTTTGGATTGACACGAGAATTGCAGAGATAATACAGAGACTTCCCGCGTGCCCAGCCCCCCATGCTAACTCCTTACAGGACCACAAATGTACCTTCGTCAAAACTAAGAGGTGAACGTTGGTTAGTGTTGTATTAACAGAACTCCGGACTTTATTCACATCCCACCCGTTTTCCCACTAACGTTCTTTTTCTGTTCCAGGATCCAATCCAGGATACCCCGTTGCGTTTGTCCGTCATGTCTCCTTGGTCTCCTCCAGTCTGTGACAGTTTCTCAGTCTTTCCTTGTCTTTCATGACCTTGGCAGGTTCGAGGAATACTGGTCAGGTATTTTGTAGTGTGTCCCTCAGTCTGGGTTTGTCTCCCGTTGGTCCTCCCAGTTAGACTGGGATCATGGGCTCAAGGAGGAGTCCCGCTCAGATGGGGGAGGCTCGTTTCTTGAAGGAGGCATCCCCCAGGGCTCTGTCCTTTCCTCATTGTGTGTGTCAGGAGCAAGTCGCAGGATCCAGCCCACACTCAAAGGGAGGAAAATTCCATTTCAGTTCCTGGGGGGGAAAATGTCGAAGACTTTGGCTTCATGCATGAAAACCACCACAATAATTAATGAATGTGGGAAGGTACTTTGAGGCTGTGCAAATGTCCTGTCTCTCCTCAAAGTTCTTCCCCCTGATTTTGGCATCCATCAGTGGACCTTGCCTGGGATGGTTATTACGGTGCTGTTTGTTTGGTTTTTTGTTTTGTTTTAATTGGCTCTACATCCGATATGGGGCTTGAACTCCCGACCCCGAGATCAAGAGTTGCATGCTCTTATTAAAGACTGAGCCAGTCAGGCGCCCCTACTGTGGTGCTCTCATGATGCTTTTCTCTTTTCCTCAGTTCTTCCGCGGTTTTTTATTTGGAATTCTCCCCACCCCATCCATTTTATTTGTATTGTCATTAATTTTTATCAGTATGGACTCGTAGATATGGATCATATTCCTTCCACATAACCCAATTATCATTGTAATTAATGTTTTTCACTCAGGTTGTTACAGGTTTGGCCACAGAGGCCCTGTCAGGTTGGCTCCTGTGTTCTTGACTCCTTTTTTCCCCTTCAAACACCTCCTTACTTTCTGGCACCGTAAGACGCCCCAGCCCTCAAGTCGCTAGCTATCTGCCCGGGGAGCCCTGTGCTTGGTTTTACTGGAGAATGGTAGCGAAAACCAAGGTCCACGCACTGTAGGTGCTCGTCTCTGGGCCGTCCCTGCCTCGAGGCCCTCCCAGCTGACAGAGCTCGGAAAGATGTCTGTACAAACCGGCGTGGACACATACCTCTGCATTTCCAAGTGTGTGTGTACAGCTAGGTGTCTGTGTCTGTGCTGACGGGTTCACCCTGCCAGCTCTGACCCTGAACCAGGGGCTTCGCTCCTGCCACACCCCCGGACCTTGCTTTCTTTATAACCCCTTTCTCTGCCAACAAGAACCTGGCTCAGGGGGCACTTTCTAGTGCTCATCTTATTGGCCATCTTGGCACAAGTCAGCAGTGTTCGCCATTCCTGCCTTCTCGAGGAGCACTCTCCCCTAGGTTTCTGTGGTGCTGCTGTCCCCTGATTTTTCTCCTCTGTCTTGGTTATTTGCAAGAAGTTCCTCTGATTTCACCAGCCCCCACTTACATGTTGGGGGTCTTCTCTTCTTCCACCCCCTGGGCCATCTTACCTGCTTTTATGGTCTGTTTCCTGTTTCTGTGCTGGTAATGCCCACTCACTCCCTGACCTCAGCCCTGAGTGATCCATCCCTGGACCCCTAACACTGCATTCCAAATTTTAAAGCTGCTCCTGCTCCAGGGGTGGCCCCTCCATAGCCCAAGTTTCCAGAAGGAGCCCTGGGCCTCATCCTTGATGCTTCCCTCCCCGGCACCCCTTCCTCCCAGCCCGACCCATCAACCTCCATAGCTCGTCCACTGGGCTTCCCAGATCTCTCCTACTTGCCCTCTTCTCCCCTTTCAGAGCCCTGCCTTGGTCCAACACTGCCTCTTTCACCATGGCTCTGCCTGGCCTCCTCCCTGGCCTCCTGGCTCTCACGCTGGGCACTTGGCACTTGGAGTTTTGTGGACCACAAATCTGATTGTGTCTTCCTGCTTGAAGCCTTTCCACGTTTCTCCAGCGTCCTGAGGACAAGGTTCTAACTGATCCTGAGGGCCTGGTGTGATCTGGCCCCTGACCCTCACCCCAGCCTGTCTCCCCAGCTGCCTAAGCTCCAGACACACTCAACTTCTCTTTCCTTGAGCGTGACCAGCACGGTCACCTGGGTCTCCGTGCAGACCCTTCCAGAGCCCCAGCCATTTTCAGTCCAGCCAGTCCCACCCAACCCACACTCCACCCACTTCCTCCCCACTCACATTATTTTGAAAGGATTCCAGACACCATCATCTGTAAAGCTGATGAGTAAAATGAAACCAGTGATTATTTCTGAGTGTTGGAAGGGGGCGGAGGACTTTAAAGAAATGTTCACAGTGACTCTGTTTTTACTGAACACTAACATAACCTCACTAGTTCTTGTGGGAGAGAAAGTTAACAAGGAGGGGAAAAAAATCCCCTTGCGTTTGAGTTTTAAGAGGCAGAAAACTTTGAGGAGTCATTTTCTTACTTTAAACATCGCACAGTGGCAGGACCGGAAGGGCTCTGTTTCTCTGGGCACTGTGGGAGTCGTCAAGGCCAGAATGAGCTTGTGAAACGTGCTTGTAAGCTTTTGTTTGACTCACATCCACCTGAGGGGATTTTCTGCTATTGATTTTCACGGTGACTGTAAACACAACTTCTGTAACTTATCTAAGTGATGTGTCCCGCACTTCTGGAACAGCCGGCCTCTCTAACAGGGTCTCCTACGTGGGAAGGAAGCTCCCTTGGTGTATCAGCGCAGGGAGAAATCTCATCTTTGCCGCTCCTTGACGCCAGTGACTGCTGGGACACTGAGCTCCCTGTAAAGGACCCTGGAATGCATGCGCTTGGAGACATCCTGTGGCTTTGAATCTGGCAGGCACACACTATGTAGTAACAACGGCCACATTTTGTATAATAAAGGACCGCATTTCCGCCGCCGCCCCCCCCATCCCTTCACATGCATGAGCTCACGAACCCACACAGCCCTTAGGCAGCTGCTGCTGTCACCCCCCCCCACCCGGGTGTCAGTGGGGCACTCAGAGTTTACATCAGTTGCTTTGGGTTTCCTAGCTCGTAGGTGGTGGCACCAGGATTTGAACCCCAGAGTCTAGCCGCACGCGCATTGTCTGCCTTCAGCCTCCTTCTCCTGGATGCTGCTCTTAAAGGAGGCGCCCGCATTTCTGATAAGGCCCTTTCTTCTTTTCCGAGGAAGGCCTTAAATTACTTTCTTCTCCATCCAGTAAAATCTTTTACAGCAGCCCCAGTTATGTGGAAAGAACAACGCTTAAGTTCTTTTGCTTTTAGGGACCATTTGAAACAAACACAGATGCAGAAAGCAAAGTCTAATGAATGCTGGTGTCCCCATCTCCCGGCTTCGGCCCTTGTGGCCGCTCTGGCTCCGCCCACATCCTGTACATTTGCTCCCCTGCTCAATTACTTTACAGCAAATCCAGGTATGTTTTACTAAAAAACCTGTTTTAGAGAAAAGATCGCCTGCAGTCCCCAGCCCCAAGGCCTCCCCCTGCTGGCCAATGGACGACCTTCCTGATTCTCTAATGCAGACGGATCTGTGCGCGGGGTGATACTATCACTGGGCTCTGTCCCTGGCTCGTAACTCTATCCCCCAGGCCTTTCTCCTCGTTGCTCTGAAACCTGAAAACGATCCGATCCCTCTTAGTGACTGTGGAAAGGCTGGGGTGGCTCGGCCAACCCGCCCTCCGCGGTGGGACATTTAATCTGCTTCTGGCGTTTTGCCATGATAGTGGCCTCTTCCCTTATTTGGGTTATTTTCTGGACGCCTCCTCCACTCCAACCAGGTCAGGCCTCCTGAACTTACACTCTGTAACTTCACTTGAACCATACCACCCTTCCCGTAGTCAAAATGAAGCAGGGGTTTGGGTGCTTCTCGGTTAATGGCCAGGGGGGGCTCCGTGAGGGCAGGAACCACGTCTGTCTTGATCGATGCCATGGCCCCGGCATCACCCAGCACAGGGCCGGGGACTCGGTCTGTGCTCAGTAGTGGTGAGGAATGAAGGAATGAATGAGCGATTGCCGAGGTTGGTAGCTGGGCAGTTTTCGTGGGGGCGGTAAGAAGCCACAGAAGTGTTTGGAACAGAGCCAGACCCATTTTTCCTCAAACTCATGCACCTGTAAGTCCCCTGGGATCTTCTTAAAATGCAGACTCTGAGTCAGTGGGGCAGGGAAGGGCCTGAGATTCGCAGCTCTAGCAAGCTGACAAGTGACGCCCGCGCTCTGAGTAGCCACGGTCTTGCCACTCACGTGGTGCTCGAGCACCTGAAATGTGACTAGTGTGAATCGAGAGACACTGGAAATGTAAGATACCCACCAGATTTCAAAGACTTAGTACAAAAAAGAGAATGTAAAATATCTCATTAATAATTTTTATATCGATCACATGTTAGTACAGTAATATTTTGGATATATCAGGTTAAATAAAGTATATTATTAAAATTAACTTCAACTGAGTTTTTTTTAACGTGGCTACTAGAAAATTTTTAATACGTGGTGACTCATGTCTGGGGTTCTCGTTATGTTTCTCTTGGATGGTGCTGATCTAGAACACTCCAGACTCCCTGCCACCCCTAGCATTTGTATGTGCTTTTTCCTCATTTGGAGCATCTTCTCCCCCTTTCTCCCGGCCGCCTCCTCACAACGAATTCCTACCGTCTTTCAGGTCTGAATTACCATGTCTCCTCCAGGAAGCCTTCCTTTACACCCCTTCTGCCAGGGTGGTCTGGTGCCGCTTCCAGGCTTCTACAAGTCTGGATTTCCCCCATCTCAGTCCTGACCATCTCTGATGTCAGCATCTCCTGTGTGTCTCCCTCTGTAGACAGATTTATAATGAGGATGCAGACAAAGTATATTCTGGCCACCACCTTATCTCCAGGACCTGGCACCGAATTACTATTTTGTGAACTGAATGAAGAAATGACAAGTCAGATGTGGGCTGTGCACATCTTATGAGGCTGGAGCCAGCTGTAGTGGTATTGTTTTTATGGGTCCCAGCACCAGCACAGCATTGCCTCCGCTGGGCGTGCAGTAGCCCCATCGTGGGCCTCCCCGATCTCTTGGCAGAATTATTCTGCCTCTGCCCCTGAGCTACCCGGGGCTCCTGTCTCCACATGTGTCCTCTGCTGATGGCCCATGCCTGAATGGGGACTCTCTCAGTTAATACGTATCCACTGTTGTTGGTATGACACAGATTGATACAGATTTTCCCCAGTCTGAGATTTATTTTTCTTTTAATTGCATAGAAACATTGCTTTTAAAAAGTAGTCATGGGATGGAGCGCCTGGGTGGTTCAGTGGGTTGAGCCTCTGCCTTCGGCTCAGGTCATGATCTCAGGGTCCTGGGATCAAGCCCCGTATTGGGCTCTCTGCTCAGCAGGGAACCTGCTGCCCCCTCTCTCTCTGCCTGCCTCTCTGCCTACTTGTGATCCCCCCACTCCACGTCAAATAAATAAAATCTTTAAAAAAAAAAAAGTAGTTATGGGACCTGGGTGGCTCAGTGGGTTAAAGTCTCTGCCTTCAGCTCAGGTCATGATCCCAGGGTCCTGGGATCAAGCCCCGTGTCGGGCTCTCTGCTCAGCAGGGAACCTGCTTCCCCTCCTCTCTCTCTGCCTGCCTCTCTGCCTACTTGTGATCTCCATCTGTCAAATAAATAAATAAAATAATAAAAAAAATAAATAAAAAGTAGTCATTAAGAAATAGTCTGTTGGTCTTCTCCCTTCTCCATCCTTCTACCATTGCTTCAGTAGTTTTGTAATGAATTTGGTACGGAGAGCCGCTCTGCCTCATCAGTAAGCAGGGGAAGACCAGGGAAGGCCACACTGAGGTCATCATCCTCTTCTCCCAACCTGCTTGGGCCCCCCTCTGTCAGCATGGCCATGGTCCCCACACCCTCCCTTGCCATCCATCACATCCCTCCTCTTTCCTCCACATCCTGCCTGTGTCCCTACCCATCAGACTCAGAATTACAGTCACTACACTCCCTTCCTCTCTCATGATCCCACCCATCTGACCGAAGCCTGCCCATAATTACATAAACATCCAGAGGGGAAAAGAGAGACGGCCACACTGAGGGTCTACTTTATGTCTTCAAATTGACAGAACTTAGGATGACTGCCCGTGGGGACGGAGATTAGCAGGGCCTCTCATGCACTGTGGGTGGGAGAGCAAGTCACTGTGGCTCTCTGGAGAATGGTTTGGTATTACTTTGAAAAAATCAGCCAGGATGAGGATTGGAGTCCCTCACACTCAGCATCTCCAGCCCTAGGCACTTCCCCAGAGGAGACCTGAGTATATGCAGTAGCCGAGGTGTCCAGTAACGTTCGTATGATGCTGTTCAAGGGCAGAAGATTGGAAACAAACCTGGCGTCCACTGGAAGGAGAATGGGTAGATCATGGTACATTCACGCAGAAAAGTGTTAATACAACAGGGAAAAGGAAGGGCCCAAAACTGCACAGAAAAAATAATGTTAATAGAACAAAACTCAGAAAACTCCATATAGGGGCGCCTCAGTGGCTCAGTGGGTTAAGGCCTCTGCCTTCGGCCCAGGTCATGATCCCAGGGTCCTGGGATCGAGCCCCGCATTGGGCTGTCTGCTCCGCGGGGAGCCTGCTTCATCTTCTCTCTCTCTCTCTGCCTGCCTCTCTGCCTACTTGTGATCTCTGTCAAATAAATAAATAAAATATTAAAAAAAAAAAAGCTCCATATAGAATGACTTTTTTTAAAAATGGATTTATTTATTTGAGAGAGAGAGATTCCATGCTGAGCAAGGAGCCCAACACGGGACTCAGTCCTGGCCAGGACCCTGAGATCACGACCCAAGCGGAAGACAGATGCTTGACTGACTGAGCCACCCAGGCGCCCTAGGATGACATTTTTATAGAGTTCAAATCCAGGCACAAGGAGACATTGTTTAGACTTACAAAAATATGGGACAAAAAAAACTCTATCTTAAAACAGCAAGGGGCAAGAGAGAACCTTTTGGGATTCATTGAATTATGCATGTAAAATGAGTATGTTTTATGGCATGTAAATTATGCCTCCATAAAGTTGAATTAAGAAGAAATGGGCAGGGCGCCTGGGTGGCTCAGTTGGTTAAATGTCTGCCTTCAGCTCAGGTCATGATCCTGGAGTCCCGGGATCAAGTCCCACATTAGGCTCCCTGCTCAGCAGGGAGTCTGCTTCTCTTGCTGACCTCTCTCCTCTCATTCTCTCTCTCCCTCTCAAATAAATAAATAAAATCTTAAGGGGGAAAAAAAAAAGAAGAGATGGGCAATTGCCTGGCAATTTGTTGGCATTCAAGAAATGGTGTAATTTTTAGGTAATATTTTTATTGAAGTATAATTTCATTGAATTTTTCTTAAATGTTGGAATTTAACAACCCTGGGACAGACAAGCTCTGGATTTCATGCTCTGTGAAATAACACGTTTCCTTCTGATTCAAGCAAGCCCTGTTGATTTGTGGGTCCTCTTCCATGCCATCAGATGCATCATAACAGGCGACCCACATGGTGAGTGAGTTACCGCTGACATTTTAGGGGGCCCCCCCGCTATGTGTCACGCCCTGTGTCAAGGGCTCTACCTGCACGATTTCTTTGAGTCTTCACAACACCCCTGTGAGGTTGGTTTTGGGGCCTCCATTCAACCGAGTGAGCCTGGAAGAGCCCGCAGATTGTCTTGCTTTGTCTTGCCATCCATTGGATGGCTCCTGGCTGCAGACACGCTGCTGTGTCCACCTGTCACCTCCAAGGAATTCCAATACTGCAGTCACATATTGAAGACTAGGGGAAAGTTTTCTACGTTAACATCACAGGAACCACTGGGGGCATCCCAGTGGTTCCAGTTGTCGACTGCTTACAAACAAACCACCCCAAATCTTAGTGGGGCTTAAAACAACAACTTATTATTATGTCTCGTGGTTCTATGGGTTGACTGGGCTCCGCTGGGCACTTCTTGCTTAAGGACACTCATACCATTGCGCTTGGATATCAGCTGGGTCTGCAGTCACCCGGAGGCACAGGATGTCACAATGGCTCACTCACGTGGCTGGCAGTTGACACTGACCATGGCCGTGGGCTGTGGCTGGAGTGCCCATACGTGGCTCTCCATTGTGTCTTGGGCTCCTCAGAATGGTGGCTGGGTTCCAAGAGTAAACTTTCCCAAAGACCCAATTCGAAGCTGGAAGGCTTCTTATGATCTAGCCTCAGAAGGCCACTTCCTTTGTATTCTGTGGTTAAATCAGTAAGCACAGCCTGGTTTCAAGGAGAGAGCACTCAATCATCTCTTGATAGGAGAAGCCACTCCAGGTGTCTGCTTACATTGGCATTTTACAGTCAACTTATGACTCATCACCAAGAATGGCCTAGCATCAGGCCCCATCTTTTCTTGCTCCGTGCCCCTCCCCCGTGGTGCCACTACCTCTGGGGCTCCGGGCCAGAAGCTTCCTCTGGCATCAAGACCTGTGGGGAGGGCCAGAGGTGGGTCAAGGTTTCACTCTATCTGACTCTCTGATGTCCTTCAGCTTTGAAAACTTTACCTTTCTATTGTTAGGTACATTTGTTTTCACTCGAGTATAGTAACATACGCCATAAAGCACACAGCTCCTGAGTTCAGTGTGGGGTAAATGAATGAGTTCCCACATCCAGCTCCCTGGCCAGGGATACTGAGGTGAGCAAAAAGGAGCGTCACCGGCCCTTGTGACACTCACGGTCACAGTACGGGTCTTTGAAGAGGGTTCTGGTTCTCTAGGGACTTTTAAGACAAATCCAGAAAGCCCACTAAGAACCACTTTCATCTCCTCCTTTTAAGCATCTCTGAATGCCTGTTCTATATTGTATATACAAGTACAGTCCAACTTGTCAGTTACACACGTGTAGCAGGGATGCATATGGGAGACTTTCGTGGGGTGTGTGGTCAGGTTAGAGGACTTCGGTCTAGAGTTGGGGGGAAGATGTAGACAGACCGCCAAAGGTAAGGTGGTGTGTACTCTAATCATGGCCTCGCTAGGCCCACTGGTGTTGAGAAGACTAAGGACAGGGAGGGGGTGTGGAATGTTGGTGGTGGTTTTCTGGAGGAGAGGACAGTAAAGCTAAGACAGGAAGGATGAGAAAAGTCTGGAAGGGCATGGGCAGAGACTCTGGAAATGTCATGGTGGGTGCAGGGGAAAAGTAGGCAGCTTGTTGTAAAGAGCATGTGGATTAAGAAGCAGCATAACGAGGCCCCCAGCAGCACCCCCTTCATGCTCCCTCCTAGCCTTCCCTCCCTGTGGCATATCATAGTTTCTTTTATAAGATTTGTATTTATTTATTTTTGTGAGAGAGAGAGCATGCATGTGAGCACGAGCAGGAGGAGGGGCAGAGGGAGGAAGCAGACTCCCCACTGAGCAGGGAGCCAGATGCGGAGCTCAGTCCCAGGACCCCGGGATCATGACCTGGGCCAAAGGCAGATGCTTAACGACTGAGCCACCCAGGCGCCCACATATTATAGTTTCTAAAAATATTTATAACCATAGGCTCCATGTGCTCTGCTTACAACATCAAGAGATGGCATGTATGACCACTCCTCTTGGTCCTGGGCAGATGTTTATGACCAAGACGACCAAGGGAGTATGGCCGAAGTGACACTATGTGACATCGGAGGCCACATCATAAAAAAAACCCACCGTTTCCGCCTGGTTCTTTCTCAGAGTGCTACCCTTCGGAACCCAGCTGGTATGTGAGGAAGAGCAGACCAGAGGCTCCTGTGGGAGCATTCAGGCCAGTAGCCCACACCAGCTGCCAAACCCATGAAGGAGGGAGCCTTCAAGATGACCCCCGCTCCGGCCACCATCTGATGATCACCCCATGAGGGGACCCCAAGCGAAAACCACCTGGCTGAGCTCAGCCAACTTCCAGAAACATGAGTGATAATAGCGATCAGTGATCCTTGTTTGATGTCACTAAGTATAGGGAGGTTTGTTATGCGGCAGTAAATACCGGATCCCCATGGGTAACCACCCTGCTGATTTCTAACACTGTAGGTTCTTTTTGCCTGATTCCTTATATAAAAGAAATGATAAAATATATCAGCTTCTGGGCTTTCTCTTTTACCGTGGTCTCCGTGCTTGGGCCCATCTTAAGAGAATTTTAAGGAATAGATACACATTTTGCCTTTGGCTTAGTAGACCTTGGTTACGTTGGCCTGTCCCTCTATTCCCTTTTCTGGTTACCCCGAATCCACCCCCCGCCACACACACACACACACACACACACACACACACACAGGATGCAGCTGAGTCTCCCTGCAGGTTCTCTAGGGGTGAGCTCATAACCCAGGCCTGGCTCATGAGAGAACCTTCTATCTCCCTGCCCACAGTGACTGTTTCAGAAATGGGCCAGTGGCCCTCGCCTGGCCAGTGAGGGCCAGGGTGGGCTGAGATAGGAAGAAAGGGGAGCTCCTTTGGTGATGTGGTTCCCAGCTTGAGAATAGAAGCCTCTGGGGGCCACCGTGAGAGGCAAGCTTGCCTGAAAACGAAGACAACACAGAAAGGAAGGCAGAGGAGAGATGGAGAGAGAAAGGATCCCAACTACCTCCTTGGTCTTGGGTCCACCGTACCTAAAGGCAAACTTCAACCCATTGCAGTAACATGAACCTGCTTCAGCCAGTTTGAATTTGGGTCTTCTGTCGTTTGTGGGCGAGAGTCCCAGAGGGTGGCTGTGCACGTGGATTTTCCCACAGAGCCCCAGTCGGCATCTCCATCAGCTGGACTCCAGCCGCACGTGGGGAAAGGCGGGATAACAGCACGACCCTCCTCCTGGTGTAGAATCTGGGCCGGGAGCAGCAGCATCACCCAGGGCCCCGTGGGGAGTGCAGATTCTTGGACCTGCCACCATCAGTGACTCACAAACGGAGGGACGGGCTCCGGCGTGTGTTTTAGGAAGCCCTGCAGGGAATGTGTGCTCAAGCAGGGGGAGCACTGCCAGGGAGCACAGGGGCCCTGGAAGAGCCCTGCTTGGGGTTCCGGCTGCACCTGTCTCTCCCACTCTGAGCCTGGATGAGTTACAGAAATCCCCCTGCCTCGATTTTCCCACCTGTAAAATGGTACCCCTCCTATCTGTAACGCTGTCATGTGGACCAGTGAGTTGCTAGAGGAAAATCACTCTGAAGCGTGCCTGGCACCCGGTCCAGGCTTGTCAAAGTGAGATCAGGGGTTCTCAGGCTTGGTGGCGCCCGAGAATCACCTTGAAGGGCTTGTTGAAACACCACTTGCTGGGCCTACCCCTCCGCCCAGAGTTTCTGACTCTCACTAAGGGGAGCATAGGAATTTGTGCTGTGAACAAGTTCTCAGGTCCTGCTGGTGCTGGTGGTCTAGGGGACCCTACTCTGAGAACCACTGAGCTAGAGGTCACCGTTCCTGGGCTCCAGCTCCCTTTCTGCTGGGTCTGCCGTCACCTCAGGTGCTCTGGAATCGCTCTTTCCGCTGACTCAGGCCTCTGTGTCCTCCTGTCCCTCCCCTCTGGCACCAGATTGGAGAGCTGGATCTCTGTGCTGGTAATCGGAGCTCTGAGCCCAGCTCTCCGCTGAGAGTAGCCCCAGCCTCCACCTGTTCAGGGCACCTGATGGATGGCTCCTTCCACCACAGCTGTTCCTTTTTGGGCAGCCTTCAGAACTGTCTCCAGCTTTCTTATATAAGCAGACACCTTTCCTCCCAGCCCCGGAGGGCGCCATGTCACTCCTGCTGCTCCAGCCCCCACCACTCTCTCTCCCCCGACCCCCATCGGAAGCATGTCTTCGCTTTGCTGACACAAAGGGCTTTAAAGGCAGAGTCAGACACCTGAAACTAATGTAACATCGTGTGTCAGACTCATATTTTTTTTTTTAAGATTTTATTTATCTATTTGGCAGAGAGAGGACAAGTAGGCAGAGCCTCGGGCAGAGGGGGAGGAAGATACGGGCTCTCCACTAAGCAGGGAGCCCGATGTGGGACTCCATCCCAGGATCCTGGGATCATGACCTGAGCCGGAGGCAGATGCTTAACCCACTGAGCCACCCAGGTGCCCTAGACTCAAATTTTAAAAATTAAAAATAAAGACAGGGCCAATTCAGCCCCCTCCAACAAACTCCTCTGTAACTTGGCCTCCTAGCTGGAGTGCGAAGGTCATTGTGGCTGGAGCTGAGAGCAAAGGGGAAGGTGGCAGGAGATTAGGTCCGAGAGAGAGAGCAGAAGACAGATACATGCGCGAGGCTTTATGTCATGAGAAGAGCTGGGGCTCCAGCCAAATAGTGGCAAAATTTTAAAATCATTTTTTAAGTTGTGAAATATCATAAATCTTTGCCTAAATCTTTATACACACCACTTTGCACATTTATACATATTATACATATTTTGAAAATTATACAGTTAGCACACATGTAGCTACTACACAGCTGAGAAGTGGAACATGGCCAGTCAAAATCAGCCCTAACATCTGTGGATCCTGGACGAAAAGTATAAATGGAGGCTTCCTACCTGCCGCTCACGCCCTTTTCTTCCTGTTTCTGTCTACACCCCGAACCTTTGAGGGGTCGGTCGTCTGTGCATTGACCCAGACACCCTCATCTCCGTGTGACAGCTTGGCCCATCTCCCAAATCACCACTTGTCCACCCCTTGGAATGCAGAGGTGTGCACACCAGCATGATCTGGCCTGGCTGTAGGGTTCAAGGTGGGCCGGGAGAGAGATGCACACAGGGGCTGGAAGCAGGTTCTAGAACACCTGGGTAAGGGATTCTAAAAAGCAGGCAACCTTCCAAAGTAGCTATTGTAAATATGTTCAAATAACCAAGAGGAATCATGGTTTTAAAAGTAAAAGTAAGGTATGATGATAATGATTCACCAAATTGAAAAAAATTAATTCCAAATGGAAATCTGGAGCTGAAAAGTGTAATAACAGAAATGAAAAACTCAGTAGAGGGGCTCACCAGTAAATCTGAGCTGACAGAAGAAAGAATTAGCAAATTGGAAGATAGCGATTATCCAGTCTGAAGAATGGAGAGAAAAAAAGAGTGGAGAAAAATGAACAGAGCCCCAGAGAAATGCAGGACACCATTAAGCCAAACAATATACACATAATGGGAGTACCAGGAAGAGAGGAGAGTAAGGAGCAGAAAAATTATTCTAAGAATTACTCTAAAAAATATAATCTAATAATACACAGATATACCCATGTACATTTAAATAGAGTATTGTTGGACCTATAACATGTAGAATTGTGATGTAATTTTCAATAACAGCCCCAAAGGTTAATGTCATAAAAGCTAAAAGAAGAAGAAGGAGAAAGTATATATAACAAAAGCTACAAATATATACTTGCTCTCCTCTCAGCTTCTTTAAAAGACATAACATCATAGGGGTGGCTCAGTGGGGTAAGCCTCTGCCTTCAGCTCAGGTCATGATCTCAGGGTCGTGAGATCCATCCCCACGTGGGGCTCTTTGCTCAGCAGGGAGCCTGCTTCCCCCTTTCTCTCTGCCTACTTGTGATCTCTCTCTGTCAGATAAATAAAATCTTTTTTAAAAAGACGTAACATCATATAAAGTAATAATTATAACAATGGGGGTGCCTGGGTGGCTCAGTCAGTTAAGTGTCTGCCTTCAGCTCAGGTTATGATCCCAGGGTCCTGGGATCGAGTCCCGCCTCAGTCTCCCTCACCCTGCTTGTGCTCTCTCTCTCAAATAAATAAATAAAAATCTTTTAAAAATAATAATTATCATAATGTATTCTGGGTAACACTGATAGATGTGACATGTATAGCAATAATACAACACGGGGGGAAGGTAACTGAGCTATATGGGAACAGTGCTTTTGTATCTCTTTGGAGTAAAGTTTGTATGAATCTACGGCTCATCCTGATTAGTTAAGATGTATAGGGTACGTCCTAAGCAACCATTAAGGTAATAGCTCATGTCTGTTTCTGTTTCTGGAGAGCAGCCAAGATGCCCTCAATGACAGAATTCGATCTGATTTCTAGAGATCTTGAAAGGTGAAAAAACAGAGTAGCTCAGAATTCATAAAATCATATAGAACCTTTGATTGAGACCTTGCCGTGCAGCTGCTGGACGTCACTGCAATGGTTCTCAGATGAGAAAATGTCTCAGGATCGCTGCGTCTCAGCCTCCCTCCGTCTGACCCTCAGTCTCCCCCTCTGTCTCTACGTTTCCCTCTGTGTCTCGGTCACATTCCCCGTGTTCCCCCTCCCCAGCTTCTCTCCACTTCCTTCTTTCTCCCTCTCCCTCATCTCCAATCTGTGCAGCTCTCCCTGTTTTTCTGATTGCCCTCAAGATCGTTCAGGGTTCTGACTCTACTCGCTGTTCTCGCTCTTTCTCGTCCAAACTATAAGGAATGGCCAGTTTGTGCTCCAGCTTCCTGCCCCTCCAGCTGGAGGAAGCTGGAGGAAAGGCAGAGGGAGGAGGCGCTTGAACAGTGGGCCTCTCCCATTAATTCGCAACACATCTCTGCCTTCTGAGACGATCCCATATGATTTCATCTTTAACCTGGGAATGAGCCGGAAATCTCTGGCACATTTTGTACTGTTGAGATATTTCTGTATTTCTGAGAGCATCCCTACCATTTCTTGTGAATCATTGTCTTAAAACATTGCTGAGTTCAATTGGTTATTTTTTTTTAACTTCCTTCTGTTTTATGAGTGCCATTTGCCTAGTGTTTTGGTTTTCTTTTTAATCCTCTTTTTCTAGGTTTGTTGCAGGAATTGTGCCAAGCATTCAAAAGATTTGGTGATGTCCTTTCTTTTTCTATTTTCGGGACTTCCTCCCACAACCTAGGAGTTCATTGATTATATGGCAGAATTGGCTCTAAACCATCTAATGCCATTCTTAAGACTGTAGCTCTTTTACTGCCTTTGTTACTTCTTTGATTACTGGTGTATTCAGATTTTCCACTTTTTTCACGTGCCAGTTATTGTCAGGACTACTTCCATGGAGAAACCCCATTTTCATTGTATTTGTTTGTTTACCTTTTTTTTTTTTTTTTTTTTAAATAAAATAGCCTCTGCCCGATTGATGCACCAAGGATCCAGCCCTCGATCCTGATTGGACATTAAGGATGAGGGGTGGGTCTTAAACCCTGAGTGACACTGCTGGAAACACCACAGGAAACTTGGATAGAAAGTCCTCAGGCAAAGCGGGTCCCGGTGGCTGCACACATGTCCACTCGTGTTGAGCGACCAGTTCGTGGACCCGGGGAGCAGCGGGTCCCTGTGGGAGAGGAGTACTGCCCACCCACAGGAGAGGGAATAGGGGACCATCACGGGCACCGTCTTGCATGTTATGTGCGAATGGCGCCCCCTAGCGCTCAACTGTGGGCGGTGACCCTGGAGTTAGGCAATGAGGCGACCGCCAGGGACCGTATTGCTGCACGCATTGTCCCAAACACTCAGGACATTGTTTGGTACCCTTCAGGGTCATACTACCCAGTCAGAGTCCCACCATCGGGACCTCTGGTTTATTCACCCCATTTCTTAATAACCATCTAGCCAACAAGGGTGCGGATGTTCATGTGTGGGCCAGGGCCTGTGTGGATGGGGTGGAAATGTTAGCTCCCAGGCACATTGGCTTGTTAGCTCCTCGGGAGCTTGCCAAGTATGATTTGAAACTGGCTACCGTACAGAAAGGGCAAGGAGAGACGAAAGAAAGAGGGAGACTACTCCAGCTTGGTGCGTGGAAGGTTTAATAAACAAGGGAATTTACATTAGGATTGGGGAAAGGCAAGTGGAATGCGCGGTCCAGGGACAAGAGAGGGGCCAAGGGGCCTCTGAATGCAGGTGTCCAGTGCATGGGTCGCCCAGCCGTCCGCTCCTTTCTATGCCCTCCTATGCCTTCCTCCAACAGGAGCTCAGCTTAGTGGCATGGATTCTAGGCAGCTCCCTCAGCTGGGATTAGTGTGGGCGAACATTAGGTGTTTGACCCCACTTGGGTCCTCATGGTGAAAGCTGCTGGAATCTTCTCCTTTTCTTCTCAAGTGGAGTAGGGGGAGGGGTGCATCCCCGCCAAGGGGATAGGACTAGGGGTTGAGGTGACACAGGTAGAATGCTTTCTGTGCTTTTCTACAGAGGCCTTGGGCTCGCACTCCAGAACTCTTCTCTGAGCTATTTCCACCCGTAAGTACCTTGTTAAATCATTGTTTTTCTGGAGATACAAGTGCTGGGACCTCCTAACCCACCATCTTGCTGATGTCACGACAACTTTTTAATTTTTCTTATTTTTTTTAAAGATTTTATTTATTTGACAGAGAAAGAGAGCGAGAGATCACAAGTAGGCAGAGAGGGGGTGGGGGGGGGGGAAGCAGGCCCCCCGCTGAGCAGAGAGCCCGATGGATGCGGGGCTCCATCCCAGGACCCTGAGATCATGACCTGAGCCAAAGGCAGAGACTTAACCCACTGAGACACCCAGGTGCCCCTACTGCAACTTTTTTAAAGAGAGAAAATGGTCCCTGGGGTACCGGTGCTCAGTCCACATGGTATTGACTTTCGTTGGGGGTGCTTTCGTGGAGCAAGCTCAGCTGGGACAGGCAAACACCCAAGGAAAACTAGCTGGTTTCTGCTACCATTCTACAGGCACCTATGACTGTCCTTGATACTGAATTTGGTTGAAAGGATACTACTCACAGGACAGAACTTAGAGGCAATGATGAAAGGTAGAGCGATTTCTTTTTTTTTTTTTAAGATTTTTTTTTTTTTTTAAGATTTTATTTGAGAGAGAAAGAGAGCATGAGCAGGAGGAGAGGGAGAAGCAGACTCCCCACTGAGCAGGGATCCCAATGCAGGGCTCGATCCCAGGACCTTGAGATCATGGCCTGAGCTGATGGCAGCCTCTTAACCAACTGAGCCCCCCAGGCGCCCCAGGTAGAGAGATTTCTTTCTCCTTACAGAACCAGATGGACTGCTGGGCTCTGATCCATTTAAACTTAAACTGATCCATTAAACACGTTTGGAAATGTCGCTTGGAAATGTCGCTCGGTTGGTCAAGATTTGGATCACGGAACACCTGTCCCGGCCCACGCCTGTTGTTCAATAAACAGATAAATGGCCATGTCAGCCATACCACTTCACCTGGGCCACATGGGAGAGAGGTACTGATCCAGACTGTGGGGACCATCATCCCCAGGTAGGGCGTAGAGCTGTGTAAACTGATCGATGTCATAGGGACTGGAGGCCCAGGGAGGATCAGAGTCCCCCAGACATAGATCTTGGAGATCTGCAGGCTGCGAATCCCAAGATGAATTCCATTTGAAGGGACCAGGTTGCTCATTCTCGGAGGACTGAGGCAGTTCATGGTCAGGGGCATCTGAAATGCCGGGTCTTTTGCGATGATGAGTGTTTGCTGAAGATACAGGTGGGGAGGGCTCCTCCTCCTCTTTGCCCGGAGTGGCCGGGTTTGGTGACTGTCGTGATGAATTTGATCCATTTGATTGCTGCTCTTTCTTCCTTTTGACACGCTGGTTCTTGAACCAAGTCTGGGGAGAGGTGAGGGGAGAAGGTTAATAAAGCAAGGTGGGTCCAACAGGGAACCCACACATTCCCGGGAACTGGGCTCTTTTGGCATGAGAAGGCTAGTCTCGCATCTCTTCAGTTATGTGAACGAGGGACGTTCCGTCTGTCCCCCGCTGTCCTGAGTTCCAGATGGCAAAGTGAGCATGAGATCGTGCTTGCAATGGGTGGGATAGGACAGAGCACTGAAACGCCAGATCGGGAGGGGATAAGGCAAGGTGCTTCTGTCTTGTAGATGTTCTGCATTTTTCGAGAGAATTCTGAAGATCCAGACTATGAGAAGCCGCAAGACATCTAGAGGACTGTGAACGTCCTGATTAAGGAGAACCTAGAAATGAACAGGAACGGACCCCGAGGGGATGATCTGAGATCCATCCCCAAAAGGTCCCCTGTAGCATTGTGGTTCTGGAGTCAGAAAGGTCTGGATTCAAATTCTAGCTCTTGTGTTTATAACCCTTGGAGGAGTCTCTGTGAACCTTAGTGTTCCTCAATGAAATGGGTGGTCAGAAGAAAAAAAATACAGAACATCTGTCCTGACATGTACCAGTTGTTCCATAAACATGAATTACTTGATGTGTGAGTTACAAGTGTTTGTGACACTCTGGGTTAGGTGTGCTAGCTAGAGACGTCCGCAGGGACATACCTTTATTACGGACTCATCGAGATGAGTAATGGAGATGAGCTCCTCAGTGGTTGTCCAGTCTGGGTACATGGTCTCTTCAAACACACGCTTCAGGGCCTGGAGCTGCTCCACAGTGAATTGTGTGCGGCCCCGGCGAGCATACCTTGGATTTTCTGCAAAAGGGATAGACAAAAGCTTTCATTAAACACACACACACACACACACACACACTCCAAGGTAAACTGACCTGAGCCTGAGCTGAGAGCGTAGTCTAAAAAGTTAACTCATGGAACCCACACTTCACCATCTTGCTGGGGTTGCCCTGTGTCCCTGAAATTCAGTTTCCCCTACTAGAAAATGGTTTAAGCCTGGTTTAAGGGCAAGTAACTGTCCCCTTGTTCTAGAGGAATATGCTAGAAACTCATAGCCTAGAAAAATGAACCAGACGAGTGGGAGAAAAGATAGCTGTCCTTGTTGGGATAACACAGGGACATGACATCGACATGGGATTCATTGGAGTTCATATGATTCAGAGAGGGTTTGAGTGTCTGAGACCTTGAAATCAGCCATAGGCTCTGGGCCACTGCTGTCTATGAGATCCTGAAGCTGTTGATTCGGCCATTTATTAACAAGGCCAGTTAGGGAAGTAGGCATGAAGCTTAGTGACCTGAGAAAGAATGTTGATTATTCTGTTTATCAGCTCCGTCACTCTGGGAGAACCGTGACTCTTACATTCCTTGCCTCTTTTCTCTATCAGTGAAACGGTCCCATATAATTCACTCACTTTGGGGAAGACACGGAGTATCCAGAAAGCAAGTCTGCTAATTACAGGCTTGGTGCATCAGAGGTACAAATTGGGAGGGTTTTTTTTTTTTTTTACTGTTGTTTAAAATGTAAACATAAAACCATGTCATCTAGCAATATTTGATCCATTCTCCATGGGAGATTCTATATATGTGGGAGGTATACAAAGGCATACATACAAAAAAGTCAGCATCCCGCTAACCACCCCGCTGTGAAGACAAGAGGTCACTCAGGGATTTCTGAAGCTTCTCAGCGTGTCTTTGAACACAAAGTGGGGGGGGTGCTTATAAGACCTTGGAGGAAGACACAGAGACAGAGAAAAGATGAAGCAGGAGGAAGAGGAGGAACCACAAATGAATGAACAGAAACATTTTTCTTAAGAAAAGGAATAGAAGTCGGGGCATCTGGGTGGCTCAGTCGGTTAAGCATCTGCCTTCCGCTCAGGTCGTGATCCAGGGTGCTGGGATCGAGCCCCACATCCGGCTCCCTGCTCCTCCCTCTCCCTCTGCTGTTTACCCTGCTTGTGCTCTCTCTCTGTCAAATAAATAAAATCTTTTTAAAAATAATAAAATAAAAACTAAAGTCTTAAAGGGGTGCTTGGGTAGCCCAGTCATTTGAGCACCCAACTCTTGGTTTCAGCTCAGGTCATGATCTCAGGGTCGTGAGATCAAGCCCTGCGTCAGACCCATGCTCAGTGTAGAGTCTGCTTGGGATTCTTTCTGTCTCTCCTTCTGCCCCTCCCCATTTACATGGGTTCACTCTCTCTCTCTCTCAAATAAATAAGTAAAATCTTTAAAAAAAAAAAAAAGAGGGGTGCCTGGGTGGCTCAGTTGGTTAAACTACTGCCTTCCGCTCAGGTCATGATCCTGGAGTCCGGGGATCGAGTCCCACATATGGCTCCCTGCTCAGCAGGGAGTCTGCTTCTCCCTCTGACCCTCCCCCTTCTCATGCTCCTGTCTCTCTCTCTCTCAAATAAATAAATAAAATCATTAAAAAAAAAAAGAAATACACTTCTCAACTAGTCTTTCTTTTTTTTTTTTTAAGATTTTATTTATTTGACAGAGATCTCAAGTAGGCAGAGAGGCAGAGAGAGGAGGAAGCAGGCTCCCTGCTGAGCAGAGAGCCCAGTGCGGGGCTCTATCCCAGGACCCGGGGACCATGACCTGAGTCGAAGGCAGAGGCTTTAACCCACTGAGCCACCCAGGCTACCCTCAACTAGGCTTTCAAAATAAATAATAAAAGGAAAATATAAATATCGTAACATCAATATTTAAAATATTTGGACAGGGGCGCCTGGGTGGCTCAGTGGGTTAAGCCGCTGCTTTCGGCTCAGGTCATGATCTCAGAGTCCTGAGATCGAGCCCCGCATCGGGCTCTCTGCTCAGCAGGGAGCCTGCTTCCTCCTCTCTCTCTGTCTGCCTCTCTGCCTGCTTGTGATCTCTCTGTCAAATAAATAAATAAATAATCTTTTAAAAATAAATAAATAAATAAATAAAATATTTGGACAATAGAAGTCTTAAGTAAATTGAAAAATACAGACCACAGATGAGAGAACTTATTTGCAGCAAATAAGAGAAATTATCAGTGTCTAAAATACAACAAAAATATTCTCCTGAGGGGCACCTGGGTGGCTCAGCAGGTGAAGCGTCTGCCTTCGGCTCGGGTCTTAATCTCAGGGTCCTGGGATCAAGCCCCGCATTGGCCTCTCTGCTCAGCAGGGAGCCTGCTTCCCCCCTCTCTCTCTCTGCCTGCCTCTCTGCCTACTTGTGATCTCTCTCTCTCTCTGTCAAATAAATAAAATCTTTAAAAAAAAATGTTCTCCTGAGCCTCAAGAAAAAAAAATCCTAGAAAATAAAAAACGGTAAGTGGAGAATTCACACAAGAGAAAAGCAGAATGGACTTTAAAATTGAACAGGGAGGGGCGCCTGGGTGACTCATTCGGTTGAACATCTGACTCTTTTTGTTTTTTTAAGATTTTATTTATTTGACACAGAGAGAAACAACGAGAGAGGGAACACAAGCTGGGGGGTGGGTGGCGGGAGAGGGAAAAAGCAGGCTTCCCACTGAGCAGGAAGACTGATGCAGGTCTCGATCCCGGGACACCAGGATCACGACCTGAGCTGAAGGCGGATGCTTAACAAGGGAGCCACCCAAGCACCCTGAATATCTGATTTTTTTTTAAGATTTTATTTATTTATTTGACAGAGATCACACGTAGGCAGAGAGGCAGGCAGAGAGAGAGGAGGAAGCAGGATCCCTACTGAGCAGAGAGCCCAATGCAGGGCTCGATCCCAGGACCCTGGGATCATGACCTGAGCCGAAGGCAGAGGCTTTAATCCACTGAGCCACCCAGGCACCCCTGAACATCTGATTCTTGATTTCTGCTCTTCTGCTCAGGTCATGAGCTCAGGGTTGGTCATAGAATTAAACCCCGAGTTAGCCTCCCACTTAGAGTGGAGCCTGCTTAGGATTCTCTCTCTCCTTTTCCCTCTGTCCCTCCCAGTGCACTCTCTCGAGTGAGCTCTCTCTCTCAAAAAAAGAAAAATAGCGCAAGGAGTCTCAGTTTCACTAGGTAATAAAAAAATGGGAAATGGATCAAATATTAAGTACTATTTTATACCGTTAAAAACAAGACAATGGGCCCAAAATGGAGTGGCTCATGCTAATCCCCATATCACCATACTGACACTTAGTTTCTGTTCTCCCAAGGATGGAATCTTAAAACCAATCAGGAATTGCTTGATCACCACTAGTTAGGGAACCACCTGGTAGACCCCTGCCAGCCCCCCGCAGGAAACCAACTTTGCAATAACCAATCCGCTTGTTTGTCTAGTCTAACTTCCTCTTTCCCTGCTCCTTTCTACCCAGAAAAGTCTTTCCTTTAGTACAGCTCCCCAGAGGTCCTTTCTGTTGGCTAGATTGGATGTTGCCTGATTCACGAATCATCGAATACAGTCAGCACGATCTTAACAATATACTCAGTTGAGTTTCCTCACTGAACACACACCAAATGGCTGACATTTGAAAGTCGGATGGTAGCAAGTATTAAAAAGAACTTGGAAAAACAAAATCTCGTGGCTAATGGTGGAGTCCAGTTATAAAGCATTTTCCAGTGCTCCCTGTTGGTACAACGCAGTGGTTTCCCAAACTGGCCACTTGGTGTTGGCAAGAGGCTACAACTAACCCTCACCCACTCTCCTCTGCTAGTCCACAACCCTTTAGCATCTCACTGCTATGCTTTGCTTTTGCCCCCAGCTTACCTGCCATATTACCCCCTTTGAAGTGCAGAATCCTTCAACTCTATGTTTTCTGACCTCCTGAGTTTCATCTGTGTATCTGCTGGATTTAGGGAGCTCCCATTTAAGCAAGATTTTAATGTAATCAGGCCCCTGCCCAATCCCTCGCTCCACGTCACACCTTCCAGTAATCCATTCAAGTAGGTGCATTAAGAACCAATTCTGTGAGGGGCACCTGGGTGGCTCAGTGGGTTAAGCCTCTGCCTTCGGCTCAGGTCATGATCTCAGGGTCCTGGGTCATGATCTCAGGGTCCTGGGATCGAGCCCCACATCGGGCTCTCTGCTCAGCGGGGAGCCTGCTTCTCCCCTCTCTCTGCCTGCCTCCTCTCTGCCTACTTGTGATTTCTCTGTCAAATAAATAAATAATACCTTTAAAAAAAAAAAAAGAACCGATAATGTGCAGCTCCTGGGTGGCTCAGTGGGTTAAGCCTCTGCCTTCGGCTCAGGTCATGATCTCAGGGTCCTGGGTCATGATCTCAGGGTCCTGGGATCGAGCCCCACATCGGGCTCTCTGCTCAGCGGGGAGCCTGCTTCTCCCCTCTCTCTGCCTGCCTCCTCTCTGCCTACTTGTGATTTCTCTGTCAAATAAATAAATAAAATCTTTAAAAAAAAAAAAAAAAAGAACCGATTCTGTGGAGCTCCTGGGTGGCTCGGTGGGTTAAGCCTCTGCCTTCGGCTCAGGTCATGATCTCAGGGTCCTGGGTCATGATCTCAGGGTCCTGGGATCGAGCCCCACATCGGGCTCTCTGCTCAGCGGGGAGCCTGCTTCTCCCCTCTCTCTGCCTGCCTCCTCTCTGCCTACTTGTGATTTCTCTGTCAAATAAATAAATAAAATCTTAAAAAAAAAAAAAAAGAACCGATTCTGTGGAGCTCCTGGGTGGCTCAGTGGGTTAAGCCTCTGCCTTCGGCTCAGGTCATGATCTCAGGGTCCTGGGTCATGATCTCAGGGTCCTGGGATCGAGCCCCACATCGGGCTCTCTGCTCAGCGGGGAGCCTGCTTCTCCCCTCTCTCTGCCTGCCTCCTCTCTGCCTACTTGTGATTTCTCTGTCAAATAAATAAATAATACCTTTAAAAAAAAAAAAAGAACCGATAATGTGCAGCTCCTGGGTGGCTCAGTGGGTTAAGCCTCTGCCTTCGGCTCAGGTCATGATCTCAGGGTCCTGGGTCATGATCTCAGGGTCCTGGGATCGAGCCCCACATCGGGCTCTCTGCTCAGCGGGGAGCCTGCTTCTCCCCTCTCTCTGCCTGCCTCCTCTCTGCCTACTTGTGATTTCTCTGTCAAATAAATAAATAAAATCTTTAAAAAAAAAAAAAAAAGAACCGATTCTGTGGAGCTCCTGGGTGGCTCAGTGGGTTAAGCCTCTGCCTTCGGCTCAGGTCATGATCCCAGGGTCCTGGGATCGAGATCCACGTTGGGCTCTCTGCTCAGCAGGGAGCCTGCTTCCTCCTCTCTCTGACTGCCTCTCGGCCTACTTGTTATCTCTGTCTGTCAAATAAATAAATAAAATCTTTAAAAAAAATTCTGTTATAACAGTTCACAATTGGTTAATACTTAGCCATCACTAGAGACTGAAGTGTTTATAAGAATAGAAAATTCTGCTAACTATAACTAAGACTGATGAAATAAAGGAAGCAACTCTGTATGTAAAAAAGTAGGAGATATGTAAGAAAGATATAAGGAATGAAAATACATTTTGTTAAAGGTAAGAGAAAGTAATTTTGTCCTAAATGAGATGGTTGTTTGGAAGAAAATGGCTTGGGACAAAACCTGGATGCAAAAGAAAGTTGTAGGGGTGCCTGGATGGCTCAGTGGGTTAAAGCCTCTGCTTTTGGCTCAGGTCATGATCCCAGGGTCCTGGGATTGAGCCTCGAATTGGGTTCTCTGCTCGGCAGGGAGCCTGCCTCTCCCTCTCTCTGTGCCTGCCTCTGCCTACTTGTGATTTCTGTCTGTCAAATAAACAAATCTTAAAAAAAAAAAAAAAAGTTGTAAAAGGTTTGTGAAGGAAAATATTCAAAAAAAATTTTAGGTATGGTCAGGACAGACTAAGATTAAAATGAATTTTTTTAAAGATTTTATTTATTTATTTAACAGGCAGAGATCACAAGTAGGCAGAGAGGCAGGCACAGAGAGAGAGAGGAGGAAGCAGGCTCCCTGCCGAGCAGAGATCCCAATGCGGGGCTCAATCCCAGGACCCTGAGATCATGACCTGAGCCAAAGGCAGAGGCTTTAACCCACTGAGCCACCCAGTCGTCCCTAAAATGAATTTTAAAACGTAGCATGTCAAAGTGGTAAAAACACATGAAATGACTCCATGTATTCTCGACAACCAAAAGAAAAACGCCGTAAGGTTTTTTTTTTGTTTGTTTGTTTGTTTGTTTGTTTTTTAAGATTTTTATTTATTTATTTGACAGAGAGAGATCACAAGTAGATGGAGAGGCAGGGAGAGAGAGAGAGAGGGAAGCAGGCTTCCTGCTGAGCAGAGAGCCCGATGTGGGACTCGATCCCAGGACCCCAAGATCATGACCTGAGCCGAAGGCAGTGGCTTAACCCACTGAGCCACCCAGGCGCCCAAAACGCCGTAAGGTTTTTAATAAAAGTTTTAATGCTGTCTGAAAAACCAGAGGGAAGGCAGTTGACTGATAGTAAGTTACAGAAAAACTGTACACACCAAAAAAGAGGGTCTAAGAAAATGAACAGTTTTGTCTTAAAGTAAAAATGTCTGGTTGCACCAGAACATGAAAGGAGATAATAAAAACTAAACTTGAGGTTATATAGTAAGTCGTAGAAGGCTTGGGGAAAGTGACTTTTCTTTGCCTTGGTTTATAGGTTTGAAAGGAAACAATGAAATATGTTGAAAATTTGACCATATTAGATCAGTTTTGATGGATTTATTCACAAGAAGGGAAAAAAGGCTAATAAATCTTTTCCTGTAAAATGTTTCTGTTCAAATGAGGCATAGTATTTAAGGAAGGAAGACTAAAGCCCTGTGTCATGGCAAATCTATATTGGTGATCCATTCAAGTAAATGTTGACTATTATGTAAACTAAAAAGACACTGGTATAAAAAATCTGCTTTCTCTCTGTTCAAAAAAAGCAATTAATTGATTAACAGATTAATTGATCTGCTGTTAAGAATAAAATGTAAATGGTTTTCTCTATCAGCTCTTAAACATCTATAATCCTATTTAGGCATGTGCTTTAAAACTTAGATTTTAGCAAAAAAAAAAAAAACTTAGATTTTAGCAATTGTCAACAAGATTTAAATTGTAAATGAGATCTCTGACTCATAAGGCTTTTCCTTGGTATGCTAAGTTATTCAGGAAGTACTGCTAAACCAATGATAAACCTTGGGTTACATTTGGGTAAATACTATAACTATTATAGAGATTCTATGCATTTCCTAAAGTTTTAACCTTTTGATAAGGTCATCACTTGATATTGTAATTATTGAAATGTTATGTGTCACAGAAGTAACCTGATTTTCTTGCCAGTTAAATTATAAACTCTGATCTCATCAGCTCTTTAACCATACCTATTCTGAGCTTTTGTCGCTTATAATTGTTTTAATTCTCTTGGAAAATAAGTTTTACCTTAAAGGAGATTCATATAAAGGACTTTTAGGACAAATACAGGTATTTGATAGTTAAAAGTCCTAAAATTGAAATGGGTAAAAATTTCCAGAACTAAGTAAAAGCTGCATTCAGACTAAACCAGAATTAGTAACATGGGACTAAATAAACTAGAAGATTATAATGTTATATCCGTTATTTTGAACATTGCTGGTTCTCTAATGTTTGCTCTTCCAGACTAAGGAAACTTTTTTCTTAAGATGTCTGTGACTTACAGAAATGTAAAAATATTCATTTGTAAACAAATCAAAGCATTCAACTTTTCTCTGTATCTAAACCCTCTGAAACTCAAAAAGGTCTCAGCAAGAATTCTTTCTTCCATGGCAATCAGTCATTTGCATAAGTTCAGTAAGAATCTGTTCTCCGTGTAACAGGACACCATTGGAACCACTGGTTATTTTACCAAGGCTTTGACTGGAATGTCATATTTGAAAAAGATTCAGACAGCTTAAAGGAACTAAGGTTAACTTTATAAAACCTGGAGCCATAAAGCCCCTTGGAACTGTTGGCCTGATAACTTGCTTACAGAGTTCCCAGCGGCCTCACCAGGTGAGTAAAGAATGTCACTTCCTGGCAGGTGCAGGAACCTCAGGATACATTGGGGACCCCAGGAAGAGGAATTCGCCCAAATCGACAGGTATTGCAGGCATGTCTGATGGCAAGTACTTGGCTTGGCTTCTGGCCTGGAGAGGCTATTACAAGTTCAACCTAGAGATGCCTTATAAGAAGTTCCAGCAAAGGGGCACCTGGGTGGCTCAGGCATTAAGTGTCTGCCTTCAGCTCAGGTCATGATCTCAGGGTCCTGGGATCGAGTCCCGAGTCGGGCTCCCTCCTCGGCGGGGAGCCTGCTTCTCCCACTCCTACTCCCCCTGCTTGTGTTCCCTTTCTCTCTCTCTCTGTGAAATAAATAAATAAAATCTTTAAAAAAAAAAAAAGTTCCAGCAAAGCAGATTCTAAAAGATCTATATGATCACACTCACTGTTCTTGCTGAGCTTATGTAAATAATTAAGCCAAGTTTGTTAAAACTGGACTTGTTTTTCAAATAAATTAGTCCTGATTTGGCTATCTCTGGAAATGAGGGTTATTTTAGAGAGAAAAATTACGTTTCAGTAACACACCTTTGTGGATGTTAAGTTCTAGATCTTGTTGTCCTTAAATGTTTGTGTACCTAAGCTAGACAACTTGAGGTAAACTTCAGAGAAGTTGCACAATAGCTCGTTTAGACGATCTTGCCTAATATTCTGTAGGGATAATAACAGAACCCATTGGACACAAATATATGTTAGTTTTTATGGATACCTTTTCAGGCTGGGTAGAGGCTTTTTCTGCCAAACATGAGACAGCAGGAATGATAGCCAAAAACTGCTAGAAAAAAATAATTCCTAAGTTTGGGCTGCCTCTCACAATCAGGTCAGACAACAGCCCTGCATTTGTGAGTTTAGTCTCACAGGCATTGGCCAAGGCCATGAACACTAATTGAAAACTACACTGTGCCTACCGGCCCCAGAACTCCAGACAAGTAGAGAGAATAAACCGGACTCTTAAAGAAACCTTGACAAAGTTAATTCTGGAAACTGGCAGTGGATGGGTGGATCTTCTTCCCTTACCCTCCTTAGGGCGCAATGTACACCCTACTTAAACAAGTTTACCCCATTTGAAATAACAAGAGGTTGCCCTAGCGGAAATGACTGATCAGTCTCTACTCCAGTCACTGTAAGTGCTACAGTCTGTCTTATGAAGATAGAACTGCATCCTTACCAACCTGGAAACTTGGTTTGGATACACTGCCACCGAGTAAAAAACTTGGAGCCTTGCTGGAAGGGACCATTCACTGTCATCCTGACCACCCCCACGGCAGTAAAAGTAAAAGGCATCAGGGCCTGCATTCACACGTGTCACGTCAAACGAGCCCAAAGCAAGGACACCCTCCAGAAATGGGAGCCACTGCCAGTGGACCCCACCAACTGTGGACTAAAACTAAGACTCAAAAGGATTTCATAACTTGGTCACTTTTAACCCTGTTCCTACTCAGCAGCAGCCAGGGGACACCTCATCTGCCTAAAACAGCCCAGTGGAAAATCAAAAAGACAGCAGATAGAACAACATTCAAGGTTAACTGCAGAATAGAAGAGGGCTTGACATATTATTCCTAAAAAGGGGGGGGAGGGGCTCTGCGTAGCCCTGGGAGAGGAATGCTGCTTCTGGGTATTAACGCCCTAATGTCATTTGTACAAAAATAGGAATTGGGGCGATAAAAATGTTAGTCCTACAAACTCAATATAACCCCTTACAACAGGAAGACATAAAACTGGCTGAAAAGTCAAGGAATTGACTAATCTCCAAAGAAAAGAGGGGAATGTTAGGACCGATTTAATGTTAAGACCTGTTTAACTATTAGGGCCTGCTTAGCCAGAGCGACTCCATACTGCCTACGTAGCTATATTATTGTTTACATCCACAGACTTCATTCTGGGAATAAACACCCCAGTAGTTTCTGGTATCAGTTCCGGGTATCGATTCTGGGAGTAAATGCCTTAACAATAGAAGCCACATAACTTGGGCCCACGGTTATGCCCTATAAAACCAGCCTGTGAGATTGGGAAGGGTTCGCTCTCTTCAGAGGTGGCCCTGGCCGTTCAGTCTGACTTCTAATGCTTGGCATAGAATAAAGCTTTGCAAAACTTTCACTTTGTCTCAGTCACGTTCCTTTGATAAGGGACCCCAACAGAAGCAGGGTCCCTGCTGAGCAGAGAGCCCGATGCGGGGCTCGATCCCAGGACCCTGAGATCATGACCTGAGCCGAAGGCAGAGGTTTTAGCCCACTGAGCCACCCAGGTGCCCCGCCTTTTTTTTTTTTTAATCGTGCCTCCCTCTTGCCTCTCAGCTAGCTTCCCATTCCCTGTCCCTCTGCTCTGCATTTTCTCCACCTCCCGGGTGACATATTTGCTGCCTTGTTGATTCTTCCCTGTGGTGTTCTTCTCTGAGACCCGTTTTACTCCTAAGAGGGGGTCTAACTGGGCAGACCAGTCGGCTCTAGTTCCTGGTCATCCACTCTGGACGCCCCACACCCAGTGTGGCCCCAGCTTCCTGACGTGGAGCTGGGACTCTGGCCTTGGCCTTCTCACCTGCCCCCGACTCCACCCTCATCCCCCATCCCCACGCGCTCATCAGCCTGGCCGGGAGGGGTCTTGAAAGAGCTGAAGAACACTGGTTCTGGAAACACTGTGGGTAGCCCAAGGCCGAAACGATTGAAGTGCCTGTCTGTGTCTCATACGAGAAGAAAATTCAGGGAAACTTTTGAAGTGATCAACAATAGAAACCTTTCCAAAAATCTCTTCTGGGGTGCCTGGGTGGCTCTGTCACTAAGCATCTGCCTTCAGCTCAGATCAGGATCCCAGGGGTCCTGGGATCAAGCCCTGCAACGGGCTCCCTGCTCAGAAGGAAGCCTGCTTCTCCCTCTCCCACTCCCCCTGCTTGTGTTCCCTCTCTCCCTATCTCTCTCTGTCAAATAAATAAAATCTTTAAAAACAAACAAAACTGGGGTGCCTAGGTGGCTCAGTGGGTTAAAGCCTCTGCCTTCGGCTCAGGTCATGGTCTCAGGGTCCTGGGATCGAGCCCCGCATCGGGCTTTCTGCTTGGCGGGGAGTCTGCTTCCCTCTCTCTCTCTCTGCCTGCCTCTCTGACTACTTGTGATCTCTCTCTGTGTCAAATAAATAAATAAATAAAATCTTTAAAAATAAATAAATAAAAACAAACAAAACTGGGACACTGGGTGGCTCAGCGGGTTGAGTGTCTGCCTTCAGCTCAGGTCATGATCCCAGGGTCTTCAGATGGAGACCTGCATCCGGCTCCTTGCTCAGCGGGGAGACTGTTTCTCCCTCTGCTTGTGCGTTCTCTTTCTCTCTCTCTGATAAAAAAATAAATAAATAAAATGTTAAAAAACAAAAATAAAAAAAACCTTTTAGAATTGAACCCTGGAGTCAAATGAGGTTGAAGAGGGTGATGGAATCAAAAAGGGCGAAAGTCAAAATAGCAGAGGATTTTGCAGGCATTCATTTTTTTGTTTGTTTTTTGTTTTTTGTTTTTAATCCTGTCCCTTCTTCACTTGCTCACTTAACAGTAATCTGAGTGACCACTCTGCCAACATCTTGTTCTGGTGAACGGGAAATCAAGATTTAGGAAAATAGAACTTATCTCTGCTTTGGAAAGTGCCAGCACCCTAGGGAGGGAAGCAGAAAATAAATAAGCAAACGAGCCAATAAATCGTTTCTGATTATGATATGTACTGATTATGATACGTACAGATGCCGTCAACAGCACTGGTTCGAGGAAGCGCGTGAGGTCGGTGCCCCACGCAAGACAACTCCGAGGAAGTGTTTTTTTTTTTACGGAAGGATAAAGAAAGGTGTTATCAGCAAATGGAACAGCAAACTCAAAGGCTCAGGGGCGCCTGGGTAGCTCAGGCCATCTGAGCCTAACATCTGCCTTCGGCTGGGGTCATGGTCTCAGGGTCCTGGGATCAATCTCCGAGTCAGGCTCTCTGCTTGGCGGGGAGCCTGCTTCCTCCTCTCTCTACATGCCTCTCTGCCTACTTGTGATCTGTCTGTCAAATAAATAAAAATAGGGGCGCCTGGGTGGCTCAGTGGGCTAAGCCTCTGCCTTCGGCTGGGGTCATGGTCTCAGGGTCCTGGGATCGAGCCCCACATCGGGCTCTGCTCGGTGGGGAGCCTACTTCCCCCTCTCTCTGCCTGCCTCTCTGCCTACTTGTGATTTCTCTCTGTCAAATAAACAAATAAAATCTTTAATAAATAAATAAATATCTTAAAAAATAAAACTTGAAGGCTCAGAGACACGAAAAACCTTTTGACATTCGAGGGGCAGACAGAAGGGCACTGTCGCCAAGGTATTTTATGGAAGGGAGAGATAGTGGGAGAAGTTGAAGGTGGAGAGACAGACCAAGTCCAGATCACAATGAAAGCATTCGGACTTCATTCCAAGTGAAGCAGAATTCCATCCAAGGGACCTCGGGAGGTAAGAAGTCCCCCAGCCTGGCCTTTTCCCATGAGGCAGTTGAGAAATGAGAGACAGCGGAGCTGCAGCTTGAGTGGGGCGCTGGGCGTTCACCGGATGAGCAGGGCTCAGCTGGGGCTCAAAGACTCTGATGTTCTCTTTCTGGTCCTTGTGCTCGGAGCATCTGCTTCCCTGGCCCCGTTCACCACCTTCCCACAAAGCCCTTCTCTGATGCCCCAAACCAGCTCAGGACCTCCGTTTGATGCCGCCAGCCTTCCTGGGCTTTGTTCTAACCTTTGTGCGCTGTATGTCTGGGCCTGATAATGCTTCTCTTCCCAGGGGTCCTCAGTGCCAGGACCCGCAGTGGACCCAGTCCGTGGTAGCTGCTCATTACGAGGCATGAAAACAGTGTTGGACTCCTTGTGGAGAAAAGCATGGCTGTCGTTGACCTTGCTCCTGCAGGAGTTGGAGCATAAATAGAACTTTCGATTACAGCTGACCCTTGAGCGACACGGGTTTGAACTGTATGAGTCCGCTGGTTTTTTGTAGTACATACAGTATTTTCCTTTTTTTAAATTAAGATTTTATTTATTTATTTGACAGAGACACAGCGAAAGAGGGAATACAAACAGGGGGAGTGGGAGAGGGAGAAGCAGGCTTCCCGAAGAGCAGGGAGCCCTATGCAGGACTCGATCCCAGGACCCTGGGATCATGACCTGAGCCGATGGCAGAGGCTTAACGACTGAGCTACCCAGGCGCCCCACATTGTTTTAATTTGCAATTCCCTAATGACATATGATGTGAAGCACCTTATATGCTGATTTGCCATCTATATGTTTTGGTGAGGTCTTTCACCCATTTTTTTTTAAGATTTTATTTATTTGAGAGAGAGATTTAAAAATTTTGCCCATTTTTCCAGGGCGCCTGGGTGGCTCAGTGGTTTAAAGCCTCTGCCTTCAGCTCAGGTCATGAACTCGGGGTCCTGGGATCGAGCCCCGCATTGGGCTCTCTGCTCGGTGGGGAGCCTACTTCCCCCTCTCTCTGCCTGCCTCTCTGCCTACTTGTGATCGCTGTCAAATAAATAAATAAAATCTTTAAAAAAAATTTTTTTGCCCATTTTTAAATTGGATCGTTCATCTTATTTTTAAAAAGAGCTCTTTATTTCTTTTGGACAACAGTCCTTTAACAGACATCTGTTCTCAGGCACCTGGGTGGCTCAGTTGGTTAAGCGTCTGCCTTTGGCTCAGGTCATGAGCCCAGGGTCTGGGGATGGAGCCCTGGTTTGAGCTTTCTGCTCATTGGGGAGTCTACTTCTCCCTTTCCCTCTGTGCTCTCTCTTGCTCTCCTTCAGGTAGATAAATAAAATCTTAAAAAAGAGAAAAAACATGGGGCACCTGGGTGGCTCAGTCGTTAAGCATCTGCCTTTGGCTCAGGTCATGATCCAGGGTCCCGGAATCGAGCCCCGAATAGGGATCCGGGCTCAGCAGGAAGCCTGCTTCTCCCTCTCCTACTCCCCCTGCTTGTGTTCTCCCTGTCGCTGTGTCTCTGTCAAATAAATAAACTCTTTAAAAACAAACCAAAAAACCCAGATATGTGTGCTGCAAACATTTTCTCCCAGTCTGTGGGTTGTCTTCCTCATCTCTTGAGAGTTTGTAGGTTTCTATTTTTTAAAACCAGATGATGAAACTTTTTTTGTTTTTAAGATTTTATTTATTTGGCAGAGAGAGATCCCAAGTAGGCAGAGAGGCAGGCAGAGAGAGAAGGAGAAGCAGGCTCCCCGCTGAGCAGAGAGCACGATTCGGGGCTCGATTCCAGGACCCTGAGACCATGACCTGAGCCGAAGGCAAAGGCTTAACTCTCTGAGCCACCCAGGCGCCCCAGGATCTTTCTTTTTTTTTTTTTAAGATTTTGTTTATTTGGGGCGTGTGGGTGGCTCAGTGGGTTAAAGCCTCTGCCTTCAGCTCAGGTCATGATCCCAGGATCGAGCCCCACATCGGGCTCTCTGCTCAGCAGGGAGCCTGCTTCCTCTTCTCTCTCTGCCTGCCTCTCTGCCTACTTGGGATCTCTCTCTGCCAAATAAATAAATAAAATCTTTTTGTTTATTTATTTGACAAAGAGAGTGTGTGTGAGCACAAGCTGGGGGAGTGGAAGAGGGTGAAGGAGAAGCAGGGAGCCTTATGTGGGGCTCGATCCAGGACTCCAGGATCACAACCTGAGTGAGCCGAAGGCAGATACTTAACCCACTGAGCCACCCAGGTGTCCAGATGAAAGATCTTTTATAGCCAGTGGTTCTTAAACTTTAGCGTGCATGAGAACCACCTGGAGGGCTTGTAAAACACAGCTGGGTCCCACCTCCAGACTTTAATTCAGTAGGTATGGGCTGGGATCCATAAACAGACATCTTAAGAAGTTCCCAAGTGTACTGATGCTGTTGGTCTGGGGACCACACTTTGAGAACCACTGTTCCTAGCAATCCCAGGGTCACCTTTTCATAGAGACTGAGACCTCTTGGTGACTTCTTGGATGAACTATGAAGCTTTAGGTCAGCTCTATATCTATTATAACTGTTACCAACATTAAGTTTTAATGGTAGTTTTGTTTCAAAGAGCCTTTTAAATTTAGGACAGAGTGAGGTGCCTGGGTGGCTCAGTCGGTCGAGCGTCCAACTCTTGATTTTGGCTCAGGTCATGATCTCAGGGTTGTGAGATTGAGCCCCACATGGGGCTCCTTGCTCAGCATGGATCCTGCTTCTCACTCTCCCTCTGCCCCTCCCCACCTGCTTGTGTCGTCTCTGACAAATCAATAAAATCTTTAAGAAAAAAACTGCTATAAAGGGGTGCCTGGGTGGCTCAATGAGTTAAGCCTCTGCCTTCAGCTAGGATCATGGTCTCGGGGTCCTGGGATCAAGCCCCACATCCAGCTCTCTGCTCTGTGGGGAGCCTGCTTCCCCCTCTCTCTGCCTGCCTCTCTGCCTACCTGTGATCTCTGTCAAACAAATAAATAAAATCTTAAAAAAAAAAAAAAGAAATCGATTTCCAGTGGTGGTTACGTGGATGTTGGCTTTCTGATCAATCAACGCGCTGTATATTTCCTATACTTTTCTATGTTATACTGCACAGATAAGATTTAGGAAAAAAAAAAATGGCCAAGAGTGGCCAAAGAAATGTTAAAGACAGGAAGGGAGTATGATTAGAAAGCTTTAGTAGTTCAGAGGATTGTTGTGAGGAAGATAAACAAATGAATAAACGGAAAGTCATAAAGAACACCCTCTCCCTCCCGCCACCCCCCAAAAACCCCATGAATCTAGACTATTTTGGGATACAATACAGGCGGCTTTTTTTTTTTTTTTTTTTTTCTTTCTCCCCTGCAAAAAGCTTTATTGTTTCCACTTGGTCCACAGCTTGGGGGAGGACCTCTCCCGGGTGGATAAAAAGCTGCTTGGCAGCGGCTGCTCAGACAAACCCAGACAGAAGCCCCGGGACTAAGGGGATGTCAGAGGGGCCCCTCAAGCGTGACCCCTCAATCACGCTTGAGGGTAAGCCTTTCGAAGAGATACTCGCCCAGCCCGACCTGGGTGCAGGACACCCTGCGGAGATTCGTCAGGTGGTCGCCCATCTTCTTGATGATTTTCACCTCCTCGCCCAGGAAATGGCTCTCCAGGAAGTTACAGAGATGGGCGTCGGCACGGGAGGAAGCCAGGGCGTGCAGATCCAAAAGGGCCTCGTTCAGGTTCTTCTCCAGGACCACAGCAGTTTCCATGGCGTCCAGGGCTTTCCCCCACTTGTCGTGGGACGGCTTCTGCACGTCCTGGAAGAGGGAGCTGCCGCTGCGCTGTTCTTGCAACATCAAGAGCTTCTGGGCGCCTTCGAGCTTCTTCTGGGCCAACTCTTGGAAGAAGCGGCCCAAGCCCTCCAGAGCCACATCGCTGCAGTCGAAGTAGAAGCCCAGGGAGAGGTAGGTGTTGGATGCCCGCAGGTGCATGTTGACTAGGCAGTTAACGGAGGCCTCCACCTCGGTGGAGTAATTCTGGCGAACCTGACAGCTCATGGTTGGTTGACAACAGGGAGCTAAGCTCAAAAACCGGTGTTGGTTGGCCCCAGAGGCAGAGGGTAGCTGAGGAGATGGTTCCGATGGTTGAGGCTGTACAGAGGGTTGAGGCTGCACCAGCGGCTGGAGGGCGACCGGAGTCTGGAATAAAGGGTGGCCCTGGGTCTGTTCACAAATTCTGTTGAAACACTGGACAGATCCAGGGGTCCGCCGGACGCACTGTTGGTGGGGCATTATAATCATGGGAGAAGAAGCTTTGAGTGAAGCATCTTGGATGGGATCTTGGGAAAGCCAACAAGAAGCAGTCTTGTAGGACTTTTCCTTGTAAACGTTAAACTGGTCCAAATGGAATACACGACCTCTGACGTTCGGTTACCCCCACCGCCCCCGGCAGTTTCAGCTGTGATGGCACATCCGACCGCCAGGTGGCGCCTGGCGGACCGCGGGTGCCCGGCCATGACGCGTGCGCAGTGCGCCTGGGTTGAGCCGTAGGCCCTGCGCTCGCGCACACGGGCTCGCGCGCTGCGTTTCCTGGCGCGCACGGCGCTGGCGCATGCGCACTCAGCTGCACGCCCGTAGTCGCGCTGTCCCTTTACCGCAATTTTTCTGGGAGCGGCTGAGCTGCCCCCGCGGTCCGAGATGTCCGAACTGCCCGCCGACAGCAGTGTCCGGCAGACGGACGCGGCGAATGGCCACCGCGACGTCCGGCAGGCGGAGGTAGGCGGCGGGAGGCGGGAGCCGGCCCTGGCGCGGCCTGCGGAACCCGGAGAAGGTCCGGTGGCGGCGACGGCGGCGGCGGCCGGGGAAGCCCGCGAGGCGGCGGTCGACCGCGAGCTGGCGGGGCCGGCAGAGGAAGAGGGCGCGCAGGCCAGACTCCGTTCCCGGCCCGCGAACGGTCCGGGCCTGGCTGCGCTGCCGTACCTCCGCCTGCGTCACCCCCTTAGTGTTTTAGGAATTAATTACCAGCAGTTCCTCCGCCACTATCTGGAACACTACCCGATCGCCCCGGGCAGGATCCAGGAGCTGGAAGAACGCCGCAGGAGGTTTGTGGAAGCCTGCAGAGCCCGGGAAGCCGCGTTCGATGCCGAGTATCAGCGGAATCCCCACAGGATGGATTTTGACATTTTGACGTTTACTATAGCTCTCACCGCGTCTGAGGTTATCAACCCTCTGATAGAAGAACTCGGTTGTGATAAGTTTATCAGTAGGGAATAGTCTGGCGACGGACCTGCGTGCAGGGGAGCGAGACTTGCGCCGGCGGTGTCGTAGCGTTGTAAGAAGTCCTTGTATGGGAGATAAGGGCGATACCTCGTCGGGGGGGGGGGGGGGGGGGAGGGAGGTTTATCAGGAAGGAGACAGAAAAGATTCAAAGCCTCGTGACTTCTGTGATTTTGGGTTTGCGACTGATAACAGATTCTTGACCCTGCGTGGTGGTGGAAATGTCTTTGAAAAACTGCTTCCCCAACGTGAAGGAGAGGTTTCATGCAATTGAGACCCGGTGTGAAATATTGGCCATAATAGAGCCGGTGATGAGGAGAGAAATGGTCAGATACTCTTGGTAGCAAGAAGGAGTCACAGCTGAGTTATCCTATAGACAGACTGGAAGCCCCCGGAAGAGAACTTGAAATTGTCAGAATTTGCGCTCTCCTCGCGTCAAGTTTTAGTCTAAGGCGATTTTGTGTTTTCTGAGGCATTTCAAGTGGCAAACAATGTAACTGTTGTATATATTACGTGATAAATTATGTGTTCGAGAGTTTCTGAAGTTTCTCGATTTTTTTCTTAAATTTTTAATTTTTACTTAAGGTGGGTTTTTTTGTTTTGTTTTGTTTTTTGGCAGAGTATTCACACATCCCCAAAAGTAAAATATATGCTGAAAAGCCTTCCCTCCCTGTCCCCTCCATCCAGTACCACAACCCACATCTGTAGGTGCCTCTTCTGTCCTTGCAGTGTCCTTATGTACACACAAGCAAATGCGAATTTGGGTGTTTGGGGGGTTTTTTGTTCTGTTTTGTTTTGTTTTGTTTTTTTGTTTTTTCATTTCTTCACAAAAGTTGGTGTATTTACTGATTTATAAGCTGCTTTTCTAGTAAGAACGTATCTTGACGATCCTTCCAAACCACTAGGTTTCCTCATTCTTTTTTAGAGCTGCATTTTGTTTCATTCTGTGGTTGGTTATGCTGTAATTTACTTATCCAGGAACCTACTGATGGGCCTTTGAGTGGTTCCCCATCTTTTGCTTTAGATTTCTTTTTAAAGATTTTATTTATTGGGACACCTGGGTGGCTCAGTAGGTTAAAGCCTCTGCCTTCGGCTCAGGTCATGATCCTAGGGACCTGGGATCAAGCACCACATCGGGCTCTCTGCTCCAAGGGGAGCCTGCTTCCTCCTCTCTCTCTGCCTGCCTCTCTGCCTACTTGTGATCTGTTTCTCTGTCAGATAAATAAATCTTTTTTAAGAAACAATTTTATTTATTCATTTGAGAGAGAGAGCACAAGCAGGGACTGGAGGGGCAGAGGGAGAAGCAGACTGCTCACTGAGCAGGGAGCCCAACTGGGGACTTGATTGATCCCAGGACACTGAGATCACGACTTGAGCTGAAGTCACACATTTAATCAAGTGAGCCACCCAGGCGCCCCCTGACGATATAATACAGCATTATTTCTTTTAATTTTTCTTATAATTTTTTTTTTAGATTTTATTTGAGAGAGAGATCACAAGTAGGCAGAGAGGCAGGCAAGGGAGGGGGTTGGGAAACAGGTTCCCTGCTGAGCAGAGAGCCCGATGCCGAGTTCGATCCCAGCACCCTGAGATCACGACCCAAGTGGAAGGCAGAGGCTTAACCCACTGAGCCACTCAGGCGCCCCTCCCTTAACTTTTATAAAATGATGGAGCAGCTTATAATCAGCAGCTTCTTAGATTCTTTGTTATATATAATACCCGTAGTGTGAATTTACAGAATTGAGAATTCTGGGCCAAAGGTACTCATTTGAAATGTTACAGATCCTGCGAAGTTGCCTTCCGTACGTGTTGTACCACATTCCACTTCTGCCAGCAACTGGAGGACTTTTCTTTCTAGTCTCGCCGACATAGTAAGCCACCAATGATCTGGATTTTGCCAATCTATATACTTGAAAGGTAGTATGTTATTTTGAGAGAGAGAGAGCGAGCGTGTGCACGCTAGCAGGGGGAGGGAGAATAGAGGGAGAGGGAGAAAGAGAATCTCAAGCAGACTCCCAGGCGCTCAATCATGACCTGAGCCGAAATCAAGTATCAGAGGCTTAACCCACTGAGCCACCCATGCGCCCCGACAGCATGAGTTTTAATTTGCTTCTCTCTTAGGATTGGAAAATCTTTTCTGAGAGTTCTGTGTATTCGCTTTTCCATGAACTGTTCATAGCTTCTATCCATTTCTCTCCTGAAGAATTTTGTCCTTTCCGTGTTGATTCCAGGGCTATTTGTGTAACAGTGATATGATACAGTAGCTTGTAATGTGAGTTACAGGTGTGTTTTCCCAGTTGGTCATTTGCATTTGGTTATCCTGAGAGCCTTTTGGTATGGAGTTGTTGGGGTTTTTGTTTTTTGTTTTGTTTTGTTTTTTGCTTTTGTTTGCTGTTTTCTTTTAAAAGGGGGAAGATTTTGGGCGCCTGGGTGGCTCAGTGGGTTAAAGCCTCTGCCTTCAGCTCGGGTCGTGATCCCAGGGTCCTGGGATCGAGGTCCGCATTGGGCTCTCTGTTCAGTGGGGAGCCTGCTTCCTCCTCTCTCTCTGACTGCCTCTCTGCCTACTTGTGATCTATCTCTCTGTCAAATAAATAAATAAAATCTTTAAAATAAATAAATAAATAAATAAAAGGGGGAAGATTTTGAATCTCAAGGTTTTCTTGGAGGAGGTGTGTGTAGTTGGTGTTTATTTGAGTCTTTGCCTCTTGGAATTTATCCTGTAGGAGGTAAGGACACAAAATTTATTTCTTAGGTGGCTACTGGTTGTTCTAACACCAGTGAATAACCAGTCCAGCTTTTCCCCACTAACTTTGTTTAAAGATGCCTCTAGGTATCTTTTCATTTTCTGACTACATCGTTTTAAATCTGGTAATGCTAACCCTGTTACACTTCTTTTTCAGAGTGTCTCTGGCTGTTTTGTTTCTCTTACTAGTCAGCTTCAAAGTCAGCTTACGTTGTTTTAGGAAAAGTTTTTGTTGTTGTTGTTGTTGGTTTTTTTTTTTTTTTTTTTTTTTGAGAAGTACCTGGGTGGCTCAGTTGTTAGGCGTTTGCCTCCGGCTCAGGTCATGATCCTCGGGTCCTGGGATCGAGTTGCGCATCCGGCTCCCTGCACAGCAGAGAGCCTGCTTCTCCCTCTGCCTGCTGTTCCCCCTGCTTATACTCTCTCTCGCTCTCTCGCTCTCTCTCTCTCTCTCTGTTAAATAAATAAAATATTTAAAAAACAAAACAAAACTTTTTTTTTTTTTTTGAGAGAGAGAGAGAGTGTGGGGGCCAGGCAGCGAGGAAGAGAGAGAACAAGCAGTCTCCACACCCAGCACGGAGCCTGGCTGGAGACTGGATGCCATAACCGGGAGATCATGGTGCTCCTCAAGCAAAGCTTTTTTATTAGAATGACACAGCAGTTAATTTAGGAGTAACTGCTATCGTTAAGATACTGAGACTTGGGGCATCTGGGTGGCTCAGTCCTTAAGCAGCTGCCTTCGGCTCAGGTCATGATCCCAGGGTCCTGGGATCAAGCCCCCATCAGGCTCCCTGCTCAGCGGGAAGCCTGCTTCTTCCTCTCCCGCTCCCCCTGTTTGTGTTCCCTCTCTGTTTGTGTCTCTCTGTCAAATCAATAAATAAAATCTTATTAAAAAACAAACAAACTGAGTCTTCCCATCCCAATGGTCTATTTTCCCTTTACTTAAAAAAAAAAAAAAAAATTTTTTTTTTTTTAATCTCTACACCCAGCATGGGGCTTGAACTTACAACCCCGAACCCAAGAGTCCCACACTCCACCAACTGAGCCAGCCAGGCACCCCTATTTTCCCATATTTTTAAAAAAGATTTCCTTTGTGTCCTTCAAAGGAATATTGTTTATCCTCAAATGAATGTTCCTAAAGCAGGCCTTTCACAGATCTAGTTATGTATTCCTACATACATTTACCTTTTTTTGTTTTTCCTATGTAAGCGAGGATTATTTCTGTTATATTTTCTGAAAGTTTGCCTGTGTGTTTGAAAATAATTGGTTTAAAAAAAAAAAAAAGGAATTGATTTCTACATACTTACTTGCTAGCCTGTTACCACACTGAATTCTCTTAATTGTTTATAGAAGTATTTCATGTGGTTCTCTTAGGTTGGAAAACAAGTCTTATTAAATAGCGAAAATATTGTCTCTTTATCTTTTTCTACCTAAAACTTTTTTCTCCTTATAAATTCCAGTTCCTTCTGTTGACTGTAAAATTATGTGAAAGACAGGCATCCTTGTCTTGTTCCCCATTTTGTGGAAATACTTCACGTATGCATTTGTCCCTCTGGGGACGTGTGTTTTACAAAGAATGATTGAATTTTGTCAAAGTCCTTTTCAGACTCTTCAGTGAACCTAGGGTTATTTTTAATATAATACTGATAGTTTGTGATGTTTGCATTCTTCAAATGATCTTTATTTACAAATGAGGTATAATCCTTTTATTTTGTTTTTGTTTTTATTTTTTTTGGATGTATTTACTTATTTATTTGACAGAGAGAGAGAGAGATCACAAGTAGCCAGAGAGGCAGGCGGGGGCGGGGGGAAGCAGGCTCCCCGCTGAGCAGAGAGCCAGATGCTGGGCTCTATCCCAGGACCCTGAGATCATGACCTGAGCCGAAGGCAGAGGCTTAACCCACTGAGACACCCAGGCGCCCTGAGGTATAATCCTTTTAATGTGCTTTGGATTTCCCTCTCTCTCTTTTTTTTTTTTTTTTTTTTTTTTTAAGATTTTATTTACTTATTTGACAGAGTACAAGCAGGGGGAGAGGGAGAGGGAGAAGCAGGCTCCCCACTGAGCAGGGAGCCTGATGCAGGGCTCAATCCCAGGACCCTGTGATCACCATCCCAGCCGAAGGCAGATGCTTAACTGACTGAGCCTCCCGGGCGCCCCTCTGCTTTTCTTTCTTTCTTTTTTTTTTTTTCCTTAAAAAGGAGGCTGGCGTTAGAATTCTGTAAGTGAAGTTGCTGTGTCCTTTTCTTGTGCCATATTTGTTATTTTTAGATACTAATGTTCTCGCATCATATAAGTAATAGGGAAGCCTTCCTTTCCTAAATTCTGGAACACTTTAAGACCCACTGGAATCATCTTGTTAAGATTTGGTAGCATCTCCTTTGTGACAGTCGGGGCCCCGTGCTTGGGGTGGTGAGGGTGAGGGTCCGGTTGCCACTTTCCCTCCTTTTCCCCGCCCTGAAGAGAGGTGGATTTGCAGGCACTTAGAAGACAGACATGTCCTTGCGGACTTGGAGTCACTGGCTTTCTTGATCGGGTGCCTTTCTTTGCACTCCTGGTGACAGAAGGACTCGGAGGCGGCAGGCACTAAATACACGCCCCGACCCGTGAGGCGCCTTTTCGATTTCTCTGGTGCGGTGTGTATCTCAAGGTCAAGGCCTGGAGTTTCTGCTTATCAGGTTACCCTGGAGGCTGCTTATTCTCAGGAGTTCTTCCAGGATCTGGCCTGAGACAGAAATGGCAGGTTGCTGCCCAAACAGGAAGCAGCGTGATAACTCCGACATCCACAGTTGTAAAGCACTCCGAAGACCTCTTGTCCCTTCATTTGCCCAGAAAAGAACACGGAGGCTTAGAAGGCTCCAGGTCCGTCTAAGATCCTGTGTTCTTGGGCGCCTGGGTGGTTCAGTGGGTTAAGGCCGCTGCCTTCGGCTCAGGTCATGATCTCAGGGTCCTGGGATCGAGTCCCGAGTCGGGCTCTCTGCTCGGCAGGAGGCCTGCTTCCCTCTCTCTCTCTGCCTGCCTCTCCGTCTACTTGTGATCTCTCTCTGTCAAATAAATAAATAAATAAATAATCAATCAATCAATCAATCCTGTGTTCTTCCCACTGAAGGGCACTGACCTGAAAGTGGGGAATAGCCTATCAGCAGGGGAGCAGGACCAGGGCTTTGGGGAGGGTGGATATTAACAGCATCACTTGGGTGGTCAGACTCCTGGGGTTCACAATCTGATTTTGACAGTTTTCTGTGAGACCCCGGGGCTTATTACTCAATGCTCTGTTTCTCCTTGAAGATACTCCCACTTTGTTCCTTCCACAATCTTTATTGGTGATGAACTCTAACAGGGGTTAAACACATACGCTTTTGGAATTTCAGAGGAGGGGACACCAGAATCTAGAGTTCCTGGACCAACACGGGTCCCTTAGAATATGTAAATGCATGTTGTCACGTGACCAAGTTAAGTTTTCTTGTATGAAAATCCGCGTATATGATCGCCTAGCAGAGTCCCCGACTCAGCTGGTTTGGAGAAATGCTCCCCCGCAGATCATCCGAGCATGGGAAGGGTGCCCGGGAAAAATGGCACTGGGACTGCCAGCTCCGAACTGGATGTAACTAGGGTCGTGGGTAAGGCTCTGTTTTCTTCAGGGACTGAGAGGAAGACACAGAGAAGGAAAGTAGGTCATTCTCAGCCCACTAATGAAAATGACTAAGTGGTTTCCGTTTCCTCCTGTCACCAAGACCTACCCATACCTATTGTTTTCTGCAAGGAAAGGGAAAAATACGGTCCTTTCTCCAGAAATGGATGGGCGCAGGGCACCCCTGGGAGCAAGCACCCAGCTGAGAATCCTTTCACCTCAAAGCAGAAATAGCCTTTATGGTGTAACTAGGTATGTGGTCTTTGCCCCCACCCCCCCCACCCCCCCCCGTTCCTGGCACAGAGCTCCTGAAATTCACCCGGGATTCCCTGAATGATAAGGGTGATCAGTGTCTTTTGTTGATAAGCGTCTTTTGTTCTAAGGAGGTGACTTGGTGGCCCCATAGATAGCTCCCGGATGAGGACCAAGCAAGCCTTGATTAGAAGCTCAGACCTTTCAGCCCCACCCCAGCCTCTGGGGAAGGGACAGCAGCTGGAGGCTGAGTGAATCACCCACGGCCTCTGATGTCATCAGTCATGTCTGCATAAGGAAACCTCCATAGACAAGAGTTTAGAGAGATTCCACAAGTGGGTGAACACATTGAGCCACTGGGAGCTCCGTGCCCCTTCCAGCATACTGTGCCCTGTCTGTCTCCCAGTTGGCTGCTCCGGACTCATTCTGGTAAATTATCCAACTTGGAAGGAGCTGTGGGAGTCCCTGAATTGATAGCCAGTTGGCCAAACATGCCGGCGACAACCTGGGACTTAGGGGTGGCATCCACAGCGTGGGCAGCTTCATGGGACTGTGTCCTTCCCTTGTGGGCTCTGACACCAACTCCCGGAGATAGTGTCAGCACTGGACTGACCTGTAGGACACCCAGCTGGTGTGCAGAGAGCTGGAACTGGTGTAGATAGCACCTACGCACCTGATGTCCGGCCCATTCAGGGTAGTCTCAGGTTTGACTAATTCACGAGGCAAAATCCTTTTTGTCATTTAATGTGACATAGTCCTGGGAGTGATAGCCTGTCCTATTCACGTGTCCCACCCACACTCAAGGGAAGGTGGGGTTATATGAAATGACGCCAGTGCACGTCATTGGGGGTCATCTTAAGATTCTGCCTGCCATAAAAAGTAAATATTGGGGGCACCTGGGTGGCTCAGTCGTTAGGCATCTGCCCTTAGCTCAGGTCGTGATCCCAGGGTCCTGAGATCCAGCCCCGGGTGGGGCTCCCTGCTCAGTGGGGAGCCTGCTTCTGCCTCTCCCTCTGCGCCTTCCCCCTACTCATGCTCTGTCTCTTTATCAGATAAATGAATTTTTTTTTTTAATTTGACAGAGAGATCACAAGTAGGCAGAGAGGCAGTCAGAGAGAGAGGAGGAAGCAGGCTCCCTGCTGAACAGAGAGCCTGATGGTGGAGCTCGATCTCAGGACCCTGAGATCACGACCTGAGCCAAAGGCAGAGGCTTAACCCACTGAGCCACCCAGATGCCCCCAGATAAATAAGATCTTTAAAAAACAAAACAGTAAGGAAGCTTATTCTTCCCTCCTGTAACTGTTCCCCATTATTGCTGTCTCCTTCCTCCGCTCCCATGGACTCCTTCCCTGGCTCTTAAGGACGGTGCACCATCAAGAGTCCACATTCCAGACAAAAGCATGGCTGGCACCCCTTCCCTTAAGAGCACAATCCAAAAACTGCACACCTCCCTTTTCTCACATCCTACTGCCCAAGCTTAGTCATGTGGCCATGCCTGGTGGCAGAGGAGACTGGGAAGTGTAGTCTTCAGCTGGGGACTCTCAGGAAGTCGAGGAGGACAGAGACTGAGGGACATCTAGCGGTCTCTGCCACAGCCGGGATGGCCAAATCCTCGTCTTCACTTTCCGGCTGGAGACATCAAGCTCAGAGTGCTGATGTCACCAAAAGCTGCTGAGTAAATAAAGGTGGAGGGGGGAAGGGAACCTCTTTGTACTGTACCCCAAGACCAGGGGCTTTTACCAGCTCAGAAGAGCTGCTCTCTCATCCCTGGTGCAGGAAGAGGCAGGTGTGGATAAATGAAGGTGGGGAAATGCATAAATTTGTGACAAGGGCTGGGAGGGGGTCTCTCATGGTTGCCACCTCGTGTCAGGGTGCGGGGTTGCGGGCGGCAGGAGAATGTTCTGAATTTACTGAGGCACCAGTCCTGGATGCTGCCTTCCTCTCACGCTCGTATCTGGGCCATACAGTGCGGTGGGCAGCGCGGGGCTCTGCAGACAGACTGACTGCGCTGGATTCTCGGGGCAGGACTTACGCGCTTGCAAGCAGGTATGCCCTGAGAAAGTTAACGTGCACAGAGTCCCTGTGCCAGGAAGCACTCTTCGGGGATTTTCACACACTTAACTTGCGGACTCTTTTCAACAGCCCTAGGTGGTCAGTGCTACTACATCCCCCATTTTACCGATGGAGCGACTGAGGCACAGGGAAGTGAAGTTCATGCCAGAGCTAGGAAGTGGCAAAACCGGGATTCGAATTCAGGTAGGGATTTGACTCCAGGGTCTGTTCTCTTAGCTAGTAAGTTTTAGGGTCCTCCAGGTCTGCCCCACCCCCAGTTGAAGAGGCTAATCACGGTCAGGACTAGAAAGAGTCCAGACTCATTGAAGGCCCAGAGCTTCACTTTGGAAGTGCGGGCAGTGTGTCTGCCGTCTCTCCAGCGACCACCGCATCGCAGCCTCTGTGCTGTGGCAGACCCTGTTAGGGGCCTGCACTGCGTCTGTACCCCCTTCTTCCGCTGGAGCCGAACATGGGGCTGAGCCAAACCGGGAGCTCTCATCCTCTCCCCACCCACACCATCCCCTCCCCAGGAGGAGGGCATACCCGCCCCGTCTGAAGTGTTTGTGACTGGACAGCTGGTCCATTCCAAGAAGGAGATTCTTTTTTTTTTTTTTTTTAAAGATTTTATTTGTTTATTTGACAGAGATCACAAGCAGGCAGAGAGGCAGGCAGACAGGGGGAAGCAGGCTCCCTGCTGAGCAGAGAGCCCGATGTGGAGATCGATCCCAGGACCCTGAGATCATGACCTGAGCCGAAGGCAGAGACTTAACCCACTGAGCCACCCAGGGTACCCCCCAAGAAGGGGATTCTTAAAAGGGGTTTTTTTTGTTTTGTTTTCATTTATTTATCTGACCGAGAGTACAAGCAGGGGGAGTGGGAGCAGCAGGGAGAGAGAGAAGCAGGCTCCCCACTGAGCAGAGAACCTGACACGGGACTCGATCCCAAGACTCTGGGACCATGAACTGAGCCAAAGGTATACACTTAACCCACTGAGCCACCCAGGCGCCCCCGAAGAAGGGGATTCTGACATAGAGGGTGGTACTAGGATGTGGGGGGAACCTACAAGTCCCTGATGTTTCCCCTCTGTGCCCAGAAAGGTGATGGCTTTGGGGATGAGGCCAGGCTACAGAAAATTGTGAGCATTATCAGTGAAGAGGTCAGGAGAGGGTAGTGGGGCGACAGGCAAGCTGGAGGGGAGGGAGGTGAGCTGGGAAAGGCGCAACAGTGAAATGTGTGTGAGCCCAGCTCCCTCCTACCAGTTCACGGGAAAAACTACTAATTGGTCCTGTTGTGTGAGCCACTGGTGGTCTGGTTTGCTGTTACATGTAGAGAACACCACTCCAAATGAAACCTACTTGTTCTGTGCCAGGCCTTGAGAATTCCATGATTAAGTAGTGTTAGGATCCCCATTTTACAGAGGAGAATATTGAGGCTCCCAGAGGCAGGGTCCCTTATTGGAGGTCACAGCAAAGGTCTGACTCCCACACTTTGCAGTGACCTCTTGGCTCCTGCCCAGTGACTCCATGGCACCAAGTGCAGAGTAGGGGGCCCATCGATGTCCCACGAATCCACACATGGCCCTCACCCCAGGTCACCCGAGACCCCTCCCAACACAGGGATTCTAGGACCTGAGGTTAGATGACCAGGAGCAAACCTAGGGAGCAACAGGCGAAGGCTTCTCTTCAAAGCTGCCCTCCCTTCCCCCACCCCCAGTCCAGACCCTTGCCGATGCCGGGAGCCGGGAACAGGCGACTGCCACAGACTTCAGGAGAGAGTGGGCCAACATTAGACACCGTCATACCAGAACACAGGGAGGCAGACTGTATGTATTTCCCTGTTCCCCTCCCCAACCCACCCCCAGCCCCAGCCACCATCAGGAAAGGACCTGACTTGGCAACATTTCAGCCCTTCCCGGCATCCTGCTGAGGCTCCTGAAATAGAGAAAGAGAGAAAAATTTCTAAAATACAATAAAGTTATTTAAAATAACAACTGTATTTTTAAAAATAGCATTTATATTAGGGTTTACTAGGTGTCAGGCACCATAGTAATGCTTCCCACTTGAGGCTCCTTGCCGTTTCTCAAACACACCAGACACATTCCTACCACAGACCCTTTGCACTTGCTCCTCCCTCTGCCTGGAATACTTTCCCCCAGATATTCACATATGCACATGGTTCAATCCCTTCTTTCAAGTGTTTAGAGATTTTAAAAAAAAAGTTTTTTGGGGGTGGGAGAGAGAAAGCGAGAGAGCACAATGTGGGGAAGGGGCAGAGGGAGAGGGAGAAACAGGCTCCCTGCTGAGTAGGGAGCCCACCTGGGGCTCCCATCACAGAACCCGGGTATCATGGCCTGAGCCAAAGGCAGACCTTTGAGTCTGAGCCCCCCAGGGGCCCCTCAGTTTAAATACCATCTTCCAAATAAGGTCTTCCCCCGCTGCTCAATTCAGAATTGCACAAAACTCCCAGCCCTCCCCCACTCCTTTCCTGCTTTGTTCTCTTCTCACTACTTTTAATCTTCTGTTTGCCTTGCCTGGCTGTCCCAACACTAGAATATCAACCTCCCTAGGGCAAGGGTTCTTACTGTTTTGTTCACTGTCCCATGTCCCCAGGACCTAGAACAATATCCAGCACAAAGTAGGTACTCAGCAAATATTTGTTGAAAACAAATGAAATCCAAGGAGGTGAAGGCTGTCATAGTTTCTGGGTTACAGAGGAGGAAACAGGCAGAGAGAGGTGCAGGCATTTGCCTTACCTCACACAGCCAATAAACAGCAGAGCTGGGATTTGAAGCCAGACAACACTGACTTAACTATTATCCGTCCTCCAGATTTGTAATGTTGATTGTCGTTCTGGTCCACCCAACTTTTTCCCTCCTTATCCCTCTTCCTCATGTGGTTTGGGGGGACCAACTCCATCCCCTTGTCCGGGAATGGCCACATGAGAGCACTATGTTCCCTTGGGTCTCAGTGATTGATTCTGGAAGGAAAATGTGACCTAATCCAGGTCAATGGGAACTTTCTTCAGGATTCATGCCACCATGTGGGGGAGCCTGTCTGAGAATAAAGTTAGCCCAGAAAAAAAGCAGAACGTGGAGTAAAGAAGAGTCAGATTCCCAAGGCCAATGTTTTGGTGCCTGGATCAAGCCATGCCTGAAGCTAATTAGCCTCTAGACCTTTATTCTCATGAGCCAATTTTTTTTCTTAAGCCAAACTGAACCGGGTTCTCTGTTATAATAAGAATAGTCATTACTTATTCCAATAACAGCAGCTGTCACTGAAGTTTTTTTTTTTTTAAGATTTTATTTATTTATTTGAGAGAGAGACCGTGAGAGAGAGTATGAGCGAGGAGAAGGTCAGAGAAAGAAGCAGACTCCCTGCGGAGCCGGGAGCCCGATGCGGGACTCGATCCCGGGACTCCAGGATCATGACCTGAGCCGAAGGCAGTCGTCCAACCAACTGAGCCACCCAGGCGTCCCTGAAGAAGGGTTTTGACTGGCCTTTATTTTTTTTTTTTTTAAAGACTTTATTTATTTGACAGAGAGAGATCACAAGTAGACGGAGAGGCAGGCAGAGAGAGAGAGAGGGAAGCAGGCTTCTCGCTGAGCAGAGAGCCCGATGTCGGACTCGATCCCAGGACCCTGAGATCATGACCCGAGCCGAAGGCAGCGGCCTAACCCACTGAGCCACCCAGGCGCCCTTGACTGGCCTTTAATTCACAACGCCTAACATCACCCGCTTCAGCTTTGTGTGGCTGGTGGATCCAGGGTTTGAATCTAAGTCTCTGTGACCCCAGAAGCTGCATGCATAACCATTATGTACTGTCTCTTACACATCACTTATGCCCCAAAAAGGTGACAACTTTTTGTAAAAAATAAACAGATTAAAAGTATTAAATCTGGGGACGCCTGGGTGGCTCAGTTGGTTGGACGACTGCCTTCGGCTCAGGTCATGATCCCGGAATCCCAGGATCGAGTCCCGCATCGGGCTCCCAGCTCCATGGGGAGTCTGCTTCTCCCTCTGACCTTCTCCTCGCTCATGCTCTCTCTCTCAAATAAATAAATAAAATCTTTAAAAAAAAAAAAAGTATTAAATCTGTAGCAGCTTGCAAATGTGTATGTATAGTAAGTGGTTTTACAAATGCACTACCTGGGGGGAAAAAAAGTCCAGCATGTGGGGCACCCGGCTAGCTCACTCAAAAGAGCATGTAACTTTTTATCTCAGGGTTGTGAGTTCGAGCCCCACACTGATATATAGAGATTATGTACATAAATATTTTAAATGAATAAAAAATCATTATCGGTGGCAAAAAATAAAATCCAGTATTGGCGGCAAATAAATTATTGTGCATATGGTTTAATACCTTATACCAATTCCAATACCAGTGGAACTTTCTGCAGTGATGGATTCTGTATCCTCTGTGCTGTCCAATCCAGTAGCCACATGTGCATATAGAGCACTTGAAATGTGGCCAGTGTGACTAATAACTGCAGTTTTTTAAGATTATTGTTTTCTTTATTTATCAGCGCATGCTCGAGACAGCAGGAGCAGGGGGAATAGGAGAGGGCGAAGCAGCCTCCCTGCTCAGCAGGGAGCCTGATGCCTGCCCTGGGACTTGATCTCCTGACCCTGGGATCATGATCTAAGCCAAAGGCAGACGCTTAACCGACTGAGACACTCAGGTGTTCCAAATATTGTATTTCATTTTAATTAACTTAATTGTAAATTGCAAAGCATCGGCCTGCTATTGGATAGTACAGCTTTACAACTAGGAGCTAAGAAAGGAAAGAAGGATCCTTAAGTTCTTTTGGAAGAAAATTAGCCGATATCCCACTGAGCCCTTCTCTGAGCCTTGTAAATTTATTATGTTAAGTGAGGCGTCTTATGGGAGCATCTCAACAAACCCATTTTACAGAGGATGAAAATGAGGTTCAGAGAAGGGTAGAGCTGACTTGTCCTGATCTAAACAGGGAGGCTGGGCTGAGCTAGGACAGTGACTAAATCACCTTTGACTCTCAGTGCCCTGCCCCCTACCTACCCACCCCCCCCCCCCATCCTCAGCCCCGCCTCACCTCCCTGATCTCACCTCCAGCCGGTCACCTGCTACCTTTTGCTGATCTCCTCCTCGATAATGCTCAAAATTTTCTGCAGCCCAGCCTCATCCACAAAGCCATCACCTTTCTGGGCACAGAGGAGAAAGAGCACGGACATGTAGGTCTCCCACCCCCAGGGGATCCCAGCACTGCGGCCCACCCGCCCTGTCTGGGCCCCTTGCCAGAATCACCTTCTTTGAATGGACCAGTTTTCCATCCACAAACACTTCGAACTCCCCCGTAGCCTGGGCAGCTCTTTCCTCCTGCTGGAGAGGGAAGGTGGGGGGTTGGGGGAAGGTGAGAGCTCCCCTCCAAGCCCCTGGAATCTCCCAGCCCTGACTGCCCCCCTCAGGCAGGCCACTCACAAAGAGGAGACGATTTGGAAATTGCTGCTCCAGACTCTTTCTCAGTAGAATGAACTGCAGAGAGGAGGGGGGAGCATAGGGTCACAGGTCTTGGAGGGAGGAGAAACCGGACCTCCTTCTAGACTTCATGTCCAAACCACCCCCCCCCCGGCCCCCGCCACCCACCTACAAAGTCAAAACTACTTACCCGAAGGCTATAGCTTCAGAGGCCGCTGGAGGGAGGGCAGAGAGAGATGGAGGGAAGACACTGCATCAGTATCTCCTCAAGCCCAGAGGGAGCCTGGGAACAGTCTGATCCCGTCCCTCCGCTGCTTGGAACCCTCCCATAGTGGCAGCTCACCCAGGGCAAAAAACCAGTCCTCTGCATGGTCCATGAGCCCCCACCGGCTCTGCCCCGTCTCCTCCTCCACAGAGCCTGCTCTGCTCCAGCCACAGGGACCGCCTCCGATACTCCAGGCATGCCTGCCTCAGGGCCTTTGCACCACCTGTTCTCTCTGCAGAGCCCGGGTATCTGCACAGCTCCTTCTCTCCCCTTCTCCAGGTCTTTGCTCATACATCACCTTCTCAGGAAGACCATCCTGACCACCCCAGCTAAAATTATGACCGCCCCCTTGCCTTCTGCCATTAACACTGATCACCTTCTAAGATGCTATATAATTACTATGTTTCATATTTATTGTTCATTCCCACCCTCTCTACACAAGGATCACAAGGATGTGAGTGCCATAAGGACAAAGATTTTTTTTTAAGAATTAAAGAGCAAGCGAGAGAAAGAGGATGAGCCTGGGGAGCAGCAGAGGGAGAGAGAAACAGACTCCCAGCCCAGCAGGGAGCCCGATGTGGACTCCATCCCAGGACCCTGGATTGTGACCTGAACGGAAAGAAATGCTTAAAGAACTGAGCCACTAGGCACTCCCAACGATCTCAGTCTTATTCACTGCTGTGTCCCTAGTGCCAAGGACAGGGCCTGGCACGAGGTAAGTGCTTAATAAATGAATTAGTGAATTAATGAATCCATGGAGTCAGAGAAAGAGCTGGAAAGGAGAAGGGCAGGGGTGCTTGGGATCGAGCCCCACATCCAGCTCCTTGCTCAGCAGGGAACCTGCTTCTCCCTCTGCCTGCTTCTCCCCCTGCTTGTGTTCTCTGTCAAATAAATAAAATCTTTTTAAAACCAGGGGGAGAAGGGCAGAGAGAGATGGGGGAGATGAGGAAACATAAGAAAAAGGAGAAAGACACTGAGTTGTGGGGAGAGACTGTCTGGGCACAGAGAAATGGAGTGGGGAAGGGAGAGGAAATGGGGGGAAGAGTGAAACTGGGAAGAGACAAGGGGGAGAGAACATTCTAAAGCAGGAGAGGGGGATGGGGATGGAAGGGAGAGACCAGGCCCCAGCCTGGGAAGGTCACTGCTGTTACTAGGGCCGCAGACACAGAGACTCAGCTCTGAGACCACCAAAGAGAACAGAAGCCAACCTCTTTTGGCCTTTGTAGCTGGGTTCCTCCTCCCCCACCTTTTACCTAGATCCCTTCCCCATGCCCCAGCTCTTCACTTAGAGGCCATCTTCTCATCTGGGGAAAGGCCATCCCTGACAGTCTGAAATTCCCACACTCCCAGTGTTCCCCGGTGGGCTTCGCATCTGCAAGGCCCAGCTAGGCCTGGGGAGAAAAGCAAGGGGCTGGGGTCAGCGCTCCATCCCCGGCATAGGCCCAGTCCGTGGGGGGCAGCACACTCCAAAAATGGATAAATGAGTGAAGGGGAAGCTCAGAGCAGGGATGTGAAGCCCCAGATCTCCAGCCCCCGTGAGCATGGCAGGTGGAGTCAAGACTGGGACTTGAGACTCCCTCCCTTCCCCCTCCTAGCAAATCCCCAAAGCCCCACCGCCCTGCCCCCTCACCCCCTCTAGCCTTCCCCCACAGGGAGGTAGGCCGGCGTGCACCAGGACGACCCTCACCAGTAGATCACTCGAATCAGGATCTTCTTGTCCATTGGGAAGTTCTCGCTGGTGGGGGCTAACGGGCCGGGCCCCAGGATGGGCACCGGCACAGACTCGGGAGTGGAATCTGTCAACTTTGTGGCGGAGGAGTCGGTCCTCGAGGTGGAGCCAAGGGTGAGCCGCAGTAAATCAGTGGCGGATGGAGTGTGGACAAGAATGGACTCTCGGTTGAACCCGAATTCACTGGTGACGGATGGAAAGTGCTTCACACTAGGCGGCCGCGAAAGACCCTTGTCGCGCGACAAAGCGGGTTCCGAAGCGGGTTCCGTGGGCTGATCCAAAGGTAGGACCGAGTCCGGGAAGGATTGCAATACAGGGACAGCGGCCGTGATCTCGACCCCGACCCGGGATGAAACTGGGGTTGGGGCAGGGGCCGGAGGCGGGGTCCAGATTGTAGTAGGTGTCTGCGCCGGAATAGGGGTCTGGACCCAGGTCAGCATCCGTGCCCGAGTTGGGGTCCGGACGGGAGTGGGGTTCCAGACCGGGGTTGGGGTCTGGACGGGAGTCGGGGTTTGGGCCGGGGTCGGCATCAGGACCGGAGGTGGGGGCCAGGCTGGGGTCTGGGCAGGAGTTGGGGTCCAGGCCGAAACCTGAGTCTGGGCAGGGGTCGGGGTCCATGCGGAAGCCGGGGTGTGGATGGGAGTCGGGGTCTGGGCCAGGGTTGGGACGGTAGTTGGAGTTTGGGGCGGGGCCTGGGCAGGAGTGGGGGTCCAGGCTGAGGCGGTGGTCTGGGCGGAAGCCGGGGGCCAGGCCTCGGCCTGGGTCTGGGCAGGAGTCGGGGTCCAGGCCGAAGCTGGGGTCTGAGCAGTAATGGGGATCCAGGCTGAGGCTGGGGCCTGAACGGGAGTCGGGGTCCGGGCTGGGGTCCGAACGGGAGTCAGGGTCCAGGCCGAGGCTGGGGTCTGGACAGAAGTTGGGGTCCAGGCTGAGGCCCGGGTCTGGGCAGGAGTCGGGGTCCAGGCCGAAGCTGGGGTCTGGGCAGTAGTGGGGATCCAGGCTGAGGCTGGGGCCTGAACGGGAGTCGGGGTCCGGGATGGGGTCCGGGATGGGGTCCGGGCGGGAGTCGGGGACCAGGCCGAGGCTGGGGTCTGGACTGGAGTCGGGGTCCAGGCCCGGGTCGGGGTTCGGATGGGAGTCGGGGTCCGGGCCCGAATCGGGTTTCGGACAGGAATTGGGGTCCGGGCCCGGATCGGGTTTCGGACGGGAGTCGGGGTCCAGGCCCGGCTCGGGGTTCGGACGGGAGTCGGGGTCCGGACGGGAGTCGGGGTCCAGGCCCGGGTGGGAACCGGAGTCGGGGTCCGGGCGGGGGTCAGGATCTGGACAGGATTCGGTGTCTGGGCCGAAGTTGAGGCCCAGGCAGGAGTTGGGGTCCGGACCGGGATCGAGGTCCTGACTGGGGTCGAAGCCCGGGCCGAGGTCAAGACCCGGCCTGGGGAGGGGGGAGGGACCCTTGCCTGGTTGTTCATGGTGGGGGCAGGGGGGGCCCCCCCGGGTAACAGGGGATGGGGGAGGGGGGATTGGGCTCCTGCCCGGTCCTCCTTCCTTGGGCAGGGAAAGCCTCACCCACACCAGGATTCTAACATGCGAGATGACCACAAGGGGGCACTGTGACATCATGTTCCACGGGGTAAGAAGGTTCCATTGCTCTGGGCCAGGGACCAGGTGGGAGAGACCTGTGGATCTCACCTAAAAATTCCCATCCCTAAACGCCACCTCCAAGGTAAGGAACACAGACATTGCTCCAGTGTTCTCCTCACTGTCGCTAAACATTCATCCATTCGGTACCTATTTCTTGAGCGCCTGCGGAGCGCACATTCCTATGCTGAGTGATTCCGAGGTCAGCCCTCATCAGGAAAGCCCTGGTCCAGGAATCAGTTTCCCTGTCCAATGGGGAAACATACCAAACAAGGACAGCCCAGGGTGGCCAGGGCTGGAGGGGTCAGAGATGACGAAGGAGGCCCAGAAATCTGCAGGATTCCCAAAGGTGCTAGAACCTGCCTGGGGCAGAGCAGGCTCTCTGAATACCGGGGTAACTGGGTGATCTGGAGAAAAAGCACCATAGTAGCCAAAATAACCGAGTTTACAAGTATATAGTGCAAAGTGCTACCCCTATGAGCACAGGAAGTGACACTGCCGGGATCCACATGGAAACGGTCAGGCTCGGGCGTCCTGGCCCTTAACCACTTGTGGCTCATTCACTGCTGAATCCCAGGCTCCTAGAACAGGGCCTGCCTTGTTTGCAGGAGGTGCTTCCTAAATATTTGTCTTATTATTTTGAAATAATGAGACACTCATATGTAACACTCATAGGAAACTGAGTAAAACTAATAGATACTGAGCATATCCTGTATCCTTCCCACCCAGCTTTCCCCAGTGACAGCCTCAGCTGTAAACCTAGCACGTTGTCAGCACCAGAACTCTGACATTGGTCCAAGACCATTAGGTCAGGTACACACCTTATTTTGAATCATGAAAGGGTTGGGTTTGGGGGTTTGTTTTCTGTTTTTTGTTTTAAGATTTTATTTCTGAGAGAGTGAGCATGAGCAGGGGGGGAGGGGGAAGACAGAGGCAGAGGGTGAGGCAGACTCCCCACTGAGTGGGGAGCACAATATGGGGCTTGATTCCAGGACCCTGAGATCATGACCTGAGCCCAAGAGTGACACTTAACTGAGATGGATGCCAGGGGCCCCATGGGAGGGTTTGAAAGGGAGAAGAGTTAGGAGCACCTGGGCAGCTCTGTCAGTTGAATGGCCAACTCTTGATTTCAGCTTGGGTCATGACCTTGGAGTCCTGGGACTCCTGGGACGGAGCCCTAGATCAGGCTCCTCGCTGGGGAGTACCCTTAAGAATTCTCCCTCTCCCTCTGCCCCTCCCATCCACCCACTCATGTGCGCACTCGCTCTCAAATAAATCTTTAAAAGGGGGGGGAGGGTAGAAAGTTATGACCTACTGTACTTTGCAAATACTGAGCCCTTCTCGTGTTAAACCTTTGGCCTGGGTCTCAAAAACTATGAAGATCATGAGACCAAATTTTCTGTGTGATGCTAAGCAAGTTTCTACCCGTCTAGGCTTCAATTTGCCTTTCTGTGAAATGGGCTTTCCTCTTACAGCACCATACTGAGAATGAACACTCACTGAGCATCTGTTATCTGCCAGCCTCTGATATTAAATGCTTTGTATGTGTTTAAAACATTTCCTGGGCACCTGGGAGGCTCAGTGGGTTAAGCATCCGCCCTTGGCTCAGGTCACAATCCCAGGGTCCTGGGATTGAGTCCTGCATCAGGCTCCCTGCTCGGTGGAAAGCCTGCTTCTCCCTCTCCCACTCCCCATGCCTGTGTTCCTTCTCTCACTGTCTTTCTCTGTCAAATAAATAAATAAAACCTTTTTTAAAATTTAATAAATAAACAAATGAAACATCTCTCTGAGGCCCAATGTGGAGCCCAGTACAGGGCTTGAACTCACCACCTGGAGATCAAGTTGGATGCTCAACCAACCAACTGACCCAAGTGGGTGCCCCTGTGGCAGCTACTCTGAAGGCTGTGTCTGTTCATCCCAGCCTCTCTGGTCACTCCCTGGCAGTTTCTGTCTCCTCCCACCCCTGCTGGTATACAGGTCTTGTTTTCATTTCTTCACCTTGCTCCTATTTTTTTGTGGGCACCTGGACATTTCAGATAGCAACTGTGGCAACTCTGGGTGCTGGTCCCCGCCTGGGGTCTATTTCTGTTTAGTGACTGGCTAGATGATTTGTTCGGTTTATCCCTTTCCTTCCTCCAGCAAGTGCAGAGCCCGGGAAGGGAGCACAGGGCCTTAGATATGCCCCGTCATCCTGGGCTGGTGGCTTTGGGAAGCTTCTCTGGGTCTTTCCCTGACCATGTGGGGCAGCTGGGCTCTACCAATCACCAGCTGCTTGCCCTATTGTTATTGTTTTCAACACTTCAGGAGGCATAAACTCTTTCAGATACTGATCCAATCAAATCAAGGATCCCTGGAAGGGTTACTCCCCCAGGTTCCCAAAATTGGTTTGAGATTCATTCTGACCCAAAGCATGTTCTTGCCAGCTCTTTCCCTGGATCTCTGGCAAACTAGCCAGGATATATCTATCATCTCCTTCCATCTGCATTAATTATACCATGACCCCCACCGTTTGAGGCACCATTAGCCTTGAACTTCACATTGTCATCCATCTATTCTTATCTGGATAAAATGACAAGGCAGAAAGACTCACCACAAAAAAACAAGAGACAGTACCAATGACTAGGGACCTAATCAATACGGACTTTAGTAGTATGTCATAACTGGAGTTCAGAATGACGAGTATCATCAAGGTGCTAGCTGGGCTTGAAAAAAGCATGGAATATACTAGAGAGTCCCTTTCTGCAGAAATAAAAACTAAAATCTAACCAAGCTGAAATTTAAAAAAAGCTATTAATGCAATAAAAAATGGAGGCTTGGGACGCCTGGGTGGCTCAGTTGGTTAAGCAGCTGCCTTCGGCTCAGGTCATGATCCCAGCATCCTGGGATCGAGTCCCACATCGGGCTCCTTGCTCGGCAGTGAGCCTGCTTCTCCCTCTGCCTCTGCCTGCCATTCTGTCTGCCTGTGCTCGCTCTCTCTCCCTCTCTCTCTGACAAATAAATGAATAAAATCTAAAAAAAAAAAAAAAAAAAAAAAATGGAGGCTCTTACCGCTAGGATAAGTGAAACAGAAGAGAATTAGTGATACAGAAGACTAAATGATGGAGAATAAAGAAGCAGAGAAAGAGAGAGATCAACTACTGGACCAAGAGGGGAGAATTTGAGAGAGAAGTGACATCATAAGACAAAACAGTATTAGAATAATTGGGATTCCAGAAGAAGAAAGGGAGCAGAAGGTATATTGGAGCAAATTATAGCAGAAAATTTCCCTAATTTCCCTAATTTGCTCTCCCTAATTTCCCTAATTTGGCAAAGGAAACAAGCATCAAAATCCAGGAAGCACAGAGAACCCCGCACAAAAATCAATAAAAATAGGTCCACACCCTGTGATCTAACAGTAAAACGTACAAGTCTCAGTGACAAAGAGAAAATCCCAAAAGCAACTCAGGAGAAGAGGTCTATAACATACAATGATAGAAATATTACATTGGCAGCAGACCTATCCACAGAGATCTGGCAGGCCAGAAAGTTCTGGCATGATATATTCAGAGCACTAAATGAGAAAAATATGCAGCCAAGAATACTATATCCAGCTAGGCTGTCATTGAAAATTGAAGGAGAGATAAAAAAAACTTCCAGGACAAACAAAAACTAAAAGAATTGGCAAACACCAAACCAGCCCTACAGGAAATATTGAAAAGGGTCCTCTAAGCAAAGAGAGAGCCTGTAAGAGATCAGAAAGGAACAGAGACAATATACAGTAACAGTCACCTTACAGGCAATACAATGGCACTAAATTCATATCATTTAATAGCTACTCTGTGTGTAAATGGGCTAAATGCCCCCAATCAAAAGACACAGGGTAGGGGCAACTGGGTGGCTCAGTGGGTTAAGCCGCTGCCTTCGGCTCAGGTCATGATCTCGGAGTCCTGGGATCGAGTCCCACATCGGGCTCTCTGCTCAGCAGGGAGCCTGCTTCCTCCTGTCTCTCTGCCTGCCTCTCTGCCTGCTTGCGATCTCTGTCTGTCAAATAAATAAATAAAATCTTAAAAAAAAAAGACACAGGGTATCAGAATGAATTAAAAAAAAAAAAAAAAGAAACCATCGATATGCTGTTTGCAAGAAACTCATTTCAGACCCCAAATCACCTCCAGATTTAAAGTGAGGGGGTGGAAAACAATTTACCATGCTAATGGACATCAAAAGAAAACTGGGGTAGCAATCCTTATATCAGATAAATTAGATTTTCATTAAAGATTTTATTTATTTATTTGACAGAGATCACAAGTAGGCAGAGAGGCAGGCAGAGAGAGAAGGGGAAGCGGGCTATCCAACAAGCAGAGAGCCCGATGCGGGGCTCAATCCCAGGACCCTGAGATCATGACCCAAGCCAAAGGCAGAGGCCCAACCCACTAAGCCACCCAGGCGCCCACAGGTAAATTAGATTTTAAGCCAAAGACTATAATAAGAGATTAGGAAGGACACTATATCATACTTAAAGGTCTGTCCAACAGGAAGATCTAACAATTTTAAATATCTATGCCCCTAACATGGGAACAGTCATTTATATAAACCAATAACAAAATCAAAGAACTACATTGACAATAATATAATAATAGTAGGGGACTTTAACTCCCCCTCACTGAAATGGACAGATCATCTAAGCAAAAGATCAACAAGGAAATAAAGGCTTTAAATGACACACTGGACCAGATAGACATCACAGATCTATTCAGAACATTCCATCCCAAAGCAACAGAATACACATTCTTCTCTAGTGCACATGGAACATTCTCCAGAATAGATCACATCCTGGGTCACAAATCCGGTCTCAACCTGTACTAAAAGATTGGGATCATCCCCTGCATATTTTCAGATGACAATGCTTTGAAACTAGAACTCAATCACAAGAGGAAAGTTGGAAAGAACCCAAATACATGGAGGCTAAAGAGCATCCTACTAAAGAATGAATGGGTCAACCAGGAAATTAAAGAAAATTTGAAAAGATTCATGAAAACAAATGAAAATGAAAACACAACTGTTCAAAATCCTTGGGACACAGCAAAGGCAGTCCTGAGAGGAAAATATATAGTGATACAAGCCTTTCTCAAGAAACCAGAAAGATCTCAAGTACACAACCTAACCCTATACGTAAAGGAGCTAGAGAAAGAACAGCAAAGAAAGCCTAAAACCAGCAGGAGAGGAGAAATAATAAAGATTAGAGCAGAAATCAATGAAATAGAAACCAAAAGACCAGTAGAACAAATCAATGAAACTAGGAGCTGGTTCTTTGAAAGAATTAATAAGATTGATAAACCCTGGCCAGACTTATCAAAAAGAAAACACAAAGGACTCAAATTAATAAAATCATGAATGAAAGAGGAGAGATCACAATCAACACCAAAGAAATGTAAACAATTATAAGAACATATTATGAGGGGCACCTGGGTGGCTCAGTGGGTTAAGCCTCTGCCTTCAGCTCAGGTCATGGTCCCAGGGTCCTGGGATCGAGCCCCGCATCGGGCTCCCTGCTTGGTGGGGAGCCTGCTTTCCCCCCCCTCTCTGTCTGCCTCTCTGCCTAGTTGTGATCTCTCTCTGTCAAATAAATAAAATATTTTTTAAAAAGAACATATTATGAGCAACTATATGCCAGCAAATTTGACAATCTGGAAGAAATGGAAGCATTCCCAGAGACGTATAAACTACCATAACTGAACCAGGAAGAAACAGAAAACCTGAACAGACTCATAACCAGTAAGAAGGTTGAAGCAGTCATCAAAAATCTCCCAACAAGGGGCCCCTGGGTGGCTCAGTGGGTTAAAGCCTCTGCCTTTGGCTCAGGTCATGATCCCAGGGTCCTGGGATCAAGCCCCGCATCAGGCTCTCTGCTCAGCAGGGAGCCTGCTTCCCTTCCTCTCTCTGCCTGTCTCTCTGCCTGCTTGTGATCTCTGTCAAATAAATAAATAAAATCTTAAAAAAAAAAAAAAAATCTCCCAACAAGAGCCCAGGGCCAGATGGCTTCCCAGGGGAATTCTACCAAACATTTAAAGAATTAGTACCTATTCTCCTGAAACTGTTCCAAAAAAAAAAAAAAAAAAAAAAAAAAAAAAGAAAGAAAGAAATGGAAGAAAAACTTCCAATCTCACTTTATGAGACCAGCATTACCTTAATCCCCAAACCAAAGACCCCATCCAAAAGGAGAATTTCAGACCAATATTTTTGATGAACACAGATGCAAAAATTCTCACCAAAATATTAGCCAATAGGATCCAACAGTACATTAAAAGGATTATTCACCACAACCAAGTGGGATTTATTCCTGGGCTGCAAGGTTGGTTCAACAGCTGCAAATCAATCAATGTGATACAATATATTAATAAAAGAAAGAACAAGAACCATATGGTACTCTCAATAGATGTTGAAAAAGCATTTGACAGGGACGCCTGGGTGGCTCAGTTGGTTAAGCGGCTGCCTTCGGCTCAGGTCATGATCCCAGCGTCCTGGGATCGAGTCCCGCATCGGGCTCCTTGCTTGGCGGGGAGCCGGCTTCTCCCTCTGCCTCTGCCTGCCATTCTGTCCGCCTGTGCTCGCTCTCTCTCCCTCTCTCTCTGACAAATAAATAAAATCTTAAAAAAAAAAAAAAAGAAAAAAAAAGAAAAAGCATTTGACAAAGTACAGCAACCTTTCTTTATCAGAACTCTTCAAAGTGTAGGGATAGAGGGTATATACCTCAATATCATCAAAGCCATCTACGAAGAGCCCACAGCGAATATCATTCTCACTGGAGAAAAACTGAGAGCTTTTCCACTAAGATCAGGAACATGGCAGGGATGTCCACTATCACCACTGCTATTCAACACAGTACTGGAAGTCCTAGCCTCAGCAATCAGACAACAAAAAGAAAGAAAAGGCAACCGAGTTGGCAAAGAAGAAGTCAAACTCTCACTCTTTGCAGATGATATGATACTTTATGTGGAAAACCCAAAAGACTCCACCCCAAAACTGCTAGAACTTGTACAGGAATTCAGTAAGTGTCAGGATATAAAATCAATGCACAGAAATCAGTTGCATTTCTATACACCAACAGCAAGACAGAAGAAAGAAATTAAGGAGCTTATCCCATTTTCAACTGCACCCAAAACCATAAGATACCTGGGAATAAACCTAACCAAACAGGCAAAGAATCTATACTCAAAAAACTATAAAGTACTCATGAAATAAATTTAGGAAGACATAAAGAAATGGAAAAATGTTCTATGCTTATGGATTGGAAGAACAAATATTGTGAAAATGTCTGTGCTATCTAGAGCAATCTACACATTTAATGCAATCCCTATCAAAATGCCATCAATCTTTTTCAAAGAAATGGGACAAATAATCCTAAAATTTATATGGAATCAAAAAAGACCCCAAATAGCTAGAGGATGGTCGAAGAAGAAAATCAAAGTTGGTGGCATCACAATTCCAGACTTCAAGCTCTATTACAAAGCTGTCATCATCAAGACAGTATGGTACTGGCACAAAAACAGACACATAGATCAATGGAACAGAATAGAGAGCCCAGAAATAGACCCTAAACCCTATGGTCAACTAATCTTTGACAAAGCAGGAAAGAATGTCCAAAGGAAAAAAGTCTCTTCAACAAATGGTTGGGAAAATTGGACAGCCACATGCAAAAGAATGAAACCGGACCATTTCCTTACACCACAAAAGTAGACTCAAAATGGATGGAAGACCTCAGTGTGAGACAGGATTCCATCAAAATCCTTGAGGAGAACACAGGCTGAGCAACCCCTTTGACCTCAGCCGCAGCAACTTCTTCCTGGAAACATTGAAAAAGGCAAGGGAAGCCAGAGCAAAAATGAACTATTGGGACTTCATCAAGATCAAAAGCTTTTTTTTTAAGATTTTATTTATTTATTTGACACAGAGAGAGAGAGACATGATCACAAGTAGCCAGAGAGGCAGGCAGGGGGCAGGGGAAGCAGGCTCCCCGCTGAGCAGAGAGCCTGATGCGGGGCTCCATCCCAGGACCCTGAGATCATGACCTGAACCAAAGGCAGAGGCTTAACCCTCTGAGCCACCCAGGTGCCCCGAGATCAAAAGCTTTTGCAGAGCAAAGGAAACAGTCAACAAAACCAAAAGAAAACTGACAGAATGGGAGAAGATATTCGCAAACAACATATCAGATAAAGGGCTACTATCCAAAATCTATAAAGAATTTCTCAAACTCGGGGGGCCTGGGTGGCTCAGTGGGTTGAGGCCTCTGCCTTCGGATCGGGTTGCGGTCCCGGGGTCCTGGGATAGAGCCCCGAGTTGGGCTCTCTGCTCAGCAGGGAGCCTGCTTCCTCCTCTCTCTCTGCCTGCTTCTCTGCCCACTTGTGATTTCTGTCTGTCAAATAAATAAATAAAATCTTTAAAAAAAAAAAAAACTTATCAAACTCAACACCCAAAGAACAAATAATCCAATCAAGAAATGGGCAGAACACATGAATAGACATTTTGGCAAAGAAGACACCAGATGACCAACAGACACATGAAAAAGTGCTCCACATCACTGGGCATCAGGGAAATACTAATCAAAACCACAGCGAGATACCACCCCACACTAGTCAGAATGGCTAAAATTAACAAGTTAGGAAACAACAGATGTTGCCGAGAATGCAGAGAAAGGGGAAGCCTCCTACACTGTTGGTGGGAATGCAAGCTGGTGCAGCCACTCTGGAAAACAGCATGGAGGTTCCTCAAAAACTTGGAAATAGAGCTATCCCACGACCCAGCAAATCGTACTACTGGGTTTTTACCCTAAATATAAAAATGTAGGGATCCAAAGGGGCACGTGCACCCGAATGTTTATAGCAGCAATGTCCACAACAGCCAAAGTATGGAAAGAACCTAGATATCCATCAACAGATGAATAGATAAAGAAGACGTGGTGTATATGTACAATGGAATACTATGCAGCCATCAAAAGAAACGAAGTCTTGCAACGATGTGGAGGGAGCTAGAGGGTATCATGCTAAGCAAAATACGTCAATCAGAGAAAGACATTTATCATATGATCTCTCAGATATGAGGAATTTGAGAGGCAGGACCAGGGGCTGTGGGGGATAGGGAGTGTAAAATTGAAACAAGATAGGATTGTGTCGGAGACAAATCATAAGAGACTCTTAATCTCAGGAAACAAACTGAGGGTTGCTGGGGTTGGCGGGGGGGGGGGGGGGGGGGGGGGGGAGGGATTGGATGGCTGGGTTATGGACACTGGGGAGGGTATGTGATATGGTGAGTGCTGTGAAGTGTGTAAACCTGATGATTCACAGACCTCTACCCTTGAAGCAAATAATACATTATATGTTAATTTTTAAAAAAATTTTAAAAATGGAGGGGGGTTCTTGGTTCACCTATTATTGATTCTCCTGGTTTTCACCAAATTTTTAGTTTTTATTTTTATTTTTTTTTATTAATTTGCTATGTGCCCTCCAGATCATCCCCAGAAGCTTCAAATGGTCTGTCATTTTGGTTTTTTGTTTTAAAATTTTACTTATTTATTTGACAGAGAGCGAACACAAGCAGGGGGAGCAGCAGGCAGAGGCAGAGGTAGAAGCAGGCTCCCCACTGAACAGGGGGCCCAGTGCAGTGCTCAATCCCAGGATCACGGCCTGAGCTGAAGGCAGAGGCTCAGCTCATTGAGCCACCCAGGTGCCCCTGTCATTTTGTTCCCCAGTGAGCAGGGAGCCAGAGGCAGGACTCAATCCCAGGACCCTGAGATCATGACCTAAGCTAAAGGCAGATGCTTAACCAACCGAGCCACCCAGGCATCCCTTGTTTCTATAATTTGCACCCGTTTGCCAGCAGGGAGGTCCGCCAAGCTCCTCATTTGGTCAGACCACTGCAGTAATAACTCCATATAGTCCATTTTTAAAACACAAACGGTAGCACCCTATCTGTTCTTCTGTACCTTATATTTTCCTCCCTTGGACAAAAATCTATCAAAGATTTCAGTTGAGCACATCTACATCTCATTTGAACACTGGTGTAATAGTTTCCTTGTAAATGGCCCCTAATCAATGTAACCAGTCCTCCCTCATCAGACATTTTTTTTTAAGATTTATTATTTTTTTTTATTTGACAGACAGATCACAAGTAGGCAGAGAGGCAGGCAGAGAGCGACAGGAGGAGGAGGCAGGCTCCCTGCTGAGCAGAGAGCCCGATTCGGGACTCAATCCCAGGACCCTGGGATCATGACCTGAGCCGAAGGCAGAGGCTTTAACCACTGAGCCACCCAGGCGCCCCTCATCAGACATTTAAATCGTTGACAGCCTTTGGCTATTACCAACAATTACTCAACTACAGACACCTACAGACACCAAAGTCTATGTGTAGGGTAAATTCCCAGATACGAAACCATCCGATTAAAGGGAATGTGAATTTTTTTACTTTGGAAGTTATACTAAATGAGTCTTTTGATGTTTTATTTTGTGCAAGACCATAAAAACATCAGGGTATTGAAGGCGGCCAACACAGCTGCATTTTGGCTTTTAGAAACAAAGAAGCAGGGGTGCCTGGGTGGCTCAGTGGGTTAAGCCTCTGCCTTTGGCTCAGGTCATGATCCCAGGGTCCTGGGATCGAGCCCCACATCGGGCTCTCTGCTCAGCAGGGAGCCTGCTTCCCCCTCTCTCTCTGCCTGCCTCTCTGCCTACTTGTGATCTCTGTCAAATAAATAAATAAAATCTTAAAAAAAAAAGGGTGGGGGGAAGCACAACCCAGGTCCACAAAAATCCTACAAGCTCTTTAGCAAGCCTTCTAGCAGGAAGGCATCCTGCAGGACGACTGCATCCCAAACCCCCCAGTCGCTCCCTATCTTTGCAGCAGTTACTTCAAACTCTCTGAGCCTCAACTTTCTCTTCTGTAAAATGGATCCTTTCCACTCTCATTGACTGGTTCCATGGGGTTAAAAAGAAAGCACAGGCTTGCGGCACCCTGCTGGCTCAGTTGGTGCCATGTGCAACTCTTGATATCAGGGTTGTGAGTTTGAGCCCCAAAGCAGAGATTACTTAAAATCTTATTAAAAAAAATAAAATCTTAACAACAACAACAACAAAAACCCTACAGGCTCAAAATGGCATCACTTAGGCTAAGTCACCAAACTGGGGCTTAATACCTAACCTAACTGCAGTTTCAACTTCGCGGGAAAATTAAGTCTCACCAGGCCAGTCAGGAATTCTCTGATCAGCACCAATAATCTGTAACATGGACTCTCTCCACTCCCAAAAGGAAAATGAGGTAATTCCCCAATGACTCCCTGCCCTTCCCCTACTAGGAGGTGCCCTTGCCTGGAACAATGCTTTCTTTTCTTTTGCTAACTTTCTTGCCCCACTCTCCTTCCTATAAAAACCTTCCTTTTTGGCCACCTCCTCAGAGCTCCCCTCTACTCCACGGACAAGACGCTCACCAATTCATGAATCACTTATACAACTCTTCAAACTTACTGTGTTTTTCTTCTGGAACAGTTGGTTTCCCGGCCCGATAGGGTACTGACGTCTAGTAACAAACCCAGATTTGGGGTAGACGCAGGGACACTGCTTCACCCACACCCTCCATTTGCTTTGGACAGCCTGACTGACCTTACTTCCCACCGCACGCTAGACAAATCGCCAAGACTGGCCAATCAAAATAAGCCATTCTGCCTGGGCCCCCGCCCTCAGGCAAAGCCATGTGACAAGCCGGAGCCAATGAAAGCCCCGTTTACAAATGAAGTCATTCCCAGACACAGCTGAGTGAAAAGATACTGAAGGCACCGGGTCCCTGAATCCAGCCCCGCTGAAGCTACACCTACCACAAGATGTTTCATTTTTATGAATAAACTCTCCTTCTTATTTAAGCCACTTTGAGTTGTTTCTGATCCCTCCGGGAGAGTCCTGCTACTTCTCTCAGGAGATAGTAGCTCTCCCCTCCGTCCCAATACTAAGTACAAAGCACTCAGGCAATGAGTCAAAGCTGATCAAAATAAGAGCCTTTATAGACGTCTCTAGAGAGGAGGGAAAAAACAGGATTTAAATAAGCATTATATACAACTCCCAAAGGTAAAATTCTCCCACCCACCCCGTCCAGCTCCAAAGTGTCTCAGGCAGAGATTGGGTACCACCAAGTAAGTACAAAAATATCCAGGTTCTGTCTCCAGGCGCTGATGGAGAAGGGGCAGGTCAGGCCTAGAAATGAAAAGAGTAGGAGGCATTAGACAGGGCTGCCCTCGCCTCCTCTCCCTCTCCCCATTGAGTGGAAAACAGGGAAGCTCTGCTGGGGCTCCCCACCGCGACTTCTTGAAGGCCGTATGGTCTGGCAAATAGCTCCGAACGACAGCAAGAGGGCTGCAATACAGAACTAATAAAAGCCGTAAGTGAAAGGTGGCTTAAGGACCTCCCAGAGACCCTATGCTCATTTTACAGATAGAGTAAAAGAGGGCTACAGAAAATGCAGGGGCTGCCTCTGCCCAGCGTGCCCAATGTGTGGGGAGCAGGTAGAGGGGTGGTAGCTACCTCCCGGGCATAAATGGAAGGAGCCGATATGACGTAAATCGCACGAGAGTCTCCATCTTCAGGGTGATTCCAATCCGCTGGCTGGCTGTGGGAGGAAAAGAAGATCAGATTCCTCTAATTCTCCGATCTTGTTTTCCTCACCCACCATGGAGAGACCCCAAAGCCAACTAGGGGAGCTGTCAACGACCCAATCAGAAAAGGCCGGGAGCAGGTAAGAGGAAGGGACCGACCAGGAAGGTCTATCAGGGAATCAGGTCATTTGCACTATGGAGATTGACGAAAGCAGCCAGGCGACAAGCCAGACGCCTGGGGCCCCTCACCTCGGCCCATCCTCCGAACCCTCCTGCGTTCTTCTGTTGTTGAGTGCATCTGGGAGCACGTGCACCGATGGCTCCGGGGTCCCCGCCAACAAGCGAGACCCAGTATCCTGGCCGGGGCCTCGGCGCCGCACGTGGACCAGCAAGAGCGCCGCGCCAGCCAAGCCCGCGGCCATCAGCAGTCCCAAAGCCGGAGGCAAAAGAAAGCGCTGCGGGTCCCCCTGTTTCAGGCCCGGCAGCGCTGCGGGCAATACAGGTGCGCCATCGTCCGCGCCGTCGGGGTCAACCGGGAACTCGCAGCGCGCGCCCATGTAGCCGGGGGCGCAGGCGCAGACCAGGCCGGAGAAGTGGGCGTAGCAACGGCCGCCGTGGGCGCAGGGGCGCGCGGCGCACGGGTCGGCGCGTTCGCGGCAGTCACGGCCGCCGAAGCCCAGAGCGCAGGAGCAGCGGCGCGTGCCGCCGCCCTCTAGGCACGTGCCGCCGTTGGCGCAGGCGCGGCCGGAGCAGTCGTCCAGGTCGTGCTCGCAGCGCGGCCCCGCGAAGCCGGCGCGGCAGCGGCAGCGCAGGGCGTGGCCCAGGTCCAGACAGAGCCCGCCTGTGGGGAAAGGGTATCAGGGACGTCTGGGGCGCGGCCTCGACGGGGATCCCGAGCTTGTCCGCGCGTCCGCTCCTCTCTGCATCCGCCCCTTTCCTCTGCGTCCCCGCTGTCTCCGTCTGACTCTAGGGCCAGCCTCTGGGAGTTCGCCTGGAAAACAGGCCTTCTTCCTTTCCTCCCCAGTGAAGTCTTGGTTTGAGTCAGTCTCACCTCTTCGGCGCTCTGTATGGCCATTTTTCTCCCAGCTTCAGCCATACTCCAATAGTTAGCAGTCCCAGAACATGTTTGAACCAAATGGCTTTTTTCCATGGCTTCCGCCTGGGATACCCCTTATCTTTTCCCTTCCTCCTTTACTCCCATTCTTTTCACCTTATCTCTCCCCGAGCTCCCTGGTATCTGCTCAGATGTCCCCTCCTCCAGGAAGCCTTCTCTGACTCTCCATTCCAACCCTGTGCTCCCCTATCACAACCCTGACAACTTCGGGCTCCAAGCACAACTGTGTCTTCCCCTACCCCAAGATGGTACCCTCATGAGGGCGTGGCCCAGAGCTGTCCTAGTCGCTGCTGTGTCCCTAGTACCACTCAACCCAGAGTGAACACTCTGTTTTGGAGAGAATTAGTATTATGAGAATGCACGGGGCACCTGGGTGGCTTAGTCGATTAAGCGGCTGCCTTCAGCTCAGGTCATGATCCCAAGGTCCTGGGATAGAGCCCCAAATGGAGCTCCCTGCTCAACGGAGAGCCTGCTTCTCCCTCTCCCTCTGTCCCCTCGTGCTTGCTCTCTCTCTAGTAGTCTATCTCTCTCAAATAAATAAAATCTAAAAAGAATGCACTGAGCCCTTTACATTCATAATCTTATGTAACTTTGTGACACCGTTATCAGATCAGATCTCTCCACTGCTCATTACTGTGGCTCCATCTCCCTCAGGGTAAAACCAAAATCCTCCTCATGGCCCAGGAAGGCCTACATGATCTGTCTGGACCACCTCCCTCACCTCATCTCGCACCACTCTCCCTGCACTCACTCTGCTTGATCCACACCTGCTTCCCTGTGATCCTCAACAGGTCAGGCACATTCTGACCTCAGGGTCTTTGCACTTGCTATTCCTGCTTCCTGGAACATAACTCTTCCCCCTAGAACCCACATGGCTCCCTCCTTCTCTACCCCTCAGCAAGGTTTTGCCTAACCACTTTTGCTAAAATGTCAACCCTCCACCCCATACACACTCCCCATGCCCCTCTAGCTTTATTTTTCTTCTTAGGTTTTTTTTTTTTTTTAATATCTTGTGTATTTATTTATTCGAGAGAGGGAGTGTGAGCAGGGGGAGGAGCAAAGGAAGAGGGACAAGCAGACCCCACACTCAGCACAGGCTTCACACAGGCTCTGTCTCATGACCCTGAGATCGTGATCTGAGCCGAAGCCGAGTCCTGTGCTTGACCTACTGAGCCACCCAGTGCCTGTTTTCTTTTTAGTTTTTATCACCATCTAACTTCCCATATAATTTACTTATTTGTTAATTGTCTGTTCTGTCAGCTCTATGAGGACAGGGTTTTTTGTCTATTTCATTCCCTGCTGTAACCCTAGTGCCTAGAACAGGACCTGGAACACTGTAGATACTCAATTATATGTGTTTTTAAGTAATATCTACACCCACCATGGGGCTTCAATGTACAGCTTCGAGATCAAGAGTCTCACGATCTACCTACCGAGCCAGCCAGGCTCCCCTTTCTCAAATATTTTGGTATGGGAATACCACCTTGCCCAGAACAAGCAGGCTGGGCAGGAGTGCCTGGGTGGTTCAGTTAGGCGTTTGCCTTTGGCTCAGGTCAGGATCCCAGGGTCCTGGAACTGGGTCTCACATCGGGCTCCCTGCTCAGTGGGGAATCTGTTTCTCCCTCTCTCTCTGCCTCTCCCCCTGCCTCTGCTTGTGCGTGCTCCCTCTCAAATAATAAAATCTTTAAAAAAATAAATAAAACAGATTGGGGGTGGGGGAGGCTCACTTCCCCAGGCCAGAGGGTAGAGAAAGCTCAGCCAAGATTCCCACCCAGGGCTGTCTGAGCCAAGCCCCACTGCTGCCCACTGACCACGCAGGGCCCCTCCCTGCCTGGCTTCCCCACCTCACCGTTCCGGCAGGGCTTCAGGCTGCAGCGATCCACTCTCTTCTCACAGTTGGAGCCTTGGAACCCGGGCGGGCAGTGGCAGACGTAGGCAGAGTCAGGGTCTGCGCCTCCCACACACAAGCCGCCATTGAAGCAGGGTCCATCCGCACATGTCACCCCGCTCACCTCACACCGCAGTCCGTAGAACCCTCGGGGACAGGCACATTCGAAGGATCCCGGGGTCTCCTGCGCAGCGGCAAGAGGACTTCAGAACGGGTCTCTTAGGAGCAAAATCCCAATCCCCCCTCCTGTCTTAACCAAGGAGGGCTGCTCCTTGTCCGGTCCTACCTCCCAGTCTTCGGGGGCCCTCCCCTGACAGCTCCCCGCCACACCCTCAGCCCTCCCCAGGCTGTGATCTCAAGGAGCCGCAGACAGGGGGCGCTGGGAACTCCCGGAGGATGAGGAGGGAGGGGCTGATACTGACGCTACAGCTGCCCCCGTTGGCGCACGGGTTCCCATCACAGGGCCCAGGCCTGGGTACGAGGCATCCAGGGGTGGCAGGAGACGGGCCCCTGGGAGTGAGGCAGCTACTGGAGACCGGGATGGTGCAGAGGGGCCCAGTCCAGCCCTCCAGGCATCGACATTCGTTGGGCTGCTCGCAGAAGCCGTGGTCTGGACTGCAACCCTGGCGACACGCTGTTATGGGGGAAGGAGAGGCAGAGGAAAGAGTAACGTTGATGAGGGCAGGGTCAGGAGGGCAGGAATCAGTGAAGTTTCTGAGGGCTTTCTGTGCACCACCTTCTCATCCTCGTGACAGACAAACCTCTGGGCTAGCGGGTATTGTGATCCCCAGTTTCCAGCAAGGACACTGAGGCCCTGAGAGGCACATAGGAAGTGGCAGACGGAGGATGTAAACCCAGGCCATTGAGCTCCCGATTCTGTGCTCTTAGAAGGAGAATGGAGGGGTGCCTGGGTGGCTCAGTCATTAGGCGTTCGGCTAGAGTCATGATCCCAGCATCCTGGGATCGAGCCCTGCATGGGGCTCCCTGCTCGGCGGGAAGCCTGCTTTCCCCTCTCCCTCTTCCCCAGCTTGTGTTCCCTCTGTAGCTGTCTCCCTCTGTCAAAAATAAATAAATAAAATCTTAAAAAACAAGACAAAACACTCTCTCTGCCTGCCTCTGCCTATTTATGATCTCTGTCAAATAAATAAATAAACTCTTTTAAAAGGGGGGGGGGGTGCCTCAGTGGCTCAGTGGGTTAAAGCCTCTTCCTTCTGCTCAGGTCATGATCCCAGGGTCCTAGGATCAAGCCCTGCATTGGGCTCTCTGCTCAGCAGGGAGCCTGCTTCCCTTCCTCTCTCTCTCTCTGCCTGCCTCTCTGCCTATTTGTGATCTCTGTCAAATAAATAAATAAAATCTTAAAATTAAAAAAAAAAAAAAAGAAAGAAAAGAAGGAGAATGGAGTGGGGCCTGCAGGTCTGAACTTGGAGAGAGAAGAATGGGCCCCTGGGGCTTGGGGAGGGGCCCCTGGTCTTTCAGGCAAAATGGGAGGGTCTTCGATTAGGGCAGGTCTGGGAGAATCTGGGTAAGCCTGGGAGTCCTAAGGGATTCACTGGGATTCAGAAGTTAGGGGAGGAGTCTGAGGGTCCCCATAATGGAGGTCAAGGATCCAAGCTTTAGAAAGCAATGATATCTGGCCTCTGCAGCTGCTGGGAGGGAGCATAAAGTATCCCTTGGTGACGGGGTTGTGGGAAACTGCAAGGAGTTTCCAAAGCTCCTGGGTGGGCGTAGGAAGGGCCCCAGCACTGGAAGAGCTGATTGTCCTAGCATCTGGAAAGTGGTGTGCGCATGTGTTAGAGGAGGAAGCGGGTGGATAGTGCCTACAAGGGAAATGGGTGTGGGGCTCCTATTCGGGAAGAAAAAAGTGCTAGGGAGAGGGGAGGAGGTTGGAGTGCCCAGGCAGGACTGGAGAGAAGTCCAGGGTCCTCAGTTTCCCCGAGGGTGGGAGCTGGATCACGGGAGGGGGTGAGGACCGCGAGGGGGCCTGGAGCGGGGCCTGGGATATTTGGCCAACGGTCAACAACATTCCCTAGTTTCCTGGAGAGGGGTGTGTCTGCGGCACCACGGCAGAGCTCTCGAGCCCCCGGTTCCCTGAGGAGGGTAACCGGCTTGTGAAAGGAAACTTGGGGCCGTGAGTGCAGCTAAGAAAGGAAGTGCCGGGGACGGGGTGGGGTGGAACGCAGGACTCACGCGTGGCCTCACACTCGTCCTCGATCGGCGTGCAGGGGCGCAGTCCCGAGCCGCACCGCGAGGGGGCGCTGCGCGAGCGGCAGAGGCGCGCGCATGCGGCCCCGACGGCTGGCGGATCGCAGCGCGCGCGGTAGGAGAAGCGCAGCTCCCAGGCGCCTGCGCGCTGCACGTCCCGGGCCCACTGACCCCCGGCCGCCAGGCGGCGCCGACCCGCCACGCGTGCCAGCAGGCTCCAGGCTGGCCCTGCGGGGAGAAGGGAGCGAGGTGCTGGGGCGGGCCGGGCCGCAAGCGGACTCACTCTGGCGAGACAGATGGAGATTGCACTCTCCCTGCCGCTCTTAGCGAGGCCAAAACACCCCTTTTCGAGCCCTGAGAATGGCAGTTATCCCCTTAGCAAGGCTGCAAACTCCCATAATGACGTCGCCATCCCATTAATACCCTAGGACCATCGCGATGACAATGGTCCTCCCAAAGAACCCGAAACAGCTCCATATCTTTCCCAGGAATCTTAGTGTATCAGTAAGGAGACCTCTAACATCCTGTGACATCTGATATCTCTATATGCCCAAGGGGCAACACGGGTCTTTTGAACTGAGGTCATGACACCCCGAAACTGTGCCTCAGGATCTTCCTAGATCGAAATGGTGACAGATACCCCAATTACTAGACCATAAATTGCCCTCATTGCCTGAAGCCTTGGGATACAGAGAGAGAGTGGCATTTTCTCCCCGAGAAAGCTGTCACAACGCCCCCATATTGCCACAGGAGCTTTCTATATCTAGATGCTGATAGAACCCCCTAGACACACACACACTGTGGGCCTTACATGGCTCCAAATCCCCTCAAATTAAGAATAAAATCACCCCCATCTCCCTCCCAGAAACCTTTGCTCAACCTGCGACATCCAACAGGGCTCCTGGGACCTCTGTAGGGACACCATGACTGAGCTTGTAGCCGGGTTTATCAAAATCCCACAGTGACGGTGCATTACTGTGCGATCCTGTATCCTCCTGCTCTGGGGGCTTCGATTCCAAGATGCTAAGAGTGCCCTCTGCCTGGTATCAGCCCCTGGAGACTCCCACGTCCAGGACCGGGACAATTCTACACCGACCTGCCAAGAGCCCTGGGACTACCACCACCCAACCCCCACACTCAGGAGCTGGGAGAACAGCACAGGCTGTTGATCCTGGGAATGCCCCACCCTACAGACAGTCCCATGTCACCCTCCCGGACCATACACGGGGCCCCAGCTCCCTGGAGTTCCCCACACTGTGCACTGTAGTCTGATGACTGAAGACACTCACCTCCAATCTGTTCTAACTCCTCTCTCCAGGTTTCGATGATGAGAGAGAAGGTGCCCTGGTTGGGAGGAGAAAGGAGAGGAAAGAATGGAAGACAGTGGAAGGCCAGATTTTTGGGGTGGTGGTCCTTCCAGGGACGAGGCAGACAAGGGACAATTCCCAGAGGGGCTGGCACAGGGAAGGAATGACAGTTTGGGCTTCTTCTATGGAGCACTTCCTGTGGGTAAACGCTAGACTGGAGATAGCTGGCTGAACCCCTCAAGAGGGACCCTTCTGAGGTACCACGATGATCCCATTTTACAAATGGGGAGACTGAGGCTAGAACAGGGAAAGCCACCTTGCCCAGAAGGACAGGGGTCTAGACTTCAAGTACCAGTCCGTTCATCTGCCCACTTTTGGGGTTGTGGGCTAGGAGATAAGATTTTGGAGGTAAAAGTCATGAATACGGGCCCCAACTGGAAGATTGAAGAAGGGATAAGGTGAGAGGAGACTAGGGTTTCGAAAACAGGGTGGAGGAAGGTCCCTAAGTGCAGGGAGATCTGAAGATAAAGATAAGGATTCCAGTGTTTAGGAATCCCCAAAGAGCAGAGGTAGGGTCCTGTGAATTTAGGATTTACAGAGGGTGAGTTTGAGGTTCTGGGAATTTGGGGTCCCAAGCATGCAGGGCGGGTATCAGAACATCTGGGATCCCCAAAGGGGAAGTGGGACTCAGAAATTTGGGGTGCCCTGTGGGAAGTCCACACGGTAGAATGTGGGATTCTAGGTGATAGTTACTGGTCCGGGAATTTGGGGTCCCCAGAAGTCAGTGCTGGGGGCTTGGAGGGCAGAAGGCCATAGAAGTTTGGGTAGGGCCTCCAAGTACGGGGTTCTCACCGGCCAGGCTTCCCGAAAGGGCAGGCGCATGAAGCTGTCGGGCAGCGGCAGGTCAGGAGCCGGCGCTTCGGGCTGCTGTTGGGTGTAGACCGGTCCTCGCGCAGTCAGCGCCGCGCCCAGGGCGCACGGGGACTCGGCGGCCTCCTCGGAGACCCCTGGCTTCAGGCAGACCCTAAAGAAGAGGCGACACGGGCCCTGCGCAGTGCAGGGGGACCGCGGGGCCCCTGGTCCTGGTCCCGGCCCGAAAGAGTGGATCTGCAGCTCGAAGACGCCTGCCGGCCGTGCCTGGGGCCGGAAAGGGGCACAGCGTGAGGAGGCGTAGGGGCCCAGGCATTCCGCCGCTCCGCACCTCCTCCCCAAGACCCCTTGGGTCTCACCCCTTCCCATTCCTCCCTCTCCACTCCCGCTCTGACCTGGGGAAGGAAAATAAGCGCCAGGATCACCGTCCGGGGCAAGAGCTGGGGCATCTGCGGGCTGACCATGGCCTTTCGGGGTGGGGGGGCGGTGCTGGGAGCCGCAGCTGCGGGCTCCCAAGCCTTATATGTGAGGGGACGGCCCCGCCCCTTTAGGCAGCCGCCGGGCTCCGGGAGACCGTAGGGGAGGAGGTCGCAGGGGAAGGGGAGCTTGCCGGAGCAACCGTGGATTTTGTATGGGCGCCGGCTATGCAGTGAGTGTGCCATCCTGCGTGTGCTTTGGGCCTGACTCCGCGTGTGACTGAGGGTGCGGTGGGGTTAGGGTCTTAAGCCAGTGTATTAAGCTATACAGGGTTTTAAGATTCTGTGCGTGCATGCGGTGTGAGCAAGAGCTGCTGGCGGGAGGCTGTACATGACTTTGTGATTGTGTGCCTGGCTGAGACCGCGTGCCTCCACGTGTGCCTAAAAGTGTATACAGTTAAGACTATTTGTGAGGTTGTAAGTAATTCTGATTCTGTGGTTGTGTGTGTGTGTGTGTGTGTGTGTATGCGTGTGCACCAGCATGGGAGAATAGAGATGTACGTGACTTCATGATTGTGTGACTTTTGGAGACTGTGTGGTGTTGTGGATGCTTCTCTGGACGTGTGTAAGAGTGAACGTGAGATCCTGGACCAATGTGTGGAGTCACGTGAGCCTCTAACTTTGAGGTCTGTGCAGGTACTTCTAGGCGGCTGTGCGTGTGTGGTAGGGTCTGTGTCAGCTGTGAATAACCGAGCGTCCGCGTGTGAACGAGATTAGGTGTCGGGAAGCCCAAGGGCGTAGCCATGTGTGCGGGCGATGAAGATCCCGGGTTCTTTATGGACCTGTGTACATGCTGGGTGTGTGTGCTGCCCTCCCGAAGACAAAGCCACCCTTCCAAACCCCGCATCAGGGATGCACCAGACGCCGGGTGGGGAGACCCCGCCCGCGAGGGGGCTCCAGCTGTATGTAAATGCCGCCATCTGCCGGACGCCCGCGCCCCTCCCCCTTTGGGCCGCAGCTGGGCCGCCCATTTGGCCTCCGGAAGGTGTGAGGAGCAAATGGGCAGGAAATTCCGTCTTCACGGATCAGCCACCCCCCGCCCCGCTCCCTCACAATGGGGAGACCAGGCACCCCCCCAGAGCCCTCCAGAAGCCCCGAAGTATTCCCAGGGCCACGCCAAGGAAAGCCCGGTGAGAGCAGGTGCTCCAGCCTCCAGTCCCAAACTCTCTGTCCCAGATGCTGAGTAAAGCCCTTAGGTGACGCCAACCCCTTTTTCTCGCCCCACAAAGAAAACATTTTAATACTTAGAGCCTAATACTTATGGAGGAAATACAACTTCGATTTACAAACTTATTTTTCTTTTGGAGAAGATAGGATGATCAAGAAAGTGCAGCCCAGCAGAAGCCGGCACACACAAGCGCTTGGCAATTTTTGTTTGTTTGTTTGTTTATTTGACAGCTAGAGAGAGAGCACAAGTAAGCAGAGCGGCAGGGAGAGGGGGAGAGAGAGAAGCAGGCTCTCCGCTGAGCAGGGAGCCCAATGCGGGGCTCGATCCCAGGACCCTGTAATCATGACCCGAGCCGAAGGCAGCCGCTTAACCAACTGAGCCACTCGGGTGCCCCACGCTTGGCAATTTTTAATCAAGGAGCGAGTTCAGTTAGAGACTTTCCTCTTAGGGGCACCTGGCTGGCTCTGGCAGTGAGCCAGCAGCTCTCGATCTTGGGTTTGTGAGTTCAAGCCCCACACTGGGTGTAGAGATTACTTAAAAATACAATCTTTCCTTTTTTCTTTTTTTTAAAGATTGATATATTTATTTTTTTTAAATAATATTTTTTAAAGATTTTATTTATTTTTTATTTGACAGACAGAGATTACAAGTAAGCAGAGAGAGAGGAAGGGAAGCAGGCTCACTGCCAAGCAGAGAGCCCGATATGGGGCTCGATCCCAGGAGCCTGAGATCATGACCTGAACCGAAGGCAGAGGCTTTAACCCACTGAGCCACCCAGGCGCCCCTATTATTTTTTTTAAGATTTTATTTATTTATTTGACAGAGATCACAAGTAGGCAGAGAGAGAGGAGGAAGCAGGCTCCCCGCTGAGCAGAGAGTCCGATGAGGGGCTTGATCCCAGGACCTTGGGATCATGACCCGAACCGAAGGCAGAGGCTTTAACCCACTGAGCCATCCAGGCGCCCCGATATATTTATTTTAGAGCGCGGGCGAGTGCAGGGAGGAGCAGAGGGAGCAGCAGACTCCCCACTGAGCTCGGAGCCTGGGATCGTGACCCCAGGCCAAATCAGGTCCCTCGCTCAACTGAGCCAACCAGGCACCCCAAAAATAAAATCTTAAAAAAAAAAGTTTCCTCTTAATCCTGAGGACTGGAGTCATGGAAGGCTTTTGTGCAGGGGAGGGCCATGGTCACCACACAGACAGCCCAGGCTCCTTCGCACAGGTCTTCCCTCTGCTTGTGTCCTCCGTACTCCCTCCTCTATTGAATTCCCTTCTCAGCAGATTCCCCCTTCTGCAGGCACTTCCCTAACATTCACTAAGGTGGCCTCGAACCTCCTGAGTCCGACAGTCCTGATTCCTCTCTCCAGTCAAGACCATTCTGGCCCATGGGATCTAAGCACAAATCTGACCCTGTCCCTCTCCTGCATGGCTCCGCAGTGTTTTCAGAATACATTCCAAGCACCGCCCCAGTTGGTTAAGTGTCTTGATTTCAAGGTCTTGATCTCAGGTCGAGTTCAAGCCCCACAATGGGTTCCACACGGGGAATGGGGAAGAAGGGAAGGGAGGGAGGGCAGGAGGGAGAGAGAAAAAGAGAGACAGAGAGACAAAAAAAGAGAGGGAGGGAGGGAGAAAGAGGAGGGAAGAAGGAAAATACACTTCAAGACTCCAAGGCTGACATTTGAGGCCCCCCTCCATATCCTCCAACTCAAACTGGCTCTGTAGCCCAAAGCAGAGCCAAACCTCATGGACCAACTGGGAGGCAAGTTAGACCCTGTACTGGGGTAGGTGGAGGAGTGAGCTTCCCATCATAGGAGACACTCAAATGCAATTTGGACAGTCTTTAGAACCAGCTGTGGAAGAAGGCAAAGTCCTGCCCTGGATGGTAACTTGGGAAGGTAACAGATTCCAGGTCTGAGATATCTCATTCTAAAGATCATAAAAATAGCCAGGCTTTATTGAAGGTTTGTGCCAGACATGATAATGTTTCAGGTGAATTCTGTCACGTCTGTGTGTGAAGTATATTTTTAGGAGTCTCTGGCTATTCAGGATTTTTCCTTATAAGCCGATCTTAGCGCCCACAGGCCATGCTGAGGTGACATCTGAGCAAAGACCTAAGGTGGGGGGCGGGGAGAAGGGGAAGTGATATGTATCCTGGGAAGATATTCCTGACAGAGGGACCAGCAAGTGCAAAGGCCCTGAGGTGACCACGCCAGACACAGAGATCCCCATGGCTTTCCTCATTTCTTTGTGATCTGTCAGATACCCCCTCCAAGAAACCTTCCTCAACCGTTCCATCCAATCTAAATCAGCACATCCAGCCCCCAAACCACTGCCTACTTACCATACCCTATTTTTCTTTATGCATTTCTTACTTTGAGAAATATCTGACCATTATCTCCCCTATGAGACTTTTCACCTAATTTGCTCACTGATGCAGACTAGTGCCTAGAACAAGGCTGGGGAGTCAGCACTTAGGAAATACTGGTGAGTCAATCAATGAAATGAGGGAGGTACTGTTACAAATCTCTTATGAATGCATAAACCAAGACCCCCGAGACCTAGCCCAGGTTATAGACGGTACACCTGGGGACTGGGCGGGTATGCAAATTTTAACACTTGTCTGTGAGCCTTTAAAAAATGTATGGAGTCCAGAGACTCAATCCGGTCCACAGAGGTATATCTTCATTATTATCGCAAACACCAGGGGATGTCTTTTTAAACTATTTAACCGGTCCTAGCACTAAGTGCCGGCTGGAGGAGAGGCTGGGCCAACCGGGGGCAGGAGCTGTCAAACCGGCCCAGGATGCTTCAGTCTGCAAAGCCAGTATGGGAACCGGGTAAGGCGGCCCACGGGAATCTACACACACTGGGTACGGGCTTTCCCGTGACTGACTCAACTGCTCGAAGACAGGTCCTACTGTCACCCCCACTCATGAGCTGAGGAAGCGGAGGCACACAGATGCTGGGCCCAAGGTCCACGGCTACCATCTGAGGGCCTCCACGGGGTGCCTCACTCAGCCTAGCTTGTGAGCTAGGTACCATTGCCTTTACAGATGGGGAAACTGAGGCACAAGAAGCGAAGTAACCTGCCCGAGACCACACAAGGCAGGAAGTGGTAAAGCTGGGATTTGAACATGGAAAGTCAGGGACCCGGGACTGTGGAATGGCTCGCAACTGTGCTGTCCCCAGCAGGGGCCACGAGCCACAGATGGCTGCTTAAATTAAGGTTACTTAAAATGATACGAACAGAAGCTCCAGTCCTCGGCTACCCTCATGACACTGCAGTACTCTGTGGCTCTGCCCGACCATGACAGTGCAGACACGGGACACGGAATAAACATCACAGAAAGTTCCATGGTGCCGCCACACTGCCCGTCCCAGTTAGGAGCCAACATTTCACAAGAGACTTAATATGAAAATCACAACTTCGGGCTTCTGTCGAAGGAGCAGATCAAGCAACTCCAGGCACACCTTCCCGCAGGGCCACGGGTGGGCAGAGGGAGCAGCACCCCCACTGCCCCCCGAGCCCACACGTGGTGCGTGCACACAGTGGCCTGGCAGTGACTTGGCTCTCGGACCCCCAGTGCTGCCCTCTCTTCCCTTTTCCACAGGTGAGGAATCTGTGGAAAGCAAGGAGTGAGACGCACTTTCGTGGTCACACGGCACATGGGAAGAGACGGCCAGAGGACAGCCAGAGGAACCCGGCTTTGTGGCTTCCCAGGCCAGGGTTCAAACCCATCCTGATCACTGAAGAACCTACTCTGTGCCCAGTGGCCGATCAGGACGATGACCCAAGAGTCCCAGACCTCACCCCGATGCCCCCAGCTGGAGACTCTCGGGACACAGGAGTGTGGCATCTGGGATGGACTTTATTGGATGTGGCTGCCCAAGCCACAGTCTGGGAGCACTGAGCCCCAGACCCAGGACCCAGGCAGTGAGTCTGAGGAGGCTCTGAGAGGTCAGGGCTGTTTGGAGCGAGGCCATAAGCGGTTGGTAAGAGAGCCAAAGAAGAGGTTCTGCTTGCTTGATTTGGAGAGCTCAGCCAGGCGCTGCTGTTCTTCCTGGGGTGAGGGACAGAGGAGGGTCAGCCCAGGGTGGGTATTTGCCTCCTAGGCTCCCTCATCCAAGGGGCCACCTTCCTTAAACCTCTGCCCAGCCCACACCCCTTCCCCAAGCCTCTAGAACACCAGCCCTTTCCCCAGACCTGGCCCAAACCTCCTGTCCACACAAAACTGGGGCCTCCAGATCTGCTGGAAACCATCGCAAACTACCCCTCTCCAGACCCATGCTTGGCATTCCCTGTCTCCTGCTCTCAGATCAGGCCGTGGAATCGAACCCCCTCCCCCATTACAAGAAGGGAAACTGTCCCTACAGGACAGGTCATGCGGAAGACAAAGGCCTTGCTCAAGCTCTTGCAGCCAGAGTGCAGACAGGCTGCTCAAGGGCCCTTCTCTTGGGAGCCTTGGGAACTGATACAATGCCCCCCATCCCCTGAGGATCCGGGTGGCCCACCTGCTCTAGCCGGCTCTGGCGCTGTTTGAAAGCCTCCAGGGGGTCATCCTCCAAGGCGTAATGCTCCAGCACGGTTCTGACATCCTCCACGCGATTCAGTGCAATGGCTGCGGGCACAGCGGGGAGGGCTCAGCCAGGCAGAAAGGCCATAGGGAAGCTGGGTCCCCATGGGTAACGGTCAGATACTGGGGCTGCTCACTGCTACCTGGAACATTTCTTAACGCTCTAAAAGGGCTCCCCTGGACATTCCCCCAAGTATTCCCTAAATATCCCAGAGCATCCCAAACATTCTCAGAAACTCCTAAAGATGACAAGATGCTCGTGAACCTCCCACACCTCAAGTACCCAATTTTACACGGGGGGTGGCGGGGGTGGTGTGCGCAGAATTAAGCAGTTATCATTACTCCTAAGAGTCAAGGGCTCCTAGGTCAGAGCCCAGGAGCTCAGGGGGTTAGCCTCACTCTTAAGGAAGGCAGACAGGTCCAACAAGACCCGGTCATCGGAGTTGCCGTCCCAGGGCCGCAGGGCAACACCATTGTAGGGCTGCAGGCGGAAAGCTTCTTTCTTGCAGTCCACGACGACTACGCGGGCAGGGTCCCGATTCAGACATGAAATGTCCTGGGAGTGCAAACAAGGCCCAGAGTTTCATACAAGCTACTACAGTTACACAGCCCCAAAGACAATCGGTTCCAGACAGACATCAGACGGCTTCTAGATCTCATACCCGTTACCCCCAACTGCCTCCTTTGGAGAGACTCCATCCCCCGCACCCCCACTGGGGGTGGCTCCCAGCCCCAGATACTGGGGAAGGGAGAAGAACCGAGAAGCCCAGCCCCTGCTGAGGGCAGGCCGAAGGCCTGTCAGAATCCGACCTGTGGCAGAAGCAGGGTTGGGGCTGGGGTCAGAGCTGGGGCCTCTTTCCCTCAGGAAGTGCCGCCCCTCCCAGCAAGTCCTAGAGGACCACCCGTGGCCCCCCACATGACACCTTAACATGGTGGCCATCCATGTATCTTGTGGCATCCCGGAAGAGGCGGTAGGAGATGAAACCATGGGGGTCCACACTGTCGATGAGTGGGAATGCAGTCTGGGGATGGGAATGGGGGCAGAGAACAGGGTCAGGCTGAGCCCTGACCCTCCCACCCTCCAGCCACACTGATCAACCCTCCGCTGTCCTGAGGCCTTACCATGCCAGTCTCAGATGTAAAGATGACGATTTCATACAAAGGGGCAAGCTGCTGGAATAAGGTTTCGATGCCTGGACGCTTCTTAAACCTCCAGCCAGTGGCCAGCTGGGGAGGCAGGGAGGACAGTGAAACACCAAGACCCAGAGACCCCCAAGAGAACAAAGCCCCAGCCTGGGGGATCCCCAGAACGAGAGTGCTCTCCCCCATCTTTCTAGCTCCGGGGTGGGGCAGGGAGGGAGGGCTCAGGAGTACACGGCTGTGATGAGGGTCTCGGAGTCTGGAGGGTCTGGGTTGCAGGCTGACTGACTCCTCGGCAGCATGGACCGTGTGCCCAGGCAGCCTTACAACAAGCCACGGGGCGGGCCGTCTCACAGGCGAGCAAGGCAAGGCAAGGCAAGCAACACCTACTCCCCAGGACACAGCGGAGCCGGGGCCAGTGTCTCTGCCCTTAACCGTATCATCACGATCTGGATCCCCGTGTCCACCTAGTGTCCCCAACCCGCTGCCGTCCCCAGGACACACCGACCACTCAGGGTGCAAGAGGACGCCCGTGAGCTCCAAGACCAGTGTGTAGGGCGGCTGGTAGTATGGCTCCCGCAGAGGGTCTGGGAGGAGGCAGGGACTGGTGGGCTCGATGATCATCTGTGGGAGAGAGACAGAGTGGGGGGCACTCAGATAAGGAGGCAGGGGCCCGCGCGGGAGGGCTGGGGACTGGGCTCAGGGATCCCGCTCACCTGTCTATAGTCTTTGAAATATTTGTATGTCCGACGCAACTGCTGTACGAGAATCGGATCTAGGAGGAGAGCAGGGCACAAAGGGGTTCCGAGATGAGCCACTGCTCAACCTCCCAGACGAAGCTGGGGTTTGTTTACTTACCGGACACAAGTCTACAGACCCACTTGGTTTGAACAAGCTCATTTCTAAGTCCAAAGGTAGAAGGCAAGGATGTAACCGTCAGGCAGGAGCAAATACATCTATCCACCTGCCCAGTTTTAGTGCGGATACTTACACCCACCCACCCCACCAAATATAAAACCGAACACTGATATGTCTCCCCACTTAAAACCCACACCCATGAGACTGCTGACATCATCCCTGTGTGTTCAGACCATTGGAACCACCAGGCTTCCAGACCTGCCTGCTTCGAGCTAATATGCCGAGTCTACTTAAGCCACACTAACTACGTACACACACCTATGTACTTTATAATCTAGTGGTTCTCAACTCGGAGTTATCTGGTCTGCCACCTTCCGGGGAACTCAGGCGATGTCTGAAGACACGTGTGACTGTCAAGATACTGGCGTCTAGGGAACCAAGGCCCACGATGCTGCTCAACACACTCCAAGGCACAGGGCGCTCCCCCACAACAAGCACTCCCTGCTCCACAAAGTACTGAGGGGACCAAAACTGAAAAATCCTGGTTCAAATGAATATATTGAAGCCCGCTGAAAGCAGCAAGTCTACCTGACTGCCTCCTTCACTGCGGTACTTTTGGTCTAGTTAAGCCACCATCTATGTACGGGCCTGCCTTTTCACAAGCAGAACACCGCAACGAGTTATGCTAGCAAACACACACTTCTTAAACCCGTGTGTTTACTGCCCCACTTAAATCAGTACATTGATTTATTTGAACCAGAAAGATTATCCAGTTAAAAGAGCATACTTACCCACCTGCCCAGCCTAAGCAATCAGTGTATTAACATGAGGGTCTGCAAACTTCGCTAGCACAAACAGGCGGCCTTCTGGACCTACCGATTTTGTTTTTCTCCTGGGAAGGGCCAGATGTGACAGGACTGACAACTACTCTCTACTATCCAATTTGTCAGAAACTCTCCACCAAAAGCTGGTTAACTAAGAGGAGGAGGGAGGAAAGAGACATTGTTTTGGAAATGAGGAGCCTCATGGGGTGGGGGGCTGGGGGTGAACAAGAGGCTGTCTTTGTGACAGGAGGGGATTAAGGGCTGCAGCCGCTCAGATCTAAGGCACAGGAAGCCATGTGTCCGGTGACAGACACCCCCCTCTCTCCAAGCACTCCTACGGTGGACTCCCCTCCCCCATCTGTCCCTGACCATCTGCTCCTGGGCCAGTGAAGAGGGCTGAAGAGGACTAGGGCTTTGTAATGCCCCTCCCCTCAAAGCCATCCAGCTGCTGACTCCCCTACCCCCCAGTGGAAGGAGGAGGGGTGGGGGGGCACCAGATGGGAAAGCAACATCCGTATAAACAGCAGAATAGGGAGGTTCCCCGAGGGGAACCTCAGAATCTGTGCTTGTTTTTACTCACCATTGTCGAATTCATCGGGAATCTGGAAGGTGGAAACAAAAATATAGGGTTTGGGATGCAGAGGCAGAACCCCATCAAACCCCAAAGAGGAACTCTGGGGCCCTGGGAGGAGTCGGTAAAGGTCCCTGAGAGGGAGTCTCACCCCAAGACCAGAAATGAACCTGAGCAGACCAAAGGGGAAAGGACCCACAGGATGGGACCCATGGCAAAGCCTCTGGGCCTCTATCTCCCTCACCTTGGCACCAGTTTCATCCACAGAGTTGTTTCCTGTAAGGGAGACAGGGAGGAATGAGAGAAATTGGGGCCTGGTCTCCTGGGTCTTGAGGAAGGAAGAGGGCAGGGGGCCTGGATTCCTGGGTCTGGGGGAACAAGGAAGAGGCATGGTCTCCTAAGATCAAGAGAGGAGGGGGCTGGTAGTCAGGATCCTGGGTGTCTGAGAGAAGAGGGACTGGGGCAGGGTCTCAATAGTCTCTGGAGGAAGGGAGGTTGGGGAGGGCTGGAGCTTTGAGTACTGCAGGAAGAGGCAGTTTAGGAGGCTGGTCAGGCCCCTCCTTCCCCAACTTTCCCTCTTCCCTGGATCCTGGTGCATAACCAACTAAGAGTGGAACCTTGAGCAAAGTGGGTAGAGGAAGAAAAAAGATCTCCCATTTCCAAGGTGGATATTCTAGTTGGAGGCCTTAATGAGGGAGGAGCCAGGAAATGGGCCAAACCCTTAGGGGAAAGGCGGCGGAGGTTCTGCAGAAGAGAGGGCCAAATGAACAAAACTGAGAAACAGGCATATGTCTCTCACCAAAGATATAGACGACGCTCACAGTCCCACCGGCCCCCAGCAGCCCAGCGAGCCAGAGTGCGACTTTTTTGGCGTAGCTGGGACCCTCTGTGCCCCGCTGCTGCTGTGGCCCCTGAGCCTGGGCCTTGGTGCCCGTTCGGCTCCCAATTTCCGTGGCCTGCAATTGAGAGGAGATAGGTTAGTCCAGAGAGAAATGAGAAAGGGCAGGAGGACTCTGGTACCCTAGAAGAAGACTCAAGGTCAGGAGCCAGGAAACAGACACCCCATAGCCTCAGAGTGTTGTGTCTCTGGAGGAGCAACCGGGAGATCGGGTCTCTTAGAAGAGTCAAAACTAGACTGTCCAGGGCCAGGATCCCAGGGGTTCAAGAGTTGATAGGCCAGGTGCCTAGGATCCTGTAGGGCAGGGAAATGAAATCAGGGGGACTAGGTGGACACTGGGATGCTGGGAGCAAGGCAATGGAGGGCACAAAAGGGGATGGGACGGATAGTTAAAACATCCGGATGCCTGGGGCTCACAGTAGTGGGTATAGAGGGGAAGGGATGGGAGCAGGGACAGAGGGGCACTGGCTTGCCTGGGGGAAGTAAGGGCACGAAGTGAGGTCAGAATGGCTGGATCTCTGTCAACGTGGAGGCAGGGTGAGATTAGAAGCCCGCACATCTACCTCATCATCACCGCCACCACCGCGGGGAAATACCCCCAAGGCCAGAATGGGACCCCAGCATCCCAGGCCCTTCCCCTCAAGTATTACCTGAGAGGTCACTGAGAGGGGACACAGGTGACCTCCCTTCCCCCCTGCACCCACGTGGGGTCCAGAGAAAGTGGCGTTCAGAGGACGCACTTCAGCCCTCAGCACCTAGCTCTGTGGGAGGGGGAGCAAGCGCTGCCCACCCCGGGAGGTAGGGAAGCGCCCCGAAACGCGTGCGGCATTCCATTCAGCACTCTGAGGTGTTGCGTCCCAGAGCCTTCGCGAGGCGGCGGTCCGCCCGGAACTCCAGAGAGGGGCCCCCACACTCGGGGGCCACCCCCGTTCGGCTCACCTGGTCCGGGGCCCGGGGGGGCGGTGTCGCCAGCCTCGCGCACAGCCCCCGCGCGCCGAGTCGGAGCTCGCTCCGCAAGCGGAGGAACAGCGCCGCCGAGGCCGCCATCTTGCCCTGACGCCACGCGGCCCCGCCCACTCGCTCCCTCCTCTCGGAGCCCGGGCCCGAGCCCTGGCCAATGGGGGCGCAGGGGTGGGGCGGGCGGACGGGAGCCCGAGAGAGACAAAGAGCTCCGGGCGGAGAGCAGCGGGCGTGCCAGCCTCGGGCGGACCGGGTGCGCGGACCCGGCTAGAGTCCGACGACCTCACGCCTCCTTCGGGCCGTGGGGCGCTCCCCGGCCCCTGCGGCGGCACCGGGCGGCACCCCCAGTATCCGGGGGTGAGACTGAGGCCACCGCGTAGGGACCCTGTGGCTGCGGATGGTGTCCTGAAAGCGAAAAGCCGCGAGCTAGTCCGTCTTGCCCAGAGGGGGGCCGTCCAGGAAGCGGACCGAAAGCCAGCCCTTCCCGAACTCTTACCCCAAGTGGAGACTGGAGGCCGAATCAGCCTTCTCTCCAGTCCTCAGAGCTCTTTTTTGCTCCTCCTCCCATGAGCTTCTAAGGAAGGGTCTGGAAAGCCAGCCATTTCAGCGAGGCCTCAGCCGGGTACAGGTAGCCACGAAGAATCTCCCTCCTTACTTGGAGGAAAGTAAGATAAGGCTTATGTAAACTTGGAACAAAACATGGAAAGACGACCATGTGACATTTAGGGATAAATACTGAGGTCAGGCTTTTGAGCATTCCCCCCTGGAGGGGAATGGACTGGGGCTGCTGCTTAAAGTGGGTCCTATCTGCTACGTACTGTTTCCTAAGCTGGGTGGTGGACATCGGTGTTCCGGGTGTTGTAATTTCTTTTTTGAATATCTGAAGTATAATACATTTTATATTGCATTTATTTTTATTTTTAATTTTAATTTTTTTTTATTTGCATTTATTTTTATAATATTTTTTTTTTTTTAAAGATTTTATTTATTTATTTGTCAGAGAGAGAGGGAGAGAGAGCGAGCACAGGCAGACAGAATGGCAGGCAGAGGCAGAGGGAGAAGCAGGCTCCCTGATGAGCAAGGAGCCTGATGTGGGACTCGATCCCAGGACGCTGGGATCATGACCTGAGCCGAAGGCAGCTGCTTAACCAACTGAGCCACCCAGGCGTCCCTATTTGCATTTATTTTTAAAAAAAGATATTTGTCAGGTAAGAAAGGTCAAGGTACTAACAAGCCCCATTCTCTACCTTGCTCCCCATCTCCACCCCCAAGCCATGAGACAGGCCACAGCAGTTCTGGTGTCACTGGTTTGTGGGCTCCAGGGAGAGAGCCCCATCAGCTGTGGTATCCTGCACCATAGGGGGAATTTAGGTTTTCTTGGAGAGTTATGGATTTTCACTTCACATAACAGAAAGAGATGAAACTTCAATCACAGGCAGGCTCTGTCCTAATAATCTCTTTCCAGTGTCTCATACATTCATCCTGAAGAGCCCTCTGGCATGGGCAGTATCATTTTCTAGATGGGGAAACTGAGGCTTAGGTACCATCCAGTTATTTGCTCAGGAAGTAAATGGGGTCTGCAAATGACCCCACTTACGAAACACTGACACACACACACACCACTTTTGACCAAACAGCTTTTTATTGAAAGACCATTAACACAAAAGTAAGCTGTGGAAGGGAGGGTGCAGAAGGTGGGGACCCTCCCCCAGACTACTCTGATTCCCATGAACACCAGAGAGGGAGACAGAAACCCAGAAAGGAAAATAAAGGAAGTCCTGAACAACCACATTAGCCCTGGTCCGGGCCCCAGACCCTGCGTCAGAGCCGAGGGCCAGGGAAGTTAGGAGGGATGCTCCCTGCCTGCCAGGTATCCGCCAAGGTCCGCCTGCCCCGCACTTCTCAGGCCTCCAGGAGCTTCCCCAGGAAGCGAAGATTGAGGATCTTGAGCTGCTCGTCAAGGTCCATGCGGACGATGCCATCCTCACCATCGATGCTCAACAGGACCCCTGTGGCTTCCCGGTCCTCACCCAGGATGACCTTCACCTGGGCGGAGGGACACAGGGTCAGGCTCCACATCAGCAGCCCCAGGCCCCCACGCCTCCTGGCCCCCGCATTACCTTGTTGTTCTTGGTGGGGGTGATGGGCTCCAAGTGCTCACTGGAGATGCTGACCACCTTCTCACTGTCCTTTAGGTACACAGAGCACATGCCTCCCTGTGGGCAGGGACAGCCCGGTCAGTCTGGCCTGTTTCCAGTGTAGGACTACTGCCCGCTCGCAGGGGGCATGGGCTCAGGGCTCATTCTAACAAGTCGCTTTCCCAAGGTGACACGGGCAGAAGAGCCTAAAAGCTAGGCCTGGTTCCTGGGCCTGTGGTGTGTGGGGACGGCGTGATCGGGCCAGCATGGGAAGCACCATAATGAAGCTGACTCAGGCCAAAAGAGACTGCTGCTCAGGCACCTGACTCTTCAAGTCCCCACGCGGGCCTCATCTTTCCCCCGCCCCGGGCCTGCCCATTTATCTCAGGGATGTCCTCACACTCCCTAGTGCCTGCCTGGAGCTCTGGCCTCATCTTGGTCAGCTCTTTCACCAACAACCTCCAGCTCTGACGTGTGTTCATTTGGCCTTCTGAGGGTCTCTGCCACCTCTCTCCTCTCTTCCTCACTGCCTCACAGGGCAGGCTGACCTCCCCCCGAGGCTCACAGCCCTCCGTCTCACCTCCCTAGTCCATCCCTCCTACAGCAACATGGTGAATTAATTCCAAACCACAGACCTGATCCCACCACTGCTCTGCCTGCTTAGCTTCCTCAGGACACAGTCCAAGGTCCCCAGTCTGCCACACGACCTGGCTCAGTCACTTCTCCGGCCTTGTCACTCACCTTCCCCCTAGGCTTTCTATGTTCCAGTCACAATGAACATACTTCAGCTCCCCACATGTGCCAGGCTTTCCTTCATCACCAGGCCTCAGTGTGTCCCTTTCTGAGACACACTGAGCCCCTCCCCAGCCACTTCTCTTGGGTTGCTTCTATTCGTTCTTCAGGTCTTGGTGCAGACACCTCATTCTCCAGGAAGCAGCCCGCAAGCCCTTCCAAAGTTAAGTAAGGGTGCCTCCTCTAGGTTCCCATAGCTCCCTTTGCCCTTGGGGCTTCCCGTGTCCCAGCTCTGGTCACTCAGGCTCTCTTTCTTTGGGGACATGTCTGCCTCCTCAACCAGAATGTGAACTATGTGATGGCAGGGCCTGGAGCTGTCTTGGTCCCTGGTGTTTAATTCAAATAATATTTACTGGAAGGCCAGCACGCTCTTGGTCCCTCATCTAGGAACTAAGGCTACTTACTTAGGAACGAAACACAGGCTTAGTAACCAAAGAATCAGCCCTGAGTCAACTTTAAGCTTTTAGGCAGCAGGTAAGTAACATGAAAAAAATTACACGGACTTAAAAGAGACAGATCTGAGATATCCCAAAAGGTTTCCCTGAAGGATGATTAGCAGTTTACTAGTAAGAGGATAGAAGGAAGAGCGTCCTAGTCAGAGGAAAGTGATGAGCAAAGGCCCTGAGGCTGCAGGGAACTTGGTGACAGTGAAGAATGGAAAGGCCAGTAATGCTGCAGCAGGGGTGGGGTGCCTGGCAGAACTATGTTAAAGAGTAACCTAGTCCCTGGGTGCCAGTCACTGCTCCATGCTGGGAAGGCCCCAGCCATGCCCTGTGGGGCCTGCAGGCCAGCCCTGCCACACCCACTTTTCCAGTTATAAACGGGTACTGGAGAACGTGGTTAGGTGATTAAAAACAGAAATCCAGTGGCCACAGATTTGGGGATCCCAAAGGAGAGGACAACTGCCCACCCCCCAGCCTGGGCCCCACTTACTGTGACGCTGCGGATGACTCCTGTCTGCCCCACCACCTGCGTATCCAGGTAGGTGTCCCGCACCTTCACCTGGATGTCTGTGGTTACCCAGTCGCTGGAGTTCTGCTCAATGCCTGAGCCTGGTGTGTGCGGGTTGTAGCCCCCAGGGGAAGGGGCTCCGGGTGTCATTGGACTGTAGCCAACAGGGCTCGGGCTGGGACTGGCCTATGAGTGAAAGGGGGACAGCGTTGTTGGGACTAGGTCATCTAGCTTGGCTGTCCCCACAGACCTAAGGCCCATTCTAACCCATCCCCCCCTTTTTTAAAGATATATTTTAGAGAGAGAGTGAGAGAGAGTGAGCATTCGAGTGCAGGGAGGGGCAGAGGAAGGGAAAGAAACTTTAGCAGACTTCCCCGCTGAGTTTGGAGACTGACACAGGGCTTAGTCAGTCTCAAGACCCTGAGATCACAACCTGAGCTGAAACTAACAGTTGACAGCTGAACCAACCACTGCGCCACCCTGGCCCACAGTAGAACACCGCCCTTAAGGACACACAAGCCGGTCAATACCTGATAGGCCATGGGGGAGGGTGTGGGATGGTAGCTGGCTGGAGAGTGGGTGTTCTGGTACCCTGCTGGACTTGGCGCCACCTGGTGGTAGCTCTGGGGGCTGGGGCTGGGCTGGTAGGAGCCTTGCGGAGAGGGGGCAGCATAGGGGGAGAACTGGTCTGTGTTGTACCTGGAGAGTCAGAGACAGAAAGGGGCACTTGCTGGGGATGGTGTTGAAGAGAAGAAGGTAATGGTAGTGGGGAGGGTCGGGGCAAGGTCTGATTAGGGTCTGCCAAGGTGGACTCACATGGCTGGCGTCCCTGGCGTCTGTGGGTTGTACTGAGGGTTGACCTGTGGGGATGAGGGGTCAGGATAGCCGGGTGTTTGGGGATTGGGGGTGCCCCCATAGGCCTGTGGGGATGGGGTGGGCTCATCGTCGAAGGCATACTCATATTCTTCCTCCGCCCTGTTGGAAAGAGAAGTCTGCTGAGAATGACTGCGGTGATCACAGCGATGCAGCAAATGCTTCAGAACAGCACTGGACACCTCAAAACAGCCCCGTCCAGAGGCCTCCATTTCACAGCTCAGACTGGAAGGCAGAGACAAGGCTGCCGCCCAAGGTCACAAAACCGGTCACACGACTTTGAACGCACAAATCTGTCTTGGAGCCCAGGTCTTAACCACAGCAGGCTATTCCGGTGGGGACTGGACACTATCTGACCCCCAGCCCCAGCCCCACCTACCCCTTCGCACATAAGCAGCCCCGGGCGGGGAGCAGAGAATTCAGGGAGGGCCATTCAGACCCCTCCACCCCACAGACACCCAGCATAACCACTTGCACACACAGGCTCAGGGAACCCTGTCCCCACCCCCCAATCCTCACCGGGATGGCGTGTTGGGATTGTTGGGGTCCCAGGCCCCACTCTGAGCAGGAGTACGGCTGCCATCATGCAGGGGTGTCTGTGAACCGTAATGCGGGGTGCGGCTGCCTAAAACGGGAGAGTGGGAGAGAGGTGTTCGTCTGTTCCTGTCTCTACGCCCCGCCATATCACCCCTCATCCCTGTCCCTGGGCAAGCTCACCATCCTGGAGAGGCGTCTGAGAGCCATACATGGGTGTGCGGGAGCCAGAGCCGTACATGGGCGTCTGGGAGCCGTACATGGGTGTCCGCCCGTAGGTGGAGGTCATGCCTCCCGGGCGCCGCGAGCCCCTGTGGACACAGAAAACCAGTGGGGTGAGGAGGGCCCTCTGGCCACCTAACAACCCCCACCCCTGGCCCCACGCTGCCCCGGTGCGTACACCGTGGTGAGCCGCTGACGGTCCACAGAAATGGTCTGGCAGGTGGAGTGCAGCTCCACACGGGCTGTGGACTCAGTGGCGTCCTTCACCACACCAATGTAGCCTGGTGAGAGACAGGACATCAAGCTGGGTGGGGTGCCCCGCCATGCCCCTCCTCAGGCCGCCCACATGGCCCTCAAGGTCACCTTTGTAGGGCCCCTGGGAGATGCGCACGGTCTGCCCTATGAGCTCGTTGTCTCTCCGCCCCCGGCCCCTGCTCATGCCTCCGCTGCCACCACCAGGGCTGCCAAAGCCACCGCGCTGACCTAGGGAAGAAGGATAACGTCACCAGTTCCCAAGGCCATGTCCTCCCCTACATGCTGTGTCTACAGACAGAGCACCCTCAAGCCTCCTCTCCCGTGGCTTGACTCCCCCAAGGCACACCCCGGGTTTAGGAGCTTCCTCTGGGCAGCCTGCACCACCATGACCGCCCTGGCTGCCACTGGGGGCCGCAGGGTGGGGGAGGGTCCTGGTTACTGTGAGCCGAGAACCCCAACATGGCCAGGCCAGTGGAGCAGGCACCCAGAAGAGTGTGGGCTGAATGATCTCCCTCCCCCAGTCCCCAGCCCCACCCATGCCCAACTCGCTCTCACCTCCAGCGCTGGGGTGCATGGGACTGCTGATCCGAGGGCTCATGGGGGCAAAGCCTCCCACTGTGAAGTTGGTCACATCTCGGGGCTAAGGAAGGGATGAGCAGTGAACGGGCAGGCAGGAGCCTGAAGGATGGCTCCCCCAGGCCACCACCTGCCTCCATTTGGGAACAGCTCCTGCCTGAACTGGCCTGGAGGCCATCCCTTGCTCCTTCTGGTGATGATGCCTCAATTTCCCTTTGGGGAAACTGCCACCCCCACGCCACTGTGGGCCCGTCAATCAAGAGGCCCAGTTCTCCCCTGGCCAGGGTCAGAAGAATTCCTCACCCCGTGCGTAGGGCCCTGAGGACCAGCTCCTGCTCCCAGCTCCCCAGAGTCTGGGCCTCATTTCCTGATGCCGGCTTCTGTGCAGCTTTCCCATGTCCCACCTCATCTACATTTGCTGCTCCCCAGAAACATTCGCACAGCTCTGGGTCCCTTCGTTCAGGTCTGTGCTCGGGTGTCATCTCAAGGAGGCTTTTCCTGAACCTTCTCCCTATAAGGCAGCACCCCCCGATGATTCTCTCTCCCTATTCTGTTCTACTCTCCTTCATGGTGCTTGTCCTCGCCTCATAAGCACCACGTCTGTATTTACTGATCTGCTCGTCTCCGGCTAGCAGCTCTAGAAGTGCACACATGTTCACCTTATTCACTGGTGTATTTCCAGTGGCAAGGCACCTGTCAGGTGCTCAAAAAAACTGAATGGATGAATGATTTGGTAAAAAGCTTGGAATCTCAGTAAACTCTGCCAAGGACCTGAGTCTGACACGTGCCCTCCTAATCCCCAACAAGCCCATTCTCGTTGCTGCTAGGGCCAGGGAAGGCCAGGAACCCAAGGGCCAGGGACTGCACCCGCCATACCTTGGAGCCCCCTGCCAGGACAAGGTGGCGGGTCTTGCAAACAAACATGCCCCCGTTCTCCACCAGTTTCTTGCAGTGCAGGAAGGCAAAGCTGCGGAAGAGATGGCGAATTTCGCCCTCCCGGCCCTGGATGGGGAAAGGATGGTCACTCTTGGGGCTGTGGCCCACTCTAGCAGTTTCAAGCAGGCTGGATGGGCGGGAGCTTATACTCACTGAGTGGGGGCCGTCAATGACCTTGACGATGTCCTTCACATGAATGTTATTCTGTTCCGAGTCCAGGGCCACAGCAAAGCGGTTGTCCTTCTTCCGGGTCACAGCCTGATGCCTGACGGTCACCACCTTCCCATACATGTTCAGCACCTACAGATGGAGAGGGGGATGCTGAGCCGTGAGAGTACAAAGGGGTGACGTGGAGCAGGGTTTCCCTAAGGCGGGACAATCCTTCCTTGCGAAAGACTGTCCCAAGCTCTGCAGAAGTCCAAACTCCCTGGCAGTCTCAGGGCACCACCGCCAGGCACTGGGTCAAACAAAAATGTTCCCAGTCATTCCAAAATGCCTTTAGGGAGGACAGTCCATCCTGACTAAGCATCAGGGACCTGAGAAATGGGTGGAGAAGTAGATGTAGAAGTAGAAGTAGATGTTAACATAATGTTTACCCATCACTGTGTGCCAGGCCCCCTACTAAATTCTTCACACAATATTTCACTGAAGCCTCAAAACTTCCCTGAATCATGATGATTCCCATTTTACACGGGCGGGGGTGGGGACGGGACTCTCAGGCCGAGAGAGGGTGAGTCACTAGCCCAGCATCACACAGCATGGAGTAATAGGGCCCAGGTATGAATCAAAGTCCAGGGTCCTAAGCATTAGGCTCTGACTCCCACGTGCACTGGGTATGGGTGGAGTGGAGGAGGGCACCTGCAGTCCCCAGCCCTGAGCAAGCATCTAGGTTTACATATTTGATCTCAGGGCCTCAGTCATAACAAATGAAGTGCATGCTACTATTACTCTGTTTTACAGGGTATGAAACACGCATGGAGAGAGTCAATGACCTGCCACTTGCCCAACACCACAGAGCCAACCTGGGCTGACAGCCCTGATCAGCCCCCCAGAGCAGTCTGGGTTCATGGCTACCACACTCCACCACCTCCCAGGATGAGAGGAGCTTAAGGGAGAGGGAGACCCCTACAAGGAAGCCCCGCCACTGAGTACAACACACACACCTGGAAGGTCTCCCGCTCCAGTCGCACGATGACACCCACGGTCTGGGGGTCCAGCTGCACCAGTTCCCCCCACTCATGCTGGCCCCCCACATCCACGCCCGATGCCGTCTCTGAGCAGAGCTGCAGGTCCCGGGGGAGCACCTTCAGCTATGGGAAACAGGAAAGGGGTGAAGCAGGGTCCCAGCAGCTCCTCGGCCTGGGTCTCGTCCTGGCACATTCCACATTGCTTCCCCTCCCCCCACCTACCTCATGCATGGTGAGGTCAGAGAAGAGGATGACGAAGTTCTCTTCCACTCGTACAATGAGACCTGTGTCACCCTCAAATCGGCCAGCAATCACCTTCACGTGGTCCCCCATTTTAAAGTACTTCCGAAGTTCCTGGGCTGGGAACTCCAGCATGTCCTGGGGACCGGGTGTGGGGACGCTGAGCCGGGGAAGGGAAGCCACCACAGCCTGCCTGCCTCGCCGTTTCCAGAAGCCACTTATATTCTCAGAAAACCTTTCCAAGACCCACTCCAGGCTCAGCACCCAACCACAGACTCCTGTAGGCTGCCTGGACAACCCTCAGACTGCCCCAGAGACAGCTCACCTCAGACTCGTGGTATCAGCCTGGACACCCCTTTACTCCACACACAGAAAGCTGGTCCCCAAGACACTTCCTCAGACCTAGCCGGAGAAAGCCTCATCCCGGACACACCATGCTAACTAGCCTGGACAAACCCTCACACGGACACAAAGACTCAGACACATGCACCCTTACAGCAAACACAAACCAGGCAGCCCCCCTCAGATTACTCCAGACTACACCTTGCTCTCAACCCGACCCATACATATAGGCAGCAGGGCGCCCACCTTGAGGTCCTCGTGCTTGGGCATGATGGTGATCTTGTTGCCGTCCACGCTGAGAATCTTGCCCTGCAGGTTGATGAGTTCACCCTCACACACCTCCACGTTGTCCCCAGGCTGGAAGTTGTGCTCCCTCTCCTTCCCTGCAGGGGTAGGTGCATGGCTGACTTGGGGGTGTCCACCATGAGCCGCCCCCTCCTCTTTGGCCCGAGTTACCGCCAGAGACCAAATACCTGTGCTCTCAGTCACGACCTCAAGGTCAATACCCTCCGGCTGGTCCTCAAACTTCTCCAGCTCAGAGAGCGTGGGCTTCACACCCTCCGTGATCTGAGCCCCAAGAGACAAGGGGAAGAGGAGAAAGTAGATGAAGGTCAGTGTCACAGCCCAGCCAAGGGAGCCAGATGGTGAGATTTATTTCCACAGGGACACTCCTACACTCCTGACTCAGAAGTTGTCCAGGACAGACCCCGATAACCCCCTGCTCTGGGGCCTGGACTGAAGGAGGGAGAGAAAGCCTGGCCTCCCGGCTCCCCAGCATGGTAAGCAAGACGCCCCTCGGGACTCTCACCACAGCAGACATGGCAAAGCTCTTGAAAAGAAAGCCCTTCCGGCTGTAACGGTTCCCCTCGAAGATGAGGAAATCACCGTCGGAGGCAACATCGCCGCCAAGGGACCTGGGATTTTGTGGGGGAGAGAAGATTGGGAGGGGAACTAAGTAGAGAATCTTGCTAAGCCTCAGGATCCTTTGCTGGCAGACGGGGAAGGATCACAGGACCGTTCCCCATCCCGCCCCACTGCGTGCCCTCCTGGCCGAGTGTCCTGTCCCTGCACTCCCTGCACTCTCTCCTGTGTGACCGCTCAGCACAGCCCAGCTCACCCTCCCACGAGCTACCATCTGATGCATCTCCCTGACCAGAACGGCCACTCCCGAAGGGCAGGAGTCTCACCTTTTCCACTCACTGCTAGTCTCCCAGAGCAGCAGCCTGCACACTGGAGGCACTCGGTGAAATACTAGCTCAACACAATATTGGACCATGTCAATTGTTATCATGCATGGAGCACTCAGCCTGCACCTGGCCGGGCCATGCACCTTTCAGACTGCCCCCAAAGCCTGTGATGTCACTCACATGCCCTGCATTTCCCAAGGAAATGAGGGAGTGAAGCGCACATGGGGCATACCTCCTGGCTAGGGTGGTCTGAGTCTGGATTCGAATTCGGGGGCTGGGACTCCCAAGCCTCTGCCCTAACTCTCCGGCCCTGCATGTGGGTGGGCAACATTCAGTTCTGGACCACGCTTCTACAGTGAGAAGGGAAAGCCTGCCCCACTCCCAAAAAGGGAGTGTAGGGAAGCACGGCGAGCTCTTCCTGCCACTTGATCCTCTTTTCGGTGTGCTGAGTTTGGCAGAGGCCAGAGCAAGCTCTGTGGGCGGGGCCGGGCACTCAATAAAAGAAGGTCTGGTCAAGTGGACAGCAGGGGGGTAAGGGGGTCCAATTCGGGCATGTGAAGTAATAGCCAAGTCCTGGGATGCAGCTCAAAAGGTGTTCTATAATTCCCCTTTGAAGGCATGAAAAACCATCTGGTGGCTGACAAGGGATTCTAGAACAGGACCAGTGGTTCACGTTCCTCCGTCTCTTCGTCTCCCGTCCTCCCCATCAGGAGCCTTCTGGTTAGCCCTGGAACACTGGGGTCACTGGGCTGCTCCAAAGCTCCCTCCAGCTGGGGAGGGTGAGGGACACCCCCTGATGGGGAAGGGCTCTGCAGCCCTGTCTCCGCCGTCCAGGCATCAGGATGTCAGGGAAAAAGACCTCACAAAGTCTGACATGCCGAGGGATGCCTGACACGTCCGTGATACTGGGGCCAAGTGCTATTCAGGGTACACGTGCACATTAACTCATCTGACGCTCATGACAATCCCAGGAGGCAGGGGGCATCCCTGCTGGTGGTTATAGCAGAGGAGCCCGAGGCCCAGGATGTTCAGTAACTCGGCTGAGGTGATGCTGCCAAGCTGACCAGTCACAAAGAAAACCAAGGATGGGTCAGGGGGCCCAACCCTGCAGGGGAGCCCAGAGGCACACTCTGCGTCACAGCTCAGGGGACCTCACCCAGCCAGGCCCCAAGAACACTCACCTGATCTTCTCGGCGTCAAATAGCCTCTGTGGAGGCCGCTTAAACTTCTTCCTTTTGGCAAACCAGTCTTTCTGTGGAGGAAAAGGGGCGCGGGTGGGAAGGGTGGAGGAGGAAGGCTCGGCCACCAGCAAGGATCAGGCATCCTCCCCACCCATGGGCCACAGGGCGTCCCCCTGGTACCAAGCTCATGCGGGCCTTGATGCGGTCATAGTCAATGCGGGGGATCATCTTCAAGGAGATGGTGTTTTGGCTGGGCTCCACATAATCCACCTGAGGAGAGGGGGGTGGTCAGGAGGGCCCTGGTCTTCCCTCCCCCATCCCAGACACAGGAAGGGCAGGAAAGCGGGTGATGGGGAAGAAATCACACTCCTGAGAATTCCCTGCATTCTCTCTAGCCTGTCTCCCCTCAGCTGAGAAGCAAAATACCTACTACTTGCTTGACACCTCTCCGCGGACGTCCGAAAGGCCCCTCGAGTCTAGCACAACCACAACCAACCTCCTGCCGGCTCCCGAGTCTGCTCCTTGCCCGGTCTTCTCCCACTCCATCATTCCTTCTGCTCTGGCACACAGCCTGGGAGTCATTCTGGGCTCCCTCTTACTCTTCCATCCATCTCCATTGTGCTACCAACCCCTGTCAGCTCTGTCTTCAGAAACTGACCTCATCCTCCTCCTCCCTGCTGCCACCCTGGGCCTGTCCCACCATCACCTGCCGCCAGGACTATGGCAGGGGTCTCCTCGCTGATCTCCATGCTCCTGTGGCCCCATCCAGTCCAGCCCAGGGTTTGACGGCCTGGTAATTCTTTATTGCAGGGCGCTGTCCCCTACACTGCAGGACATTACCATCGATCCTGGCTTCTATCCACTAGATGCTGGAACAACTGGCTCCTCAATTGACACAACCAAGAACAGTGCCCTGCAGGCAATACTGTCCCTGAGAACCAGGAATCTATCCTCCAAGAAGCTGTCAAAGCAATCCTATTAAAATTCAAGTCCCGCCACATCCCTCCATCTCTAGTAGAAGCCAAAGCCCTATGACAGGCCACAGGCACAGTCCCCTCCCTGGGCCCTCCTCCTGTTACTCTCACTCTGGGGCATTCTGCTTCAGCTAGGGCAGACCTATGTGCATGCTGTTCCTTCTGCTGCAACTCTCTTCCTCAAGAATCCTACAAGGCTCCCTCCCTCACCTCCTTCAGATCTTACTCCCTGTGCTTTGAACATGCACAGAAGATGTTCATCCATTTCAATGAAAAGGGAGGGGCACAGGAGAGCAGGAGTGTGACAACATCGAGCCCTGGCCCCTCAGCCTCCCTGCTCTCCCCCAACCTTGGCACCTGGGCGATGTCGTCCTTATAGATGCCCCTCTTGAGGCGAACCCAGGATTTTGGCTTCAGGTTGGCCACCTCCTTCACAACTTTGAGCACGTCTGTCATCTCCTTGATGGGCACCATCTGCTGGTTCCAGTAGCCCAGCCGCAGGTTGCCCACACCCTCGATGGCCTGCTTCACGTGCGTCTGCTTGTAGGCCTCCACGTAGATGTAGCCCTTCACGTGCTCTGGCGCCACCACTGACTTAATCTGCAGGGGCTGCAGGGCCGAGCCGGCGGCAAGAGACAGTGAGACAGGAGTGCCACAAACAGTGACAGCTGCGATAACAGTGCCCGCTCTTCCGGGAATTTATCCCACAGAAACATCCGTGCAATGACCAGACACGAGGATGTCTGTGGCAGAGTTACTGATTACAGCAAACAAACAAGACTGGACATTTGTAAATGTCCTCAAGAGGGAATTGTTAAACTACACCATAACCATTCCATGAAATATAACGTAGAACTTACAAACTAATGAATCTGTATGTAGTGACATGGAAAGGTAACCAACATAGGGGCACCTGGGCAGCTCAGTGGGTTAAGTGTCTGACTCTTGATACCGGCTCAGGTCATGATCTCAGGGCTGTGAGATCGAGCCTTGCGTTGGACTCCACACTGAGTGCGAAGCCTGCTTGAGATTCTCTCTCTCCCTTTGCTCCTCCCTACCCCCCTGTAAGCATGCTGTCTTTAAGGGGAAAAAAAAAAAAAGAAAGAAGGAAAGGTAAACAGTGTATACTACATGTAAAAAATAAATGGACGGAAGACAACTGGAATGACTATAGTAACAGCAAACAGAACACATTTTAAGACAAAAGCTACCAGAGATAAAAAAAGACATTTTATACTGATAAACCGTTCAATCGTTCAAGAAGATACAAGAAGTACAAATACATATGAACGTAACAATAGAAACTCAAAAAACAAAAGGCAAAAAGCAACAGACATAAAAGGAGAGGGGCGCCTGGGTGGCTCAGTGGGTTAAAGCCTCTGCCTTCGGCTCAGGTCATGATCCCAGGGTCCTGGGATCGAGCCCCGCATCGGGCCATCTGCTCGGCGGGGAGCCTGCTTCCTCCTCTCTCTCTGCCTGCTTCTCTGCCTACTTGTGATCTCTGTCAAATAAATAAATAAAATCTTTAAAAAATAAAAAATAAATAAAATAAATAAAAGGAGAAACTGACAGTTCACTAATAAGAACTGGGGACAAGACCCCACTTTCAAAAATAGACAGGACTAGACAGAAGAGCAACAAGGAAACGGAGCACTTGAGCAACCCTATAAACCGACTAGACCGCACATGCATCTACAGACAAAACTCTGTCGAACGTCACCAGTATGCATACTCTTATGGCACACTTAATACTCTCCAGGATAAACCATGTTAGGCCATTAAGTTAAGTCTCAACAACTGTAAAAGAATTGAAATTATATGAGATACACTCTCCAACCACATGCAAGTGAAATTAGAAATCAGTAACAGATTTAGAAAATTCAAAACTGTATGGAAATACACTAAGTAACCAATGGATCAAACGTAAGAATTACAGGGTGCCTGGATGGCTCTTAATCTTGGGGGTTAAGGGTTCAAGCCCTACACTGGGTGCATAGATTACTTAAAAATTAAATACTGTATCATCTATCTATTTATTTTTTATTTTTTTTTAAATTTTATTCATTTATTTGACAGAGACAGAGATCACAAGTAGGCAGAGAGAGAGGAGGAAGCAGGCTCCCTGCTGAGCAGACAGCCTGATGCAGGGCTCAATCCCAGGACCCTGAGATCACGACCCAAGCCGAAGGAAGACGCTTTAACCCACTGAGCCACCCAGGCGCCCTCTATTTATTTTAAAGATTATATTTATTATATTTATTTAAAGATTCTATTTATTTAGTTGACAGAGAGACAGCAGAAGAAGAGGGAGTGGGAGAGGGAGAAGCAGACTTCCCACTGAGAAGGGAGCCAACACGGAGCTCGATCCCAGGACCTGGGGATCATGACCTGAGCCGAAGGTAAAGGCTTAATCACCAAGCCACCCAGGCATCCCTAAAAATAAAATATTTAAAACAAAAAAACCTAAGAATTACAAGGGAAATTAGAAAGTATTTTGAGATGAATGAAGATAAAAACACTAAAACTTACGGGATGTGAAAGAGCTGTGCTGTAAATTTACAGCTGTAAAAAAGAAAAATGTCTAGGGGTGCCTGAGTGGCTCAGCTGGTTAAGCGTCTACCTTCGGCTCAGGTCATAGCAGGGTCCTGGGGTACAGCCCCACATCTGGCTCTCTGCTCAGTGAGAAGCCTGCTTCTCCTTCTCCCTCTGCCTGCTCATGCTCTTACTCACTCCCTGATTCAAATAAACAAACTCTAGAAAGAAAAAAAGAAAGAAAGAGAGAAATCTCACATCAATAACCTAAACTTCCACCTTTAAGAAACTAAAAAGGAGGGGCGCCTGGTTAAGTCTGTTAAGTGTCCAACTCTTCATTTCCACTCAGGTCATGATCTCAAAGTTGTTGGATCGAGGCCCACGCTAGGCTCCGTGCTGGGCATGGAACCTGCTTGGGATTCTCTCTCTCATTCTCCCTCTGGCCCTTCCCGCCTCTTAAAAAAAAAAAAAAACAGAAAGAAACTAGAAAAGGAAAACTAAACCCCAAGCAAGCAGAAGCGAAGAAATAACAGAGTGGAAATAAATAAAAGAGGGAACAGAAATACAGAGAAGTCCATCAAAACCAAAAGCTGGTTCTTTGAAAAGACTAACAAATTTGACAAACCTTTAGCCAGACTGACCAAGAAAGAGACAAGAGACTCAAGTCACTCAAGACTCAAATTACTAAAATCAGGAATGGAAGAAAGGTCATTACCACCAACCTGACAGGATTATGAAGCAACAGTGTGAAGAAGTGTACACCAACAGATTAGATAACCTCAATGAAACGAATGTTTTCTGTAGAAAGACAGACATTACCAAAACTGACTCAGAAAGAAATAGAAAATCTGAATAGACCTACAAGAAGTAAAGATAATGAATTAGTAATAGAAAAAATCTCAACACATACGCATACACAGAGCCAGGACTAGACAGCTTCACTGGTGAATTCTCCCAAAAAATTTTTTTTTTCAAGTTTTTAAAGGATTTTATTTATTTGAGATAGAGTAGGAGCAATGGAGGGAGAGAAAGAGACAGATAGCATGAGCGGTGGTGGGAGGAGCAGAAGGAGAGGGAGAAGCAGGCTCTCCACTGAGCAGGGAAACCCAGCATGGGGCTCAATCCCAGGACCCTGATCATGACTTGAGCCAACAGCAGACACTTAACTGACTGAACCACCCAGGCGCCCCTCTACCCAATGTTTTATTTTTTTTTTTAATTTACTTTTTAAAAAGATTTTATTTATTTATTTGAGACAGCACGTGCATGAGAGGGGAGGGGTCAGAGGGAGAAGCAGACTCCCCGCTGAGTAAGCAGACTCCCCGCTGAGTAGGGACCCCACCCCACCCCCACTCCCGACCGCCACCTTAGGGCTCTGATCCCAGGACCCTGAGATCATGACCTGAGTCAAAGGCACTTGCTTAACCAACTGAGCAGCCCAAGAGCCCTCTACCCAATGTTTTAATAACATCAATCCTTCACAAACTCCTTTTAGAAGAGGAATGTTTCCCAACTCATCCTATGGATCTAATATTAACCTGATACCAAAAACAGACGTCGTTAAGAAACTAAAGACTGGGGGCGCCTGGGTGGCTCAGTGGGTTAAGCGTCTGCCTTTGGCTCAGGGTCCTGGGATCGAGCCCTGCATCAGGCTCTCTGCTCAATAGGGAGCCTGCTTCCCCCTCTCTCTGTCTGCCTCTCTGCCTACTTTTAATCTCTGTTAAATAAGTAAAATCTTTAAAAAGAAACAAACAAACAAACAAACTACAGACTACGGGGCGCCTGGGTGGCTCAGTCATTAAGCAGCTGCCTTTGGCTCAGGTCATGATCCCAGGATCCTGGGATCGAGCCCCACATCAGGCTCCCTGCTCAGCCTGCTTCTCCCTCTCCCACTCCCCCTGCTTGTGTTCCCTCTCTCGCTCTGTCTCTGTCAAAATCTTAAAAAAATAATAATAGTAAGTAATTAAAAAATTAAAAAATAAAATAGAACTGGATTCAGCAACATTTAAGAAAGATCATATACCATGACCCTGGATTTTACAGTATGGAAATTATACCTCTACTAAAAAAGAAACAACTAAATTGTTTCAGCATTGCTTGTGATAGCAGAAAATGGAAACCACCTTATATTTACTGGGCATGAGAAGATTAAGGCATTGGCAAAAGGCTCACTACAGAATAATATATATACCGTGTAATACCATTTTCTTTAAAAAGAAAAAAAAACAACTGACATTTTTTGACTTGCAGAGAAGATGACCCAGAAAGACACACACCAACAATAATTCCTTCTAAAATCTGGGACTCAGGGAGAGAGGTCTGGCCATCTACAATACGCACATACTACTTTGGTCATCAAAAACAAAAACAATAATCAGTTGTAACTCAGATGGTACTAGAATTCTGCCCAGAACACATGATCGTGGTTTGAGTGTACTTCAAATGATCTGCAAATCCTACAACTATCCACTCAGCCCCACAGACACACACCCACTGCCTCAGTAGGTAAAAGCAGTACACTCGGCCTAACACGGAGCATAGTACGGGAGAGCATCAGCAGCCAGCATAGAGTTAGCAGGAATGCCCTGTTTCCTGAGTTTTGAGTATACCCTTCCTAGGGCTTGCCCCTGTTCCCAAACTGACAATTACGCCTCCGACAATAACTATATTTATTGAACACAAGCTACAAGACGAGTCCCAGCTGAAAGCTGGACATGTCCAGAGCTATTTGATCCTAATGATGCTGAGAGGCAAGCAGGACACCCAGAAAAGGGAAGTGGCTTGATCAAGATCACAGGGCTAGGACGCAGCAGGGGTAGGATTCAAACTCCAACAGTCTAAAGAAAGATCTGGGAGCTTAATGCAGCCTCTTCATGCATTGTGGGCTGTGATGAGCCCTGAAGGGGCGGAACGGGCTCCAGCAAGGTCAAAGCGCCTCCCAGTGCAGACACCTGTCCAGAGCAGGGATTCAGTGGATATGTAATGACTACATAAGGAGAGAAGGAAGGAATTCTCCCCCGGACAGGCCTGTCCCCTGACCCGCTCAGCCACACTGTTCCATCCTAGGACTCCTCCCAAATAGTGAAAGGGTGACAGCGGCCAAACAGGGTTGGTGAACAGGCAGAACTCACTCAGAAAAGGCTCAGGGGCTGCTGACCCCTGCCAGGAATGCAGACAGTGAAGACGGCACCTCTGTTGGGCAGTGAAGAGCCCTTCAATCCAGGGAGGGACAGTTTTAGCTAAAGCAGCTCATAATGGGCACCTAGTACCCTTGGACCTATACTGTCCCTCCCTCTGGGGTTCACACTGTCTCTCTTTTCCAAGCTGCCTGCCTACCCGACTTACCGTGTCTGTGAACTGGTAGGCAATGAACTTGCGCATCAAGGAAATGGCTGTGGCCCGTTCCTCCCCAATCTGAAAGACAGACAGACAGACTTCAGAGAGATGAGGACATGAAGGATGGACACACGAAAGGGGCAAGAGATAGCAGCAAGGCAGACAAAGTCACCAGGCAAGAAAGATAAAATAGACTAGAGAGAGAGAGGAGCAGGAGAGGAAGAGGTAGGGAGCAAGAGGGATGGGCAGCAAGACGGACAGGGTGGGAGACAGTGAATAAGGAAAAGCAGCAGAAGTGGGAAGGGGGCTGGGAGGTGGGAGATGACCAGGCAGAGAAAGGACCGAGAGACTGACAGGCCAATGAGACCCAGGACAGAAAGAGCATGAGCTCTGACAAGGCCACCTCCCCCACTCCCCAGCCTCTCAGAGGACACACCTTACATTTGACAGTCCACAGATTTGGATCCCTAGACAGGAGAGGAAAAGGAAGCCCTTCAGTGAAATGGCTTCATCACAAAAGATCCGAATCACCACACCATCCTTCTTCCTCTCCCTCCACCCACCTCTCCTCCTTCCTTCCATCCATAAGCAAGAGAAAGAGGTCGAGTGCCAACTTGCCACTAGTCCCCACCACTGACCACTCTGTGCCTGCAGATGCACATCACCCCCACACAAGATTCCCCCATCTCAGCCCAGGCCACCCCCCCCTTACTTGACTCCTGGGAGCAGCTGTTGCTGGGTGATATCATCCGAGAGCTCATCAGATCCTCCATACACCCTGGAGAGAGGACAGCAGTTGGGAAGGGGCGTGATGCTCTGTTAGAGGCCTGACCCTTCTGGAAAAGGGACCACCCGCCCCCACCACCGCGCCCTTACGTCTCTCCCACAGACGACTTGGCATATTTCTTCATGTAATACTCTCCCAGTTCTTCCTCTCGCTGATCCCTGGGGTGTGAAGGGGGAAAGCAAACATGAATGAAAGGCTGTGGAGAGAAGGGTGGGCTGACCTGCCCCCAGATCTCCCCTGGGAGCCAGTCTCACCCTTTCGCCTCCCTACTTACCTCCAGAGGTTTTGTAGGCGGCGAGCCCCAGAACGGTCTTCATCCAGGACAACATTATCGATATTGGAGGCTGCAGAAAAATGGGCAGATAGGGTAAGGGGAGATGAAAGGCAGGGGCCTGGAGGAAGTGATGGGGGCCGAGAGGGCCGGAGTTGGGCCCTGGGGCAGGAGACACCTCACTAAGGAACTCTCAACCCTCACCCACTACTCTGTCCTGCTCAGTAATCCTGCTTCTCACAAAAAAGACTTGGGGGACAGGGCCCAATAGGTGGGGGCATCCAGCCGTTTCCCATCTCACAGCCACTGAGTACGCCCTGAAATCCATCTCACCCCACCCATCCCTGTGGCCCACAACGCTCACACGTACACATAAACACATACACACTTCCCCAGGCCAACGGCTGCAGACCTGGCCTCAGAACTCCCTGATTCTGGACCCTCTATGAGTCAGAGCCCCCAGGGCCAGACAGGGTCAGGGGTGGAGGGAGGGTGCTGTGGGCAGGAAGGAGATGTCAGGATATGGGAGAAGGGCCGGGGAATCACAGTTTCCAGATTCTTACCTTCAATCTCTTCTACTTGGAGGAAGAGGAGGTGGTGGTGGTGGTGGTGGTGGTGGTGGTGGTGGGCGAGGGCAGACAAAGTATGAGCCAAATTATAGCAGCGAAATCAACCAATGGGTTGAGGGGAGGGGAAGGGAGGGACACAGGAAGGTTGAAAATCAAAAGTAAAGGCCAGGCACCAGGTGGTTGGGGGAGAAGCCGAAATGTATGAGGCGCACAAAACGGAAAATAACAGGGAAGTGGGGGCACTGGCCCAGGAAGTGGGGGGTACCTTGGGACAGAGCCCACCCCCTACAACCCCCAGAAGGGATTCACTGGGGCCCTGGGATCCCAGAGTCCTCTTCCCACCATACACACCACCCATAACCCCCACCCCCCAACTCATGGGCCTAAAAGGAAAAGGGTACAGAGCTGGTCTCTCTGGCAACGACAGAAAGAAGCGAGGTGAGGAGGGGGTGGGGGGGTGCGGGGCATGGGTGGGGGATGGGCTCTCAAGAGCCTCTAGGTCACACCCCAAAGCAGTTTTGCAGAGGTGGGGCCCCCACACACCTTTCTCTAGAATGTCCTCTGCTCCATCCTCCCACTGGTCCTCATCCTCATACTCATCATCCACATCTGCAACAGGAAAGGCAAGTGGTCAGGGAGGCAACCACAGCAGAGATGACCTCGTGACCATGGCTCCCAGGAGACGGCACTGGGAGGTGGGCATGACAACCATGCACCTTTCAGGTCAGCACAGAGACGCCAGCACAGGTGAGGCTCTCGCCTGGATGCCACGGAGCTGCTGCTTTAAGCCACAGGAATGGGTCTCCCCATGCAGCTCCACCTCCATCTGGCTCCGAAAGCCCCCCCTCCCCTGATCCCACCCACAAGTCCATTTAAATAATCTGATCAGGGACACTATAAGCTGGCTCAGTCAGCACCGTGTGTGACTCCTGATCTTGGGGTCAAGAGTTCAAGCTCTACCTTGGGTGTAGAGATCACAAAATAAATAAGTAAATAAACAAACTTAAAAAAAAAAATCAGATCAAAATAAACAAAAACAAAAATTCCCTCCAAACTATTAAGACCAGTATATAGGGTGCCTGGGTGGCTCAGTGGGTTAGGCCGCTGCCTTCGGCTCAGGTCATGATCTCAGGTTCCTGGGATCGAGTCCGCATCGGGCTCTCTGCTCGGCAGGGAGCCTGCTTCCCTCCCTCTCTCTGCTTGCCTCTCTACTTGTGATCTCTCTCTGTCAAATAAATAAATAAAATCTTAAAAAAAAAAGACCAGTATATATATGTTTTTTAAAGACGCGATTCACAACCTGTTGGTTTTGTTATTATTCCTTCACGCCTGTGACCCTAAAAATTACTGAGAGTGTCCCGTGTGCCCTGCTCTGCTGGGAGCACTTGCCACGGACTCCTCATGGAATCCTCGGTCCCAGCACCATTCGGATTTTCCAGTAAGGGCTCTGAGGCCCAGAGAGGGGACCTAACTGGCCCAGAGACTCTCAGCTGGTCCCGGAGAATCAGACTAGCTCCAGGTCTCATGCACCGAACCTCCTCACTGCGTTTCTCATGCTCTTTCGTATGTAGCGAATGTTACTTTAAAAACTAAGCGGCGATACCCGCACGTGACGAAAAACTCCAAAACATTCAGAGGCTGTGCGCGTGCAGGGAAGTCTCCCTCCCGTTTCTAGCCCCTGCCAGCTCAGTCCCCTTCCCCAGACGTAACTCCATGAGCAATTTTTTGCCTAGAGATCACCTGAGCACACGGGGGAAGTGCGTCTAAACCCTCGACCGCCAATAGCCCCAGTACAACTTTTTAACACTGTTTGGTACCTTCCTCTTTTTCTAAGCAATCCTACCAGCCTGGGGTGCTTCCACAGGAGCACATGCCTCATTTGCTATCAGACGATCTGCCCCATAACTCATTTTACCGGGCCCTTACCATCAACCTACACTTAGGTCACCAGACATTTACAACTGAAAACAGGACTGCCGCAACTATCTCATGTCTTTACCTTTTTTTTTTTTTTTTTAAAGATTTTATTTATTTATTTGTCATAGAGAGAGAAGCGAGAGTGAGCACAGGCAGACAGAGTGGCAGGCAGAGGCAGAGGGAGAAGCAGGCTCCCTGCCAAGCAAGGAGCCCAATGTGGGACTCGATCCCAGGACGCTGGGATCATGACCTGAGCTGAAGGCAGCTGCTTAACCAACTGAGCCACCCAGGCGTCATGTCTTTACCTTTAAGCGCCTGTGCGAATTTAATCTAATCGCTGGGTAAATTCCTAAAAAAGAACTTCTGGATCAAAGGGTCCCTGCCTGTTAAACGTCAATGGGCACCTCCGCATAACTTCCCACATGCAGTGCGCAACCACGCTCCCACCACCAGTGCCTAGTTGTCCCTGGCAGTCCACATCTGTCACACAGCATGTTATCCCTTCTACTACCTAAGATCCCTTCTCAAAGAAAGGACTCCAACGAGCAGGTCCCGCCCGTCTGCTCCCTGGTTCTCCCTTAGGGAAGAGGTCTCATGAAAATGGCGGATGGTATTCCAAGTGGCTCTCCCTGACATGGGTGTGGGGAACAAGTGCCCTCACAGATCGCTGCTGGGAGGTAGGACCTTTTCAGGGCCAATATTTGGCTGCAGACATCGAAAGGCTTTAAAGCCATGTGCATCCCCTTTGCCCAGGAGTTTGACTTATAGGACTTTAGCATGTAGAAAATGTTCAGGGTCCACGACAGATAAAATACATTTTCACTCATCTCTATTGAAAAGTCATATTCACATCAATTACAAACAATGGAAATAAATCACAATAATGTTAGCAGTAAACTCTAGTATTTTCCCAGCACACTATAGCTGCTGATATCTCAAAATGTCATCTGCACTCATCACTACTTCAAAATTAGATTTTTATCAGACCCTCTTAAGTCTTGTTATTTCAATGCATTCATGACAAAACCCACACGTTCTGTAAATATTTAAGTACCGTATTTCAGTATAATTATTCTCTTTGGAATCCTATGTTATTTTTCCCATGAGCATTTCAGATCATGGTTCTACGAAGGGGTCTGCAAACTTCACCAGACTGCCCAGGGAGCCACAGCACAAAAAAGGTTCAGAACACCCAGGCTAGGTAATAACTTGTGTCTTTGTGTCTAAATACTGGGAAGGTGTTCCCAGCAGTGCTGCTTGTAGTGATGAAAGACACAAACTTCAATATCCAGTAAGACATTGGTTAGAAACAGATTAAGGGGTGCCTGGAAGGCTCAGTTGGTTAAGCAACTGCCTTCAGCTCAGATCACGATCCTGGAATCCCAGAATTGAGTCCCGCACTGGGCTCCCTGCTCAGCAGGTAGTCTGCTTCTCCCTCTGACCCTCCCCCTTCTCAATCTCTCTCTCTCAAATAAAATAAAATCAAACAAAACAAAACAAAACCCAGACTATGGAAAAATACTATGTAGCCATTGGGGAAAAAAATGGGTATTTCCAGGATGATGATGATGATGATAGCAGCTAAAGTTTACTGAGCACTGAGGTGCCAAAAGTTGTTCAGAAAACTTACTTTATGTGAATTAACTCATTTAATCTACGTTATCTATGTTCTATGCTCCTCCACAATCGTTGAAAGTAGAAAAAGCAATTTACAGAACATAAAGTATGACATGGGCCTATAGAATGGTAATAGATAACCCCCATTTTGGAGGACCTGCTCTGGGCTGGGCATGTCACTTTGGGTGGCCATCTACTTGATGTGCTTTACATGCTCGGCCCCCCAAATCCTCAAAATATTCCTGCTGGAATGCAAAGGACTATTTGTCCCCCTGTGTGGAGGGGAAAAGGCGCTCTGAGAGACGGACAGTGACTCACCCAGGGCCACACGGAGAAGAGAGCAGAGACAGGCCAGGAGGGACCCAGGCCTGTCGGCCTCCATGACCCTCTCCTGGCTATATCTAGGTCATTGGAGCTTTTCACGACGAGCTCAGAGTTCAGGTTTTTAAAGGACGTAACGGTATTGTAACAGCGTATTTTGAAAGGACTGATGTTTTAGGAATATGAAGAGGAATATGTTGGGGCAAAAATTACATGTTTGGGATTGGCTTCGACATCATCCAGCAGTGGGCAGGAGTGAGGAGCAAAACAAGACTGGTACTAAGCTCTTAATTCTTGATGCCAGCTGCTGGGGCATGGAGGTTCCATGCACTATCCCACTACTGTGGCACTGACATTTACCAACACAGAAAAAAAAAAGTACATTCAAGGAATAGAATTGAAGGTGAAGTCCAGCCTCTGCCCAGCACTCGCCAGCCCAGTGACATACCAGCCTCATCCAGAATGAAGCCACCATGGCGGGGTTTCTTGGGAGGTCGGTCGTCATCTTCTTCTTCCTCTTCCTCATCATATTCTTCCTCCTCTTCCTCCTCCTCTTCTTCCTCAGGCTCTTCCTCCTTCTCACTGCCTGCTACACTCCGCCGCTCTTCCTCTACCTGGAGAGTCAGGCAGGGTTGGGGCACAAGGTTCTGTACCCCCAAATCTGATGCCAGCTCTGCTTGGCTAGTCATAACCCCCCCTGCTCTGCATATACTCTGCTGCCCCTCTCTGCTAGCCATCCCATCTCTGTGACAGCACTGGTTGGGTGTCATCCACCCAACCAATACCTGGGAGCTGGCCCAGACCCCTGCTCCACTAGACCTCCTTGCTAGCCTCCACTTGGCCTGTAAATGTAGCTCCATGAAGTTTGGTCCTTGACCCTCATCTCTTTCCACCCGACAACTCCCTAGGCTATTGCATCCACTCCCTTGGCTGGTGGGCGTCTCTGTGACAACGATTCCTGTATCTCTAGTTCCAGTCTACACTACTCCCCAAGGCCATGGCCTGCCTCTTGTTGCTAATTCCATGAACAATCTTTACTCCTTACCGATGAAACACTTCACACCACTGATCCTCCCTCCCTGGAGAAATGCTCTTCCCTTAGCATCCATCACGGCACATTACCCTGGCTTTTCTCCAACTGCTCTGGCTGATCCTCTGCTCACCCTCCCGTGCTGGCTTCCATCCCCAGGCTTCAGCTTGGGATCCACTCTGCTTCTCGCTGCACACACTCTCCCCCGGGCCACTCTACCTTCCACAGTCTCAGCTCCTGTCTCTGTAGGTGATGCCCCATCGTCTCCAGTTCACACTTTCTTCCGGAACTAGAGGCCCCCATGTGTCAGCACCCTCCACAAATGGCTCCCCCAGATGTCCTCTAAGCCTTACACACACACATCACGTCCCTACACTGACCTCAATGTCTTCCCCCAGACCTGTGCTGGCTCCCTCTGGCTTCTAACAGGCACCAAACTCGTGGCCTGTTTTTGGAAAGTTGTCCCTTCAATCTGTCCCTTCTTCTCCATCCCTACAGCCCGTAGCCTGGGCCAGAACACTGCCCTCTCTAAAACCTAGCTCCTTGCCCAGCACTTCTGGTCTCTTGACTTCTAAGCCCTTTTTCCAAACCAGTCACAAAAGGAAATGTGATCCCAAACTTCAATCTTTTCTTCACTAACTTCAGGCCCTCTTGCCAAGCTCACATCAGTACAACTCATTTACCTGATATTTTCTTTAAATCACTCATCTTTTCATTTAGATTAACAAAGAAACTCTTCCGTACTTTTTTTTTTTTTTAAAGATTTTATTTATTTGACAGACAGAGATCACAAGTAGGCAGAGAAGCAGGCACAGAGAGAGGAGGAAGCAGGCTCCCCACTGAGCAGAGAGCCCGATGTGGGGCTCGATCCCAGGACCCTGGGATCATGACCCGAGCCGAAGGCAGAGGCTTTAAACCACTGAGCCACCCAGGCGCCCCCTCTTCCATACTTTTAAATAGTTCAGAAGTAAAAATGTTTTTAAAGTTAGCCTGTCACAAGCAACAAGTAACCATAAGGATAAAGCAGGGGCACCTGGGTGGCTCAGTGGGTTAAGCCTCTGCCTTCGGCTCAGGTCATGATCTCAGGGTCCTAGGATGGAGCCCCGCATCGGGCTCTCTGCTTGGCAGGGAGACTGCTTCCCCCTCTCTCTCTGCCTGCCTCTATGCCTACTTGTGATCTGTCAAATAAATAAATAAAATCTTAAGAAAAAAAAAAAGATAAAAGCAAAACAATGTTATTAAGTCCTAGCATGATACTGTTGCAGGCTGCAGGCTCGAAGTCAAAAGCCTGTTCTCCCGAAAACAAGGAAGCAAGCAAATTTCAGAAAGTGTTCAAGGCACAGTGGCACCAAAGTCAAACTTTCTCCATGACCCAATCAAAAAACAGGATGCGTAACTTATACAGGAAATAACTTCATGATGGTTCAATGTGGTTTAAGGGCTTGTTCTCCTACCTAAAAGCACCTCCCATTACCCCCAACCCTGTAGTCTGTTTCAAACATGGCCATGGGTCTCCAATGCCCTCAGGTAAAGAACCAACTTCCTAGCTGCCTACACTAGAAGCACACAGTCTACCCACTGCTGTCCCTCTCACCCTGCCTCTTTGGGTTCCCCCTTCCAAATGCTAGGTCCCAGCCACACTGAGCCACTTGTACCAAGCTCTCTCGGTGCTATCCATCACTCACGCTAGTCCTCTGCAAAAAAGCTATTCTCCTTTGCCTCTCACTCCTACTTCATAAAAGTACCACCCCCCCTTCCAGGAGGTCATGCCTACCTCCGCCCCCAGCAAAATCAGGCATATCCTCTAGCTTCCTCCATCACAGCCTTGACCCAGTTTACCTCAGGCACTGATGGGTTCCCAACAACACCCAGTCCAGGGATGAGAACAGAAGACAATTGAAAGACATCTGGTATATATTCCTGACTAATCCACAATGTCCCACATTTTACCAACTCAAACCACAACAGGACCACAGCCTGATTTCAATGAACCTTGTCATCATTCCACTGGCTCAGTCCCAGCAAAACCTTCTCTCCAAACCTGGCTCCCCAATCCTTGAGGAGAAGGCTCCCATTACTATCTTTGTGTTATCTTGGGGCTTGAATGTGCTCTTCCGTTGTTCATCCTCACAATCCCCTGAAGGAACCATCTGTTTATAAAACTATCTCCACCCCAGGACAGAGAGCTCCATAAGGGAGCCAGCGATCCCAACATGATAGAAACTCTAGGAACATATGTTCAATGAATGAATGAGCAGGTTACTGGGGCTGAGAATGGTGAAACAGATCATTCCCCCAACAGGGGCTCATCATCTGCCATCCCTACCTTCTTCATTCAACAGGGCCTGGTCCTTCAAGGACATGCTAACGTCTGGCTGTCCAAAAAGCCTATCTAGTCCCATATCTGGCTGGCCTCTCACTGTCCTCCTGCCTCACCTGGTGATAGCAGACAAGCCAGCAGGTGAGTCAAGAGCCTGGTGTGGTGCTGAGGAAGTGACATTTGCACACAGCAAACCAGATGTCCTGGCCAGGAGAAGGACGCCAGGATCCTGGTCTCATTAACACCAGGATTTAACCACATGTAGCACCCTGAAGCCATGAGTCAGAGAGACCAAGAACCCAGTGCTACTGCTTAAAGCAAAAACCCTTCCTAGCATCCTCCCACCTGCTTTACCCCACCATGGCTTCCCAATTCCTCTAATTCTTCACTGGAAGCTGAGGACTCCCTACAGGGCACAAGGATTGACAACCAAATGCCTACAGAGGTCAAGAAAAGACATAAGCAGGGCAGCTTAAAGGAAACCCATGGTACTCTCTGTTTATCTGATACTTTCCAGGACATAAGTACATGAAATCTTTCCTTTACTTAAATTCCCCGTAAGGTATGCATGATGATAAATGGGAACTGATATATGCCAGAATTGGAGAAAATTTCCCATTCCACAGCAGGCTGACACTTCTTGAGCAAGGAGCTGCTGGACAGAACCCTGGGTCTCAGGTTGCCGGCCTCTCACTTTCCCAAAAAAGCAGAAAAATCATGATTTACATGAAGTAGCCCTTACAAGTGTTGGCAACTAACTTTAAAAAACTGACGGGGCGCCTGGGTGGCTCAGTGGGTTAAAGCCTCTGCCTTCGGCTCAGGTCATGATCTCAGGGTCCTGGGATTAAGTCCCGCATCGGGCTCTCTGCTCAGCGGGGAGCCTGCTTCCTCCTCTCTCTCTGCCTGCCTCTCTGCCTACTTGTGATCTCCGTCTGTCAAATAAATAAATAAAATCTTTAAAAAAAAAAACAAAAACTGATTCACATTTCCAGAGGTTAAAGGAGTTATCTACAATCATCGAGTTATCTCTTCATTAGTTTGTTAACTGTTGCCCACTAAGTGTAAACTCCGTGAAAGCAGATTTGCCTGGCTCCACTCTCCAACACCTGGAAGAATCTGGAACACAGTATCAGATGCTCAAACATTTACTTAAGGGGCGCCTGGGTGGCTCAGTGGGTTAAACCCTCTGCCTTCAGCTCAGGTCATGATCTCTGGGTCCTGGAATTGAGCCCTGCATTGGGCTTCCTGCTCAGCGGAGAGCCTGCTTCCCCCTCTCTCTCTCTGCCTGCCTCTCTGCCTACTGGTGATCTCTGTCAAATAAATAAATAAAATCTTTAAAAAAAAAAAACATTTACTCAATCAACAAATAAGTCAGAAATAAGCAAAAGCAGAAAATAGTTAATAGCAGAATATTTAAAATCACGTATATCCCAGGAAATGTTTATTTGGTTCCCGAAACAGTATCATTCAATAGACCCAAAGCCAGAGTGACCCTTTCAAAACATGAGATCACACCCCTTCTTCGCTCCAAAACTTCTCATGGCTTTCCCACACTCAATCAGCACGAACTTCTCCCCAGAACCTCCAAGATCTTATATGATCTGGCTCCTGTTATTTCTTTGTTGCACTCACTCTGACCACCCAAACTCAACTTCTTGTTCTTTCTTCAACATGCAAACATGCTCCCAGCTTCGCACATGCTGCTTCCTCTTACTGCAACACTTTTCTTCCACAAATGACTCACTCCCTCACCTCCCACAACGTTTTTTTCAAGCATCACCTCTGAGATTCACCTTATTTAAAACTGACCAAGACTCCCTATTCCCCTTCTCTACTTTTCTCCAGGGTACTCTCTGCCTTACTAAATACTTATTAGTATAATACTAATATACTTATAAGTTATGTTTATTTATGACCACACAGGCAAAGCTTTCAAAATCTGTTTTGTTTACTGATGCAGCCCCCGGACAAAGAACTGTGCCTAGTACATAGCAGGCACTAAAAACATATTTCCGAAATGATGGCGCACACCCCAATATAAAAGCTAACAATGAGTGCTTGCTATAGGCCAGGTCCTTTATACACATCACCTGTTATTTCACTGTACCTGGGGCATCCCTGCTCCCCCCCACCCCGCACCTATCCCTCTGCCTGACTTAGGCTTAACTACTTCTCTATCACTACCAACAACCTGGAAACTCCCAAAAGCCGGAGCTCGTTCTGATCTCCTCTGAGCTCCCACAGGGGCCTTTCTGCCCTGGTCCTGTCCCAGACGCGATGCCTCCCCACCATGTCCCAGCCACACACCTCGGCCTCCTCGCCGTCACTGCTGCGCTCGCTATCCTCCTCCTCGGAGAAGTTGCTGTCCTCGCTGTCCGACATCTTCTGTTCTTGCAGGAAAAGACGGCGGCCTCAGTGCGTCCCCCGGACAGGAGCCCCACCCTAGCCTCAGTTTCCCCGCCAGTTCCCGGGAAGAAGAAAAATCCCTTAGCGCACTTCCGGCAGCCTTGTTCTGGCAACCGTGAGACCAAAAGACTACCCTCTAAGCCACCTTCCGTATCCCCGAGTCCGGGCTCTAAGCCTCCCTGTTGCCCCGGCGAACCCCAGTCCTGCCACCTCAGCGTCCGACCCACCCCTCACCGCTCCGGTTCCACCTCAGTCTTCGGTACCAGCAGCTGTTCACACGACGCCAGGCCGGGACTGACGTGCCCTCTCGCGAGAACCTACTCGTTGGCCTCGCCTAACGCGAGAATTCCGGGGCTAATGTCCGGCGACGCACTTTTAGGACGCCATCTTGAATGTGGCAGATCTGTCTTAACGTAGAGCATGGAGTCGACATCTCGGGAAGGTCAAAGAGGGGTAGAGTTACTCCCCTTCCCCGACCGGCTTTTCCAGCTACAGGAGTTAGTGCTTGAATTTACTAATGAGGTGTGCCAAGCCGTGAGGAGTCAGGGAATGACCAAATAATAATGAGTTAGCAAAGACATCAGACTTTATCTCCTAGACCCTCTAAAACATTCCTAGGAGGTAAGTATCCCCATTTTGCTGACAAGGAAACTGAAGCTCAGAAAAAATTAACTGCTCAGTGGCCGACTAAGGCTCCTCCCCAAGTTTGGGTAATCCTGAAAACCCTTGTTTTCCCTTACAGATCCCCAAGTTTAAGTCCATGTGAATTTACATATTAGTAATTATTTGTCTGACGGTGGCAAAGAGGACCGTCAGATGAAGGGGGAAACAGATCAGAAACCTTTAAAAACACATTGCTAAAATTTCTTGCATAAGCATTGAGACACCTGGATTCAATTTACAGAAATTTAATATACACCTAGTTACAGGGTAGTATAGTGTGGTTGGCCCACCAGCTGGCTCACAGAACAGCTACCAGGGAATGAGTTATCCACACGTGCGTGTCTATAGGAGCACACACTCCCTGATCCAACAACCCCAGACTGAAACCAAGGCGGGGGTGGGGAGGAAATCCTGGTTGCTCTATAACAATGTTTCCCCTTCTTTTTTTTTTTTATATATATATTTTTTTATTTGACAGAGAGATCACAAGTAGACAGAGAGGCAGGCAGAGAGAGAGATGGGGAAGCAGGCTCCCCGCTGAGCAGAGAGCCCAATGTGGGGCTCGACCCCAGGACCTGAGATCATGACCTGAGCCAAAGGCAGAGGCTTAACCCACTGAACCACCCAGGTGCCCCAATGTTTCCCCTTCTTAAAGGAAGCTTGGTTCCTTTAAACAGCAGCTCTTCAAAACAGGATTCCACATACAAAATGCCTATTGACGTCGCTGCAGGAATGAGAGGGAACAGTAATTTCCCTGCCACAGGAAGTTTGGTGTGTCCGTGGTTCCCAACGCTCAACCCCAGCATTACAGAAGAAGATGCAAGAAGAGAGCGATGCACGATAGCTGCAAAGTGGAAACAACCCGATAGCCATCATAAAGACAGTGGATAAACAAATTGTGGTGCATCTATACAATGGGATAGTAATAACCTGTTGATAAGCACATGAATGAATCTCAAAAACTTCATGCTGAATGAAAGAAGCCAAACACTAGCAATGGATATATGTACCTACTACAATTCCCTTCATATGAAACTCTAGAGAAAGCAAAACTGATCTCTACACTCAGCAGATTAGTGGGTGTCTATGACTGGAGGTGAAGACTGACAGGGAAGGGGCATGAGGGACGCTCTGGGGTGATGGAAATGTGGCTGTGTGTATACCTTTGTCAGAACTCATTGAAATGTACACTTAAAATGTATGCTATCTATCTGTAAATTACATCTCAATGAAGTTGATTTTAAATCTATGGTGTTCAGAATCCGCCAGAGACCAATTATCAAAATCTCTGGGTTGGGGCCTAACCATCAGTATTACTTCAAAGCTCTCCAGGTGGTAATTATTTGCAGTCAGAGACTTGAGGTACAAGACTCCCCTTGTCCTCTAGGGGTGGGATTAGGTTAGAAGACACCTATGCCATGCTGTGTTCTTCCTCATAGAGGAGAGAGGAGGGAGTATCTGAGAGGGAGAACAGGACCAGATGGGGGCCCCCCACACACTAGGAGGCCAGAGATTTCAGGCTTCAGATCTTATCTTCCTCTTTCTCTCCTCTTCCCCTTGGCTCCTTGGACTGCATATGAAGTCCTCTGGCCTAGAAGGAGAAGGCTTAGGACTGGAAGCTGGGGCTAGAGACCACATCCTCTCCCTCTCTCTCCAACAAGCCTCTCCAGCAGCAGTACCAGGCAGTCTGTGTCCTCCCAGACTCATGGTGAGGGCCGGTGCTGAGCACATGCCCCCTGTAATAACTCCAAGAGCTTGGCCAGAAAGAGAGGGACAGGTCTCTGGGGATGTCCTTCGCAGGGTGGACAAGGGCCCTGGCCAGTCACCCACAGCCGGGACCCCAGTGCATCCAGCAGACGCTGTAGCCGGAACACGGCAATCCCCAGGGATGGGCCCTCTTCGAACTGGATCACAGACAGCTCCAGCCGGAAGCACCCTAGAGTCTCAGCAGGACACACCTGTGGGGACAGAGTGACTTGGTGTCTCTGGGCAAGGGTCTGATCCCAAATCCCCAGTTCTGAACTATGGCCTGGGATAATCAACCTGCTTCATCTCTTTGGCCCTCAGTTTTCTCATTTGTAAAAGGGAACTCTGAAGAATTCCTAACTTCAGGGCTGATGCCCGCCTATACCTAGGAAATGACACTTCTTTCTTAAAACACTTGGAAGTGCTGATTTTGTTAGAACAAGATAGATTACCTCTCTCTACCACAAATTGACGAGCACATCCAGGGTGTGAATACTGCTCTTGTGGACGCGCGACCCTTGTGCAGTGTGCATTCTGCACATCTCTATATGGTGTCCCTAATAAATAAGCTAATATACTTAGAGCATTTAGACCAGTACCTGGCAGAAGCATCACTATCTAAATGTAGCTGTCATCCTCACCACCATCACCATTGTTTATTGCTATGTGCCAGTCGCTGTTCTAGTAGGTGCTGGGGACAGCATGGGCGCCTGGGTGGCTGTCAGGCATCCAACTCTTGGTTTTGGCTCAGAGTCATAGGATAGAGCCCTGCGTCGGGACTCCCCACTCAGCGGGCAATCTGCTTGGGATACTCTCCCCACTGCTCAAGGGCATGCATGCATTCTCTCTCTCTCTCTCTCTCTCTCTCCCTTTCAAATAAATAAATCTTAAAAAAATAGGTGTTGGAGACAGCAGTGAACAAAACGTATCTGTGAAGGCCGGGAGTTGGGTCAGAGCAGCTGGACAGCCAGAACACCATACCCCTGCCTCCTGCCCCCAACATGTGTTCTGAGCCTAGTGGATTCTCCCTAAACTTCCAAGGTCCAGTAAGAAGCTAATGAAATACTCACCGAGAGGTCATCTGGTGTGTAGAGAGTGCCATCATTTTTGTTTCCCTATAATTTGGGGTAGGGAGAAGAATCAGATCTTGGAGTGGGGAGCCTGACCCTTCCTCAAGCATGCCCCCCACCCCCTCCCTGCCTGTCTCCAGTCTTTCCCCTCCCTCCTCCTTACCAGCATCTTCATGATGGCAACAAGGAAGTAGAAAGGCTCCCGAGGACAGAGGGGTGATCCTAGGCCTCCCAAGGGTCGTACCAGCAGGAGGATGGTCCAGAGCGGCCACATGGGCACCCTGCCCACCGCCCAGGCTTTCTCTGGTCCCAGCCCAGCATCCTGGAAGCAAGACGTACAGAGAGACAGAGCTAGTTAGAAGACTAAAGTCCCAGACCTTTTCCTGCCCAGCTCCACTCAACCCAGATACTCAGGGAATGTTCTCCAACAGCCCCGTGGGAAGATGGTCATCCTACAGCAGGGCCGGTCCAGGTCAGAGGGGTCCCTGACGCCTCTCCCCCAACCCCCACAGGAAGATATGAGACTCAGCAAAGGTGGGAGTATCAGCCCAGAGAGACTGGAGGATTTGGGGAAGTCCCATCCCAACCCCCTCCCCAACAGGTCCATAAGGCAATACCGAGTGTGTGAGTGCTTGAATCCCGCCGCCTGTCTTCTCATTGGAAAACACCCCTGCTAGGCTCTATCTGTGTTTGCAGGTGCATTTTGGGGGTCTTTGCTCTCCTTTCTACTTCTAATTCTGTATCAAGTATTCCATATTTCAAATATCTTGGACTCTCCATGCTTCCATGTACCTGTCCGTCTTCTTTCTCTGAGGGCTGGCCTCTCTGCCTCCGAATCGCCGTCACTTGTGTTTTCTGGGTCATTCTGTGATTGACCCTGTGTCTATCTTCTTTCTCCTCTTCTCCATTGGCCCCTTCTTTGTCTTTTTCCTTCATGTGTGCCTGGCTCTCTTGTGCTGTGTATCTGTCTGTATGTCCCCCCAAGTCAGCCTCTGGGGGCCCCCTCCCTCCACTTCTCCCCTCTCTTACCCTTTTGGAGCTAGACTCTGGGCTGGAGGATTCTCCCTCCCGCCACAGACCCGCCCACCAACCTCCACCCCATCTCCACCTTCCAGGCACAAGGTGAGTCACCACAGCCCTTTGAACTTTGGACCTCTGACTCAGGGCTTCCAGAGAAGCTGAAGAAACTGTGGGCTCTCTGCAGGTCTGAGAGAGAAACCTTTTGGCTGGGACCCTAAGGAGTATCCTGAGTGTAGGGGAGCAAAGGGGCAACTCAATCCTGAGGTTCCTCAGATGGAATGGGGGGATGCTGGGGATGGAGAATTCTGTGGGGGAGAAGCCTGGAGAGTAGGATGATTTGCGGGGGGAGGGGATGAAGAGATGATTTGAAAGACCCTGGAGAAAGAGGGATTCTAGAGTAGGGACCCTCAAGGGGGGCATTCTGGAGGGTGGGATTCTTTTTTTTATTATTATTTTATTTTATTTTTTTTTAAAAGATTTTATTTATTTATTTGACAGAGAGAGATCACAAGTAGACGGAGAGGCAGGCAGAGAGAGGGAAGCAGGCTCCCCGCTGAGCAGAGAGCCCGATGCGGGACTCGATCCCAGGACCCTGAGATCATGACCTGAGCCGAAGGCAGCGGCTTAACCCACTGAGCCACCCAGGCGCCCCTGGAGGGTGGGATTCTAAGGAGTGGAAAACCAAGCGAAGCCAGCTGCTGGCAAGAGGAGACTCTGAAGGGAAAAGAATTCTTAGGAAATGTAGATTTTGAAGGAGGGGGCTCTGAAAGCGAGAGAGATTTTGTGAAAAGGGGATTCTAACGGGGCTGTTCTGGGAAAGGGGGATTGCGGGCAGAAGTAGATTCTGGGGCTCTTGAATGGAGAAAGATTCAGGGAAAGAGGAAGTCTGGGTGAGGGCTCTGAAGAGTGGGATTCTGGGAGGAGAAGACTTTAAAAGGAAGGAAATTCTGGTGAAAGGTGGATTCCTTTTTTTTTTTTTTTAAAGATTTTATTTATTTATTTGACAGAGAGATCACAAGCAGGCAGAGAGAGAGGAGGAAGCAGGCTCCCCGCCGAGCAGAGAGCCCGATGCGGGGCTCGATCCCAGGACTCTGAGATCATGACCTGAGCCGAAGGCAGCGGCTTAACCCACTGAGCCACCCAGGCGCCCCTGAAAGGTGGATTCTGAGGGGCGCTAAAAGGAAAGATTCTGGGAGAGGATTCTCGGAGGAGTTGGTTCGGAATCCGGAATTTGTAAATCCTGACTTCCTGCTGTGGGTTCTGACGGAGAAGGATTTGGGGAGAAGGGTGTCCAGAGGGCAGGATGGAGTTCACAGGAAAGTATGGTAACCAGTGCTAGGGGGTAAAAAGAGCCTCTTAGACGATGGTAAGAATCGATTTTAGGGCGGAGGGAGATTATCAAAGAGCCGAAATGCAGAAGAACCGACGATGGCCAGCGAGGACCGAGAATGTAAAGAACAGCCTGCCCTCGCCCTTCGTCCGCGATGGCACCCCGCACACGTCAGGTCCCGCCTCCTCCGCTCCTGGGACCCACCTTGTCGCCACTATTCCGAAGTCCCGCCCTCTGGCCGCAATATGAGCCGTAAAGCGCTCTCCCGTCGCGACACTGCACCCAGAGCGCCTGCGCAGACCCTGAAAAGCGGCCAGGGAGGCCCCACATTTTCCTTTTCCGGTTGCAGCGCCTCGCGGTGAGGACCTCTGGCCCACGTTCCAGCCATGCCGTCCAAGGGTCCTTTGCAGTCTGTGCAGGTCTTCGGACGCAAGGTAGGCCGGGTGCCTGATAAGAGAGGCGGAGGGAGGCCGGAGTTGGCTGGGGCCTACGGGCAGGTTCTGGGGTCGACATAGAAGCTGGGGACCGAAGCTCACGTGGCTCCGCTCTTTCTCCCTCGCTTTCCGCAGAAGACGGCCACAGCAGTGGCGCACTGCAAACGGGGCAACGGCCTCATCAAGGTGAATGGGCGGCCCCTGGAGATGATCGAACCCCGCACGCTACAATACAAGGTGCTGGCATTGAGGGTGGGCTTTCTGGTTGAGTGGAGAGCTCTGGAGAGAGATGTTTAAATAAATGGGTTCCTGGAAATCCTTGGTCTTGGAAGCTGAGGGATCTGGTATCAACAATGGGATGTTTAGAAGCTGAGATGGGGACAGAAAAAGGGTCATTTGCGGGGGCGCCTGGGGGGCTCAGCCGTTAAGTGTCTGCCTTCAGCTCAGGTCATGATCCCAGGCTCCTGAGATCCAGTCCCGCATCGGGCTGTCTGCTCGGCGGGAAGCCTGCTTCTCCCTCTCCCACTCCCCCTGCTTGTGTTCCCTCTCTCGCTGTGTTTCTCTCTGTCAAATAAAGTCTTTAAAAAGGAAAAAGGGGCATTTGGAAATGGAGTTGGATTTTCAGGGGGTTCAGATATTGTGGTTAAAGTGGACAGAGTGAAAACTTGTAGATTAAAAGGGTGACTTCAAAAATGGGACATTTGGGGTGCCTGGGTGGCTCAGTGGGTTAAGCCTCTGCCTTTGGCTCAGGACATGATCTTGGGGTCCTGGGTTGGAGCCCCGCGTCCTGGCTCTCTGCTCAGCAGGGAGCCTGCTTCCCCCTCTTTCTGCCTGACTCTGCCTACTTTTGATCTCTGTCAAATAAATAAAAATCTTTAAAAGAAAAAAAAAACTGGGACATTTGGAAGCCCACTCATTTGGGGACTGCGGGGTAAGGGGAGTTTGTGCGGCCTGGTTTCTTAGAGTATAGTAAATTAATGGTAGATGTGTGTCGTGTTTACACACGTCTCTTTTTTTGTTAGAGCATATACTCTCTGAGGACAGAAATCAATTGCTTTCTTAAGACATTTTGTTTAAAAGTAGGGTTTGGTTGTTGTAGGTGCTTAATAGTTAAATATTGGAAGAACAGGAGGAGAATTTGGGTTTGTTGTTCTTTGCTGTGAAAGGGGTTCCTCCCCTGCCTGTTTTGGCCTTAGTTTCTTGAGCTCAGAATGGAAAGAGCAGAATCTGTTTTTTTACCTTTTTTAACCTGTGGTGTTACTTGAGTCAAGTAACATTTTCTCTCAGGTTCGTTTACTTATTTATTTTTAAAGATTTTATTTATTTATTTGACAGGCAGAGATCACAAGTAGGCAGAGAGAGAGGGGAGGAAGCAGGCTCCCTGCTGAGCAGAGAGCCCAATGCGGGGCTCGATCCCAGGACCCTGGGATCACGACCTGAGCCGAAGGCAGAGGCTTTAACGCACTGAGCCACCCAGATTCCTCTCTCGGGTTCATTTATAAAAGGGATAATTCCTACCTCAAAGGACTGTTGTGAGGATAGAGTAGTTTGTCAATATAAGCTTTTTGGTGTGTGTGAGAACTTATTTTTTCAGAGTGTGTTGCTTTTACTTAATTAGTTCCGATTATTTTTTTATTTTACTGACGTTGAAATGCAGTGCTAGTTTCTGGTGTGCAAGGTAGTAATAAAAGTCCATGTCATTTCTAACTCTGAAAAATAACATTTGTGTTGCAGGTTTAGTTAGAATTTAATATGATGGTGTCTGAGATCCTTTTGTATTATGGTTTGCTCTTACCAACTGCTGGTTATACAAAAGTTTTGTTTGTGTGGTCTGTGTTGAGTGCTGGGGACACAGCAGTGATCAGGTAGCCCCAGGCCCTGCCCTCACAGAGCTCCTAGTCCAGTGGAGGAGGCAGACTGGACTCAGTACTAGACCCTGCTCCAGCATAGTCTGGGTTGAGATTGGGGAGCCCAGAGAGGGGTTATGCCTGGGTAGGATTTGGACAGGCTTGGGGAAGATGAAGGTGGGGATCTGTGAGCTGAGACCTAAAGCAGGTAAAACAAAAACATCCAGGCACCTACAAAAGATCTAGAGCTGGCAAGGGGAGAGTGTGGCACAGGTTGTTATAGTACTGTTGTAATTTGGAGGGATGCCAGAGGGCTGGGCGGAGTGCTCAAGGGGGGAAATCCAGAAAAAGCACTGGACGGGGCTTTTCATGGTTTCTGGCAGCCTTGGTGGCTGGAGAGGTTGGCCTTGTTGAACTAAAGTGCCAGCACTCTTAAGAACCAGTGCTAGAGGGGCGCCTGGGTGGCTCAGTGGGTTAAAGCCTCTGCCTTCAGCTCAGGTCATGATCCCAGGGTCCTGGGATCAAGCCCCGCATCGGGCTCTCTGCTCAGTGGGGAGCCTGCTTCCTCCTCTCTCTCTGCCTGCTTCTCTGCCTACTTGGGATCTCTGTCTGTCAAATAAATAAATAAAAAAATCTAAAAAAAAAAAAAAAAAAAAAAAAAAAAAAAAAAAAAAAGAACCAGTGCTAGAGATGGGGATTCTGAGGCCCCAGAGGGACACAGATGGGAGGGCCCAGCTCAGGTTGCCTTCAGCAGTCTCTCCTCAGGCTTCAAATCCTCCCTGCTCCCCTGCCTATGTAGAGGGGTCTGCAGTGACAGCCTCTTCCTCATCCACAAGTGCTCTTATAACAGCCGTGGTAGAAGTTACTTGGAGAAAGAGGAGTTGGGTGCTCAGTGAGGTGGCATTCAGCTGTCCTGGTTGTCATCTAAAATCCTGTCATGTCCCTTGCTCCTCTAGCTGCTGGAACCTGTTCTGCTTCTAGGCAAGGAGCGATTTGCTGGGGTGGACATCCGAGTCCGAGTGAAGGGTGGTGGTCACGTGGCCCAGATTTATGGTGAGTTCCAGGAACTGCCGGCATGGTGGTGGGGAGGTGGCTCTGAGAGCAGGGCTGTATTCTTGGGCCTTCACAAAGCTGACAGCACTCTCTCGTGCATGTATTTCCCTCACAGCAATCCGCCAGTCCATCTCCAAAGCCCTGGTGGCCTATTACCAGAAATGTGAGTGAGCATTGCTCCTTCCCGACGGGTGGGTGGGTGGCAAGTAGGGGACCAGCACCTCCCCAGCCCAGTCTTTAGCCCCAGAGACTTGGAGGGCATTTCCATGGCTATCTCAGTCCTCACTCTCTTTCATTCCCAGACGTGGATGAGGCTTCCAAGAAGGAGATCAAAGACATCCTCATCCAGTATGACCGGACCCTGTTGGTAGCTGATCCCCGGCGCTGCGAATCCAAAAAGTTTGGTGGTCCTGGTGCCCGTGCTCGCTACCAGAAATCCTACCGATAAGCCTGTCGTGAGGATGAGGGTTCATCTTTATAATAAACAGTTGTTACGGGACTTAAGTTTTCAAAGACTGCTTTGGTTGTTTTTGGTGGGTCTTGGACTATAAGAAATGCAAAAACGCCCCAGCCTGAATTGTAAACTTTTCCAGAAGACCACACTCTAGGGTCAGTGTGAGTGGGTGGGAGAGGCAGGTGGGCCCAGTCTCCCTGCACCTCCAGTAGAGTCCGGTCTGGGGAGTTCTGGGCTATTAGTTGTGTGGGGTGTCCTTGTGAGTTTGTCCTTTTTCAGTCCATTTGCCACTGTCGAAATGGCATGTCAAGGAGGAGTGGTAGAAAGTGTAAGATAGTGAACTAGAATATGGAGACAGGAGAAACCTCCTGGGTGCATTTTGAAGTCAACCACTAAGGGCCATGCCGGATTAGAAAGCAATTTAGCCTAATGCCAACCTGTAGGGAGACAGGCTTGGGATTGCAGGGGGTGGGGGCAGATTTCCCCAACTGGTTTCATGTTTCAGGATGGCAATACTCCTGGAGAAAGGTTCCCAGTTAAACTCATTGTGGTGATTGTCTTTATAGGGCTCAGAACGTGTCTGAGACCTTAGCTGTAAGAGCCAACACTCAGTGGGGCTCTCGGTGGCTATTCCTGGGCTACACAGGACATTTCCATCGTCAAAGTTCTGTGGAACAGTACTGGTGTATGTATAGGGAAGTGAATGTTGCTTGTGGATTCAGTTACTTTGTGCCCGTGAGCCCCCCCCTTTGCAGGAAGCCAGTGACTCATTGAGTGGAACGAGCATCTCTGCCCACATTAGCCTTGAGCCAATCTACCGCAGCCATCTGCCCCCAGGCGAGGGCCCACACTCCTCCCCCTGCTGCCGGGGTACTGGCAAAAACACTGGACATGGACGAAGGAAGGAAAACCTTACAAATTTTTTTCGTAAAAGATGGAACTTGAAATTTACTGTCCAGTTGCCCTTTTTGTCTCTGCCCAGTCAGTAGAGTAGGCCTGTGTGGCCGCCATGGCTGGGCTGCAGACAAGAGAACATGCTCATTGTGAGGCCAGTTCTGTAGCACAGCACGGATCTACAAGGAGCGTACACGGATAGTGCTGCTTACAGATGGACAGTGGGGTTGATTAGCTGGGCTGGCACCAACTAGGTGCCCAGCTAAGCATTGTGCCTGTGAGGTTGGTGGCAGGGAGAAGTTAGCTAAGAAAGTTAGCCTAGTGGCCATGTAACTGTAGCTCACCAGGCTCTTCATGGGAGATGTTAATGGGTTAATGGTTTGGCTGGCATTAACTTGAATGTCCCAAAGAGGGCAGCAGGGCACTACCCTCCCACTTTTGAGCCTGATAGAACTGTGGCTCTAAGGACAGCTAGGCTGACCTAACAGTGGGCAGACTAGTGGACCAGCAAGGAGTGTATCCCAATGCGCTGTCAGCTCGGACTGTGGAGGGGAAAGCTAGGAGCCTGGCAGGTGTCAGGAGTCCTGGAGTCCAGGGGTGGGGAACAGGAGGGGCCAAAGCAAGCCTGGTGTCCATGGTTTTCCTCCAGGGTTCAGAGACCCCCTTCCGAGGCTCTTGGCTCCCTGCCAGAGGCACAGCTGGGATGCATCTTGCATCTGGAAAGGCGGAGGGGGTTCGCCTCTCCTTCCCCACTTGAGGCTTTGGAGTAGACTGCCCCTTTCTCTCCTAGCCGCCTCCTCAAATACCGGGAATTCCGGCGCCACTGGGAGCCCAGGCCAGGCTGAGAACTTTCCTTCAGCTGGGAATGTGCAGCTGGAGGCGGAGGCGGGGAGGGCAGCTGCTGGGCCCAGGCTGAGGAGGCCAGCTCAGCCCTAGCCCTGCCATATAGGCCAGCAGCCGTCCGGTAAGTGACTAGGAGCCAGCAGCTCACGTTTACTGAGCCAGGTCTTGTTTCTGCTGCCTTACTCAGCTAAGGATCACTTAGGGCCCTTCAGGCACCAGGCTGTAAGCCTTATTCCAGAGGGAAGTGGTTCCTTTTATCTGGTCAGGCACAAGATAGACACTTAACAGTATGAACTCAAGTTAGGCTGTGTGGATCTGAGTTCCAGCTCTGCCTCTGCCTCCTATGTGACAGGGCAGACCCCCTTACTCTCTATTCTGTTTCCTCATCTCTTGAGGATCAGAAACCATCCTCACGTGTCTTTTAGGGACACTGAGAGGATTCGAAGTGAATGAGTTCGCATAAAGCGACTAATGCCGTTGCTATGCAGTTAGTACTCAATAAATTGCCACTTTTTTTTTTCTTTCCGTTCACTGTTCAAACTTCAGATTCCTAGGCTCCCACCCTGGAGGTTCTGACTCCATAGGATAGAACTGGATCCTGGACCCTGGGGGATCTCTCTGGTAGTCGAACAGTGCCGCAGGCAGTGAATTTACCATGATTTTACAAGGCAGGTACTGCTCTAGTTTCTCGGCTGGCCCAGTTGAGAAAACCAGACTCAGAGGCTGTACATCAACTAGAAAAGTCAGGATTTGAACTCAGCTTTGTACCTCAGTGAATTCCAGGGAAAATGAAATAAAACAAGGTGCTAAGTACAAGAGGGTTTAGCATTCAATGAATGAAGCTAGTATTACCAAAGAAACTGCTTCAGTTACGCTGCTTGCCCAGCATAACACTGCTGGGAGGGGGCAGAATGATTCTAACATAAAAGCCTTTGTCTCTGACCTGAATTTCTCTTAGGGGTGGGGGCACTTGAGAGGTCCCAAACTAAAGTGAGGGGGTAAAAAGATCCAATGTGTGTAGGTGGGCACAAGAATTAGAACATTCATGTGTTGGGGGGTGAGAAATCAGATGTGGAACGGACTTTGCAGAATCCCAAACCCAGTTCACTCTGGTGTTAGTATAGTAGAATATCTGAAATTTTGTAGTGCCAAGACTCAGAAGAATCTGATTAAAGAGGGATGGATGAAGAGAGATCAGAAGGGATGGATGGATGATAGGGAACGTAACGTGATGGCACTGATGGATTAGATGGTTGAATGAAATGCAGGGATGGGTAAAGGGGGAAATACAGAGGAACAGAGGGATGAATGGAGAGGGCCTGTTGGACAATATGGACAGGTGGGATAATGGAGGAATGGGTATGAGAAAGGGGGTAGGATGATGGATGAATAGGGCAGAGTTGACTAAATCATGGCATATGGATTGGAAGATGGGACACGGAGTTGGGGAGGAGATGGGACAGCCAGCCGATGGATAGACAGAGAGATGGCTGAACAGATGAGATACTAGCAGACATGAACTGGGTAAACTTCTAAGTCGACCTGGAACCAAGCTGCTTAACTGGGTTTTCCTGGATGGCATCAAGCAGTTCATAAACTATCTAAACGCAAACACCAAACTAATGGGCGGTCGTCAGTAATTCTCCAACAAGTTTGAGATGCCTCCTGTTTTCAGAACCACTGATTCATGCTGTGTCAGACCTTCGCATTCATTGTCTTGTCATCCACCCACTGCCTCCAGAATGGGAAAATATACATAACTTCATAATATTAACAAAATATTAATGACATCCCCTTCTCCATCCCTGCTGAGTTAGTCAAGGTAAGTAAAAAGAACCATTCGCCAAAGCAGCTCCCAGGAGTTGGAAAGCTGCAGCAATTTCTAGACCTGTGCTCAGTGTCTGGACTTCTGGGTGAAGTTCTGAGGGTCTGTGGCATCCGGCTGAAGTCCTTGCTTTTCAAGAAGCCCGATATCTGGGCTCACATGTGGAAAGGGGCATCAGGAGCTCCCTGGGCCCTGCGAAGGCCCACAGATTCCTGGGCAGGGGCCAAGAGAGCAGGGTGGTTCAACCTGACCTGGGCTTTGGCTGGCCGGAGCCGCCCGCCGCCCCCAACCTGGATGTTGACTGTGGTGGCATAGCTGAGCCTCCGGGCTGGGGGTGGCGGGGGCTGGGGCTGGGGTGGGGGTGAAGGGGCCCGCGATGCGGGGGCAGAGGAGGACCAGGGACCCCGGGAGGCCGAGGGGGCTTCTCCCCCAGACCCTTGCCGCCGAGCCAGGCTCTGGCTGATGTATGAGGCTGCCAGGTACCTTGAGAGGGCAGCTGCGTTGGGGCCCAGGAGCTGCCGGGTCGGAGGAGGGGGGCTATGGGGCGGGGTCAACTCTGAAGACTCTGACCTGGTGACAGGAGAGGCCAAGTAGTGTCCTGGTTTGGACAGAACCATGGTGGTCTGAGCCGGGGTGGAAAACAGGCCCTGAGAGTCCCGAGAGCCTCTTTGCTCAGGCAGGAGTGTCAGGGCCGGACCTCGGACGTCGGGGAGGCTCCTCTGCTCCAACAACGGTGAACGTTTTTGGATCTGAAGGTCTGTGAAGCTTTGTTCCTGAAGCAAAGGTGCAGCAGATGGACCCTGGGTGTCTGGGAGGCCTCCCTGCTTGGGCAGAGGTGGGAGGGCCTGGACTTGGGTGTCCGGGAGGCCTGGTCGCTGGAGCAGAGGTGCAGCAGCGGGAACATTCAAGTTCTGGGGCAAAGACAGTGCGGTGCTGGCTGGGAGCTGATGGTCTAGGCAGCGTTCGTGTGCAGGCAAGGATGAGGTGCCCAGAAGCTGAACGTCTGAGGGGTCTCGGGGCAAAGACGGCGCAGCGCTGGCTGGGATCTCATGGCTCAGGGGGCCTTCCCAGGCAGCTAGAGGTGAAGCACCCAGACCCGGAATATCTGGGAGGTCATGTTGAGAGGGCAGTGCAGCGTTGCCTGGGTTCAGACGGTCCAGGCTGCTTCCATGCATAAGCGAGGCATTGACAGCTTGGTCGCCAACACCGGCCGGAAATGGAACATCCCTGGGACCTCCTTGTCTGGTTAACGGGGTATTGCTCGGGCTCTGGCTACATAGAGGACGACCTTCTTGCTTGGGCACAGTGGCAGTGGCTAAAACTGTGACATCAGAACAGCATCTTTGCCCAGGCAGGGCCAGGCTGGTTAGAACTTGGGTGTCCATATGGCCTCTATGCTGAGGCAGAGGAGTGGTAGCTGGACGCTGGACTTCCAGGTGGCCTCCTGGGTCAGGCAGAGCTGTAGCCGGGACCTGCACATCTGGGGGGTCTTCCTGCGGGGGCAAGGCTGTGGTGGCTGCAGCCTTGCTCTGTGTGTTCTGGGGGCCTCCTTGCTCAGGCAGATGGCTAGCAGCTGGCACCTGGATGCCAAGATGGTCTTGCTCAGGCAAACTGGAAACACAGAGACCCTGGCCAACCAGGCAGCCTCCCTGCTTAGACAAAGGTGTAGCAGCTTGAACCCGAGTGACAGGACCCAGAGGGACAGACTCCTTGGCACAGGTCAGCGGGAAGGCCAGTTCACACACCAGCACGTGTCCAAAGGCAGGCAGAGGCCCTGTGTGCACAGAAAGAACGGAGTCAGGACTAAGGTCTCCATGGGGGCCATCTCTGCCAACCACACACCTGGACCTCACCTGGCTCAGCATGCTCTTGGGGCAGGCCGGGGGACAACTGGGGCTGGGCCAGAGCACGAGGCCGGCGGCGGGGGGCGTTGGCTGATGCCCGGGTCTCGGCCCGCTGCATCTGCTGGATCCGCTCACTGTAGAGCCGGGCTAACTCTCGCACCCGGGAAGCTGCCCTCTCCGAACTTGGGGCTCCTGTCTTCCCGCTCCCGCTGCCTCCGCCCAGATCCGAATCTTCCAGGATTAGCAGTGGCTCTGGGAAACCTGGCCGGGCCAGCTGCCCCTGCTCCAGGGCCCGCCAGGCGCTGCGGATTTCTGAACAAGAGCGGAATTCCAGCTCATCTGGGAATCCCTGATCTTGGGGGACATCCTGGGGCTGGAAGTCTGGGAACGGTTCCCCTTCTTCGGGCTCCTCCTGCCCTGCCCTGCCACCTGAGGAGGGTTCCCCCAGTTTTGCTGAGTTGCCTCCGGGGAACAGTTCTCTCCTGGTGGCTACAGCCCCATCGGGCCCTTGCAGAGGTCCCTGGAGCCATGAGTCACAGGGAAGGGCGGGAGCGCTGGCGAGACTAGGAATGTCCGGGACATTAGGTATGGCTGGAAGGTGGGGCATTTCAAAAACACTGGAAATGTCAGAGAGGCTGGGAAGGTGGGGAATCTTGGGAATTTCAGACAGGCCGGGAATTTCAGGGAGGCCGGGTGCGTCTGGACTTTTGCTAAGACCGGAAACGTCGGGAGTTTCAGCCGCGCTGGAACTTTCGAGCCCTTCCAGGACGTGGAGCGGGGAAGGCCCCCGTTCGTCCATCTCTAGCTCCTCCTCCTCCTCCTCTTCTGAAGAGTCCCGGCCGGGCAGGGCTTGGAATGTGAGGGTTTCACTGTCGCCTGGCACCTGGGAATCTCCAGGAAACTTGGGAATGTCGTGGGGGGGATGGCGGCAGTGGGCACTGGGGAAGAGGCCAAAGATGTCAGGGCAGGCTGGGCCCTCTGGCCCCCTGGGGCTATTCCCCTCCCAGCTGAGAGCCCCAAGGACACCATGATGTGATGACCAGCTCACCCCTGGATCCCGGAGGCCTCTTTGGTTCAACAGTTCCAGAATCTCTTCAGTGATGGAGGTCCCAGAGGGCTCCAGCGTGGGGGGTCCAGTGTCCTCCAGGTCCTCAGGGGGTCCGGAAGTTGGAACTGGTGGCTGAGGCTCTAAGGGGGGGTAGAGCTCCCCCTCACTGCCAGCATGCTGTGAGCAAGGAGAGAGGATGGAGGGCTGGAGTGGAGGGCTCCATCCCTTTCTCCCAGGCCCAGAGAGTACGGGTCCCCAGACCCTGTCCTAGGGTGTTTCTTACCTTGAGTCTAGGCTTAGCTGGGGATGGAAAGATGATAAAGAGAAAAGAATGAGATGCGGGAACAAGGTCATTCCGTACAGCTGATGAGCTGCCCGTCACCCCGCACCCATGCCCATGGAACATCCCCTGGAAAGAGACAGACAGAAAGATGGGGCTGGACCCAGCTGGGCTGGGGCAGTCACTTACCGTTTGGTGGAAACATAACGTACGGCTCCTTTACTGGCTCTGGGGAGAGAACACAGTGATGTCAAGGGCCCAGTTCCCACCGCATTCTCTAGTCAACTTTTAGGTGGAGGACACTCACCAGACTGTCTGCGGCCACGGCGGGTAGCAGAGGGTCCTGGAGATGGAGCTGGGGGACAGGGAGATTAGAAGCCCATGAGGGGCCCAGCTCTAGGCTCCCGAAGGAGAGGAAGGCTGGGGGTACAGTTCCTGGGGGAGAAGTTGAGGGGGAGCTCAGGGTTCCATCTTTACCTGTATTCCTTCGTCCAGGGGTGAAACTTCTAGCATCTCGAGGTCGGGGAGACCCAAGTGGGGGTGTGAGGGGCTCTGGGATAGGCTTACTTTTAGGAGCACCTGTAGGGAGAAATTTGGAACCTGATAACTGACTTTTCCTCAGGAGTCATGCCTCTACTCCCTCATAATCCCAAGGCCCCAACTCACAGTGCAAGCTGTTTTCAAGGAGAACTTGTTTGGCCTGAAAGAGACAAGGGTGGGAGTTGTGTGGCAGAGCGCCTGTCTCTGAGCGCCCCGGTCACAGTCCTGTTCATGGGTGCTGTATGCATGAGGCACCTCACGTGACTTGTGATTGTTAGTAATCCCCCCAACTCTGTGGGGTTGATGCTGATTCCGCCAGGTGAGGAAACAGGGATCAGAGAGATTGCCCTACTTGCCCAAAGTCACACAGCAGAGACATAGTGAAGCTGGGCTTTAAACCCAGGCAGCCTAACTCTGCAATTTATGGGTCATGGTCTAAGACAGTCCCCCTGCCCTCAAGGTTTTGCAGAGCTATGGTGGGGGTAGGTCCTCCAGCTCGCTCAAGGCCCACGGACATAGCAGGAGCTGTACCTTGGCAGGGATGGAGGCAGGGTGGTTCTCAAAGAAGAGACGCTGGAGACAGTGAATCCACAGCCTCTTCTCTTCTTGGTTCTTGGCCTGGGGGTGGGACGGGGCGGAGTTGGGTGCCAGGTGTAAGGTCTAGAGGCGGAGGGGAGCCCTGACCACCCAGCCCCACCTTGAACCCACCTGGAGAAGGTGCCTGTGTTTGGGAATGGTCAGATCGGACACCTTGAACCCTAGAGGGTCTCGAGGACTCTCGCTCACACTCAGGTTGCAGCACTAGATGGGGGGGGGACAGAAAGGGGCAGCAAGCTCAAATCCAGCCCCCCCGCTCATCCTGCTGGCCTTGCCCCTCATTAAACCTCACCCCCATCCTCGGACTCAAGAAAACGTGGCCCTTTTAACCTGGGTGGTCCCTCCTTTGCAGACCCCACCACCAGCCCTCCCTGTAGGTACCCAGCTATAGGTATAGGTGATAAACCTTGCTGGGGACATTCTGGCCTTACCCACAACCCCGAACTCACGAAGATATGGCCCTTGTAGGTGTACTCCGGGCCCCGGCGCTTGGCCACGAGCAGCATCCGTGAGAATAGAAAAAGCAGCCGCTCGCCCCCTCGAAGTCGGGGGCCACCCCCTCCGCCACCTCGGAATGCGCCCTCCAGCACCAGCTCCCCGAAGGCACTGAGTTCCGGGCCAGTCCAGCCGCCCAGCCGCCGTTGCACTTCCTGCTGGGACCCCATCAGGTGCAAAAGGCACCAAGTGCACACGCACCGAGACAGGAAGTGCACCACACAACGAGACGGGGGCGTCAGCCACAGGGCTGTGCTGTCCCAGTCAGCACTCAGAGGCCGATTACCCCCATCAGAGGCCCTCCTGCCCGCTGCCCCCATCCAGCAGCCCCGGCACCCCCCACCCGCCCCGGCCTCCATCCTCCGGGGCTCACCTGGAGGCGCGCCGCATGCTCCTGCTTCCGTTTCATGTCATTGATGTACCAGGCGACCGCGGTCATGGACACGATGGCCTCTTCCACCATCTCACGGCCCCCGGCGCCTGGGCCCTCCGCCCAGTGCTTGCCTAGCTCCTGCCAGGCAGTCCCCAGGCATCCAGGAAAGGAACAGAGATGAGAGAGAATGATAACGACAAAGAGGGAGAGAAACAGAAAGGTAGGGGCAGAGGTGGCGACCCAGTGAGGGACAGAGAGACATAGGCAGAGACAGAAAGTGGGATCAGCTGGCGCCAGTCCCCACCAGCCACAAGCCCCTGCCCCAACTGCTGTCCCAGCTTCTAGGGACTTGTCCTGGGTCCACCCTCCAGATGTCCCACCAGGGGGTCACCAGACAGGGCCTTGCCCTTGCCATCCCTGGGCAGCCCCCTGGGGCCACAGCCCACCTGCAGCAACAGATGGTACTTGAGGATCCGCTGAACAGGTTTCAGCAGGAAGCTCTGCAGAGGCAGTGAGTGGTGGAGCTGGGCCTGGCGCTCCTGCAACCACAGGGCTGCGGGCGGGGACAGCGACAGCTCCCGGAGCAGGGCTAGGGAGCTGGGGGCACAGCACAGGTCAGGGTTGGGGGGGCTGGCAGCCCCAGGTTGGGGGGGGCTGGGAGGGGTAGGGAGTGGCCAGGGTTGCAGGGGCTGGCAGCAGGGGCTGGGGGCGGTCAAGGGCAGCTTAGGGAGAGGTCAGTTACTGTCCTGGTCTGGTAGGGGTTGGAGCTGGATGGGTGGAGGTGGAGGGAGGCCGGATGACACAGCAACTCAGGGAGCAAGGCCGGGGGCCCGGCAGGAGCTCCTCACCCCTCACCTCGGGTAGTTCATGCAGTACAACGTGTAGATGTCAAAATCCTCACTCTGCAGGTGACACAAGAGTCAGGGAGACCCCAGGCCCTAAATCCCGAAGACCTCCCTCCCACCTAGCCCCGGCCTGCTCCCTCCGCCCCCTCCTCCCGCCCCGCCCCCGGCCCCATCCCAGACTGAGCGCCCTCACCCTGACTCACCCTCTGCACAAAGCACTCAGCAATGCCCCCCGCGCTGCTGCTGCCTTCCAGGTCCTCCAGGAGCTCACTGTGAGGGAGAGAGAGCGGTGAGGGGCTGCCCCATCCCCGAACCCCCCTGTGGGAGGACTCCAAGAGGCTGGGGCCTTGGCAGCGGCCAGGGTCTCTCAAGGGGTCACCACACCCAAAGGAAGTCTTCTTGCTGGGACACGGCAAGCTGCTCAGACTTTGTCCGTGGACAGCATCCTATTCCTCCGCTCAAAACATTGTCACAGCTGGCATGAGCCTGGGGTGGGGATCTTGTGATATGACCCAGGGAAAGGGGTGTCATGACCCTAAGGGCTGCGATGAGCTTAAGATCCTGTTGCGATCCTGAGACCTTGGCATGCCTTCTCAGATCTCCTGCAATCATTCTCAGATCTCATGAAGATACTCAGAGGGGTCAGGATCCTTGGACCCCAGCATCCTCCTTCCTGGGTCCCGGCCAACCATCTGGTCTATCTGGGGCCGAGGGGGTTCCAGGCTGAGACGTCGCACGAATGCTCACACTGGCATGATCTTCGGGCCCCACGTGAGCCCTGGATTCATCGTGATCCACATCTGACACAGCACTGAGACACATCCCAGGATTTAGGCCTCCTCGGGGTCCTCAAGTTCCATCTACCTCACCTCCATCACTCTGGTTCCTTGCTCCCATCATGATCCCTGCCCCAAGTCACCACACCCCAGGTACCAGCCTGGACAAGGCATTATGGGGCTCCAAGGTCTGGGTTAGCCCATCATCCCTGACCCTACCCGCTGGTACCCCTGCCCATCCCTCCCGCCTCTGACCTGCTGAACTCGTAGATGTCCTCGATGTTGGCAAATAGCATGCCCACCTGCTCCGCGCTCAGCCCTAGGACCCCACCATCCAGCAGAGGGGCCAGGTAGTCCTGCAGGGATGACTGGGGTTATGGGTGCGGAGGGCTGGCCTGGGTTCCCACTGTGCTCAGGTGCCGACTGGCCTCACCTCCACGATGTTACGAAGGTCCCGGACGTAGGCCCGCTCTGTCTCCACGATCTCTCGCACCACTCGCTCCAGCCTCGAGGGTTTGGCTGAACCCGGGGTTCCCACGGGTGACAGATGCAGGCGGATGGGGGGCCCTGGAAGGGGCTCTGGCCTGGACACTGAGCAGACTGGGGTGGGCCCTGGAGCCGGGTCCCCCTCAGAGCCCACCGTGCTCAGGGATGTGGAGCTCCCAGAACCTCGGGGGGAGGCCATGGCAGGGGTTGCAGGGCCTGCTGGGGGTGTGGAGCAGGAGATCAGGGGGTGTCCCCACCTGAGTGAGTGCTCTCAGCCCTACAATCATCCATACCACATCACTATCTTTCCCCAGGGCTCCGGTCTCCTCTCCCCATTGAGCTGCCCCAGTCCTGGCCAGTCCTCTCCCATCAGGGTCTCCTCTGGGCTTCGGCTTCCACTCTTCTAATCCACCTCCATGTGTCAGCCTGGGAGATCTTTATTAATCTGCCCATTTGACCCTGTCACTCCAAGTACTCACGTCCTTCACGTCCTTGGGATAAAGTCCAAACTCCTCAGATCCACAGGGCCGTATGCAACGTGGCCATTTGAGACCTTTCCATTCTGCTCTCTTCCCATAACCATACCACTTCTCACACTCCAGACTCCAGTCCTATTTGCCTACTTGCAGTTACTCAAGAAAAACCAGCCCCTCTTGCCTCTGCACACACTGTCCCCTCAGCATGGAATACTCTCCTTGCTTTTTCCAACTCATTCCTCCTCATCTTTCAATTCTGTTTAGATGTCCCCTCCTCCATGCAGCCGTCCCAGACTGGGCTCCCACAGTGAGGGGATGGGGCTTTTCCACCACTCCCCACAACTCTGTCCCAGCCCTGACCATTCTACCACAGGTTTCCCCCTCTGGACTGTCAGCATCTGGGGATGGTTCCATCTGTCCTAGGCAACCTGGAGCTCTGTGTAGGCAGGCTGGGATTGTCTTGATCACTTGTGTTGCCAGCACTGCGCAGCACCGAGGCCAGCCATAGAGGCCCTCACAGTGCCTGGACTAAAGGACCCAATGCCCAGCAGACCCCACCCTCCCTTGCACGCTCACCTGTCTGGCTCTCACACACAGCTGTGCAGTCACACACTTCACCTGTGGGGCCACGTCCAAGACTAGGGCTGGGTTTGGACAGGCTTGGTCCACGGGCTCCCTCCGGCATGGCTGAGTGGCTCAGCGGCTGCTGCAGAGAGATCCCCTTCTTGGATATCAGGACCCCATCAGCCTCCCCCCACTGGCCACACTCACAGATTAGGCCAGAGAATTGGGAACGCGGTCTAAACCCAGGAAGGACCCCCTAAGAGTAACTAAGGAGGCAGACAGAAGCACGGTGATAGAAACAGGAGCATAAGGGGCGATAACACAGAGAAAAAGATGGAAAGGTTGAGACAAAGAAGACTGAAGCTGGGAGTCTGGTCTGGTCTGGGGCTGGAGGCTCAGGGATCCTGGGAACGTTTGCTTGAGCCGAGGGCGAGGGGCAGGGCTGGGAAAAAGCCGTGGGCGGGAGGCCGCGGGGTCCCAGGGGAGGGCGGAGGAGGCTGGGGGACCGGATGCCAGGGTCCTGCAGACGGCTCCCTCCCCCGCCCAGGGCTGCGAGTTGGGGCGCTGGCCCTGAACCCTCAACACACCTCCCCTCAACCCCCCAGCCAGTCCCTCCGCGATCCGCTTACTGTCCCCACCGCCGCGCCGGGTCCCCAGCGCCTTCCCACACCCCTCCAAACCCAAACTCCCGCCGGCGCCTCCGCTCGCCCCCCGCCGGCACGCCCCCTCATTGTTCAGCGGCTGCGGCGCCGCCCCCTCCCCCAGCCCGTCGGGGCCCCTCGCCTCCCTCCCTCACCTCCCAGGGAGTCTCCAGCCCAGAACCGAGGTTGCTCTATTCTTATTCGACCCTAGTACGGTCCTCGGGGAGGCGCAAGGCCGGACTCCTAGGTCTCTGCAAGTCAGGGGCTTGAACTTCGGGTTCTCAGGCTCGGTGAACCACAATCCGGGTCTCTCGGAAAAAGGGATGTAGCAGTCCGAATTTCTTGGTCCTCTAAATGAGGGATGCTGGGAGTCCCGACATTTGGGTCTCAGATGCGGCGCTGGAGACCCAAATTCCTGAGTCTTCTAGATAGGGCCGTGGGGTGACCAGATTCCTGAGTTCCCCTAACTCTTGGAGCAGATATTAAACCATCTCCAGGCGGGAGTGCAGGGGAGTCCAAAATTCCTGGGTCCCCTTGAAGTGGTGGGCGTTTCAGCCCCAAACAAACTGGCTGGGGCGCCAGGAAGTCGTATGCCAAGTTCGGATATCTGGGCTCGAATATCTGGGAACCCTTGGGGGTAATCACCGGTCTGGGATCCTAACTTCTTTAAACCGGGGTGCAGGAAGCTCGGCCTCCAGGATCGCGCGGAGTGATGTCTCGGACTCCCGGCTCCTCCAGGAGGGGGCGCTGGGCACCTGGATATTTGGGTTCCTTTAGCCTGCGCTTTGGGGTCTCTCAGGGTGCGGGTGCAGAACTTCCTACTCCCAGCGTCCACGACTTTGGACCCCTCAAGGCTCTGGGATGATTACCTCTGGGCTTTGGCGGCGGCGGTGCGACATCTGTGGCGGGAGAGTCCGGGTCCCAGCTGTGAGGCAGGGGGCGGTCGCCGGGGCCTTCCCCTCCCCCTCCCAGCGCCGGGCTCATATTCCTGTTCCGCCCGCGGGGGGGAGGGGCTGCCTTCCGGCCAGGCAGCTTTAAAGGGTTAAGCACCCTCCCTCGTATCTGAATATTCATGAGAAGGCGAAGTCCGGGCAGGCTACGCCTCCACATTCCTAACGTCTCAGAGACTTTTCCCTTTTACAGCAAGGGCCTTCGGGGCGTGAGAATCCGGAACTGGAAGCGCACTCTCTCCCATTGGTCAACCAAAAGACTCTTATTTGCATATGCAGCAAAAGGCGGAGCTGTCCAGCTAGGTCACGTGGCCAAGAACAACTGAAGGACCTCGCGACGCGAGGGTGCGGCCGGAGCTCCAGTGGCGCAATCGGTTAGCGCGCGGTACTTATACGACAGTGCGGGCGGAGCGATGCCGAGGTTGTGAGTTCGATCCTCACCTGGAGCATCTTTTTCCTCTTAACCTCTTTTTACGAATTTACACATCTTATAAATCAACCCAAACATCTACATCCCCACTTAGAGGAATGAACGTTTCGATATTCGGAGTTTTCGGGTTGGAACTCCTGGAACTCTGACTACCTCCCGGGAAAGTCTTGTGTCGCGGGGAGGTGCCATTTTCATCCCGGCCGCCAGAGGGTGGTATCGCTTCTTAAACGCTTGAGCTTTTACTTGGGTTGCAAATCTCAGTTTAAGGACTTCTTAGATGTGTCGGGTCTTCCGCAAAACTGTATGGCACTGCCTCTTTTTCCATCTTCCTGTGTGGACTTTTTTCCAGCTATAATTGTCATATAACACCGTATTAGTCCAAGACATACAACATGGGTTCGATATATGTAGAAATGTGAAATGATTACTAATAAGTTAACATCAATCACATCACAGTTAATCGTTTTTTTTCTCCAGTGTTTTGGGGTTTTTTACTCTCTCTTTTCCTCCCTTTTCTTAATGATTTGTTTTTTTTTTTTTTCAACAAATGCTAAACAGCACTATGTGACTGACCCCTGTTCAGGGTTTAGGAATGAGTGATACAGCGAAGACAAGACAAAGTCCCGGCCCCTGAGGATTTGACATGCTAGTGGGAGAGGCAGGTTTCTATAAGCATGAAAACTACATCTTATATGCCTGGTAGTGGTGAATGTCACCGAGAGAGTAGAGTAGAGTTGGGAGGATGAGGGTAACAGAGCTTCAGTGTGGGTTGTTATAATAGTAGTCAAATATCATTTCACTGAGGAGGCATCTGAGCAGAGACCTAAAGGAGGGGAGTAAGCCATGGGGATACCTGGGGGAATATTCCAGGCAGAGGTAGAAGCCAGTGCAAAGGCCCTGGGGCTGAAGCAGCAGGTCAGGTATACTGGTGAGCAGCCAGAAAGCCAGTGTGACTAGAGCAATAGTGGCCAAAGAGCCAGGCCATGTAAGCTGGTGAGGACTTAGGACTTTGCCTTTTATGTGATCTTACCGACTCAAGTGTTAGGACAGGTTCCTTGTGGTTGTCTTGTTGGGGAGTGGGGAGAGACTGAGTGTAGGTCCTGAGCCAGTAAAACCAGGAAGGGGGGTGTTAGGAAGGTTCAGATAGAAGATGGTGCTGGGTAAGACCAGGGTGGCAGCCGCAGGAGGCAGGTAGATCTATGGAGAAGGTTAATCAGACAGAATTGCTGCTGGGCTGGGGTGTGGGTTTGACAAAGAGGAGTCAAGGGAGCTCCCCGGTGTTTGGCACTGATAGCTGGGGGTAGGGGTCATTTTCTCAAATGAGGTTTTTGTTCTTAGAAGGGGCAGAAAAATCTCTTCTTGCTAAGGGAAAGACCAGAGATGTCAGTTTCTTGTTCTTTCAGTGTCTGTAAATGTCTCTGCATGGCATGTTCTTGCTTTCTGCCTTCCCAATGTCTTTGGGTCTCCGTGTTTCTTTTACTCCAACCCTTTCCCCTAAGTCTGGGGATCTGAAACCTTTCCCAAAAATGAGGGGAGGAAGGGCAGTTTCCGGGAAGAGGAGATCAATGGTCAGGGCCTGCCAGTGGGCAAGGAGAGAGCCAAAGAAGAGAGGGCAAGGAGGCAGGAGGAAGCGAGGGAGAAGGCAGAGGAGGGGGAAGGGGTTGGAGAGGGTGAACACCAGCAAGAGGGAGCAGAGTGGTGGGGAGGAGAGGTGGAACGAGGAGACATGTGAGTGGTGAGAGGCCGGGAGGAAAAGGGTGGAGAGGGGAGGAAGGGGGAGGAGAAGGAGAGGAAGAGGGAAACTGAAGAAAAGAGAGGAGGGGGTAAGGGACAGGGTGGTGGGGCAGAAGGAAAGGGGAACATGTTAAAAAGGGAAAGGGAGAGGACTACTGGGGGAGGGGAAGAGTTGGACGAGGGCGAGGGAAGACCCGAGGCAGGCGGAGTAGAGGAGGAGGAACTGGCAGGGGGAGGGTGGGGAGAGGAGAGGGAAGTGGGGGGAGAGAAAAAAGAAGGGGGGGAAAGGGGTAGGGGGGGCGGAGGAGGCGGCGGAAGGGGGGCGGGGCGCAGCGCTGACGCGGGGCGGCTTCCGGGCGCGGGGCGGCCGACTCCCCCGCCCCAGGGTGTTCCCGCCGCTGTTGCCTTGTATGGTCCGAGGCGCCGCAGTACCCGGGCCCCGCCCGACGCGGCCCCGACCCACAGTCGGGCCTAGCGGGCCCGACCCTACCCCGGCCCCTCCTTGGGGCGCGAGCCTCTAGCTTCCCAAGGACCCCAAAAAAGGGCCGAGATCCCGCAATGCCGGACTTCTAGAGTCCCGACGGGCCAAGGACTCTGCAGTTCCGAGGTTCTGGGGGCCCGGAAAGCCAGAATGCTGCGTTTTGCTGCCCTGTAAGTTTTCGGAGACACCGAGGAGCTAGAATTCTAAGTCGCCGAGACTACCTCGCAGATTCTGGAATTCAGGCTTTCAAGCCGCCTCCCCCGGGGTTCCAAAAGCCCGAGTCCCCCGGGCTTTCACGTCCTGGAACGCCGGGTGGTAGGACCCCGGGACGCCCCGACTTTAGGGATGCCCCCTCCCCCACCCGCCGCGCCGCCCCCGTCTGTCCTGGGCTCGCGCCCCGGCACATTCCGTCCTCTCCGCTCCGCCCAGCCCCTCCCTCCTCCCTCGGCCCCGTGGGGACGGAAACATGCCGTCCCCGCCCGCGCCGGGCCGCGAGCTGGGTCAATGAGCGCGGCTGGACGGGAGCGCCCGCGCCCCCACGCTCCGGGAACTGGCTCTCCGAGTTCCTAGGGTGACCTCACCTGGGCCCCACCCTCTCAGGTGAACGACCCGGCCGGGTGACGTCACTTCCTGCCAGGTAAGCGCCGCGGGCGGCTCGGTCTGCGCGGGGGCTTTGGAGAGCGATCGGTCTCCCGCACCTTATCCCGCTCTGAGAGCCCACGTTCACCCTCCCTCCCGCTCTTCAACTGCTTCTAGACCGCGGAAAACCCGGGATTCCAGTTTACACACAGATTCCTTTTATTTAAAAATTCCAAAAACACAAAAATAAACTTTCAACAATATATTACTTAATATATTATAGTATACTTATAACAATAATTATCTCCATCGTTTCCAATATTACAAAAGGAGGAAGAAAAATACAAGGGAAGCAGGACGACCCATATATATAAATACTATAAAATCTAATAGAATAAATAAAGTCGTCATAAAATAAGGGGCCCAATGGGTGGGTTGGGGGGTGTTTGGCAATGGCTTTGGCTACTTGCTTTTGGAGGGAAATTTGAGCACCAGGATTCCCCCTCAGGGGGAGGCTCCAGTCACCACCAGGCACCGGAACCTCAGGGTCTAGGAGAAATTGGAAGGGGGCAGTGGGAGCCTACTATTCACAGCATTGGGAAAGGGAGAGGTGGGTAGAGAGCTTCACTGCCTCCTCAAATCTGCTACATTTTTTTTTTTTTTTTTTTACAAGACCCCAGAAAAACACTCCTTCCCACCCAACACCATGAACACAGAGCTTGCACACTGGGGACCTGCCCCAGCGTGGGGTCAGGGGAGTGGGTTAATGCACTTCGGAAGGTGGGGGAAGGCTATGTGATTGAGTCCCCCGGTTCCCCGGAACCCCCAGCAGAAGAGAAATGGCCCCTTGAGATCCAGTGATCTGTACCGGGTGGGGCACCTGTCACTCAGACACCGAAATACGGTTTGAAGATGGGAAGTCGCCGGGGGGCTGCAGCTGCAGGCGGCTGGGGGGGCCCAAAACCCCAGCCTCGAAGACAGGTGAGTCGGATCCCCCCAGGCTGCTGCCAACTGCTGGCATATTCATCAGGATCAGATCCCAGGAGTGTGCAGAGGGGCTCCGAGCCAGGCCACCCAAGGGCCCCCAGACACTACTAGTGGTAGCCTTCGACAGGAGGGGCAACAGGATGGGGTGGGGGTCCCTTCGGGCACTGGGGTCCCAGGGCAGCAGAGAAGGCAGAGGGTGAAAGCGGAAGGTCCCCAGGTGGTGGTGGTGGGGAGCTGGAGGGAGAGAAGGAGCAGGAGGACAGGGAAGGGCCTGCAGGCCTGCCGGTGGCGGTTGATGTCCGGCGGCCGGAGGGCAGCCTGAGAAGCTGATGCTTTGGAGCAGCACAGGGGGGGGGCCCGGGGCAGCCAGATCTTCATTGAGGTTGTGGATGAAGTGGCAGCGGAGCCGTAGGGGCAGCGGCCCTGGAGGTAGAACTTGTGGCAGAGTTCGGTCTTGTACTTGGGGTGGCGGCTGGCCTGACGCAGCTCCCCCAGACCATGGGCAAACTGGCACTTGGCCCCATAGCGGCAGCGCCCGCTCTCCGAGAAGGTCCGACAGAGCTCAGTCTTGTACCGGGATGAGGTGGTGGGGGTTGCAGTAGGTGAGGTGGGTGAGGGCGACAGTTCAGGGCCCGGGCGGGGAGCCAGGGGGGCGAAACCCGGGGGTGGTGGCACCCAGCCACAGCTTCGACCCTCCACCAGGCTGGTGGAGCGGCCAGGCAGGCGGGCACCAACCCCAGCCGGGTTGTTGTCGGATAAGCTGAGGCTCCAGAGTCCCGAGGAGGCCCAGCTTGGGCTGGACTCGGTCTCTCCGTGGTCAGATAGCAGGTCAGGGCTCACCGACACGAGGCTCTGTGGGAACAGGGATTGGTTAAGACACCGAAAATGCTGGGTGACGCCCCACCACAGCTGCAGGGCACCTAAGAGCTTGCCAGTCCGGTTTGTGGGCTCCCGGCCTGAGCCCCACCTGCGCATATTAAAACTATGGGTGTCGGATCGCAGGGATCCCGATTTGGACGTTCTGAGCTTCCTTGCGACAGCAGCCTATCCCGAGGGATCCAGGCACCCCAGCTCCCCTGACTTGATTCCTGACTGGATCAAGAGGAGAACCCCAGAGTCAGGCAACACCACTGTCCTCCCAGTTTCGAGCCTCTGGGCCCCTCGGGATCTGACCCCGCGCATGGGGTTCTCCAGTTTCACAACTGGAGAAGCAGACAAACTTAACCCCGGAATCGGGATCTCTTCGGTTTTAGAGTTCCCACAGTTCCCCGCTGGGTCAAGGGGTGGAGAGACAGAAGTCGGCTTCCCCTTACCCCGAGACTCCAACCCCAGAAACGCCTCCGCGCAAAACCGCGCCCTGAGCAACTACTAGGGGGTAAGCCAGGTGTGGGGCCATTTCCGCCTCCAGACAGCCCGGGTCTGAAAAAAGTCCTCCGACTTCCTATCTCCAAGGCCACCCCACCAGTGTTGCGGTGGAGACCCGAAAGTCGCGAGCTCCGTCTGCACCTCCGAGACGCGCACTGTGCTGAGAAGGGAGGCAGGAACCCCGGGCCGGAGTGTGCGACTCTCCCGAGCTGCAGTTTGAGAAGGGAGCCGGAGGTCCCGGTCCCGGACTTTTCGGCGCTATCGAGCCCTAGTTTAAGAAGGGAGTCAGGCCAGAGGGCCCCAGGGATGTCGGTCGGCGGAGGCTCACCTCGTAGATGGCGGAGAGATCCATGGCGGCGCGAACGGCCGATGAGCTGAGGATTCGCCCAAAAGTGGGAGCGCTGGAGTCAGGCTGCGGTTGGTTGGCGGAGCGGTATTTTTATAGAGGCGGTGGAAAGAGGCGTGGCCACGGGGCTGGCCCGGGTGGGTGGAGCCAGGAGGGGCGCTTCCCGGACGCGCGCCCCCAGCAAGGCCCGCCCGGCCCCGCGGCCCCCGGCCAAGACGAACCCGAGCCTGGCCCGCGGGCGGCCCCGACCCAGCGGGGAGTGTCCAGGGTGGGGAGGGTGGTGGGGGTGTCGGCCCAGTTTTCAGGGCTGGAGACCGAGGCGCGGAGAATCGAACTGCGCCGTGGTGGGGGGCAGGGCTCCCGGGGGAATTGACACGGGCATGAGGCCAAGAGGCCGTGCGCCGAGAGGCGGACGGGGGCGGAGAGAGAAAGAGACAGAAATGGAGAGACCCGAAGAGAAAACACACAGAGAGACAGAGGTGGCGAGAGAGACACACGCAGGGAGATGTAGACACGGAGGGTGAGACAGGGCAGGGAGAGGAGAAGTTGGGAGACAGAAAGGACATGTTAGAGATAGTTTCCGAGAGACAAACCCGAAGCGGGAAGCGAAAAGGACCGCACATAAACAGAAAGTGGGCGGGGGGGGGGGGGGACAAACACCTACAAACAGAAATCCTTAGGAGCCGCACGGAGGGGAGACTAACAGGCCAGGTGGAAAATTCTGAGCGCTGCCTGCCTGGCCCGGTCTCACCCCCAAACAACCCGGATCCGGAGAACTTTGATCGCCATCGCCCTTCCCCGACTCGCGGGGGGACTCGCGGGTCGGCGGACGGGGTGTCCCGGATACCTGCGAGGCAGGAAAGGAGCCTCTCCTTCTCACGCAGATAGTGAACGGCCCTCGGATCGTTTGCTCTGGGCTAAGCACTGTTCTTTGAAAGTGCTTTACATACGTTAACTCTAGGACGTATTATGCCCATTTTACACACCCGGAAGCCCAGGCACAGAAAGGCCAAGTTACTGTGCTAGTGTGGCCCTCTGAGATAAATACTCAAGATGTGAAAGGGGGAAGTCTTATTGTGGTGGAGGGTTGCCTTGATGGAAAGTCGTTTGGAGGTGGAAGAAATGGGTCATGCCCTCAACTAATGGTCGCTATGGTGTGTCTTTTAAAGGGGTGAGCCTTGAGAGAACTCTTAACTTTGCCAGGGTGGCTCCCCACGTTGGCAAGTCTGTTATTGTCAAGGGGGTGCCCTGAGTGACACTCTGTTACAGGGACCTGGGAAGAAAGTTTACTTTTAAGGGGATCTTAAAGGTCTTAAAGGACAGCTGGCTGTCCTGAGTGAAAACTCGGGGGTAGAAATCATTGCCACGGAGTGCAGTTACAAAGGTGGAAAGTTTGTTTATGCAAGTATTGAGGTGGGAAGAATCCACCAGGCACACCGAGTTGCCTCGTCGGACAGAACTCGGGGGAATCCCTGGTGCGGCGCTTTCTGGGGCTGAGGGGCCTTCCCGGCCAGTCCCGTGAGCTGGGCGGCTGCGGGCGGCTTTGGCACGGTTGCAGCCTCCCGCTCGACCGTGACTCATTCGCAAGGGGCGGGGGAGGGGGTGCTTCCTGGAAGCCGTGACGAGGAGGCTCGACCCGGACGCCCGGGTTCCTCTCCTGTAACCAGGGCTTGTGTCGCCTGTAAACAACAGCCTCGAGGACAACGGGGGGAAAAAGGGAAAAGGGAGGTGCATGGTACCCGCCTCCCGGCTGGGCTCCAAATCCTTGTGCCGCTAGTAGGACTGAGGCGGCGGGAAAACCGGAGGTGGGGGGACACCCCGGGGTCTCCGGCGTCTGGCTTGGCTCCGGCTGCGATGCTGGGGGAGTTTCGATTCCCTAGAGACTGGGAGCATTTCCCATCCCTGAGTCAGGCTGACCCCCTCCCCTGTCCAATCTGCTTAGTCATCGGCCCCAGAGCCAGGACGCTTGGGATTGGGCGACGCTCGAAGAGGTTGGACAGGGAGCTTTGCGCGGGGAAGGGCCGACCCTCCACCGAAACGCAGACGGGTGGGACCCCGGGCCCTGGCCCCTTCTTGCTCATATCGACGGGTCCGGGTCTCCAAACCACCTCTCTGCTCAGATCCAGGAGACCGAGCCTCCAGTCTCTCCTACGTCAGATCCCCAAGTCCGGGCGCCCAACCCCCTTTCTCTCTCTCTAGTCCAAGTCCGAGCCCCCAGCCTCTCCCCAGTCCTGTCTAGGAGCCTAGCTCCCATCCCCCTGCCCACCCCGTCCAGGCCCCAGACGCCCGGCCCGGGAGGAAGTTCAGGGCAGGACTCCTCCCCGCTCCCCACGTAGCCAGCGGGAAAATCCGTGGCCCCAGTGGCGGCCGGGAATCCCCTCTGGAATGACGGTGGGGAAGGGGATGGCCGGGGTCCCCCGTGGGGTGCGGCGGCGGGGTAGGGGTGGGTAGCTCCTGGGCGGGCCGAGCGAGGAGGAAAGGGGCGGAAACCCGAGCGGCTAAAAATACGGCGGGCACTTCCGGCCTAGGGGGAGGGGAACGGAGAGCAGAGTTTCCAGAAAAACAAGCGGGGACGGGAAACGCGGGGGTGTGAGAGTCGGTGCGAGTGCGCGGGCGAGCGGGGGAGCGTGTACTCGCGGCACGTGTGCGCGCCTGGCGTGCCCGGGCGCGGCCGAGTGTGCAACTGCGGGGCCAGCCTGGGGGGGGCGTACCCGACGTTGTGTGGCGGGTGTGTGTGTGTACTGCAGGTGCGAACGTGTGTGTGGGGGGCGTGCCAGAGGGATGTGTGTGTGTGTGTGTATACTGTAGGTGCGAAAGTGTGCGCCCTGGTGTGACTGGGTGCAGTTAAGGCAAGTAGGTGTGGGACACCAGTATGCATGCCCCGTTTGCCGTGTGAGGGCTGTGTCCTTACAGTCCTGCCCGCCATGGCCGTGTGAACACATGTGTAAAACCACCTGCACCTGTGTGGTTGACTCTACTGTTTACTTTAGCCATCTCCAGGTGTGGGAGCGTGTACTCAACTGCAGCTGTCTTCCGGGTGGCCGTCGCTTGTGACTTACATATCTAGCTGCACATCTGTGGCACTCAGAGCCACTATGGGATCTGGAGAGACTAAGAGTAGGGAACTCCATGAGGAGCCCCCAGTGTGGGTCTGGCGGGCCGGGGCCTTCTGGCCTGAGGAGGAGCTGTGTGCAAGCATCTCTGTGACTGTAGCAAGCCGTGGCTGCGTGTGTAGCGAAGTGTTTCCAAGTGTCTGTGTCCTTATTTGGGGTGAGGCTGAGAACACCAGAGGCCACAATCTGGATGCAGTTCCTCGGAGGCCCAGTCACAAGGCAGTGAAACTAGTGAACTTCGGTTCCTGATGTCTGCGATGCACATGATGGGGAGGGTGGTGGGTCACCGGTTGCTGCCTCCATAGGCAGAGCCGAGGCACACACGCACACACTTGTACCTAAGAAACATTATCTGTCCCCAGCTAAGGCTGCTTTCAGTAATGTTGAGCTGTGGGTTAGGGCTGAGTCAGCCTGTGATGGGCAAAGTCTGCGATGGGGTGAAAGATAGTGGGTTAAGTGGTGATTAGAGAGTTGTTTGTATATTCATGCGGTTGGATTATTCCTTTTAGAGTCTGTGGGACCGTCTGTCACTGGGCCAGAGAACCTGGGGACACCATGATTGTAGGGTGGTGGGCTATGCTGTTCTCTGCCGAGGAGGGGGGGGCGTGTTGCACCTGTGTCCCTATGGTCTGTTGTGCCCCATGTGGCTGTGGTTCTCATGTACACCTTTTCCTGGAGCGTGTGGTTGTGCACTAGGCTGTATAATCCCCCTCTGGGTCTAATAATTTGGTAAAAATCTCGCTAAGGACCTTCATGACATGCAACAATTCTTCTAACCCTGTCCCTGCACTCTGGTCCAGGCCTCCACATTGTCCCATAAACACATCAGCACATTCCTGCCTCAGGGTCTTTGCACTTGCCACTCTTCTCCCTGGGATGCTCTTTCTCCAAATGCCCACATGCCTATTCCCTCTCCTTCGAGTCTGCTCCAGTACCACCTTCTCAGTGAGGCCTTCGTGACCTCTGCCAAGGACTTTTTTCCCCCCAAAATAAATCTTAACCACTTATTTAACAAGTAATTAGACCATGATAATAATGAATCCCCATAGACCACTACCCAACCTAAGCTCTCAGACTTTTTTTTTTTTTAACAAAGTAACATAATTCTCCAACTACATATCCTACATTTGTGTCAGATTTATTCCTGTGGACAGCATCTTCAGCTAGTGTCTGAGACTGGTCTGTTGCCCTTCCTGGGGGCCTGCCCTACATGCCTGGCTATTTAAGAAACTTCCTGGGATGTGTGTACACACACACACACACACACACACACACACACACACACACACACACACGGGGCTGGCCATTTCCCAGGACTCCAGTGTGGGGACTTGAGCTCTGGGTGAACCACAGGTCTCTATAGTTCCAGGCTTTCCTTGCAGATGTGGGGTCCAGGACAGGACGCCTCTGGGCGGCAAGATGGCAACCAGGGCAGAGAAGGTGTTGGGTGGGGCAGTCCCGCAACCAGGCTGACTCACTAGAGCCTTTCATACCCCAACAGCTGGGCCTGGGCTGGTAGCTCCGCCTTGCACTTGCCCAGGCCTGAAAGCCATGGCTGAGCTCCCAAAGCTTGCTCTCAGGGAAGAGGGGAGCCTGGTGGGCCACTCCTTCCCTGAAGCCCCCTCCCCAAAGCCTGCTTCCCGGAGCTGGGGCCCAGGCGCCTGGGTTCTTCCCCAGGACTGATGATTCACCCCTGTTAGGGCCTTTTCACTTCTCCTTTGGGGCTAAAAATACAAGGACCCAGGCATCCAGCTGGGCTAGGCTTTACCACGGATTGCACAATGCCCCTCGTTTGAGTGCTGCTGACGCAGACTCTGGGTTCGGGTGGGGGAGTGAGTTGCTCTCAGACCAGGCACGCTGAGGTCAGGGCCTAGAACCCCTTCAACTTCCCCTTTCCTGGGCTGAGGACTGGGGGCTGGGCTGACATGGGAGGTGCTGGGGATCCGTGGACTTGGCTGTGGGCCCTCGAAATGAAACTCCTTCCCCTGGCCCCAGGTAACCAAGGGGTCTGGCTCCCAGAATCCAGCCCCCTTCAGAACAGAGGCCCAGTTAGGAACCGGGAGCACAAGGGAACAAAAGAGGACTATAACAGAGATGGTCAGAGACAGGACCAGAGAGGCAGAGAGACAGAGACAAAAAGAGATCAAATGACAGATAACAACTGACCCATGCCTTAGAAACACACTAGAGACAGCTAGAAAAAGCAGCAAACACAGAGACCCCACCCCCAACGGACAAAATCAGGAAGGACTGAAGGAGAGAGGCAGGTCTAGGCTCTCTGCCCAGGCCCGGCCTGGGGAGAGCCCTAGTAAGAGGTCATCCAGACAGTCCAAAGTGCATCCTGGGCTAGGCAGGAGAGCAGGCTGCTTGGAGGCGGCGAGGCCCCGCCCTGCACGCTCCCTGCTGGCCTCTGCTGCCCCCTGCTGGCTGCGGCCACAGAGCTCAGGCGGGAAGAAAAGGCAGAGACTGAGGCTGCTTTCAGGTCACTCTTCATTCCCTCCCCGTCCCCTTCCCCCCGAGGCCCGTCCCACTCCCGGCCCTGCCAGCTCACAGGGTGCCCCCGGGGCCAGTAGGTGGTGCAGGCGTCTTGCCTGTAACCTTGTTGGCGCAGTCCAGCAGAGCGGTGTGAATGTCCTTGGCACAAGCAATCTGGGCTTTGATGACTGCCAGGTACTGCGGGTAGGGCAGGCTGTCAGGCTGCACTGCATCCGGTTTGGTGGCCGTGGGCACCAGAGTGGGAGAGTGCTTGGCACTGTCGCAACTCTGGGACAGGCACTCGTGGGCCAGGCGCTGTGGACGGGCAGGCAAGGTGCGGCTTCAGTGTCACTCCTGGTGCTGCCACCCCGACCCCAGGGGCCAGCCTGGGGTAGCCTGCTTGGACCTCTGGACTCCCGGGGGCTTGGAGTCAGAGCCTGGCCCTGTTGACCACATGCTCGGCGACCCTGAGGCACACAGCTGCTTCTCTCTGAGTCTGTTTCCTCCTTTGCAAAACAAAATGGGTTTAACAACTGCCTTTGCTACCTTGTCAGGTGAGAACAGGGAGACCAGCGTGGGAGACAGCCACAGTCCCAGCACATCATGCTGCGAATGTCAGCTGCCATTACTGGGACTGTCCTGACTCCAGCCTGGACACTGGCAGTGGCTGCTCTGATGACGCCTGCCCCTGGTTTTCCTCCTCCTCCTCTGGCTGCGCTGTCTAGTTATGGCTTACTCAGCCCAAGCCCTACGTGGGGCAGTTCCCAGGTCCCAGCTGCTCTCGTTCTCATGCCTCCCATGGCTGTCCCGCCCACATGCACCACTCAGTTGCTACCTCCGCGGTGACACCGCCACACCTGTGTCCCCAGCCTCCCCTGAAATTCCAGAGCTCTCCTACCCTTCCCACCAAACTGTTCCTCTTCCTGGGTGCCTGTCTCAGGAAGGCCACTGCCATTCCAGCTTGAGCTCTGGGCCTCATCCTGGAGACAGCTCCTCCCACAGTCCGGGCCAGCCCTATGGCTGTACGCAGAGCCTTCAGAGTAGCTTTCCCATCTGCTCTTCCCGGCTTCCTCATGGTGGTGGTGTAGCCTAGCCCACTTGAGTCCTGTCATGGTTGCCTCCTTGGGCTCCCAGCCTCTACTCTTGGTTCCTCTAAACCATCCTTCACTTGGCAGCTACAGGTATATTCCTAAAAAAGCTAGCACGGCCATGTTCTTCGTCCATGGCTCCCCAGCACCCTCAGGGCTGTATTCAAAGTCCAACAAGCTCTGGGGCACCTGGGGGGCTCAGTCGCTTAAGCGTCTAACTTCTGCTCAGGGGATGATTTCATCAGGGTGCTGGGATGGAGCCCCACGTCAGACTTCATGCTCAGCAGGGAGCCTGCTTCTCTCTTTCTCCCCCCTGCCCGCCCTGCTCCTGCATGCAATCTCACTCTCAAATAAATAAGAAGTCTTTTTTTTTTTTTTTTAAGTTTATTTGAGAGAGAGAGAGAGCTAGAGAGGGAACACGAGCAGGTAGAGAGGGAACACGAGCAGGAGGAGTGGGAGAGGGAGAAGCAGGCTCCCCACAGAGCAGGGAGTCTGATGCGGGACTCGATCCCAGGACCCTGGGATCATGACCTGAGCCAAAGGCAGACACTTAATCGACTGGTCCAACCAGGCGCCCATAAGTAAGAAATCTTAAAAAAAAATTTCCAACAAGCCCTAATGCTTACTATACCTCAGCTAAACTAGATCTGTGACATTCTTAAAGGGAAATTAAAGTAGAAGCTGTTCCTTCTAGTTGGAACACCTTTCTACTACCACCAAGTTTCTCAAATTCTGACTTTGGCTTCAAACACCAGTTTACAATGATGATGATGATGATACTACAGGGAACATTTGCCATGTGCTTATTACCCTGTTATGCTTTCTACATACATGATCTTGCCATCTTTCCCCAAAATCTATTTCTCAAAGGAAAAATCCGAAGCTTGCAGGTAGAGACTGGTGGTCCATGCAGATTCCAGAGGTCTGTGCTCTTAGCCACCCGCCCTCCTCAAAACTCCTGCCCCTCTTCCATTTTTGTTCCAGCCTCAGCTCAGATGCACTCTCTACCAGTAAACTTCCCTGAGTCACAGTCCCCTCCCTGACCCACGCTAGGTAGAGTCAGGTGCCTTTTCTGAGCTTCAACAATCCCCAAGCTTCCCTCATTTTAATCCTGACCTCCCCATCCCCCAGCACCTCCCCCATTACAGCCCTGACTTCTGTGGCCTGGGCTTTTCCTATCACAGCCCTGACCACTCTGAGCTGTCACTATTTGGGGATGTATGTCACCCCACTGAACCGGAAGCTTAGTGAAGGCAAGGACTGGACCAACACTGGGTCTCCAGCCTCACATGTGAAGCGCAAGTGTGGCCCCTAGGAGGTGTGCCCAGTGTGTGTCGACTGACTGAATGAAGGTTCCTGAAGACCTGGGGGCAGAGGCAGGGCTGTGATCACTCGCTGTCTAGGAGGCCACTTACCAGGCAGAGCTCCAGCTGGTCACAGAGTGCGTAGAACTCTTCCAGACACTTGTCAAAGCGCTGTATGGGTCCATCACTGCTCTTTCTATAGCCCAGGGGAAGAAGGTGACTGGAGAATGGATTCCAATCTCTGGAACTTCAGTGGCTACCCAACCAAGTATCCATCAGGAACCAAGTTTAGGCCCAGAAGCCCCAAGGCAAGGGCCTAAGGGGACTGTTTTAGAAGAGGCAAAAGAGCAAGGCGGGTCACTAAGGAGTGGGGCTCCGAAATAGAAGGAGGGGGCATAAGTGGGTGGGGACCTGGGTATGAGGTTCTAAGACGAGGAAAAGGGGACTATACTTACTGTCCGTTGTCAATGTTAGTGTTCTGAATCAAGTTCTGGGCTGCAACCTTCATCAAGGTCTATTAAAAAAAAAATGCAGGAAATAGAGAAAACAGAAGGGCCACTTTTGGTAGATCTACACTCTTCCTTAAGATCTATTTAATTTCTGGACGCCTTGGGTGGCTCTGTCGGTTGAGGGTCTGCCTTTGGCTCGGGTCATCATCCCGGGGTCCTGGGATCCCACCTGCGCCGCGCTCCCTGCTCCGTAGGGAGTCTGCTTCTCCCTCTGCCCCCCGCCCCCGCTCCCCCTCATGCTTGCTCTGAAATAAATATTTTTTAAAAATATACTCAATTTCAAGCCTCCTCTTCACTTGGCATCTCTCCTGTCAATCCAGATTAGCAGCTGTATTTCCCAGAGGCTCGCTCTCACCTAGGTTCTCCGGGTAATCTCTCCGACAGATCTTACAGTCCTCCCTCACCCACCAATCACAGGCAGAATCTCGGTACAGGCCAGTTCTTTACTCAGGCTTTAACAACCAGGGCCTTGTTTTTCCTTTAAACTCCCTCCCACTCGAGTTGCGGCCATTCCCAGGCCCAACATTCGTGCCGATCCCGTTCACAGGGCAATCCGCAGACCTTCGCTTTGGCCTCATCAAGAGGACCAAATGTCATTCCACTTCCCTGCCTAACGCTCCTCTGCTCGCTTCCAGACTGGAGAGCCCCTCTGCCTTCCCGCTTGGAACCAGAGAGCCAAATCCCGCCAGCTTCTCGCAGCTCTCAGCCAATCACCTGTAGACTCTCCTTCAACTGCGGGATGAGCATCTTATAACGCTGCACTGGGTCGAAGTCCTGTTGCTGTTGCTGCAAAAGCCCGCTCTGGGCAGGCCCCACCAGCTGTGCTGGTGGTTGAGGCTGCTGTTGCGGACCCGGGCCGCCAGACGAACCCGGACCCGATACGCCCGCAGCAGACGAAGCAGCTGCAGCCTGCGGCTGGGACGCAGCCATCTTTCTCAGTTTAGCGCACCGGAAGTGCGCCACAAGCGGTTTTCTCCCTGTTTCTTTTCAGCGTCTTGGTCTCCAGGCCCCGCTCGCTAGTTAGCCCCGCCTCCCAAGCAACTCAGCCAATGGGAGGAAAGAATGACCGCCCCGATTCGCCAATCACAAGAGGCTCTTTCTCCCTCGCTCCGCCCTGTACCCAGCCTTTTGCCAATCCGGGTGTGGGTGTAATCCGGACTCTATTGCCCAGAAGGCCTCGCGGCCTGAGGCGACCTGTCGGGTCCTTAGCGTCTTGGCGGCAGTTGGTGGAGCCGGAGCTGCGAGGCCGTCTTTGGCGCTGCCTGAGCGTTTAGCTGAGTCTCCACTGGAAATCTTCACCAGCCCATCTCATTCCGACCCTACCCCGGCAGAGAGCGGCGCCAACCCGAGCCCTCCCTCGGATTAGGCGTCCGCCAACGTCGGTACACCCCTCCGCGTCTCCCCGCGGCTCAGCACGGACCCCGTCCGGGCTTCCTTCGCCTTGTCGCCATGGCGCCCACCATCCAGACCCAGGCCCAGCGGGAGGATGGCCACAGGTAGGCGCCACGCCGCCTGGCTGTATCGTTTTCGTTTAGGTCTGTCCAGGTTTCGGCGAGGCGGGGGGTCGGGCGCGGGTGTCTTCCTACGACGTCACCAGCCCCCCAGTGATGTCAGACCTTCGCCGCGAACACCGTGGCGTCACGGAGCGCTCACTTTTGACAGACAGGGGTGGGTTCCTTCAAGGATGGGGTGTTGCCCCCATCTTCCTGCCATGGAATTCAGGGATTAAGCTCTTGGGAGACTATCTAGACGGACTGTGCGTTTATTACTCCAGTCAAGCATTTGGAGAATCCCTTTGCTGAAAGCAATTGAGCACGTAGTTCTATTAGAGTACTTGAAGACGTCCCCTCCAAAAGGGATTGAGCCGTTGATTTCATTCATGAAAGCGTTTGGAGACACTTTCTCTAAAAGGAGTTGAATCCTAGGCTCTTTCCGTTAAAGTACTTGGAGCACCCCTCCCACAGGGATTACCATTTGTCACTCCCTCCTTCCCTTTTTTAAAAGCTTGGAGAAACCCCCCCTCACTCTTCTGTCAATCGTATTCTCCATTTTTCCTTCAATGTCTCGCTCTCTCTTACCTACCAGGCCCAATTCTCACCGGACTCTGCCTGAGAGGTGAGCTCCATTGGGTTTTCCCAGAAGGGGTGGGCCAGTGGGGGCTGGGAGCAGAGGTGGGGCAGCAGGGGACCGGTTTTGAGCCACTGTATTCCCAGGTCTGGAGTGGTCTGCCGAGTCAAGTACTGCAATAGCCTCCCTGACATCCCCTTCGACCCCAAATTCATCACCTACCCCTTTGACCAGAACAGGTGAGACTGAGATGGAGGGCAAAATAACTCACTTAGATCATGAGTTCCGTAAGGGCAAGGATTGCTTCTCTTGTTGACTGCTCTCTTCTCAGAGCCTAGAACAGTACCTAGTAATATGGTAGTAGGTGCTCCATAAATGTTTGTTGACAAATGAAACAAGCAGTGTCCGAGTCTTTTCCCACTGAAGAGCCAGCCTTCTAACTCCAGCATGGGGGATACTCCCATTTTGAGTTCCTCCCTGGAAAACCTTAGGCTCTGGGAAGCAGGAATATGAGGGTAAAGCTGGAATCAGGAAACCATAATGGGTATGTTTCCCCACCCAGGTTTGTCCAGTACAAAGCAACTTCCTTGGAAAAACAGCACAAACATGACCTCCTCACTGAGCCAGACCTGGGGGTCACCATTGACCTCATCAACCCGGATACCTACCGCATCGACCCCAATGGTGTGTGGGAAGGCAGGGAGGGCCTGCTCTAGGCCAGCAAAGGCCAGGCCCTCCCTCACAGCCCTTCTGCCCCCTTGTTCTCCTCTAGTACTCCTAGATCCAGCTGACGAGAAGCTTTTGGAAGAGGAGATTCAGGCCCCTACAAGCTCCAAGAGGTGTGTGTGTGCTGAGTGAGGACTGGATATGTGGAGGGAATCTATGATGGGAGGAGGGTGGTGGGTCCTAGGTGCCTAACACTCTACCCCCAGATCCCAGCAGCATGCGAAGGTGGTACCATGGATGCGGAAGACTGAGTACATCTCCACTGAGTTCAATCGTTACGGCATCTCCAATGAGAAGCCCGAGGTCAAGTAAGTTGTGGCAGGTAGAGAGGGAAGGTGCTTTCAGGTGTGTCCAGTGACCCCTAAAGTCTTCTCTCTTTACTCCTAGAATTGGAGTTTCTGTGAAGCAGCAGTTCACAGAGGAAGAAATATACAAAGACAGGGATAGCCAGATCACAGCCATTGAGAAAACTTTTGAGGATGCCCAGAAATCGGTAATTGAGGGATGGGGATGGGGTGGGATAGGGGTTGAGGGCAGACCAAGGTGCAGCCCCAGAGCTCCATATCCTCTTCACCCACCCTGTTTTTGCCCCCACCAGATCTCCCAGCATTACAGCAAGCCCCGAGTGACACCAGTGGAGGTCATGCCTGTCTTCCCAGACTTTAAGGTCAGATCCAGGACAGGAGGCAGTGAGGCAGAGCCTGGCGTCTCTGCTTGTCTCAGTCTAATTCCAGTGCTCTTGCCTCTAGATGTGGATCAACCCATGTGCTCAGGTAATTTTTGACTCAGACCCAGCCCCCAAGGACACGAGTGGTGCAGCTGCTTTGGAGATGATGTCTCAGGCCATGATCAGGTAAGTGGCCCCACTGCCCACCTTGGCCTGTTCCTCACTGCCCCTTTGTCCTTACTCTTCACTCCTCCCATCCAGAGGCATGATGGATGAGGAAGGGAACCAGTTTGTGGCCTATTTCCTGCCTGTGGAAGAGACGCTGAAGAAGCGAAAGCGGGACCAGGAGGAGGATATGGACTATGCACCAGATGACGTGTGCGTGGGTCGGGTTAGGTTTTGGGAATGGAGGACCGGGTCTCTCCCTTTTATCCCTCGTAAGAAGTGGGGCTGCTGACCTTGTTCCTCTCATCCTCGTCAGGTACGACTACAAGATTGCTCGGGAGTACAACTGGAACGTGAAGAACAAAGCCAGCAAGGGCTATGAGGAGAACTACTTCTTCATCTTCCGGGAGGGCGACGGGGTTTACTACAATGAACTGGAGACCAGGTACTTCGTACACTCCTACTTCAGATTAGCCTGGGGCTGTGCTTCAGAATCCTGATCTGGGGTACGTGGGAGCTACCTTGGAGGCCATTTGTACATATGGATTGGTTTCGTGTTTCAAACAAGACTAGTAGAAGATTGCTTGACCATGTGAGCTGGACCTAGTTCTAACACACGAACCCAGGAAAAAAATCTCGAGATTGAGGTTTTTTGTAGTGTAGATAGCCAGGTTCCCTCTGACGTATTAAGAGACTTCATGTGAAAGTCAGCATAGGCAAAATATGGAGTAATGACCTCAAATTAGCATCAGTATTTTAAATGAAATCCTGGATACCCACAAACCTTCCCCCGAGAGCTACAAGTTTACTCCTGTGCTAGGGACCTTGGTGTAACGTAAGGATTGGGAAAGAAAGTGTGACCTTGAGTTTGTTTAAAGCAGAGATCACAACCTCTGATCCCATGTAAAAGGTAGCACAGTGGCCTTGTGGGCTCTGGGTGACCTGGCGTTCTTGGCAGCCTCCAAGGGGCACCATGACCTCGCCCAGCAAAGGGCTCCTCCAACCTTTTGTTGCTATGCTTTCGGAAGGTGAAGTCCCAGATTAACACTTTCCAAAAGCCAGTAATCTAGATTCTGTGCTTTTAAGTGTTGCTAATTTACCTTAAATTCTCTTACATGTACATACACTTTATAAATACAGGGGATTCATGGAGCTATTATCCTTCCCTTTCCCTTATCCAACCTCTGAGTTTAGTCTCCTTCATTCACCCCGCATTTATTCTGGTCTCTTCTGGACTAAGCATTGGTGAGGAAGTAAGAACCAAGTCAGACTGGATCCCCCAATAGGGTCTTTAAATGCATCTTTCACACACCCCACCCCACCTACTTGCCCACTACAGGGTCCGCCTGAGTAAACGCCGAGCAAAGGCTGGGGTTCAATCTGGTACCAATGCCCTGCTGGTGGTCAAACACCGGGACATGAATGAGAAGGAATTAGAAGCCCAGGTAACAAGCATCACTGGCCCAGGGCAGCCAGGGAGAGGGTGGTGGTGGGTGAGGAGAGACGGAAGCCTGACAGGACAATCTCCTTCCCCTCAACCCTGCTACTTCTAGGAGGCACGGAAGGCCCAGCTGGAGAACCACGAACCCGAGGAAGAAGAGGAGGAAGAGATGGAGACAGAAGAGAAAGAAGCTGGGGGCTCAGGTAAAGTTGGACAGGCCAAACCCCAGGAGCCCTGGAAGGGTGAGAAACTGGGTCTCACTTCTCCCTGCTCCCTTACAGATGAGGAGCGAGAGAAAGGCAGCAGCAGTGAGAAGGAAGGCAGCGAGGACGAGCGTTCAGGCAGCGAGAGTGAACGTGAAGAAGTTGACAGGGATGAGGCGAGTGACAAGAGCGGTAGCGGCGAGGATGAGAGCAGTGAGGACGAGGCCCGGGCCGCTCGGGACAAAGAGGAGATCTTTGGCAGTGATGCGGACTCGGAAGACGATGCAGATTCTGATGATGAGGACAGAGGCCCAGCCCGTGGCAGTGACAATGATTCGGACAGCGGTAGTGATGGCGGTGGCCAGCAGAGCCGGAGCCGCAGTGCCAGTCCCTTCCCCAGTGGCAGTGAGCACTCTGCCCAGGAGGATGGCAGTGAAGCTGCAGCTTCTGATTCCAGTGAAGCCGACAGTGACAGTGACTGAGTCCCAGGTCCTTCAGGGTTGGTGCAGACATGATTATAATGCGATTCTTACGCGCAGGAAGGCACTTTTTGAGTGGTCTGTTTGAGAACCCTTCGCTTTGTTCGTTTCCCTCCTCTCCTCCAAGCCTTGCTGTTAATAAAGCCGACTTTTTTTCCCTTTATGCCCCTTCCCAACCCTATGGTCTCATTCTGCTTATACTTCTCCTTCCCCCCATCCTAGGAGCTCAGTGGCCTCAGCTTAAGGTCACTAGGTTTTCCATGAAGTACAGTATAGCATAACAAAGGTCAGAATCCTTTTTTTGTTTTTGTTTCTTGTTTTTTTTTTTTTCCAAAATAAGCCCAGACCATTAAACAAGTGAAACTCCAACAAGTAAGTCTTCTCCAACAGCGAGAAAAACTGTACAGTTACTCAAAGCTGATTCTGCCAGTGGGGCCGGGGGTAGGAGGGAGGGTGAAATCATGGTGGCAGGGGAGGGGGCTGGAGAGGGGCTGGGGTAGAAGAGGGTCAGGGGTCCTGCCCATCAGAGTGGGGCCGCCTGCGTCCTGCACACTCTGCTGTCAGGTGGGGGGAGGGGGGCAGCTCTTGCCTCCCATTGTGTGTGTGTGTGTGTGTGGGGGGGTGTCCTTCACCACCTCCCAATGCCAGGCAGAGCCAGCTCACACTGATGGGTAGTGAAGAAGACAGGACTGGCTAGGAGGTGGTGAGGGTCCTGTAGGAGGGACACCCTGCTGATTCCAAATGAGGTGGCCCCTGTCCATCCCACTTCCCGGGGCTATTGGGAGAGGGGGACTGGAGAAGCCCTGGGAGCTTGAGGGGAATGAGCAAAGGCACAGAAACATGGAGGGGCCGGGGTGGGGGACTTGCATAGGTTGATGAGTGTGCAAGAGGTACATAAATAAACCTGACACCCCACCCAGCCCGGCACTGGGAGAGGAGGTGGGGACCTTAGCAGATCCCCAGGGCCACCCCACCCCCCGGCTTCCTCCCTTTCCCTGGGCTCAGAGCTGAGGGAGGTCCAGACCAGGAGGGCAGAGGCAAGAAGTTCCGGGGAATGGGCTGAGAGTGCAGGGAGGGCGGTGGTTTTAAATTTTTTTTTTTTTGGTTTTTTGTTTTTTCCCAACATTTTGTATCTTTAATAACATACACAATGGTTACCAGCCATATTCATAACAAAAGTTATTCATAAAATGTATCTAAAAATAACATTTTTTTTTTCCTTTTCGGTGTGAAAAGCTTGAGAATGTCCCAGTGGGGGGTGGGGTGGGTTGAGTGGGAAGAGGGGGTTGGAATAGGGGACCCTGGCTTCCCCACAGCCTGAACCCCCAAGTCCCCTCCCTCCACCTGGGCCCCAGGACAACCCCTCAGCAGGAACAGAGACCAGAGGGTCTGTATGACTCCACGGCTGGGACAAATCTCTGGGTTATGATATAGTGTTCCACTTAAGTGAGGTCATGACAGAATGGGGGGCAGGGAAGGATGAAAGAAAAGAGGGGAGGGGAAAGAAACCAAAAACCAAACAATCCCCTTTCCCTTACTCCTTACCCCAAGTCTTTCAGCTACCAGACCTGGGAGTGGACAAGGGTGTGTGTTGGTTGCGGGAAGGGGATGTTAAGGCAACAGACTTCCTGACCTCACTGGCTGCCCTGGCTCCTGGCCTTCAACCTCTGCATCTGGGGAGCCAGGACTGGGGGGAAGCAGGGGAAGGACTAGGGGGTCTGGAGGAAGGGGCTCTGCCCCCTCCCCTCATAAAATTCAGGCTCCCCCTGCCACTTTCTTGGCTCAGAAAGAGGCCTAGGGATTCTAAAAATGAGAGGGAATGATCAGAGAGAAAAACCGTTAAGAACTATATAAATATGCATCTTAAATAGGCCTAAGAAATTAATTGTAGAGAACCTCTGATAAACAGGGCAAAAGGAGGTGAGTGAAAAGAGGGTGGCTCCTGTCCTTGGGGTTGACGGGAATGGGGAAGGAGAAGAAGGTGGCAAGGAGAGAGAGAGGGGATCCTCTCAACCACCAGCTTCTCCTTAGCTCCTCTCAAATAACATCCAGGAGAGCAGGTTATCAACCCCGCTTCTTTCTCCCCAAATGTCAGATGGTTCTGAGCAGGCCCCACAAGATAGGGGTAAGCTGCTCCCTTAGGAGGGGCAGGTGGCCGGCAGTATGGAAGAGGCAGGGGTGGGACGGGGCCAGGTAGGGGATGAGGGAGGGAAGGAGGGGCAGTCAGGCTGGCCAGTCCCTGCCTCCTTTATCCTGGCTGCCCCCTACCTCCCTGAACCTCAGCAGAGATCCCTTGACGGGCCTGGGAGTGAGCAAGGCGCGTGCCAATGTTAAACAAAAGTTAAAAGGGTGAGAAAGTAGAAAAATACTAGAATGTATAGCTGAGCCAGCCCACCCTCTCGCTGTCGCAGAGAAGCCCGTTGGGGGTTGGCCCCCGCCCGCCGCCCAGGGAGCCTATGGGTGCGCTGGGCTGTGGGTCCCGTCAGATGGTGGAGGTTTTGTCTGTCCCATCTGTGGTGAGAAAGGGAGGAAGGGAGGAAGATCAGGAACTGGCGGGAGGCCCAAGAAAAGGTACTCGGGTAGCCTGTCATCCCAGTCAGGCCCTCCCTGGAGGCTGGCCTCCCCTAGGGACCCCTCAGGATGCTCTGAGTTGCTCAGTTCAGAGGCGGAGACGCTGCTGGGTAGGTGGGAGCTGGGTCAGGGAAAGAGGAAATGCTCACCACCCAAGGCGTGTTCTGTCATGCTCAGACACAGAGACTCCAGAGTGGGATTGATCTCCAGGTCAGGCCCAGGGACCGGGCAGTCTGTGGGGAGAGAGAACAGAGGTGAGGGCTGAACTGACTGCAGAAGGCAGAACCTGGGAGACAAAGGATTGCAGGGGCTGGTATGAGGGAGGGGCTGAGAGGGATAAGAGGAAAAGGAGGGAGGGAGAGAGGGGCAAAAGACAGAGAAACCGTATGTAAGACGCGGCACACACTCTGATGGGAAGTATGACCAGGCAGGGATGAAGGACACAGACGGGCCTGGGTGTATCACAGAGCAGGCAGAGGCAACAATGGCAAGGGCAGAGGCTTAGCAATGAACAGAAAGCCTGAGCAGCAGGCTGAGGGAGTGATGGGAAGCTGAGGGAGCGTCCTGGAGGCCACACACTGCATGTTGCCTTAGGTGTAGTCTAGCCATCAGCCCCAGGCATTGGGCAGCACTGTACTCCTTGACTGGTGACCTGCTCCTGTACTTGGGTGCAAAAGCTTAATTAGAACAATTCCCATCCCATCCCATCCCTTGCTCCATTGGGC